>NC_079326.1:50369471-51619471 GCF_029931775.1 Euleptes europaea
AGGATAAGGTTGCATGCTAGACTCGTTACGCTGGGGGAAAGCACCTAGTGAGTTTCCCCGTGACGTTACATTTAGAACACTGCACTCCCTTAAATCACTTCTGGAGTCTAATAAGTGTTCCTAGGGAGAGAGAAAAATCATGAATATGATTGTGTTGAAATTGTGGTTAGTTAAATTGTTAAATTTAACATAGTTAAATTGTGGAACTCCCTGCCCCAGGATGTGGTGATGGCTGCCAACTTGGAAGGCTTTAAGAGGGGAGTGGACATGTTCATGGAGGAGAGGGCTATTCATGGCTACTCGTTAAAATGGATACTAGTCATGATGCATACCTACTCCCTCCACGATCAGAGGAGCATGCCGAATATATTAGATGCTGTGGAACACAGGCAGGACGGTGCTGCTGCAGCCGTCTTGTTTGGGGGCTTCCTAGAGGCACCTGGTTGGTCACCGTGTGAACAGACTGCTGGACTTGATGGACCTTGGTCTGATCCAGCAGGGCTTTCCTTATGTTCTTATGAGCATGCCTATTATATTAGGTGCTGTGGAACACAGGCAGGACAATGCTGCTGCAGTCGTCTTTTGTGGGCTTCCTAGAGGCACCTGGTTGGCCACTGTGTGAACAGACTACTGGCCTTGATAGGCCTTGGCCTGATACAGCATGGTTTTTCTTATGTTCTTAAAGAGACCAAAGTGACAGGAGTTTGGGGACAAGCTGTGGCTCAGTGACAGAGGACATGCTTTGAACGCAGAATGTGAATGCATGAAGCTGAATCAGACCCTTAGTCCTTAAAAGTTGGTATCATCTTTTAACCCCTCCAGGGTCTCAGGCAGAGACCTTCAGAGAGCCAGGCAGAAACTACCACCAGTCAGATTATACAGAACACCAAGCTATAGTACAACACATTTTCTCTCGTCAGTCTTTAAGAAACGCTTGCTTACCTTAGCAGCTGGGGACTTGAGCATCACTGCTGTAAGGGCTTGTATGGCAGAGACCGCCAAGCAGTCCAGCTGCCCTTGAAACACCTGAAAACAACACAAGATGGAAAGATGTAACGTACACAAATGCATACCCATATGACACACTCACTCCTTGAAGGCCACACCCCGCCCTGTGCTTCCTTGTCAGGGTGAAAACACTAGCATGCCACCCCCAATCATCTCCCCCCGCCCCACAGGCATGGACTTATGACACCACAACCTACAAAAGAGAGGAAACAAGAGAAGAGTAGCCACGTATTTCTGAAAGAAGAGGAGAAAAGCACGCACAAGTACCCATTAAGACAGTCTGGATTGACAAAAAGAGCCTCATGCTGTTAATGGACAATCTCAAGAGGGAGGGAGCTACAAGGAAACAGAAAATCGACTCTACAGATGACTATCCAGTTTCCTGAAAATCAACTTCTGACGGGACTTGTGGGGGTCAATGGTGGGACAGTTCTCGGTGCATGTTCCAGCGCATTAAAGCCTTCCTGCTCCCCAAAAAAAGCATCTGGGGACTGAGAATTCAGTCAGCACCATCTTCTTTGACAAACAGCGAATACAAGTCTCTAACCCTTAAAGTTTAACTGCAAACCGTTTTTTTTTGGGGGGGGGGGTCATTTATATTTCTGGTGGGCATTGATGCTACTTGAAAGACTGGGAATATTTTGCCACTGAATCAGTAGACTGATTTGTGAACCTGTTAAGTAATATATTGTAAATAAAAAGCATCTCATGCAAGGAAAAATAAAACAAAACAAAAAAGAGTAAAAAAACGAATGGTGTTAGGTAAATTGGTTATTAATAGATTAATTTAGAAAGAATTGGGGGTTCAAAGGTGCATTAATTTCTCCAGTTTAGTCATTCTGAAGGAAAATCAATCGTGTTTTTTTTAAAGAAAAGTTTTACCTCATTTCTAAATAAACTGGAATTTTTGCATTCCCGTGATGCCAAAGGAAACATTAAAAATAACCGCACCGGTCGCTTCCAACCTCCCAGATTCAGTCTGTCCATTGTAATGTAATTTTTTAAAAAACAATTTTGGCAACAGAATCAAAACATCAAATCCAACCACACAGATTCCACAAAGCCCTAGAGCCCAATACACCACAGTGCTTAAGACAAGTAAGAAGGCGCAGGGAGAAAAGGGCGGGGGGGGGGGGTTAGGAACTCTAATAAATCATCACCAGGTTGATAGTATTGAAAGAGGAGTTTATTCCTGTACTTCAACCTCCTCTGTTTGCAAACAAGGTAAATGAAAGAATACTAGATAATTTAAGCCTTGATAAAAGGTAAAGGTCCCCTGTGCAAGCACTGGGTCCTTCCTGACCCATGGGGTGACGTCACATCCCAACGTTAACTAGGCAGACTTTGTTTACGGGGTGGTTTGCCAGTGCCTTCCCCAGTCATCTTCCCTTTACCCCCAGCAAGCCAGGTACTCATTTGACCGACCTCGGAAGGATGGAAGGCTGAGTCAACCTTGAGCCGGCTACTACCTGAAGCCGACTTCTGTCGGGATCGAACTCAGGTCGTGAGCAGAGCTTGGACTGCAGTACTGCGGCTTACCACTCTGCGCCACGGGGCTTAAGCCTTGATGCACCTTTAAAAACAATTGTGACTTTTGCTTGATCAAGAACAATCAGGATTCAGGAGTCCATATTGGCTTGGGGCTAAATCAGAATTTGCCTAAATACTGCCGGAGGGCAGATGAGGGGAAGTACAGGAAATTGCCCACCCCGCCAATTGCCACTGTGCCTACAGCAAAAAACGCAGGCTCGCAGGAGATACCTGTTCCTGATTCATTTCTGTCAGTAACTGGTTGGCAAGTTCTTTCTCATTCTTGTGTACCACCTTATTGTTAGCACTTAAAAAGAGCTGTTAAAATGAAAGATAAGAAGAACGGAAATAGGTTTGTGTTAAATACTTGGCCTCCAGCCGCTACCGCAGAGGCAGGGGTGAAATATCGCAACTGACCACCCGGCAAATATACACCACAATGGTGACAAACAAAAAAGACGTGTGGTGGGTTTTTTTTGCTCAAGCCTTCCGTAGCTAAATTATCACCAGGTTGTTTTCGCTGTCTGGACGTGCGCTCAACAGATGCAAACTGCAGAGGCACGAAATTGTCACAGTGTTTATGGAGACATAAAAAAAAGAAAACGCGAAGACCTGGAGATTCTCGTCTTCTTTTGAGCAAATTAAAAAGGAAAGCTGCATGGTGTTAATAAGCCAACTGCAAGAGAAGGTTTTGTCTAGTTTCTGCAGGCATGTTAGGTCACAGGACCAATATAAATATAATGGACTGGATCCTATGATTCCCCAAGGCCAAGTCTTTCCTCCAATATAGGAAGACTTTCCTCTGTTAGAGGAAATCTTTCTACACTGAAGGACAATTCGGCATAAGACAGTCAAAGGATCCAACTTAGAGGCAGGGAGTGATAGGACTGAACCCAACCCATGAACACATGAAGCTGCCTTATACTGAATCAGACCCTTGGTCCATCAAAGTTGGGATTGTCTACTCAGATGGGCAGTGGCTCTCCAGGGTCTCAGGTAGAGGTCCTTCACATCACCTACTTGCCTAGTCCCTTTAACTGGAGATGCTGGGGATTGAACCTGGGACCTTCTGCATGCCAAGCAGATGCTCTACCACTGAGCCACAGCCCCTCTCCAATGTCCTCATATTCTAGCCGTTAAGAGATTAGAAGTGGGCCACAGATTCGAGTACTATTTCCTCTCCCTTTTGGTGCAAATTTCACACCCACTTTTGGTGTAAATTTCACACCCACTTTAACACAATGAAGGAATACATCTCCACCAATATTCTTAAGCTTGTTTGGAGGTTCTATCAGGGGAGTGCAGCTACCCTTGACTGAAGAATGGTACCGTTCTTCTATCTGGGATGGTTGTCCTCTTCTACCGAACACACAGCTTTGGGAGAGACGCACAAGGAGCAGTGATGCAGAAGAGGGTCAGCCACCTAGCCAGCCAGATCAGCGGGGTCAACCCTGGCAACCAATGGGATGATAGACATTGCAGCCAGATCTCCCTCACATTCACCGATATTCTAATACTTTGCCGTTCCCTTGTAACCAGAGTTTGCAAGCCGACATCAAAGTTCAGATTCCAATCTTGGTTAAGATGGGAACCCTGGTTAGCATTAACCAGGGCTAGAACGTATACAGATATAGCCAAGCTTAAGGTCACTGAGGCAATCGGAAAATGAAATGGGGAGTGGCTAGAGAAAGGGTGTGAACAAGATTAATGATCCGCTCCTACAGGGCATTCCTGAGATGGGGGGCTGAAAGTTCTCGGGAGGCGGTGTGACCCCGCTGCCAACATAAGTGGCCTCTACGGTTTCCACAGAGTTTCTGCAGAGGTTGGTAGAGCGTCTGAGTAGCATCTGGGTAAACCCGGGAATGACGTAGGCACGTCGCTTGGGCGCACGTGCACGCGTTGCCTGCTGGCCCTCAGCTGGTTGATGGGCAGCCCGGTGGATTGGCAGGATTTTACCCGCCACCACCGGGCACTTGGCAACCCTACCTGGGGGCTAAACTGACGGTAGTTAGCTTCCAAAGCCCCTCTAGTCCGGGAACGTCCCCACCAGCAACAGAATCGCTGGGAACAGCATCGCTGTTTTCTACGGGGAACAAAGCTCCATTTTTCCCCGGGTATAAATGCTTTTTTAAGCCTTGCAGCGAATGGGGAACCTCTTAATCGCAGTTGACAGATTGGGAGTGTTACACCTTTCCCAATCAATTGAAGGGGTGAGGTGAATAACACCCTTCTGCTCAAGTCTGCTGAGGCCTACTTCACGATGAAGAGAAATATAGCAACAGCAGCGACCAGCAGGAAGACTCAGCTTCTCAGAGCAAAATGTACCATCTCAGTTTGCTTGAGAGAACGCCTCTAACAGATTTATGAGCAAAAAAGTGCTCTGAAGCTACTTCAGCAAATATATTTGACATATGGCACAAAAAAGCAAAACCAGCACTGTCAAGAACACACATGCACAATCGTTCCCACATACAGAGTGCTAAAATTTCATTAGAGATTTCACATCTAAGCAGTTGTACAACAATTTTGACTGTACTGCAGAACGATTTCACAAGAAAACAATTAAATATTGTTCTACTGCATAAAAGGAAATACAGGAGCTGGAGTTTCTTATTTATTAACACGCCTACGTAGCAGATTCAAAACTCAGAACTATCGGAATTCATTGGAATGCAAGCAGAGTTCCATTTTCCAATAGGATGTGCCCTTGTGGGTCTCACAGTATAGGTACAATAAGTCATTTGTTTTTTCCATTGTTTTTTCATCTGTTACTTGAGGTTGATAGACAGAGACTGGCTGAGTCACTTGATATATATATATATTTTCTAAGTCCTCTGATTTACAGAGGCAGAATCTCTCCTCCCTGGGTATCTGCTTAAATTTCCCCTCTAGCATAGCAGCTTTAGCTGTCCATTTTAAAGGATAAGAGGAATATATTAAACATTAAATATTTTGGGCATTGTGCTTTAGTATGGTCCTACTTAAGACCTATTGGTCATTCGAGTAAAATCATTAAAGTAAAGGAACGCAAGCAGGTGCGAGGCTAAGAACTGTGGGTCTCCTTCAAATGTAATCCTTTATTTATTTATTTTTTAAAAGCAACAGATTCTGAATATGGGCGAAGATATTCAAACACACACAGGATGCAGAGGGCCTCTGATGAACCCCGACATGCGCCCAAGGCTCTTCAAGACCCTGCTTCTCACCAGAGACCCTGATTCATTTCCAACAGCCACACTGGAGAACTTCAAACATCACCCAATGCACAGGTTTAAAAAAATCAACAAAAAGATTTTATGCACTCATCAGGGATTCGTGGACACATGGAGCTGCCTTATACTGAACCAGGGCCTTGGTCCATCAAAGTTATTATTGTCTACTCAGACCAGCAGCAGCTCTCCAGGGTCTCAGGCAGGAGTCTTTCACATCACCTACTCGCCTAGTCCCTTTAACTGGAGATGCTGGGGATTGAACCTGGGACCTTCTGCATACCGAGCAGAGGCTCTACCACTGAGTCACAGCCACGAAACCATATTCCACTCTTCAGGGATCTACATCTATTGCCCATAAGGGACAACCCTCTTTATCTATTAACAGCAATGATTGCAGATCACAATGGGTAGCCGTGTTAGTCTGTCTGTAGCAGTAGAAAAGAGCAAGGGTCCAGTAGCACCTTAAAGACTAACAACATTTCTGGCAGGGTGTGAGCTGTGACTCACGAGAGGTCGTGCCCTACCAGAAATTTTAAGGCACTACTTAGGGTTGCCAACCTCCAAGTACTAGCAGGAGATCTCCTGCTATTACAACTGGTCTCCAGCCAATAGAGATCAGTTCACCTGGAGAAAATGGCCACTTTGGTAATTGGACTCTATGGCATTGAAGTCCCTCCCCTCTCCAAATCCCTGCCCTCCTCAGGCTCCACCCCAAAAACCTCCCACCAATGGCAAAGAGGGACCTGGCAACCCTAGCGCTACTGGATTCTTGCTCTTTTCTACAGCAGTGAATGTGTAAACACCACATTCGCCTCTATAAGAGTGCACAGGACTAGAATGAAAGAGCAGTCATGATAAGATTTTTCCCCAGAGCAGAAACTGTCCTGGCACAACACTTCCATGGGTTCTAAGAGCCCTTGAGGCATTCAGCAAATACCACCAAATAAACAACAAGTCTGCTTGCTTTTAACTTCTGCTGTGCATCTTATTTTTGAAAGGCAACTGGAAAAGGCGTGACTCAACCTTTGGAGTCAATTTGTAGGGCAAACTGCCTCTCTGGTTGTCTGTGCTAAGCCTATCAAAGACAACTGCCCTAAAGCATGACTTAAAGCATGACTTAACCACCATTGAATCCTTGCTGGTGAAAACAAACAAGGTTCTTTCTTAGGTGTAACATAAGAAGCTTTAAAATAATGCCAAGCCAATAGGACTCAGTCAGCTTATCCAGAAAAAACTTAGTGCAATCAAGTTACCACCAGGGAATGTTTCCAAGAGCAGATGTCCAAGGCAGACATGACACTTGCTCTGAAAAACTAAGCTTATACTTTGAAAGCCAGACAGGATTCTCTTTTGCCCTCCTTCTTCTCCATTGTGGGCCGAATGCCTCCCCGGGTTCCTCTTAACAAAACTTAACTATGATACTTCAAACCAAGACTTCAGATTCTGGCTTATGAGAGAAGCATGGTTAAGGGGAAACCATGGTTTGCACTAACACACAAGGCAGGTCTAAACCATGGTTATTGGAGAGGAGAAGGAGAAGGAGACGAAGAAGAGTTGGTTTTTATATGCCAACTTTCTCGACCACCGGCTTACAATCACTTTCCCTTCCCCTCCCCACAACGGACACCCTTGTGAGGTAGGTGGGGCTGAGAGAGTTCTGAGAGAACTGTGACTAGCCCAAGGTCACCTGGCTAGCTTCATGTGTGGGAGTGGGGAAACCAACCCGGTTCTCCAGATTAGTCCGCCACTCATGTAGAGGAGTGGGGAATCAAACCCAGTTCTCCAGATTAGAGTCCACCACTCCTATCCCCTGCTCTTAACCACTACAGCATGCTGAAATAATTTCAGAGGGGAGGTAAGAACGCATTCGCTAAAGAGCGCATCCCCTCAAGCCTACGTTGTGTCTGCATAGACTTAAGAAATCGTTCACTCTATGCCCGGGAGGAAAAGCTGTTGAAAGAAGAACTCGGGTTTACCATGCAATTCACAGCTTCTGGGATTAATACAGAACCACAGATAACAACCAGCTTACAGCGACCCTCTAGGGATTTCAAGGCAAGAGACTAACAGAGGTGGTTTGCCTTTGCCCTCCTCTTTGTAGCAGCCTTGGAATTCCTTGGTGGTCTCCCATCCCAAAAACTACCCAGGTCCGATCCTGCTTAGCTTCCAAGATCTGATGAGTTCAGGCTAGCCTGGGCCATCCAGTTCAGGGACACCAGCCATACAATAAATTTTAAGTGCATCTGGAGCCCAAGATGCACATCTGTACAAAAAAGGGAGCTTTGCCAGCGCTAACAGCATTAATGGCATTCAAGAAGTACACAATATTCCTTGGGGATATAATTGTTCTCGCACTAAGCCATTTTCTCCAGGGTTCCGAGATTCTATCTCAGCGTATGGCTTCAGACATTAGAATGGCTGAGCTCTTACAAAAGCTGGAACGTTTTTTCTCTCTCGGAGAGCAAAGCTCAAGCGACGCTCTGTTTACCTTGCAGTTCTGAAGCAGCCTGATGAGATGTTCAAAGCAGTTACTGTTAAGGAAAATGGCTTGCAGGACAGGCCTGTCCGTGCAATCTAACATGGCGGTGATGGTATCTGCAAACCAAAAACAAAAGAGAAAACAAGGTCACACATGTTGCTGTTGGTAAAACTCGGACAACTTATCTTTGGGAGCGTAGAAGCCGAAAAGCATTCAACAGGAACCATGGTTGTAAGCCATGAACAATTTAATAAGGAAAAGCAGAACTGAAGTTTTCAGCACTGGCTGCGGCACTGAGAAGCAGAACAATGAATGGCCGTTGTTAATGAACTATGGTGTCATTTTTGGTATGTAACTGTAACTTCTAATATGGCAGCTTTTAGAAGGAGGTATTTATGTTTAGGTTATCGTCTTCTGTAAGAATCCCTTCTGTCGCATAAAAACCTTTGCCTGCCCTTATTCTGGAATCCCACCTACCCTTTCAGTATACCTTAAAGATTTTGTTTTATTTTTTAAGAGCCTTATTTGGTTCCGTACTGAGCTACGTTCAGTTCTAGTGCCGAATGACTGGATGTTAGGGCAAATGGGACAGGCTAATGGTCCCCAAAGGCAGGCTAATTTACACATCCAAGGCTAATTTTCCCCAAATGCTCTAGGTGAGGTTGCAGACCCTTGCCTTAAAGGGTATTACACTACTTACTCAACATCTGAATCTGCAGCGCTATGAACCTGCTCTCCCACTGCCTGGACCGCCTTGAATTAGGCAAGGCAGCATGGTCAGAGTTGAGCAGCTTGAAGTAGTTCTCCAGTATGGTGCTGGTTTCCACCTGCCGCTGGTCTGAGCTGCTGGTCAGAAGGATATGGACCACTTCCGTCAGGCACTTCAGCGTCAGCTCCGCCTTCCAGCTCACTTCGTCTGGGTCTCTGTTATCCCACATATCACAGTCTGCTAATACGCGCATCAAGACTTCCATGGTGGCAGGAGATATCACTTGAAGAGCATTTCTCTAAAGTAATCAATGAAATCCCATCCCAATATTAGAGTACTGTATTAGTATATTTTTTAAAAAGTATACAATCTGACATATCCCACAATTTTGAATATACTGCTTTATCTGGATAAAATTGGTAAGTTAAGGCCTTTTATGTACAGGTTGTTTCCGTCGCCATCAAGCCCCGAATACTTCAGGGTTTTGTTTTTATTTATTTATTTTTCACTCTTATATCCCGCTCTCCACGGCATGTGTTTTCTGACCTTTAGAAGTCGCTTTGCTCTCCCCTCGCGTTTTCCCTGCATTTTGTGGATGCTGTTTTACCCGGAGTTTAATGTCTGCCTCGATCCCTGTGAGGCTCCGCCCCTTAGACCCCCGTCTACTTGTCCCGGGGTTTGGCCACTTCAACCCAGAGGGGGCTTCCTTGGCCTCAGAACAGGCTTCTTGAGAGCAATCCTTGCCCTCCTCTACAGCCCTTCGGTTGGTCTCTGTCTCTTCGAGCCACCTGCTCTACAGTAGACCGTCACCACTTTCCTCCTCCTCGGCCTCCACCTCCCTCCTCGTCATATAGGTTCCCCCCTTCCCGATCCGCCCCTTCCCCCTCCTCCCTTCTGGATGGGCAGGGGCTCCACCAATCGGCCCCCTCCGGCACCTTTAGTCTGTCCTCCCTCTCAGGTGGGTCGGGGCCCCAACCCAGCTGTTTGGCGGCTCTCGTTCCGCCTCCCCCACTCGCGCCTGTCTGGCCCTCTGCCTCATCTCCGCTCGGCTCTATCTGCGGCGGGTGAGGCCGTGGCAGAGGCGGGGCCACTCCCCCGGCCCCGGAGGCGGCGCCCCGCGGAGCCCGAGGACACCGGGCTGCGGCGTCGCGCGGCTCAGTCCCAGCCCTCCCGGCCAGGACTGCGATTTCCCCGGGGCCTTCGCGGGCCGCGGGCCGGCTGGCCCCGCCCCCTTGAGGTCCCTGCCGGCTCTGGGCGACGTCGCCGCACAGCTCGGCTCCAGCCCTCCCAGCCAGGACGGCGAGGTTCCCGGGGTCTGTGTGGGCCGCGGAGCAGTCAGCTCCACCCCTTCGGCCTGATCCTCCTGCCCGGTAAGGATGCCGCCGGGCGGTCCCGCGTCTGGGGCTAGCCCGGGCGCGGGACTATCCCAAATCGAAAGCTGGTCCTGTGCATACTTGTCAATTCGGGGGTTTCTCCCCATGTCTATTCTCGCTTCTCTCTCACATTTGTCTTTCCCCCTCATCCAACCCCTCTCCTCGAAGCTGGAATTTCATGAGGCTGCTTATTTGGTCAGTTTCACAGTGAGTGTTGGTCAGTTTCAGACCCTTATGCAGAGTGATTTGAGAATTTGACTGCAAATACTGTGCATCAAGAGAGCAGCATATCCAAGGGAAACAACCCATGCACAAAAGGCCAAATAGCATTTTAAAAAGGAAACAACTCCTCATCCCACTGCCTCTTGCTAAGATTTGAGAACCTCTTTCAGACTGCCCATACCTCTTGAAACCTGAAATTCTTCTGGTACAAATAATGCTGCGTAAAACTCTACTGAAAATTCCTGTGGGAGAGATTCATCCTCTGCTTATTCCATCCACAGACTGATATTCTTGCCAGACAGTCTGTATGGGCCATTAATACATCACTGCAATGTGAGGACAACAGACCAGAAGCCCGTCTCAAACCTTCAGGCTGAACTAGTAGGCAGGGTGGGGCTGTCGCATTTCCAGCCTATCCTCGTACACATTTCTCAGTTTCTTGGCACTAAAACTTGCATATTTATCCCCTTCTTCACTAGAAGTACATTATGCTTAGTGTGCCAAATACCAGCATGGCATTTGCACTTTGAGTCCAATAGTGCTAGTTTATTTATTCAAGCAACCGACTCAGTGAAACAACCGGTGTATGTTTTGCTCCCCGCAAAAAGGAGCATCTATCTGGAACAAGGTATAATATGGTTGCTACTTATTATACATGACTGAAATCCCATCCACTAGGTGCTATGTCTGCTCAAGTGCAACCAAGTCTACTTCACCTTTGAAACAGAGTGTTTGTTTTCAGCGCCATCACTTTAAGGTTTACTCGTGTCTCCATGAGAAAAACAGGATAAAATGTAATTTTTAACTAAAACTCCTACTCTTGGTATTCTAGTAGATACAGATTGGAGATTATATATATGCACACACAGGGCAAGCATGCAGATAAATCAGAGGAAGCCTGATTTGTAAGTTTCCACAGATGGTGTCTTATGGAACCTTAGAAATTAATACATGTATTATGGCATAGAGAGCCAGCGTGGTATAGTGGTTATGAGCAGCGGACTCTAATCTGGTGAACCGGGTTTGTTTCCCCACCCCTCCACATGAAGCCTGCTGGGTGACGTTGGGCTAGTCACAGTTCTCTCCGAAATCTCTTAGCCTCACCTACCTCACAAGGTGTCTGTTGTGGGGAGGGGAAGACGATGGTAAGCCACTTTGAGACTCCTTAAAGGCAGAGAAAAGCGGGGTATAAAAACCAACTCTTTGGCCAAAAACGCATGGTCGTATTAGCCTCCTTTATTCCCTGTTTCAGCCAGGATTCAGCCAGGATCGAACGCACGTTCGGTGAAATACATGCATTCGATCCTGGCTGAATCCTGGCAGAAACAGGGAATAAAGGAGGCTAAAGCGACCATGCGTTTTCACCCTTTGTCTTCTGCTTTTGTGGACTACAACCTCACGCCTTCCTGTAGCACCTCACACATGATATTTCAGTCAGGTATAATAAATGACAGCCATGTTTTGTCCCGTTAAAAATAGTTGCTCCTTTTTGGAATAAATTCTTCATTGTTGGCCAGCATTCCGTATTGATCACCAACCACAAGTCTATATGATCCCACTATAGTCAGTTAACATTTTTCAGCACTGAACACACGATGTTGCCCTATACCAACTCAGATCATTGGTCTATCGAGGTCAGTACTGTCTACTCTGACTGTCCGGGACTCTCCGGGGCCTCAGTCTTTCTTACCACCTATTACTTGGTCCTTTTAAATGGAGATGCTGGGGATTGAACCATGGATCTTCTGCACAAAAACAGACATTTTACCACTAAGCCTGTCCCCCTCCCCTCTCCAGTCTCATTCTTACCTGGCCCCCAGCTATAATAGCTCCAAAAAGATGTAGTAGGCAACATTTCAAGCTTTCTTTCAGATGCTCGCTTTCTTGAAAACACTCTGAAAGAAGAGAATAAATAAAAATATTTGTGGAAGCATATCCCCATACAATGTCCCCAGAAAAAAAAATTCTTAAAACAGTGTTCAGCTTCTCTGACCCTGGAGAGACTAGGTATGCATCATGACTAGTATCCATTTTTACGAGTAGCCACGAATACCCCTTTCCTCCACGAACATGTCCACTCCCCTCTTCAAGCCTTCCAAGTTGGCAGCCATCACCACATCCTGGGGCAGGGAGTTCCACAATTTAACTATGCGTTGTGTGAAGAAATACTTCCTTTACAAAATGTGTCCCTCTTCAAAAACTGTAAGAAGCGCTGCTTTTAAACTTTTAAAGATGTGTTTAAGCACACAGAGGTTTTAGGTACTGAAACAGAACCTAAATAAGTTAATGCAGCAAAAAATGTCCACAATGTTCAAGCTGATTTAATGAAATCCAAACACCTATAGACTGAGAACTGGCATCAGCCCAAACCAGTCCATTTCACTGAAAAATCATTATGTTTGCTCATGCCACACCTGACATAAGGCACTTACAAATAGCCAGAGGAATGTTTCTGAGCAATAAACATTAACCTGAAAGTGGTTGCCACAGCAACAACCTTCTATAGACAGACTAGGTGCAGTCAAAACCACAAAGGAGTATTTTGTTTGGAATTAGCACCGCAAGAAACTGCCAATAGTGTAACAAGCCAGCACTGTTAAAACGTCACCATTTTATCTTTTTTTTAAAAAACAAGCAAAGAAGGAGGTAGGGGGAAACTACCGCGTATTAAAACAAGCTGACTATTGAAACAACAATCTGGATTTAGCAGTCTAAAATATCAGTGAAATGTGCAAAAATAAACGGCTTAGGGAATCCACATTAATGCTGAATTGGAATTTTATCATCAATTAAAGGTAAAGGTCCCCTGTGCACGCACCGGGTCATTCCTGACCCATGTGGTGACGTCACATTCCAACGTTTACTAGGCAGACTTTGTTTATGGGGTGGTTTGCCAATGCCTTCCCCAGTCATCTTCCCTTTTCCCCTTAGCAAGTTGGGTCCTCATTTTACCGACCTCGGAAGGATGGAAGGCTGAGTCAACCTTGAGCCGGCTACCTGAAACCAACTTCCGCTGGGATCGAACTCAGGTCGTGAGCAGAGCTTGGACTGCAGTATTGCAGCTTACCTCTCTGCGCCATTGGTGAACTGATCTCTATTGGCTGGAGATCAGCTGTAATAGCGGGAGATCTCCGGCTAGTGCCTGGAGGTTGGCAACCCTAGCCATAGACCATGTTCCTCTAGCCCTGGGCACTTTTTTGGCTCATTGAAGTAACTCACCTCAAGTGAACAAAAGTGCCTAACATGGGAGGGGACATGCTCTGCAGTGAAGAAGGGCACCATACAAGCAGAATCACATCTTAGGATCCAAGCCTGTTTCTGGAAATACTCATATTCCTGGGTAAGCACCAGTGATATTCAGGCCTTAAGACAGTAGTACTCACGGTAAAAGAAAGGGACAAACTCCACAGTGAGCGAAGCGGGCTTATACTTTTGTCTGCTTTTTTCAACGGTGCTCAGAATTCGCCTGCAATTGTAAAAACAAGGGGGGGAGTTAACAAACAAGAGGTATTTATAGGCAGACATGAATCCAACCACATAGTTCCGGAAATGGAAAGTCTTCAGAAGATGTGCAATTTCTGCCAACTCCCCACTTCCCCTTTAGACCTTCCAGCTTGCCCCCCATGCTGTTCCTGAGGGTCTGCCGATCCCCAGGAGCAAAATTCAAGGGGTTCAAGGGACTGCAGTCCAAAGGGGGAGGCAAGAAAACCCCATTCCACAAAGTCCACAAATGGTTGGGTATGCCCCATTCATTCCAGTGCAGCAGCATTGTCCTGCCTGTGCTCCACAGCACCTAATATAATAGGCGTGCTCATCTGATCCTGGAGAGAATAGGTATGCATCATGACTAGTATCCATTTTAACTAGGAGCCATGAATACCCCCTCCTCCATGAACATGTCCACTCCCCTCTTAAAGCCTTTCAAGTTGGCAGCCATCACCACATCCTGGGCAGGGAGTTCCCCAATTTAACTATGTGTTGTGTAAAGAAATACTTCCTTGTATCTGTTTTGAATCTGTCACCCTCCAGCTTCAGCAGATGACCCCGCGCTCTACTATTATGAGAGAGGGAGAAAAGCTTCTCCTTGTCCACTCTCTCTAAACCATGCATAATTTTATAGACCTCTATCATGTCTCCCCTTAACCGCCTTTTTCTGCTAGCTCAGACTATAGGTAGAAACATACTTCTTGACCTCACATTTAGTGACTGCACATGATCGGGGCCTTCTTGTGTTACTCTGGCCAACGGCACAGGAACAAGCAAGGTTGCTGCAACTCCCTCACAACCAGAGTAAGCTGGAAGTCCGGGCTGACTTGCACAGCACAGAGCAGAAAGGTAGACAAACATTTCCTTTTTCGCTTTGCTTGGGGTTTTCAGGGTTGAGCGGGACCATTTTCCCACAAAGCCAAGCCATTTGTATTCTAAAGAGATTATCAGAAGAATCAAACGTTGTTACTAGATTCGCACTTACCCTGCAATCCGCTGTCTCCAATTTCGATACGGATCGTAGAGGCTTTCACAAAAAGCCAGGGCGTGTCTCACAAACTCTTCAACGGGCGTTTGATCTGCCAGTTCTTTCTCTTTTGTTTTGCTTTTTAACTAAGAGGCAAAGACATGGCGTAGGCAAAAATTGCTTCGAGAAACACAGGTTTTGTAAGCACAGATCCCCAGGAAGTATACAAATGAAGTTTAAAAAGAAAAGAAACACTAAGAAAGAGTAACCAGTCCAAGATCACCCAGTGAGCTTTCATGGCAGAGTGGGGATTTGAACCCGAGTCAGCCAGATCCCAGCCCAACTCTCTAACCTCGCTGGCTCTCTGTGTTAACTCAGCAAAGGTTCTTAAGAGAAAATAGCTAAAAAGGTCAACAGGGTTTAAATGAAGTTGAGACATTTACTCTTTGGTTTTTTATGCGGGGACGTTTCTCCGCAGTCACCCCCGCCAACTGCTTTGGGGATTCTTTTTGATTATGCATGCCTTTTCCGCCCATCAGAGGTTGCCTCGCTCTCCCCGTGCGTTTTGCCTGTGTTTTTAGCCAGAATCTGGAAAACGTGGGCAAAACACAGGGAAATGTGTAGGGAGTCGACCTCTGACGGTCTGGAAAGGCATGCATAATCAAAAGGAAGCCCCGAAACAGTTGGTGGGGGTGACCGCGGGGAAACGTCTCTGCATAAAAGGCCTTTGTATCAACTTATTTACCTATCTATCTAGGAGATTTTTATGCCTCCTCTCCACAAACCTGCTCCAGGCAGATTGCGATTAGAATTAAAAACAATATGCCATACCATATACAAATTAACAAATAATCAGAAATTCATTTAACATTACGGAACACCTATGACCCCCACCCACAAAGCTGGAGAAGTGAAGAATTCTCTCTAAACATTTCCTCACTAGCTTTGCTTCCACCTCACTATCTTCAAAGAGACCCCCTTGATGCCAGTCAACGAAACCTGGACTCTAGCTGTTAAAAAAAGCAGAGTTAATTCCCTACGAAGAACAAATTTCTGACAGGAAAGCAAGAAAAAGAGAATTTCTCCCTCGCTCACCTGCTGAATATAGAGCGTGGTCATTGTAATGACATGATTAATGTAGGAGCAAGTCCCAATCTCTTCCACGTTAGCCAGGTTTCTGGAACAGAAACAAAGTCATGGGAGGGAGGGAAGGAAGATTTTCCCGAGCTTAATAAATACAATTTAGCATTCAGTAGAAGTACTGGTAGGAACGCATCTCAAGGTTTGGAAAAACATCATATGGGAAGAGAAATCTCACTTGAAGAGTCTGTGTACCTTTAAACTGGAAATCTGAACCCTCAAACTGTAACGCTGCTAAACGCAGACTAGGAACAAATTTAGAGAGGGTGACCAGAATCAAAGAAACCATTCCAAAGGACAAGAAAAGGTCAGCATCCAAAGGCAAAGATTATACAATGTAAAGGTTATATCAATACAAATTATGTATCAATACAAATTATTACAGGCTAAAATCAATAACATATATAAGGCCCTGCAATAGCCTGGGTGTGTGAAGTGCCGTCAAGACGCAGCCGACTTATGGCGACCCCTTTTTGGAGTTTTCATGGCAACTAACAGAGGTGGTTTGCCTTCCTGTGCACAGCGACGCTGGTATTCCTTGGTGGTCTCCCATCCAAATACTAACCAGGGCCGACCCTGCTTAGCTTCTGAGATCTGACGAGATCAGGCTAACGAAACCAATATATTCATGTAAACATATGTCCATTTGTGTTGTATGTTTACATGAATATATTGGTTTGGCGGGCTATTGCAGGGCCTTATACACATTATTGATTTTAGCCTGTAATAAATACATACATAATTTGTATTGATATAACCTTTACATTGTATAATCTTTAGCCTTGGATGCTGTTTTTTTTTCCCTTGTCCTTTGGGTACTTAATTCAGTTGTTTTTAGGGTTAAGTCTTTTTCCCCTGTGTTGTTGGTGTACCATTCCAAAGGAGACAGGAACAGAACTCGAATCTGACGTCTCTGGCCTCCGCTTACTCTCACCATACTCTTTTGGAGTTTGGTTTGGAGCGGTGGAGTCTGATCTGGAGAACCGGGTGGGTTTCCCCACTCCTCCACACGAAGCCAGCTGGGTGATCATGGGCTAGTCACAGCTCTCTTAGAGCTCTCTCAGCCCCACCAACCTCTCAGGGTGTCTGTTGTGGGGTGGGGAAGGAAAGGTGATTGTAAGCCGGTTTGATTCTGCCTTAAGTGGTAGAGAAAGTCGGCATATAAAAACCAACTTCTTCTTCTTTATCGACAGCTCGGGCTGCTTTCACATTCATTGGATAATGAACTTTCAATGGTCGTTAGCAGTCATATTTGTATATATTTGTTAGTCCTCTTTCACTTTGAAATGCACTGATTACACTTTCATTAGTTGTTTCATTAGTTGAGTCAGTATTTATTGTTGCCTTGGATTCCTGCACTGTCTTTCTTACCTTGGTATTAGAGCAGAGGTGTTTATTTTGGCTTACTCAACTTCCAGGTAATAGCAGAAGATCTCCTGCTATTACAACTGAACTCCAGCCGATAGAGATCAGTTCACCTGGAGAAAATGGCCGCTTTGGCCATTGAACTGTATGGCACTGAAGTCCCTCCCCTCCCCAAACCCCGCCCCAAACCCCGCCCTCCTCAGGCTCCGCCCCAAAAACCTCACGCCAATGGCAAAGAGGGACCAGGGAGGAAGAGGAGGAGGAGAAGGAGAAGGAGGAAGAGGAGGAGGAGAAGGAGGAGGAACAGTAGTAGTTGGTTTTTATACCCTAATTTTCTCTACCTTTTTAAGGAGACTCAAACCGGCCTTCCTCTCCCCACAACAGACACCTTGTGAGGGGAGAGGAAAGCCGGTTTGAGTCTCCTTAAAAAGGTAGAGTTCGGAGAGAACTGTGACTGGCCCAAGGTCACCCAGCGGGCTTCAAGTGGAGGAGTGGGGAAACCAACCTGGTTCACCAGATTACAGTCCAGATTACAGCTCTTAACCACTACACCACACCGAAGGGAAGGAGGTGTGAATTGGAAGAGGCAGAACAGCCATGAAGAGGGAATACTGATGACCCTTCCCCCATGAAACCTCTCAGAACTTCAATTAACTTTTAAAAATATATACCGGCAAAGGATAATGAAGAATTTGACGAGGAGGAGCGACATGGCCTGCTGTGGTTCTTCCAGTCCTTCTGATAGCTTCTGGACACAATGGAGCAGCTGGAGTCTCAACACCTGAAGAATGTTATCAGGAAGCAGCGATATTCCAGGGGGTATATCATCCACCCTAAAAATACACCCAGGAACTTTTTAAAGAAAAATAAAAGGCAAAAGAGCATTCATCTTTAACATCTTTTATTCAGTGATAACGCCCACTGCGCTTAACAACACGAAAGAAATTAGCCATTGACTGCCAGAGAGCCCCTCCCGTCACCAAAGCCCTTCTTTTTTAATCCTATAATTAAACCCCATCTAAATATATATATAGAGAGATATTATTTTAATATGACCTCTCTAGGGAAGAATTTGCTATAATTGGCGCATGGCAATTATGAGATCATCAAACTCGGATCCGCCTTGAATAGAGGCTATTCCTGTCCACGGGAGGGGGTGGATCGCCAGTCTTAGATCCTTCTGAGCTAGAGATCTGCCAGGACCCACAAAGGGCCAGACAAATGATTCTGCGGGCCTTAAATGGCCCCCGGGCCTGACGTTCCCCACCCCTGCTCTAGTTGAATTGTCTTTACATCTGTTCAGCCAAACATGATCCCTACTACTTCCTAACAAAATTCAACTTTTTATGTCTAGCTACAGAAATAAGTGTTCAGCTTAAAGGCCATTCTTATTAATCAGTTTGAAAGCCTGAGGTTTAATAGTTGGTAATAATAAAATCAAGCCAGTGAACTAACTTCCACTGTTACTGTAGCTCCATCTGAAGGTGTCATAAGAGCATAAGAAAGGCCCTGCTGGATCAGACCAAGGCCCATCAAGTCCAGCAGTCTGTTCACACAGTGGCCAACCAGGTGCCCCTAGGAAGCCCCCAAACAAGACGGCTGCAGCAGCATTGTCCCGCCTGTGTTCCACAGCACCTGATATAATAGGCATGCTCCTCTGATCCTGGAGAGAATAGGTATGCATTATGGCTACTATTCATAAGAACATAAGAAAAGCCATTCTGGATCAGACCAAGGCCCACCAAGTCCAGCAGTCTGTTCACACAGGGGCCAACCAGGTGCCTCTAGGAAGCCCACAAGAAAGACAACTGCAGCAGCACTGTCCTGCCTGTGCTCCACAGCACCTAATATAATAGGCGTGCTCCTCTGATCCTGAAGAGGATAGGTATGCATCATGACTAGTATTCATTTTGACTAGTAGCCATGAATACCCCTCTCCTCCAAGAACATGTCCACTCCCCTCTTAAAGCCTTCCAAGTTGGCAGCCCTCACCACATCCTGGGGCAGGGAGTTCCACAATTTTATTTATTTAGGAAATTTGTACGCCGCCTCTCCAGACCTGCTCAAGGCAGCTCATGCTTAAAATAAATCTAAAGAAGCCAATAAAAATCAAGCCAATAAAACAAATCATGCAGTAAAACGAGTTAGTAAAAGAAGTCAATTAAAAAAGCCAGGGCATAGGAGCACATAAAAACAACCAGAGCCGCCTAAAACAATATTAATAAAACAGCCCTTGGGCTAGGAGTAGACTATAAAACAACTAATAAGCAACGACTCAGTTAAAAGACTGGGTGAAGATAAATGCTTGGACCTGGCCCCAAAGGAAAGTAAGGAAGGTGGCCAGAAAAACCTCAAGTGGGAAGGCAACCCTGCCGAGAGACAACCCTTCTCATTCCAAAGTCCTGCTTCAGTACTAATGAGAGTCAGGAAAGTACTATGGAGCATGTAAAGCCTGTCCAACTTTATTTAAAGACTGCTAGGAGGCGGCTGATGTAGATATGTTCTGTGTGTGTGTTAAGTGCCGTCAAGTCACTTCCGACTCATGGCAACCCGAAGAATCAATGTCCTCCAAAACATCCTATCTTTAACAGCCTTGCTCAAGTCTTGCAAATTGAGGGCCGTGGCTTCCTTTATAGAGTCCATCCATCTCTTTTGGGGACTTCCTCTTTTCCTGCTGCCTTCAACTTTTCCTAGCATGGTTGTCTTTTCCAGTTACTCTTGTCTTCTTATAATATGACCAAAGTATGATAGCCTCAGTTTAGTCTTTTTAGTTTCTACGGTCAGTTCAGGCTTGATGTATAACCCACTGGTTTTTTGTTTGTTTGTTTGTTTTTGGCAGTCCATGGTATCTGTAACACTCTAGATATGTTCTACTTCCTGCTATAAGTAGCGTTGGGTCGAAAGAAGGATGGATGGAGGGGGTGCCCCAATAGCCCCGGACAAAGAGAAGAGGGAGAATGACACCTGATTAAGTGGTATCATGAGAGGCAGGCAGTGACTCTCCACCCCCATCCTGTCCATCCCCCCAGTAACTTTGCTGGCAAGTTCCACTACACCATGCTAGTTCCAATCAAGGTTCAACTCTGGCTCACGCAACTTGTGCTCCCCTGCATTAAAGAAGGCGAAAAGTGCTGGCACGGCTATGGGTTGGATCCAGCCAACTTTTTCGCCCAATCTCAGCTAATTCCCATCCTTATCACAGCCCCCATTTCATGTGGCTTTTGTCCATGCCGGTCCCATGATCCCAAAGCGAGCCTCTTCGGTGGTTAAAGAGGACCTCTTCCTCACCGGTGGAATACATGGCTGGATCTAACCCCATGTCCAGTTTCCTTATTATCTTCTCGATCTTTGCCTCAGTAGATGCTACTCGTACACGCTAACTGGAAAGGGATGGAAGTCTACTGAGACACAGATACTGCAAACCTCAGCAGAGTTGTGCCCTTCTAAATACACTAAAGCCAACGGGCTTAGAAGGGTGAAACTGTTTAGGATTGTGCTGTAAATCTACAAGCTTAATTACAGGATGACAGCAGTTGCCTACCAAAAAAACAACTCAAACCTTGCAAAAACTAATTTTTTTAACAGAAAGCCAGCCACGTTTCGTCATATTTATAAACCAGAATTAAATATCTCATTGTCCAAGTGACTTTTTTTGCAGAACCTTTACATGCTGAACGCTGAAATTAGAAGATGATGAAAGCTCACATTTCTCTCGCCACTGAGAAATTTTCTCCCGCAGTAAGGCGAAGAGAGTCTCTCCAGCTGGCCTGGTTTCATCCTCTCAATTGTAAGCAGAACAAGATGCCATCGGTGCTTTGGCAAATAGAAAGCAGCAGAGGGGATTAATCTTTCATGTTCCCCAGACACAGCTGTCTAGAGATCTATTCTACTGCAGAGCGCCCCGTCTTGCCTCCTGACAGAAGCTCCATGAAATTGCAGGCGAACAGCCTGATCCTAAATACATTTCTTGGCAGGGAGCCCGCTGCTTTCGACAGCATTTACTTCCTTGTAATGGGTTAAGGATTGGGGTTGGGGAGAAACCAATTCTACACGGACACACGTTACATCCTGCAGCATTTTGATTTGGGGGACGGGCCGTGGTTCAAGTGGCAGAGCATCTGCTTGGCATCAGAAGCTCCCAGCTTCAATCCTTGGCATCTCCAGCTAAAGGTTCGGGCAGCAGATGATGTGAAAGACCTCTACCCGAGACCATGGAGAGCTACTGCCAGTCTGAGCAGACAATACTGACTTGATGGACCAAGGGTCTGATTCAGTTGAAGAGTTGGTTTTTATATGCCAACTTTCTCTACCTTTTTTAAAGGAGAATGAAACCGGCTTACAATCTCCTTCCCTTCCTCTCCTTACAACAGACACCCTGTGAAGTATGTGGGGCTAAGAGGGTTCAGAGAGAACTGTGACTAGCCCAAGGTCACCCAGCAGGCTTCATGTGTAGGAGCGGGGAAACCAACCCGTTTCACCAGATTAGAGTCCGCCGCTCATGTGAAGTAGTGGGGACTCAAATCCAGTTCTCCAGATTAGAGTCCACTGCTCTTAACCACTACACCACGCTGGCTTTAAGGAAGCTTCATGTGTTCATAAGTATTCAGTTGGAGAACCGTTAATAATATGATGGGTTGTCACATGAAGCTGCCTTATACCGAATCAGACCCTTGGTCCATCAAAGTCAGTATTGCCTGCTCAGACCAGCAGCAGCTCTTCAGTCTCAGGCAGAGGTCTTTCACATCACCTACTTGCCTAGTCCCTTAACGTAGGGTTGCCAGCAACAGGTTGGGAAATACCTGGAGATTTTTGGGATGGAGCCTGAGGAGGGGAAGGACTTCAGTGCCATAGAGTCCAGTTGCCAAAGCATCCATTTTCTCCAGGGGAACTGATTTCTATCAGCTGGCGATCAGCTGTAATAGTGGGAGAACGCCAGCTACTACCTGGAAGTTGGCAACCCTAACTTTAACTGGAGAAGCTGGGGATTGAACCTGGGATCTTCTGCATGCTAGGAAGCAGATGCTCTACCACTGAGCCACAGCCTGATAGCCCCTCCCCAATAGCTAACCCCCATGCAAAAGAAGTTACCAGATTTCTAAACAGTGGTTCTGAACCCTAGCAATTTGTCCTACTGCTTTGAAGGTGGCAAGTGCTCCTTCCCTGGAGGTTTTTAAGAAGAGGCTAGATGGCCATCTGTCAGCAATGCTGATTCTATGACCTTAAGCAGATGATGAGAGGGAGGGCATCTTGGCCATCTTCTGGGCATGGAGTAAAAGTCACTGGGGGTATGTGGGGGGGGGGGAAGGTAGTTGTGAATTTCCTGCATTGTGCGGGGGGTTGGACTAGATGACCCCGGTGGTCCCTTCCAACTCTATGATTCTATGAAAAGCCTCTACTTTTGAACTCAGCGCTTCCTCCTTGTCACGAAAAGCACATAAGGAGAACACAGCACCAGACTTGAGAGGAACCGCCTTTTGTACGATAGTTATTATGGAAAACAAAAACAAAAAAAAGGGAGGAACCTGAAATTCAACGGGGACACACAGGCAGAAAGTTCGTGCGGTAATAAAGGTGCTGGTCTTTCAAGGTGCCAGAAGACTTCTGGAACAGGCCTCATTAATTATTTACTCTGTGTGGGTTATCGCTCTGTGTAAATATATTGCATCCACTGCACACATGGAACAGATGATGTAACGGGAAGCTTCTTGTGGCCGGCTCTCAAAGATGCTAAAGCGATCCTCGCTTGCCTTGACGGCTGCCGAGATATTATCTCGGTACATCTGTTCCTAGGCCAGGCCAATCCTATATGCGGGGCTTTTTTTAACATTGCAGCTTTAATCCCGTCATTAATCTGAAAGCAGAAAAACCAGCGGATTTTCTACTGGGCGCTCAAAAAAACAACAACACACAACAATACCACATAATCCTAGAAAACTCACAGTGGGTAGCCGTGTTAGTCTGTCTGCAGTAGTAGAAAAGGGCAAGAGTCCAGTAGCACCTTAAAGACTAACAAAAATATTTTCTGGTAGGGTATGAGCTTTCTGAAGAAGTGAGTATCTGAAGAAGTGAGCTGTGGCTCACGAAAGCTTATACCCTACCAGAAAATATTTTTGTTAGTCTTTAAGGTGCTACTGGACTCTTGCCCTTTTCTAATCCTAGAAAAGATATTGTGCTTGCAGAGCTCCAGGTTGGGATTCCCTCCCCCCCCTTTTAAATCTTTTGCCATGTTGTTATGAAAAATAGTATTAGTTTCGAAAGAAACCACCAACAATACTTAAATGTAAGATTTCCACAGCATCCACGTTGGTTGGTCCTTTCCCATTGGGTAGGGTTGCCAGCCTCCAGGAAGTAGCTGGAGATCTCCTGCTATTACAACTGATCTCCAGCCGATAAGAGGTCAGTTCCCCTGGAGAAAATGGCCACTTTGGCAATTGGACTCTATGGCATCGAAGTCCCTCCCCTCCCCAAACCCCGCCCTCAGGCTCTGCCCAAAAACCTCCCACCGGTGGCGAAGAGGGACCTGGCAACCCTACCACTGGTAGTGCTTGAATAATCTGCTTAAAACGACTCTGTGATAGGCAAACACTTCCTGAGACGACTCCTCAGGCCCAACCCAGAGCTCCACGTGGTTGCGGCGGTCTGGCAAGTTACTTTACAACTTCACCCTCCCTCGCAGAGGTGCCAACTCTGTATGAGGGCAATTCTTGGAGGTGGGGGTGGAGAAAACGGTCACACAAGCCTCATTTCTGAGAATGCAGGAGCTTGGAGGTTCTGCAGCCGTCCCAGGTCTCCACCCAGCAAGGCTCCTCTCAGTCTTACTCCTGGTGTAACCTACTTCCCCCAGGATGCCCCCAACTAGTCATTAAGAGTATCTCCGGTTGAAGGACTAGGACTCTAGCGCTCTTAGCTGTGTGGCAGCTTAAAGGCTTTGCCTCAGTTTCCCATTTTCTGTTTCACGCGCACCAGCTAATGCGGGGACACACATATTGGCATATGTTGGGGGATGAAAGGGTCAACCGCCGGCCCCTTCCCTTTGCTTCTCCTTGGGAAGCATGGCTGAATGGCTACAGAGGTCAGTCTGCCGATGTTTGAAAGGTTAAAAAAAATGTAATGAAGGAATAACAAATGTAATGAAGAAATAACAAGCATACAGAGCGTTTTGTAATCACAACTGAATGATCAAAACCAAAGCAACATAACCACAGTGTCACAACCATTAGATTTATCCCTAGTAGATGATGGTTAGAATAGGGATAGGCAACATAATCTTAAAACACTTAATTTTCAGAAAACATCCTTTCCCTGAAATCCTACCGCCGGGGAATGAGTGGACCCCAGGGCTGTACCCAGGGGTCCGCTAATCCCCCAGTAGTAGGATTTCAGAGGACATGGAAGGCTGCAGTTGAGCAGGGACGATCTGCCCAAACTGCACACCCTTAACAAGCACATGAGAGGCTAACACCCTCCAAAGGAGATAAACAAAAGAACAAGTTGGTTTCAGCCTAGTAGGCAGGTAACCAGATTTTCCCCAATGCCTCTAGCATCAAAATACATTTGCTTAAAAACAAAGATCTAACAGCGCAGCCCACCAACATTCGCAAACCATGTTTTAGTTCATTTAAAAGATCGAACAGTGCGGTCCACAAACATTTCCAAAGCACTTTTTAATTCATTTAAAAGCCAGAGATGAGAATCACAGAAATAGACCTGTTAGCCACATTTACAGTGAACAGGCCGAAATAACCGAACTGTACATTCAGTTAGCATTCCCAGCAGCCTTTCCACCTGACGTAACTCTTGGCTGCAATGAGGGTGCACCAGAAGCACAGAGAAAGGTTATTTCCTGGTTCCACGAAAACGAGAATGTTTACTTTGCTGCATAATTTACCAGTCCCAAGATTGCCTTTAAAGACTGTTAGCCAGGAAAATCAAGTAATACCAGTGTGGGGAAAAAAAAATCTTTACACAGACACAGGGCTTATTTGCTGTACAAGTTTATCTTGGGTCACTGCTGGGTTGCAGGTGATTTAACTGGCGACTGACCTTCAGTGTTGGAACTGAAGATACACGAGAACTGATGGAGATGTCACCAGAAGTCGCAATTTTTTTAAGGTACAAAGTGTGCCACTTGAAAAGGGGGCCCTTGCCTCACTCCAGGGTCCACCTGGTTTTGTTTTTTTCATATTAGGAATCATGTTAAAAATAGGGTACGGGCATGTAGAGTTCAGCATCTGCGGGTTCAGAGCACAACCTTTTAATCAGCCAATATTAGGTGTATGGATCACATGGATGGGAACAGTATAGACCAGTGGCGTCAAACTCAACTGTTACGAGGGCCAGCTATGACTTAAATGTCACTTGGTCAGGCCGGGCCATGTCTCGCCAACCCGGATTGAGAGTGGGGAGGGGGTGGATGCCTTGGCTGGCTTGTGGGCAAGATAAGAGCTCTCAAGGGGCTGGATCCGGCCCACGACCCTTATGTTTGACAGTCCTGGTACAGACACCCCCCCATTCGAATCCTTTTCACCCAACAATGTAGAATCTGTGCATATAAAGCCTTGTCTAAACTGGCCATATTTTTCTTTTCAGCTCTCTTCCTTGCCCGTCACCTTGCTAAGTTCTAAACAAGCCAATGTTTGAATTTTTTAAATCTTGGGAAATTTCACACTGTGTATATGCTTCTTCCCAAGGTTTAGCAGTTTCCCAGTTTCCAAGAAATTTTATTTTAAGAACCCCGTGTAATTTGAGAATAGTAATCTAGGATAGCTGAAGACAAGCCGAATATTCACTAATGGGGGGAGACCTCAAATCTGGCAACAATAATACGAAGCACATAACAGCAGACAATGATAGACAGAATTATTTTCATTAATTTATTTATTTTTGGATTTATAGCCCACTCTATCCTGGCCAAATTAGCAAGTTTGCGTTGCGTTTCTGTGTGTGCGAAAAGTACGCACAGTCATCTGCAGAGTATAAAAGCTCCAGGTGCACAATACATACCTACAGATCAGTAGACACACACCTGCATACACACAATTGTGTTTTACACACTTCATTTTCCAGCCCTACCGTTACCGGGGTATCGACACAAAGGGCTATTAGCACATACCTAGTGGGCAGTTTCTCAAAGTCCACATCCAGAAACTGTTCATAAGTAGACACAAAGCTGTCCAGCCAGAGTTTCAAGTAGTCAGGATCTTTCTGCGAAGACAATTAAAACAGAATAACGTTATTCGTTGTTGCATAGGCATTTAAGAATGCACGCACACACCCCGGTCATTTTACACCACAATAATGTAGGCAGCTGCACTATGCATACAGTCTTTACATAATTCTACTTCCTTATAGGGCTGTTGACCAAACCATTTCAGGGAGGGGGCTATGGTTCAGTGGTAGAGCATCTGCTTGGTGTGCAGAAGGTCCCAGGTTCAATCCCCAGCATCTCCAATTAAAAGGACCAGGTAGTGGGTCACATGAAAGACTCTGCCTGAGAACCTGGAGAGCAATCTGAGTAGACAATACTGACCTCTATCTATCTATCTATCTATCTATCTATCTATCTATCTATCTATCTATCTATCTATCTATCTATCTATCTATCAGATTTATATCCCGCCCTCATCCCCAGCAAGCCAGGCTCAGGGTGGGTAACAACAATCAAAACGCAAAATATATAAAATACATAAAACCATCAACATCATTAAAACTATAATATCTATAATCATGTATACACAGATGGCCTTGAATGTACCTAGGTGCAACAGAATATCAGCCCCTCACAGATTTCAAGAGTGGGGGGCGGGATGGGGAGGCAGGTAAAGATGGATCCTCTTGCAGCTGTCCTCAGTTATAGGCCTGACGGAGCAATGGTCTGATTCATCAGAAGGCAGATTCATATGCACTTATTTCGAAGTGATTCAATAACAAAGCCAAACATTCCCAAAAGACGATCAGATTCCCAAACCATTTCTTTTATAAAATCTTTATAACAGTACCCCTCATTGGGTCTCTGTGGGTTGGTGCAATTGTTAAGCACCCCAAAATGCATCCAGGCTGCAAAATTCATATTGCAATTAATGCCATCTACTAATACAAGTAGCAGAGGCTAGAAACTGTGGTTTAAGTACCACTCGCAGTTTCTAAGCAGCTCCATAAGATGACAGAAGAAGAAAGTGAAGCCACAAAGTCCATGGCTACCTGGCAGCAGAATGGCCATGACCTCATCTCCAGAACCAATCACATGCTAAGATGGGAGAGGAGGAAAAGAAGAAGAGGAAGAAGAGTTGGTTTTTTATATGCCGACTTTCTCTACCACTTAAGGAAGAATCAAACTGGCTTACAATCACCTTCCCTTCCCCTCCCCACAACAGACACCCTGTGAGGTAGGTGGGGCTGAGAGAGCTCTAAGAGAGCTGTGACTAGCCCAAGGTCAAGGAAAAGAAGGGCCCTGCCACGGAAGCAAAAGAATCGCAACCTGACGGGCCACCAAAGAAGGATTCCCCCTTCCCAAGATATATGAAGGCCTTTATCTTCTGCTTTGCATACAGTCCTGGGTTCCATCTGGGACATTTCAAATAAAAAGGATTTTAGGAAGAAAGCTCTGGGAAAAGATCTACATATGAGATTCTGTTGAGCCACTGCCAGCAACAACAGATGAACCAATGTTCTTACTCCACATAAGATAGCAACTCAAAGCAGTACTACTCAGAGTATTATTCAAGTCTATCCAGTAGGGCTTATTCCCAGGAAAACAGCATATAAACTATCAAACATAAAGCTTACATCAACTATTACTCCCTGTCACACCCAACACACGGCCATGACTGAAGAGGAAAAAGACAGTTCCTGTGGTGAGCATCCTTGAAAGTAAGGAGCCTTTCACAAAAGTCAGATAAAGCCAGCAACAACAAAAAAAGGGAAAGGTGGTCCCCTGTGCAAGAACCGGGTCATTACTGACCCATGGGGTGACGTCACATCCCAGTGTTTACTAGGCAGGCAGACTATGTTTACGGGGTGGTTTGCCACTGCTTTCCCCAGACATCTTCCCTTTACCCCCAGCAAGCTGGGTCCTCATTTTACCGACCTCAGAAGGATGGAAGGCTGAGTCAACCTTGAGCCGGCTGCCTGAAACCGACTTCCATTGGGATCGAACTCAGGTAGTGAGCAGAGCTTGGACTACGGTACTGCAGCTTACCACTCTGCGCCATGGGGCCAGCAAAAGCCCTAAAATAGAAACCCTGCTCAGAAAATCAGGTCAGCAAATCACTTTTGGACTATACAGGAGGCTTCAATCAGGCTATTGTGTTTTTGGAACTCATCTGTGCAGACTGCAGACGACAAATGAGTCAGTGGACTCAGGTGGCAGTGATCTAACTGGGAAAGGTATCCAAGAAACAAACTTGCTTCTAGCGAAATGGAAACTTCCACAGAGGACACCGGCCCGTCTCAATAGAAGTCAATGTTGCTCTGTGATGTTCTTTCCACAAATGGTCAAATTACAGTCTTGGGAAGCACAACGGCTTGGATGGGACCTTCCTGAAGTGTGATGGCACAAACTACCCAATTCACTTCCAACGACACAGAATTAAAAAAAAAAAAAAATTCCCCAATCCATTCTGTTATCAGCTAAGCCAACCGCTGTTCCAGACCTGTACAA
Source organism: Euleptes europaea (assembly GCF_029931775.1). Classification (NCBI taxonomy): domain Eukaryota; kingdom Metazoa; phylum Chordata; class Lepidosauria; order Squamata; family Sphaerodactylidae; genus Euleptes; species Euleptes europaea. Next base: position 50,398,622 of record NC_079326.1, read on the forward strand.
GGACAGACTGAACTATCCTAACGCAGGCGCGAGAAATTCAGGGTAGCTTTTCACAGGATCATTCATTTTGGAGGAAAAATCACTGGAGACCCATGCTGTCTTGCTAATAATAAGAACATAAGAAAAGCCATGCTGGATCAGACCAAGGCCCATCAAGTCCAGCACTGTTCACTTCTGAAGAAGAAGACTTTCTCTACCACTTAAGGAAGAATCAAACCGGCTTACAATCACCTTCCCTTCCCCTCCCCACAACAGACACCCTGTGAGGTAGGTGGGGCTGAGAGAGCTGTGACTAGCCCAAGGTCAACCAGCTGGCTTCGTGTGGAGGAGTAGGGAAACGAACCCGGTTCACCAGATTCATATCTGATGTGCAGGCTGCTTTCTGACTGAAACATCAAAGAAAAGCCTTTCCAACTTGCAACACCTGGCAAGCTGGATTTCAACAGGTATAACTATATAGCTGCAAGTCAAATATCAAGGTTTTATTAAAACACTGCTTGAAACTTGGCAGATCCTTAAAGAACTTTTAAAAATTGATTTGCCCGTTCTTTTAAGACGTGATGCATAGAAATGTCAGATTCTCAGTCTTGCAGTCAACACAAAGCTCTGATAGAAAAATACTGAGATTGCTTCATATAGCTTAAAGAGAGCAATCAAAGCAGGGGGGCAGAGAGTCAGCATGGTGTAGTGGTTAAGAGTGGTGGTTTGCAGCGGTGGACTCTAATCAGGAGAACCGGGTTTGATTCCCCACTCCTCCACATGAGCGAGACTCTAATCTGGTGAACCAGGTTGGTTTCCCCGCTCCTACACATGAAGCCAGCTGAGTGACCTTGGGCTAGTCACAGCTCTCTTAGAGGTCTCTCAGCCTCACCTACCTTACAGGTTCTTCCTGGAGGATGGCAACCCTAACTAGGGGGCAGTATGTGAAAATGATGTACTAAATAGACTTTTAAGGCAAGAAACTTTGGCGGGGTGATTTGTAGGAAGGAAGACTGAAATAAAACAGTTTTATCTTTATGAAAATTTATGCCAAGCTTATTTACGTTTATACTTCCTCGTAACTGTAAAAGTTTTCCAGGTGGTGTGCTGGCAATCAGTAAGATCACATTTATTTGTTGTTGTGAACTGGCAGTCTATAAATACACTAAATATATAAGTTCAGAATAACAAACCAGAGTGAGATGGCCAGTGTTAGGGAGGGTGTTAGGGTTGCCAACCTCCAGGTAATAGCTGGAGATCTCCTGCTATTACAACTGATCCCCAGCAGATAGAGATCAGTTCCCCTGGAAAAAATGGCCGCCTCGGCAATTGGAATCTATGGCATTGAAGTCCCTCCAGACTTTGCCGGTGGCAAGGAGGGGCCTGTCAGCCCTAGCCAGCGTGGTGTAGTGGTTAGAGTATCACATTAGGATTTCGGTGGCCCGGGTTCAAACCTCCACTCCGCCACAGAAGCTGCCTAGGTTCCATCAGCCCGTAGAGATACTTGTGTGTACACTAGAACACACTGTGAAATCCTGCAAACAGCTCAAATTATACACCAAGAAAAAGTCAGATTCTATAACCTGCATCAATCACACACAACAAATGTATGCATTTTCTTTTTTGAATAATATTGCAATGCTTCCCACTTGTATAAATTACTCTGTTTTTGCTAATTCCAAGGATGGGCCAGGCACTTGACGGCCTGCTCCCAACTCCTGGAAATAGGGCTGCCAACCCCCAGGTACTAGCTGGAGATCTCCTGCTATTACAACTGATCTCCAGCCGATAGAGACCAGTTCACCTGGAGAATACTACCACTTTGGCAATTGGACACTATGGCATTGAAGAAGAGAGGGAGAAGAGTTGGGTTTTTTATATGCCAACTTTCTCTACCATTTAAGCAAGAATCAAACCGGCTTACAATCACCTTCCCTTCCCCTCCCCGCAACAGACACCCTGTGAGGTAGATGAGGCTGAGAGAGCTCTAAGAGAGCTGTGACTAGCCCAAGGTCACCCAGCAGGCTTCATGTGTAGGAATGGAGAAACAAATCCAGTTCACCAGATTAGCCTCCGCCACTCATGTGAAGGAGAGGGGAATCAAACCCGGTTCTCCAGAATAGAGTCCACTGCTCCAAACCACCACTCTTAACCACTATACCACGCTGGAGTCCCCCCCCTTCCCTCCCCAGATCCCACCCTCTACAGGCTCCGCCCCAAAAACCGCCCGCTGGTGGCAAAGAGGGACCTGGCAACCCTATCTGGAAATCTTAGTCAGCAGCTATGTTGACAAAATATAGAGTATTCTAGGATGTGCTTGGTCAAGGATCCCCAATCTTTTTCAGCCTGAAAGCACCTCTGGAATTCTGACACAGGGTCGTAGACTCAACTCCAAAACAGCTGCCACGGGAGGCAGAGCCAGCCATAAAATGTCAAGGAGTGTGATTATGCATAACTTGGATAGCAACACTTTTACGTATGCAATACCTCTGATAGCAAAACATTTCAGGCAGAAGCTCTGCTTCACAAATCAATCAGATCTCCAATGGCCAATCAGAAGCCCCACTGGGCAAAAGCCCCAGCTGACCCTGCCCATTTCTGAAGACACTCGGGCACCGGAAAATAGGTTGCTGGGGCCCACGGGTGCCACGCTGGAGACCCCCGTCTTAAGTGTTAATGTTTTATTCTCTTAATTTTATTACATTTAAATCTGTCTTGTTTCCTGATCTGAGCCTTTAAGAGGACAGCGGTCTACCAGTGTCATCCAAAACAGAGATACACCCTTCTAAGCATGTTGACTTCAACAGACATAGGAGGGCGTAGCTATGCTGTTACTCTTAACGAACAAAGCGATACACAAGATAAAAAACCCTGTTCCTCAATAAGCTAGACAACAAAGCTAACACATTATGAACTTGTCTGGAAGTGACAAATTACAACCTAGTAAAATAACTTAGGTGTTTCTTTTAAGAATCCCGTAGAGCCGGTCTCTGAATAAAAGGGGAAGGTTCCTGGTATACAGAAAGCAAAAACTAACAGAGTTCTGTAAACGTTATTTAAGGATCTGTCAGAGCTGCGATACACGGTTCTCCCCTCCTCACATGTCATCCTCACAACAACCCTCTGAGGTAGGTGTGGCCGAGAGATTGACGAGCGTAGGGTTCCCCAACTTGGCACCCGCCATCACCTTTTGTGGAGCCTACCGAGTGTTTTTAGAAAGAAGAAGAGTTGGTTTTCATATGCCGACTTTCTCCACCACTTAAGGAAGGATCAAACCGGCTTACAATCACCTTCTCTTCCCCTTCCCCAAACAGACACCCTGTGAGTTAGGTGGGGCAGAGAGGAAATTGGGAACCCTAATAGGGTTGCCAGCTCTGGGTTGGGAAATACCTGGAGATTTTTGGGGGGGCGGAGCCTGAGGAGGGTGGGGTTTGGGGAGGGGAGGGACTTCAATGCCATACAGTCCAATTGCCAAAGCAGCCATCTTCTCCAGGGGAACTGATTGCTGTCGGCTGGAGATCAGTTGTAATAGCAGAGATCTCCAGTTACTACCTGGAGGTAGGTGACCCTATGTTGCAAGTTAATAGTGGGTTGTATCTGTCCTGAATATGTACCACCGGCTGACTCCAAACTCTAGGGAAAAAGAAAAGTCCACTCTCTATCTGCTCTTTCCACATCATCCACAACCTTCCTGATTGAAAGCCAATCACTACTTCCCGTGCCAGCCAACCCAAATATTATATTTGCCGGGCAACAAAACATCTGCATTATTTGTAAACTCTAACACTGCTTTTTGGAATGGGCTTTTAAAGCATTATAATCGCAACAGGAGAAGACCAGGATCTCCGTCTTCCTTCTGACTTTGAAGGACACACATTTCAAGATAAACATCACATGATCAGCATTTAAAGGCCGGTGACAAATTCCCAACAGCAGATCCGCAGTTATTTCTGAAAGCACCAAAGTGTGAGAAAAAATGAGTCCACTGAAGTCACCTGACGTCGGTCGCTGGAAACAGATTTTAATTTATGAGAACGCCCGTCAAGGAGGATTTTGGCACCTGAATATTTCTTTCCCTTTTTTAAAAAAAGCAAACCAACCAACTTGGTAAAGCGCAACGAGTTATTTCTGCCTGAATTGCCTTTGCTGGGTTTCAGCACAAACAGAACAGCAAAGTTCAGCACCGTTTACAGCGGCATTAGGAAGTCCCCGCGGCTATAAACAAAAGCGGGATCAGCCAGTGGCTATTTTCAGTGTTACATTCCACACTCCGACAGGGAAAAATATATTCTTCCACGTGGCAATTCGGAAACCAAGTCAAATTCGCCTCAAGGTGCAACCAGTCACTACGCCTATCTTAAAATATCTATTCTAGTCGACTTTTAAGATTGATACAGATTTCTTATTAACGGGTTGGATCCCATCAAACAAGTCTGTCCATGCAAGAGGGGCGTTTTCTCCAGCTCCTCCCTCCCATGGTAGCCCTCCAATCCCTCCCCATTCTTGTCCTGGGGCTCAGTCTCCCAGAAGGAGCATTTCAGGGGGGGGGGAGTGGTAAATTTCGATCGGGTCCAAGCCACTAACTCTAATCTAGAGCAACGGGTGCCAACCTGTTTTTGCTTGCCTACCCCTTGGCAGCACATTTCCATAAATTGTACCCCTCATATAACCAAAGTGTTTGCAATTAACATCGTTGCTGTTATTTCAAATGCCTTTTCCTACCATTATTCAAATTTTTTCAAGTACCCTTAAATTCTTTTCGAGTGTAGAATATATAGGCAGATTAGAGAATCCCTGATTGTGCCTATAATTGCATGTTACCCTCATGAAAATAGAAGGTCTCTTCTTTCAATCCTGCTATCGGATAAGCAGCAGGAGATTACCTGTAAAGTTGCCAAATTTCGTTGGCTGGTTCTTAAAATTAAGAAAAGGCGGAGTGGCGTATAAAGATGCCTTATATAAATTCATATTTTAATAAGATGTATATTGGTAGTATGTAAGCTATTTTACTAATGGATTGTGTTCTTATTTATATTCTGGTCTATGACTGTTTTAAATAAACTTGACTTGACTAATCTAGAGCAACGGGTGCCAACCTGTTTTTGCTTGCCTACCCCTTGGCAGCACATTTCCATAAATTGTACCCCTCATATAACCAAAGTGTTTGCAATTAACATCGTTGCTGTTATTTCAAATGCCTTTTCCTACCATTGTTCAAATTTTTTCAAGTACCCTTAAATGTCCTGGTTAGTACCCCTGGTTCGTACTTACGCGGGGACTCGTGCCAGGAGAACGCTGGTGGGAGGCCCTGCCAGTGTCCGAGGGCCATGCTGCCGCCGCAGTCCAGGGGGGGCAGTGTAAGTGGCCCTAAGCCGGCGTCCATGCCAGTTTGCATGGCGCAAGTGGCATGGACTCCGGTGTAGGGGTCATGCCAGCTTTTAACAGCATTCGCCTCACCCCTTCAGGATTGCACAGTTAATGGGTATAAACAGACAGGTGAAAAATTTTGTGGCGTGTAAGCAAACAACCTCACTGGGTAAATAACATCTCATTAAGCCTCTATTAAGCAGGCAGGACAGTTTTCCTCCAGGTAGCTGGCAACCCTAATATTCGATATTACGTTCTGCACACCTGTGTGCTCTTTCAGCTAGATGTCAGATTCTGGGATGGGGCAAGACAGAAATTCAACAGATGCAGCTTTCTCAAACGCTTGCTACATGCATACTCGCCTAATTAATTTCTGGCCCTGGAATGTCTATTAAGTGATAATTTAAAAAGTGCTTTCCCATCATTACACATTTCTACAAAATGACTGCAAGTTTTTTTTTAAATAGCAATGTTCCAAAGTATGTGATTAATACTGACAGCCTAACCTACCTCACAAGGTTGTTGTGAGGATAAAACGGAGGAGAGGAAATGATGCCAGCTGCTTTGGGTCTCCATTGGGGAGAAAATAAATAATACTGGAGAGTTTTCTAAAAGCCTCACTGGTTAAACAAAACTCAGATTTTTAAAACTTATTTTGTTTGGTTAAGTTCACAGCAATTTTTTGCCCTTCTGCTGCAAGAGATCTCTCACTCATATCATGTGATGCCCCTCTTATTTTTTCCAAATTCCACCATTCTTCTCGGGAAGGAGCAGAACGCCAAGGAGATCAGCAATTCCAGGACTTGTTAGGGTCTAAGGAACGGTGCATTCCCTTCTGCACACAACTATGCTTTGCTGGAAGCTTTCTCCTGAGGCCATAAAAATTACTTCATTGCTAAAACGTAACCAGGGATTCTTTGAGAGATGCATGATGGGAAACGCCATGCTGTACAATTTGCCAAAAAGCTGTAGGAAGCATTGCGGGCAATTCCCACGCTCTCCTAGAAGTGGCATGTCTCATATTCTGTCGTAGAAGAATACTCTTAGACTAATGGGGAAATTTAAAAGCAAATTCAAAAGAAGGTTTCGGTAGGGCACCTCACACGAAGCCAAACTAAGCATCAATAGCTGAACATGAGCCATCCAATTATCCTGAAACAGGTTTCATCTGAAATCGTAACCCCGGGAGATTTCGTTTCTCATTCCTCCTCTAACGAGCCATTTCAAATATCTAATAAATTAAAAGCCACCCCCTCATTACTTCTTCCGCAGGAGGCTTGCAACTTTCATGTATGCCGTTCCTAAGCGAAGGCATTTTTTGCATATTACATGACATTCTGGAAGGAAAAAAACACGAAAGGGGACCAAACGTTTTCAGGGTTGCATTGGAAACTGCCCAGTTTGAGCACATCACACTATTTCCTTGCCAAAAGCACTGGATCATGTCTGTCTTATGGGAGGGGGGGTAGTGGTACAACCACCAGTGACCCTTCAAAGGCCCCAGTGCCACCGGTACAGGCAAGCTAGTGGTTGAAGAAATTTGTGGCTAAGTCAGGGCATCAAGAGGAAACCTGTGTTCTCTATAGAATTTAGAAGAAGAGTTGGTTTTTATATGCCGACTTTCTCTACCACTTGAGGAAGAATCAAACCGGCTTACAATCACCTTCCCTCCCCCTCCCCACAACAGGTAGGTGGGGCTGAGGTAGGTGGGGCTGAGAGAGTTCAGAGAGAACTGTGACTAGACCAAGGTCACCCAGCTGGCTTCATGCGGAGGAGTGGGGAAAGCAACCCAGTTCACCAGATTAGAACCCAATACTCATGTGGAAGAGTGGGGAATCAAACCCGGTTCTCCAGGTTAGAGTCCACCGCTCTTAACCACTACACCACGCCGGCTCTCCACACAGCCCTTAACGGGTGGAAAGTCTGCATACAAATCTCCTTCCTACAAACTGGATGCAATGCAGGCCCTTTGACCCCTCCCCTCTCAAAAAGGTGAGTGTGTGTGTTTTGAAATGTGGCCAAGTCACGGATTTAATTATTTCTAACACACTTGGTTTTATTACTGCCTTTTCTACCATCACCCGTGGTGTAAATCAGCAACTGCAGTTCAAGTAATCCATTAAGAAATTACCACTTTGCAAAATTATTTGGGAAAGAGCTTCTAGCAAGCCCAGTCAAAAGACAAAACGGTTCGTTGATCTGGTCAGAGAGGGTGCAATTTCTTTCAGCTATCGCACCGAGACAAAGAAAAGTGAACAGAACTAGTGAACATATTCTGGCCTCGCTACACAATGGAATGTGGAGTCACCATGCCAAACCATCCTTTGAGGCCTGGGAACACGCCCTGGAGGAGGAGGAGGAGGAGGAGGAAGAGAAGCAAGAGGAAGAGTTGGTTTTTATATGCCGACTTTCTCTACCACTTAAGGAAGAACCAAACCAGCTTACAATCAACATTCCCTTCCTCTTCCCACAACAGACACCTTGTGAGGTAGGTGGGGCTGAGAGAGCTGTGACTAGCCCAAGGTCACCCAGCTGGCTTCATGTGTAGGAGTGGGGAAACCAACCCAGTTCACCAGATTAGCATTGGCCACTCATGTGGAAGAGTGGGGAATCAAACCCGGTTCTCCAGATCAGAGTCCACCGCTCCAAACCACCACTCTTGACCACTACACCACGCTGGACTCTTGAATCCCCTCTACACTTCCTGGTATTTGTTGACAATCATCTGCCATGAGTGCAAAGCGGTATCTTTATTTCACATAGACCTGAGTGGAGATTTCCATATGGCAGAGCTGCCTGTTGGAGACAGAATTGTGCAGGTGCACCTATTTAAATCCAGCCCTGCAGATGCCCAGAGATAACAAGCTATGGTGTGCCCTTACCAAGTAACTTTCATTATCCAAGTTATTTTCATTCTAATTCTTTGTAAGCCACTGGTAGAATCCATATGTGAGTCTGTGTGTCCATTAAGCTAAACAAATTAAGAACTGGAAAGGGGAAAGGAGGAGGGAATGTTCTCACACTTTTGTGGATTTGCAGAGGCCTTGGGCAGTTTTCATTGTCCTGACCATTCTTTGGATAGAATCAGAGTTGGAGTGTATCACAGAATCATAGAGTTGGAAGGGGTCATAGAGGCCATCTAGTCCAACCCCCTGCTCAATGCAGGATCAGCCCAGAGCATCCCAGACAAGTGCTTGTCCAGCCTCTGCTTAAAGACCACCAGTGAGGGGGAGTTCACCATTTCCCTAGGTAGCTGATTCCACTATCGAACAACTCTTATTGTAAAAAATGTTTTCCCTAATATCCAGCCGGTACCTTTCTTCCCACAATTTAAACCCATTATTGCAAGTCCTATGTTCAGTTTTGTAGTTTTGGTTTAGTTTTTCCGATGTATTCTCTAGGGAGCAGTTTTTGCTGTATTTTATATATGTTGTTTTTGTAACATTGTATATTGTTTCTATTATATGATTTAAGAAATAACCAATACAAAAAAAACAACCTCATCTGCCAAGAGGTCTAAACTGGCTTACTACGTGTAGCACTAACCTACAAAGGATATAAGAACTCAGGGGTCTCCATTCCTACTTGTATCTGACAAAGGGAACTTTGCCTCTCAAAAGCTTATGACCCCAAAAATCTGGTTGGTCTCTGCGGTGCTGCTAGAGGACTCGAATCACAGTTCACAAACCCATTTCAACCCACCGTTTGGCGCCTAGGATCTCTCCAAATTCGAACACCCAGCCAAATTATTTTCAGCGGGTAGCCATGTTGGTCTGCCGTAGAACGGTAAGATTTGAGTCCAGTAGCACCTTAATGATCGACAAGATTTTCACGGTATTGTCAGGATATCTTGAAAATCTTGTTGGTTTCTAAGGTGCTGCTGGACTTGAATCCAACCAAGTCATGGTGTTCTAAACCAGGAAGTAAAAGATGGAATTAATACAGCAGGGGGTGAGGTTAGGGTTGCCAGCTCCGGGTTGGGAAATACCTGGAGATTTTGGGAATGGAGCCTGAGGAGGGCAAGGTTTGAGGAGGGGAGGGACTTCAATGCCCTAGAGTCCAATTGCCAAAGCGGCCATTTTCTCCATGGGAACTGATCTCTATCAGCTGGAGATCAGTTGTAATAGCAGGAGATCTCCAGCTACTACCTTGAGTTTGGCAACCCTAGATACAAAACTAACTAACTAAATACATTTAGGCCCCTGCCTGCCTCCTTTTCTTCCTTGCCCAGAGTGCTGAACAGCGTGGATGATGGCTTGCAGAGGAGGAAGCCCTTCTGCGGCCCCCAGACCCCCAAACCGGATGGGATTGTTGCTTGAAGTTCAAACACTGCAAACCTCCAAGCCTCCAATATTTAATAAAGTTTACTTCATCCATTTTTTTTTCTGTTTTCCGTGGGGCTCAGAGCCCCAAAGCCAGACATTCTCGAAAACTACTCCCATCTCAAAGCCGCCATCGTTACTTAAGCGTCAGCCACGCCGGCTCGCCCAGTCGCCTCATTTTTCAGGCTGTTTTCACTGAAATGTCTGGGCATATTTAAGTACATTCTAATTGCTAACAAATGGCTTAGGGTAATTAGTTCCCACAGTAGCAGAGGGAGAAAAACGCACCATGCAAATGACAAGCTGTTTGTTCCTTACCAGATTAAGGGTAGAAACTGTCTTTTGTTCAGATATCTGGGCTTTGACACAGAAACAAAATAAGCTGGGAGCATGTCGCGTGGCGGGGGGGGGGGGTTATCAGAAATCTCCACGATTCCCTCCCCCCCCCCCAGAATTCTCTAAAGCTCTCAAAGGGTTTGAAGAAAAAATCACAAAATCACACAAGGTTGGAAGAGACCACAAGGGCCATCCAGTCCAACCCCCTGCCATGCAGGATCCCACAATCAAAGCACTCCTGACAGATGGCCATCCAACCTCTGCTTAAAGACCTCCAAAGACGGGGACTCCACCTCCCCTGCCCCCCGCAGGCAGCTCATTCCACCGTCTAACTGCCCTCACCGTCAAAATGTTCTTCCTAATAGAAGAACAAGAGTTGGTTTTTATATGCTGACTTTCTCTACCACTTAAGGAAGAATCAAACCGGCTTACAATCTCCTTCCCTTCCTCTCCCCACAACAGATGCCCAAGATTACCCAGCAGGCTTCATGTGGAGGAGTGGGGAATCAATCTGGTTCTCCAGATTAGAGTCCACTGCTCTTAACCACTACACCACACTGGCTCACAGCCTGATCCTAAATACATTTCTTGGCAGGGAGCCCGATGCTTTCAACAGCATTTACTTCCTTGTAATGGGTTAAGGATTGGGGTTGGGGAGAAACCAATTCTACACGGACACACGTTACATCCTGCAGCATTTTGATTTGGGGGACGGGCCGTGGTTCAAGTGGCAGAGCATCTGCTTGGCATCAGAAGCTCCCAGCTTCAATCCTCGGCATCTCCAGCTAAGGTTCGGGCAGCAGATGATGTGAAAGACCTCTACCCGAGACCCTGGAGAGCTACTGCCAGTCTGAGCAGACAATACTGACTTTGATGGACCAAGGGTCTGATTCAGTTGAAGAAGACGACGACTTGGCTTTCATATGCTGAGTTTCTCTACCTTTTTTAAAGGGGAATCAAACCGGCTTACAATCTCCTTCCCTTCCTCTCCTTACAACAGACACCCTGTGAAGTATGTGGGGCTAAGAGGGTTCAGAGAGAACTGTGACCAGCCCAACGTCACCCAGCTGGCCTTATGTGTAGGAGTGGGGAAACCAACCCGGTTAGTCAGATTAGCCTCCGCCGCTCAGTCTGTCGCCTGGAGCTTGCAAAGAATTTCCAAGGGTGCAAAGAAAGGTAGCTTTTCCTGAAACCCCCCCCCCTCCGGTTCTGCAGGAGAACTCCACTCCAAGCTAATCTCTGTGTGTGTGTCTGCCATGAGAAGTGGAAACCAATGAAATCCGTGTGTGTGTCCCCCACCCCGACCCAAGTCTGTGTCTCCTATACAAGGGCCAGTCAATTTTCTATTAGATATATTCACGCCATTAAGTCTGACTGTAAGGTACAGACGTAATATGCCTAGTTAGCCAGTTTACTGCAAAACTAAACACTTCATCATGCTGGCAGCCATCACCACATCCTGGGGCAGGGAGTTCCACAACTTAACTAGCAACCCAGGACTTCCTCAGTGGTCTCCCATCCAAGTCCTAACAGGGCCAACCCCTCTTAGCTTCCAAGATTTGGTGTGATCAGGCTAGCCTGGGCCATCCGGGTCAGGCAACAGGCAGTTAGTGGATCAATATTCTGAGACCCTTCCATGTGTGAATTTGATCTCATATTCAGCTGCGTTTTCCTTTCCCACTGATTTTTAACCTACGCATATTTATTCTAAAATCCTACTTTTCCAGGTCCTCTAACAGACTTATAAATTGCTTCCTTCTTCCCAACGAAACACCTCGGGAAGTCAGTTAAACTAGTCGAAACCTGCAAGGTGCGCTCAACACAAAGGCATCTCTCAGGGATGGACTGAACGTGCCATGAGTCTGACGAATGAGGGACTGCTACTCTAGCACGCAATGTAGCTTGCATGCAGCTTCCTATGCCTTGGGGTAGATTTACCTCTAGACTATAGAGCAAGGCAGCAGGCAGAAACTCTGCTCTAGAGCCAAGAGCACAGATCGGATTCTAGGCCGCAACCAGCCCTAAAGGCACTCCCTGCTTCCGTGTGGAAAGTTTCCCCTGCCCGTGCTGCTCTTGGAATCCACGCCGTGGGCAAGCAACCTTGGGCTAAAATTAAGGAAGCCGTACCAGTGCAGGGAGTTGGACAGTTGTACCCTCTAGATCAGTGGTTCCCAAAGTGGGCAGTACCACCCCCTGGGAGGCGGTGGGATTACCTAGGGGGGCACTAAGAGGCAAGGGGGCAACAGGGGGCGTTAGAGGTGGGCCCCTTCAACTGTGTTGTTCACTAATCTACAACAGGTCAAGCTATGGCACCATGCTGGCAAATTTGGTGGAAACTATCACCCTTTTTTTTTTCCAGACTTTGAAGAGCCGGTACCACTGGATCAAGTTCATCTGTTTTGTTGAACAAATTTCAACTAAAAAGTTTTAATTTGATTTTGGACAGATGGGCAGCTAATTGTTACTGATTCAAAATTTTATTGTTATCATCTTCTTTAGTGAGTCATGCAAACCCCCGTTTTGAATAATGCTTTTTGTAGGATAGGGTGGGGGCGTTGGGGTTGAGTTTGTGGAATCAAGGGGGCGGTGGCCCGAAAGGTTTGGGATCCACTGCTCTAGAGCCATCTCAAAGCCATGAGATAATATATGTGAGCGCTTAAATATTTAAAAAGGAGTCTTGAGGCTCTGGAAGACTAACATTTATTGAAGCGTAAGCCTTCGTCGATGGCAGCCCGCTTCATCAGAAAGGAATTCTCAGCCAGCAGATAGGCCGATGCAGGGAAGGGGGAGATTTTGAACGCTGGGTTCAAAGGCCGTGGTTCTGATAATCTTCTTTGGATTTGCCAGCAGCGAGACCATGAGCGACATTCTTTACTTGACAAACAACCCCTTGCGGCAGTCCGCGACAGGAATAATTCAAACAACCCGCTGGAGACACCGATAAAGCTATAAACCAGGACACAGTAAGCGATATTAAGAAGGCATACAATATACCCCTGGCTAGCCTGATCTCATCAGATCGCAGAAGCTAAGCAGGGACGGCCCTGGTTAGTATTTGGATGGGAGACCACCAAGGAAGTCCAGGGTTGCTGTGCAGAGGCAGGCAATGGCAAACCACCTCTGTTAGTCTCTTGCCATGAAAACCCCATAAGGGGTCGCCATAAGTCAGCTGAGACTTCACTGGGGGGGGGGGAATGGATTAGGGGTCCCCAACCTTTTTGACCCTCTGGGCACCTTTGGAATTCTGATACAAGGTGGTGGGCGCATCAACACAATGGCTGCTACAGGAGGTGGAGCCAATCACAGAAGGTCTTGGAGTAAGGTCATGCATGATTCTCACAGTAACTCTTCAATGTTTCAGGCAGAAGCTATATTTAACAGCATGCCTTATAAACGAACATGCTGCTTAAAAACATTTTCTTGCTTACCTTCAGTCATGCTATGAAGGTCTTTCTGCTATAGTGGCAGCTACGGCCAAAGCCTGTTTTTAAAAACCTGCTCAGCCAAACAGATCTCACATATTGGTTCTTGTAGGTTATCCGGGCTGTGTGACCGTGGTCTTGGCATTTTCTTTCCTGACGTTTCGCCAGCAGCTGCTGGCGAAAGGTCAGGAAAGAAAATACCAAGACCACGGTCACACAGCCCGGATAACCTACAAGAACCAATGAACTCTGACCGTGAAAGCCTTCCACAAGATCTCAAATAGCCCATCAAAAACCCTGCTGGGCAAAAGCCCCACCCACTTCCTAAAAACCCTTGATGGGTGCCAGGAAAGCTGAGGGCAGGTGCCATGGCACCCATAGGCACGACATTGGGGACCTCTGGTTTATATTGTTAACACATAGATATTGTTGTCCGGATCTGGGTGAACACATGAACACATGAAGCTGCCTTATCCTGAACCAGACCCTTGGTCCACCAAAGTCAGTACTGTCTACTCAGACTGGCAGTGGCTCTCCAAGGTCTCAGGCTGAGGTCTTTCACAACACCTACCTGCCTTAGTCCCTTTAACTGGAGAGGCCGGGGGATTGAACCTGGGGCCTTCTGCATGCCAAATGTGCTTCTGTTCGGATATCGGGCACTGCAGGTGTTTATAATCATGTTCAGCGGTAATTTAAGACCACCGGCAGCTTTAAGACCAAGACAAATTATAAAATCCAGCAACAAAACCCAGCAACTGGACAACAGAGCCCAACAGAGTCAATATGGTGCCAGCTTAAAGGTTCTTAACCACAGCTACGTTTACATTTGCTACAGAAACCATGGTTGCGTGACGGGGCGGGGGGAAGTAATTCGGTATCCCTTGTGTGACTGATTACTCTGCTTCACTTGAGCAGATGTTTCATCACACTAAGCTTCTGTGAATGAATGGACAGACTAAAATATAATATATATCATTTTCTAAGTAAATCACTCCAACATAGATGACAGATAGGTCTAATTATAGTTCAGCAATGGAATAATGAAAAAGTGGTGTTTGCCTGAAATCCTTGGGAATGAGTTGCAGAGTGACCCCAACCCATTCTATGTCATTTTGTCTTTGAGCCCTTAAACAAATGGGTATTTGGGCACAAGGAATGGTTACTTTATTTAGTCTATGTGAAAACTGGGAAGACCTGTACTCTAGTCCCCCCACCAAGTTAGAAGAAGAGTTGGTTTTTATATGCCGACTTTCTCTACCACTTAAGGGAGACTCAAACCGGCTTACAATCACCTTCCTTTCCCTTCCCCACAACAGACACCCTGTGAGGAAGGTGGGGCTGAGCGAGCTCTAACAGAGCTGTGACTTGCCCAAGGTCACCCATCTGCCTTAATGTGTAGGAGTGGGGAAACCAACCCAGTTCACCAGATTAGCGTCTGCCTCTCATGTGGAGGAGTAGGGAATCAAACCCGGTTCTCCAGACCAGAGCCCACCGCTCCAAACCACCGCTCTTAACCACTGCACCACGCTGGGAAGATCTGTACTCTAGTCCCCCCCCTTGCAAAGTTAACAGGCAGCTTTTCATAAGGCCTGTGGCAAGGACAACAGAGTATTTATACAGATGTGGCAAACTGAAGAGGTCATTGTCTCATTCCCCCGAATGTCAACAGACAACACCTGAGGACCTAATGCTTAATCTATGAAATCTGTTAGCAAGCTTCTACTTTTAACAGCTGTGCTGGCATTCAAAGACCTTCGAGCATGTTTGTTTTTCTTGGGGCATGTGCTATGTGACACCACACAGCAGCTGCGGAGTCCAGCGTAATCCCTGCCACCTGCCTACATAACGGAGGAGAGGAATTAGGGTCCATGGCCCAGGTGGGCCAGCCCGGAGAGGGAAAGGAGCCCCCGGGAGGCGCACCTGCCATCTCTCAAGCATTACTCTTGCATATTTTCTGCCTCGGGAGTGTCAGGCCACGAGGTAGAAAACACCACATACAGACACGCTGAGGGGATCGCTTAAACATGGTAGTGTGGTTTGTGCCGGGTGGGAATCGCGCTGTGGACATTTGCAGGACTAGAAGAGGAAGAGTTGGTTTTTTTTATATGCCGACTTTCTCTGCCACTTAAGGAAGAATAAAACCAGCTTACAATCTCCTTCCCTTCCTCTTCTGTGGGATACCTTTGAGTGCTTCTTTCAAAGTAGAACAGTGTGATGCAAATCTTAAAAAAAATAGAATGAATAAGAACGTTTTTGAATCACAGAACTCTTACCACACTAAACAAAAATGTTTTATGTCCACGCATAACCAGACAACTAAGCAGCTACTTGAGGTTTTAACACACAATGAAAACCCATGCTATACTTACATATGAAACACAATTAAAAGGAAGTTTATTTCAAAAAGACTTTTATGGATGACTAACTCCATTACGATTAATATTACCATGGGCAGCCAGCAGGAAAACTAGGACCTCAATTTATACCAACACAGCAAGGTTATAGCTTCCTCTTGGCTAGATACCATGCTACAACAGCAACACTCTCCTGAAAAAGTCATATGAACATAAGAAAAGCCATGCTGGATCAGACCAAGGCCCATCAAGTCCAGCAGTCTGTTCACACAGTGGCTAACCAGGTGCCTCTAGGAAGCCCCAAACAAGACGACTGCAGCAGCACCATCCTGCCTGTGTTCCCAGCACCTAATTTAATAGGCATGCTCCTCTGATCCTGGAGAGAATAGGGGAGCAATATGACTAGTATTCATTTTGACTAGGAGCCATGGATAGCCCTATCCTCCACGAACGTGTCCACTCCCCTCTTAAAGCCGTCCAAGTTGGCAGCCATCACCACATCCTGGGGCAGGGAGTTCCACAATTTAAGTATGCGTTGTGTGAAGAAATCCTTCTTTTTTTCTGTTTTGAATCACTCACCCTCGCTTCTTCCTGTCTACTCTGTCCATACCGTGCATAATTTTATAGACCTCTATTATACCTCCCCTTAACCGCCCACAGGTCAGGCAGATCATGCAAGAAATAAAACACAGTCACTAGTTCTCAAAGTGGCATGTGATAATATTATGGCCCTTGTTTGAAATTCGACGCTCCAAACACTACATGAAATCCAGCTATGGGACAGGATAATCATGCCGCACCAATGCCTTAAAAACCAAACCGCCATGCTCAGAAATGTGACATGATACAACCTACCTAGGACTGCACCATTGCAAGGTGTGTGGGGGGGTCCTTCTAGTATTTCATCACGTGAAAAAAATTTCAAGGAAAGTTTGCATCTCAAGGATAAGGGTCCTATCTCACCCCCAGCTTCCCACGAGCGGGGAATTTTTTTGCTACCGGAAGAATTCACACATGCCATTCCCAGCCTATATGCTGACGTGGTGCAATTCTAGGAGGGACATTCCACCTTTTTATTTTAGGATTCTGGCGCTTATAAATGGCACAGCGAACAAAATTCTGATTAGAGCAGACTTGTTTAAAAAAACAAAAAACAAAACCCTACTCTCATTATAAAAGTGCCATATTATTGCATTGAAACCACTAACTTGACCAGTAATAATAATGAAATGGGTAGAAGCCGTGTATGCATGAGCCAGTTGGCCTGACTTCTTTCAAGGAGGTGAAACTAATTATGGGAGTAAAAGTGAGTGAAAATCGGTTCCTGCATAACAAAGTGCCTTAAATATTTGCAGGCATATTTTTTCCACCAATTACAGTATATGTAAGTATGTAAGACAGATTGGAAATATGTAGCACGTATTATCTTGTGTACAAAACCTGATGCGTTCTCCCCCCCCCCCCCGCCCCTTCTTCTCCACAAGGTGACCTCCTCTAGCAGAAATTTGCCCAGGCAGATCGTTGACATGACAGCCATCCATAACATTACTTTTTGGGTTTTTTGCTGTCCGGTCACAGCTGACTTATGGCAACCCTGTCAAGTCACAGCTGACTTACGGCAACCCTGTAGGGTAGGGGTGTCAAACATAAGGCCCATGGTCTGGATTCGGCCCCTTGAGAGCTCTTATGCGGCCTGTGAGCCAGCCAGCCAGCCACCACCACCCCATTCTTGATCTGGGCTGGCATGGCCCTGCCCGACCAAGTGACATTTATGTCATATGAAGAAGAAGAGTTGGTTTTTATATGCCGACTTTCTCTACCACCTAAAGGAGAATGAAACCGGCTTACAATCTCCTTCCCTTCCCCACAACAGACACCCTGTTAGGTAGGTGGGGCTGAGAGAGCTGTGAATAGCCCAAGGTCACCCAGCAGGCTTCATGTGGAGGAGTGAGGAAACAAATCCAGTTTACCATATTAGCCTCCGCCGCTCATGTGAAGGAGTGGGGAATCAAACCCGGTTCTCCAGATCAGACTCCACCGCTCCAAACCACTGCTCAACCACTACACCACGCTGGCCCTCATAACAATTATGTTTGAAACCCTTGCTGTAGGGTTTTCAAGGCAAGAGACGCTTGGAGGTGGTTTGCCACTGCCTGCCTCCGTGAAGGCTGAGAGAGTTCTGAGAGAACTGTGACTGGCCCAAGGTTACCCAGCAGGCTTCAAGTGGAGGAGTGAGGAATCGAACCCGGTTCTCCAGATTAGTGTTTGCCGCACTTAACCACTACACCACACTGGCTCTCTCAAATGTCAAGTCTCAGCTGACTTATGGCGACCCCATAGGGTTTTCAAGGCAAGAGATGTTCAGAGATAGTTTGCCAGTGCCTGCCTCCATGTCATGACCCTGGTATTCCTTGGTGGCCTCCCAATCGAAGCGCCAACCAGGGCCAGCCCTCCTTAGCTTCTGTGCTCTGACCAGATCAGGCTAGCCTGGGGCTAACCAGGTCAGGGCATAACGTTACCACCAGCTTCTAAATTTTAATGACTCTTGACAATACAAGCTTATAGCAAGGCACTCTGTTCCAGACATGGAAGGGCAGTTCTGTATTCGGAGGGGAGAGAAGTGATTTCTGCCAATTTCCCCCCCTCTCACAGCAGACCCTCCCCTGGAATATAATTTCAGGGGTTTCAGTGAACTGTGGTGATGGCTACCAACTTGGAAGTCTTTACACAGGCAGGATAATACTGCTGCAGTCGTCTTGTTTGGGGGCTTCCTAGAGGCACCTGGTTGGCCACTGTGTGAACAGACTGCTGGACTTGATGGGCCTTGGTCTGATCCAGCAGGGCCTTTCTAATGAATACTAGTCATGATGCATACCTATTCTCTCCAGGATCAGAGGAGCATGCCTATTATATTCGATGCTTTGGAACACAGGCAGGATGGTGCTGCTGCAGTCGTCTTGTTTGTGGGCTTCCTAGAGGCACCTGGTTGGCCCCTGCGTGAACAGACTGCTGGACTTGATGGACCTTGGTCTGATCCAGCAGGGCTGTTCTTATGGTTGCCAGCTTGGAAGGCTTTAAGAGGGGAGTGGACATGTTTATGAAGAGCGCTATTCATGGCTACTAGTCAAAATGGACACTAGTCATGATGCATACCTATTCTCTCCAAGATCAGAGGAGCATGCCTATGTTATCAGGTGCACTGGAAGACAGGCAGGATGGTGCTGCTGCAGTCGTCTTGTTTGTGGGCTTCCCAGAGGCACCTGGTTGGCCCGTGTGAACAGACTGCTGGACTTGGTGGGCCTTGGTCTGATCCAGCAGGACCTCTCTTATGTTCTTATGTTTTGTAACTGCAGACAAAGGGAAGTAGGGAAGCCCCATCCCATGAGGTCAGTTTCTGTCCGGGGATCTTGTTGGATACAAGCCACAAGAGACAAGCATTGCTTATGAAGTGAGGAATGTGGCCATTTTATGTAAACTTTTCTAAACTATCACGCGCAATCTCAATTCATTAATTCTCTACTCCAAAAATCTTTGCTTCTGCCCAGAGACGGAACTCTGCAGCAAGTTCATTTCCAAATACATAGCAAGATGGTTTATAACTCTACCAACTGGGTGGGGGAGAAGAAGGGGGGAAAGCTCATATTTAACACAGAAAATCATTTATGCGCTTTGAGTAGGGTTGCCAGCTCCGAGTTGGGAAATACCTGGAAATTCTGGGGGAGGAGCCTGAAGAGGGCAGGGTTTGGGGCAGGGAAGGACCTCAATGGAGTATAATGCCATAGAGTCCACCTTCCAAAATGAACATTTTCTCCAGGAGAACTGATCTGTCACCTGGAGATCAGCTGTAATCCCAGGAGATCTCCAGCCACCACCTAGAGGATGGCAACCCTAAATTTGAGCCATGGTCTTCTCATGAATTAATGCTATTCTGGCAGTCAAAATCCAATCTCGTTTTCCCACTATACACCACTACCCAACCAAGATTGTCTAAACATGTTCAGCGACTTTTAAAACACACACGTTTTAAAGGCATTTGGAAGTTTAAGAACTTAATCAGAACATAACGGATCCAGTTTTTCTTTGTATCTAGAATGGATCCAGCTACACAGCCCTTAAACAGTCAAAAATGGTTTTATAAGTTTCAGTAGCAAATGATGAACCCGTGCCAATCTTATGCCAGCCTTTAAAAAAAATGTGTTTCTCTTTCTTCTTTGCTGCAGGGCAGTTACCTCAACAGATCAAGCTTTTCTATTCCAAACATTTTAATATTTAATAGAATACCTTTCCTATGTACTCACTTGAACAAATGCTCTAAAGAAGCAGAAGCCATTCATATATTATGCAGTTTACTGACTTGGAAGCAAAGCAGGAAGCTGACATATTTTAATTCTGTACTCCCGCTGAAGTTAAGCACTTTTGAAAGTTTTATTGATTCCAATAGTTAAATTGTTAGTTAACAGTTAAATTGTGGAACTCCCTGCCCCAGGATGTGGTGATGGCTGCCAACTTGGAAGGCTTGAAGAGGGGAGTGGACATGTTCATGGAGGAGAGGGCTATTCATGGCTACTAGTACCTGCTTGGCCACTGTATGAACAGACTGCTGGACTTGATGGACCTCAGTCTGATCCAGCATGGCCTTTATGTTCTTATGATGGAAGAGATTAAAGCACCTGCGTAAAAGCCCCACCCTTAAAAACCAATGGAATTGAAAAAGGCTGAACTGCATCTGCATTACATCCAAAGTTTGTTCCACTGTGAATTTCAATCTCCGCCAGGTGCCAGGATAGAGATGACATTGCAAAAGGGCAGTTGGATATAATGGTTAGAACGTTTGACCAGAAATGGGTTCAAATCACCCCATTTCCACTATGTTCAGGCTGGTGAGAGAATACACTGAAAGAGGCAAGGGGGGAAATTGATTCGGGTTGGCTTGCATACGTTTGAAATACTGCGTGGTACCTGGCAGTACTATTGGGAAGAGAAAGTAGATGATGGATGTCGATTAAAAAATACAAATAAAAATCCAAACAATTTATTTCTGAAATTGTAACCTGCATGACTGTTGCCAGCAATCCTTCTTACCTTCTTATTTTAGAAATGGAAGCAAACTGTTCTGCAGTAGCACTGACTTAATACTTGCATGGCTAGAAGCTTGCCTGGGATGGAGCTCTGTTTTCAAGCAGCCAATAGTCCCCTAACACAGGAGCATTATATAACAGGCTAAGTTTGTTTCAAGTCATGCTCCTTACCTAAATCCCTGTTGAAAGACTCTACCATTTCATGTTAAATATATGTGTGTGTGTGTAAAGTGCCTTCAAGTCGCAGCCGACTTATGGCGACCCCTTTTGGGGGGTTTTCATGGCAAGAGACTAACAGAGGTGGTTTGCCAGTGCCTTCCTCTGCACAGCAACCCTGGGCTTCCTTGGTGGTCTCCCATCCAAATACTAACCAGGGCCGACCCTGCTTAGCTTCTGAGATCTGACGAGATCAGGCTAGCCTGGGCCATCCAGGTCAGGGGTTAAATATATAGCCTGCATAAATACTGATTTAGTAACAGAGGGGAGAATGCATTTCTTCATCTGTAACTTTTAACTGGATTCGAGGTTGTTGTTTTTAATAGTGTAGAAACAAAGAAGTGGGGGGGTTGCATTTTTTCTGTTCTTTCAAGCAAGCAGTGTCCTAAAAGGTCATCTTTACAGTAACTCCAAGATGACTGTTGGCGTCAGAGTCAACCAGGTCATAAATAGGACAGCTGATAAACGTTATGGAGCTGAGACATGCTCCTCTGGTGGCTCACAAATTGCACACATGCCCAGCAAACGTAAACAGCTTCAGAACTGCCAAAAAACCACTAACAGACTCAAGTTGCCGGAAGGGCTTTTAAATGTTAAACGGAGGCACATTTTCCATCAACAGATGCCGGCCCAGAAAAAGATGGCATCTTCACTTACTTTCTTAACCCATTAATCATCTACGATAACTGTTCCAAAGTACAAATCTGCCCTGCATTTTAAACCGGATCCTAAATTATCTGACGTTTAAAGAGACTTGTCAAATGAGACTTCATGCAATATTCATGACCACCCAAAGTACCTTCTCAAAACAGGGGAGGGCAACAGCAGTTAAGGAAAACCAAGTACACTGAGAAGGAGAACTCAGAGGTTCTCAAACTGTGCTTTCTGCAGAGGTGCTTAGCAGAGATGGTTCCAACTGTATGTCCAGCTTCCCCAATTTGCTTTTGCCTGGGGGCGCATCCTTGGGGGTCACCTCTTCCTCCTTCCCTGGGCAAGGCCAAGGATGACTTGAAGTTATATCAGTTCAGGTAAGAAAACATGTCCTGGGTAGACTCGAACGAGAACTACATCTCATAATGAAGTGCCGTAAAGGTAGCAAGAGCTTGGAAGATATCTCCGGTAAAATCCTAAGCAAAGTTATGTCCTTCGTAACTCCATTGAAGCCTCTGGACTTGGAAGGGGTTTAACCCTGGTTAGGTTGGCATTGCTAATCTGGCTCTTTATTGAGACTGATTCATGGAAGAAAGAACCACATCACAAACTCCCTATGAAACTAGCCAAGCTTCCCACATTATTTATTTATTTCATTTGCTTCAGGTATAGCCCACCTTTCTCACTGAGACTCCAGGTGGATTGTGAAATTAAAAATCAACAACAGTTCAAGAGAGCCAGTGTGGTGTAGTGGTTTGGAGCGGTGGACCCTGATCTGGAGAACTGGGTTTGATTCCCCGCTCCCCCACTTAAGCAGCGGAGGCTAATCTGGGGAATCGGGTTGGTTTCCCCACTCCTACACATGAAGTCAGCTGGAGGACCTTGGGCTTGTCTCAGTTCTCATAGAGCTCTCTCAGCCCCACCTACCTCACAGGGTGTCTGCTGTGGGGAGGGGAAGGGAAGGTGATTGTAAGCTGGTCTGATTCTCCCTTAAGTAGTAGAGAAAGTCAGCATATAAAAACCAACTCTTCTTCTTCTTCTCCTTCTTCAGTCAGACAGCAAGAACCTCCACTAAACAAAGCAGTATCACAATTGGACCATTTAGCAAGACACACTACAATCACACCTAGACAAATAATTAAAATCAAAGAGTGTCCAAGCCTTCTAATCCCTAAGGCCAGGAGCCTCTCTGATAGGGTTAATTACAATACTAAAGGGTTCAGATGTGTTCCACAGCTGATGTTTAAATATTTGGAAATATTTAATGTGGTTGCATGTTCTCTTGTTCTATTTCTTGTCCTTTCAGACTATACTCTGGTTTACAAAAAAAAGCCCATAGTTTTTGTTTGTACCTTGCATATACGCATGCTGCCTATTTATCGACACGATACAATACTCTTTTGTTTTGTGACATTTTAACTGCTAACACAGCCACCTTTCTAAGGCGGTTACTACACCAATAACTTAACAGCATATTATCATCACGGTCGGTGTACGAGTTTTGGATGCGTGTTCATAGTTTGTGATCACACCTTGCCACTTTCGCCGTTCTACTCATAGATCCCAATACGTCTCATTTTCCGTTCGCACCTCCTGATTTAGAATGAAAAGTGTAGGGGAGGAGTCTGGGTGGGAAGGCAAACAAAATGTGCAATGGCTAAAATCTTTTTAGTGTCAAAGAAGTCTTGGGCCGTGTAAGCCTAAGCATGGAGAGGGACTGTGGCTCAGTGGTAGAGCATCTGCTTGGCATGCAGAAAGTCCCAGGTTCAGTCCCTGGCATCTCCAGTTAAAGGGACTAGGCAAGTAGGTGATGTGAAAGACCTCAGCCTGAGACCCTGGAGAGCCCCTTGGAGAGGGGCTGTGACTCAGTGGTAGAGCATCTGCTTGGCATGCAGAAGGTCCCAAGTTCAATCCCCAGCATCTCCAGTTAAATGGACTAGGCAAGTAGATGTGAAAGACCTCAGCCTGAGACCCTGGAAAGCCGCTGCCAGTGAGTAGACAATACTGACTTTGATGGACCAGGGGTCTGATTCAGTATAAGGCAGCTTCATGTGTTCATGTATACTCAGAAGTAAATCCCATTGAGTTCAGTGGGACTTTCTGCCCAGTTAGTATGATAAAGATTGTACCCTTTATGTTTCACTATGAAAAGCAGACTATACACTAATAGATAAAAAAGTGACTAACAGTGCAATCCCCTATGAAGAGTTACTGCAGACTAAGCCTATTGACTTCAGTGGGCTTAGACTGGAGTAACTCACCATAGGATTGCGCTGTAACTAACCAAATAGGGTTGCCAACTTCAGGTTGGGAAATTCCTGGAGTTTTAAGGATGGAGCCTGGGGAGGGTGGAGTTTTGGAAGGGAGGGACCTCAGTGGGGTATAACGTCCTAGAATCCAACCTCTAAAGCAGCCATTTCCTCCAGGGAAACTGATCTGTGTAGTCTGGGAGATGAACTGAAATTTTGGGAGACCGGCTCCACCTGGAGGCTGGCAACCCTGTGAACTCACGCGCCCATTTTGGGATGAATTAGAACTCCACTCCTGTTCACTGTTTATTCGACAGAAAAAAATATTGTGTGCTACAGACACTGAGTCACAGCCCTTCCAAGATCTGAAGAGACCAGGCTAGCCTGGGCCATCCATGTCAAGGCCCAATTTAATATATAATAATAAAAGTTACCTTGTTGCAATACAGCATCCATAGTTCATATAGCCTCTCTCGGGACGCCATCCTTCACTTCTCAGCTCTTGGCTGCAGCAGAGTACACTCAGGAACCTACCATGCTCACTTTCTTTTTAAAACGCACGCTGTAGTTCCTGGGCTCAATTCAAGGTGAAAGAAAATGAAGGCCTCTACCACTACTAAACAGTTCCAGAGGCTAAAGACGACAATTTGCCCTCTCCTTTTCATCAAGGCCAGTTTGGAATTACTCCCTGTGAGTAAAATTAAACCCGTTGGGCTTTGTGATGATGCAGGAAAGGAAGAGCTGTAACTCCATGGTGTAAGAAGCGCTGGAAATGCCAGGAATGGTTGTCGTTGGACAGAATCTCAAATCATCGTCTTCTGAATGACAACTCGAAAAGTTACCAGTTTGCCAGTGTAGAAGAAAAAGATCCTTTTTTATGTACCCAGTGAATGGAGCAGACTGGCCACCTGCCAAAAGAAAGAGTGTCCAATAAAGAAACTGAATCTTTCTTTAAGATGTTTATACCACACCGACTAACTCTTTGAGCTCTTTGAAGCATGCTGCAGCTTGTGACATATACCCATGAAAATTAGCAAACTAATTTCGAGCTTAGGTGTTACAGAGTTACTTGCCTTTTCCTTTAACCGCTTTAAAAAACAGAAAAGAAACTAGAATGAGAAGACAGCATGCTTTATATTTTAAAAACTCTTTTTCCATTCACGGACGGTCAATACCACTGGCTCCCGGGCAGAGCACCCAAACACTATCATTCCCCTTGGCCGTAGCAGGGAGCTGTGACTCATGAAAGCTGGTGCGGGAAAAGAAAAGAGGCAGAGTCCAGTAGCACCTAAATGACTAACAAAATTTCTGGCAGGGTATTGAGCTTCCATGAGCCACAGCTCACCTTTTCAGATACAGAAAAGAGCAAGAGTCCAGTAGCCCCTTAAAGACTAATAAATTTCTGGAAGGGGATGAGTTTTTGTGAGCCACAGCTCACTTCTTCAGACACAGAAAAGAGCCAGAGTCCAGTAGCACCTTAAAGACTTGATAAAAATTTCCAGCAGGGGATGAGCTTCCGTGACCCACAGCTCCCTTCTTCAGATAGGTGCTGGAACGGATTGTCAGGGGTCCAGCAGCACTGGAGGGACTGTTTTGTTACCTCCCCCAGCGGTCAAGGCTGAAGAATTGCAAATAATTTTAATTTTTAAAGAGGGGGGGAAAGGAAACCCTGATCACGGCTATGACCAGAAGCAACCAACTGCAACACGCAAGGAATTTTTGTTTTTTAACTTCCCCCTCCCCATCAATGTCTTACTTGTTTTGAACCCCTTCGTAATTTCTATATATAAATAAATTTATATATATATATATATATATATATATATATATATATATATATATATATATATATATATATATATATATATAATTATGAAGGGCTTCAAAACAAGTAAGACATTGATGGGGAGGGGGAAGTTTTTTATATATATATATATATATATATATATATATATATATATATATATATATACACACACACACACACACACACACATATATATATACACACACATATATATATATACACACACACACACACATATATATATGTGTGTGTGTATATACACATATACACACACACACACACATACATATATATATTTGTTTTTTAACTTCCCCCTCCCCATCAATGTCTTACTTGTTTTGAAGCCCTTCGTAATTTATATATATTTATATATATATAAATAAATTACGAGGGCTTCAAAACAAGTAAGACATTGATGGGGAGGGGGAAGTTAAAAAACAAATATATATATATATATATACACATACACACACACACACACATATATATATATATATACACACACACACACATACATTATATATATATATATATTTCCCCCTCTGGCAATTCCCCCCCCCCCCGGGCAAGTTTCCTTCCCAAGGCGACCCTTGCCCCTCGCCCTCCTCCGCAGCCTCCCCGCGCCCCTCCCTCCCTCCCTCCACCCCACCCACCGCCCTCTTTCCCAGGCACGGTGTCACGGGGAGAGGCTGCGACCGACTCCCTCTGCAAGCCGCCCTGCACAGCCCAGCGCCTCCCCCGACCCCAGGCGCCTCACCCAGGGGAGCGACGCCGCCGCCCGCCGCTCCTCTCGCCCCTCTCCGGAGTCACCCCGCATCAGCGGCAGGGGACGGCTGGAGCCGCTGGCAAATAGGGAGCCACATCGCCTGTCCCGAGGCCACGCCCACATTCCAGCGCGGCCCGCCTCGGGCCCGCCCCGCCCGTCGCGTCGCCGCTCCCCCGCCCCCCCTCTCCGCCGGCGCGCGGGGATGACGTCGTCGGGGGCGTCCGCGGCCATCTCAGCTCCTGGCAAAGCTCACGCCCGAGCGGTCGTGGCGGGGGGGGGGGGATCTGGGGCTGGGTCAGGGCAGCTGCGCCGGCCAGGAGGGAAGGGGGCTTTCTGGGGCGCTGCTGGCAACCTTTTATTCTAGTTAAGTCTTTTTATATATATTATATATATTTTATATATACACACATACACACACACACATATATGCGTGTGTGTGTATATATGTATGTGTGTATATATATATATATATATATGTGTGTGTGTGTATATATATACACACACACACACACATATGTGTGTGTAGATGTGTGTATATGTATATGTATATATGTATATATTTTTATATATCTATATATATCTATATTTTTATCTATCTATCTATCTCTAGTTAAGTCTTTAAAGATATAGATATAGATATATATACACACACACACACATATATATATATATAAAATAATGTTTATATCATATAACAATATTGAATGACGCAAATTATTGTGTTATAATATAGATATATAGATATAGTTTTTTATATCACAATAATTTGTATCATTCAATAACATTGTTATATGATATAAGCATTATTTTTCTTAACCAAATAACTAATTAATGCTAGTATTTCATTGACTTCCCCTCTCCCCTCCTCTGTCTATTTGATAACTTAATTGTCCCCTTTGCATTTAAATTCTAATTCATTATAATATATTTCTTATATCAATCTAATTACAATTCTTTTAATCTAATTTAGATATTCTAGTTAAGTCTTCAAGTTGCCAAGGTAGCTAAGAAGGCACGTGCGGTCTTGGGCTGCATCAACAGAAGTATAGTGTCCAGATCACACGAAGGGATGGTATCGCTTTACTCTGCTGTGGTTAGACCTCAGCTAGAGTCCTGTGTTCAGTTTTGGCCACCGCAATTTAAAAAGGATGTAGACAAGCTGGAACGGGTCCAGAGGAGGGCAACAAAGATGGTTGGGGGGACTGGAGACCAAGTCGTATTGAAGTGCCCTGGTTGTCTTATAGAGTCCAATGAAGACAACTAGGAGGAGGTTAAAAAGAGCAACAGTTCTTTGTTTAGCTAAACACAGACTGGGGGTGAAATAACCCACAAATAAGATGCAGAGTTACTCACCCGAGAAACAAAGGAAAGTCATTTATGCATTTGCACGGGGCAGGCCCATGGCTGCTGACAAGCAGATTGATACACAAAAGCACCAATGCACATTAAGTGTCTACTTCACTCTAATTAGCATAACCTATAGATATTGCCCGAAGGCTGTCTCTAAGCAAGTGCTAGGTCTTGTGATCTTAGTAACTAGAAAACACATTCCTAAGGATGAAGGTAATTCAGAGCTCTCTACTGGTGAAAGGCTGTACCAAGCACAGAGAGCATGATTTGTTGGTTCATGGCTCCCGGATGCCAACTTCCCAAAGCTTCCATGTGTGTGCGTATGAATACATAGTGTTCTTAACCAGCCCTTATATCTGGGCATTACACTATGAGGAAAGGTTGAAGGAGCTGGGTACGTTTAGCCTGGAGAGGAGAAGACTGAGAAGGGATATGAAAACCATCTTCAAGTACTTGAAGGGCTGTCCTATAGAGGAGGGTGCCGAGTTGTTTTCTGTTGCCCCAGAAGGTCGGACCAGAACCAACGGGTTGAAATTAAATCAAAAGAGTTTCCGTCTAGACATTAGGAAGAACTTTCTAACAGTTAGAGCAGTTCCTTGGTGGAACAGGCTTCCTCGGGAGGTGGCGAGCTCTCGTTCCCTGGAGGTTTTTAAGAAGAGGCTAGATGGCCATCTGTCAGCAATGCTGATTCTATGACATTAAGCAGATGATGAGAGGGAGGGCATCTTGGGCATCTTCTGGGCATGGAGTAGGGGGTCACTGGGTGTGTATGGGGGGAGGTATTCCCTGCATTGTGAATTTCCTGCATTGTGCAGGGGGTTGGACTAGATGACCCTGGTGGTCCCTTCCAAATCTATGATTCTAAGGGATTTTTTTTTTAATTGCAGCGAGACTGGCTGACAGCTAGGGTTGCCAACCTCCAGGTACTAGATGGAGATCTCCTACTGTTACCACTGATCTCCAGCCAATAGCAGATAGGGTCTGGCGGCTAATCAGAACAAGTGGCACAAGAGCCAAAGGCCCAGCCCCACTCAGTCCCATCCCACCCAGCCATAAAGCCCATGCATGTTTGCTTGCTTCCTGCTTGTTTTCTCAACACTATCATCATCTCTCCGTTGTACTGTACATAGTCCAACTGCCTGGTTTATTACATCCGGAGCACCAATGTGTGGGCATTAGGGTTGCCAACCTCCAAGGTAGTAGCTGGAGATCTGCTCTTACAACTGACCTCGAGCCGATAAAGATCAGTTCCCCTGGAGAAAATGGCCGCTTCGGCAATTGGACTCTATGGCATTGAAGTCCCTCCCCTCCCCAAACCCCACCTTCCTTAGGCTCTGCCCCAAAAACCTCCTGCCAGTGGTGAAGAGGGACCTGGTAACCTTAATGGACATGGAGCAGGGGGTCTCAGAAGGCCATAAGCTGATGGTGTCAGCCCCAATTTGAATTTCAGAGCAATCCTGTACCCACCCACTTGGGGATAGGATCGTGCAGGAGTTCTGTGTTTTTCACAGCATTCTTAATCGTTTTGATTTGTCCTGTTTATGAACTTTTACTTCTACAAACTTCAAATTATACATTAACTTTAATTTATACAGGACTGCATGCATAGAAGAGTAATAATGAGGAAGCAATTCCCCTGTTTTCAGTTAGCTTTATGGGGCTTTGCCAGGTAGAGATAAGGTGAAGCAGACAGCACAAGACTGCTCTTTGTTTGAGGATCACTGGAGCATTATATGCCACCTAATGGCAGTTTTTATTTTTAGATATAGTCAAAATATGCTAAAAGCTTTAATCTGAAGAACACTGTGGCCCTTTTCATACATTCAGTTCTAGCAATCCACTATATAGGAGGGAAGTTCACACTATGCATGATTTCTCCAACATATGTGGTCATTTTGTGTGGATTGGGCAACACAATTTGGTAGGGTTGCCAACTTTTGGGTTGGGAGATTCCTGGAGATTTGGGGGCCTGGGAAGGGCAGGGTTTTAGAAGGAAATGTACTTCACTGGGGTATAATGCCATACAGTCCACCCTCCAAAGCTGCCATTTTCTCCAGGGGAACTGGTCTCTGTAGTCTGGAGATCAGTTGTAATTCTGGGTGATCTCCAGGCCCCACCTGGAGGTTGGCAACCCAACACTTTGGCTATTTATGCATGACTGTTTCCTTTCGGTCACCCCGCCGACTACTTCGGGGCTTTGCTTTGATTATGCTTGTATTTTCCAGCCGTCAGAGGTTGCCTCACTCTCCCTGCACTTTTCTGTGCATTTTGCCCACGTTTTCTGGATTCGTGTTTAGCCAGCATCCAGAAAATGTGGGGGAAATACGCAGAAACTTGTGGGGAGAGTGAGGAAGGGAGGGGCCATGGCTCAGTGGTAGAGCCTCTGCTTGGCATGCAGAAGGTCCCAGGTTCAATCCCCGGCATCTCCAGTTAAAGGGACTAGGCAAGTAGGTGATGTGAAAGACCTCTGCCTGAGACCCTGGAGAGCCGCTGCCGGTCTGAGTAGACAATATTGACTTTGATGGACCAAGGGTCCATCAGTATAAGGCAGCTTCATGTGAGGAGACTTCTGCCAATCGGAAAATGCAAGTATAATCAATGCAAAGCTCCGAAGTAGTCGGTGGGGTGACTACGAGGAAACAGCCATACGTAAATGGCCTTTGTTTTCCACTTTCAGTATGTTGCAAATGCATAATCTGAAAAATCCAGTCCGGTTGCATGTACCAAAGGTGAAAAAACAACAACACGTTTCCTTATTTACACAAAATGGCAACTGCGCGTAAAGAGAGGATCACACATACAGGGATCTCCCCTTATGTGTGGCTAGATCGTCAAAACGGAATGTCTGAAAAAACAAATGAGTAATTTCATCCTTACTAAACAAGCCAATAGCATTGTCGTCTATGAACTGAATTACTCGTTTGCAAAGCATATTAGTGGTTAACTGTTTTCCATAAGCATGCAAATTTGGCCAGGGCAGAGCAAATCCCACCTAGAAAAGTCTTTGGCCTCTACATTGAAAAAGCAGCAGATGCTACAATTATTAAAACGATAGAATAATTATGGCACCCTTTGCAGTGTACTGTGTGTGTGAGTTAAGTGCCATCAAGTCGCTTCCGACTCATGGCGACCCTATGAATCAGGGTCCTCCAAAACATCCTGTCTTTAACAACCTTTTCAGGTCCTGCAAACTTAGGGTTGCCAACCTCCAGATAATAGCTGGAGATCTACTATAACAACTGGTATCTAGCCGATAGTGATCTGTTCACCTAGAGAAAGTGGCAGCTTTGGCAACTGGACTCTATGGCATTGAAGTCCCTCCCCAAACCCTCCCCTCCTCAGGCTCCGCCCCAAAAAACCTCCTGCCGGTGGCGAAGAGGGACCTGGCAACCCTATGCAAACTGAGGCCCGTGGCTTCCTTGATTGAGTCAATCCATCACATGTTGGGTCTTCCTCTTTTCCTGCTGCATTATCGTCTTTTCCAGTAACTCTTGTCGTCTCATCATGTGACCAAAGTAAATGAGACCTCACACACTTCCCATCTTGCCTTTTCATCCCATTGCCTGGATGGTTGTCTTGCCCTTTTTTCTGGAAGGACATGCATTCCATCCTGCCCAAGACCATATAGTACAAATAGGTTTCTGGAGGCCCCAGAACCAGACTGGAGACCCACTCCCAGAAAGTGCCAGCCAGACCCTGTCAGCCCAAAAGTACAAGACAAGAACAATGGGTGTGGTAGGATTGCCAGACTCCAGGTGGGGCCTGGAGATTTCCCAGAATTGCAACTGATCTCCAGACAGCAGTGATCAGTTCCCCTGGAGAAAATGGCTGCTTTGGAGGATGGATTCAATGTAGGGTTGCCAGGTCCCTCTTTGCCACCAGTGGGAGGTTTTTGGGGTGGAGCCTGAGGAGGGCAGGGTTTGGGAGGGACTTCCATGCCATAGAGTCCAATTGCCAAAGTGGCCATTTTCTTCAGGTGAACTGATCTCTATCGGCTGGAGATTAGTTGTAACAGCGGGAGATCTCCAGCCACCACGTGGAAGTTGGCAACCCTAATTCAATGGCATTATATTCTGCTGAG
The DNA here is from genome assembly GCF_029931775.1 of Euleptes europaea. NCBI lineage: Eukaryota > Metazoa > Chordata > Lepidosauria > Squamata > Sphaerodactylidae > Euleptes > Euleptes europaea. The sequence goes on from NC_079326.1 coordinate 50,430,600, forward strand.
GTCCCCCTCCCCCCGGTTACACCCCCAAATCTCCAGGAATTTCCCAACCCAGAGTTGGAAGTCCTACGGTGTGGGTAAAGGTCTTGTTGGTAGACCACTTATTACAGGAATATGGGGAGGGTTCCTGACCCACCACACACCAGCCTTTACTCAGATTTGGGGTCTTCCTCAAATAATTGCTATCTGGGACTGTATAAAATAAGTTAATCTATCAGTTGCTCCCTAGCTTTGTTTCTGTAGTACACAATATTTTTTTCTGTCGAATAAATAGTGAACAGGAGTGGAGTTCTAATGCATCCCAAAATGGGCGCATGAGTTCACAGGGTTGCCAGCCTCCAGGTGGAGCCGGTCTCCCAAAATTTCAGTTCATCTCCCAGACTACACAGATCAGTTTCCCTGGAGGAAATGGCTGCTTTAGAGGTTGGATTCTAGGACGTTATACCCCACTGAGGTCCCTCCCTTCCAAAACTCCACCCTCCACCCTTAAAACTCCAGGAATTTCCCAACCTGAAGTTGGCAACCCTATTTGGTTAGTTACAGCGCAATCCTATGGTTACCTCCAGTCTAAGCCCACTGAAGTCAATAGGCTTAGACTGCAGTGTCTCTTCATAGGGGATTGCACTGTTAGTCACTTATTTATCTATTAGTGTTTAGTCTGCTTTTCATAGTGAAACATAAAGGGTACAATCTTTATCATACTAACTGGGCAGAAAGTCCCACTGAACTCAATGGGATTTACTTCTGAGTATACATGAACACATGAAGCTCCTTATACTGAATCAGACCCCTGGTCCATCAAAGTCAGTGTTGTCTACTCACTGGCAGCGGCTTTCCAGGGTCTTAGGCTGAGGTCTTTCACATCACCTACTTGCCTAGTCCATTTAACTGGAGATGCCGGGGATTGAACTTGGGACCTTCTGCATGCCAAGCAGATGCTCTACCACTGAGCCACAGCCCCTCCCCATGCTTAGGCTTACATGGCCCAAGACTTCTTTGACACTAAAAGGATTTTAGCCATTGCACATTTTGTTTGCCTTCCCACCCAGACTCCTCCCCTACACTTTTCATTCTAAATCAGGAGGTGCGAACGGAAAATGTGATGTATTGGGATCTACGAGTAGAATGGCGAAAGTGGCAAGGTGTGATCACAAACTATGAACACGCATCCAAAACTCGTACACCGACCACGATGATAATATGCTGTTAAGTTATTGGTGTGGTAACCGCCTTAGAAAGGTGGCTGTGTTAGCAATTAAAATGTCACAAAACAAAAGAGTATTGTATCCTGTCGATAAATAGGCAGCATGCGTATATGCAAGGTACAAACAAAAACTGGGCTTTTTTTTTGTAAACCAGAGTATAGTCTGAAAGGACAAGAAATAGAACAAGAGAACATGTAACCACATTAAATATTTCCAAATGTTTAAACATCAGCTGTGGAACACATCTGCATAACTGATGTAAAAATGCATTGTACAGGGATGGTTTCAATATCAGTGGTCCTAAAAAGTGCCAGGCCGATGCTAATTTGAACATATTCTTGAATTGTTAGGGTAATTGTAAACCAGCCGCCATTTTCCACCGTCTTGTGGGTTCCTTGATTTTCTGACAGTGGGTGGAAGAGTTCTCCCACAGCTACGGAATGGGGGAGACCTTTCCCTTATTTTCCAAGCGAACTCGTAAATAAGTCTCTGCCTGTTACCAACAGTGAATAAAAATTGTTTCCAGGTTCAGCATGCCATGGAGACAGAGTTCTTTGCCCAACTGCGTAGTTTTCACACAGCCAACAAGCCCTTATACAAGATCTAGGCAATGCTGCCGCCACTTGCCATCGCGATCCATGTGACAACCCCAGGAAACCCATCATCGAGTGCAATGGGATCAGAAGGGTGTAACTCTGCTCAGAACATTTTCCTGGGAGTAAACCCTACTGAGGAAAATGAGACTTACTTCTCAGCAGACCTGCTTAGGATCGCTGAATTACAGTTCAACCCTAAAGAGAGTTGCTCCAGTCTAAACCCGTTCTCTGAACCCTTTAGTATTGTAATTAACCCTATCAGAGAGGCTCCTGGCCTTAGGGATTAGAAGGCTTGGACACTCTTTGATTTTAATTATTTGTCTAGGTGTGATTGTAGTGTGTCTTGCTAAATGGTCCAATTGTGATACTGCTTTGTTTAGTGGAGGTTCTTGCTGTCTGATTGAAGAAGGAGAAGAAGAAGAAGAGTTGGTTTTTATATGCTGACTTTCTCTACTGCTTAAGGGAGAATCAGACCAGCTTACAATCACCTTCCCTTGCCCTCCCCACAGCAGACACCCTGTGAGGTAGGTGAGGCTGAGAGAGCTCTGTGAGAACTGAGACTAGCCCAAGGTCTTCCAGCTGACTTCATGTGTGGGAGTGAGGAAACCAACCCGATTCCCCAGATTAGCCTCAGCCGCTCAAGTGGAGGAGCGGGGAATCAAACCCAGTTCTCCAGATCTGAGTCCACTGCTCCAAACCACTACACCACACTGGCTCTCTTGAACTGTTGTTGATTTTTAATTTCACAATCCGCCTTCTCAGTGAGAAAGGTGGGCTATACCTGAAGCAAATGAAATAAATAAATAATGTGGGAAGCGTAGGCTAATTTCATATGGAGTTTGTGATGTGGTTCTTTCTTCCATGAATCAGCCTCGATAAAGAGCCAAAGTAGCAGTGCCAGCCTAACCAGAGTTAAACCCCCTCCAAGTCCAGTGGGTTCAATGGAGTTACGAAGGGTGTAACTTTGCTTAGGATTGTGCCGGAGATATCTTCCAAGCTCTTGCTACCTTCACTGTTTTAAAAACCACTGTAATATATTTTACTGTGCAAGAAAAATGTAGAAGCATTTTGGGTTTAAAAGAAAATATAATTTATTTATATCGATATATACAGATAGAGACCCCATCTTGAAGGGTAAAAAATACCCTCCTAATATTAATGGAGGAAAATTAAATGGACTTCAGAACTCACAACAAGCTTTAAATAGAAAACGGGACTGTTCCCATTCTGACAGAAATAAAAGTTATATATCTAACAACATATATCTATGAATATACATACGGTAAATAAGCACACACAAACACCCACACACGTATACCCAGATCTCCTTAACTTTCTCCATGTTGCGGATCTGTAAATCTAAGCTCTTGGAACTCACTAAAACACCCCATACAAAGTGGGACGTACAACGTTAATGCCATGGATCAGTCTTGGCTGGATCTCCGGTAAGAACTCGGCATTTTGAATGCATTTGGGGGGGCAAGGAACATATCTGTATGTTTCTGGTGGAAGGTTCTGATGGTTCTGCAAGGGGGTCAAGTCCAAGATACCTTTTTCATTCATATACCATGATCCAGCAATTTCCTCCGCAGGGCAGGTTTCTGGAGGCGTGACCAGCCTCATGAACTTGGGCTTCAACACAAAGTTCAACATGTCTTTCTTAAAGAGTTCCCAGGAGTTCTGGCGAAGGAAGATCTGACACAGCTCATCATCACTGAAAAGGTGAGCCCGAAAGAGAGAATTACAGTGCATTCCTAAAGGGGGGGGCGAACGCTCTTAGGAGCCGGCGTGACCGCAACGCCAGCACCCGTGCCCCTTTCGCTGTGCAAACTGGCACAAACCCCAGCATTGGGAAGAAGAAGAGTTGATTTTTATATGCCGACTTTCTCTACCACTTAAGGGAGAATCAAACTGGCTTACAATCACCTTCCCTTCCCCTCCCCACATCAGACACCCTGTAAGGTGGGTGGGGCTGAGAGAGTGTGACTAGCCCAAGGTCACCCAGCTGGCTTCATGTTTAGGAGTGGGGAAACCAACCCGGTTCACCAGATTAGCCTCCGCCGTTCATGTGGAGGAGTGGGGAATCAAACCCAATTCTCCAGATTAAAGTCCACCGCTCCAAATCACCACTCTTATCCACTACACCATTGGTTTTTATATGCCGACTTTCTCTACCATTTAAGGGAGAATCAAACCGGTTTACAATCACCTTCCCTTCCCCTCCCCACAACAGACACCCTGTGAGGTAGGTGGGGCTGAGGGAGTTCTGAGAGAACTGTGACTAGCCCAAGGTCACCCAGCTGGCTTCATGTGGAGGAGTGGGGAAACAAATCCAGTTCACCAGATTAGCCTCCGTCGCACAAGTGGAGGAGTGGGGAATCAAACCTGCTTCTCCACATCAGACTCCACTACTCCAAACCACCGCTCTTAACCATTACACCAAGCTGGGACACTTACGCCGGCTCCCCTGGACCATGGTGGCAGTGTTCTCCTGGCGCAAGTCCCCATGCCGGCATCCCAGGAGACATTCCCAGGGCATTCTGAGGGGCAAAGCTGCCTTTAGGCAGCTTCCAAACCCCTTTTTTAGGTGGTGCAGGACCGCTTTCCCTATGGAGGGCGGGGGGGGGGAAGCCTTTTTCCCTGTTTTTATTTTGGAAAAAAGGCTTCCCTCTCCCTCCGCGGCAGCCGGAAAGTCTCTGAGGTGGCTTCTCAGCTACCCCATCCCGACTGCTGCAGTTTGTCCCCCCCCCTCTCCCCAGGAACGCGCCGTCAGGCCTGGCTTTGGTTTCTTCACAGCAATTTCTGCCAGAACCTAATAATTGTACTTACCTGGGATACTTGATCTTTATTTTGCCCAATTTCAAAACTGTGGCTCCATCCGCACATTCTTCAAGCTTGTCTTTTTTCAAACGGATGATATCCACCCCTTTGCTGACCATGATCATGGCACGGTTATCTTGCAGGTTTACCTAATGGAGAAGAGCAAACGATATAAAAAGGTACCTTCCATACATTTATTAGGGTTGCCAACCTCCAGAAAGTAGCTGGAAAAAATGGCCGCTTTGGCAATTGGATTCTATGGCATTGAAGTCCCTCCCCTCCCCAAACCCTGCCCTCCTCAGGCTCCACCTCATAACTCCCACCTGTGGCAAGGAGGCACCTGGCAACCCTATAAGTTATGCAAAATGGCACCATTCCTCTTCATGATCATCTTCTTCAGATGTCCCCCTCCCTGTTAAGTCTGCGTGGGGAGGACACACGAGGTCGAGACGGAGTTCCAACAACAACACTTTATTGTAGTACAGAACAGAACTGAGAACTGTGAAAACCGGCCCCGCCTATATTCCCCCTGGCCGCGCGCGGCCACTCCCCCCGATCCGTGATGGGGGGAACAACCCCCAGGTCGTCAATAGCGCAACCCGGCTTAGGGCCAATGGGGCGCGCTGGCTCAGGCCAATCGCACGAGCAGGACTTAGGAGCCTTCACCTGGAACTCAAGCTCCTAGGTTTCCCCCTGCTTACTATCCTAACTATGTACATACACAACACCCCTCCCCCTTAAGTCCGAACACAACTAGCACACAAAGTCTTTGAGGTGGCTTGGTCGTGTTCGTACCCGCTGCGACCTACGCGGCGCTGGAACCGGTGCTGGTGATACGGGAACAGCTGCTGGCGTGGCGGTCGGCTCGGGTGCGCTCGCGGCAGGGCAGGCGGCTCCTGGCAGGTCCTTGGAGGAGCCGGCTAGCGGACACTCGTCGTCCCGTGCTGTCTCCGCAGGTGCTCCTTGCTCCGGGTCTCTGGAGGACGCAGGGGCATCAGCCGGGCAGTGGCGCAGCTGGTCGATGTGCCGCCTTAAAACACGTCCCTTGGGGGTAGCAACCCGGTAGGAGACCGGGCTGGTGGCTTCTTGTACGGTGGCAGGAATCCAGGCTGGCCCTGTCCCGTAATTGCGGGCATAGACCAGGTCATCCTGCTCGACAACCCGTGGGGTGGCAGTCGTGTTCCTGTGGCTCGGCAACTCTGGAGCCAAGTCTGGGTGCAGCTGGTCAAGTGCGGTCTTGGGCCGGCGGCCCATGAGGAGTTTGGCGGGGCACTTGCCGGTAGTGGAGTTGGGGGTGGTGTGTTGATCCAGGAGGAAGTTCGCCAACTTCGCGTCCCAGTCACCCCCGACGATGCGGACCAGTGCGTCCTTGGTCGTGCGCACCATGCGCTCAGCCCGGCCGTTGGTGGCAGGATGGAACAGAGCGGAGGTCACGTGACGGATTAGAGCATCCCTGACAAGTGTTTGTCCAGCCTCTGCTTAAAGACTGCCGGTGAGGGGGAGCTGACCACCTCCCTCGGCTGCTGATTCCACTGTTAAACAACTCTTACTGTAAAAATATTTTTCCTAATATCTAGCTGGTACCTCTCCGCCTGCAATTTAAACCCATTATTGCGAGTCCTCTCCTCTGCTGCCAACAGGAACAGCTCCCTGCCCTCCTCTGAGTGACAGCCCTTCAAATGCTTAAAGAGAGCAACCATGTCCCTCCTCAACCTCCTCTTCTCCAGACTGAACATTCCCACGTACCTCGGCCTTTCCTCACAGGACTTGGTCATGCTGGATAGGATTGTATCTGAACTTATCTATTGTGACATAAACAGTGATACTGACTCAGTGACTTGGGAGCCCCATGTGGCTCTTCCGAACACTGTTCCCCAATGTGGCACCTGCCCCGCATTTCAGGCAAGTGAGCCTCCCTGAGATGCAGGCCTCATGCCACGGTAGGGTTGCCAACCTCCAGGTACTAGCTGGAGATCCCCTGCTATTACAACTGATCTCCAGCTGACAGAGATCAGTTCACCTGGAGAAGATGGCCGCTTTGGCCATTGGACTCTATGGTATTGAAGTCCCTCCCCTCCCCAAACCCCGCCCTCCTCAGGCTCCGCCCCACAAACCTCCTGCTGGTGGCGAAGAGGGACATGGCAACCCTATACATTGATGATTCACACTTGTAAGTAGAGTGTTATCGTATTCTTAGTGCCACCCACCCACACAGGTTGCTAACACCAGCTTAGAAAATTCCTGGAAATTTGGGGGCAGTACTTGGGGAAGGGAAGGAGCTCTATGGGAATGTCATTCTGCCATTTCCTCCAAAGTAAATGATCTTTGAGAGCCAGCGTGGTGTAGTGGTCAGGAGCGGTGGAGAACCGGTTCGATTCCCCACTCCTCCACATGAAGCCAGCTGGGTGACCTTGGGCTAGCCACAGTTCTGTTAGAGCTCTCTCAGCCTCACCTACCTCACAAGGTGTCTGTTGTGGGGAGGGGAAGGATATTGTAGGCCTCTTTAATATTCCTTAAAAGGTAGAGAAAATCAGCATATAAAAACCAACTTCTTCTTCTATCTGGAGATCATTCTAGGAGAGCTCCAGGGCCCAGATTCATCTTTGGAAGTTGGCAATCCTAACAAACACACAAAATGTCTGGCCAGAGCCCTGTACTCACTAGATAATCCCCTTTATACAACTCATCCACTCTGATATACACAGCTGCAGCAGTAGAAGCCGGTATCTCTCCGTAGGGGGTACAGTGTGATGGTTTCGGCCCCAGATCGCCCGATATGACCTTTTGTACAACTTCTCTGTCATCATCTATCTGCCCCAAGAACGATCTAGAATTCAGAAGAAAATTAATTTAGAGAGCAAGCCTTTATTTTACCCATTCAGGGTCACACTGTTTCCTTTCTGTGCAAAAATGTGTGTGTGTTAAGTGCCGTCAAGTCACTTCTGACTCATGGCGACCCTTTGAATCAATGTCCTCCAAAATGTCCTATCTTTGACAGCCTTGCTCAGATCTTGCAAACAGAGGGCTGTGGCTTCCTTTATAAAGTCATTCCTTCTCTTGTTGGGTCTTTCTCTTTTCCTGCTGCCCTCAACTTTTCCTAGCATGATTGTCTTTTCCAGTGACTCTGGTCTTCTCATAATGTGACCAAAATACGATAGCTTCAGTTTAGTCATTTTAGCTTCTAGGATCAGTTCAGGCTTGATCTGATCTATAACCCACTGATTTGTGTTTTTTTTTTTGGCAGTCCACGGTATCCATAACACTCTCCTCCAACAGAAATGAGTGGTGGAAATTACTTGCTTTTCAATCATTTATTAGGCTTGACAGGAGATTTATGGGTGGGAACATGGTAAAAACCATTGAGTTTCCAGCAGTTCCTACAGATACCTTTTGTCAATCCCAGGTTTCCCCCGGAAGTGACGTAAAGAGGCACCCGATGACGCCGGGTCTTTCTTCTCACTGCTACGTGGCAGTGGATAATAGGACCTGAGGACAGGGGATGTCCCACCCCACTGTGGGACCGGCAAGCCTGAATTGTTTTAAACTCATTACTTGTGCTATTCTCACGTAAGCATAAAAAAAATCTTCTCTGGGTCTTTTATTTACTAGATTAGTTAGTTTCGCCATCACAGCATATTCTGCCAATTTATTCTTCTATATTGGGACATTCATCTGATTTCCGCATTGCAGCTAGTACTACCTTGGCTGCTGTGATCGCATATCTGTACAATTCCTCAAGAAGTCTTTCCCAGTGTTGCTGGCATCAACCCAAGTAGCATAGACTTAGGATCCACAGCTTTGTTTTTAACATTATTTGCATTTTTGAAAAAATTTTTTTTATTGATTTTTAAAATACGGGATACAGAAATTAGACTGATAATGTGCTTAAGATAATTAATATGAGAACACTAATATTAAGAATTATGACATTAGTAATATATAGAAATGAGACAAGGAAATATAATATCATAACATGAATATCATATTAAGAAAATGAGAATCTATCACATGGTAAAGGGGATATATGAAGTAAGCAAAGATGTATAATTGAATTGAAATAATGGATGAGACACAGCCAACAGTAGCTTCTTGTAATAGTTAGGCAAAAATACAGATGTTGAAAAGCAGAACTGTTTAAAAAAATAACAACATGATACTGTATTTAACATTCAAACTAATACAGTAACTGGTACAAAAAGGTGGAATTTATATTTTTGTTTAGTAATAATTTTTAACATTGATAGAAAATATCCTAGTAGGAAAAATAGCAGGGATTCCAATAATGCTTCAGGTGGTTGCTTTACTTTGCTTATGTTTATAATTTTTTTCCTTTTGTTCTTCCCCCTAAAATCCCTTATTTGATTATTTGCATTTCTTTGTGTTGAATCCAACATTTCTTCACAATCCTACAGGACCACCAACTAGGAAAGAATGTCCCTTCAGTCTCTTTACATTTCCAGCAATGTCCATTATACTCCTTATTCATCTTTTGAATATCTTCGAAAGCAGCTGCTTTCAAAGACATCCAAAGGCAACCTCTGTAATGTGTCATTCGCGTCCCCACCATTCGCAGTTCATCTCGGAAAGCCAAGTCAAACCACCCTCTCACCTGTTTTGGTCAACTGTCTCCACTTTTATCACAAGACTTTTGTGGGGCCTGGTGAGCGTAGAACTTTGTTTTGCAATGTCTTGCCGTGACAGCTGGCGAGCATAGCGGGCTTTCAGATGGCTCAGTTCGTGTCCGGAGAAGGAGTTCCACCTGGTGCTTTTGAATCTGTCCACACAAGCAATATCTGAAACTAGGCATATTAAAAAAAAATTAGTCTCTTTCACATTTGGGGGGGTGTTGATAGGGTTGCCAATCCCCAGGTACTAGCTGGAGATCTGCTATTACAACTGATCTCCAACCGATAGAGATCAGTTTACCTGGAGAAAATGGCTGCTTTGGCAATTGGACTCTATGGCATTAAAGTCCCTCCCCTCCCCAAACCCTGCACTCCTCAGTCTCCGCCCCCAAAACCTCTGCCAGGTGGTGAAGAGGGACTTGGCAACCCTAGGTGTTGATCTACTACTGTCAATATTTTAAAGGAAATAATTCAGAAATCATTTTTATTTGTGTGTGCATGCATGCTTTTGCTTAAAGCTTGGCTGCTGTCATAGGGCAGCCTGCTGAGGCTTCCTCAGATGAGGAGGACCTTGAAACAGCAGGCAGTGGAAAGGAGGAACAGCAGCAGGATGAGCAGTCACAGACAGATGAGTTCACCTCCATGCCTACAACCGCCTAGAGCAGGGGACACATCTGTGTCAGAGGGCCAGCCACAGGCAGAGTTACCAAAGAGCCCAAAGCCACTGCATCAGAGGCGCCAAAGGTTCAGAGCACTCCTCCACGAGTGTAGAAGGAGTGCTAGACTGCAGGCCCAGTGAAGAGCACTCCCTGCTAATAACGAGGCTAGTGAGCTGCAGCCAGCAGGGAATGCTGAGTCAGAGGAACAAGCAACAGCTGGTTCACCTAGGCCTATTTCAGCAAGCACTTGCATTCAGGCCAGTGTGGGAACAACTTGTGCTACTACCCTGTGCTAACAGCAGCTATACCAGTTTCCGAGCTCTGTATGCCTATGACCCTAGATTGAACTCTGACTATTCTCTTGGACTACGTTTACTACTTGAGACCAAACTCTGCAGGTAACCTGGCTTTGACTTTGTATTGCTGCCTGACTCCCTGCCTGGGCCCTCACGGTTGCCTTTGAGCCCATGGAAAAGTGATTGTAATGCAAATGAGCATAATGACCACTGAAAACTGACCGAGTTAGAGTGTTCCCTATAAAAGCCAATTTTAGAAAGGGAGGGAGAATAAGGTGTTAAAAGATGGATTAAAGGTAGGGTTGCCAGCTCCGGGTTGGGAAACACCTGGAGATTTTGGGGGTGGAGCCTGAGGAGGGCAGGGTTTGGGGAGGGGAGGGACTTCAATGCCATAGAGTCCAATTGCCAAAGTGGCCATCTTCTCCAGGGGAACTGATCTCTATCGGACGGAGATCAGTTGTAATAGAAGATCTCCAGCTAGCACCTGGAGGCTGGAAATCCTAATTAAAAGGGAAACTTTTTTTCCAGTTCCATATTCTTCTGTATAGTTTGAAAATCATAAATAAAAAGTTAAACTTGGAAGGCTAAGAACATTCATTCGAGCAAGAGCTTCTGTGGGTCAGAGCACACTTCATGAACACACATGAAGCTGCCTTATACTGAATCAGACCCTTGCTCCATCGAAGTCAGTATTGTCTACTCAGACCGGCAGCGGCTCTCCAGGGTCTCAGGCAGGAGTCTTTCACATCACCTACTTGCCTGGTCCCTTTAACTGGAGATGCCGGGGATTGAACCTGGGACCTTCTGCATGCCACGCAGATGCTCTACCACTGAGCCACAGCCCCTCCCATCATCAGATGTCTGAAGTGTATGTCCACAGGAGATGTATTCATACTTAAAGTTACAAGCAACAGAAAGGTGGGAGTGGTGAGGTTTTACAAAGTGAGGCTACTTTGAAACAACTGAGAGGCCCCCTTTGCCAACCTACGATCTGATGAAGGAAACTTTGGCGTTTGAACGCTTATACCTCCAAAAATCTGTTTAGAACATAAGAATATAAGAAAGGCCCTGCTGGATCAGACCAAGATCCACCAAGTCCAGCAGTCTGTTCACACAGTGGCCAACCAGGTGCCTCTAGGAAGCCCACAAACAAGACGACTGCAGCAGCATTATCCTGCCTGTGTTCCACAGCACCTGATATAATAGGCATGCTCCTCTGATCCTGGAGAGAATAGGTATGCACCATGACTAGTATCCATTTTGACTAGCCATGAATAGCCCTCTCCTCCACGAACATGTCCACTCCCCCTCTTAAAGCCTTCCAAGTTGGCAGCCATCACCACATCCTGGGGCAGGGAGTTCCACAATTTAACTATGCGTTGTGTGAAGAAGTACTTCCTTTTATCTGTTTTGAATGTCTCACCCTCCAGCTTCAGCAGATGACCCCCGCGTTCTAGTATTACAAAGTAATACCGTATATACTCGCGTATAAGCCGAGTTTTTCAGCCCAAAAAAAGGGCTGAAAAAGCCGGCCTCGGCTTATACGCGGGTCAATACGGTAGAGGGGGGAGGGAGGGGGGAGGGAGGAGGGAGGAGGGAGGGGAGAACTTACCGCCGGGCGGCCTCCTGCGGCGGCGCAGAGGCCGCCCCGGCCCCCGCCCGGCCGCGCCGCCGCTTCCTGGAGCCTGGGGCGGCCTCCTGCGGCGGCGCAGAGGCCGCCCCGGCCCCCGCCCGGCCGCGCCGCCGCTTCCTGGGGCCTGGGGCGGCCTCCTGCGGCGGCGCAGAGGCTGCCCCGGCCCTCGCCCGGCCGCGCCGCCGCTTCCTGGGGCCGGGAGCGGCCTGGGGCGGCCTCCTGCAACTGCAGGGAGGCTGCTCCGGCCCCTGCCGGGTGCACCACCGCCGCCACCAGGGCCGCGCCGCTTGCTCCCGGGAGCCTGGTCAGGTAAGTCTGTGGCGGGGGGAGGGGTTATAAGCCCGACCCTCGGCTTATACGAGGGTGCCTAATTTTTCCCCATTTTTGGGGAGAAATTAGGCACCTCGGCTTATACGCGGGTCGGCTTATACACGGGTATATACGGTACTAAGGTGCTACTGGACTCAAATCTTGCTGTAAAAACCAGGTGACTTGAATTCAGATGCTCTGCCTTCCAACCAAATGCACCATGCTGCCTTTTTTAAAGCTGTCTCCTCAGGAATCAGCCCAGCAAACTGTTCTCCTTGGTGCGGAAGATCACGGTTGCCCAGCACGGTTTTGGTGACAACATTAAACTTCCGGTGAATGGCCAGTGCATCCAAAGTCACATTTCACCTACCATAATCCATAGGTTTCCCCCTCTTATTCTGTTGTTTGCTCTTACGAAATCGCAGTTGTTTCACGAGCCAGTCGTGATAGGATGGGCAGCTGCTGAGATCGATCTGCCGTAAAACATCACAGGCCCCCTGTTCAGACAAAATTAATGGGGGTTGATATTGCGGAAACCATGCCACCAAGTAGGCCAGGAGCCAGAAATATTATGGCAAAGACGTTTATTTATTAGATACTACATTTGATCTTAGCCAATGGGCCGAGAAGCAATACCCACTTTGAATCCAAAGCGGCAAAAAATATCATTCTATCTTTCTCTGGTTTTATCTGGGTCTCCCAGATGCTAATCTGATGCTCTAACCCAGGGGTGGAAAACGTCAGGCCCAAGGTCCGTTTAAGACCCGCAAAATAATTTGGCAGACCAGCTGAATCAACGGTGAGAAAAGGAATCTTTTTTTCCTCTTGCAGAAGAGTCATTAGCTATGGAGCTGCTAGGACCGCCCAAAAAACTGTGTTAACCCTTTCCCACCCAAGCAATGGAGAAACGTATTCCCTCTATACTACAAAAGGGCTGGGGGCGGAACTGGCGACAATGCAGGGGTTAAAGGGAGCAGGGCCAGAATGCACCCAGCTGGTGCTACAGACCATCCTGTGCCACCAGGTGGGCAAGTGCGCCACTGGTTGGATGCCTGCCTGCTCGCCCATGCGGGCGGGGAGGGGTTTATCTGGGGCAGCTGCCTGGGGCTTGCTCGGCTAATTTTTAAGCTGATAATTTTGTATGGCCTGTGAATGATGTTATAAATATCCAAATGGCCCTTGGCGGAAGAACGGTTCCCTGCCCCTGCTCTAACCACTACACCATAATAGATCTCAGAAAGGTTAGTAGACAAGATGTACATATTTTAATTAATAAAGCGTAATTTTTGTACACTTTAAAAATAAGCGTGAAAGCCCTTGACAGTCATTTCAGTGCGTGTGCATTCCTTGCTCAGAATGGTGTATGGATAGGGTTGCCAGGTCCCTCTCCGCCACCGGTGGGAGGTTTTTTGGGCAGAGCTAGAGAAGGGCGGGGTTTGGGGAGGGGAGGGACTTCAACGCCATAGAATCCAATGGCGAAAGCGGCCATTTTCTCCAGGGGAACTGATCTCTATCGCCTGGAGATCAGTTGTTAATAGCAGGAGATCTCCAGCCATTACCTGGAGGCTGGCAACCCTATGTATGGACAGAATCTTCCTCCCTGCCACCCCCTCCCACAGCAGCTGAAAATGCACCCCCAAATCCTGCTCCAATTTCAGGCTGCTGGAGGAGGGTGTCTGAAATTCTCTCACCACCTGTGAAAGGGAAAGCAAAGTTCACGAGCAAGTGCAAATCACAAACAGATCTCACCTTTACAATAAAAGTGATGTTGGTGGATTCTGCAATATCGCCGGTTATCACCTGCCCAAAGTGGAATTTCTCTATTCTGCAGAAATGGGCTATTTTCTCTATCGAAGAATCAGACAGAGTTTCAAAGATGTCGACCTTTCTGAAAATAGAAAAAAAATACCCCACAGAGAGACTCCTTTTGTATGTTAAATGAATTGGAAGTGAAGGCCTAGCAGCAAATACTGCATTTGTAAAGTCCAGTAAGACACATAAAAGGCAGAAGGTAGGGTTGCCAGCTCCGGGTTGGGAAGTACCTGGAGATTTTTGAGGCGGAGTCTGAGGAGGTCGGGGTTTGGGGGAGGGGAGGGACTAAAATGCCATTGAGTCCAATTGTCAAAGCGGCCATTTTCTCCAGGGGAATTGATCTCTATCACCTGGAGATCAGTTGTAATAGCAGGAGATCTCCAGCCACCACCTGGAGGCTGGCAGAGCTAGCAGAAGGAGACCTCTAACCTGTGTCTGTCCAGTCATGTATAGCATTGGAAAGGTCTAATTTAATGAGGAAAATGTGCATTTAGGAATTTTTTTGGGGGTAGAATTTCCCCCTCACTTGTAGAGTAACTGCTCCAGATGCTTCCCTCCCATTTCCAGCGAGGGGACGAGCCTTCCAAGATTGGCTGCCAATCTCCCACCCCTGGCTTCTGATGCTGCCCGTCACCCCACTGGAATAAAAAATGGGAGGTAGGAACAAGACATTGTGACGTCACTTCCAGTTGTACCTGGAAGTGATGTCACGGCTCGCAAGGAATTCCCCAAATCTCTATGGTTCTTACCATAGAGATGGAGGAATTCCTAGAGCTTTGTGATGTAGCTCCACCCCTCATTTTTGCTCTCCTGGGAGTAAACAGCTGGCAACCTTAGTAGGGAACCCAGCCGAGAGGAAAATGATAAGGGTAAGGAACGGTTCGGCACCCTCTGTCCATTTTTTCCTTTATACACTACCTCCACTCCCTGTAACACTTAACTGAGGCAGATTGGGGCCGCATCCACACATCAAAAAGGTCTCAATTTTAGAAATCTCTCTTTCTGACTGAAAGGATCGCGGGTCATTGGCAGCTCTTTCTTCAATCTTGAGCTGCTTGCAAAAACTGGACTTCAGAAGTACTACAATAAGAGCACGTAGAGTACGCTCACCTCTATACCTAGGTCTAAACTTGCCGCAATCTCTCCCAACATATTTTGATTTTCTAACAATCCCACGATACAGATGGTTAGTTTAAATGGGGTACCGTACTGTGAGAGAGTATGTCAATGTGGTTCTGGCCAAATACACACACTTCAGCATAAATTGTTTAGCTGTGACCTGCTCAACGAAGCTAGAGACAGATGGATAAAACCTTTTATCTGGGAATCTGTTTGTGAATTTGATAATTTGACGGTTCTTTTAGCAGGGGTGGATTTTAATATTACATTGGTAGTTGCCAAGTTTTTTTATACTAATTTCCTTATTATTTATCTAGATATATGTTTATATGTATAACAGTTAGAGCAGTTCCTCAGTGAAACAGGCTTCCTCGGGATGTGGTAAGCTCTCCTTTCCTGGAGGTTTTTAAGTAGAGGCTAGATGCTGTTGTAATCCTTCACCTTAAAAAGTGCAGGAGTTGAACAATGAAGCCTCTGCCTTACACTGAATCAGACAGTCCATCCCTGTCAGTCTTGTCTACTCAGGAGGGCAGCAGCTGTCTCCAGGGTCTCAGGCAGGGGTCTTTCACCTCACCTGTCACAGCACAAATTCCAACCAGGTACAGATCCTACATACATCCACAAGGAAGAGCTTGAATGTACACTGCCATTAGGTTCTATATATCCTAATGGCTAAGGTTGCCAGGTCCCTCTTTGCCACCAGCTGGAGGTTTGTGGGGCGGAGCCTGAAGAGGGTGGGGTTTGGGGAGGGGAAGGACTTCAATGCCATAGAGTCCAATTGCCAAAGTGGCCATTTTCTCCTGCTGAACTGATCTCTATCGGCTGGTGATCAGTTGTAATAGCAGGAGATCTCCAGCTAGTACCTGGAAGTTGGCAACCCTACTAATGGCTACTGTTTCAGTGGTGTCGAAACCAAATAAACACACTAAGAAAACATGCAAAATGCTATTGCGGAGTCTCACAGGAGGGAGAGATTACCTCAAGTAGTTATATCGAGCCATGAATTCTCGGTGAAGTTCCTGGTCCAATTGATAACCAAAAAAGTCTTTTTTATCCACAACCAACAGTTCCGTTTCTTCCATGCAGACTATAGTGGCAATTCTCTTTTCATCTTTTATAAGGGCCACTTCCTATGAACAGGTGGGAAGAATACATATGTGAGTTACAGCAGTCTGCCAAAATTAGAGGCCTCCAGGTAAACATTTGTCAGGTTATATCGGTCATTTATGCATGGGAGTTTTACCGGAGGTTCGTTGCTCGCTGGACCCACACTTTCCTGTTGGGAATCTCTGCACCAGCAGTCTCGAAGCTCAAATCATGTCCCTGCCCCTTTAAATGCTGCTTTGTAATTGGTTTACTTGTAGGGCTTACTGAGAGAAAATCCCCCCCAAAAGCCCAATTGCCACATTAAAAAGCATTTTGAGGACAACAACATAAAAAACGGAGTAATCTGAAAGGACTGGGGGGTGGGGGGAGCCGAGAAATCCAAGCCTCGGTTTTAAAAAGATTTTCTTCTGCTCAGAAAGAGCTCTGAGGAAGCTGGAAGTATTTCAATCCCTGCCTCTTTACATGCTGCTTTGTAATTGGCTGTGAGCGAAACCAAGCTTGCGTGTCCCGTGCTTTGCCTTATGCACGAGGATTTCACCTGGGCTGAGCTCAGGGGAGAGGGAAGAATCGGGTTAACAGAGGAATGGGAAGGTCCAGGATTTTGAGGGCTGCAGCGAGGTCATCTCTAATGGAGGGAAAATACAAGCATAACTCCAAGGAACAGCCAAGACAGACTGGGAGGTGGACGTGAAAGCACCCATGCATGAACGACCATCAAATGGGCACGGGGTTCTTCACTTCAGCAGGTCTTACCAGGCCCAACTCCCCTCTCTGGCAGTTTCCCCTGTTCTCTCTGGTTTCTTTCGTTTCCCCCCTCATTCCTCTGGAGTTCTCACCATCCCAAGCCCCAATCCTTATTGCCTGAGCCCTTCCACTCCACTTCCATGGCTTGAGGACTTCTTAGCCCCCCCTTTTTATATACCACTCCTTCGTTTCTAAGCCAGCTCGGCTCTTTCTTAGCTGACTGGGAATAGAGATCATTAAGAGCCGAGCTGCTCAGTCAGCGGAGGGTAGATCTGATTGGGATCACAGTGGCTCAGCAATGGACTTTTCTACCTGGCCTGTACCTTTGTGGCAGTGGGACAGTTCAACCAATCAGCAGCATGCAAAGACTTCTCCCTCAGCACCACTGCAAAATGACTTATTTACATTATGTATCTGGGTGCTAATTTCTCCCAAACAAAGGTAAATAAGGCAGAGAGCAGGTTAGTTCCTTTCTATCCAGGGTGTTGAACAGTCTCAAGCCAAGCTCGGTGGGGAAAAGCCATCAATGGTCATTTATGCATGGTTGGTTTGTCTCCGTCGGGGTTATGCCTGATGTTCTCCCCCCCCTGGGGGGGGGGGCTCAGTTTGCTTCCGTCCCACAATTTCCCTGGGTTTTTCAATCCCCGTTTTATCACACTTTTAAGTTTTGGCCCAATCCCATCTCAGGCAACGGAAGGTGCATAGTTCAGCCACGAGTCAATCTTCCCACGTCCTCCACCCCCCATTCTCTAACTCCTCCTCCAAGTCCTCCTTCAGCCAACCTTCAGCCATCCCCTCCGCAATGGCCCAAGAACCCATACTGGAGACAGAGAGTAGATCTGGCACACCGTCTTCTTCTCTTTGATCCAGCCCATCAGCTATGATGATCATCAAATGTCTGGCTTTATGTGTGGCTACCTTCTGAAATTAGGCGGGTGAGCACCAAAGACAGGGCTTTGCCTAGTGTGGTGAGGGTTGCCAACCTCCAGGTACTAGTTGGAGATCTCCTGCTATTACAACTGATCTTCAGGCGATAGAGATCAGTTAACCTGGAGAAAATGGCCACTTTGGCAACTGGACTCTATGGCATTGAGGTCCCTCTCGGCCCCAAACCCTACCCTCCTCAAGGCTCTGCCCCCAAAACCTCCTGCCAATGACAAAGAGGGACCTGGCCCCTGCACAGAAGTTTGCCTGGCGCCAATCTCAGTACGCGTTAGGAGACATTTTTGTTCTCTTTGGGTTTGCTTTAAATTCCACTTTTGTCTTTGCTATTGATTTCCTCTCCATCTCAGACCACTAGATCTTCGGTTGATTGTTTTAATGCCGCACTGAGATGTCATTCTGCTTTTAATTGCTTTGGAAGCGGCTTGCTTTTATTGTGTTTTACCCTCATTGTATATTATTGTTTTAATACTGGAAGCTGTCGTGAGAGGGGGGGAAGTCAATACATGGCTTTCCATTGTGTTTTGACACAAGTGGCTATAGATACTCACGCCAAACGAATCACCTTTCCGAAGAACAGTCGGGGATGCTTCTACAAACGCACTGCTCCCGTCCTCGTCGTCAGTGATAGCAACCATACCAGCAAAGATGAAGTAGAAACTGCTACCAATATGTCCCTTTTTGATAATCACTCTCCTGCGTCCAAATCTGAAAAACACAGATCAACCACAGTGGGTAGCCGTGTTAGTCTGTCTGCAGTAGTAGAAAAGGGCAAGAGTCCAGTAGCACCTTAAAGACTAACAAAAATATTTTCTGGTAGGGTATGAGCTTTCATGAGCCACAGCTCACTTCTTCAGATACACAGATCAACCACATGAGTGAGCAGAAATTAGAATGAAGCGGAAGAAGAAGAAGAGTTGGTTTTTATATGCTGACTTTCTCTACCGCTTAAGGGAGACTCAAACCAGCTTACAATCATCTTCCTTTCCCCTCCCCACAACAGACACCCTGTGAGGTAGGTAAGGCTGAGAGAATGTGACTTGCCCAAGGTCACCCAGCTGGCTTCATGTGGAGGAGTGGGGAAAAAATCCAGTTCACTAGATTAGCCTCCACTGCTCATGTGGAGGAGTGGGGAATCAAACCCGGTTCTCCAGAATAGTGCTCGCCACTTCCAAACCACCACACTTAACCACTACACCACGCTGGCCCTCATGTACTGTTGAACACCCTCCCCTCTGGTCAATGGATGTGTAGTGATCATCCTGAGGGAAGGAAAAAGGAATGGGATGCTCAGAGATTCCCAGGAACAGCCACACTATAGCTGAAGAATGTGCATGAATATATGAAACCCTATAATCACCCAGCACAATCCAATTCCTGAGCCCCAAACTGTAATTAATCTGTATTTGCAAGAAACACCAATTGTTTTATTTGTTATTATTGTCATTGTTGTTATCCCATTTATTATTCTGGAAGCTCACAGAAAAAAAATGCATTAATATCTTTTTTCAACATCATGACAATTTAGTCCAGAAAAAAATCTGCATTCCAATGCACCAACCATCTGGAAAACAACTTGATACAAAACAGAGAGGCCATTTATGCAGAGTCGATTTTGATGCTCGCTCAAAGCTGCTTTTAAAAAATTTGCCCTTTAAAATGACTATTCACGGTCCCAAAGCAAGAGGAGAAAGTCAAACAAATTCCATCCCCCACTCCTCTGCTCCCTTGTTTGCATAGCAATTAGCAATGGCCATTTGCATAGCTAAGCCGCTGTGATTTTTCATGGTTCTTTCAGTAAATGCTTCAAGGCAGGGGCAGAGCAAATATGAAAGGTCACGTTAAAGGAGCTCTTAAGAAATGTGAAGCAGGTATGCGCCCGCTTTGCAGTGACGGTTCAAGGCACTTCAGCCTGGAACACGGTGCTAATGACCAAGCATAAACGGCCAGATATTCCTTAAACGGGTCTATTCAATGAATACCTAGCTATCACTTGGAAGCTTAGAATCGGGTTTCTAGCTTATTCAGACTACACATTTTGAATCACTACACAGCGTTTAGCGTAACTTCTAAAACGTACCGTTCAAAGCGAATCACTTTGGCCAGAAGATACTGAAGTGTAAGACTGTACGTATGGAAACTTTCCAGAGCCAGCAGGCGGTTTCTTAAATATCGCATATCAGCCTCAGTCCTCCATTCTGGTGGCTTCTTGGTCATCTGGATTGCTTGGGCAGGAAAATGATCCTGAAAAGACATCAGACAATGATAGAAATTATATTCCTGTGCTGACGCATCAAAGTGCAACAAAGCACTTCTAAGAGCTTGGGACATACAATATGTGACAGAAGTGGGGTTGCCAACTCTGGGTTGGGAAATTCCTGGAGATTTGGGGGGGGGAGCCTGGGGAGGGAGGAGTTGGGGAGGGAACCTCAGCAGTGTATAATGCCATAGGGTCCACCCTCCATAGCAGCCATTAGAAGGAGGAGGCGGCGGAGGAGGAGAGTTGGTTTTTATATGCCGGCTTTCTCTACCACTTAAGGAAGAATGAAACCGGCTTACAATCACCTTCCCTCCTCCTCCCCACAACAGACACCCTGTGAGGTAGGTGGGGCTGAGAGAGTGTTATTGGGGGATCGGGGCCCCAGTTCCTGTAAAGGGAACCCCGATCTTTAATTTATCTGCTACCAAATCAGAGGGAATGGATCGTTCCTCTTGAACTATGAGAATTGAGATCACACACACGCACAAAAGAGGCAAGACGCATTTGTCTTGAAGTAAAACAATCTTTACTCTAACTCAGGGTAGGGAAAAAGTCACTGGGATACAAAACAAATAATATCTGTCTACATTCTATGTTTCCTATACTTGCCAAAAGCCTTTGGCAAGGCACTAAGCTTACTTACGAGTAGGCACCCTTAGCAAAAGGAGAGCCTCTCTCCATCCTGCCTGTTCAGCAGTCAAGCAAGGAGAAAGTGATCAACTACTTTCTCTTCTAACAAAGAAATCGAAAGCAGTTGAACATGCAAAGTAGTTGTATACATGACCCTCGGGGCACGACTGCAATGGCCACTACACTGACCAAATGGTCAGTTACAATATTAACCCTTTAACTGTCTGACATGTAACAAAGCTCGCTCTCTAATACCCAACAATCCCCTTTTCGAGGTTTAGTTACATTCAGACATATAAACACAATGCATCACGTAAGTATTCAAACTGTTGTCTAGGCAGTGGCTTCGTCAGGATGTCGGCCACCATCTCTTTACTTTCACAGTACTTCACTACTACGAGACCTCTTTCTTGTTTGTCTTTTACTGAGTCCATTTTGAGTCGAAGAAGTCTCTTCCCTTTCTTAGAGTTCTCGCCATTCAGTAGTGCTATATACGATTGATTGTCCTCAAACATTGTAGCAGGTGTCAGTTCATCTAATCCAAAGTCGCGTAGCAGTTCAATTATCTCTTCCAGCTCCGTACATGCACACTTGGCTGCTATGCATTCTGCTTCAGTTGAAGATGTTGACACAACTTGCTGTTTCTGGCTGGTCCAGGAGATCAGGTTTTCTCCAAAGTAGAACAGATATCCACTTGTAGATTTGCTGTCTGTTCTAGTACCACCCAGACTAGCGTCCATGTATCCTATCAGTTTCAGCTCAGTATTTGGAGTTATCTTCAACTTCAAATCAATAGTTTTCTTTAAGTATTGTGTGAGGTGTTTGATTGCATTCCAATCATGTTCTGCAGGTGTGCTGGTCCTTCTACTTAGGATTCCAACTGCTGCACTTATATCCGGTCTACTAACGTTGCTCAAGTATAGAAGTTTTCCAATAGCTTCTCTGTACTTGTGATTGTTAGGCAATAGTTCACCTCCGTCTAGATCCATATATGAAGGGTCAAGTGGAGTGTTCTTGGTCTTGCACTCCTTCATATTCATGAATTGTAGAAATTCCAGTATCTTGTTCCTTTGATTGATTGAAAATCCATTGTCTTGGTTTCTTTCAATCTCCATTCCAAGATAGTTCTTTACTTCTCCAAGTAGTTTCACTTCTACTGATTCATTCAGTTTGTTTGCAATTTCTTTTGCAGCTTCTTCAGTGTCAGAACAAATCAGAAGATCGTCTGCAAAGGCCAAAACAAAGTCCCATCCATCATCCTTCTTCCTTCTGAATAAGCATTTCTCTATATTTCCTTGTTCAAAACCTTGAGCTTTCAATAATGAGGTTAGTTTGTGGTTCCATGCTCTTGCTGACTGTTTGAGCCCATACAAAGTCTTTTCAAGTTTACAAACTTGATTTTTAGTATCACAGTCCTTTAATCCTGGTGGAAGTTCCATGTATATTTCTTCTGATAAGTCTCCATTCAGGAAAGCTGTTTTGACGTCGAGTTGCAGTACCACTTTATTCCTGGAGGCGGCTATACTCAGCAAAGTCCTTATAGCCGTGTGACTAATCACAGGTGCGTAGGTTTCTGTGTAGTCAGTTCCATACTTCTGGGTAAATCCTTTTGCAACTAGTCTTGCTTTGTATTTGTCAACAGTTCCATCCGAATTTTTCTTGACCTTGAACACCCATCTACATCCCACAGTCCTTTTGTTTGGTGGGAGTTTGGTTAGTTTCCAGGTATTATTCTTCTGCAGTGAGTCTAATTCTTCTTGAATTGCCTTCAGCCATCTCGACCGCTCCCCATCGGGCAACTTTTGCAGTTCGTCCCAACTTGAGGGTTCCACGTGGCTGTCAATTCTAGTGAAAAGACTCAGTTTCTCTGCTGGTATTCCTTTTGTAGTCCTTGTAGATCTCCTTAAGGTCTGAGAGGGTTCCGCTGTTCCATCAGCACCGGGATCAACCCCTTTTGAATCTGCAGTCTCTTGCTGTTCCGCAGGAGCAGGTGGATTGTAATCCCATGCTGTAAATGGAATCTCTATGGTTTCCTCTTCACAAACCTCTGGATCATCAAAGTTATTAATTTGTTGATTATTAATAACATTTCTTTCATCTATATATACTGCATTCAATATTTGTAAATTGTAAGTCTTAATGTCCATTATCCTGTATCCTTTTGAGAAAGGATGGTATCCCACAAGAATTCCAAGTTCTGTAGTAGGATCCATTTTTCCCCTTTTCTCCTTTGGGATGTATGCAAACACACGAGATCCAAATGCTTTCAAGTGTTTCAGACTAGGCTTCCTGCCATTCCATCTTTCATATGGAGTCATGTTGATAGCACTTGAAATTGTCCTGTTGTAAAGGTAAGCTGCTGTATTTACACATTCTCCCCAGCAGGGGTAAGGCAAGCCTGCCTGTAGCATTAAACATCTTGCACTTTCCATCAGAGTTCTGTTAAACCTTTCTGACAACCCATTGTTCCTAGGGGTATATGCAACTGAGGTTGCATGCTCTATTCCTTCAGATTCAAGAATTTCTTTCATTTCTTTATTAATGTACTCACTTCCATTGTCAGTGAACAATAACTGTATACCTCTGTCATGTTTATTCTTCATCAGGGCAACATAAGCTTTAAACTTTTCAGCTACTTCAGTCTTTGATTTCAACAAATACACATATGCAAATCTTGAAGCGCTGTCTATGAAATGCAGAACATATTTTGCCCCTCCTGCTGAAGCCTTGAGTGGGCCAATCAAGTCTGAGTGCACTTCTTCCAAAATCTCTGCCTTAACACTGCTTGGCCTCTGCACGTGCTTAGGCGCTGTTCCCTTTCCTCTGAGACACACTTCACAACGTTCTTTGTCCTTAAAGCATTCCTTAACTGGCATTCCACAATCAATCAGCAGTTGCTTCACTGATTTAAAGTTTTTATGAGCTAGTTTCACGTGCCATTGGTACAAACAGTCCTTGTGGTTACAATCTGCAGCCTTCTGCTCTGCCAATCCTTTATTAAAAGCAACTAGGCATTTTGATTCTTCCTCAACATTATCTTCATTTCCATCAAAATCACTTTCATCAGAATCAACATTGCTCTCAAAATCACTACAAGCATATTCCTCCAATTGACTTGCAACATTCTCCAGGCAATAGTGCGAGCCTACTGATAGCACTGGGTATTCTCTTCCTTTAGAATCAAATAAGCGACATTTGTCTTTTGTTATAGACACTTCAAAGTCTGCATCCACTAATTTATTCACGGACAGTAAATTTTCATCTGAATTAGGCATTAGGAATACGTCTTGTAAGGTTAAATGCATTACATTTCCACAATAGCTTTGAATTGCAATAGAAACTTCTCCTTTCTGAGTGCATAGAAATCTTTCTCCACAAGCCATAACTAATTTTTCATCACAAGGCTCTAGAAAGTCAAAAGCTGATCTCAAGCCAGACACATGTACATCTGCACCACTGTCCAGAACAAATGTATTTACACGCTTTAAATAATCTTTGGTTGAAGCTGTATTCGAGACTAGATAAGCCTTTGGGTGACTGTGCCATCTGGGCTTCCCTTGGCTTGTACTTGGGCTCCCTCTTGTGGACGATTGGGGCTGTTGCCTCCCATTTCCATCCCTCTCCCTTTGTGAGGATTTGGCGGGCTTTTCTTCCCGGCGAGAGGGGGGGGGAATTTCTCCCTTTGTTTCATGTCTCTCACATTGAAACGACCGGTGACCATGCCTTCCACACAAGAAGCATCTGATTGTGGATTTGTCATTTACACGCAGTACAGACACTCCACGAGACAATTCCCTCTCTTGGCTCCTGTCTGCTTCAAACTGTTTAAGTGCAGTCACCAGCTTAGTAAGGGTTAAGTCCTCCCTACCCAAAAGATTCCTTTTTTCAGCGTTATATTTAAAATGCAAACTTCCCAGAAATAGTACAAGAAACTCCTCTTCACCGATTTCCCCTCCTACAGCCTTCAACTCTGATTCCATATCTTGCATTTTCTTAAGGTGTTGCAAGAGGGTCATATCTCCAGACATTTTATTTGCATACAGTCTAGTTTTTAAAATCATTTTCTGGGTTTTTGACACAGTTCCAAATTTCTCATTGAGTGCATTCAGCATTTTTCTGCTGGTATCATTATTCAAAATTATTGCAGTTTCTTCCGGATTAATCGCATTGGAAATCAAATTCATTGCCTGGGCATCTGCAATCTTAAATTTCATAAGGGCTTCTCTATCTGTGTCAGCTGGCGGGTCTTCATTCAAAACGTGATTCACCCCAATTGCTGTTAAAGCATTTTCCACCATTCTCTTCCATACTGGAAAGGAGGCTTAGGTGATATGGGGAACAGAAACGGATTGGGGTTTTGAATTCATACTTCCCTTATCGTTGCTCATTCCAGCGGCTCAGGGCTGCTTTCTTCCTCACAGGATTCAAGCGCGGCGCGCGGGGTTAAGTTTCCTGCCGTCCTTTGCAGACCAGGCTGCTGGCTCCGTCACAGGAAAAATTCCCTCTGGGCGTTTGTAAATCCTTTCGTCTCCAGTGAAGATCCCAAAAGCAAAAAAAAGGTGCGGTGTGATCCTATCTCAATAGCCAAAATAAAAACCAACCATCCTCTGCTACCACTTATTGGGGGATCGGGGCCCCAGTTCCTGTAAAGGGAACCCCGATCTTTAATTTATCTGCTACCAAATCAGAGGGAATGGATCGTTCCTCTTGAACTATGAGAATTGAGATCACACACACGCACAAAAGAGGCAAGACGCATTTGTCTTGAAGTAAAACAATCTTTACTCTAACTCAGGGTAGGGAAAAAGTCACTGGGATACAAAACAAATAATATCTGTCTACATTCTATGTTTCCTATACTTGCCAAAAGCCTTTGGCAAGGCACTAAGCTTACTTACGAGTAGGCACCCTTAGCAAAAGGAGAGCCTCTCTCCATCCTGCCTGTTCAGCAGTCAAGCAAGGAGAAAGTGATCAACTACTTTCTCTTCTAACAAAGAAATCGAAAGCAGTTGAACATGCAAAGTAGTTGTATACATGACCCTCGGGGCACGACTGCAATGGCCACTACACTGACCAAATGGTCAGTTACAATATTAACCCTTTAACTGTCTGACATGTAACAAAGCTCGCTCTCTAATACCCAACAAGTGTGACTCGCCCAAGGTCACCCAGCTGGCTTCATGTGTAGGAGAGGGGAAACAAATCCAGTCCACCAGATCAGAGTCCACTGCTCCAAACCACCGCTCTTAGCCACTACACCATGCTGGCTCTCAATGGGGAAACTGATCTCTATTGTTAGAGATCAGTTGTAATTTCAGGAGATTGACAGGGGGTTACCTACCCTAAACAGAAGACCTACCTTGGGGGAGAGGGAATCGAATCACTGCGTTTTAAAAAAACTGCAGCCACCACCACCATCTTGAAAGTCAGAAAGCCAGTGGTTAGATTAGGATCTGGGACAGCTAGGTTTGAATCCCCGCTCTGCCATGGAAGCTCATAGGATGAACTTGGGCCAATCACACTCTGTTAGCCTCACTTACCTCACAGGGTAGTTGTGAGGATAAAATGGAGGTGAAGAGAACGATGTAAGCTACTTTGGGTCCCCACTGAGTAGAAAGGTGGGGTATAAATGGAGTAAATGAAATAATAATATTTTGTTTCAGATTAGGAAGTATGGTGCTCAATTTTCCCCAAATGTCCCCCAAAGCAGCTCAATAACGGCATCAAATAATTAGGTGGGCTCTCCTTTGCTGGAACTTTTCGAGGCAGCCATCTATTTGGGATGCCTTATATTAAGTACATTTAGGCTATCTAAGTACATATAGGCTATCTAATCTAAACGGGGTTTAGATTAGATAGCCTATAAAACTGCTTCCAACTCTTGAACTCAGGAAGAAATTAGTGTAGGAAGGGTAATATTGACAGTGATCATGTTCCTTATCATATACATTTTTCCTATGAGAAAGATCTATTTTAAAGGTCAGTTTTTATATGACCTCAATATGAAGTTGATATAGGTGGTAAGGTGAGTCTTCCTGGGAGGGAAGGCAGCATGGCTGGGAGTTTACCGGCATCCCGAAACGCACCGGCAAACACCCGTGGCTGCAGCGATACATTCATTTAAATGGGGACAATGCAGGACTTGGAAAACGAGCCGAAGTCCTGGAAATGGGTGGGGCGATCCTGCTGGCGGCTGATGACCATGCATTTTTACTGGGGAAATTCGCTACATTTGCGGGAGAATGGGGGGACAAAACAGCCACGTGTCAACGGCCCATGTGATCTGTCCACCTTTTTATCATAGAGGGGGCATTGAGATGATTTGTGCTCCATTTGGAACACTGCATGGCTGTGTTAAGTACCAAGCTGTTGGGACAGTATCAGCTCCATGGGGACAGGGCTAGACTTGAACATGCAAATTATCAAGAAAGAACTGTTGTTACATGAAGTGTTGCCAGCCCTGCTCTGGGAAGTTCTGGGAGGTTTTGGGGAAAGCCCTGAGGAGGGTGGCCTTGTGCAGGTGATGTAATTTCTTCTGTGCCTTTAAGAATTTCCTCTGTGCCCCTTTAGGAATTCTCCCAATCTCTATGGTCTTTACCATAGACATTGGGAACATTCCTACAGTGTCACCTGGAAGTGACATCACTTGGTATTGTTTTCTGGCTGTTACATCACTTTGATGTGTTGCTCTACAAATTTCCTCAATCTCTATGGTAGAGGCCATAATCTATGGTAAAGACCATAGATTTTAGGGACGATTCCTAGACGGTCATCATTGATTCCATTCTCCCCTCCCCTAATGTTTTCTCCTTCTGCTAATATTAGCAAGGGTGAGGGAATGAGAGTGGAAGATTGTCCGCTGCCACTAGGCAAATGGCAGCCCTAGTCATATGGCTCCACATGCTTCCACATTCACCAGTGATAAAACACGCCAAAGGTTATGTTGAACTACTGAGTAATACCCTCCCTAGTATCTCTCACTATAGATGAAAGAACAACATGAGGTAACTTGTCCAGACCTTTATAACGCTGAACTCATGGTAGTCAAATGAAACTTTGTGAAGTTTCTTGTCCTAAAAATTAAAGACAATTAGTCATTAGCAATTCTACAAGAAGCAAAATTTTAAATGATTCTGTAGTCCTTAACATTAGTTCTTTAAATACTTTTATTACACAGATTGGCTTTATGTTTTAAAACAGAAGTCCCTGCTAGTTTACTGAGTCCTAGCCTTTTGTAGGCCAGAGAGTCAGCTTCATCAGATGCATGGGCTGAGCTGTACAGATAGCGGGGTGGATCCTACCACTCCTCTGAATAAAATTTATTTAAGCATTTAAGATATCTATGCCCCACTTTTCCTTTTGGCCCAAATTTGAAACCTTCCCTCCAATATAAGGAGACTTCCTCCAACTTAAGTGGCTCTTCTGCTGAAGGAAGATCCACCTAAGTTGGAGGAAGGCTCCTGAAGACGGCGGAAGGCTACCTTGAGGATGGTTGGATCCACCCCAACGTGTAGGATTCAGACGAACAGCCCATTACTGAGCTCTATGGCTGAAAGAGCTCAGGAGACGTGCAAGTCTTCTAACAGTTAAAGCGGTTCCTCAGAGAAACAGGCTTCCTCGGGAGGTGGTAAGCTCTCCTTCCCGTGAGGTTTTTAAGCAGAGGCTAGATGGCCACCTGTCAGCAATGCTGATTCTATGACCAAAGGCAGATCATGAGAGGGAGGGCATCTTGGCCATTTTCTGGGCATGGAGTAGGGGTCATTGGGTGTGTGGGGAGGAGGCAGTTGCGAATTTCCTGCATTGTGCAGGGGGTTGGACTACATGACCCTGGTGGTCGCTTCTAACTCTAGGACATTATGATTTGCCACTTGCGCAGGTGCCCGTGCCACTTGCGCCATCAAGACTGGCATAGACACCGGCATTGGGACGCACGCTTATGCCGGTTTCCCTGGACTGCCATGGCAGAGCGGCCCTGGGACGCCGGCTCAGTGTGTCCCGCTGGCTAAAGTACCCGTGCCGGTAGGCAGCTTCCTAACCCCTTCCTAACCCCCTCCACCTCAGTGGTGCTGCACCAGGTTTTTGCTGGTGCAGCATCGCTTTTCTCTATGGGTCTTCCCCCCTTTTTTTATTTCTAGCATTTTTAAAGCCCTTTTTCCTGCTTGCGGCAGCCTCCAAACCTCTTTAGGCGCTACTGGGCTCAGGTATGGACTGTATAATTTCCAGTGTCAGAATGGAACTATCCTGCTTCCCTCGCCCTTCCAATGCAGTCCGCTAGAGTTTTGGAACCCTAGCTGCAATAGGCGGCGGCGGGGGGGGGGGGCATGATAAGTAAGTTAAGGCTTAGAGCAGGGGTGGGGAACCTTTTTTCCGCCAAGGGCCATTTGGATATTTATAACATCATTTGCGGGCCATACAAAATTATCAACTTAAAAATTAGCCGACCAAGCCCCGAGCAGGTAGCTGCCCCAGATGACCTCCCCCCCCCCCCCCTGCACGGACAAGCAGGCAGGCATCCAACCTCTCGGCACGTGACCGTTTCGGCAGGAAGACAATTCCAGGTTGTATCATGGAAGACTGGCATTTATATCTTTAGAATCATACATGAAGATTGCATGAATTTGCTGAGGGATAATCATTGCTATTTTATGAAATACCAAAAGAACAGTAGTGAAAATGACAGACAACAAAACCATTTTAAAGTTCATTTTTGGAAAAGTCCTTACTTCGTCAATTTCCGTGTGATATTTTTGGTCTACGAGATGAAAGCCCGAGTATCCGATCAGCCCATCCCAGAAATGATTGCATACTCTTATCCTCAGTATAAGATGCCAAATGAATTTCCGAAAAATCTGGGGAAAAACCAAACCAAACCAGAACATCATAGGGGGTCAGAGCAATTGGAAGATGTTCCACCCGTACAAGAGAGGGAGACAGACTCCAGTTGTATATTTGGTATCCAGAATTAGCACTGCTTTTATAATTGCTTAAAACAATATCTGATGGAAAATGCTAAATTCAACACATCAAGCATTTAACCCTGGCCTGCTTCATGGCTTCTCTGTGGATAGTAGTATGCTGAGTGTGTGTGTGGGTTCTCAGTCAAGGTAGGGGCCACCTTTCGGACCAAATTGGACTATGTGTGTGTTTTGCATCTGCATTAACTTGTGTTCTCCAGTATCAATGCTAGATCTAGTATGACCCCAGGCCAATGTTTCCCAACCTTTTTTGAGCCTGTGGGCACATTTGAAATTCTGACATGGCATGGTGGGCGCAGCCACAAAATGGCTGCCACAAGAGGCGGAGCCAGTCACAAAATGATTGCCACAGTTTAACTTCAGCAACACGGTGCAGATCCTTGTGCTGTGGTGGCAGCTGCTGCCAAAGCAACATTAAAAAAAAATCTGCACAGCCAATCAAATCTCCAATAGTCAATCAGAAGTAGGGTTGCCAGCTCCAGGTTGGGAAATACCTGGAGATTTTGGGGGCGGAGCCTGAGGAGGGCAGGGTTTGAAGAAGAGAGGGACTTCAATGCCATAGAGTCCAATTGCCAAAGCGACCATTTTCTCCAGGGGAATTGATTTCTGTCGGCTGAAGATCAGTTGT
The DNA here is from genome assembly GCF_029931775.1 of Euleptes europaea. Taxonomy (NCBI): domain Eukaryota; kingdom Metazoa; phylum Chordata; class Lepidosauria; order Squamata; family Sphaerodactylidae; genus Euleptes; species Euleptes europaea. The sequence goes on from NC_079326.1 coordinate 50,460,957, forward strand.
AATAGTGGGAGATCTCCAGCCACCACCTAGACGTTCTGGTAAACAAACGTTAGCGTGCTGTATAGTTAATTAGCAAACAAAAACAGCAACAATTGCAAAACAATAAAGTCTCCTTCCAATAGTGTTATTGAAATTTCATATACACTATGTACATTGAGCTTGGTTATCAAATATAACCATGAATCACAAAGAGAACAAAATCATAGGTACATTGTCCTTTTTAAATAAGCATTCTAGCTGCGCAGTCTTATTCAGCTGTGTAGGTTATCTTGTAGTTCAAGAGGTAAAGATGGTCAAATCTTCATTCAAACAGAAGTCCGGTAGTCTTTCTGTTTCGGCTGAACAAGAGCCTTCCTCAGCGACCAAGGCGAGCTGTTAAAGCTCGCGTTGGTCGCTGAGGAAGGCTCTTGTTCAGCCGAATCAGAAAGACTACCGGACTTCTGTTTGAATGAAGATTTGACCATCTTTACCTCTTGAACTACAAGATAACCTACACAGCTGAATACGACTGCGCAGCTAGAATGCTTATTTAAAAAGGACAATGTACCTATGATTTTGTTCTCTTTGTGATTCATTGTTATATTTGATAACCAAGCTCAATGTACATAGTGTATATGAAATTTCAATAACACTATTGGAAGGAGACTTTAATTTTTTGCAATTGTTGCTGTTTTTGTTTGCTAACCACCTAGACGTTGGCAACCCTATCCTTGTCTCAGTACATTTGCTCTGAGTGTCACTAAAGAATATCCTTTTAGTCAGTCTCCCCATTTCTTCTTCAAAGGCTTTCTATTCTTAATGTTGCTGTTCATCCAATTTGTTTATTTTCCTTTCCGTTATCCATATTGGCTTCCCTTTCCTCTGCATTCAGTCCATCCTATGCTTCTCCACTTCACCTATAAGTGTCTTAATTCACTATTTTTCTCCCCGTACTTCTCCAGATAGCCTTCGCTTGTGGAACTCTATATTAGGGTTGACAGCTCTGGGTAGGGAAATACCTGGAGATTTTGGGGGCAGAGCCTGAGGAGGGTGGGATTTGGGGAATGGCGGGACTTCAATGCCATAGAGTCCAATTGCCAAAGCTGCCATTTTCTCCAGGTGAACTGATCTCTATCGGCTGGAGATAAGTTGTAATAGCGGGAGATCTCCAGCTACTACCTGGAGGTTGGCAACCCTACTCTAGATCTATAAAAGAGTACTGAAAACCCCATCTGTTTGCCTGGCCTTGACCAGATCCAGCTTTTTAACCTTCCACTCAAGGATGCCAGCTTCCAGGTGGGACCTGAGGATTCCCTGGAATTACAGCTGATCTCCAGCCTAAAAAGATCAGTTCCCCTGGAGAAAATGGGTACTCTGGAGTGTGGACTCTGTGGCATTGTACCCCATTGAGGTCCCTGTCCTCCCCAGGCTCCACCCCCAAATTTCCAGGAGTTTCCCAACCTGGATCTGGCCATCCTACGTTTACCTTTGCTGACCCATTCCCACCCCTTGGTCCCTGGGGCCGTCTTTCTTAATTCTATCTTTGTTTTCTTTTCAGACAATGCTTTTCCTTCCACTATGCTAGCTGGCTATATCCAAATATTTGTACGGGGAGGGGGAGCAACAACATACCTTAGTTCCATGGTATGGGTGAACATGCTTAGTTCGTTTATATCCTACAAAACAAAATTATATATATATGTATTCAAGTTTGTTTAAAAATCTATGTTTATCACACTGTGAAAATGTAGATGAATGGCTATGCCTTTCCAGCTATATTCCCAAGGAGAAGGAGGCCTTACCTGGCTCATAACCCATTCAGATGTGTGTTCGCTACAATACAGATACAGCCTAAATACAGGTAACCTGAAGGGTTGCCAACCTCCAGGTAGTAGCTGGAGATCTCCTGCTGTTACAACTGATCTCCAGCAGATAGAGATCAGTTCACCTAGAGAAAATGGCGACTTTGGAATTTGGACTCTATGGCATTGAAGTCCCTCCCCTCCCCAAACCCTGCCCTCCTCAGGCTCCGCCCCCAAAACTACCCGCCGGCAGCGAAGAGACCCCTAGCAACCCTGGTAACCTAATATGTTATGGCATTATATTAAATGATGTATATAATGTAGAAGGGCCTTGTACTTATCAGCTACCTCAGGATCAGGAAGAAGGAAGGCAACAACAAAAATTGTTACTGAGGAAGGGGACAGACTACAACTTGACCACTTTCCCCTATTTTTCTTTAATGAATGGCTGAAAAATAAGGGAAAGGTTCTAGATATTTTTGGGAGGGGAGATACAGCCTTTGTGGCTATAGCCCTGGGCCTTTCGTAGCTAGAGTCACAGTTATAGACAAGGTCTAGGGTGGCCAACCTTCAGGAGTGGCCTGGACATCTTGTGGACTTACAGCTGATTTCCAGACTGCAGTTCCCCAGGAGAAACTGGCATGTTTGGTAGGTGGACTCTACAGGACCATACCTTGCTGAGGTTCCTCCCCCAAACCGCTTCCCCAGACTCCACCCCTAAATATCCAGGAATTTCTCAACCTGGAGTTGGCAACCCTACATTAGTAGAAGGTGTGAAGACCAAGCTCTTATTTATTAGTACATTTATATGCTGTACTCAGTCAAACTGACATTTGCGGCAGCTGGACTCTTAAATAAATCACACCTCATCCAATTTTTTAGCATTTTGAGAAAAATCAAACTACATATTGCCAGCCCTCACTGGAAAAAATGGAGACGATCGTCAACGTTTGAAAGAGCCGTCATGCAAGAACCTTTGTTTACCTATGATCATTCAATAGTTGACTAGAGTCAACTGTTCTCTGAAAGGGAAACCAAGGGGTGGTGGAATATAGGCATACGTTTCTGTGATGCTCTCAGTGTTCCATCCTTCAAAAGGGGGTTCTTTCTTCTTTTGGCTAATTGAAGAAGTCATGTTTTTCTGCTTTACTGGGGAGTCTCCCCTGTAGGTGGGTGAATGCTTGAGCTAGCTTAGCACAGTGGGATTATGACCCTGTTGTTTAGGAATAAGTGCACACGGAGGTTTATTACTTGAGAAAGGAAATAGATGTCTCTTATTGGTAAGAAACTCCATACTGGGCAGGAAACACAGAGGAGTTTTCAGCGACCTAACTAAGCTAGGGTGGAGAGACAGTGTACAGAGCATTGTGCCGCCCAGAATCCGTTCAAAAGAAGAGAGAGAGAGAAGGGAAGAATCTGGAAGAACCACTAAGAGTAGGGTTGCCAACCTCCAGGTACTAGCTGGAGATCTCCTGCTATTACAACTGATCTCCAGCTGATAGACATCCGTTCACCTGGAGAAAAGAGCTGCTTTGGCAATTGGACTCTATGGCATTGAAGTCCCTCCCCTCCCTAAATCCTGCCCTCCTCAAGCTCCGCCCCAAAAACCTCCTGTTGGTGGCGAAGAGGGACCTGGCAACCCTACCTAAGAGTAACATTCTAGGTAAAGGGACACCAGCAGAAAACTGGAGGAAAGGTACAGGAAGTGGCCTATCTACCCTTTCTGACTCGACTGCCCCCTCTGAAGTCCTGATATCTCTACTAGCAATTAAATGTTAGATCTGCCAGGCCTCACAGTTGCCCACTGCCTCTCAGAGGTGGCAGAATTTTTTTTTAAGTGTGATGTCGGCTCACCTCAGAAGAAGGTGGTGGTGGGGGGATGAAACGGTGGCATACCAACACAGAGAGCCTTTGTGGTGTAGAGGCTAAGGTGCTGCATTTTAATGAGGTATTCCTTGGATTATACCCCTTGTTGTGCGTGGCTGGATCCTGGGCCCAAGTCACTAGTGCTTGACCTAACTCAAAGAGTTGTTGTAAGGCTAAAATTGGGGGAGATGACCATCATGGACTTCACCTTGAGCTTCTTCAGGGGGCAGGTGGGAAATGTGTAAAAGCAAAATACAATTGTTCTGTGAAGAACTAACATAAATAGAACTTCGAGGGAGGACAGGTTCTAGTAAGAAAAGCTGAGAAAGTGGGGTTTTGTTACCTAGGCGGCATACAAATCTAAAGGAAGGAAAAGCTATAGCGGTAGATGGCACAGAAGACAGACAAATCCGCCAACCCCCAGGTAGTAGCTAGAGATCTCCCGCTATTACAACTGATCTGCAGCCAATAGAGATTAATTCACCTGGAGAAAACGGCTGCTTCGGCAATTGGACTCTATGGCATTGAAGTCCCTCCCCTCCCCAAACCCCATCCTCCTCAGGCCCCACCCCAAAAACCTCCCATCAGTGGTTAAGAGGGACCTGGCAACCCTAGCCCCACCCCCCACCCCCGCTAGAAAAAAAATAATTCCAGGTTGAAGGAGTTTTTCTTCTTCACATCACTCACTAAGCCAAGGACGTATGTGTAGTTTGGCAGATGTGATAAAATGGAAACTGTCGCCCATGGCAAGGGGCCTCCTTGGGTTGCCTCCCTTACAAGCCTTCAGTTCAGCGACAAATGATCTTTTGTGTCAGGATCAGAACTAACTGCTCTAGAACCAACCGCCGACAATCTCAAGGAAAAAAAAATCTACATTCCATTCTTTCCCTCGAGAGAACATAAGAACAGCCCTGTTGGATCAGACCAAAGGTCCATCTACGCCAGCATTCCACTTTCAATGACTGGCCAGATGATCTAGAAAGTTCTGAGGCAGTTATGGTCAACAGCTATCCAGTCTTGTTTGTTTCCGCCATCTGATTCCAGAGGGATATAGCCTCTAAAGGCAAACTTACAGAAAGCTTTCAACCAATTTTCAATTAATTTTATCTGATCTTTTCATGGGGGGGAAAACCCAATAGGCTAAGAAGAAGAAGAGTTGGTTTTTATACGCCGAATTTCTCTACCACTTAAGGAAGAATCAAACCGGCTTACAATCACCTTCCCTTCCCCTCCCCACAACAGACACCCTGTGAGGTGGGTGGGGCTGAGAGCTCTAAGAGGGCTGTGAATAGCCCAAGGTCACCCAGCTGACTTCGTGTGTAGGAGTGGGGAAACAAATCCAGTTCACCAGATTAGAGTCCGCCGCTCATGTGGAGGAGTGGGGAATCAAACCCGGTTCTCCAGATCAGAGTCCACCGCTCTTAACCACTACACCATGATGGCTCTCACTACATCTAATTTGAAGTAAAATGCAGAGAAGCCCCCCCCCCCAAAAGCATTTGATACAGGAAGCGCCATCTTTTTCGGAAACAAGGAATAATTTTGGAGAACTGGAGGTGGCATGAAAGAGGCTGTTGCTTGGAAACTGTTGCTTGTGATGTCTTTCGTCATCTCTGGTAAACACATTTGCACAATACTGCAAACTGTATTTTCAGAGGCCACGTTGGGACCAAACACAGCGAGGGAAGAAACGCCTCTCTCAAGTCACTTCCATCTCTCTTAAGAACTGTTTTAGACACTAACAAAATTCATTCCTACATAAGCTTTTGTGAGTCGGAGCGATTCTTCTTCACTTTCCTCCCTAATCCTTCAGTCATTTTATTCTCAAACCGGGCACATCTCCCATCAGAAAAATTGCAGATTTCTGTTGCAACCCACAGCCTTCCTCAAAACAAGGGCACTCATTCATTAGCATCAGGATACTAATAATCAGTATCCAAAACGGGTGTCATATGTTTTATTTAACCATTTTCAGTTGTCCTTGAGAAACACACACATGCACATTCAGTAAAAATGTCTCAAAATTTTAATATGAAATGTATAGTGCAGGAAACACAAATGTCACTACATTTGTGCAAGCTGAACCATGTTTATATTCACATGGTCAAGCATCTGTCTTTACGGTACAAATTAACCATTGGTCCATCAGATTTGAGTGTTAGATGCTAACTGTGGACAAGGATTCATTTGTATGTTAGCTACTGTGTTAGCCCAAGCACAATATCTTCCTTGCAAACTGTGGTGATCTCCATAGCAAACTTGCCTAAGGAGGAAAGGTTACCAAAGAGCTTGTTCCGTTACAAAATTATGGAAACGAACTCATGTTCAACTAGAGTCACTTGCAAAACAGAGACCACGAAAGGGGACTTTCCTGCTTCCCCCTCTTGCTGCCCCTTATTTAGCCCCTCAAAGTTTTGGACATGGTGGGGAGGGTCAGCAGCTCCTCTAAAATACCATAGGTGGCAGTGGTTGGGGGGAGGGTCTTGAAATGGGAGGGGTAGAATTGGCAGAAATTGCCCTTTCTGGCCATGGGAATGCCCTTCTGTCACTGGAAACAAGTGGTAGGATAAAAGGCATTAGAAATATATCTAAATTCCTGCTACAGACAAAACAGTTTAAAGATGTAAGCTCAAGACAACATTGCTAAATATTGAGCAGAATATGTGTAAACCTACACTGATTTCAGTGGGAGGCAGAGTTGGTTTTTCACGAGACCAGAAGAGAATGCAGTCTGCCTTTCTTTGACCAGCTTTAGGAATGTAATTAATCCAGCTGAGGCTTAAGCAACTTTTCTCATCTGTATGCCCAACAAATAACTTCAAAAGTAAGGTTAATACATGGCAACCACAAGCTCAGAACTCTGGCCACACACACACCCCCAAAGTTATTATTGTGTCCTAAGAATCAGGTCAAGATTTCAAAGGAATTTAAATTTGAAAACCACAATATTAGTATCAGCCAGAGAAAGATTCACACTAAACAAAAATAAATAATTATAGGCATCTACAAAGAGGAGGGGAGTATGATACAGACTTGAATGAAAACTTCTTGAAATGCCATCAACATAAGTTATAGTTTCTATTATTTTCAAGGTGAAATTGCAATCCAAGATAGCTGTAAGTTAATTACTGATGAGCCAACTTTCAAAGCATTTCCTTGAACTGAATAAAAGTCATAGCCATGATTCTGGGCACACTGAATATTTTAGAAAACCTCTAAATAGTGTACTGATGGCACCCTTCTGTAGTACTTTCTCCTCACAGACCACAAGGAAAAGTTAACCACAGTTAACAAACGCATCTTTCTCCTTTTAGCCATCTTATAAATACAGGAGTAAATACATCCGGATGCCTCAGAATTTTCCAACATAAAAAGATCATGAACTATTCTTAAGCTCACCACCTTGTTTCTTGCCACATAAAAAAAACTAATGAGGAGAGGAATGCAAAATCTGTACTAGCCCCCGCCCCCCAACAACAACAAAAACCACAAGAGCTTCCAGGGCCAGACTTGGAAAGAGTTCTGATATCCCAAGAGACTCACTAAAAGATAATTCCACCAAAGTGTGGCTCCTTCCAACACTGCGGCATTTTAACTACGAAAGCTGCACAGAGTAAAAATTAGTCTTTTCTGTGGCCCATCAAGATACACAGCAGCCTTTTATGGTTCCCAAGAATAAGCGGCATCTCCATATACTGTACTGCTAATTGCAAATATACTCAAAACTTTCACTACATGCAGGGCAGCTAAAAGTTATGGCAGATTTTCATTTAAGATAAAGGGATACAATGGGTTTATTTGCATTCCCCCAGAATTCCTGCACACGATGAATAAGTTTCTATATAACACCCTTTTTGTTGAAGAAATATATGTTCAGAATTCGGGCTAATTTCAGAAGATATGGAGATGATCAGCATGGCAAGCCGAGTGAATCAATTTAAGTCTCACTGGACTTCTCAAACTAAGTGTTAACTATTAACAAGACTGTGAATGAGTGGAGACTTGGGTATGCACCCGGAGTGTTTGTCAACACCTATCCTCATTGCAGGCCTACAATATAAGTTATAATTGCAAAAAAAGGAAAAAGGAAAAAAAGAATGATTTACACACATTTAGAGGTAAAAGCACCATTCTAACCTTCCCCCAGTGCTTCAAGTGGGCAACTCGATTCAGAAATCTGTTTCAGGAATGGGAACTCTATGTATCCACACCTGGATTGCTGTCTCCATTCATTTCAGTGGAGGACGATGATCCTTCTACTGAAGTCAATGGGGACTCCTGTACTCAGAGGAAGTCTGTATATGCAGGGTAGACAAAACATTAGGATGGATTCAGCAGTCTGCCAGGACAATGCGTTCCCATCCACCCAGCAGTCCGTTTCGGCCATGGAAAACATGATTCAAATAAAACTTCCAGAGGTCAGAAAGGACCACAGGGGTGGGAGGGGGATGAGGAAGAGCTCTACAATACTTACATCTACATATTAGTGGCCCCCACCCACTGCGTCAACCAACCCAACCCATAACCAGAAGCCCCACTGATCTCCAACAAGGTTTATTATGTCTGAGTAAACATCTGTACAGACTTCAACTCAAATCAGCTGCAAGTTCCGAATTTTAGCACTGATGTTGTACACTGTCGAGGAGAATCAAGTTTTAGACATGGTACGCAACATTAAATGAATCATGTCATGCACACTCATTCAAATAAGAGTATCATCTTCAGACTCCTGCTTGGCGCACAGAACATAATCCAGATCCACAGTTTTGAGCAATGATAGCAGGGGAAAATGCTCTCATTACTTGAATCAGAATCTTAACATCCAACGTTTCACACAGTCTTGCATTCCTGAAGCCTGCTTCCGTGAAAATCCACAAGAGACTCAATTTATCCTCTGGATAGGACCACTGTATATATTTCTTGCATTGTCAGAGGCGTTACAGATGTTCAAGTTCTGTTCTGCAGCATCGTAATACGAATGCACACAACTCGGCAGTCAGCTTTTCATCTTATATGCTTCACTACACGTGAAGGGTAAAGTGCATAAAATAAAAAGGATCGCTGCTGAAAAGTCATCCACCAATTCCCATCAGACATAAGGGAGACACTTCGCCATTGTGATCCATTAGTCATTTTGCCTTCAAAACAAAGGGCACAGAATGAGAAACAAACGGCCATTAACGAGCCTGAAGGTTATATGCAGATGTCACGAGATTTCTTCTCCACAGCACCATGTATATTGCTACTTGTTGACCACGCTAACAATTTCGCTGGCAACTCTTGATTTTGGTAGGATTATGATATTTCCCTTTTGTCTTCCTCTGAAAACTGAAAGCCTTATCTTCAGTTGCCAGTTTTTTCTCTGAAATCCATTGCTACTACAGTCAGGGCAAACTTCATTCAGTTTAATGTTTCCAAAATAAGACAACAGCTTCAGAAAAGTCAGCGAGGACAGCCAATACGTGGAGCTGATGGGGAAAAAATCAGGGATCTGATTTTGGAAGACGTGTGTAAACACCGACGACAGTAAGCTATTTGGATATCACTTAAACCACAGTAGCACGGAGGAAGAGTGGCAGCGCCATGTAAGAATTGCTCGATTTGGTATTGGCAGTGAACGGAATCAAAACGGCCGTCTGCCACAGAACAGTGGAGGGTGACTACATCAAATACTGCGCCACCCTTTCTTCAGGGCAAGTTCTTCACCACCTTCCTTGTCTCAAGTGACGGATGAAGCTCGGAAGTCTCTGAATTCTTCGACCTCTGAAGATACTGCTCGTTCTTTGGTTTCGTGACCAACGTGGCTCATGCTGACAGTACTCTCCGGGTTTTCTTTGAAAACAACAAGATGACAAAATAGCATTCAATCCTGTTGCCTATCACAGAATCATAGAATCACAGAGTTGGAAGGGACCACCTGGGTCATCTAGTCCAACCCCCTGCACAATGCAGGAAATTCACAACTACCTCCCCCCCCACACACACACCCAGTGACCCCCTACACCATGCCCAGAAGATGGCCAAGATGCTCTCCCTCTCATGATCTGCCTAAGGCCATAGAATCAGCATTGCTGACAGATGGCTATCTAGCCTCTGCTTAAAAACCTCCAGGGAAGGAGAGCTCACCACTTCCCGAGGAAGCCTCTTCCACTGAGGAACTGCTCTAACTGTTGTTCTTAAGAACTATCATCCTAGCATCAGTTACTGCACACAACTTTAACCACCTGTTGGAGAACACAAGACCTTGTATATATGATAATAAAAAGGCAAGAGAATAGCAAGTCATGGTTTCCTCCTTTCTGCATAGCATGCACACAATCTTATACTGGCACTATTCTTAAAAAAAAAAAAAAAAAAAAAAAACAGAAAACCCTAGACAAGTGAAACCTCAAAAATGATTTCTCCTTGGTTAAGCTTGGAAATAGCCAAGCCTGCCAGGTATTGATGAATACGCTCATAAAATATGGCATATTGTATTGAGGGACAAAATGGAGGGCGACCATTCATTTCTTAGGCTGATAATGGGACATTGTGAGGCTCCGACGTCCAGTGAATACAGAGCTGGCTGGCTGCCGAGCACTTTTAAAACACACTAACCAACTCCAGCATACTTTTCAGTAAAAATGCGGGATACATTTGCATAGATCATTGAGAAGTTCTTTGCTCCTGTCCACAGAACCCAAGGTGATCAAAGCAAGAGCAAGGGATAACCACACTACACACTGTAGCTATTTCTATCCACCAGAAAACGTGAGCATTTCACATCCATTCAGAACATCAGATTGCAGTGACTCTTATCAACATAGAACATCCAGTTCTGAGAAGTCTTGGGAGACTCTAGAGATGTGTACTTACTACTAAGATCTGGATGGCGGTCTACAGTATGTGTAGGAATGGTGCAGGCATCTCCTAAAAGGATCTGACGGACTTCTTGCTCTGTGGCCTTAGCATCTTCTGTACTTCCGGCAGTTACAAGACAGCCCCTTCGATCTGGTACAGGTTGCTCTCCAAGCAGCGGTACAGTAATATTGTTCGGTCTTTGACCGGAACTGTCTTGAACAGTATGACCATGACCAATTATAGACTTGCTGGTTATTAGCCTCCCAGTGGGGTCCAGAATGTTTGAAGAGCCGGGCGGAGGGCAGCTATCCACCGTTAAGAGGGTTGCCGTTCCTTCAGCGGAAGTAAGCGCTGGCTGCAACTGCAACCCCTGAAAAACCAAAGCGATATTTTTCAGTCTACCTATGCATCCATCCACATGCTGTACCAGTGTGCCAGTATGCCAAGATCAGTTTTTGTATTCAAGTTGGGCAGATTCTGACTACTTAACTGGCTAACAGAAAATTCCAGACTGTTGCTGTTCGCCCATCAGGGTGAATTTAAGAACCCCACCCCCACAAAAAAACACTAAACTCTCAGAGCTTGAGAAGTCTGATCTCTCCCCACCCCCCACCAACAACATACATTTTCTGTTAATTCTGAGGCTTTTCAGTAATCATCTGGCCAGATTTTGAGCGACTGTTTCTTTTCTGTTTTAATTTACAAAGCCAAGTTTGCTATTACATAGGACAACGTTGCCATTTTAGCAGTTTTGGATAGCTTGTGAAAGAAATGGGTGACGGTACCTTGAGCTGGGCAAACACTCTGGGTTGGAGTGAAGAAAGGAGTTGAGTCATCTCTGGACCTAAGAGCTCCCTTGTCTGATTAGATTCCACCTTGATAATGGTTTTCTCTAGTGAACTTCCTACAAACACAACCAAAAACAAAGCAATATTTTCAATCTAGACACAAAGATAGATATTTGTCATCGTTTTCCATTCTGTACATGGGGGGTGTAGTCATCCATTTGGGTATAAGGCTGTGGCTGAACGGGTAGGGTTGCCAACCTCCAGGTACTAGCTGGAGATCTCCTGCTATTACAACTGCTCTCCAGCTGATAGAGATCGGTTCACCTGGAGAAAATGGCCACTTTGGCAATTGGACTCTATGGCATTGAAGTCCCTCCTTTCCCCAAACCCCGCCCTCCATAGGCTCCACCCCAAAAACATCCCAACGGTGGCACGAGGGAACTGGCAACCCTATGAGTGTGGGGAAGCTGCAATTATGACTCAAATAATTGGCTGGGCCATACCTCCCACCTCTCCAGCCAGGCAGCATGCCAGCTAGTGGGTACTGTTCTCCCCCCCACACACTTTCACATAGTGCCAGAAGGCTTAAAAGGCAGAGAAAGGAGGGGCCGTTGTTCAGCTGCTTGGAGAGCAACTCAAATTCACCCAGCAAACAGGCTGGGGGGCTCTGATCTGTGCAATTGCACCTTCTGGCTGGTGCCAGTGGAATGGACAGAGAAAGGAAAGTGGAGCCATCTTAAATTCTGGGGCATCTATTTTTGTGTTAAATCACGTTGGGTAGCCATAGCAGTAGAAAAGAGCAAGAGTCCAGTAGCACCTTAAAGACTAACAAAATTTCCAGTAGGGGATGAGCTTTCGTGAGTCACACCTCAGTATCTGAAGAAGTGAGCTGTGGCTCACGAAAGCTCAATACCCTACCAGATATGTTGTTAGTCTTGAAGATGCTAACAACCACATGAAATGCAGCAGCCACACAGAATTTCAACGCCAGCAGAGAAGAGAGCAATCGTTAGCAAAAACCCAAAGTACAACCTGATGACAACAGTAACAAAAAACCTGGGTAACTGCCAAAGGAAATATTGAGTGAAGGGTGTTTCCTCCGCACCTGGTGGCAGACTCAGTTCATCCCTCAATAAATCCAGTGCTGGGGAATAGCTGGGGGGAGGGGGGGAGGGGGGGAGGAAGGAAGGAAGGAATCATTCCAAAGCAAGCATAGTATGGGTTGGATCCTGTGACTCCATTCTGCTAGTAGTTTCCACAGTTGGTGAAACAGATCCTTAGGCTTTAACCATATGTGTTTGGCAAAGGAACAGACCAGAGTCTACCCTGAAACCTCCACCAAAATCAGCCTATTGAGGTAAAGCAGGAGTAATTCCATCTAGGGTCAAAAGTGACTGATGAACTCAGCTAAAGCAATCTTACTTGTATTTGAACTGCTCTTACCCTCAGCCGGTGGTGACGCAAATGTCACTGTCACTGTTTCAGTGAGAATGTTCCCGCCGTCTGTGGTCCATTGCAGCTGAAAAATGAACAACGGCAGACCTCAGAAATTGGACCCAGCACCCTGAAACGCTACCAGGCATCCAAAAACGCAGTGAAATATCACTAAAGTTTACTTATTCATTTTTAGTTTTCCTGACCTCAGATTGTTTTTTAACAATCGTTGACCCTGCTATTCTGGTCAAAAGCACTTCAACAATCTGATGCTGAGTCAAATGGCCTCCATTTAAAAAATAATATATCCCACGTTTCTTTTATTATGAAACTTGAAGCAGATTGCATTAAAATGTTGCTTTGGGAGCAGCTGCCACTACAGGACGAGGATCTACACTGTGTTACTGAAGTTAAGCTGTGGCCATCATTTTGTTGCTATGTCCACCATGCCATGTCAAAATTCCAAATGTGCCCGCAGGCTCAAAAAGGTTGGAGACCCCTGGTTTACACACCATACAGAACTCACTCTTATTAGGTAGTCAGAAAGATACCACCAACATGCAGAAGGAATGCACTTCAGAAATCATTGCACACTTCAATGCAGAAAGGTAATACTCAGTTTATGACCTCCTGATCTATGAACAATTCTGCCTTCTACCAATAGCGTCTTGCAACACAGTCCTGAGTGGGAGGGGAGTAGTTGGATAGGGCCCGGGGACGGTGCAGCTGTGCCATCTCCTAAGCGGCCTACCGGCCCAAAAATACAAGGAAAAAAATGTAATCTTTTTAAAAACCCAGTGAAACTCCTCCACAGCGTTTCATGGGGCTATGCCATCCTTTTGGCTGGTGCAAGTCCGTGCCAGCAAAAGGGGGTGTCCCCGGGGCGAGAGGGCTTAGGGAACACCCCCCTTTGGCGACACGAGAGCCCCTGCAATGGAGCTATGCTCTCGCGGCAGCTGTGTCGGCGCCCAGGCAAAGCACTGCAGTGCCGCTCCCTGCTGCCATCATAAGTGGCCCTGTGCTGGTGTAGATGCCACTTTAGACGGTGTAAATGGCATCTATGCCAGCGTGGGGGTCACGCCGGCTCCTAACAGCTTTCGCCCCCACTTCAGGATTGCTCTGTGAGTATTAGCAACTCTCTAACAGTGTGACTCCTTTATTAAGTCAATCCCAACAAGAGATGGATTGACTCAATAAAGGAAGCCACAGCCCTCAATTTGCAAGATCTGAGCAAGGCTGTCAAAGATAGGACATTTTGGAGGACATTGATTCATAGGGTCGCCATGAGTCGGAAGCGACTTGATGGCACTTAACACACACACAACAGTGTGATAAAAGCATGGAAGTCCAGAGACTGTTTTAAATGTTTACAGTTAAGCCTTACTGAGGTAAAACACCAGCAGAGGTTTTCTTTACTAGATGTGCCATCTGAAGCAAACAGATGGTGAATGAAGAATGAGCAGTGAAGCCTCAAAGAATGACCACAGAATCGAGTTCAAGGGGAAAGTGACACGGAAGGGAAGAGGCCAATATTACCATGGCTGGAACGGTTTCCGAGTCGTAGGCCACCTTCCCATTCTTTAGGGTCTTTTGCACTTCGTGAATGTGGTTCTTGATATCATTTACGGTGGGGAAGAATGACAAATTATGCCGTTCGGGCACTTCATCAGGTTTAAACAATTCCTGTTCCACAAACTTTCTGTTCAATATTACAGTGAAAGAGAGAAGACCATTACTACATATATATAATGAGACTTTTCTTTCCAATCCCTTCCCAACAAGCGGCCCAAGGTCACCCAGCAGGCTTCATGTGGAAGAGTGGGGAAACCAACCTGATTCACCAGATTAGCTTCTGCTGCTCATGTGGAGGACTGGGGAATCAAACCTGGTTCTCCAGACTTGAGTCCGCCGCTCATGTGAAGGAGTGGAGAAATCAAACTTGTTCTCCAGTTTAGAGTCCACCGCTCCTAACCACTACACCACACTGGCTCACTCCATCCAGCAACATTCAGCCATGCTAACCTGCTCTTTGCATTCGGGCAATTTTGTTGGATTGTTTCAGTAGAAATAAGGTTCCCAAAACTGATTGTAATATGGGCATAAACAGGAACAAGGCAGAGAAGAGTCTCAAATAGAACGTCAAGCAATACTAGTCTACAGCAAACCCTGAAAAAGATGCTGGCTGTACAACTACTACAACAAAGAGGGAAAAACTGCAAACTGCATTAGACTTTGACTTGTGACACTGCAGATATACTTTAATGCATAAGAGAGAAATTCTACCAGAATTAGAAAAATACCAAAGGCAGAAATTCTAGTGGTCAAGAGTTGGAGGAGGGATTTCCTCCTTCTTCCTGAAACGTCAGTATCACAACCCTCCAGCTTGAAACCAAACCAAGAGGATGGAGCCTACAAAGCCTTACCGTAACTGCTTCCTCACTGCATAGACTTGCTGTATCCCTTGAGACACGAGTTCCCGGATCTTATCTGCGACTTGTGGGTGAAGTCGTGATGGTAATACGCAGTTCTCATCTCTGGCTGTGTCATCGTCTTCCTCGGGAGATGGCACGGAGAAAGGCGACAGCGGGAGGCACAGCTCCTCCATGTCATGATACTGGTGAGCCTGCTGGCTGGGTAACTGCACATACCACCTGGTAAGAAAAACTGGCAGGTACCGTTTCTAAGCAAGACAGCAAAAAGGAGTCAATGATTCCTCTTCATGCAATAAGCATGGCAACACAGACGTTGCTGGTTATTTGTTAGCTGACTCCATGCCAGCAGCAAACTCTCAAAATACTTTGCCAAGAACTTACTTAATTAGTTTCTGATAACTCAAGAGTTGACATGCATGCCTGCAGCTCCCATTTTTGTAACTTCAAAACGTGTACACGTCCCACAGAGATTGGCAGGGTGGCTAGTGATTATAACAGATAGTCCTATCAAATCCTTAAGGGTTTTCTGACCTCCCACCCCGGGGGAAAACACACACATGCAGCCAGTGTTTGAACTGTATACAAAGTCTCCATGTTAGCCATGTAGAAAACAATTTTTGATTCATCACTGAGGAGATGCCTTGCCAAATACCCGCACAGATATAGAGGGCAGATGATAAGAAGAAGAAGAGTAGGTTTTTATATGCCGACTTTCTCTACCACTTAAGGGAGACTCAAACCATCTTACAATCACCTTCTCTTCCCCTCCCCACAACAGACACCCTGTGAGGTAGGTGGGGCTGAGAAAGCTCTAACAGACCTGTAACTTGCCCAAGGTCACCCAGCTGGCTTCGTGTGTAGGAGTGGGGAAACAAATCCAGTTCACCAGATTAGCCTCCTCCACTCATGTGGAGGAGTGGGGAATCAAACCCGGTTTTCCAGATCAGAATCCACAGCTCTAAACCACCGCTCTTAACCACTACACCATGCTGGCTGATAAGGATAAATAAGGCAAAGTGTGCCACCAAGTTGCAGCCGACTTATGGCGATCCGATGAAGTTCCACCTCATGGGGTGTTCACGGCAAGAAATGAATAAGAGATGTTCCTATTCCCTCCAGGATCAGAGGAGCACGCCTATTATATGAGGTGCTGTGAAACACAGGCAGGATAATGCTGCTGGAGTTGTCTTGTTTGTGGGCTTCCTAGAGGCAACTGGTTGGCCACTGTGTGAACAGACTGCTGGACTTGATGGACCTTGGTCTGATCCAGAAGGGCTTTCGTATGTTCTTAATAGAGGTGGTTTGCCATTTGCTTCCTCTGCACAGCAATTCCAGTCTTCCCCGGTGGTCTCCCATCCAAGTAATGATCACGATAAGATCAGGCTTATTTATTTATTTATTTCATTTATTTATTCCATTATCTGGACTATTAGGGCTGCTGGGGATAAGGATAAGCGTCCTTAAAATTACAAGCCTCCCTTTTTAACTTTAGTGTACAGGGGTAAAATCTGACCATGAAGCTGTCACAGGAATACAACCAGATGCAGTCAAGGATGGGCTTTTTACCTGATCAGGTGGAAAGGCAGCATAAAAATGTTTTAATAATAAGTTATTATTATTATCATCATCATTATTATTCAAGAAGAAGCAGCAGAGACATTACCTGAGCACCCCCCCAACCTCAATCAGGTTTTTCTTCAGCATGTTGAAAGCTTTTTCCTGCTCCATTCGTATGATTTTCTTATCGATTTGGGGATCCGTGGGAACCCTGTATTCAGGAAACTTCCGCACCTTCTTAATGTAGATCCTTCCAGAGGCCAAGGAAGAAGAAAGGAAGGAAAAGAATGACAGAAACATAGAAACAAAGAAAAAAGTGTCTCAGTCTATTAAAGCATTCCTTTCTAATGAGAAATAACTATTTTAAGTAGTGCAAGAGAGAGAACAGCACTTACAATGTGCAGGTGAATTAATAAGTGAGCAACCAGAAGGATCAAAAGGTGTTTACAGTGCAGTCCTAAGAATTACATCCTACTTAAGTGCATTGATATCGATGGGGGCAACTCTGCTTAGGATTTCAATGTTTCAGCCCATTCCTGAGAGCTGCTGCGGCTGGGGACAGAGTAGCAGTGCCGCCTCCTCCAATGAGGTTTCGCAGCTGCTCCAGGAGGAAAAAAGGGCTATGTTTTTTTTTTTAAGATGGAAAATGGGAGGGGGAGCCCCATAGAGAACAGTGATGCTACACCAACAAAAAGGTGGCACAGCACTGCCATGGCTTTAGGGGACGTTCCCGGGCTGAAAGGGGTTAGGAAGCTCCCTAATGGCAGCTCCGCCCCCCAGAATGCCCTGGGAAGGCCCCCCGGGATGCCGGTGCGGGGACTTCCGCCAGGAGGATGCCGGCATCTGAGGACCCTGCTGCTGCCACCATCCAGAAGGGCTGGTATAAGTGCCAGTTTATACGGTGCAAGTGGCATGGACTCCAGTACACAACCATTTGATATTTTTAATAAATTGAGGTCATTCCTCAGATTAAGTCGAAACCTTATCCCTTTTCAGTCAGCCTTCACTTACCTTGCAGGACAGGTGGCTTTGTAAAGCTGGCAGGAAATGTTCTCCGGCTCACTACTTTTTCTGGGCTGAAAGCCCTTTCTCCGAGGTCCATATTGACACTCCATCACTATGGCTCTGCTCCCTGATGGGGGGAAATGCTTAATACTCAATGGTTTGAAGGTCAGAGAAACGTATTTGTCAACAGAAATCAGTTATTATAGAGCACACATTTTAAGAAGATATGAGTTTGTCTGATTCGTGTTTCTAAAGATTGGTGGTCCTAAAAATTTAAATATTTCGAAGCTTGTTCCATATGAACATATGCTCATTGGGAAACAAGCTTTGAAATATTTACATTTTTAGGACCACTGAACTTTAGAAACATAAATTCCTTTCCTAACATGGCTATCGGAACTGCTCGAAAAGAAAGCTGATGTATCGCAAGTTGTTTGTTTTTTTAAAAAATAGATTCGACTTCTGGCTGAAGTTTGGTTCCCAAGGTGCTACAAAACTCCTAGATAACTCGCAACTAGATTTTAAAAGACTGCAAATCTGGATTTTTTTGCCACAGTTACCTGCACTTGCAAGCCACTCCACAGAAGCTACCAAAATATCTGACTGCACAGGTTTACACAGGACTCGTTCTCTGTCTACAACAAATATGTAGAGAATTATTAAAAGCTAATTTCTGTAGAACAGGAAACCAACGCAATCAATCTGAGCAAAACCCATTTTTGAAGGGAGTGATTGCATTGAAAGCAAAAATTTCAATACAAATATTGCCACTATATATTCAAGCTCCTCTCTGCAATAAGAGCAGGAAACTTCAGCAACACAGGACAAAACACTGGAAAATTCAGGTGTCTATCAAGGACATACAATTTATGTAAACAAACATCTGAAGACCACAAGGCTTACCTTGTCCGTTTCTGACCTTTCAAAATACCTACACCACAAGAAAACCGAGGCAGTGTCTCTTAAGCAAATCTAATCAGTTCAGAACAGGGGTGTCAAACATCCGGTCCATGGGCTGGATCCGGCCCCTTGAGAGCTCTTAACCTGCCCACGAGCCAGCTGAGGCAGCCACCTCCCTCAGTCCCAATCTAGGCTAGCAAGCCTCTGCAGGCTCACAAGCTGAGGCAGCCAGCCCCCACCCACTCTCAATCTGGGCTGGCAAGGCATGGCCCAGCCCAACCAAGGGCCATTTATGTCATATCCAGCCCTTTTAACAAATGGTTCGACACCCCTGGTTTAGAAGATACTTACCAGCATTGACAAACGGAATCCCATCATATGGGACATACTGTGATTTCCACATCAATCTTGTGGCAGGCTTTGCTGGGCTTGGAGACTGCCGTGTTCCCCACAAGCTCTGTGTTTGCTGTTTGTGCAGGATTAGAACACTGTCCAATTCCGTCTCACTTGAACAATAGCCACGATATGAGTCCCCAATTTTCTGCATGGAAAGGAGGTGAAATAGCAGAATTATTCACCAAAATAAAATGCTTTTGGATCAAAAGGTCAGTGTTGTAACAGAGGTGAGGACATTCATTGTAGTTCAGAAGGCTGCATGCACAAAACCTCAACACTTGATGAAATTTTCCATCCCTTTCAGAATCCTGAAAACATCTTTTCAATCCCCCAGGTTTCAAATAAAGTCTGCAAGTGTGAAATGAGCAACAGTACAAATGGAACATATTTTCTGGAACATCTGGAGCCTTTTGAGAGCCCTTTAAACTCAATGATGAACATGGATGAGAGTTTCTTCAGAATGTGTAATATTTCATGGACAATCTTTCACCACTTTACAGGGGTCTAATGAGAAAGTGCTACTGAGGAGAATGCACCATTTTACCCAGCTTTCTTTTTTAATAGCTCCCATGCTTACCTCACAGCTCCTGAGACGGCGAGCCCACACAGGTGTATTTGGGGGCAATGGCTGAGGGGAAACAGAGAAAGGGTCTTCCGATACCCTGAAAAATAATACAAAAACGGATAGACAACCGAACGAAACACGGATAGCCAGTCTGAACACATATCACGCAAATACGGACAATATTGCTGATTTATAATATTACAATGCTCAGGACAGATATTTGTAGGACATACTGATTTGTAAAGAAGCAGGCTACCAAAGTGAAAGACGCTGTCATTTCAAAAGACTACCCTGTCTATTCTGATCAAATTACTAAAATGGGGTGGGGAATGAGACTGAGGAAAGTGGAAGAGAATGCAAGAAGGATGGATAATATGCAAGAGGTTATAGTGCATAGCTTTTTTTAAAAAAACTGCTTATTGGGTTTTATTTATGAAGTTTGAATAATAAAAATTAAAAATACGTATTTTAATGTGAAAAAAGAAAGTTATAGTGATAATGTAATGATTGTTTAAGTCCTGTTTACGTGGGCAATAGTTTAATGGTCTCAAACAGGCAGGGGGGTAGATTGTGAATCAAAGTAAGTCAATTTTGAGAAAACATGCTGTGACTGCTTCATAAAAACCACAAATTAAAACCTAATGTGGAGAAACGTCCTTCACTTGGGGCTCATGCCCCTATAACAAAGTCTTGCAAACCCCTAGGCTAGGCTTGCAAACTCCTAGTGGTGTAGTAGTTAAGAGCAGTGGTTTGGAGAGGTGGACTCTGATTTGGAGAACCAGGTTTGATTCCCCATTCTTTCATTTGAGCGGCGGAAGCTAATCTGGTGAACTGGATTTGTTTCCCCATTCCTACACATGAAGCCAGCTGGGTGACATTGGCCTAGTCACACTCTCTCAGCCCCACCTACCTCACAGGGTGTCTGTTGTGGGGAAGGGAAGGTGATTGTAAGCCGGTTTGATTCCTCCTTAAGTGGTAGAGGAAGTCGGCAAATAAAAACCAACTCTTCTTCTTCGATATTGGTTTTTCCAATCAGCAGGAGCCAAGTGGGGTCAGGGGAGAAGAGCTAGCTGCTTTCAGAGCACTGGCTATCCCAAGAATCATCCTGCCAAATACCAGCCATCAAAATTTTATGAATGCAAATAGTTCTCCCAGCTAAAGACAATAAAATGACCATATCACAGTTCGGCGGATATTTGCCAGGTAGAAGGCAACAGAGACCTGAGGCTAGAGTGTCTCTTCCTGGGCACCTCAGAAAGATCTGACCCACCTGCGGTGTGGGGGAGAGATATATTCTCTGGACATGAGGGGAAGAGGGGCATTTTGGCAAATTCCATCTCGGAGCAACCTGCAGGAGGGGACTCTCACAAGACTCCATTTTGCACGGCAGCCATTACTACGTGGAGAAAAGGGCAGGCAGCCCGGACTGGGATTCCAAGGTAATGGGAAACTTCTAAAACCACTGCAGCAACTAAGCGAAATAGCCTGCCTTAGATTATGATCAGCTAGGGCATGCCAGAGACAGGTTCAGAGGACTGCATATTTACACCTTTTCTTTTATTTCTTGCTCTGTCGCTCCCGAGTATGTGTGTGGACATTTTCTTCTTAAAAAATTATTTGTTATAAATGTGAGTAGTCATTCTCCCTACCACATATACTTCCACCGCTCAAACATGTAATCCTGAAAGGGAGCCAGGGGAAAAGATGGTGATAGTTCAGTATATTGCTATTCCCCAGGAATACACAAGTGTGCCTCCTAGTCCAGAGGCAGCCAGAGATAGGAGTTCTAGCTGAAGCATGAAACTGACTAGACTGGGCTGGAAACTGACCAGATTCAGAGTCTGGGTGGACTGGACAGCCAGAGACCCCTCCCTGTCGTGAGTCAGCCTGAACTCTCCTCGGAAGAAGAGGAAGAAGGAGCGACAGAGCAGGGTGATGCACCAGGCAACTGGACCACAGGTCTGAACCAGCAAGGACAACAGATGCAGAAGAAGGTGGTGCATATTGGGAAGGAGCAGAGGAACAGAGAAGGTTATCACCTCCGGACCCACCCAGCCCAGTTAGCCGGCAAAGATCAAAGGTTCGGCTCAGTTTGCAGGCGAGGAGTCGCAGCACGAGATTGCAGGCCATTGGTCGTAAGTGTTTGCAGCAGCCGACACCAGCGAGTGATGCAGAACAGCTGGCCCAGGAAGGGAGTGAGGAGGAACAGCCATAAATCTTGGGCTGGCAAGTCAGTCAGTGTGGGAACAACTTAGCTAATTACTACAAGCTCTGTTGCTCGTGCTGAGATCTCTGCGCACAGTATTGGCTTGCTTAGGTGCCAGCTACCAGCTCCTGCCCTTCCGGCATCCCTGCAGAACCTGGGAGGACAGAACCTAGACCTTGACACAAAGGAACTCGTACTGGTGAGTGAACCTGTTCCTTGTTTAGAGGGCTGCCTTGGTTACGCACTCAGTCCACCCACACTACTGCGAAGAGTAAACTGCGACAGGCTCTGCTCCCCCCCAGTACCCTCCATTGCTGGGAGTGGAGTCAGAGGCCAAGAACCTCAGCCTGGTCCCTGCCTGTTCGCAACACTCCCCCACTGACCAGGGTACCAACCCTCTGGGGTCCAGCAGGATCCGAAGAGTGACTGGGTGCTTAGAGAAGACTTAGGACAGCCGGTGTGCACTCAGATCCCTTGGAGGGTGAACTGGGACAGGGCTTGATGGTCAGCAGGACCATTTCCCCACACCTAACAATAATTACCTACCTGGTGGTTGCCTTTTTCGATACTGTGAGAGATGCTTCAGGATGAAAGACATAACTGCTTGTATTGTCTGCTATAGCAGCCACTGCCACAGTTTGCAAATTCCCATCACAGTTTCTCTCCTGTGAAACATCTTTGGGAAAGATGAAACAAATTTTCCTCTTTAATAAGCATACAACAACTCAGTAACACTTGTAACAAATCATATTTCAGAACAATGGCAGACTGCTTTCTGGATCTGAAGCATGGATACAACTGGCCAGACCTTCAGGAATACAGACCAGTTCTTAGTTGCAGATGAGTTCTGTTCTAATCAACTCAGAGGACAGAGCTCTGGGACTGTGGGCAGGGAAACACGCCTGGTTCTAATCAACTCATCACCACAAGCTCTTTCAATAGGGGCTTTGCAAGACTGGTGCACAATTCTACAGCTGTTTCCATGATGAGTTACAATGGAGAGGCAGAAATTCCAAGTCACAAGAGGAAAAGAACAAGACCCCATTCCAGTTTATGCCAAGTACAATGCACCACTCAGCCTTCCCGCCTTGCAGAAATGACATCTGTGCAGCCAGAAGCACAGAGCCATGTCCCCAGAAAGAGAAAGGTAAGCAATCCCTCCCTAAGGCCAACCTTCACCAAGTAAGTTATAAGAAGGAAGGCACACGGAAGCACAAAGAGATGGGCCATACCACACTTTACATGTGCAGGAGTATCTGTAGAGAGGGTTAAGGTTTTCTTGAGTTTGTGTATTCTGCTTTGAGTCTCAGAGAGAAAGGTAGACCGTAAGCTCAGTAAACAAAACAAAAGGACCTGTAATGGGGGCATATGTTTCAGTGCATACTGGGAAAGGGATCTCCTAGAGTTCCTATTTTGGTGCTGACATTCTGTAGATACAGCCAGACAATCAATCACCATACATTCAATTTTGTTCTCTGGCATGCCAATAAAGGTTAATGATGATGATGATGATGTCCATACATGAAAGAGGGAAGAAACATTTAACTGTAGCAGTAGATTGGAGTCCCAAACATTTTGTGCACCTTTGGAATTCTGAGAGTGGACGGGGAATGTCACCCCAAAACGTCACCTCATAGGGCCACCAAGGCAGCTAACAATTTTTTTAATATATTTTATTAGATTTTTAATATACAAAGTGGGAAAGGAAAAGGGGTTTGGGAACAATTATAATATACAATACAAGATTGACATTCGGAACAGGTCTACTAACAAAAATTTTGTTACGGACCAGATTCAAGATGATAAGTTTAATCTGTAACCCATTTTCACTTCCATTGACTCTTTACCTAATGCATTGTCCAAGAGGAAAAAAGGTAAAGGTCCCCTGTGCAAGCACAGGGTCATTCCTGACCCATGGGGTGACATCACATCCCGACGTTTCCAAGGCAGACTTTGTTTGTGGGATGGTTTGCCAGTGCCTTCCCCAGTCATCTTCCCTTTATCCCCAGCAAGCTGGGTACTCATTTCACCGACCTCGGAAGGATGGAAGGCTGAGTCAGCCTTGAGCTGGCTACCTGAAACCGACTTCCGTCGGGATGGAACTCGGGTCGTGAGCAGAGCTTCTGACTGCAGTACTGCAGCTGAACACTCTGCGCCACGGGGCTCCTGCACCTTTCCAAGAAGAAAAGTGGGACATAAATGCTTTAATATAAAGGAAAGTATAATGGAATAAAGGAACATACATAATAAAATCTCATCTTAGGGTCCAATCCACTGTGTTTAATTAGTAATATACTCGTCTGATTTTGAATTAAATTTGATGTTGAAGTTTGAACTACATAATGCATTGAGAAAACAGGGTTTGAGAACTCCCAAGCACAATTCCCATACCTTCAGAGCTACTGAGATCCAAAAGCTGACCTTGGGGAATAATCACTTGTGCAATTCCTGGCTGAGTAGAAGGAACAACATGGAGCACTTGCCCATTCTCAGAACGGCTGGCAACAATCATCTTAGAAGCAAACAAAGAATGGGAATGATGAATAACTAGGATTTGCCTTAGTGTTTGGTACACCGATCACAATAATCTCTTTGGAACATGAAACTATTTACGTTCATTAGCCTTTATGTACTAACTGTTGGAAATCAGAGACTATTCTGCTTGGAACAGAATTTAATGCATATGCTATATCACATAATATAATGTGTGACATTATTTCAAGTAATTAAGTCATTGTAAAACATTTAACATAGTGAAATTATAGAGAATAAACCGCAACATTGTTTGGAACACTGATATAAAAGATACGGCTGCTGTACACAAACTACCAACGAGCTGGAGGAAGTAGTCCAGATTATTAGCAATCCTAAAAAAACCGCCCTGGGAATAAGCCCCAATGAGAAGACCTGTTTAGGGCTGCATACCTTAATTGAAACATCAATGAAAATTAATCAGAGGAAAATGGGATGGACAGAGAGGCAAAGAAAAAGTCAGAGCAAAGCTTCATTTCAGCTGAAAGAAGGGCTGCAAACCAGTTTGAAATTACAGGTTCATTTATATTTTATAAAATAATCAGAAACTGCTGAGCTCTGGGCCTGAATACAAAAGAGAAACAAGAGCTTTGTAAGATGCATTTGTTGATGGAAAATGCTCGCACTGCTCTCCTAACTATTTGAAGGCTATTAAGAGAACAATCCTAAGCAGGTCTAATCAGAATACTATTCTGGTCTATTCAGTGGGGCTTACTTCTAGGAAAACGTGCTTAAGAGTTTCTGTGTATGTGACACGTTTCCCTTAAAGTAGCCAAACAAAATCCTAAACACACTTCATAGCAGACTATGAGGCCGGTAGGTATATTAATCTGCTATTTTGGGAATGATTTCAGTTGATTTATCATTTGCCATTTAATCAATTGATTTTTTTAAAAAGAAAACTGCATTATTACTAAACCCTCAATATAAATTCCTTCTTGATATACTAGTGTTTTATGATACATTAAGGCTAACACATTTTTATTCCTTCCTACTTCCTTTACATGTGTGGAATAAAACTTTCCCTTGAAGCTGCCACAAAATCCTAGGGTTTTTTTCAGCGCAATATACCACCATAGCTACCCTTCTGGTTTTTGATATGTGGAAGGAACGGTTAAGAATTTAATAAGCAAGAAATCCTATTAGTTGTTAGAAAGAAAAGCCATCGCTTTTAAAATTTTGTCCATCCCCTATCGCACTCACAACAGTCTCTCTAAAACACAAACAACTGTGCATTTTACATCCATCTCCATCCATCAGTATTTGTCTCCAGCACTTAAAACGGGTCCCTGCTAATTAATCAACTGAAACTTTAGTTGATTAATTTACCAGTTAAACTAGTGAAAGCCTGATGCTATAGTTTTGACACGTGTGAACTTCAGTCTTAAAACTCTGACATGCACAGGAAGGCCTTTTCCAAAGCAGAAATGCCATCACCATTCCCCAGGTTAACCCTTCCACTCTAGGGCGCAAAACTCATCTAACAGCTGGGTATTTCAAGATGTGCTCACCATATGAGTACTGGACCCCTCTAAGGATTGTACTTCATAAAGGGAATGGCAGTTTTGGTCTACAAGTTGAAAATCTTCCCCAGGAAAAGGGGGCGGCTGGCATGGCCGTATTTGTGCATTCGGTGGTGGAGAAGCATTGTCTATGGCTCGCAGGACTCCATGAGACGCATTTGGTCCAAATGATGTGTTCTTGCTTTCCATACACGTTAGATGCTGACGAAGAGAAAGTATATTTTACATTTTTTCCAGGCATTTAGTTCAATCATTTTTGAGACAAAATAATGCCTATACTTTCTTATTCTTTTAGGATAGGAAGTCTCAAACTGAACCTGTTTCTACCAGCTAGAGTAGGAAACCAAAATTTCTATTAGTCTCTCATGCCAAAGAAAGAAGTCTTGCATGAAGCAACTGTACTATATTAAGATCCTGCTTACTCACAGACAATTTCAGTTTGTATTTCCACTTTTATAGCTGCTGAATGCTAGTGGATGATTTCTACCCAAAATGCCACCAGGCATCAAGGCTGCCTAGAAACTCTACTTATTATCCCCTGTATGTGCATTTCAGCTATGGTGACTCCATGGTAAATGAAACACAAATTATGCCTGATCACAGGCATAGGATGATTTTAAAAAATATTAGATATTTTTAAAAGAGATATTAAAAGATATTAAAAAATATTTGAAAGCAGGTCTTGCACCTGCATGCTTGAAAAGAAATGTAAAAGTCACTGCAAATAGGTCATAACTGTGCTCTTACCTGGAATACCTGGCCGCCACTTTCCAATTCTTCTGTATTATTAGAGTTGACTACCAGGTAGTCACTGGCTCTTTCCATATTATCATCATGGTCAACTCCATTTTCTTCCATTGCAGTGCAGGCTGGAAAAGAAACATTCTTCAGTACGTGAAACCTTAAACCAGGGGTCGGAAAACTCATTAGTCAAAAGAGCCAAATATCAACAGTACAACGATTGAGATTTCTTTTGAGAGCCAAATTTCTTAAACTTAAACTATATAGGTAGGTACACTGTTTATTAACTTAATAAACTTTAATTAAAGTTTTAAGTCTTAATTATACTATAGGTACACTGAATAAAACTTGATATCATACTTAATAGTGATCTTATTTATTGATAAAAATTAAATTGTAAGTCCCTGCCATTTCCCCCTCCCCGTCCGGAGTCCTCGTCTGGAGGCCTGGTCTACCGCCATAAAAGCCTATTGGTAGACCTGGCCTCCAGCTGAGTCCCATTGGGAGGCCAGGTCTACCCATTTGCTTTCTTGGCAGTAGACCTGGCCTCCAGAGGCCCATAGAAGCCAATTGGTAGACCTGGCCTCTGAAGGGGGACTTTTCCCCCTCCTCGTAGTCCAGGTCTACCGCCAAGAAAGCCAGTGGGTAGACGTGGCCTCCCAATGGGACTCAGCCGGAGGCCAGGTCTACCAAAGGAAGCCCGCCCCACCCAACAGCTGATAGGCGGGCGGGGGGGCAGGAACCTTGGCTAGAGGGGAGGGGAAGCTTTAGCCTCCCAACCATTGAGGGCAAGGGAAAGGGGGACCCGGCCATTCTCCACGGCAGGGGGGGGAAGAGACAGTGCACCCGCTCGCCCGCCCTCTCTCTCTCTCAGGCGCGCCGGCTCTGCAGCCCGGCTGCCGGTGCGAGCGGGCGCAAGAGCAGGGGCTCCGAACCAAGTTCGGAGAGCCGCACTCAACGGGCCAAAGAGCCGCATGCGGCTCGGGAGCCGCAGTTTGCAGACCCCTGCCTTAAACCTGCAAAAATGTATTTAAGCAGCTTTCTACATTTTCTTTTTTTCATATTTCCCAAGTAGATTTCACACATTTTAGAGACCAAAGCCTGTTCCCATTTGGAATCAAACACCCCTTGGTCTTCTGAACGCCCTGTTCTTCCTTCACAAAAAAGGAAACGTCCTTACATTATTACTCAATTCCTATTTAAATAGAATGTCAGTTAATCCTAACATGACTACATTGCTACCAAGTAATTAGTAGAAAGAAATGCAGTTTTAATTTCTAAGTTTCCAACGCTCAGAACAACCGGCATACATTTGAAGCAATTATGGTAAAAATACTAATAGATCAGAAACAAACAGGAAAATAAAAAGACCAGATTACATTATGCTTGTTTCATTACGATTGCTTCATATGTTAATGACCAGATCCTTTGCAACAGCCAATCGCTTATTTTAAATATTCTACTTTTTATTCTTCTACATTGATTCAAGTCACATTCGTTTCAAAAAGGTTTTAAAGGTCCACAAACTACACTTTGGTATCTGTCATGCTAATGACAATTATACACAAGTATCAAGTAAAATGTTGCCCACTCTACATTAATAGTTTATATTAATATTATATATTATGTAATTATATTATACAGTAATATTATATTATACAGTAATAAGTTACATACATATATATATATAGAGAGAGAGAGGAAGAAATTAATTATTTTATTTCCATAAAAGAGTCTTTCATGCAGTGGTATGCTAAACTTTTAAAATAAATATGTACATTATATTTAGTGCACTACAAAGATGAACACTATTAGCACAATATAGAGCTGAAAGATAACTCATTTGTATATTCATGGAAAGAGACAGACTCATGAAATACATCAGTGATTCCCAAACTTCTCGGGCCACTGCCACCTTGGTCCACAAACTCAACCACAGTGCCCCCTACCCTATCCAACAACACAATTGAAAGGGCCTACCTCTAGCGCCCCCCTGCTGCCCCCTTGCCTCTTAGGGCCCCCCTAGGTAATCCCACCGCCCCCCAGGGGGTGGTACTGCCCACTTTGGGAACCACTGAAATACATCAGGAAAACTGCAAAAGGAGTTTAGAACTTCAGCAGAATCTCTCATTTTGAAGAGATGCCCCCAGTGGCACTTTCTAGGGGAATACTCATACTAGTCTACAACAAGAAATTGCAGGGTGACCTTGGGCCAATCATGCACTCTTCATCATAACCTACCTGACGAGGCTGTTGTGTGGACAAAATGGAGAAGGGGATAATGTTTTAAATCACTTTGAGTCCCCATTGGGGAGAAAACTGGGATATATATGAAGTAAGTAAATAAATAGTAAGTAAATAGCCTGGGATGGCCCAGGCTAGCCTGATCTGTCAGATCTCAGAAGCTAAGCAGGGTCAGCCCTGGTTAGTACTTGGATGGGAGACCACCAAGGAATACCAGGGTTGCTGTGCAGAGGAAGGCACTGGCAAACCACCTGTTAGTCTCTTGCCATGAAAACCCCAAAAGGGGTCGCCATAAGTTGGCTACGACTTGACAGCACTTTACACACACACACACACACACAAATAAATAATAGTGTAGTGATACCTTAAATACAGATTATGGCATATACTTAGGGTTAGTGAACAACATGTATTTCAATATGAGCTTTTATGACTTGCAGCCCACTTTGTCAGACAGGGAACCAAGGAATCCCCCCCTCCCCGTCCTCGTAAGATCTCCCAGGACTATTTTCCTTCATCTATCTATCTGACGAAGTGGGCTGCGAGTCACAAAATCTCCTTTTGAAATAAATGTTATTAGCCAGAGCTCCTGGGAGGATTCCCCCCCCCCCATCTTCTGGACATAGAGTAGGGGTCACTGGGTGTGTTTGGGGAGAGGTAGTAGTGAAATCCCTGCATTGTGCAGGGGATTGGACTAGATGACCCTGTGGTCCCTTCCAACTCTATGATTCTAGCCTTTAATGTGCCACTGGATTTGTGTTTTATGAGGGGACCTTACAGTCCCGGAATCAAATTTTGCCACTCTCTTAAGGTGTCAGCGGGGCTCCTGTTTCATTTTGGGACTAATGAAATGAATGGGCTTAGACTGGAGTAACTCTCATAAGAACATAAGAAAGGCCAAGCTGGATCAGACCAAGGCCCACCAAGTCCAGCAGTCTGTTCACACAGTGGCCAACCAGGTGTCTCTAGGGAGTCCAGAAACAAGATGACTGCAGCAGCAGCAGCATTCTGCCTATAAGAACATAAGAAAAGCCATGCTGGATAAGACCAAGGTCCATCATGTCCAGCAGTCTGTTCACACAGTGGCCAACCAGGTGCCCCTAGGAAGCCCCCAAACAAGACGACTGCAGCAGCAATACCCTGCCAAAGTACCTCATATAATAGGGATGCTCCTCTGAGACTGGAGAGAATAGGTATGCATCATGACTAGTATTCATTTTGACTAGTAGCCCTATGGATAGCCCTCTCCTCCACGAACATGTCCACCTATAAGAACATAAGAACGACCATGCTGGATCAGACCAAGGCCCATCAAGTCCAGCAGTCTGTTCACGCAGGGGCCAACCAGGTGCCTCTAGGAAGCCCACAAAAAGACGACTGCAGCAGCATTATCCTGCCTGTGCTCCACGGCACCTAATATAACAGGCATGCTCCTCTGATACTGGAGAGAATAGGTATGCATCATGACTAGTATCTATTTTGACAAGTGGCTATGAATAGCCCTCTCCTCCATGAAAATGCCCACTCCCCTCTTAAAGCCTTCCAACTCTCCTCAGGAATGCACTGCAAGACAGCTCATTCCTGCCTGGAACCATCATCCTGGAAAACAAACAGGAATTTAGGGTTGTTTTGTTTTTGTTGTTGTTTAGGTTTGTTGTTTTTGGTAGAGCATCTGCTTGGCTTGCAGAGGGTCCCAGGTTCAATCCCCAGCATCTCCAGCTAAAGGGACCAGGCAGGTAGGTGGATGTGAAAGACCTCTGCCTGAGACCCTGGAGAGCCGCTGCTGGTCTGTGTAGACAATACTGACTTGGATGAACCAAGGGTCTGACTCAGTATAAGGCAGCTTCATGTGCCTTACCAGACTATTGTTACCAAAGGGGTGACATTTAAAAAATAAGCTAGGGTCTGTGGCTCAGTGGTAGAGCCTCTGCTTGGCATGCAGAAGTTCCCAGGTTCACTCCCCGGCACCTGCAGTTAAAGGGACTCGGCAAGTAGGTGATGTGAAAGACCCCTGCCTGAGACCCTGGAGAGCCACTGCCCGCCTGAATAGACAATACTGACTTTGATGGGCCAAGGGTCTGATTCAGTCGAAGAGTTTGTATGCAGAAGGTCCCAGGTTTAATCCCCGGCATCTCCAGTTAAAGGGACTGGGCAAGCAGGTGATGTGAACGACCTCCGCCTGAGACCCTGGAGAGCCGCTGCTGGTCTGAATAGACAATGCTGACTTCCATGGACCAAGGGTCTAATTCAGTAGGAGGCAGCTTCATGTGTTAGCGTGATGGGGGGGGGGGGGGAGAATTACATCTTTGGGGAGGGGCCGTGGCTCAGTGGTAGAGCCTCTGCTTGGCATGAAGAAGTTCCCAGGTTCAATCCCCGGCACCTCCAGTTAAAGGGACCAGGCAAGTAGGTGATGGGAAAGACCCCTGCCTGAGACCCCGGAGGGCCGCTGCCGGCCTGAGTAGACAATACTGACTTGGATGGACCAAGGGTCTGACTCAGGATAAGGCAGCTTCATGTGTATTTATGAGGAGGGGGGGCGGCGGCTGGGCGGCCACCCGTCCCCCCACACAGGGCTGGGCTGGGACTGGCAGGCCCCCTCCTCCACCACAACCTTCCTTCCTCCTCGTCCAAGCCGGGGTGGGGGACGGGGGACGGACCGCCCTGAGGGCAAAGTGACCGGAATCCGCTCCCACCCGCCCGCCTCAGGTCTGGCCAAGGCGGTTCCCTCCCTGGAGGGGGGGGGCCGCTCGGGCGCGCGCGCAACCTCCTCCTCCTCCTCCTGCCCCCCCCACTCCCCCGCCATCAGCATCACCGCTCGGCCGGCGCGCGCACGAGCCCTGCCAGGGAAAGTCAAAGGGAGCGAGGCGGGGGGGGGGAGGGGAGGGGGGAAGAGGGGGAGGAGGAAAGTCAGGACGCGTCTGCCCAACCTCGCCTTGGCTCTGGCGAAGCTCCGCCGCGGAGGCCGCCCGCACGGCGCAGGCGCAGCCCTTTCAGCGCTCCGGAGCTGAAACGCGAAGGGGCTTCTCGCCTTCTAATTTTGGGTGCCGGTGGGGCGCCGTAGAACCCGGAAGTGGCGGGGCGGCGGCGGCTTTGCCGAAGGGGCCGCGTTGAAAAGCGGCTTTCACGGTTAGAGTTCATCGGTTCTTGTGGGTTATCCGGGCTGTGTGGCCGTGGTCTTGGTATTTTCTTTCCTGACGTTTCGCCAGCAGCTGTGGCAGGCATCTTCAGAGGAGTAACACTGAAGGACAGTGTCTCTCAGTGTCAAGTGTGTAGGAAGAGTAATATATAGTCAGAAAGGGGTTGGGTTTGAGCTGAATCATTGTCCTCAAAAAAGTATCCAAGGTAATGTGCTAATCATTGTCCTGTAAGTATCAAAGGTAATGTGCTAATGAGGGTGTGATACGTTAATATGGAACCATTGTATCCTGAAGTGATCTGTTAATGTGTGAAATCCAAAGCTAATCTGCATGGCTATTGTGGACTGTAGTTTTTGTTAGTCTGGAGGTTTTCAGGACAGGAACCCAAGCCTGAAAACCACCAGACTAATAAAAACTACAGTCCACAATAGCCATGCAGATTTGGATTTCACACATTAACAGATCACTTCAGGATACAATGGTTCCATATTAACATACCACACCCTCATTAGCACATTACCTTTGATACTTACAGGACAATGATTAGCACATTACCTTGGATACTTTTTGCAGGACAATGATTCAGCTCAAACCCAACCCCTTTCTGACTATATATTACTCTTCCTACACACTTGACACTGAGAGACACTGTCCTCCCACAGCTGCTGGCGAAACGTCAGGAAAGAAAATACCAAGACCACGGTCACACAGCCCAGATAACCTACAAGAACCAGCGGAGATATGTATTTGTTTCGTTTCATTTGTGCCCCGCCAGAGTTCTCCCCATTGGGGACCTCGGAGCGGCTTGCATCATTCGCCTCACCTGCCAGTTTTGAACCTGTCGTGTGCTTAAACTGCTCTGGACTGCTCTGTTTGTCTGTTGCAGTAAAATAAATTAATTTTAAACAAATAACGAGTCTTGTGGTACTTTAAAGGCTGGGGATTTTTAAAAATGCTTTTTTGGGGGGGATGTCACAAGGCTCCTATTTATTAGTACTATCCAAATAGGGTTTTAAGACAAAATTCTTTAAAAAGAGCTAGATAATAGCATGTATTATAATGACATAGCTTTATAATGATCTCGCTCAATGAAAATGACACGTAATAGTATGCGAGCTGTTTTTGTATTATTTTTATTGGCCTTAGTTTAGTTGTGGACTTTTGGGGGTTTTTTTACCAGTTAGGCGACTTGGAAACGCCTGTTTTTTAAAAAGAAAGATGCCTGCATTTTTCCTGGTTCCGATTAGAACTCTCCACGTGCAGGTTAAAAGCCGTGCAAATATGTAGGAATGGGTTTAAAAAATAAGAAGTGTAAAGATGTTTCACTTGGTTGCGATGCTTTGACATCTCTTCCACCCCCCAACAAAGTTATTTTACGCATTCGACGACTATTGTGTTCTTGGCTGCGCTCAAGGGATTTAAAAAATAAATTAAAAAAAAGTAGTTAATGATTGTTGGTGAATACTGGTAGTAGGAAGAAGGCAGCCGAGAAATGAAAAAGCATCTGAAATTGAACTGGTTTTGCTTAGATGTCACAGTAAACTATCTTAGCAAAACATGAGACACAGGTGTATGTTTCTAGGGAATGGTTTTCTCTGTTTTTCTTGACTAGATTTGAATTCGACGTAATTGCATTTCACCTTGTACTTCCAACGTTTTCAAGGCTCCCCATGGCTGCATTTTTCCTTGCACATCCCCTTACATAAAAGGAATGCATAGTGAGGATCCTCTCGGCGCACCCGAAGCAATGGGCTTTAGACCATGGAACGCTTCTGCCAGAATCACACTTTTCAAATTCTGCCTTTAAAGAGCCGCAAAACTCGTGTTTATTTCAACAGAGGAAAAAGCTTCACGTTGCAGGGGAGGGGGGGGGGAGGGAGAGACGGCCAATCAGAATTCGAAGTGTCTTCAGCTTTAACATCAGACCTTAGCAATCAGTCCCCGAGCGAGCGATCGGGTCTACGACAGAGGGCGACTCTCAGCCACGTGGGGACGGCATTGCTGGCGCTGGGGAAACGTAAAAGGTTTTTTTCTCCTCTTGCATCTGCTGCCTGGCTCGGCTGTTTCGGGCCGTAGTGATGGCGCAGCTGCAGGCTCGCTTCTTTACTGAGGATACGAGGTGAGCAGGAATGAGGCTTAAGCCTGTATTTCCCCCCCTCCCACCACGGGTGTTAAAATTATAATGTTGCCCTAGTGTAGTTCAGTTGCTCGTGTGGCTAGGTTGTTGTTAGGGATGCCAGCCTCCAGGTGGGACCTGGGCATTACAGCTCATCCCCATACTTAAAGAGATCAGTTCCCCTGGAGAAAATGAATGCTTTGGAGGGTGGACTCTGTGGCATTATACCCCACTGAGTTCCCCATCCTCGCCAGGCTCCGTCTCCAAATCTCCAGGAGTTTCCCAACCTGGATCTGGCAACCCTCATCCCCGGCTGATGGCCAGGGGGGACCTGGTAACCCTGCGCAGTTCGTATCATGGCTGCTCTTCTTGCATACATGCTCGAGCTGCATGCATCTCCTTTGTTAAGGGTTGCCTACCGCCAGGTGGGCCTGGCGATCTCCCAGAGTTACAGCTGATCTCCAGACGACCAAGATCATCTCCCCTGGAGAAAATGGCTGCTTCAGAGGAGAAACTCAGTGGCATTATACCCTGCTGAGGTTCCTACCCTCTCCAAATCTTGTTGTCTCCAGATTCCACCCCCTCCCCCAAATCTCCAGGAATTTCCCAATATGGAGTTGGCAACCCTAGAACTTGTGGCATCCCTGATTATATTATTTGTTATGTTGTGTTTTGGGAATGTGCAATTTACTGAGACTAGCACTATGC
The DNA here is from genome assembly GCF_029931775.1 of Euleptes europaea. Lineage (NCBI taxonomy): Eukaryota > Metazoa > Chordata > Lepidosauria > Squamata > Sphaerodactylidae > Euleptes > Euleptes europaea. Next base: position 50,495,728 of record NC_079326.1, read on the forward strand.
ATTTGATAATGTGCGCTCCAGTCCACAGACCCTTATGCCGCATGATTCTCTGTGTCGTTGTCATTGCTGCTGTGAACGAGAGGGATCCACCGTGGTAGTGAAGCATCCGCACAGCAGTTTCCCCCTCATCTTTTTGCACTAGCCCCCGTCCCCCATGGGATGGCTATTTAAAAACCATCAGCAACCGACATGTCAATATCACATTATAATGATCTCTCCCTTTCATTGCAGGGATGTAGGGGGAAAGACAGTAAAAAAAGGCCTGTATGTGTGTAAAGTGCTGTCAAGTCACAGCCAACTTATGGCAACCCAGTAGGGTTTTAAAGGGAAGAGACTAACAGAAGTGGTTCGCCATTGTCTTCCTCTGCATAATGACCCTGGACTTCCTTGGCGTTCTCCCATCCAAATACTAACCAGGGCTGCCCCTTCTTAGCAGCTGAGGTTTGGGCAGCAAAAAAGGCATAGACACTGCTATTTTAAAAAGTCAAAGCTGGGACTTCAGTGAACCTAGCAGACTGCTGTAATGCTATTGCAATGTGTCAGTTGCTGATTTTTAAAGCCCTCCAGTGGACCAGGGCAAAACCTCTGCATGAAGGTAGCCATAATCTTTTTCTAAAGCTCTCCGTTTGCTAAGGCTAACTTTTTTTTCATTACTAGGTTTTATACTTTGGGGTAGCTTGGGTGGCATGAGAGGGTTTAGTTACATGTCACTTCTGTAGTGGGGCTGAAAACGTTACACTATATAAAGCTATTTAATTAGACTAATTTGAGGGGTGATGTCTGAGACTGCTTCATTAGTGCTAATGACCTTGTAAATTGCCTATAAATATCCATTGATTTAAACAAGCCAGCTCAGATTTTGGGTCCTTTGCAATCAGCGGACAAATATACTTAAAACAGGGACATGTGACTTCTGTGCACACCTCAATTTCTCAATGGTACTCTGATTTGGTGCCTGCATACATGTCTCAAAGGGGAGAGGGCAAGAAGGGGGGGTTGGACTAGATGACTCCGGTGGTCCCTTCCAACTCTATGGTTCTAAGGGCTGCATTATGCCCTGTGAAAACCAGCATGGCGGAGTGGTTAGAGCAGGATCTGGCCCCTTGAGAGCTCTTATCTGGCCTGTGAGGCAGCCACTACCACCCCACTCTCAATCTGGGCCGGCAAGGCATGACTCGGCCTGACCAAGTGACATTTATGTTATATCTGGCCCTCGTAACAATTGAGTTCAACACCCTGGGGTTAGAGTGTCAGACTAGGATCTGGGAGACCCAGGTTCAAATCCCCACTCTGCCATAGAAGCTTGCTGGGTGATCTTAGGCCAGTCATACACTCAGGCTAATCTACCTCACAGGGTTGTCGTGAGGATAAAATGGAGGAGAGGAGAACAATGTGATTTGCTTTGGGTTCTCATTGGAGAGAAAGGTGGGGTATAAATTAAATAAATAAATAAATAAGCGGCACTTGTATGGGGAAGGTTGTAGCCCAAAGTATAGGTCTCACTGATTTTCCTCTTTGGACATGTATTCGTATGTCATGAATGAAAATGAATTCCACTTCCCTTAGTGCTATTTGTAGTCCAGCATGGTGTACTGGTTAAGAGCGGCGGACTCTAATCTGGAGAACTGGGTTCGATTCCCCACTCCTCCACATGAAGCCTGCTGGGTGACCTTGGGCCAGTCACAGCTCTCTCCGAACTCTCAGCCCCACCTACCTCACAAGGTGTTTGTTGTGGGGAGGGGAAGGGAAGGTTATTGTAAGCCTCTTTGAGACTCCTTAAAGGTAGAGAAAAGTGGGTATAAAAACCAACTCTTCTACTTCTATTGAGAATTAAATCCCACTGAGTCCATATCTGGTTGAAATATTATGGGCTTGTTGGAAACCAAGCTCATTAAATGTGTCCGACTTGTTGTCTTACTTAACATAACAGTTTTTAATAACTACAGTTACTAAAATAAATGTTTCCTACATTGAGAAGGCCTCCTAGCCTCTATTAAACTGTGCAAAGTTGGTAAAATTCCACACCCTCTTAACCAGTTGGTACGTCTTTTGTCTCCATAGATACACAGTAGATGATGTTCCTTTCTCTGTCCCAGCCATTTCTGAAACGGCTGACCTCAGTAACATTATTAACAAACTACTGGAAGCGAAAAATGGTACGTAAATTATGAGGAAGTGGTTTGCAAGATTTTGTCCTGTTTTTAATTTTTTTAAATCACATTTGTCTTACCCTTCATTCTAGAAGCTCCAGATATTGGCCATTTATGCAGGGCTGTTTCCCCGCAGTCACCCCTGCCGGCTGCTCCAGTGCTTCGTTTTGATTATGCATGCCTTTCCCAAACTATCAGAGGGTTCCTTGCTCTCCCCCACGTTTCTGTGTGTTTTGCCTGCTTTTTCCAGATTCTTGCTAAAACAGCATCCAGAAAATATGGGTGAAACATGCGGGGAGAGCAGTGCGACCTCTGACGGTTGGGAAAGGCATGCATAATCAAAACGAAGCACAGAGCAGTCGGTGGGGTGACCACGAGGAAACAGCCCAGCATAAATAGCCATTGGGTTCATAACAGCTTTGTACAATGGATGATGGTGTGTGGGATTCTGTGGTTATGTGTAACTGGAAGATGCTTGTGGTGGCACATCGCCCCCTTCCCACAGCAGATGACTGTGGACCGTGTGCTGAGGATCCAGGGACCCCTATGGATAAAAAGTCACTGGGCATGTGGAAGGGTGTGCATGCAGTGTGTGAAGGGAAAGTGGGGCAAAATTTCCACCACACAAACACTTCACTTTTTCTCCATGAGGCTTTCCATTGTTCCAAGACTGAGGTGAAGGACAATTTTTGTTCTACCACTGAGCCACAGCTGCTCTATAGATGAAGAAGGAAAAGAAGCCGTGTCTCAGTGGTAGAGCATCTGCTTGGCATGCAGAAGGTCCCGGTTCAATCCCCTGCATCTCCAGTTAAAGGGACTAGGCAAGTAGGTGATGTGAAAGACCGCTGCCTGCGACTCTGGAGAACCGCTGCCTGCTTGAGTAGAAAATACTGACTTTGATAGACCACGTGTTCTGCAAAGAATGCATGATTCCTACCTGCTGAGTGAAGCATTGTCTTTCGTTAAACTTATGTAATGTTATGGGGTTGTGCAAGCATACACTGGGTTCTCCATACTGGTTCAAATGGAAACTACATTTTCTGGTTGTATGGTGAAAGTATGCATCCAATCTTTCTCAATTATTTGTCTCTAGAAAACCATAAATATGTGGAATTTGACTTCCTCGTCAAAGGTCAGTTCTTGCGAATGGCCTTGGTCAAACACATGGAAACAGAAAATATCTCTACGGTAAGTCATTTGGGTGGTTTTTTTTAGTGATTTAATATGTAAAGATTTTGACAATGATGTTAAGGTAGCAAGGGCAGAATGGTGTCTTTCCTTGCTGGGAAACACCCTTAGAGCAAGGGTTCCCTGGAAAGCACCCTGGTAACCAGCCGCCACCACCCAGGACCTCCTGAGAACATCTAGACTGACCCACTGGGAAGGCATCCTTCTAGCCCGATACTGGAACAATAACAAGGTGACGGGGTAGAAACCCTAGAAAGTACCTTACAGCCAACTAAGCAGGGCCTGTGGAGTCTAGCATGTAGCGAAGAGATTCAGAGAAATATCCCAGAGAAATAAATTGTACAAAGCAAAGCCAAAAAATGTCTTTATAATAAAGCTTTCTTATAACAGAGAGGAGGAGGAAAGGAAAGAAGTGATTGGATTCAAAAAAGTGATGGAGAAGGGGCAAAACAAAGGAAAAGGTACACAGCAACACCACACAGAGAGGTTCAAATTAAAAGTAATACACTTGAACTGACTAAGCTAAATGCACATTACCTAGGCTGTAGCAGGTTCCCCAGAGCAGGTGCAGAGATCCTTGCAGTAACCAGAAGTTGGAAGAGCTGGACTTGCAAGAAGATAAAAAAGTTTTGGACAGAAGTCCACTCTGAAATGCAAAAAAATCTAAAGGTGAAATTCACATTGGATTCTAAAACTACTCTGTTAGGAATCTTACCATCCACTATCATGAAGCCTATGGAGGAGCTGGCCAGATACATGATCACAGCAGCAACAGTTGTTATTGCAGCAAAGTGGAAGTTAGAGGAATGCCCAGACATTGAAGATTGGAAAGATAAATTGGCAGAATATGCAGTGATGACGAAGCTGACAAATCAAAGAAACAAAAGATCCAGTAAAGAGTTCCTACAAAAATGGGAACTGTATTTTGTATATGATTCGTCAATATTATACAAATAAAAATGGTCATGTTATAAGACCAAACACTGAAGACAAGGCAAAATCCCAAATCTCAATTGCTGTTGGAAAGGTTTAGCAAAAAATTCCCTCTGATTTCCCTGGTGAGGCTTAAAAAGCGAAATGTGTAGGGCTGTACATGACAGTAAAGCTGTCACCAGTCACCTTGCATCTCTTTTTTGCTTTTTCCATATGGAATGGAAACGAATGGGTCATCCTAATGTAACTCCCCAGGGGTCCAAAATCCCAGACACTCTTGGTGGCACTCTTGCCCTAGTAAGGTTTAAGGGTTTCTATCATATGGCATTAGAAAAATGACTCTTGATTGAATCTTAATCATATATACTCAGATGTAAGTTCCACTGAAGGAGCCCCGTGGCGCAGAGTGTTAAGCTGCAGTACTGCAGTCAAAAGCTCTGCTCACGACCTGAGTTTGATCCCGACGGAAGTCGGTTTCAGGTAGCCGGGTCAAGGTTGACTCAGCCTTCCATCCTTCCGAGGTCGGTGAAATGAGAACCCAGCTTGCTGGGGGTAAAGGGAAGATGACTCGGGAAGGCACTGGCAAACCACCCCGTAAACAAAGTCTGCCTTGGAAACGTGGGGATGTGACATCACCCCATGGGTCAGGAATGACCCAGTGCTTGCACAGGGGACCTTTACCTTTTAAGTTCCACTGAACTCTTGGATTGTCTGCCAAGGAAGTGTGCTTATGATGGCATCTTTGATTTTTGCATGGATAAGCTGATACTGGTATAAATAAATGCCACAGAAACGTTGCGGTGCCATCTGCCATCCACTGAAGTTAGTTAACTGTCCTGGCTAAGGCTTGCAAAGTAGCTGTTAAGAAAAGAAGAAAGGCCATGCTGGATCAGTCCAAGGCCTATCAAGTCCAGCAGTCTGTTCACACAGTAGCCAACCAGGTGCCTCTAGGAAGCCCACAAACAAGACGACTGCAGCAGCATTATCCTGTCTGTGTTCCACTGCACAAAATATAATAGGCATGCTCCTCTGATCCTGGAGAGAATAGGTATGCATCATACTAGTAGCCATGGATAGCCCTCTCCTCCATGAACATGTCCACTCCCCTCTTAAAGCCTTTGAAGCTGGCAGCCATCACCACATCCTGGTTCAGGGAGTTCCACAATTTAACTGCGTTGTGTGAAGAGTATGTACATGCAGTTAGGCACGTACCTTTGAGATCTGGGCAGCCCATTTCTGAAGGGGGGCAGATGGGCGGTGGGTGGAGGTGGTGCAATGGCGCTGCCTCCAGAGCCACTTTCTGTCTGCAGCAAGCTGAAAAATAAATTTAAAAGTATTTTTTTTTTGGGGGGGAAGCCCCCTGGAACTCCCCATAGAATTCCACAGGGCTGTGCCATGATTTCACAGGTGTATCTCGATGGCACAAGCGGCACAGATGCCGGTGTACGGGTCACACTGGTCCCTGTGCGGCTTCGGCAATCCCCTTCAGGAATGCACGGTTAGAGATGTATAATTTCTGGAAATTTTGAAGGCAGAAGAAAAAATTTTTTGGAAAAATTGGAATACATGTAATACTTACTTTCCTATCCAACATAACCTTCTGTTACTGATTTAACAACATAAAATATATCATTTTTGGCATATAAACTTGCACTTTTTGGCCTAAAGCTCATTCCTGAGCCTTGCAGCGGCCGGGGACAACAAGGCTGAGGCACCGGCGCCACGCCTCAAGAGGTTTCCCAGCTGCACGAAGGCTAAAAAAGGCCTTTTAAAAACAAAAATTCGAAAATGGGGAAAATAGCCCTATAGAAAACAGCAGTGCTGCACCAAGAAAAAACTGCAGCATCAGAGGAGCATCGTGCAGCTCCGCAGCACCCGCTCAGTCTAAAAGAGAAAACGTTTCATAGGAGTTTTCCCCAGTGCCCTCAGATTTCCTAATTTTTCTGTTTGAAAAATGGGAGGGGGGTTCTGGCGCTTGCCCCCTGAATTTTTGTGTGTATTTACATCTCTAGAGATCCTAAAGAAGCCCCACCAGCCAAATATACTGCATTCAGAAGGATCATTGTAGGTCAAAACAGCTGAATAATTGTACAGTCCACATCCCAATTTCTGGTAGTGTTTCAGGCTATTGTGCTGCGAAGGAAATGTTAAGAATTCACAATAGCTGACTGACTACTTTCTTGGAATTTTTTGTACATGCAGGAAGAAGTAGTGGAAATAGAATATGTAGAGAAGTACATGGCTCCTCAGCCGGAACAATGCATGTTTCATGATGACTGGATCAGTTCTATTGCAGCTACAGAAGAATGGTAAGAGGGGTCTGTTAATATTGTTCAGGTTTTCCCACTTTTTTAGTGTACTTTGCTAAATGTAAGTTTACTTCACATGTTACATGCTCCTGTTCAGAAGCAACTGTATCATTGTATCCACGCTGCTCCTTAAACCACTTTTGTTAATCTAAATTTAATATGTGTATGTGTATAAAGTGCCGTCAAGTCGCAGCCGACTTATGGCAACCCCTTTTTGGGGTTTTCATGGCAAGAGACTAACATAGGTTTGTCAGTGCCTTCCTCTGCATAGCAACCCTGGTATTCCTTGGTGGTCTCCTATCCAAATACTAACCAGGGCTGACCCTGCTTAGCTTCTGAGATCTGACGAGATCAGACTAGCCTGGGCCATCCAGGTCAGGGAAATTTAATATAGGAATGACTTATTCCCTCTCTTCTTTCTACTACCACCCAAATAATTAATTTTTATCTGAATTATTTTCTGCAAAGAAAAACTTGTGGTGGAGTTCAAAATGGGAGGTGACTTTCACCCATAGGGTTGCCAGGTCCCTCTTCGCCACCGGTGGGAGGTTTTTGGGGCGGAGCGAAGGGACTTCAATGCCATAGAGTTCAATTGCCAAAGCATCCATTTTCTCCAGGTGAACTGATCTCTATCAGCCGGAGATCAGTTGTAATAGCAGGACATCTCCCGCTAGTACCAGGAGGTTGGCAACCGTACTGACCCAACAAATACCTGGTTCTCTCAGTCGCTAAAAGGGTGCAAATGTCCTCTGTGGTGCTTTTTGCTTTCTCCTAATCAAGGTTTTGGGCATGGATGCATGTGGCCAGATTGGCTGGGTCGAACACACATGAAGCTGCCTTATACTGAATCAGACTATTCCAAAGCACATTTCTTGACATGTGCTGCTACCTCCAAATATCTGAACAGGATGTCCTGGACCATATCAAAGGCCACTGAGAAATCTAATAATAAACCCAATTATAATACTGGTTTTCTTGCTGGAAAAAGTGTTCTTCGTTAGCAAAAACATTCAAGCATTAAACTTAACACAAAAACATTCAAGCATTAAACTTTACGCAGACATGATCTGCATAATGTTTCTGCCGTTCCAGGTAATGTGCCCGAAGAAAAAGCTATGAGAGGTTTTCTTGTTTCTGAATTCTGTAGGATTTTGACAGGCTCTTATGATCAGACTTCTCAGATCTGGTCACTAGAAGGCAAACCCATAACGACTCTTGCTGGGCACGTAGATGTGGTAAAAGATGTGGCCTGGGTAAAGAAAGGTAAGTAGACTTCCATTTGTTTGGGACTTCATTCACCAGAAAATTCACCAACCTGAATGCTTCATAGAATCATAGAGCTGGAAGGGACCACTAGGGTCATCTAGTCCAACCCCCTGCACAATGCAGGAAATTCACAATGACCTCCCCCCTACACCCCCAGTGACCCCCTGCTCCATGCCCAGAAGATGTGGGAAGGGAAAAACCTCCAGGATCCCTGGCCAATCTGGCCTGGAGGAAAAATTACTTCTTGACCCCAAAGTGGCGACTGGCATTACCCTGGGCATGCAAGAAAGGGTCACGAGAGCCAAACTCTGATGCAAACCTTCCTGCCCTCCCTCTCATGATCTGACTAAGGCCATAGAATCAGCATCTAGCCTCTGCTTAAAAACCTCCAAAGGAGAGCTTACCACCTTCCAAAGAAGCCTGTTCCACTGAGGAACCGCTCCAACTGTTAGAAATTTCTTCCTAACGTTTAGCCGGAAACTCTTTTGATTCAGAGTATTCAGATTTATTAATACAGCATAAGCCAGTAAAAGCACATGTGTCATTTATACAAAAGGTAAAGAAACTCTTTTGATTTAATTTCAACCCATTGGTCCGACCTTCTGGGGCAACAGAAAACAACTCAGCACCGTCCTCTATGTGACAGCCCTTCAAATACTTGAAGATGAATTCTTCAGTTATTGTTTTGTACCAACTGAACCGAACTTAATTCATCAGTTGTTTTGACTGTTGCCATTTATCTTTCCCTTCTTCTGAGGAGCTTAAGGTAGTGTACATTGTTCTCCCTTCCTCCTTTTGGTGCTCACAACAACCCTGGGAGGTGGGTTAGTGTGAGACAGAATGATGGGTCTCTAATCACTCGAGTGAGCTTTTGAGGCCGAGAGGAGATTCAAACCTAGATCTCATTGATCTCTGTCCAGTACCCTAACTGCTATACCACACTGGCTCTTACGTAGCACCTTTAATGTGTAAACATTTCCAGGCAGAAATTAGAGCTACCCGCTGAAACCGTGGGTACCTGGGGTTTGATCTAAGGCTTCTGAGAGGCAAGGATCATGCATTTCTTTGGGTTATGTTAGCAATCAATGTGATTACATTGGGGAAATGTACAAGTGACTTTCATATTCTGTAGAATTATACATTTCCTTTCACTGTTCTGTCATTCTGCATGCTGTTAATATGCTAGGCCTATTTAGGAGCCAGTGTGGTGTAGTGGTTAAAAGCGGTGGACTCTAATCTGGAAAACCGGGTTTGATTCCCCACTCCTCTACATGAGTGGTGGAGACTAATCTGGTGAACTGGGTTGGCTTCCCCACTTCTCCAGAAGAAGCCTGCTGGGTGACCGTGGGCCAGTCACAGTTCTCTCCAAACTCTCTCAACCTCGCCTACCTCATAAGGTATCTGTTGTGGGGAGAGGAAGGGAAGGCGATTGTAAGTTGCTTTGAGACTCCTTAAAGGTAGTGAAAAGCTGGGTATAAAAACAAACTCTTCTTATTATTATGGCTTGTTGGTGTTTTGGGGTGTGAATGTATCTGCGTGCAGGATCTTTTTTTGCAAATCTTCACTCTGTTATCTGGGGGTGGAGGGAATGGGGCAGTTGGCTTCAGGAGAGGCTCTACTTCCTTCTTCTGTGCCTTCAGACGGCTTGTCTTGCCTGCTGCTGAGCGCCTCTATGGATCAGACAGTCCTGCTCTGGGAGTGGAACGTAGAAAAGAACACTGTGAAAGTGCTTCACCGTTGCAGGGGACATGCAGGAAGCGTAGAAGCCCTAGCGGTTGATGGCTCAAGAACGAAAGTAAGTTTCTTTAGCTTTACCCACAAATGTACTTGAGGAATTCCTTTCAGGAAGTAGCATTCGTTTTGTTTTCCAAGCCCCTAAAGGCGGGTAGCGGTGTTGCCTCTTTGCAAAAATGACTTGTACTCCTTTTTAAAACACATGAAGCTGTCTGAACCAGACCCTTGGTCCATCAAAGTCAGTATTGCCTACTCAGACTGGCAGCGGCTCTCCAGGGTCTCAGGCAGGGGTCTTTCATGTCAACTACCTGCCTAGTCTCTTTAACTGGAGATACCGGGGATTGAACCTGGGACCTTCTGCATGCCAAGCAGATGCTCTACCACTGAGCCACAGCCCCACCCAACTCAAAATTCTACCATCTTCTGAGATACTGGGGCTTGAATCCTAAGCCTTGCCTCAGCTCATGCTTCACCCTATTCTGCTGCCGGAATGGTCCCCTAATGTGGAGGGCATTCCTCATCTGTTTATGCAAGACCAGCGTCTTTCAGTGTGCTGAAAAGCACCTGGCATCAGAGGAAGGCACTGCACATGCAACATAGAGCATGCATAGAAGAAGAAGAGTTGGTTTTTATATGCCGACTTTCTCTACCACTTATGGGAGAATCAGACCGGCTTACAATCACCTTCCCCTCCCCACAACAGACACCCTGTGAGGTAGGTGGGGCTGAGAGAGTGTGACTAGCCCAAGGTTACCCACTTGGTTTCACGTGTAGGAGTGGGGAAACAAATTCAGTTCACCAGATTAGCGTCCGCCGCTCATGTGGAGGAGTGGGGAATCAAACCCGGTTCATATCAGACTCCACCGCTCCAAACCACCGCTCTTAACCATTACACCACGCTGGCTCTCAATGGGGAAACTGATCTCTGTCGCCTAGAGATCAGTTGTAATTTCAGGAGATTGACAGGGTTACCTACCCAAACAGAAGACCTACCTTAGGGGAGAGGGAATCTAATCACTGTGTTTAAAAAACTGCAGCCACCACCACCATCTTGAAAGTCAGAACGCCAGTGGTTAGATTAGGATCTGGGACAGCTAGGTTTGAATCCCAGCTCAGACTCCACTGCTCCAAACCACCGCTCTTAACTATTATACCATGCTGGCTCTCCACAGGATGGTCCGGACTGTAAATCGGAGGTATCTCCTATGGTTTCTCCTGCCATGATGTATCTTCAAGGCAAGGGTGTTGGGAGGCCACTAATGGAGAGAGCTGGTAGTGGGGAACCTTACTGAAGCTTGACTGCTTTTTTGTTAAAAGTTTGTGATTTTTTTTCTTTTTTGGTATTTCTTAGTTTTGCAGTGGATCCTGGGATATGATGTTAAAGATCTGGTCTGCAGGTAAGATCTGTGTCTCACACTACTTGTTTTTTATTCGTCTTGGTGGTTTCCTTTATAGCCTGCCTTTGTTTCATCCTGGAGTTGAAGGTGTTTTATCATGGGATTCTCAGGAGATCTGCTACGCAGGCAGGGACTTGAGCCAGACTTCTCTAGCATCAACAAACTGCTGGTTCGTGCATCCTCCAACTATAATCTGACTGAGAGCGCTAGGAGTTCCACATGCCCAATAGTGTTCTAAACACTGCATATTAAAACTATGCACATACTTTAGAGAGTACAGTATGATTATGTTTCTCTGATTTCTGTAATCCTTTTCGTTCACACTACTCCTGTGACAAGTCTCCCCCCTGTATGGCCCCTTCCAACTCTATGATTCTATAGTAATGAGGAGCTGACCAATATGATTGTTTTTTAATTCCAGTGCCTACAGATGAAGAAGATGAAATGGAAATGGAGGAAGTAGCTGACAGACCAAGAAAAAAGCAGAAAACCGAACATGTGGGACTAACAAGAGTAAGATGAAATTGGGTTGTATAAAGTTCTTGGGAGGGGATGTTTGAAACCTGCCTAACACCTGTACGTTGAACTGGAAATACATCCCCTTGTATTCAGCAAGGCTTATTCCTAAGTAAGTAAATGTAGGATTGCAGCCTTGGTGGACAAACTTATTTCATATAATAAAAATGTTAAGCAGCTTCTCCCAATCTTTATTTTTTCCTACCTAGACTCCTATCACAACTCTCTCGGGTCATACAGGAGCGGTATCCTCCGTACTCTGGTCAGATACAGAAGAATTATGCAGTGCTTCTTGGGACCACACGATCAAGGTGTGGGATGTTGAAACGGGAGGCCTCAAATCAACTTTGGTGAGAACGTTTGTAATCTCGGTTCACTTTTTGCTGGAGCGGTAACGGAATTGCTTCTACAAGCAACTTCCGCAACATCTAAACTACAGTTCGTTCCTTACAATTCCCTTGTTTCTTATGTAGACTGGAAGCAAGGTGTTCAACTCGGTTTCCTACTCACCCCTCTGTCGGCGTCTAGCCTCCGGAAGCACAGACAGACACATCAGGTTATGGGATCCACGCACCAAAGGTGAGTGAAAAAGAGGTGGAGAATTTTACAACATGCGTGAAACTATATTTTGCTAGTTGACTATGGTTAACTATTTAATACTCATGCGTTGGGCTATTGTATGGTAAGATTTTTCCAACCAAGATGCGGTGTTATAATCTTTATTATTACGCTCCTCTGCATGCTGGCTCACAGGGTCCAGTTTTTGGATCAGCCTAGATATGGGATGTCCGGATAAGGGATACTCTACCTGTATCTCATACTTTGAACTTGACTTCTGGTACACATGCCAAAACGTTGGCCCCCTATTGAAATTTTACCTGGATCCTTGGTGCACTGATCTCAACTGTGTTGTAAATTCTATGAATGGTTTTTGTGACCGGCCTACATCTAAGGAATGTCTTCTTGCTCGTTTCAGACGGTTCCCTGGTGCTGCTTTCGCTTACCTCGCACACTGGCTGGGTGACGTCAGTCAGGTGGTCGCCCACCCATGAACAACAGCTAATCTCTGGCTCTCTAGACAATCTAGTTAAAATCTGGGACACAAGGAGGTAAATGTCTGAGGGGTTTTGCGCGTGGGTTCACGTAAGAAAGAAGAAACCATTTCCTAGGTTGACAGGGAAATGTACGACCTGTTGCGGGTCACAGGCCATTTTTAGCAATATTTGCTCATCTGGGCTTACAAATCTAAGTCTAAAAAAGCAAATGTGCCTTAAATTCGCATTTGAGAACAGCACGTAACGCAGAAAAATCCCCTTTTCTTATGAGAGAGACGTGAACTTTTCATCATCATTATTTTCAAAAAACCTTCATAGGTAATTTGTTGTACATAATTAAAGTGAGACTACAGAGTGTCAGGCTAGGATCTTGGAGACCTGGGGTTCAAATCCCCACTCTGCCATAGAAGCTTTGAGCCTGTCACTTTCAGCCTTGCCTGCCTCACAGAGTTGTTGGTGGGATACAATGGAGGACAGGAGAAGAATGCCGTAAGATGCTTTGGGTCTTCATTTGGCAGAAAAGCAGGGTATAAATTTCTAAATAAGTGAAAATATACCTAAACTGAGACTATGAAAGAAAAGGGGGGATGAGGGGGATGGCATAGTTAAATTGTGGAACTCCCTGCCCCAGGATGTGGGGATGACTGCCAACTTGGAAGGCTTTAAGAGGGGAGTGGACATGTTCATGGCGGAGAGGGCTGTCCATGGTTACTAGTCAAAATGGATACTAGTCATGATGCATACCTATTCTCTCCAGCATCAGAGGCGCTTCCCCATTATATTAGGTGCTTTGGAACACAGGCAGGGTAATGCTGCTGCAGTCATCTTGTTTGGGGGCTTCCTAGAGGCCCCTGGTTGGCCACTGCGTGAACAGACTGATGGACCTGATGGACCCTGGTCTGATCCAGCATGACCTTTCTTATGTTCTTATGCTTGTCCATAAGCAACACATGAATCTGCCTTGACTGAATCGGACCACCAGTCCATCGAGGTCAGTATTGGCTACTCAGACTGGCAGCAACCTTCCAGGATTTAGGCAGAGGTCTTTCACATCACCCCTTACCTGGTCTTTTTAACTGGAGATGCTGGGGACTGAACCTGGGACCTTCTGCATGCAAAGCAGAGGCTCTGCCACTGAGCCACAGCCCTTCCCCACAAACCTTTGGGCTGATTTGAGTCATTAGCTTTCAAGATAGAATTGAAAGAAAAACAAGCAATGAATCTCTCCCGTCTGTGTCTCTGCAGCTGCAAGGCTCCCCTCTATGACTTGGCTGCTCATGAAGACAAGGTTCTGTGTGTGGAGTGGACAGAAGCAGGGGTAAGAACTTCCTGTTTGGGCACAGGTTGAGGGACCACTGAGTGCAACCGTGATGTTTGGCTTGGGACATGTGCTTTAAAAGACTCGGTTATAATGTATCTATACAGAACAGCACAAAGGTGCTGCCAGCATGGTGTGATTTTTATTTCTCGTCTTGTACATATCGAGACAGAATTATCTTTGCTAGTGTTTAGGATCTTGTTTAGACAGGAAAAAGGGCTAACGGTGAACGGTGTCTTAACTAGATTGTTTTTTCTCCTAGTTATTGCTGAGTGGCGGAGCGGACAACAAGCTGTATTCCTACAGATGTCCAGCAAGTGCCTCAGATGTTGGCGCATGAAAACGTCTCTGGTTTTCCCGTCAAACAACATTTCCTTCTATAGTTTTGTTCGGTTTTGTAATCTGTTTCTGAAACATCTGTAGAAAATGTGCTCGGTGTTCGTTTATAACTGTTTAGTTTCTTTGGTTGGCTTGCCGGGGGGGGTGGGGGGTTGACGACAGCATGTTTTTGTATTTAAAGCCAGATGAATAAAATAACATGCTTAACTATTACCTGAACTAAACCTGTATACACTGTAACGAGAGGATTTATTTTATGGACTACAAAGTTGTTGTTGTTTTTTAAATTAAATGATGATGGTTGCCCTTGTACCAGGCTTCTGTTAGGTATAGTAGGAACTCCACTGAAAATCTGAGGCTGCAGAGGAACACACTACTCATTTGGGATTCCAGTAAAAAACTCAGAAGGTTCCTTAACACAGTTATTATAATGCAGTGTACTGACCATCACATTCAACAGTCTTCAGTAGTTTTTTGGGGGCTGAGGCTGTTAAGATTAACTGTTGAACTGGAAAGACTCCTGATCCTGCAAGGAGACGTTATAATTTACCTTAATTCATTCTGTGCGGATCTCAAGTAGCCGCATCCTCAGCTGAATATTCATATAGGGTTTATCATGCTTGCTTCAGTGGTGTATATTCTAAAACTGGAACGATACAGAGAAGATAATACAGTCAGCACTGCAAGGTAATTTCATCCTGTCTTATACACCGAAGTGGTAGCTAAATCTTTACAAAGACTTAACCTGAAGCTCTATTCTTTGTCTTCTGGGGGAGCTATCTGTCAGGAATGCTCTAACTTTGGACAGGGGCAGATGGGGAAGTTAATATGGCCAAGGAAAAAGAAAAGCTGAGCAGACCCCTTCCCATCCCCACAGCTCTCAGATCCCACTACTGCTACCAACCATGGCGGTGCAGGAGGAGGCAGCTGCTGAGATGGCAGTGAGAGAAAGTGTGGTGAAGTGGTTAAGAGCGGTGGTTTGGAGCAGTGGACTCTAATCTCGAGAACCGGGTTGGTTTCCCCACTCCTACACATGAAACCTGCTGGGTGACCTTGGGCTGGTCACAGCTCTCTCAGCCCCACCTACCTCAAAGGGTGTCTGTTGTGGGGCAGGGAAGGGAATTGTAAGCCAGTTTGATTCTTCCTTAAGTGGTAGAGAAAGTCAGCATATAAAAACCAACTCTTCTTCTTCATGGTTGCCACTGAAAGATCCAAACCAAGTAAACTTAGTAGTGACAATGAAATCTTTGAGTCCTAACAAGGGGTTCACAATCCAGTTCACTTGGAGGCACTACAATTTTTAAGACAATTGTATTATGCCCTGACCGAAGTATCCTTCCTAACCACAGTCACAAAGCATTCTTCTGAACCCCGCTCCTATGAACACATGTACTTATAATTCATTTTACATCACTATACCATTGTCTCATTTTCATCACTAACAGCATGGCAAGGTGATACATCCAATCATCTACCAACGCCCACTTTTATAGGTGATTGCCTACTACACATTGGCTAAAACTTGTTTTTCTACAGACTTATGGCCTTGATTACTGATAAGCAGCTATGCTCAGTTGGCTGAAACCATTTCTTGGGTTTCCTGTCAGTATACCAACTCCCAGGGTACAAAAGTTAATTTTTCTAACCAAGCAAGCTAAAGATGACATCACAGTCATGTCATGCTAACAGAAATATTTCCTTCAGTAGCACTGGCAGAACTACTGGGGTTTAACTCTATTTCTAGCGGCCAGAGGTCCACTGGGCATTTTCCCTGTGTTAAAGACCAGTCTATCCCAGTTCTGGATTTCCCTCATTGAGTAAGGAACCAGGATTAGATGACTGATCCAATCCTATTATTGCTGTGTACCAAAATATACAACGTGTGAATGTAATAAACTTTTTTTTTTTTTGCAAATAAATCTATCAAACATGCACTCATTAGAGCTGGAATGGGAGAAAGCTTTCTGTTGAGTTTTCTATTGTTATTTATGACACTTGTGAAAATGCTGAAAGTAAAACACTGAAGACAAACCCAGTGTTACAAAATCTCCTCCTCTTAAACTCTCAGGGCTTTGAGTTTTTCATGTTCTCTCCCTCTCCCACCCCATTATTTTCAACATTTCATCCCTTCTGAAGTATGTTCATGCCTCCTTAGTGTGGGTTTTTTAAAGGGGGGTTCTCTTCCCCCCCCCCTTTTTGGTTAATTTAAAATGTAGCGCAAGTGCAGAAAAACACAGTCTGATATTATCCGTAACCGTATTTATTTAGAAGCAGCTGGTTTCAAAAGAATTTGCTTCTCAGGATTATAGCCTGAGAGCCACTGTATTAATTTTAACACAACCATGTAAAACCAATAAAAAGGTTGTTTGGACCAGCTTGTCATGTGCATGATTGTCCATCTCTGTTTAATTCTGCTGCCTCCCTTTCCTTTAACACGGCCATCTACATCTCCACCTTTTCTTGAGATTTTTGGATCTTGTTAGGAACCTTTCATACATCCCTGAGGGAGATTTACCTCTGCAGCAGCTTCTGGAGGAGTGCCTTGGGAGTTGTTCTGTAGCAGCAAAAATAAACACTTCTATTTCTCATGGCTGGGAGAAGGGGGTTGTGCATAACCTTTTTTAAAAAAATTGGAGCGCAAGCTTTTGCGGACCACAGCGGGGGCTGACTGACTCACAAACAGCCTGTGTCATAAAACCATTCATTTTTAATCTATTCGAACATCTGTATCCTGCCTTTTCTCGTGGTTCAAGGGGGCTTACAATAATAGTTAGAAACACTTGCTCCCCAGCTAAAATATATTAAAAAAATAACAAACCCCAAATCTCTCCCCTTTAAAGTTTGCCTTGAACAGGGTTGCCAACCTCCAGATGGTGGCTGGAGATCTCCTGCTTTTACAACTAATCTCCAGGGGATAGAGATCAGTTCCCCTGGAGAATAGCCGCTTTGGTCATTGGACTTTATGGCATTGAAGTCTCTCCCCTCCCCAAACCCTGCCCTCAGGCTGCGCCCCTAAAATCTCCGGGTATTTTCCAACCTGGAGCTGGCAACCCTGGTCTTGAAGGTACTACGAGACTCACGTTTATTTAAATTAATTCGCAAAAAAATAAGGCTGTTTCTTAGGGTTGCTAGGTTCCTCTTCACCACCGGCGGGAGGTTTTTGGGGTGGAGCCTGAGGAGGGCGGGGTTTGGAGAGGGGAGGGACTTCAATGCCATAGAATCCAATGGCCAAAGAGGTCATTTTCTCCAGGGGAACTGATCTCTATCTGCTGGAGATCGCCAGCTAGTATCTGGAAGTTGGCAACCCTAGCTGGAGATTAGGAAGAATTTTCTAAGAGTGGTTCCTCAGTGGAACAGGCTTCCTCGGGAGGTGGTAAGCTCTCCTTCCCTGGAGGTTTTTAAGAAGAGGTTAGATGGCCATCTGTCAGCAATGCTGATTCTATGACCTTAGGCCAGGGGTAGGCAAACTGCGGCTCGAGAGCCGCATGCGGCTCTTTGGCCCCTTGAGTGCGGCTCTGGGCTGCAGGATCGCGGCCGCCCACCCGAGAGAAGCCACCTTCCCCGGGCACGGAGGGGGCAGGGGGGGCTGGCTTCTTTCGGTGGAGGATCGGGGCTGCACGTTGCGGCGGAGGAGAGCCTGTAGTCCCTTCCCTGCCACGGCCGGGCTCTGCGCACACGCAGAAGTCCCGCAGAAGTTCTCTGCCTTTCTGCCAGCCCACAGCGGCCGCCATGCCTAGGGGGGCGGATCTTTGCAACGTGCTGGCCCGAGCACCGGGGAGAGGGAGGGAGGCCCCGATCCAGCACACACACACACCCTCCCCCGCCTTCCTCACCTGCAAGCTCCAGCGCATCCCCCTCGTGGCCTGCCCTTCCCTTCCGCAGCTGGAGAACGCCAGCGAGAAGGGAGGGGGGAGGACACCCCTCCTCCTTCCTCCTCCTCCTCCTCTTCCTCGGAGGCCGAGGCGCTGAGGAGGGGCGGACGGCAGGCAGGCCGGGGAAGGAAGGAAGGAAAGAGCCCAGGCGGCGGCGGTGAGGAGGAGGAGGCCGAGAGGCGAGCGCGGGAGGCCGAGGGGGCCGGGATGCGCCAGGGCGGCCGCCGAGAGCTCAGTGGGGGTCGGGGAGACGCAAGGCCATTGTTCACATTAAGTGTTTGTCAGTCATTGTCACGATTCAATTTTATGGATACCTTACTTACAATTTAATTTGTATCAATAAATGAGATCATTGTTAAGTATGATATCAAGTTTTATTCAGGGTACCGATAGTTTAATTAAGACTTAAAACTTTAATTAAAGTTTATCAAGCTAATAAACAGTGTACCTACCTATATAGTTTAAGTAATTTGCCTCTCAAAAGAAATCTCAATCGTTGTACTGTTGATATCTGGCTCTTTTGACTAATGGGTTTGCCGACCACTGCCTTAGGCAGATGAGAGGGAGGGCACCTTGGCCATCTTCTGGGCATGGAGTAGGGGTCATTGTGGGGGGGGGGAGGTAGTTGTGAATTTCCTGCATTGTGCAGGGGGTTGGACTAGATGACCCCGGTGCTCCCTTCCCACTCTATGATTCTCTCAGTGGTAACAGCAGGAGATCTCAAGCTAGCAGCTGGAGGTTGGCAACCCTGTTTCTAGAAAGAGGGAGGATTTAAGCCCCTGCCCCCCCCCCCCAAAAAAGCTGTGCCACTATATCTCTGCCTCCCCCCCCGCCGCCGCCTGAGCAGGAGACACCATCGCCGACCGCCTGGCCAACCCTTGCCAGCCGAGGAGCCGCAAGAGCCGGCCACGCGCATGCGCCCCCGTCTCCCAAGGAAAGCGCCTGCCTGAGGGAATCCCCCCCCTCCTCTCTGCGTGGACCGGCGGCCCCCTATCGGGACTCTGGAGCAGGTGAACCCGGTAGGCGGGCCGGGAGGGGAGAGGAGGGGCGTGGCTTCCCCTCCGAGCTCCTCCCCCTCCCCCCTCCAAGGGCGCGAGGAAAAGGTCCGGCGGCCGTTGGTTTTCGGCCGTTTCTCCAACGGACGGGGAAGGGGGACGGAAGAGGGAGGCGGCGGTCCAGGGAGCATCTTTAGCTCACCCCCCTGCCTCCATCCCGTGGCTTCCCCGGCTTCCCCCTCCCCTCTTGAGGCGACCTTTTCAAAGTGTTTTTTTTTTAATTGAGGGGGGAGTGGGAGAGAAGGGGGGGAACCCCAATTTATGGAAGCCCCCCCCAATGTCTGAATGACCCCCCCCCTTGGCTTGGAGACCCTCGCCCACTAACGCGTCTCCTGCCTGCAAGGAGCGTTTTTCTCCTGTCATCAGGCACGACTAGATGTTGGGGACTTGGGACCATTAATGGTGTCCGTGGTGGTTTGCTGGTTAGTTTTAAGCCCCCCCCCTTTTTTTTTAAAGGGTCTCCTTGCTTAGTGGGTTGGTTTTGGGCTCCCTTCATTCTCTCAGCCCCCTTCTAACTGAGACAGGATCCCCACATCCTTTAAAATCCTAAAAAGTCAAGAGGAGGTTGAGTCCGCTACAGTAAAGGTAGGAGGAGACTGAGGCTGCTGCTGCTGGGATGTGTTCTGACTGACAGCTGCATGTGTGCATTTTTTTTTTAATTGCCTTGTTGCTTCCCTGTAATACTAATCTCTTTTTTCCTGCCTCCCACCCCTGCGTGCATTTGTCAGGGAGAAGGTATGTTACCTAGGAAAGTGAAGAGGTTTGTTTTATTTCTAACAAGGTTGATTTGTGGAACTCCCTGCCCCAGGATGTGGGGATAGCTGCCACTTGGAAGGCTTTAAGAGGGGAGTGGACGTGTTCATGGGGGAGAGGGCTATCCATGGCTACTAGTCCAAATTGCTACTAGTCATAACGCATAACTATTTTCTCCAGGATCAGAGGAGCATGCCTATTATCTTAGGTGCTTTGGAACACAGGCAGAACAATGCTGCTGCAGTCGACTTGTTTGTGGGCTTCCTAGAGGCACCTGGTTGGCTGCTGTGTGAACAGACTGCTGGACTTGATAGGCCTTGGACTGATCCAGCAGGGCTTTTAGTCTCTGTGTGTATTTCAACCACTTATCCAGTGAAAGGCTTTGAGTGTTACTTTCAAATATACACCATCTCAATTTTTATAATTAGCACCATATGCAACATGATATAGTTAAATTGTGGAACTCCCGACCCCAGGATGTGGTGATGGCTGCCAACTTGGAAGGCTTTAAAAGGGGAGTGGAGATGCTCATGGAGGAAAGGGCTATCCATTTCTACTAGTCATGATGCATACCTATTCTCTGCAGGATCAGAGGATCATGCCTGTTGTATGAGGTGCCTGGGGAACACAGGCAGGATGGTGCTGGAGTCATTTTGTTTGTGGGCTTCCTAGAGGCACCTGGATGGCCCCTGTGTGAACAGACTGCTGGACTTGATGGACCTTGGTCTGATCCAGCACGGCTTTTCTTATGTTCTTAATTTAAAGGGTAGGTAGAGGTTAGGGCTTAATTTATGAAAGCCCCAACCTTTATTCACCCGTCCCTTTTTATAGTAAGGTGGGCTTTGGATTCAGTTAGTTAATTGTTGGGCAGGGAAATGATGGACGGTTTGATGATGGTGCTTGGTGGCAGAAGGCACAGCTACACAGACTTTTTAGCTTTTCCTACTTCTGTAACACACACTTCTAATTAGTGTTAGTTGGCAGCATGCCAAAGAGGGGCTGCTGCGGTGGTGACAATTACATATAGCTTTCTCTACAGGGCAGGACCCCCGCCCCCTCACCAAAAGTCAGGGTTATTATTCTGAAATAGCTCTTCACTAATTTGATTTGAGAGAGCATTATGGTAAATGATAGCCTCACCTTGAAATACAAAACGTACCTGATCAAGCTAAACCAAGCCTGGATATCAAATTGCCGAGCACTGCATCACATGGCAATCTAGGACTACAGTTTGCAAACTATATTTCCTTTCTGCCACTTTAAAAAAAGTATAGAAGAATATCAAATTTATGGTATTTAACTATGAGAAATATACTGAAAAGCACATAGTATCAGAGAGTTGTATCTGGTAGAGCAATGTAGTTTGGGGATACTGCATTAACAAGAAAACAATCTTTGTTTTTAAATCAAATTATATCAATTATATAAGATTCTTCTGTTGAACTAAGATCCACTTAAGTTGGAAGAAGGCTCCTCAGGCTGGGGGAAGACTATCCTGCCTCCAACAATTGTTGTAAGGATAAAATGTGGGACCATGTATACTTCCCCAGTTCCTTTTCGGGGTAAATGTCAGTGTATGATACTTGGCTTTGCTAAAAAATTGTTTTTGGACACTGACATTTATTATGAAGTTGCGAGACATTGTAATTATTATTTTTTAAGCTGGAACATGCACATTTGAAGAAAAAAATTACTTTTCTACATCAAACATAAGAGATGAATAATCAAAACAGGTTTTCTCACAAAAAATAAACAACAATGTAAAAATATTGCTAAGGAAATCATGCATAACACAACCCTAAGTATTCAGTCATTTATCTAAACTTTTTAAAAATGAAAAAAGCTTTTAAGCACTTGACAATTCTAATGAATTAACAGCAGTATTTGCCCCCCAAAGGTATTTTGAAGTAGGTCTATCAATATAAAGTCTGTGTTCTAAAGAGTTGTCCCTGCCATAGAACCCCTGTGATTGACAGGGAGTTCAAATAGAATTCTGAGAGTGGCAATTAGAACTCTGACAGTTAAGAACTGACTGTTGACTGAGATAGAAAAGTTAACTGACAGAGCTTGGAAACAGCAGTGTGAGCTGTAAACTGTTGGGTGGAGGATTCTCCTCAGGAGTGAAAAGGAATATATTTTTGATTAGGACAGGACCCATAACCAGTTATATAGGGAAAATAGCTCTAAGGTTTATTGAGTGATCCCAGGCCAGTTTAAGAGAGAAAATAGAAAAGTGTGTTAATGTTCCTAACTCCTACAACTAACGAACCACTGTGCAAAAGAAAGAAGCTTAAGTTTAAGACTAACAAACCAAAGGCTGCCAAGAGAAAACACTATCAGTCAAAAATAAAGGTTTAAACACTTATATGTGAACCACCTTGATACATTTGGAAGTTTACTCGAACACTTGAATTTAATAATCTCAAACGTTTCAGTTCTGTTATTCTGTTACAATCTACATTTCCTGTTATTGAAGATTTGCTAACCTGACTTTTAAATCCCACAAAAGGAGCCAAATAAAACAATTTTTGAGTTGTATTTTAAAAAGCCTCTACAGCAGGGGTGTCGCACTCAATTGTTCCGAGGGCTGGATATGACATAAATGTCACTTAGTTGGGCCGGGCCAAGCCTCGCCAGCCCAGATCATGGGGGTGGTGCTGCCTCAGCTAGCTCACAGGCCGGATAAGAGCTCTCAAGGCCTTATGTTAAACACCCCTGCTCTAGGGTGTCAAATATTTCTGACGATCTTATTA
Source organism: Euleptes europaea (assembly GCF_029931775.1). Lineage (NCBI taxonomy): Eukaryota > Metazoa > Chordata > Lepidosauria > Squamata > Sphaerodactylidae > Euleptes > Euleptes europaea. The sequence goes on from NC_079326.1 coordinate 50,518,366, forward strand.
TGCAAAATAAACCCCTCCAGCATAGCTTCCTTGAACATAGCTTCTTTTCAATAGATGTAGTAATCTCAGAATAACCTTTCATGTATCATAAATGAAATATTAACTTTGCTATCAGTTCTTTTCTTCATACTGTCTTGCACCATGATTCAACAGAAAGTCTTGTTGTTTTTCATTGTGAAGCAGGACAATTTTAAGCCCCCCCCCCACACACACACACATTACCTCATAATAGTGGCCAACCCGTCTTGCAAAGAGCAAGCCGACATGCAACAGACTGGAAGGGTGGGGGATGTTTCACCATCTCCTGTTCTTTAATAAGAAAAAGAAAGTGCAAACACTGGTTTTCAGCCACCATTCAAAGTGCTGTCACCCTTACCCCAAGTGATCAGGGGATCAATGTACCTGCAAGATGGAACTTCCCACACGACTCCTTCCTTGCTAAGATCTTCATCAGAGTTTGTTCTGAGCACCCTCATATCAAAATAAAACATACCCACTCTGTTACTAAAGTTTTTCAATCGTGCAAAGGTCTAGATTTAAAGGAGCAAAATATGTATCTAGAAACTTTGATGCTGCTTTCTGTAAAAGCAAGCATGGTCAATGCAACTTACAGCATTAAAAGAGAAAACAGAATATAACAAATATAAAACTACAATGGCGCCATCCTAAGCAGAGCCGTACCCTTCTAAACCTACTGACTTCAGTGAACTTTGAAGGACATAACTCTTCTTAGGATGGCACTGGCAGTTGCTTCTTTATTGAACTTCAAGTCACTTGATTTTTTTTTCTTGTTGACTTCCATGTTTTAGTAGCTTCATGAACACCTACAAGCAGTACAATCCAGAAGACCAGTCAGTAGTTAGCAAAATGCAGAAGAAATACTGGAAAACCAAGCAAGTTCTAATTAAAGTTACTGGAAAGAAAGAAGATGAACATGTGGTAGCATCTGATGCAGAGTTAGATGCCAAACTAGAGGTAACCACAAACATATTTTAAATGAGTGCTGAGAAAACTGATTTAGTGATTACAGCATGTATGTCACAGAATTCAGATCAAAACATTTTAATATCTACCCGTGTTGTATACTTGTAACCTTTTTTTAAGAGTCTCACATAGAATTTCAGTCAGGTAGCAGAACCTTGCAAGTGTTTTTGTGGTGGATAGTTGTTCGACTTGCTTATAATTCCTAGGTTCCTGGTGCTCCTTTTCCAGATTATATCAGGTGGATCTTTTACTATTGCTCCTTTATGTTCTGCAATGAGAATACATAGAGGAACTTCTAACATTTTGACGGCTGCAACATGAACAATGTTTTCTGTCAATGAAGTTTCACTTATATTAGCCAAAGTTGTAATAACATTCATGAACTATTTCTATAATTCCCATGTGATTATCATAGTGGCAGTTAATTTAATTTCTGAATTGATAAGTGCTAGAAAAGATTCTTAAGTGTAAGGATGTGTCACTGGCCACCAAGATCAAGTTAATTCATGCCATCGTATTCCCTATTACTATGTATGGATGTGAAAGCTGGACATTGAAGAAAGCTGATAGGAAGAAAGTAGATTCCTTTGAAATGTGGTGTTGGAGGAGAATGTTATGGATACCATGGACTGCCCAAAAAAAAATCTGTGGGTTAAAGATCAAATCAAGCCTGAACTGACTCTAGAAGCTAAAATGACTAAACTGAGGCTATCGTATTTTGGTCACATCACGAGAAGACAAGAGTCACTGGAAAAGACCATATAGGTGAGATGGGTTGACTCAATAAAGGAAGCCACAGCCCTCAATTTGCAAGATCTGAGCAAGGTTGTCAAAGATAGGACGTTTTGGAGGACATTGATTCATAGGGTCGCCATGAGTCGGAAGCAACTTGATGGCACAACACACACACACACTAATGTATCAGGGATGGAAACATCTGAACTAAACCAAAGCAGTGGAGTTATCTAGAAGAAATTACTGTTAGATGCTCTGAATATACGGGATAGAGTGAGATATAAAATAAATAATCAAAATCCAGCTGCCCGCAGAGTTGTTAGCTATTTTAAAGGGTGAAAGACCTTTCCCCTTTTATAATGTTAATAACAGTATGTGAACTTTGTTTCAATTCTTTAACTAAAGTGGGACATGAGGTGTTAAAATCTCCTTTTATGGCTCAATCTGATTTGTGGCTGTATCTGCCCACAAATTACCATTTACAGACAGATGGAGGTCTGTGATCTTCCTCATGCCTTTCTTGGTCTTTTGCGTTTTAGTTTGGAGGACCCCCACTCTGAACCCAGGAATCTGCAATGAAATTGGCATGGGGGTCTCAACCACTGAAAGCTTGTCAATGTTATTTTCAGTACAATTTCTCTGCAGTAAGGGTAGTTAATGGGAGTGAGCCCCACTGAATAATATTACATTTACCTATAAGCAGGCCTGCTTAGAAGTAAGGAGGAGCATAAGTTTGAGCATCTAGACTTGACATGAAATTGACAGAGGCTTTCTTAGCCACAGAGGTACACATGTTCAGGAAATACAGAAAATGGTTTTGGAGAGGGAACAGTGAAGGCAAAGCATTGCAAGAATGTACATGTATGAAGTATTTTAAATCAAGACTGTTCATCTGCCTTTTCTATTAATGAACACTGGGTAAGGCAGCTGAAAGAGACAGAGGGAGAAGCCTTATATATGTTTATCCCTCACTGTGAAGTGTAAATGTTTTATGTACTTTACGAATGTGGCCAATAGTAGGCAGTGAGGAGGAAGAGGATACTACTGCAGGAAAATAGTACAAGAACACACATGCATAATAAGTTTTTTGTGTGTCAAAAACATGCAATGTTAGAATACAAACAGTCCATCAAACATTAGACAATGTGGATGGCTTCCTGTGGACATCTTGTGAACACAATTGTTGAGTGACCAAGCATCTCTGATTTTAAGTTTGTACTTCAGGTTTGCCAGTTCAGTTCATGACAACTGTGATAATTTTATTGTTTTTATGCACTTGGCCAAATTAATATACCAACAAACCCTTTTATTTTAAAGGTTTTTCATACCATTCAGAGGACCGGCACAGATCTTCTAAAGACAATAGAAAAATACCAGCAAAGACTTAATGGTAAAATTGCCAGAAGTGAACCTCATTTAGTTTCATTATACAATAGTTACTTAAGTTTGCAGCATTCATATACAATTCCTTAATACATTTTTAGATTAGATTAGATTGATACAGAATGTTTTCACATGTTAGATTTTTGTCAAACATTATTAGTACTTTTTTATTTAGACGTTATGAAAATGAAGGAGAGGACAAAGTATAACATGTTAAAAAACGTTGACTATTTGAATCCTGTTAAGGGGGTAAAAATATGCATTTTCTTTTTGTTAATAATTTCCCTTACCCTTTTTCCTTCCTGTATCCCCATTTAATATCAAAAATCAATAAAAATATTTATAAAAAAACATTATTAGTACTTTGCATCAAGAAATATACATACACCAATTCATAGTAACTGTGTAGGCACAAATATTAAGTTCGGTTTGACAAATAGCTGAACTACCTAATTGTGTTCGTCTTACCTCATAATTCTTATCTGAATAAAATCAGAATTTAGTTTCACAAGTGAATTTAGTCTCACTGAAATACATTGCATCAAAACTATTTTAATCCAGATACTCAGGCACATTTTCTGTTATTCAGTATGTGTGTTATTGCATCCTTGTGTGATGCAGTAACTGTGCACTTATGAAAAAAATAAACAAGAGAAAAACTTACCAACCAGCCAGTAGAGGGTACAAAGGCCATCCTCAGGTAATAGATGTTGTGTCCAATTCTCAGGATTTAAATTAATCAATTTTTAGTAGTATGATAGCCTGATGCAGGGAAATTGAATTAGTGAAGATTTAGCCTAGTAAATGCGGCATAGATGAGATACACATTGAGAGACTCAACAGAGGAGAGACTTAACTGTTCCACATAACGTAAACATCTTTATTAAAATATATCTTACATAATTTCCATTAGATCCCACAGGCCTTAACTTTAGATAGATTGTGTTGACCATGTTTGAGATGTCTAATTCAGATATTTGCTTTGTTCTATAGCTGTTACTTCACTTTTTCTTGGTAAATATTTAGCAGACAGGGATGTTTCCGTGAAGGAATGAAAGAGAGATGCACAAGATACATAAGATGGCACCTTTGATGGGATCACTTCACTTAATGAAACAGAATTTTTTCAGCCTGCCTGAAATAGAATTTGGTTAATGTGAAGGCTGTCGGGCTCTTTCACTGTCCGATAAAACTTCCCTATTTTATTGCGTAATGTCTCTGAATGCAAAGAGTCTTTTGGTACCTTAAAAAACTAACAGATTTACTGTGACTTAGGTTTTCTTGGCATCTGCAGAAGAAGACATGGCCCATGAAAGCATTATGTTGCAATACAGTCTAGAAGGTGACCCTGTAACTCTTTGTTGGTTTTACAACAGATGTAACATAGGTATCCCTCTGCCATCAGTCTTTATGAATGCTTTCCATCTCCTGGCAACTGTTGTTTTTTTTTAATATGGGGGACTATAAGAGATATAAAGCCACTTATTTGTCCATTCTTTCTTTCATAGCTATTTCTGAGCAAGAAAATGAGCTAGGGCTCTTCTTAAAGGTTCAAGCAGACGGAGGCGAAGTTCAAATTGGCAGAATGATTGATGCTACTGGCAAGGCCCTCTGTTCATCTTCCCAGCAAAGGTTTATGTTTTTTATTATCCCATTTCCTCAAAATTTAATTTGGTGCTGTTGCTATAAAAATAATATACTGAGTACCTGTAATTCGTATTTGGTACTCCAGAGCACAAGTAGGCTGTATAGAGACAGGCTGCATCATGATATTAAATATAAAGTCTAAGCAGTTCATAAAAGTAAGCGAAACCACAAGTGTTCTTTATTGCTTTACCACCTGTCTTGAAAAGTTAATCACTCTAACAGTATAATCCTCAGCAGAGTTACACCCTAAGGCCATTGACTTCAATACTAGACGGTATAACTTTATTTAGGATTTCACAGCTAAATGTTGGGGGGGGGGGGAATTGGTGAAGCCATTTTTGTGGGCTATGATCCAATAAATCTGAAAGGAGGCATTAATCATTGATCACTCAACTAATGATGCTGTATTCAGCAGTATTTGCAATTTATAAAAATATTATATTTAGGATTAATATATATACACACAGAGCCTTTGCATTATCATTAGTTTTATATTATTTTTACATTTTTCTTCTTTTGCATGTTATTTTTTCCAACTCTTTCCAACCGTTCAAACAATTCTCACTCAATTCAGGCTTTTTATATAAACACTTTCACAGCCAGTGCATATGAAGTGAAGGGGGTTAAGAGATTAGGTGCAGGCCGTTGGATCATATGCTTCCTCCCTCTCATCGGTCCCCTCTTCAGAGTGAATTTTCTTCCTCCTGCAGGAGAAGGGAGAGAAGGAACTTTGGTAACCTACATTGGGATTAGTACACACATGAACACATGAAGCTGCCTTCTACTGAATCAGACCCTTGGTCCATCAAAGTTGGCATGTAAAAACCAACTCTTCTTCTTCTTCTATTCTGATGATATCCAGCTCAATATTTAGTTAAACACATAAAGCTGCCTTATACCGAATCAGACCCTTAGTCCATCAAAGTCAGTATCATCTACTCAGACCGGCAGTGGCTCTCAGGCAGAGGTCTTTCCAGAGGTCTTTCATGTCACCTACCTGCGTAGTCCCTTTAACTGGAGATGCCGGGGATTGAACCTGGGACCTTCTGCATGCCAAACAGATGCTCTACCACTGAACCACAGCCCCCCCTATAGTAGGCAGAAACCAGTCTTTGGAAATGACAGCATTCAAAAGTTTTAAAAGCCCATGTCAATGAAAGATTCCCATTTGCAATTCAAGACGTATAACTATATATTCAGGCTGAAATTTGCCACGTTGAGTCTAAAGCAGAAAAATGATTGTGGGGGGGGGGGGATCCAGTAATCTGAGCAGAGGACACTGGCAGATGGAGGTTGTTACCTCCCAGCAATCCCTTCCAGCTTCAAGAAAATTGAATCCTGTGTTCACAGGACTCATGCAGGGCAGGCAGCTGCTGATAGTTCACGTGGTTTGCCCCTTCGAAAGGAGCTTCTGGTGCTTGACCACTGGGTCTTCCTTTGATCTAGTCTGACCCCGGATAAGGTGAGATGGGAACAAAAGGAATGGGAAGGGGAGGTTCTCGTATCATCCTCCTGCAGACTTCTGGGCACGGCCTTCTTTTGTCTCTGGCTTCAACCAGGATCTTATTGAGATGGTCCCCAAAGCACCTCTCGCCTTGGAATGGATATGGACTTAGAATGGAGACCCACATGTCACATGCAAAGCCATAGGGCTCGCTTGGCAATAGAAGCTGTTACCATAGAGCGCAAAAGTGATTGCATTCAGAGAAGCATCCATCAGGAAGGTGACTGCCTTGAGAACATGATTGGCGCCCTCTGTGGCCCTTGTGTTGCCACTGGGAATGAGTTGGACCAGCTTCCAGGCCCACACTGCCCTAGAGATTAAGGCAGGGGTTGCCGATGCCCTGATCGTCGTTGCCATGGCCTCATGGGAGTTCCTCTCTTCTGTCCAACTCAACGCCATCCTCTGACACCAGGCCAGTGGACTGCAATGCTGCTCTTGGAGCATCCACCAGGGGGACCTGCAACAAATCCATAGCATGAGGAGCCAATTCAGAACCAATAACCCTATTCAGAACCAATAACCACAACAGGAGACACACTGGTCCAAAGAAGATGGTTTACTGGCAGCATAGGGTTGCAGAGCACACAGGATCTAAGACAGCAATGGGGGGGGGGGGCACTGGGATACACTTGACTATATAAAAGCATAGAAAAAAGCATTCAGCAGCCCAGGACAGGCTAAAGAGATTACATTTTCAAAACAGTCTAGAGATGCCTCCGTTCCCACGGAGTACCGTCTACTTCAAAGAGGTCAAATATGCAAAACAATCCTTGGGAGCAAGTTGGTGGAAAAGCGAAACTGAGAGACAGGCCTGACAGGAATAAAGCTTTTTTGGTAAAGTTTGGAAACTGCCTGTTAGATACAGGCTTGGCCCACTCTCCATCAGTCTTTCAAAGAACTCAGGAAACTCTGGGCTAAAGTTGTCAGGGGAACTCTCTCTTTGAGGAACAGAAGGGAAAAGGAGAGGGTCCCCTTTGTATTCAGAGAGAAACTCATCTCTCATATGTAGCTCCAAAGCCTCCGAGGCTTGCTGAATGGCTATTATGAAGTGTGGGGCGGAGAGAAGCCACAGACACAGAAGAAGCAGAAAGAGAGGAGCCGAGGAGAGGTGTGAAGAAGAAAAAAGAACAGGCTGGGAGAAGATAGAACTCTCAAAGTTTGAGGTCGCTCTGAAGAGAAAGGCAAAAAGCCTGCTCAGAAGCTGCACTCCCTGCCAAGGCATGGAGAAAAACTGAGACTGGGTGATTCCCACCCAGGAGACAGAAAGTTGAAGAAAGTTGCCTCCCTTAGCAGTTGGTGGGAATCACCCATTCCAAGATGCCCTCCTCCTCAGAGCAAGAATTGTTGATTCTCCTCTCCCTGTTCTCCCCTTTTACCATACTGCCATTGTTGTTTTGATTTAATCCAGTAATCCACTGTATATTTCCCTTCTTTTATCTCCAGGCTGGCTCTCTGCACCCCTTTATCTCGCCTTGGAAAAGAACTTGCCACATTTAGTCAGAGGGCTGTATCGGACACCTTATTAACAATCAATCGAATGGAGCAGGCGCGCACAGAGTATAGAGGGGCTTTACTGTGGATGAAGGATGCATCCCAGGAATTGGATCCAGACACCCACAAGCAAATGGAGAAGTTCAAAAAAGTATAAATTTTGAAGACAAAGCTGATCTATACATTGTTCAGATGTCATTTTCCCTCCAGGGTTTATATTTGAGAAGAGATTAGGTTTTGGCCTTGAGTATATGAACTGCCTCTTGTACCCCTCCCCAATCCTTCATCCCAGCAAGAAGGGAATAGCTCAGCTGAGATCCCACAGTTATTTGACTCTCCCTTGACGCCTCCAACTTCAAACATAAAATCCAGTGGTTAATACAATGCCTTTTTAGTTTCAAATGTAACAGGCCCCTTAAAAATCTGAGAGCAGAGGGAAAATGCAGCAGTTCTTAAATTAACAATACAGGGAATATTTTATGGTCTAGAAATGTAAGAGAGCCAGTATGGTGTGGTGGTTAAGAGTAAGAGAGCCAGTGTGGTGTAGTGGTTAAGAGTGTCTGGCTAGTATCTGAGTGACCCAGGTTCAAATCCCCACTTGTGCCATGGAAGCTCACTGGATGACCTTGGGCCAATCACGCACTCTCAGCCTAACTTACCTCGCAGGGTGGTTGTGAGGATAAAATGGAGGAGAAGAGAACAGTGTAAGCGGCTTTGGGTCCCCATAGGAGACAAAGGCAGGGTATAAATGAATTCAATAAAATAATAGAAAAAGTTAATGGAAGCCAAATTGGGTACTTGGGGGGTGGAAACAAGCCACTCCATCAAAAATAGTTACTTCTTCCCCCTCCTGAAAAACTCCTGCAGAAATAACACTTTTTAAGCCTATGAATACAGACAAGAATGAGATGTAATCAGTCAGTTCTTTAGAGTGAGGGCCATATGCTAAGTGGCCATATGAGTGAGGGCCATATGCTAAGAGACCATTGGTGCTAGTTTGGGTTCCTAACATTGGTACAAGATATCATCAGTGTCCTTGGCCCAATCTTGTAGGCTGCTGTACTTCTGTAGAAGATTATCTGGTCAGGCCAGAAAGTAATATAAATATTGTATAGAGACAGTGGGCAACAGCTGTCATATAATTTTCTTGTTTATTGTTGCAGGTTCAAATGCAAGTAAGAAACACCAAAATTCAGTTTGATAAACTGAAGATGGATGTTTGTCAGAAGGTAGACCTTCTTGGAGCCAGCCGCTGTAATATGCTGTCACACTTCCTTGCTATCTACCAGGTATCTGTTCCAGTTTTAGGTAGCATTGGTACCCCATACCACTAATGCATTTATTTATTTATATGATCTTTATTAATATAATCATTTCTACCTTGTCGAAGGCTTTCACGGTCAGAGTTCATTGGTTCTTGTAGGTTATCCGGGCTGTGTGACCGTGGTCTTGGTAGTTTCTTTCCTGACTTTTCGCCAGCAGCTGTGGCAGGCATCTTCAGAGGAGTAACACTGAAGGACAGTCTCTCTCAGTGTCAAGTGTGTAGGAAGAGTAATATATAGTCAGAAGGGGGTTGGGTTTGAGCTCAGTCATTGTCCTGCAAAGCATTAAAGGTAATGTGCAAATCATTGTCCTGTAAGTATCAAGATAATGTGCTAATGAGGGTGTGGTATGTTAATGTGGAACATTGTATCCTGAAGTGATCTGTTAACATGTGGAATCCAAAGCTAATTCGCATGGCTATTGTGGACTGTAGTCTTTGTTAGTCTGAAGGTTTTCAGGACAGGAAGCCAAGGCTTATTCATTCTTAAACTCTCTTCTTTTCTGTTGTGCTGATGTTTATGAATTTCAATGGCTTCTCTGTGCAATCTGACAAAATAGTTGGTAGAATTGTCCAGTATTATTAGCACACTAATCCTCATTAGCACATTATCTTGATACTTACAGGACAATGGTTAGCACATTACTTAATGCTTTGCAGGACAATGACTCAGCTCAAACCCAACCCCCTTTTGACTATATATTACTCTTCCTACACACTTGACACTGAGAGACACTGTCCTTCAGTGTTACTCCTCTGAAGATGCCTGCCAAAGCTGCTGGCGAAACGTCAGGAAAGAAAATAACAAGACCACGGTCACACAGCCCGGATAACCTACAAGAACCGATGAATTTCTACCTTGCTTTTTCTTCAGACCGAGGGCAATGAATTAAGTGTACTGAGCTGAAGTACTGAAGTCAGAGATTTATACATTGAATATTTTATGTGCTGTTCTGATATTATATTGTTTGATGTTACTATTATTGATACTTTTATAGCAGTAAACATCAGGGCAGCACACAAAATACTCAAGACATAAATACAATAAAATGGAACTGCCCCTGCTCAAATCAGAAAATGAACAAGTATATCAGTAAGCAAACTAGCCAATTAAAAATAGAATGAAAATCAAAGCAACATAGAGGCAAGGAAAAACAAGATAATAGCTGCCAAAAGCCCATTGAAATAGGCCTGCCTTGCACAGTTTCCTAAATATGCCCAGAGCAGCTCCACATACTTCCTTAGATAGGCTATTCCAAAGAGTTGGTGCCACCACCACATAGGCCAGTTCTGTTGCGGAGGCCAAATTTTATGTTTGCCATCCCCCCCTTCTAAGCATTATTACTTCTCTGATGGTAGGGAGAAGTCACTAGCAACTTGAGAGCTCTTGTGGACTCATCCTTAAGGCCTCGACATTTCTGAGCACTTGCAAGCAAGCCCTTTTGATTAATTTCCTCAACGTTACATGGGGCAGGCTAGGCAAACAGGTTGGTGGGATTTGGCTACATGCAGCACACAAAAAATGTATCATGGAGCCCCAACACCATTTCGTTTTTAAGAAAAATAGCTGCGGGAAGGGCAATTTCAGGCAGAAAAGCAGCCAGGGAATGCTTAATCCAGAGGTGTCAAACATACGGCCCACGGGCCAGATCCAGCCCCTTGAGCGCTCTAATCCAGCCCGTGAGCCAGCCGAGGCAGCCAGCCCACCCCATCCCAATCTGGGCTGGCGGGCTTGCCAGCCAAGGCACCCCCCCCCTTTGATCTGGGCTGCTGAGGCATGGCCCGGCCAAGTGACATTTATGTCATATCTGGCCCTCGTAACAAGTGAGTTCGACACCCCTGGCATAATCCTTTTACCCACCTGTTTCTCTGCTCTGAAATTTGCTGTCTAAACACAGAAATAGTGGGCCAGAAAAGGATAATTACACCCTCTTGCCACCACTTTTTTATTAGAATTTTCTCATTCTGTAACTCCCCCCGCCCCCCAATGGTGTTGGGGCTTCATTACTCGTACTTGTGTATAATATTTATTTAGCCCCTTTTCATAGCCATTTATTAAACTTGATTGCTACCGCTGATCATTGGAGTCTCACCCTACAAAGGAAATTCTCTGAGGGCCAAATGGTGCCCCCATAATATTTCTGGCAAGTATAGCTTGTCTACTGCAGTACTGCCATGTTGTAAAATATTCTCTTATATGTCTGATAATTTTCCTAATTTTACTTTGCTTACTTTAGACAGCTTTTTTGCATTTCTGTGAAAAGTCCGCTCAAAAGATGTCTGAAATTGATGGATGCTTTGCACGTTTTTGCTCAAACTATCCTGTGGCATCTGAGGTATGTTGCAAAAAGTACAGAAAAGGAACAGCTCTAGAGAGAAAAGCATGCTGAGATTTGCTGGGTAGCTTGACAATGTCATTGTGTCTGCTAGGTTTTTTATTCACTATTTTAAAACTGTGTGTTATCTAAAAGTACATAGTATCATAGCATATTCCACTTCTATATTTACTATAAGTTGTTTTATGTATAATCTCAGAAAGCTGGCCTCGGTTAGAGAAAAATAGGAACATCGTGAAACATGAAATGAAAGATGTTAAATACATTTAACAAATAAGGGTTGCCCTGTATCATACAAAGGCGTGAGGAAGACAGAAGAGGCATTATGGATAGTGAATAGTCACTTAGCCTCTTGATTTGATTTCATTGGCACACAACGATATGCATATAGGTAAGGGTTGTTTCACACATTGCATACAGTATTGCCATTGAAAAAGCAATTAACAGGGCGCCAAAGCCAGCCATGATGCCTTATGGAACTTAAGTATGCACTTTACGTTTTCAAGTGTAACCTTAAAACTATAACCTGGTGTAGGCCCCAAACTATAAGTTATGGAAGAGGGCAACGACCCAACTGTGCCTCACCAGTCATGTGCTGCTAAAGCAAGTGTGACATGATGCTACCACATTAATATTTCCCTATCCCTACTTGTGTGAGGGCAGCAGCATAAACAAATGTCATCATATCATGATTTCTTTTTCAAGGACATGTTACATTGGTGCCCATAAAAAGTCTACCAATAAAATGTGGTTTATGAATAATACATATACACCTAAGAACACTGTAATGTGCAAAGCAACCTTAAGTTCATGCATTCACTTAGGCTGTTGTTTATTTTCCAATCTTGGGAAGGTGACAAATCTACTTGGCTCATTGGGACACTAACTGTTGTAGTATTCTCTCTTTCTTTCATATTGTTTGAGTTGCTATGCTTTCTCACATCTACAAGAATCTCATCCAATATGGAGGGAATATAGTCTTACTGATTAACACCTTGCTGGAACAGTAACTTCTCCTACGGAGGCTCCGGCGTCTTGATTTGTGGGTTATTTCCTTCCATCATCTGGGTAGGCAGGTCGGGAAATAGCCTGCAAAATCTCAGTTCCGTCCTGCCTCAGATGGGTTAGCAGGTCGTAAGCACAGCTCTGTGCTTACTTGGTTTAGTGGTAGTTTTACCGAGTGTTTTTCAGCTCCTTCTGTCTTGTTTTTTTGTAGGTACTAGTTTCCCTCCGTCTTAGTGTCTACCTTTGCTTGTTTGTTTCCCTGCGTGTTTGGTGTTAGTGTGGGCTTTTGATCCCCAGAATCGGTTCCTTCGGAGATTCAAAATGGTGGACGCTGTTATTGAGAGGGAGGATGATCTCCTCTCTGTCACTGACTACCAAGTAGGGTTGGTTCAATCCGTCCCAAAGGAGCCCGGTACTCCCAATGTCCGCAATTGCGGCGTTTTAGGGAGCAAGGAGCAGGAAAGCTCTTTTCAAGCCGCAGAAGACGCTCCGAAGGGAAAGAAGGCGCGGAAGACCGGATCGGTCAAAAAAGCCGCACCGGCCCTTCAGGGTGTTAAAAAGAGAAAGCGCGGCCACCAATTCGGCAAGTCTTCGAGAGCCTGGAAAAGATCTCCCGCCTTCTCCGAGTCAGCGGACGACGCAGAAAGCACTGCCTTCCGGGCGACCTCGTTGGCGGCCGGCTCGTCCATCCTGTCAGGAGTGGGTAACGTTCCACCCTTCGTGGGCGGCCATTTTACCTCAGCAGCGTGTGGTTTTTTCCCCCCTCCTTTCCCGGCGGGCGGCCATTTTAACACCTTCCCGGCAATGAGTGGCCAATTCCCCTCCACATTTTTGGCACCAGGAACCCAGCCGGCACCCGTAAATCTAGCTACGGGGAGTCCTTTTCCCCCTCCTTCTAGCAGTTGGATGCTTACTAGAGAGGAGGCAGATGAAATGATTAACTTAGCCCTGCAGAGGCAATGGCAGGCTTTTCATGCCCACCAAATGCGAACTCAACCTTGTGCTGGGCAGGGAAGGGTTGAGTCGCCTACCTCCTCCTCAAATAGATCTCATCTACGCAGGGAGGGGGTGCTCCACTCCATACGGAGGGACCTTCGACCAGTGCGCAGTGGCCCACAAAGACGGCATTAAAATCCCAGAATGTGGAGCAGGAACATAGCTTCCCTGGCACCAGTTCTCAAGCCTCTTACCTCGACTCTGATGAGGAAAAAGAAGAGGGAGAATTCGATTCCAATGAGGAGGGGGTTCTTGGCGAAGAGCCTCAGATCCGGCTCTTTAAAGGAGAGGATTACCAATCCCTTTTAGCTAAGGCCATTTTGGCCTTGGACCTTAATGAAGACTCGGCTGAGTCAGAAGTTGCCAAGCCTAGCTTGAAACAGGGAGTAGCAGAGTGCTTTCCACGCAAGAAGGCGAGGCATAATTTGGTCCCATTCCCTGTGTTCTTTCTAAGAGCCATTTAGGAGGAGTGGAACAACCCAGCCTCCAATAGACAGACTTCCCCCTCTATCAAAAAGTTATATACTCTCGCCCCACATGCAATGAACCTTCTGAAGGTCCCACTGGTGGATGCACCTGTGGTGGACTTACAAGCCCCAGGCCTAGTACCTGAGGACGGTTTGGGATCTCTCAGAGATCAATTGGATAGGAAGTCTGAGAGTCTCACCAGAAAAGCACATGAAAATGCGGCCCTGGCTATTCAGGCTAGCGCTACAACTTCAATATTTGCAAGAGCGTCGTTCCTCTGGGTGAAGAAGCTTATCCAGCTAGTTCCCCTGAGCACCACAGAATTGTGTGTGGTTTAGAGAGGGTTCAGGCCGCTATAACTATGATGGCCAATGCATCACTGGATACCATGTCTTTTACAGCACGATCCATGGCTTCCATGACTTCAGTGCGGAGGGCCCTGTGGCTTAGGGCTTGGCCTGCGGACTTCAAGGCCAAAACTACATTGATGGCTTATCCTATACAGGAGGGCCGGCTGTTTGGGGACAAAGTAGACAAGACTTTAGTGGAAACTAAAGACAAAAAACGTCTTACCAAAGCAATTCAAGAAAGAATCACGGGCTCCGTCTTACCAGTCCTTTCATGCCTCTAGAACACAGAGCAAATATTGCTCCGATTTTAGGAGGGGTTCCTGGAACTCTTCCTGTCCCTTTCGGAGGGGTGTAAGTTCTCCAGACCTCAGGGTCAGCAGTCCCGCTCGGAGAGGGGGGACAAGTTTCCATAGCCAGTGACGCTGATCAGATTCCAGTGGGGGGAAGGCTTCTGTTTTTCAGTTCCAGGTGGGCTGCCTCAGGCCCGGACCATTGGGTATTCCAAATTGTCACCAAGGGCTGCCTTCTAGAATTCACCACCCCTCCAAAGGATCGATTCCTGCGATCTCCAGTTCCTATCAAGGCAGAGAAACTCAACAGAACATTCAGGGCCATTCAACATCTTCTGGCCATAAAGGCCATAGAACCGGTGCCAGCTCTCGAGAGGGGCCTGGGAGTTTATTCCATATTTTTTACAGTCCCCAAAAAGAACGGGGACTGGAGAGCCATTCTGAACTTAAAATATCTGAACTGGCGGATGGCTCGAAGACATTTTCGCATGGAAACAGTGAAATCGTGGATTCACTACTCCCAGGCAGCTTTATGATGGCGGTGGACCTGACAGAGGCTTACTTACACGTGCTTATACACAGTTCACACAGACGCTTCCTGTGTTTCACTTTCAGACAGGCACATTTCCAGTTCAAGGCCCTCCCTTTTGGGTTAGCTCCCGCCCCGAGGGTCTTCACCAAGATCCTAGTAACACTCATAGCCACGCTCAGACAGGAGGGAATCCAGGCACATCCGTCCCTGGACGACATCCTGATCTGTGCAAGGTCGGAGCGGCAATCCAGGCAGCACACAGCAAGAGTGATACAGGTTCTGCAGGAACATGGTTATCTAATAAATGTTCCCAAGAGTTTTCTGTCTCCCTCACAGTCAATGATTCATTTAGGGGTTCACATAGATACGGTTCAGAATGCCCTGTCACTACCCCAGGAGCGCATTCAGAAGTTGATGGACGCCACGTCTTCCGCAGCCAGATCCAGGACGGCCAGACTTATGTTCCTTGCTCATCTCCTGGGGCTAATGATTGCACGTATAGCAATCGTTCCGTGGGCACGTTTCCACTCCAGGCCTTTACAATGGCAGATCCGGCCTTTTCAAGGGGACATTGCCAGGAAGAGGGACAGGGCAATTTCACTGTCGTTGGAAACACGGAGAAGCCTTCGATGGTGGTCAGAGTGAAGGAATCTAACCAGGCACACTTTTTACATACACGAGAAGCCCACTCAGGTGATCACGGATGCCAGCCTTCAGGGTTGGGGTGCCACTCTTTTGTCTCACTCTACCCAGGGCAGGTGGTCCACGGAAGAGACGTCCCTGCATATCAACATTTTGGAGTTAAGGGTGGTAAGGCTACCTCCTCAAGGGGTTGCATGTCTTAATAAGAACAGACAATATTGCAACAAAGGCTTATCTCAACAAGCAGGTGGGGGGTCCCGGTCCTCTTCCCTTCATCGGGAAGCGGTGCAGATTTTTACCTGGGCACAAACCAATCTTCAGTCCATTTGAGCAGAGCACATCAGGAGAACCTTAAATGTGCAGGCAGACAACCTAAGCTGGCAGTTCGCAGATGAAGGAGAATGGTCCTTAGACCATACGGCCTTCTGTCAGGTTACAACCGTTTTCAGAGTTCCCTTAGTCGACTTAGTCGGCTCCGCAGAAAACTGCAAAGTAAACAGGTTTTTCTCCAGGTATTACCATCCGGCGGTGGAGGGCGTAGACGCCCTTCTGAGCTCTTGGCCTCGAGGGCTGCTTTACACCTTTCCTACCCTACCCATTCTGCCCAAGGTATTGAGGAAAAGCAGGCAGGAGAGGGCTGAAGTTATCCTAGTGGCCCCGTTCTGGCCCCGTCGACCATGGTTTGCGACCCTACGCCAGATGTCATGTCAGGATCCGTGGCCAATTCCGACCCAGTGGGGACCCTATGCCAGGGTCATCTAGTTCACGCAGATCCTCAGTGGTTCTCTTTGACCGCCTGGCGCTTGAGAGGCGAGCCCTATTAAATAGGGGATACTCATTAGGAATTGTGGATACCATCCTAGAGGCACATAGGCCTTCTACTAGGCGTATCTATAATACATCATGGAAAGCCTTTGTTCGGTAGGCCAAACGTAAGAAGGTAGACCCCCTTCACCCAGGCATACACAATATTCTGGAGTTTTTGCAGGAGAGCGTGAAGCTTAAGCTTTCCGCTTCCACCTTAAGGAGACAGTTAGCAGCTCTGTTCCAGAGCTAGAGGGGGTTCCCACGTCCAGGCACCAACAAATACTCACCTTTTTAAAGGGTGTCACTCAAACGCAGCCACCAGTCTCTCATAGATTTCCATCGTGGAATCTTAATTTGGTACTGAACGCCCTCACAAAGGCTCCCTTCGAGCCACTTCGTACTGTAGCCTTGAAGTACCTTAGGATGAAGGTTTTATTTTTGATTTCAATCACATCCACTAGACGGGTGTTGGAAATCAGAGCCTTGTCCATACGCAAGGGTCTCTGTACATTCCATAAGGACAAGGTAGTCTTTTTTTTTTAATAATTTTTTTATTGTTTTCTCATTTTGTACATCATTAAACATTTTACTTATATGCTTAACAATATAAATTCAACTCTATAAATTCTAATCTAAAATTAACAAAACATAATTGACTTCCCCTTCACTCTCTTCTGTCCATAATTAAATTGTGTATACTTTTGCTAACATTATGATCCCCCTACTCGATTACTTTGTAGATATCTTAATTTATCTAATTGATATGTCTATAATCATCCTAGTGTTTCCACAATACCAAATAAATGGTGGGGGATTAAATCAAAGAGTATCCTTTAAATCTCCCCCTCCCCCTCTTTGTCTTAGATGAAGCAACAAATGCTTGGCCCAGTATTTTCCTATCCAAATATTTTCTATCCTTTTTGGCAATGTGAGTTTCTTGTAGACAAATTAATGTATATTTCTGTTTTTGCAATAATTTGAAGATTCTCACTCTTTATTTTTTCATTACGTCCATTTACATTCCATGAAATAACTTTCGCCATGATGATTCTTTAGTATGTTATAGAAATCTTATAATCTGTTTCCTCCTGATGCTCCTTTCAGTGAAAGATCCTCTTCTTCTTTTTCTTCATCTTGTTCTGGTTCAGTAAACGTATCATCTTGATCCCAGATCCTACCTTCTCCCCAAAGGTAAATTCTCCATTTCATCGAGCACAAGAATTGAACTTACCTTCCTTTTGCCCGCAGCTTTCAGGTAAAAAAGAAAGGGCATGGCATACCCTGGATGTACGTAGGGCTCTACGTATATTTATAGATAGAATTGCGGACATACGTCAATCGAACTACATGTTCATAGGTATTAACAATCCTAGAAAGGGCATGAGGATGTCAGCGGCGGCTATCAGCCGCACCCTCAGGCTGTGCATTCTGCAAGCTTATAAGGCCACGAGAACCCCCGCGCCAGAGGGTGTCACAGCACACTCCTTGCGCAGTGCTGCCACCTCTGCGACTTTTGATCATCAGGCGCCTGTAGAGGAAATTTGCAGAGCCGCTACCTGGGCGTCGGTATCGACCTTTATTAAACATTATAGGGTAAATACCTGGGCATCAGCCCAGGCGGCCTTTGGTCGCAGGGTTCTGCAGCATGTGGTGGAACAGGTTACACTTCCCGCCCTTTTGAGAGCTCTTGGAGGTCCCGCAAATCAAGACGCCGGAGCCTCAGTAGGAGAACGGAGCATTGTTTACTCACCGTGAATGCTCCTTCTCTCCTGAGGTGAAGGCGTCTTGCCCGCCCAGCACAGTTGTTAAAAGGGTTAATCAGAGCTTATTTCTTGGTTTCTCATGTTTGTTTCCTGTGTGGGAGTTGTCAAGCTGTTTGTTCTACATCGAAGGAGCTTCATTCCTGTTTTTTAATAGCTTAGCAAGACTGTTACTGAGATTTTGCATGCTATTTCCCGCCAAGGGAAGACAGGAAGTCAAAAGATCTTAGTCCTGCCTACCCAGATGATGGAAGGAAATAACCCGCAAATCAAGATGCCTTCGCCTCAGGAGAGAAGGAACATTCACGGTGAGTAAACAATGCTCCAATCTCTGCAGAAAATCACAACCCAGAGAGCCTCTATGCTTTATGTGTATCTTATTGGGGAGGGGAGAAAGGGAGCAATGGCTGTGACAATGATAAAATACAATAAAGGTTTGAAGAATCTAAGATGCAACTAATAGATTCAGTTTGCCTTTTCCATCAGTGCTTCAGTGATCCATTAAATCTAGAGAGAAAAGGACACTTCCTTAAAATATAGGATTAAGAAATAGGGCATACTGTTTTCACTATTCAGGAAATATGTTTTCCATAATCTGCTGTTCTTGAATTGCAGTGTTCCAATTTAAAAAGATTTTTAGTAACCTCTCCTAGTTACAAAATAAATTTTAAAATGTGCTTACTTTGTGTAGAGTCACCTGATCTGTGTAGAAAAGCTAACAAAATGATTATTTAAGACTGCTAGTATTAAAGATCACTCTCAAGAATGTGTCTTTTTAGAGAAGTCTCACTGAAGACAAAATCCTTACTCTTTTTTTTAAAACAACAACAACATGTTTATGCAGTTGCAGGCACCTAACCAATGTACTGCAGAAAATAAGGAAGATGCAGCTTCTGCAGACCTTGAAAGGTAAGTGCAACAGGAAATTATTTGAACGGGAGATAACAAAAAAGACCCAAACTTGATTACATGAGTCAGCTTTTTGCGCCTATGTAAAGTCTGGTTAGGGCATGCAACAGCAATGCACAGTCAGAGTTCCCTCATCTGTCAACTTCAAAAGCTCGGGCTTGAACACATGAACACTTGAAGCTGCTTGATACTGAATCAGACCCCTGGTCCATGAAAGTCAGTATTGTCTACTCAGACCAGCGGCAGCTCTCCAGGGTCTCATGCACAGGTCTTTCACATCACCTACTTGCCTCTAGTCCCTTTAACTGGGGATGCCAGGGATTGAACCTGGGACCCTCTGTATGCCAAGCAGATGCTCTACCACTGAACCACAGTTCATTGTCAGTCTTCAGTGCAGCCCCACATATGGGACTGCGCAGGCGCAGGCCAGCCTGTCGGTGGAAGATTTTTCTAGCCTCCTAGTAACAGAGGGGGTGCCCCTCCCCTCTTGGGTGAGCGTGGCGGTTCCTTCCCGCCCAAACCACCACGTGACCCAATGGGAGGGGCGCCCCCTCCTCCCTCAGTTCCTTTTTCGCCGCCGTGTGGTGTAGAAGTGTTCAATAAACCTCCTGCTTTTCGTGAGTTTTCATCAGATACTTACCCAGTCTGAGGCAGTCCATCTGGCCTAGACTGAATCGCTTCTTAGTGCCACCATGGCAGCTAAGCCGCCGTTTAAAAAGTGTTCCTCTTGTGGCTTAAAAATGCCCTGCTCTGATGAGCACGAGCTGTGCCTTCTTTGTCTGGGGGAGGGGCATTCTGTGCAGACTTGCGCCGTCTGCAAGAAGTTTACCAGCGCAGCCAGGAAGGACAGGGCGTTTCGGCTTAAGGCTGCCCTATGGGAAAAGTCTTTGGAGGCAACGGCAAAGCAAACCGCTTCTGTGCGCTCCACCCCGACCCGACCATCAGCTGATTTATCGGGGGCAGCGTCTGTCCATTCTGCGAAGAGCACAGCCTCGGCCCCAGCAAAAAGCGCTGCGCCCGCTACAGGGGCAGTCGTTCAGGCCCCAACTGTCGAACCGGAGGGCTCCTCGGTTCAAAGCACACTCCCCTGCTCAGCTAGCTCGACGCCTGCAGTTGCCTCGGTCCCGACCGGCGCTCCGCCCCCTGGCTCGGTTCCAGCTTTTGCAGTCCCTCCGCCCTCGGGCTCGAGCTCACGCCTGACGGCTGCAGACCAGAGACCCCCTACCGCGGGCTCGTCGTCTGTGGGAAAGAGAAAGAGCTCTTCTGCTCCGCTAGAGCCTTCCTCCCCTAAGAGGCTGAAACATAAGGATAAATCTGATAAGAAAAAGAAAAGCTCTGCTGCTAAGGTGACACGGGCTATTACCCCCCCTCCTCCTAAAACCCCGTCAGTGGGGTCACCTGCTCATTCTATTTTTGGTCAGGATTTAATTTATCCCTCCCCTGAGGGTTTTGAATCCCGTTCAGTCTCTCCTGCGCCTAACCTGCATTGGCAGTGTTACCAGCAGCCACAACAAATGCTTATCTCTCCTGCTGACATCCCCAGTTGGATCGAGTTCTGCAGGACCAGAAACCTGGATATTTGTGGTCAGCCTGTCCAACGGGCACTGCCAGCCCACCTGGACCCTCCAATCCTTACACCTGAGTTCCAGCAGTATGTTGCTCCTTTAGATCCATACGATCCTATGGAGGGAACCTCGGCTATGAATACAGCATCGGATGCCACTCTTGATTTATCCCCAGATGATATGTCTGGTGACCAGGATAATGTCCCTCTTACTGAAGATTCTAGAATTAGGGCAGACCAAATGTTAAGGATTGCTGCAGCCCTGGACCTTGATGTAACTGCTGTGGATAACAAGCCAAAGGATAAAATCCTAAGTAGACTCCATGCTGGATCTGTGGATATGGTACTTTTTCCTGTATTAGAGGGCCTTCAAGATATCCAAGCCCCCATCTTTTCTAAACCTGCCTCTGCCCCTCCTACTACTAGAAGGGTGGATAACTCCTACAGAGTGAAGCCTGATTCATGCTCATTTTTATCTAACCATCCTCCTCCATCTTCCATTGTTACCGAGGAGATGCAGGCGAAGCATAAAATCGGCCACCAAGCCTCGCCCTCTGATAAAGAAAGTAAACGGCTTGATACTCTGGGGAGGAAAGTGTACTCCTCAGCAGCACTTAATTTTCGGATAGCCAATTTCCAGACCATCCTGGGTGGCTACCAGTTGTTCATGTGGGAAAAGATATCTTTGCATCTGGATGATATTCCAGAAGAGCCCAGGAAAGCCATTCAGCAAGTACAGGCCGAAGCCATGCGGGTCTCGCTACAGGAAATTGCAGCGGGAAAGCATGCTGCTGACACTTCGACACGTACGTTAGCGTCAGCCATCACGATTCGAAGACATTCATGGCTCAGGAACACTGCTCTCCCGATTGACACCAGGGCTAGAGTTGAGGATTTGCCCTTCGAGGGTGAGACTCTTTTTTCTTCATCTACCAACGATTTCCTGAAAGAAAAGAAGACAGACCGGCAGACGGCCAGATCATATGGAGTCCTCCCTGCTTCAACTACTACCAGGGATCGCTTCCAACCTCAGAGGAGGCAGAATTACTACCCATCGTACTACAGGCCTCCACAGCAGCAACAGCAGCAGCAGCAACTGTATCCTCGGCAGCAGTACCAACCCCGAGGGACTGGGAGGAGACCCAACTCTTTCGGAGGCAATAAAAGCCGAGCTGCCTCTGCACCTCCCCCTCAGAAGGATATGCACCACCAAGGACGCAAGTTCTGACTCTCACATGTCCAGGAAGAAGACCTATTTTTCCTGGACAGATTACATAAGTACCTACCACAGTGGCAGGCTATTTGCCAAGATGAGTGGGTCCTCCAAATTGTTATGTTGGGTTACATGTTGGAGTTTAGAAGTTTGCCCCCACTGCGACCTCCTTCCGAGGCCAGTGATAACCCAATGGCAGAAGTTGCCTCTCAGTTAGATGAGTTGCTCGCCAAAGGAGCGGTTCAATGTGTTTCCCCCTCTTCCCAAGAGTGGGGTTTTTACTCTAGGTTTTTTCTTATAGATAAAAAGGATGGAGGCCGCAGGCCTATTTTGGATCTCAGAGATTTGAATAAATTCCTCTTTGTTTCACGTTTCCGAATGGTGTCGCTTCCAAATGTTATGGAATTGTTAGCCCGAGAGGCGTGGTTTGTGGTGATGGACTTAAGAGACGCTTATTTCCATATTTCCATCCATCCTAGCCACAGAAAGTACCTGAGATTCAGAAAAGGGCCCAATATTTACGAATACACTGCCCTCCCTTTCGGGTTGGCCACTGCTCCCCGAGTCTTCACTAAGACTATAGCAGTGGTGATGGCTCATCTTAGGACGCTGGGTTTTACAATTTTTCCCTATCTAGACGATTGGCTGATCGTAGCTGCGTCTCCCGACGTCCTAGAACGTCAGGTCGCATTGGTCTTATCCACCTGTTTCAGGTTGGGCCTTGCCATAAATTGGAAAAAGTCCCGCCTCATCCCTACCCAGAGAGTCTCTTTCATTGGGGGGCTCTTGGACTCCCGCCGAGCCCTGGGCATCCTCCCAGTAGAGAGAGCTACCTCTATCAAGAAACTGGTTCGTTCCTTCCAAAGGGTGCGTTGGCGGACCGTCAGGTCTATCCAGAGGTTACTAGGGCTAATGGCCTCTACTACCGCTGTGGTCCTGAATGCTAGACTCCATATGAGACCACTGCAGTTGTGGTTTCTCAGTGTGTTCCGACCCATGCTGCATACCCCTTTCCACCATTTTTCGGTTCCCCGGGTTATACTTAAGTCTCTGGATTGGTGGTTAGTTGATGATCACCTGTTCAGTGGTATTCCCTTTGGATACTGGTCTCATGAAATGACCCTAACCACTGATGCTTCCCTACAGGGGTGGGGGGCCCATTGCGAAGGTCATGCTGTTCAGGGGTTGTGGACGGGGCCACAATCCTCCCTCCATATTAACATGTTAGAATTGGTCACTGTGCGTCTGGCCCTTACCTCTTTTTCAGATGTGATCTACGGTCGCAGAGTGCTCCTCCAGTCGGACAATATGAGTACCGTCTTTTACATCAACAAGCAAGGGGGCACTGGTTCCAGATCCCTTTGCGAAGAAGCCATCAGAGTGTGGGATGTGGCCATTTCTATGGGAGTCACCATCAGGGCGATCCATATCGCAGGGGTAGCAAATACGTGGGCGGACAGTCTCAGCAGGGACTATGTGACCAATCACGAATGGTCTATCCAGGACAAATACCTTGTGCCAATATTCGCAAGGTGGGGATTCCCAGAGGTGGACCTGTTCGCGACCCGGGAATCTACAAAGGCAACTCTTTTCTGTTCTCTAGCAGGGAACGACGATATCTCCCTAGGAGATGCATTCCAGATCAGCTGGTCCCACCGGTTCTTTTATGCCTTCCCCCCCTTCCCGCTATTACCCAGGGTGTTGAACAAGTTTGTGACAGACAACACCCGTTGTGTTCTTATTGCCCCCAGTTGGCCCAGACAAATCTGGTACCCGGAACTAGTCAGACTGGCCGGTCCCAATGTCATTTCCCTCCCGCAGGTCCCGGATCTTCTGGTGTGGGAGGGTATACAGCATCCAGACATACCCAGACTTCACCTAACAGCATGGCTGATCGGGGCACAAATCATACCTTAAGTAGTGGAGTTCAGGAGATCCTGTTACAAGCAAGGAAACCCTCCACTAGGGATTCTTACGCTAAGAAGTGGGCGCAGTTTCAGAACTGGGTGTTAGAAAGAGGCGCTCTACCCTTTCACTGCCCTTTGACATTAATTCTTGAATTTTTGCTTATGTTAGCACATAAAGGTTTAGCGGTATCTTCGGTGAAGGTGTTTCTGGCCGCGATATCCGCTTACCATGACCCTATCGAAGGTTCTACTGTTTTTTCTCACCCCTTATCAAAAAGGTTTATGAAGGGTTTGTTACATGTTTTCCCCCCGGTTCCGGTTTTAGTTCCCCAGTGGTCCCTCCAGTTGGTTCTTGTTAGAATGACAAGACCCCCCTTTGAACCTATGAGTAGGTGTCCTATTTCCCTCTTATCTAGGAAAGTGGCCTTCCTAGTGGCAGTTACATCAACCAGACGTGTAAGTGAATTGGCTGCTTTGAGGTCAGACCCACCCTTCCTGAAGGTTTTCCAGGAGAGGGTCGTCCTTCACCCCAGTTTGGAGTTTTTGCCTAAGGTGGTTTCCAAGTTTCATTTGGCACAACCAGTTACCTTACCTGTGTTTTTTCCTAATCCCTCATCAGTTGCGGAAAAAACCTTGCATACGTTAGATGTTAAGAGGGCTCTTCTTTATTATTTGGAGAGAACTAAGCATTTCAGAATAGATAAGTCATTGTTTATCTGTTATGCGGGTCCTAAAAAGGGAAAGGCTGCTTCTTCCCAGACATTATCTAGGTGGGTCGTGGCTGCTATCCGTTCGGCGTATGAAGCTTCGGGTGCTGAATGTCCACTGGTCGTTAGAGCACACTCCACAAGGGCCACAGGTGCATCAGCTGCTTTCCACAGGAGAGTCCCCCTCCTAGACATCTGCAAAGCAGCAACATGGTCGGATGCTGATACCTTCGTCCGCCACTATGCACTGGACCTGCAAGCGAGAAGAGAGGCTGATGTTGGAAAGGCAGTGCTGCAGTCACTATTCCAATAGTGCGCCTCCCACCTCCAGTATCGTGAGTAGCTCGCTAAAATCCCATATGTGGGGCTGCACTGAAGACTGACAATGAAAACAGAGTTACTTGTAACTGGTGTTCATTGAAGTCTTCGTGCAGACACACATCCCTCCCTCCATCCCCGCTGTGGCTCACTATTGTTTTTTCTTTCACTTTAGGAGTACACGGCGGCGCACAAGAACTGAGGGAGGAGGGGGCGCCCCTCCCATTGGGTCACGTGGTGGTTTGGGCGGGAAGGAACCGCCACGCTCACCCAAGAGGGGAGGGGCACCCCCTCTGTTACTAGGAGGCTAGAAAAATCTTCCACCGACAGGCTGGCCTGCGCCTGCGCAGTCCCATATGTGTGTCTGCACGAAGACTTCAATGAACACCAGTTACAAGTAACTCTGTTTTCTTCCTTCTGTCCGAGCAGATCTGGAGCCAGGTATTAGGCTCAGCAGCCTGCAACTGCCCTGATCTAGTCTTGGGTACAGCACAAAAGCACAGTTTTCCCAGCAAAGCATTTTGCCGAGTTATATGCAACTTGGCATGCCTTGAGAAGGATCCCACCGACACTGGGGCTTCCAGTAACATGCAGGCTGTGTAAGTCCCGACAACATTTGGAGTATGGTTCCTGCATGGGTCTCTGCTACCCAATGGTGACGGAAATTAACAAGACCTCCTTCTCTGGAGGCCACAGGGTGGTGGAGAGAGGAGGCAGGCTTACCCTATAAACAGCAAATGTAATAGCTTGTCACAGACCACATCTCCACAATTGAGATTGGCAGAACAGTTTGCTCCTGCAGGACTGGAATGCTTGACGTAGGGCAGAATTGGTACGATGCCACACTACTGCATACAGTATGGCACTGGCATGGAGGGGCTTCATGCATGCTAGGTAAGGCAAATGAACATTGATGGTCCTCCTTGCTTCTTATGGGTTCTATGTACAAATGGACACAGTATTGTCCTTGTGCTCTGGGCAGGAGCTGTGTCATAGCTAGAATGACTAGGTTTGGATTTTAGGGATATTGATTATATCATCTAGACCCCTTTTGATAGCTAGACATCAGACTGTTTTTGTTATTTATTCAGATCCTAAATAAATATGTATCAAAGTAGACACTGTTACTAATGGGATTTGTTTGCAAACAAATGTATCTCCAGGACTGGAGATGATTTCCCAAAGAAATTAATTCAAAGATTGTTACAAATTCATGTAGATTAATTTACCTATCAATTGTTGCCCTAAATAAGATTCCTTGCTTGTAATAGGTATCTAAAATGACTTAAAATAAAGAACCTAGAGTTCTTAACTCTGGACTTTAAACCCAGAGATTAGAGGCATCTAATTTTTACAAGGCCTGAGCAAGGATATTAACAATAGGACATTTTGGATGACATTAATTTATATATTAATTTATATAAGTTGGAAATGACTTGATGGCACTTAACACAGACACACACAAACATATTGAAATAACTGGAGTAAACTTGTCAAAGCATGTTTTATAAGAAAAAGTAGACTTCAGCACTCCTACTGTATTAGTACTTATACTACAAAAATCAATATGACTTTATTTTTAATCTCAAGGCTGGTTTTACTGAATGAAGATGATTCTCTTCCTCTCTCAGGTAAGATGTTGAATTTTATTTCATCGGAGATTTCTCTAGAGGCAGTAAAAGTAGACCACTTGGTATGCTTACTACTCTTTTTGTGTAAATATACATTAAGGAGGTCACTAGTCTTTTTAATATAGAGAATACTTTGGGTGGTGTGTGAGTCATCAAGTGCCTGATATCCATTACAGCTTTACCTGTACCCAGCCATTCCACAGTCCACAAGGGCAGCCATTCGGTACTCATGCATCTCTTGAAATTTGTGAAGGCATCACATGGATGTCATTTTTTATTTCCTTCAGATCTGAAGAAGTGAGCTATGACTCACAAAAGCTCAACACCCTGCCAGAAATGTGGTTAGTCTTTAAGGTGCTGCTGGACTCTGGCTCTTTTCTATATCTGAAGAAGTGAGCTGTGGCTCACGAAAGCTCATACCCTGCCAGAAATTTTGTTAGACTTTAAGGTACTACTGGACACTGGCTCTTTTCTAGTGCCATCATAAGCAGAGTTACACTCTTTAAAGTCAGCAGGCTTAGAAGGCTGCAATTCTGTTTAGGAATGCACTATAAAGAACAGTCAAGGAAGATGGAAATGCCAGCATAGTTCCATGTCTTTAGATAACATAGGATGTTTTTTCTGGCTTCTGTAAGCCACGTGTGGCGAAAAGATAATGGGATACCCATGTAAGGACAGGAGGGAGGGATGTCACATGGTCTGCACCAGGAGAGACATCTGTGCAATTCAACAAATTTGCATCGGCCTGCTTTTATACATTTCCCCCTTTTATACTTTCCTCCTATACAATGGGATTCTTCACATACAAAATGTATATATACTGGAATGTATGAAGGGCAATATGAATGGATTTTCCCTCACATTAATATTACATTTGTAACATACAGTGATTTAGCCTTTGAGCACCCCAAATAGAACAAAGAAGCCACATTATATGTCTCCGTGTTTTAACAGTTTGCAAGTGGCTGTTAAATTTAAGGAAAGGAAACAATGCAGGACAATGATTCAGCTCAAACCCAACCCCTTTCTGACTACAACTCTTCCTACACACTTGAAACTGAGAGACACTGTCCTTCAGTGTTACTCCTCTGAAGATTCCTGCCACAGCTGCTGGCGAAACGTCAGGAAAGAAAATACCAAGACCACGGTCACAAAGCCCGGATAACCTACAAGAACCAACGAAAGACTAGAAATTTGCGAATTCAGCCATCAGCTATCTATTTGTAATTCTTTCTAGCTGCAGTTGTCAGGTTTCCATCTTCAATTCATTTGTTCTTTGGTTATTCTTTCAGTACATGGGCCGTCTTCTGCTTTTCCTCCCTCTCTGGACATTCCTCAGCAATGTGTTTTTGGTCCTGCTGTCGTTTTTACCACGCTTAAACTTATCTCTGTTTCTCTGTTATCTTTACATTTGTAATGCAAAACACTCTGTGCCACCCCTACCCATAACCAAAGCCTGTCAGCCAGCCATCTGTATGGTTAGGGTTGCCAGCTCCAGGTTGGGAAATACCTGGAGATATTGAGGGTGGAGCCTGAGGATGGCGGGGTTTGTAGAGGGGAGGGACTTCAATGCCAGGGGAGGGAGTCCAATTGCCAAAGTGGCCACCTTCTCAAGGGGGAAGTAATCTCTGTCATCTGGAGATCAGTTGTAATAGCAGGAGATCTCCAGCTAGTACCTGGAGGTTGGCAACCCTAGCATTACCAGAAGTCTCCGGGTGACTGTAGCAGCTCTCAGTTCAGCAACACGAGCCAATAATTCACGTGCCTTCTTGCTTCTCCTACCAGCTGTGAAACAGAACAAGCAAATTGCTTGGAGGCTGGCAACCCTATGTACTGTGGCAATGCTGATGTTGCCACAACCTAATTTCCACCACAGCAAATGTGTCTAGGGGGCCTGTTAGGGCGGTCCATATCAAGAAACTCATCTCTTATTGCAGTTTCTTGTTTTATTAAAAGACTGGTTCAGGCTGGAGGCCTAGTCAAGGTGGAAGTTTCCTTACTGAAACACAGCAAATTGTTGACTTGCAGAAGCCTCGATTAGGGAATGAGAACCAGGTGCAGTTCCAAGGACATCAGAGCTGGGAAAAGGCATTCCATCTAAGTAGCAGCCTGAGCTCATCTAGTGGGAGAGAGCCTTTGGCCGTTTATGCACGGGAGGTTTTGCCTTGGATTTGCCACTCTCCAGATGCACATTCCCCCCCCCCCATCCAAATTCTCAAAACTCAAAAATAAGCCCCCCGTGCAGAGTTTTGAGAATTCATATGGGGAAAATGTGCATCTAGAGCAGCAAATTCAAGGCAAAATCTCCCATGCATAAGTGGCCTTTGTTGAGGGGGGCAGCTGCAGAGCGTCCAGTTACCACGGCATTCCTCAGACCCCAGGTCACATTGCCCGCAACAGGTTTCACTGGTCAAGTGACATCATTGACCATACATTTGATTGGCTAACCAGGATCAGGCCAAAACAGGTCTGTGAGCATAAAGCTTAGATCCTGTATTCTCTGAGGCTCCGGCGTCTTGATTAGTGGGTTATTTCCTTCCATCATCAGGGTAGGTAGGACCAATTTTTTTTTTATGACTTCCTGTCTGCCCTTGGCGGGAAATAGCCTGCAAAACCTCAGTTCCGTCCTGCCTCAGAAAGGGAAGCAGGCTGCAAGCACTTCTCCGTGCTTGATTGCTAATTTAGCTTACCGTAGATCCTTTCGGATTGTTTACTGGGTTCGTCTCCCCTCGTCTGGGTTTTTTCTACTTGTGTATTCGTTCCTGCCCTCCCTCCCACTCGTCCCTGTCTCTTTGTTCCCCGGAGTCATTCAGTCCTGACGCCATTTTGGATAGGGAGGACGATCTCCTTTCGATCGTAGATTATCAGGTGGGGCTGGTCCAATCCGCCCCAAAGGAGACGAAGCACCCAAAGGTCGCGGCTGCGATCCCTTCGGGGGCAGAGAGCCAGAGGGTTTCTCGCAGATTGAGGAAACGGCTTCCACACAACAGAAAACAAAAAAGGCATGAAAAGTTGCTCCGCTGCCACAAGGCACCAGAAAAAGAAAGCACAGCAGCAGGAGCACAGCGGGGATGAGAGCCGGGTTAAGGACACCCGCCTTCTTGACCAGATCCCCCACCTCCCCCACGGTTCATTCCTTGGTGGCAGACGAGAAAGCCTCATCTCTCCAATCGGGAGCTGGTAACTTCCCCCCCCCCTCGGCGGCGGGAGGCGGGTTTATCACCAGGGAGGAGGCTGATCTCTGGCTTAACCTTGCCCTGCAGAGACAGTGGCAGGCTTTTCAGTCCTTTCATATGAGGTTGCCAATTTTTGCCTGGCCGGGGCCCTGTGAGTCACCTTCCCTCTCAACGACCCAATCCTCAACAACTCAGTCCCATAACACTGGGACGGAGGAGGTTGTGCAGGCCGCCCAGGGACCTTCCACCAGTGCCCAGTGGCCCACTAAGGCAGCCCTTAAGGCTGATTCGGGGACTCAACAGGCACCTAGGTCAGAGTCTCATGCCTCTTCCCTCGATACTGACAAAGAAAGAGAAGAAGGAGAGTTTGACTCTGATGAAGAGTCTCCTGCCCCTGAGGAGCATCAGAATCGTCTTTTCAATGGGGAACATTATCAGGAATTGTTAGCCAAGGCCATTCTGGCCCTTGTCTTAAACGAAGATTCTGTCTCCTCAGAGACCCAGAAACCCAATCTAAAGCAAGGGGTCGCGGAATGTTTTCCCAGGAAACAGGCACGTAACAACCTAGTACCTTTTCCTGAGTTCTTCTTAAGGGCCATGCAAGAGGAATGGGACAATCCCGCCTCCAGCAGACAGGTCCCCGGTAATGTTAAAAAGCTGTACCAGCTCGCACCTCATGCAATGAATGTGCTCAAGGTACCCTTGGTGGATGCACCAGTGGTGGACCTGCAGACCCCGGGTCTCGTCCCCGAGGATGGCTTTGGGTTCCCTGAAGGACCAACTAGATCGCAAATCTGAATCATTGACCAGAAAGGCACATGAGAACTCAGCGCGGGCCATTCAGGCCAGTGCTACTACCTCCATTTTCGCAAGGGCTTCTTACCTGTGGGTTAAAAAGCTCAATCAGCTGGTCCCCCCCAAGAACCATAGAGTAACCGGGGGCCTTGAGAGAGTGTTAAATGCCCTCACCTTAATGGCTGACTCGTCATTAGACACTATGTCTTTTGTGGCTCGCTCTACGGCATCGGTGACTTCAGTTAGAAGGGCACTCTGGTTAAGAGCGTGGCTTGCAGACTTCAGGGCAAAGAACACGCTAATGTCTTACCCCATTCAGGAGGGTAGACTATTTGGCAAAAAAATTGATAAAATCCTAGTCGAAACAAAGGATAAAAAGCAGGCCCTTCTAAAACAATTTTAAAAAGACCCTTGGACTGCCTCGTATCAGTCCTTTCGTACTTCCCACACTCCCTTTCGATACCTCGCAGATTCCAGAAAGGGTACGTGGAATTCCTCTTGGCCCTTTCGGAGGGGAGGAAGATTCTCATGACCCCAAGGTCACCAAGCCCATCCTGAGAAAGGGGATAAGTTTCACAAAAACAACCCCCAGTGACGTCGATCCGTTACCAGTAGGGGGTAGGCTCCTGCATTACAGCTCCAATTGCGCCCCCTCAAACCCCGATCGCCAGGTCACACAAATTATATCCACAGGTTATCTCTTGGAATTCACCTCCCTACCAAGAGACTGCTTTCTTCGGTCTCCTCCACCAGGCAAATTAGTAAAGCGTACCAGGACACTATCTGCCATACAGCACTTAATTTCGATCAAGGCCATAGAACACGTCCCCACACTCGAAAGATGTCAGGGGATTTATTCCATATTCTTTACGG
This sequence comes from Euleptes europaea, assembly GCF_029931775.1. Taxonomy (NCBI): domain Eukaryota; kingdom Metazoa; phylum Chordata; class Lepidosauria; order Squamata; family Sphaerodactylidae; genus Euleptes; species Euleptes europaea. The sequence goes on from NC_079326.1 coordinate 50,549,710, forward strand.
TCCCCAAAAAGAACGGGGACTGGAGGGCCATCCTCAACCTGAAGTACCTAAACAGGATGGCGCGCAAACATTTTCGAATGGAGACTGTGAAATCCATCGTGGAATCCCTGCTCCCAGGCACTTTTATGACGGCGGTGGACTTAACAGAAGCATATCTTCATGTGCCTATCCACCCTTCTCACAAGCGTTTTCTGCCCTTCACATATGGCCAACACCATTTTCAGTTCCGGGCCCTCCCCTTTGGGTTGGCGTCCGCCCCAAGGGTCTGCACAAAGATCCTAATCACAGTCATAGCATCTCTCAGACAGGAAGGGATCCATACCTGGTACATCCATACCTGGACGACATTCTCATCTGCGCTCAGTCGAAACACCAATCCCTCTTACACACAGCAAGCGTGATTCAGACTCTGCAGGACTAGGCTACCTAGTCAACTTCAGCAAGAGTTCCCTTGTACCTTCCCAAACCATGAGTCATTTGGGGGTACACATAGATTCGCGAACCAATTATCTGTCCCTACCTCAGGTCAGGATCCAGAAAATTATAACCCTGGCTTCATCCATAGCCAAGTTAAGAACATCCAGTCTTATGACCTTAGCAAGACTCCTGGATCTCATGATAGCCTGCGTAGCGGTAGTACCCTGGGCCCTTTTCCATTCCAGCCCCTTACAGTGGCAGATTCGTCCTTTTCACACAGACATTGCGAGAAAAAGAGACAGGCTTCTCTCAGTCTCTACCAAGACAAGAAGAAGCCTTCGCTGGTGGTCGCAACATTCAAACCTTTGTCGCCCCACTCAATACATTCACGAAGATCCGATACAGATAACCTCAGATGCCAGCCTGGGGGGCCACCTGCATGACCCACTCAACTCAGGGCCGTTGGTCACCAGCGGAGACAACGTCCCACATAAATCTATTACAGTGAGAGCGGTGAAGCTCACACTTCAAGTATTCGCACCATTCCTTCAGGGTCGACATGTATTAGTCAGAACGGACAACATTGCAACCAAGGCCCACCTAAACAAGCAGGGAGGGTCACGGTCCTCCTCCCTCCATCGGGAGGCAGTTCACATTTTCACATGGGCCCAAACCAACCTACAATTGATCCGGGCAGAGCACATCAAGGGTACCCTCAATACTCAAATGGACAGGTTAAGCCGCCAGTTCGCAGACAAAGGGGAGTGGTCCTTGGACCAGGAGGCCTTTTGGCAAATTACCACCAAATTCGGTGTTCCCTCTGTAGACTTATTTGCTTCCGCATAAAATTTTAAGGTGCCAAGGTTTTTCTCAAGGTACCAATACCCAGCAGTGGAGGGCATAGATGCTCTCATGAGGCCATGGCCCCAGGGGCTTTACACCTTCCCTCCCCTGCCAATACTACCAAAGGTACTCCGAAAGATCAGGGAGAAAAGGGCCAACGTCATCCTAGTGGCACCGTTTTGGCCTCGCCACCCTTGGTTTGCGACCCTATGCCAATTGTCTTGCCAGGAACCCTGGAGAATCCCGGAGCGATGGGGAACTCTCCGCCAGGGTCATCTAGTCCACACAGACCCTCAGTGGTTCTGCTTGACCGCCTGGCACTTGAGAGGAGATCCTTAATGGATAAGGGATATTCCAAGGCCGTAGTGTCCACCATCCTGGAGGCGCATAGACTGTCCACCAGACGGATTTACAACGCTTCCTGGAAGGCATTTGTCCGTTGGGCTAAGAGGAAGCAGGTTGACCCCCTGCAACCAAGGGTGCATAAAATCCTGGAATTTCTGCAGGAGGGCCTAAACCTTAAGCTCTCCGCCTCCACATTAAGGAGCCAAATCGCTGTACTAGCCACAGTGATTCCCATCCTAGACTCACCAGCACATCGTGGCATTTCTGAAGGGTGTAACACAAACTCATCCTCCGGTCACCCACCGGTTTCCCTCCTGGAGCCTTAACCTACTGCTAAACGCTTTGACCAAACCTCCTTTCGAACCTCTTCGTTCAGTACCCCTGAAATACCTCCATATGAAGGTATTGTTTCTGATATCCATCACTTCGGCCAGACGCGTGTCTGAACTCAGGGCCCTATCCATACGCAAGGGTCTCTGCATATTCCACAAGGATAAGGTGGTCCTGATACTGGATCCTACCTTCACCCCAAAGGTCAGCTCCTCCTTTCATAGGTCGCAGGAGATTAACCTACCTTCCTTTTGCCCTAAGCCCTCCTGTCCCAAGGAACACGCCTGGCATAAGTTAGACTTAAGATGAGCCCTTCGCATCTTTATAGATAGAACCGCTGCCTTTAGACAGTCTGATTTCATGTTTATAGAGATCAGTAACCCTACAATGGGCAAGAGAATGTCAGCTGCGGCAATCAGCCACACCTTAAATCTCTGCATCATTGAGGCCTACAAAGCATCGGGGGTCCCCAGCTCCCAAGGGCATCACGGCCCATTCACTGCGCAGTGCAGCCACCACAGCTGCCTTTGACAGACAGGCACTGGTGGAGGAGATTTGCCGTGCGGCCACATGGGCATCGGTTTCCACTTTCATTAAGCACTACAGAGTGAATATGTGGGCCTCTGCTCAAGCGGCCTTTGGTCGCAGAGTATTGCAACAGGTTGCGGAGGAAGGTTCGTAACCCACCCAGATGGGAGCTCTTATAGGTCCCACTAATCAAGATGCCGGAGCCTCAGAGGAGAATGGAGCCTCGATTACTTACTGTGAAGGCTCCTTCTCTCCTGAGGCGAAGGCGTCTTGCCCACCGGTACTTAACAACTCGAACCTTATCCATCAGGACTCTATCGTCCTGTTCTAGGGAGCTGGGGCTCATGTTCCAGGGATCATTTGCAAGTTCAAGGGCTGCCAATTTGTAGTTCCCATAAGAAGTTAACACATATATCCTCTGGTTTTCATTGTTCCATTGTTGATGTTCCTAATGTGTTCTTACATGTTTTTGTTATCGAGTAAGTTTGACTCCTGTTTTAGTAGCTAGGCAAGACTGTAACTGAGGTTTTGCAGGCTATTTCCCGCCAAGGGCAGACAGGAAGTCGTCAAAAAAATTGGTCCTGCCTACCCTGATGATGGAAGGAAATAACCCACTAATCAAGGTGCCTTCGCCTCAGGAGAGAAGGAGCCTTCACGGTAAGTAATCAAGGCTCCATTCTAGTTTTATCCTTGCTCATTGCATGGTCCTGAGCTTTGGCCCAGGTAAATATCCAGTCCCTGGTATCTTGTCTTGTTGCGAGTCTCACTGACCAGAAAACCTTGTCCTGGACTTCGGAGTTTAACCACTGAAAGAACTCAGCCTTTTGGATAACATCTGGATATTTGAACCTATGATTATAACTGTGTCATAAGTCTTTTAAACTTAGTATGTTATTTAATCCTCACGGTTAATTGCTTCTTTTATTCTATCCTTGCACAATTTTAAAAGCATGGGACACAGAAGCTTGGTTTCTCTCACAGCAAGAGGATAGCCAATTACAAAGCAGTATGTCAAGGGGGGATTCAAATACTTTCTGCTTCCTCGGAGTTCTTTGTGAGCAGAAGGCTTTTAAAAACGAGGCTTGAGTCCCCCCCCCCACTTTCAAATAGCTCCGTTTTTGTTTTTTTCTTAAAGTGCTCTTAAAATGTTTTTTTATGCAGCAATTAGGTTTTGGGGAGGGAACTTTTCTCTCACTACAGCCAATTACAAAGCATGTCAAGGGGCGGGGATTGAAATACTTCCTGATTTGAGCTTGGAGACTGCTGGTGCATAAACGCCCAACAGGAAAGTGTGGGTCAAGCAGGCAAAACTCCCATGCACAAACAACCAATGACAAAGCTGCTTGAGGACTGAGGAGTAAGCCTCCCCCCGCCCCCCAAGAGCAGGTTCATTTCTTGGGGGTGCTGCTGGATCCCGGCCTACAGTTTAAGGCTCAACCAGTTGCACATCCATTTGGTCGGGATTCAGTTTCAACTTGCTAGCCCTCAACCAGTTGCACATCCATTTGGTCGGGATTCAGTTTCAACTTGCTAGCCCTCATCCATCCCACAACTGCCTCCGGGCACCTGCTCACAATTTTCACAACTTCCTTGGGATCTGCAGGAAGCGCGAGAGGAACATTATCCACGCATTAGTGGCAACTCAGCCCAAATCTCCGGATGACCTCTCCCAGCAGTTTTACGTAGATAAAACCATAGAATGACGTTCTCTTCTCCCAAAGGACAGCACAAATATTAAATTTTAAACGCCATTTGCAGACATTTACGTTGTTTCAAGGAAAAGAGCTTATAAAACCTTGTGTTTTTGTTCTACATCACCTCCAGGTGAATTACTGCCAACAGAGTCTGCTGAAGAATTTTTTGAGAGGGACTTTTCTTTTCTGGAGAACTTACCAAGCTCCCATTCTTCAAGCGCTGGAAATAGAGCACAGCAATGCCAAAATGTGTTTGACAGCCCTTGTACGGTTCCCCCTATTGAAGCACCTGCTACAGAAGCAGAATCTTTACCAAACTCGTCTGCATTCCTCCCTTCCCAACTCCTTGATCTAGGCCTTCATGCTGCTGGGGGATTAAATAGTAAGTACCAGACTTGACTTGCTTTGGGGTTTTTAAAAAACCTTTTGAAGGAAATTGGATAGCTTCTACTGAGTTCCAGCATAAGGAAATTGGATTTTGGGAAGGGGAAATGGAAATCAAATTTTGAGAGTATGTGTTACTTGCATTTATACCCGTCTTTCAAGACTGACTTACATAGGATCTCAAAGTGGGTTTCCCTCCAAACAACTTATGGGGCAAGACTGTGTTCGTTTAAGCATTCATTTGCCTTCAACACTTGGTGCAATATCTGCACTATGATGTTACGTGGTTGTATATGCTTTCTCATTAGTTCTTAGCTCCCTGTGTGAATATGTTTCATGGGGCAATATGTTCCATCAGAGCAATTCAAAACTGTTGTGTGAAGATCTGGTCTAGCTGGTGGTCAGCTTTCCATTTATAGAAATAAGCTCCATCGAAACATGCTATGAATTATCTTAGTCGTGTGTGGAATTAATGAACATTACAGAGTTATGTCACCATTATTCCAGTTAGAGGTACACCATATGCTCCAACAGCCGCATGTTTTGGTTTGGCTCTTGGGGAAAGAATTGTGTTTTGTTTATCGTTACTATGGTAGCACAAGCGTTGTATGAGTTTAAGGGAGTAACCAAACAGATCTACTCAGAAGTTGTTGATGAGGATGAGGAGGAGGAGGAGGAGGTGGTTTCTAACTCGGCCTCCCCGGCCAAACCCAGGCTCAGGGTGGAGAAGAATAAAATCACATTTTTAAATACACAAATATCAATTAAAACATCCAATAATAGGTACAAATTCTCCAATTATTAACCAGATTATTAAAAATAATCTGTTCAGTTATATTCAACGGGGCTTTTTTCCAGTAAGTGTTTTTAGGATTACAATTTAAGTATCTCAGTCTAGGGCACACACATTACAGTATAACAAAACAAGAACTCACTGGCACCTTAAGGACTAGCAGACTGTATTTCAGCATAAGTTTTCATGGGATAAATTTTGTTAGCCTTTAAGGTGCTTGCGGACTCCTATTTTATTTTCCTGCTACAGATTAACACAGCTAACCAGCCGGAGTATTCCAGTAATAAAAGCCGTTCACTTGTTTTCCATATTTAACATATGGAACAGGTGTCAGCAATAAACTTGCAAGCAGAAGGTGCATCTCTAATTCTGTGACATGTCTTTGTACGTAAAGCTCAAGATGTGACATTGAGCCTATAGTGCTTTGCAGTCTTTCCTCCTTCTAAAATGATTTCAAACCAAGCTGAATGTGTTTTGTGAAAGCCACAATCCTCTGACTGACTTGGAATGCTGTGTCCAAAACCCGTTAACTGGTTTGGGGGAATCTTATTCCACTAAGGAATCAAGAAAAAAACTAAATTTTTTGTTGCTGAAATAGTTTCTTTCTTTAAAGGGCATGTTATATCAACCAATATGAAATTATTTTATTTTACCTGTTTCGCTGCAGTCGAGACTAGTAGCCGAGACATGTCAGCGTGGTTCAGTGCTCTTGCAGACTTGGATCCTCTTTCAAATCCAGATGCCATTGGACGTTCAGATGATGAACTCCTCACTGCATGATTAAGAGTAAGTGTGCACATGTTTTTCTGTCACAGCTGTCATTCAAGGAGAGACCCCCTAAGATTGCAAATAGGCCATTTGATTCCATGGGTATTTAGTTATTAATTACTGTTGGTGAACTATACCACACAACCTATGTCTGAATGGAATGATAAACTCATGATTTCATCCATAATTTCACAAAATGAAAGTCACGTAAGAGCAGTGGTAAAGAATTTCGTTACTGTTCTCTTCTATACAGTCGTTCATTTGCCTTGGATTCAATGGATGAAGCAGTTGCTCCAAAATCTCTAAGTTATTCTAGACTCTAAACTATTCACACAGAAAAAGAATGGAGGCATCTGTAGGAAGTGGGGGAAAGAAACAGGCTTTTAACAAAGAGTAGTCAATAACTGGAGGCTGCTTAAGTGCACTGACAAAATATATAGAACTAGAAAAACCCATTCTATTAGTTATAGGTGTTTCACCAATCTTAAAAGAACTGCAACTACAGATAATTTGTTTCTGGGCACAATGCAAAGTGCTGGTTATTCTTTATCAAGTACCTCATTCTGAACCTGGCCCTAAGCAGAAAAATTTGAAATCTTTTTTAAAAAGTACACTGAGGGATTAAATCCCCCAAAATAACACAAACATTTCTAGCTATGAGAATAGAGGCTATGTTCTGAGATCTCAGTGACCATGTTGGGGGTTGCTAGGCAACCACAACAATTTTGCTTAGCCTTCAGAAGTGGACCAAAAAGCCAAAACAGCCTTGAAAAGTGTCCGACTCCTTTGTCATGTATCCTGACAGAGGATGACTCAACAGAGACAGGCCCAGCAATGACCAGCAGACACCCACTACCCGCACTACTCAGCTGGGACTAGCAGCAGGATCCACCACACAACTCAGGAGAGTCTGCCAGAGGAAGGGGCAGATTAAGGCAGGGGTGGGAAGGAGAGAAGAAATCAGGAAAAGGGGAGGCTGCGGAAGGAGGAAATAGTTGGGGAGGGGGATATAGTAGAATGAGATGCCCTGCATGCAAGTCTTTACAGATCCACGCTTGTCAAAACTTAAAACAGATTGGGGCCAGGTTACCCAAGGCCACCTACTTCATCAGAGCCCATTTGCCATTTGAATCACCTTCAGAGTCCTTATTCCATGTTTCCCCACCATCTGAAGTAAGAGCTTAAAAAAACCTTTCGCCAGGAAAAGTTGCTGGTATTTACTCAGTTTTTATGGTTACAAGAAAATGATCCCATTTCAACCTCTTGAGAGTTGTAATCCAAGTTTTCTTTAATATCAAAATTGGTATATGAAGAGCTCTAACCATGTCCACACCCAAGCAACTTTTTAAAAACTGTGTAGTGTAGTGAGGGGTGTGGAGAAGAAAAAGGAAAGAGAGTCAAACGTGTAATCATCCATCTGTAGTTGCCAGCAAGTAAAATAATTAATGTTTGTACAGTTCCAAGGGTCTCATATACGTTTTGAAATTTCTTCTCCGTATCTTCCTGAGGACAGATGAGAAATGGAAGAGTTTGCAGCAATCTTGGAAGAAGATGAACTCCTAACCACATGTCATCTTAAACCACTCTGTTTCGTTTTGGCCTCAAGGATCTGATTATATAAAATAGCTCTCTTTTTTCTAGGAATCAAGTTTAAGGGTATATTCAGAGTACCATTTTTGTTGCATTGAGTTTAATTTCCCTATCATCCCTCACTGTCCTGATACTGATCTTCCTATCTTTGCTGTTCACATGTGTGTTTTGCTCATGGAGTTCTATGTTTTGGGTCCTTAATAAAGGCAGAATTTGTATAGTTGCACCTCCGTGGCCATTATGCTTTCTTATAAACTTGATTTCTCGTTCAAGATTTAGGAAGTGGCGCTCTTGACAAATTCTGGGGCGCAGATCACTGCCTGAGGCAGAACCCGGCTGGGCTTCTAGCTGCTATAATTTGCCCTGTCGATCATCTCCAACTTTGATGCATTAGAGTCACCCAGGAGCAAACCCGATGGAGGGTACCATTCCATCAGATTTTCTGACGAGGACCTAAAGCTGTTTTTTTTTCTGGAAGGATGTAAAATGAGCAGCAGGAGAAGCTATCCTGTCTGCCACAGCTGCAGAGATAATCAGCAGGTATAACAGTTTCCTGAAGACATACATTGCAAGAAAATTAAATGCCAATCAACAATTTTACATCATCATGCTGGGATCTAATACCATGACATTTGAAGACTGTTGCCACCGATGGAGGAAGAGATAGTCTTGCTAACAGGATTGCGAATAGGATTATCTCGACCGGTGGACAGAATTACATATTTAATGTGTGTCTGTTTTTGCGTGATTCTCGAGTCCTCATTTTTGGTCACCTTTATTTCTCCAGAGCTGCTTGAGATGGGGTTGGGGTTAATAGCTGCACACCTTTGAACAGGTCCTGTTTTTCAGGTGGGAGTGCCTTCCAGCAAGATCCTTTTGGAGCACTGGTTCCCAACCAGGGGTTCACGGACCCCCAGGGGTCCGTGAGAACTAAATTAAGGTCCGCGAAACAAAGTTATAAACCCACAATAAATTAATCTTTTCAATTAAACGTTCTCTATTATAAAAAACATATTCAAATATTATTCTAAGTTTAATGTTTAACTAACAGTTATGATTAAAGTTTATTTTCAAATTCTCTGAATTTTTATTTTGAACCTTGGGGTCCCTGCACCGAACAAAAAAGTCCTAGTGGTCCCTGGTCAAAAAAAGGTTGGGAACCATTGCTTTGGAGGCACTGCTGCCGAGGTCCATGCCACTGCTGCTTAGCTGGGTCTTGCTTTAGAGGATCCCTACTGGCAGTCTTCAGGAAAGGAAACACCCCTTTTCATATGCTGTACATCTTTTTCAGTCTGCATACCAGTGTCTTAATTCATGTTCGGTCTTCTCTTACAAAACCAAATAACTGCACTGAGACATTTGGATTACATAAGAACATAAGGAAAGCCCTGCTGGATCAGAACAAGGTCCATCAAGTCCAGCAGTTTGTTCACACAGTGGCCAACCAGGTGCCTCTAGGAAGCCCACAAACAAGACAACTGCAGCAGCATTATCCTGCCTGTGCTCCACAGCACCTAATATATTCGGCATGCTCCTCTGATCCTGGAGAGAAGAGGTATGCATCATGACTAGTATCCATTTTGACTAGTAGCTATGAATAGCCCTCTCCTCTTAAACCTTCCAAGTTGGCAGCCATCACCATATCCTGGGGCAGGGAGTTCCACAATTTAACTATGCAACTATCCAAGAGCAACTATCCAAGGATTGGGCAACTATCCAAGAGTATATGGCTTTAGCAAATGAAATTTCAGAAAAAGTTGTGCCTTTGTGACAGACAAGTAGAGCTCAAGAAAGAGTTGATAGTGCTGGGCAGCAATTTGTCTGGGAGCTGAAGGCTGCAAACCATAAACTGGCCTCAGGAATCCACACAAGGCTAATTTCCTTGAGCCCTCATTATTTAGCAAGTGCAATCCAGTAAAGCAAGGAGGTATCTGCAACACATTTTGATATTAGTTTTTTTCAGTACCACCCCATTGTAAGAGAATCTAGGGCTTTGGTTATATTGCATGACTTCAGCACATTAAACAAATTCATTTCATTTTTGTTTTCGGGAAGTAGAAACACCACCCTCTTTTATTAAAGCATTTAAGGGCCTTTGGGACAAGAGCATTATCACTCTAAGGACCAATCATATTTGCGTGAGCTGCTTGTTTGACTGTAGAATTTTAGCAATCAGCTCACCTTTTCAAAACAAAGGTCTAGTGAGTGGTGGAAATTTTTTCCTAGATTTCTACTAACATGTAGAAACCAATTTCTTAGATACAACAGACTACTTTCTATTTAAATAAGGTGCAATCATTTGTTTGTCAGATCCCGTCCACACAGAGACAGCAAAAGGATTAGAGAGGATTTGAAGACTTATGGAATGGGCATGTTTTTATAGTTGACTACTCTTAGTGCTGGGTTAAGCCTCCCCTTCTCTTAATCTACGGCAGCATTATATCAAATCTCTTACAAGCAGACAGTAAACAAGCTGGCAATATGGCATCAGTCTCGCTTCTGTTGTTTTGGTGTCTGGCTTCTTTTTCTACTTTCCTATATGTTGTATGTGCACCCTTACAGCAAAAAGAAGAAATAATTGTATCCCAACCCTTCATGTCTGCAATAAAACCCATTAAAAACCTGAGGCACTTTACCTCCAAGGACTAGTGTTTAATGTGTGTGTAAAGTGCCGTCAAGTTGCAGCCGACTTATGGTGACCCCTTTTGGGGTTTTCATGGCAAGAGACTAACAGAGGTGGTTTGCCAGTGCCTTCCTCTGCAAGGCAACCCTGGTATTCCTTGGTGGTCTCCCATCCAAATACTAACCAAGGCTGACCCTGCTTAGCTTCTGAGATCTGACGAGATCAGGCTAGCCTGGAAAGGTACTAACACGGCAACACTAACTCAAAATGAAACATGCCATTGTTTCAAATTGTTCCCCTTGGGCACAGGAATCCAGAACCCAAGTGAAAGTAATGCTAAACCCAGACATGATCCAGCCAACGTTAGAGCAGGCAGTCTTGTTGATTTTAAAGATATACCTAGTGCTAAATTTGATTGTGTGCATGTTAAGTGCCATCAAGTCGCTTCCAATTCACGGCGACCCTATGAATCAGTGTCCTCCAAAACATCCTATCTTTAACAGCCTTGGTCAGATCTTGCGAATTGAGGGCCGTGGCTTCTTTTATAGAGTCAATCCATCTCTTGTTGGGTCTTCCTCTTTTCCTGCTGCCTTCAACTTTTTCTAGCGTGATTGTCTTTTTCAGTGACTCTTGTTTTCTCAAGTGACCAAAGTACAACAGCCTCAATTTAGTCATTTTAGCTTCTAGGGTCAGTTCAGGCTTGATTTGATCTAGAACCCACTGATTTTTTTTTTTTTGGGCAGTCCACGGTAATTATAACACTCTCCTCCAACACCACATTTCAAAGGAATCTACTTTCTTCCTATCAGCTTTCTTCATTGTCCAACTTACACACCCATACATAGTAATAGGGAATAGGAAATTTGATTAGCAACAACTAAAAACAATGCAACTAAGAACTTTGCAGTTAATAACAGCTTGCATAAACAGACCTGTTTGTATCTTTTTTCCTATGACAAACGAAGATCCCAAAGAAAATGTTCAAGATAATTGGAGCCAATATGCCCTTTAAAAGGTTTGACTTGACAGTCAATCGTATTTCACTGTTGCAGGCTGTGACCATGACCCACGGGTCCTAATAATGCAAAGAAGTGGAAGGGGCCAGGTGCATTTACAGTGTGCTCTGGTTAATGCTCAGCCCCACACCATTCCCCAAAGACCGCTTTAGAAGACCAACCATGTTTGCTTAGTTATGGGAACATTTTGTGAAAGATGTTTGTAAGAACGTTTCCTGCTTCTCTAGTAAACAGACTACATCCAGAACCTTAGCCCCGCTTCACAATACTTAGAGCTCTTCCAATTTCATGTTTCATACTTCATGCTTTACTTAAAGCCAAAGTAGTTAAATACTAAATGCATTCTAGACGAAGCCTCTAAGAAAGGAGCTTAAGCAACTGGCTGTTTCAATAAAGGAAATACTTCCAAGTAAAATGTCATATATAGCCATGCTTACTGCTCTTTCAAGTCCATCGCCAAATAGAATATATTTAGCACTAATTAGGGTTACAAAGGCCTAACTGAAGATGCCAAGCTAACCCAGCAATGCAATGTTTCAGTTCTCTTCTACTAAAGTTAACCTTACGCAGCAATTTGGTAGCGATAAAACTGGGTTTTTTGTTTGTCCAGGAAGCCACACTATTTCCCTGGCACCTCCCCGTGCACAGTGTTACACTTCTGCCCTCCCAGCTCCCCTTGAGGTTGCTGTTGGCCTGAAGCCAATGCACTGCTTTGGTCAGCACAAGATCTCTGCCCAGGGAAATGACAAACAGTGGAGAGGAAGTTGTCCCGCTCAAGTTTAGAACTAGACACAATACATAATAACAATACAGAGATCAAACGTTTCAAAATAGTAGCAAGAAAATATACACGCTTAAACTCGCAAACCCAGCCTCACAAAAAGGTAAAACAGGTAAAGTCCAAGAAGTCACAGTGAACTCCAAAACAGAATGTCTTCTGCAGGGAGTAGTAAAGTTGCTAAAAGAACTGTATTTCTTCAATTAGACTTTACCTGTTTTACCTCTCTGTGAAGCTGGATTTGCGCATTTACACTTGCATATTTTCTTGCTACTATGTTGATACGTTTGATCTCTATATTGTTATGTATTGTGTCTAGTTCTTGTTAATATTGATAACTTAGTTTCCATAGCCTGGTGTTGTTTTGTTTGAATTTTACTTTGCTGTGTAAAACACTTGTTTTCCTTTTTTTTTTATTGCTGCTCAAGTTTACAGCAGGTTTTAGTAGCCTGGAGTCAGAAATTGCCGCATGGACCACCATGAGCTGTCCAATGCCCCAATTCCTTCCTCCCCCGCCCCCATCCAAGCTGCTATAAATTGAAGGTATCCGGCGACTTCTTAATTCAGAGTTTGGAGGAAGGGTAGATTAGGATTGGAGTAAATATGCTCCCTCTGATCCTAACTGACTGCACTACCCAGGACTCTTCCCTGCAGAATGTGCAGTGGTGAGGGAGCCAGCATGGTTTGGTGGTTAAGAGCGGTGGTTTGGAGCTCTGATCTGGAGAACCGGGTTTGATTCCCCACTCCTCCTAATCTGGTGAACTGGATTGGTTCCCCCATTCCTACCCATTAAGCTAGCTGGGTGATCTTGGGCTAGTCACAGCTCTCTGCCTCACCTACCTCACAGGGTGTCTGTTGTGAGGTGAAGGGAAGGTGATTGCAGGCTGGTTTGATTCTCACTGTACAAACAGACAGCAGTTTATACCTGCCACAATTACAATCCTGACAGCTCTGCACTAAACCACCTTAGTTCTTTTATCGTTTACAAAATGGGAACTGAGACCCAGAGAAAGTATCAGACCCAAGGCAATCCAGGGTTTCTCACAGGGTTAGGCTCCAAGTTAGTATTTTTATAAGGAAAGAAGATAACAGACAAGGGGAGGGGGAGTGCTCCCGGGGAGCTAACTCGTCTATAAGCTTTCTAAACTCCGTGGCTGGCCTGCGCAAGCACAGTCCCATGTGGGACTGCACAGAAGCCACGAAAACGAAGAAGACTTTCTCAGTCGGCTTACAATCACCTTCCCTTCCCCATAACAGACACCCTGTGAGGTAGGTGGGGCTGAGAGAGCTCTAACAGAGCTGTAACTTGCCCAAAGTTACCCAGCTGGCTTTGTGTGTAGGAGTGGGGAAACCAATCCAGTTCACCAGATTAGCCTCTGCCGCTCATGTGGAGGAGTGGGGAATCAAACCCGGTTCTCCAGATCCGAGCCCACTGCTCCAAACCACCACTCTTAACCACTACACCACGCTGGCCACTGTGCAATTTAAAATACGTTTTTTGGGGGGAGCTTTACAGTGAGTGTGATAAGGACATAAACTTGGGAATTCCCGTTGATCATCACAGTCTAGCATCCTATTTTATCATCCTGGTCGACAGCGAAGAACTGACGAAACAGACAAAGTCTTAACTTGAAATATTTATTGAAAGTGTGCGAGTCCCATAAAGGTGAGTAAAACATTTTTGTAAAAAAATTCAATAAAATTTCTTGCAGACATAGGTCTTACATCTGTCATTGAAATAAAAAACAATAGAAAAACAAGAAATGCCCAAACACACTGGTGTGCATCGAGGGGGGAAAAGATTTTAAAAAATCTTACATAGTCAAACATCATTGGCCTTTGCAAATACAATTTACCAAATTAGGTGTGAATTTCTCCAGAATGTCTTTAACACTAGTACTGGCAAGAAAACGGGATAGCCAGTCTTGAGTAAGAGAAGGTGAACTAGGAAGGAAAAATACATCACCTGCGGCTGGCAGTGAGATGCTGTGATCAAGTTACACAACACGATATCCAGACAGTTAAGGTAGGAAGGAAAGATACATCTTAAGGAACGGTATTTCCACTGGAACAGGTCTAAAATAGGGCACAGATAGCCAAACATGATGGTGACACAAGAAACCAAGGAAAGGATCCATGCGTAGCAGCTAACTCTTCATCAGGAATCATTTACCCTTTTGTTACCCTCCAGGGCTTTTTGATATGCATTGCTTAAGGAAATGTGACCTCCGCAACTTGGGGCTTCCGGTGCTTCAAAAGCCTACAGAACTGTATTGTGGAATAGATTTGAGCACATATGATAGCCAACGATATTTTAAAACCTGCTCCAAGACAGCGATGGAGCCACTCAAACATCTAACTAAAATAATTGTCCCAAATGACACAACTCCATCAATAGCAGCTTAAACTACAGAACAGTTTAGAGGCTTTTACTCATTTCTTGGAAATTTGTAACATGATGGAAGAATAAACCACTCTTCAAATGGAATAAACCATAAGAATTCCTGTTTTTATTAACCATTCAATTAAAAAAGTAGCAACTTCCATAGGCCTGCTTACCGTCCCTATAACGCTACTCCAAAGATTTAGGCCCTCTATTGCGTTTACAAGATGCTAGTCGCCTGACTTGACCTAGCATTTAAATGGCTTTTCCATTAGATACTGTCAAAACTCAGAGGAGCCACACAAGGTCAGGAGAGGCCAATGTACTAGTTTGCCCAGGTTAAAACTGTCTGGTGCCCTTCTCTTTAACAATGGGCTCAAAAGACAAAATGTTTGCCATTCAAACAATCAACTCTGGAAAGAGCAAGGGCAGTGAGAACTAAAACATAAGGGCTGCCAATCGTAAAATGTTGGGAAGTTGCCAGGCAAGTGCCCTACGATGGAGGCGGCTATTTCTAAACGGGCTCTCCTAGAAGATGCACTGGCAGTGCTTCCTGGGCTCTTCTAAAGCATCTCCCGCGCCAAAGTGGAGATCAGCCCTTTGCTTTCAGCAAGAGATGCTGTTTGGTCTCCATTTGCAAAGAGAGGGGAGAATTTGCTTCCTGCACAGCCACAGGAAGAGGAATCCGAGCTTAAGATGTCAGAAAGGTTGCATCTACAGCCAAGTCTTGTGATGCGCGAACCTGGAATGAGCTCACTGGTTCCCAACGTCAGCTGAGTGGTCCAAAGCACCCTGTGCTTTTTTCCCTGTTCCATGCAAAGCCCATTGCATTTTATTGCCAAGGTTCAAGGGGCGTAGAAGACATCAGGAAAATACACCAGGGAGTGCTGCATAAATGAAGCCAGGGACAATGAGATGTCAAAGTTGTTTCGCATGGAAGAAGTTTTACTACATCTTGCGGTGGTTAATTAAAACACTGAATCTTAGGCTTTGAAGGGTTTCTAAGACCTACATTTTAAATATGGTTAAAAATAGTACTTCAGCTGTTGGGTGCTCTATGAAAAGATCTCCGGAGAACCATGCTACAATCTGGAACAAGCTGTTAACCAAAGAAGTCAAACCGGGTTTAAACAAAATACGAAGACCCTTCTTGCACAAGAGCAGTCCCTCTTCCCATACTTTACAAAGCCAAGTATTAGAACATTAAGTTTCATCTGAAAGCTGACATGCACTCACAGAAGTTAACTACATCAGATAACCCATATTAAGGTCAAACTTGTTTTTTCTTATACTGTTTTCTCATGCAGGGCATAATGCACTTTAAACTGAGTGCAAAATATCAGCGGGGAACTACCACTCTTAAAGTAAAAACTCTGTCCTCGCAATGTGTTTTTTTGCAGCAAGGGATCCTAGGATTGGATAAGCCAGCAGGTCCATCGCCAGAATAGGATGACCCACCTTGCGTCCCCAAAATAACACCTGAAAACAGATGAATAGGGCACGACCAAAAAACTCCCAACACAGCCGCATTTTAAGAAATGAATTCCAGAAGAGCGGTCACATGAAATTGCTGTTTAAGGGGGCAGATATAGATATATACCCTGAGAACAGAGAGGGGGGGAGATTTTGACATGAAGCGAAGCCAAAAGACCAACCAATGCAGGAGAAAGTAGGTGGCATACCACCATACCGCAAACGCCCAAAGTGGAAGATCCGCTCTGCTTGGGCGTGACTCACTCCACACCCGTGGCAAAATGATACTTCCCCACCATTCACCATGCTGCATTCATCATCAATGGCTGCTAATCCAGAACAGGTCACTCTAATGCCACAAACTGACGGTAGTCTGTAATGTTCCTCAAGACTCTTACTTTTCAAAGATTACTTTTCCTGTCACTGCCCAGTTGGCTTCCAATTAATTTTCATCAATTTTTGATCAAACGTCCCTTTTAAACGGCTGCGCCCATCTCACAAGCATTGGCAACTTTGGAGAGGTTCCAGAAACAGCAATTGGAGTTGTGCTCATTCAGGCTGGACTACTGAAATTCAGGAAAGTACAATTTTTGCATCCAGAAAAGTTCACTGCCGTTCACAGGCCAATTTAGCAACAGAAAACTCCTTCCTGTTTCTTGACTATGATATATTACACACACACACACACACAAAGGAAATGAAGTGGGAATTATCTGAAGACCAACACTAAGAACCAAAGGGTTCTCAGCTTAACACTAACAATGCTGCTAGTCCCCAAAAGGGGACTATGTCCACTGAAGATAAATTGCTTTAACACATATCATGCCTTGCAAACTATTACCCTCATCAGACCCACAAAACGGTACTTGGACAAGCAGGAAGAAACATGCACGGCCATTTCAAGGGCATATGACTAGAGCCTATACAGTACAGTGGCAAGACATGATGAGATCGGGTATGAGCCAAAGGCGAGGCAAGACTTTGACAGCAACACGAGAAACCAAGACATCCCAAGAGGCACTGATGTGACAGTCGATTGGCATTTTGGGCGGGGGGGGGGGGGAGGGAAGGGCGAATCATTCTGAAACACAACACGAGGAACAACCCGGTACACGACTGGCCGAAGTGCTCTAAAGCGCTATTCCCAGACAAACGGTTCTATGCGAGCGCTAATCCACCTCCCACTGCCCCCAACCCCCCCCCCCCCAAATGCACATTATGCACCAATATTGCTTTCCTTTTTCAGTCTGGATATTAAGCTTGTTTGGGAGAAGGAATAAAAACATGGTCACGTGACAAGACTGCTGAAAAGTTGCCATCCTTTGGTCCCAACGGTGGGAATGATGTGGCCAGGAGCAACGGGATGGCCTGTTCTCTGTGTGTGTCGGAAAACACAAGATTTGGAAAATACAATGTCTTTTTACAAACTAATGATCTTACAGTGTCATTTGCTTGTTTTTCCCTTTGCAGATATTTTGCTGGGAACAGCTGGTATGTCAGACTTCTTGATTTTTTATTTTTTAGAAAAAAGGAAGAGTTCAAATTGGGACCCAAAGCATCAGAAAAATTGGTCCTTCCAATGGTATAGAACGATGGATGTCTTCCTTCTATAATAGTACCAAAGCTTTTGAAAAGTGCAGACCACGGACTGATCTTGAGCCTTCGCAAGTCAAATATGGCCATCTCTCTTTCTGAGGTCTCACACCAAGCGATCAGTGATGGAGACCGAGATACTAGCATGATCTGTTTAGCAGTTTATGGAATTGCCAGCAATTATGACGCAAACAGATGTAATTAGGAAGGCTTAATCACAGTTCACTTTGAAAAGGTTTTCCCCAGATGTGTAACACCGCAAGTTATCCTTCAGCTTCTTCACTATGTCCTGACGGCTGGAACACGGACATCTGCGGTATGATTTTACTTGGGCCACGAGAAAGCCGGTCTTGGTCTGCACCAGCAGACAGGGAAGCCATAGCAATTGGCTGCAGCAAAGCGGGCGTCATCCCAGATGTGACGGTCAGATTATGACTAGCACCCTTGAGAGTAAGATCTTGGGTGGGAAGAAGGGGTTTGAGGATGCTGACCAGGCAGAAAGCAGAACCGCTTTTCGGAATAAAGTTGACTTTGTTCTTGTCGGGACAGTAAAAAGGTGGAATTTCATGTAAGGGTTTTGGCCTACAAGCAGAAGAAAAAAACAACACAGAACAGAAAGTTAGGTTTTAACCGATGGCAACAACAACCTTTTCTATTTTAAGGGTTAAACATGAAGTCCTCCAAGAATTGAGCACATTGAAAATGACATAAGCACCTACAACCACATAATGCAAGGGAGCACCAAACCTTCAACCAGTCCTTTTACACTATTACACAGTGAGTGGTTGCCATGGTGGTCCAAGATTAAGCCAAATGAAATAGGTAACCTCATTTTCTTACTGGACCAAGCTGCATCAATATTTTTATTTTACAGCATTTATAGGAGCACAGCAGCTTCACAGCCACTACCAAATATCCTTCTCTGTACACCGGAGAAGAACGCAAGAATTCAATCACAATTTCAGTGAAGTTGCTTCTAGTCAGGCTGAGTTCCATCCTCAGTAATCTGGCCAAAAGTCCTGTCTAGCCTGAAAACTCCAACACAAGCACAACATAAGATGGTCTAAGACTCGAAGATACAGTTTTACAATCTTCTGCAGCACGTCCAATAAAGCACTATACGGCTGGATCCCTAGGAGGATTTCTGCACAGAAGTGACTTCCCATCCATGGAGCATGACTTAGTCACCTCCCCCTCCCACAGAAGCCCAAAATGCTGCTCCTGGGGGACAGGGGAACCCCCAGGAACATCAGAGGAGCTGGAGGTCTACGGGACGCAGCAACTGGCACAAATCGGTCACCGCTCCTGCCCACAGAAATCCTTCACAGGATCCCAGTCATAATGTAAACAGCAGCTTGGAATTCCAGCACTGATTAATAATCTCGTTCAATGAGCTATTGTTTCACTTTCAAATATGGGGAAACTTCTTTTGTTCATACTTGTGTCAGTCACCAAGCTAGGATTTCATCCAAGTTCTCAAGCTTCCATGCCGATCACAAGGGCCACCGTCCTTGACCATTGTCATCTTATTAACTGTGACAAAATTTATTATTTATTGAGTTAGTTTTATACCCTGCCCTCGTTCCCCAGCCAAGGCCAGGCTCAGGGCGGCTCACAACCAACACTCCATACAACAAACACAATAATACACTAAAACCATTATAAAGTCACAAAAAAAATTAAAATCTGTAAGGTTCCAATCCCAAAATTAAACATGATAATATAACAGGTGGCGCTCATTTGCAGCATAAGGCAACTGCAGGGCCAGCGAATAGCCAGAGCCCACCAACATATCAGTTTGCAAGCAAACGAAACAATAAAAACTCCACTCTGAGCCTGGTTTTTAGCCAGGGAGAGAGGGATAATAAGTGGAAATAATAATAAATAAATAATAAAAATGGAGGGGAGGGTAAGGGAGGCCAGTATAGATGACAAGTGTAGCTGCCCTCAACCATAAGCCTGGTGTAATAACTCCATTTTACAGACCCTGCAGAGTTTTAATATCCCGCAGGGCCCAGGTCTCATTAGAAAGGGAGTTCCGCCAGGCTGGGGCCAAAAAAGCCCTAGCTCTGGTTAAGGACAGCCTCATGGTCTTTTAAGTTTCTAGCAAAAAAAAGCAACAGTGTTAGTTTCAGTTTTATTTCAAAGTCAGAATTGGGTATTATTCTTGAAACAGAATTCTTACTTTATTTCCAAATCAGAACTGGATACAATCCTTGTAACAGAATTCTTACTTATATCAAGGGTAACAGACAGCCTGCAGGCCAGGCCAAGCCCAGCTCACAAAGCAGGTTGCATCAACTTAAGTCACGGTTGCCAAGGAACAAATAGGAGGTCCCCAATCATGTTTGATGAAAGCTCTCCCTTTCTCCCAGAGCCTACAGAAAAGTGGTGCCATCCCCAGTCTAACACTGAGCTTTGGAGACATTCACCTGCTTCCGGAAGGATGAGGACCACCACAGTCTCCTTCCACCCTCCAGCATGGAATTGGTGAGAAGAGTATAGTGGACTTTGGGGGCACTGAACAACAGAGGAGAAACGGTCCTGTGGCTCTTTAGCCAGACAGTCATCATGCTGGGTCATATTGTAGCCCCTCCTATCAACAGTCTGCCCTGATGGAGCAGTTTAGAATTCTCCCCCTGCTTTCCATAACCATCTCTTAAAAACAGACTGCACTTGGCTTTAAATCAACGCCGAATTATAAGTTGTCAAAGCAGCAAAACTGGGTGCCCGATCGCTTATCCAAATGTCTGTTCGCACTGAGGTATTAGATCTTAGCTCTTTGAAGCGTCGAGCTACTTACAAGCTTTCCTCAAACACTTTCACCTTCTCGCAGCCCTCGGGAGGTTCACGTTTGAACATGTAGCTATTGTTGGGTTTTGGCGACGTGGCGTATTTGGGCAGCGGGGAGTTGTTTCCATTCTCTAAAGGGAGCAGAGCATCAATTAATGAACGTTCCAAAATACACAGTCAGCCACTTTCCTCGCTTCTCACATCCCTGATTACTTCACATGCAAAGCTAAAGGAAGACCTAAGAACCCTCTTATTGGAGTTCTTCAAACATCTTCACTCTATGCACGGAGACAGTCTCTTGCACCAGCATGTTAGATCTGTAAAACATCTCTAGTGTAATTGATGAGGCTCAGGAACATGCCTGCCACAAAAGAGGCCACATATCTAGAGACCACCAGGGAAGGCTGTTCTACACTTTCCCCCCTTTTCGGAGAATACTCAATCCTTTCCTCTTGTAGTTAGAATCATTTGACGAATGCACACATGCACCATAAATGCCACCCCCCAACTTAAGAAGAGCAAAATCAAGGCCACCTAAAGTTTCTTAGGGGAGGGGCTGTGGCTCAGTGGTAGAGCATCTGCTTGGCATGCAGAAGGTCCCAGGTTCAATCCCCGGCATCTCCAGTTAAAGGGATTAGGCAAGTAGATGATTTGAAAGACCCCTGCCTGAGACCCTGGAGAGCTGCTGCCAGTCTGAGCAGACAATACTGACTTTGATGGACCAAGGGTCTGGTTCAGTAGAAGGCAGCTTCATGTGTCCACTGTAACTTGTGAACAGGGCTTCTGCCACCACATTCCCCTATTTGTACGAACACAGTTTTAACTGTGTGTGTGTGTGTGTGTGTGTGTGTGTGTGTATATATATATATATAGTGTATATATTTTAGGGGAGGGGCCGTGGCTCAGTGGTAGAGCATCTGCTTGGCATGCAGAAGGTCCCAGGTTCAATCCTTGGCATCTCCAGTTAAAGGGACTAGGCGAGTAGGTGATGTGAAAGACCTCTGCCTGAGACCCTGGAGAGCCGCTGCCGGTCTGAGTAGACAATACTGACTTTGATGGACCAAGGGTCTGACTCAGCAGAAGGCAGCTTCTTGTGTTCATGTGTTCATGGACCAAGGCCTAGGCCAAAAAGGTTGTTATGGGGCAAAAAGAGAAAATGCTCTTCAAGTTGTAGCTGAAGTACAAGCAATGCTGATTCTATGACCTTACACAGATGATGAGAGGGAGGGCATCTTGGCCATCTTCTGGGCATGGAGTAGGGGTCACTGGGGGTGTGGGAGGGGAGGTAGTTGTGAATTTCCTGCATTGTGCAGAGGGTTGGGCTAGATAACCCTGGTGGTCCCTTCCAACTCTGTGATTCTGCTTTCCCAGGCAGTACCTTTATCTCTGGAATCTGCAAGCAGGTCATCGGCAGAGCACGGGCTCTCCTCGCTGCCCTCGTTGGAGATGGCCAGGAAAGAGCTGGGGGACACGGACTGGGACCGGCTGCTGTTGTTACTGCCCTTCTCCGCTCCTCCGGGAGTCTGGGTGTCGATGCTTCGAGTGCTGCTGCTGCGCTGCACCAGAGGCGGAGGAGCTCGATGCCCATCTGGAATATCCTGCGGCTGTTGGAAGGGAACACGCATTATATACTCTTTGCCGTGTAAGAGACTACTAATCTCGTCTGGTTCGGAATTACACGTTAATAGACTATTTGGGGCCTCTCCCTCAATAAAGCTCTTTAGCACAAGATTAGTTACTCTTCAGACTCCAGCAAACAACAGAGATGGGAGCCAAACTTAAGGAGATTTGGGGTCTGGGAAGGCATTCCAAGGAAGCGCAAAATATATCTACTTAAGAGGATTTTGAAAGGATGATCTTGCACAAAAAAAGCAGCTACATTGCCTGGAGTGAGGTGCCACACGATCCCTGTTGAAGTGTCTTAGCCTCTCCTTTAAAAAGTGATTCCAGCTCACATCTAGTCTTGAAAATATTTAACACACAACTAGGTGGACACTTTCGAGAATAATGCCCACTGGTCCTCCTGACTGACCAGCCAAGTCTTCCCGGCACTGTTGCGCATAAAATCCTTGTCCTTCACAATGCCATGCCAGTTTTCTAATTTGCTTGTCTGTGTCTCTTCTGTGCTCTGCAATAAGCTTGCCCAATTATTAGTTTATAAGTGTTAAATACCACACAATGGCCAAAGTGTACTCACGATTAACTGTTCCTCCTTCTCTCCCGTCTCCTTTATGATTATTTCAATCTCTTGATTAAGTCCCTCTATGCTGTTGCGGAAACGTGAGCCTGTTGACTTGGCAATTGGTATCACAGGGACTAGTACACTCTTTGGGACGGGGGCCTGAAAACCCAAACAAGGATAACCAAGATTACATCTCTCTATGAAACAGGGAAACTAGAGCATAGCTAGTTCATGTTCTATTAAGATGACCCAGTAAATCCCTGGCAATCACTTTCAAAAGTTATTTGAATACCTAATACTGAATCAGAGTCTTGGTACATCAAGGTTAATAGTGTCTACTCAAGCTGGCAGCAGCTCTCTGGGGTCACAGGGAGAGATCATAGAATCGGAAGGGACCACCAGCATCATCTAGTCCAATCCCTCCGGAGATTGCTGTTAAGTCAGTTGTGACTGGACAGCCCTTCCTGCCCCCCCGCACAATCTAGAAGTCAAGGCTCAGAGTTGCTGCAAGACTCCTACCACTCCCTAAGGACTTACCTTCTTCCTTTAATATATCCCAAATGCTGACAATGTACAAATTTTTCTCTCCAAGTGGTGCAACAAATCCAATGTGAAGCCATATTTGTTCGGGGTAACTTCGCATTTCATTTTTTTTCCTTATAAATTTTACCCCACCTCTTCCATTAAGCTGTTTGGCTCAGTTAGTTCCTCTCTGCCACACAGCCCCCTGAGATACAGCTTTCCTGACACAAAGTCAGGAAATCCCTGCCCAAGGATATGGTGATGGCTGTCAACTTGGAAGGCTTTAAGAGGGCAGTGGACATGTTCATGGAGGAGAGGGCTATGCATGGCTCTAGTTAAAATGACTACCAGTCATGATGCATACCTATTCTCTCCAGTCTCAGAGGAGCATACCTATTATATTAGGTGCTGTGGAACACAGGCAGGATAATGCTGCTGCAGCCATCTTGTTTGGGGGCTTCCTAGAGGCACCTGGTTGGCCACTGTGTGAACAGACTGCTGGACCTGATGGACCTTGGTCTGATCCAGCAGGGCTTTTCTTATGTTCTTATGTCTTACAAACTTTACGGTAAGTCGCGTGATCTCACCTGGCATTGGTTAATGGCTGCGTGATTGCCATGGAATGGAGACTGCCGCTCTTTCTCGCGGTGGTGCCTGCTGCTGTGCTTGCTCCTCTGCAGCTGCTGCCGTAGCTTGGCAATCTGACGGGACAATTAAGTGAGCATTTTAGATTCCCTGCATTTTATAGCATGGAAGTTCTCCATACCTGCCTGTCAAAATGTACATTAAGTATGCTTGCTCTACCGGAAGCTTTATTTCGGAACAGTAGCCAGCTCGCTAGAAATTCAGAGGTCTATTCTCTCTCTCCCAGAACATGCTGATGGCAAGACCATACACACATTCACACCCCACCACCCACAAACTCCTGGTGTGGAGAGAAGGCAGGCTGGTGGCAACTACAGTCCAGCTCCATCACTACTGGGGGGGAAAGCCCATGATGCCCAGCTGGGCCCAGCCATCCTGCTCTTGTTCTGGAATTCTCTCAAAGGGAGATCATTATCACACACTGTCCCCCACCCTTGAACACAGGATGGAGCAGGAGGAAGACTGGTGCTCAGACGAACATCTTCATCAGGGCTTGGAGGAGCTAGTGGAGAGATTCTCCCAGCTCAATGAGGACCCGTGACCGAGCTGAACCTGTGCTACCAGCATGCAACTTCCCACCAACCGGCAGCTATTCCACAGGGCTTCCTCTTCCCATGAGGTCAGTCCAAAGGGTAAACAAAGGTTGCCCAGTTGCCTACTCCTCACTCACATCAGGCATTCGAGTGTGCAAATATCCTAAAGTTCACTGTAAACCCAAACTGAAGAAAGCAGCTACTTTGTATACATGATGGTTCTAACAATTATAAAAACACTAAAAGGTAACAGTAAGAAGTTTTTTGGGTCCTACTTTCCCAGGACCATAAAAGTCACTTTAATGATATGCCTAGTGAACTAATTTCTCCACAACGATATCCTGTCCCCCGTTAGATCTTTCTTCTCTGTACTGCTTCCTGTCCTTAAGCTAGGCAAGCAGGTGATTTCGTTTGTTATTCTTTTGAACTGTATGTCTGTTTTCTCCTCTTATTTACAGGTAGCAAGGCAGTCGTTTCTGGGCACACAGAAACAGAATGCGCCTCTGTTGCGGCAAAGCTGAATATAAACACAATGTATTTCCCAACCTCCTTGAGTTGGTCTGTGCTGCCCCAAGATGCTGAACGCTTATGAGAGCCTTTCTTCTTTTCCAAATACTCTTCAGCCCAAGCACTCTCAGTCTACAAAAAAACAACAACATAACGGCAATTTTTAAAAGAATCATAAGCTTAACGAAATGGGGGTAAAAAAAGCAATGATTAAAATCAGAATCAGATTAACAACATTTAAAATGTCCTGATTTTTGATACTGTGTTAAAATCTAGTCACGCATTCTTAAAACCAAGTCCATGACCCTCACTACACTAAAACCTATCTTTCTAGGCATATAATGGTAGCGAATCTTTCCTACATGGAGACAAGCTAATGATAACATAGGCTTGTTTGTGTTTTACTGAATTATTTTTTCTTTCTAAATGTTTTTAATTGTTCAAATGTTTTAATATTTTTATGTGTGTCACCCTGGGGACCCTGATCAGGTGGAATAGAGGCATTAAATTCTTTTATATACATAAATTGATCACATAATATTATTTGCCTACAAATTCAGTGTTTGCAAAACAGTGAATGGCCATTTTCTTTCTACCTCATGGAGATGCCCTGGCTTCTGGAATATTCTCAGCCCTTAATCTTCAGGTAAATTCACTCACTCAGTGTTCCTGCACAAGCTTTTACTAGAGAGGAATCATTATGAATTACAAATTCTTGCCTCTAAATCCGTAACCCAAATCCAAGCAGGCTACATGATCACCTTTGGCTTGTGCTTGCGCATTACCATATAATGGATCTATTTGGTTACCAACTGGTATGTTTTAATTGCTATAACAAATTCCTAAACGTGCTTATCAGAAATTGGCATCTTTGTTTGACGCAGTAACAAAAGTCAACCTGATCTAAATCAATCCACCATGATTACAGCATGTCTCACAAAAGTAAGTTGCTAGCCAAGACAGTTGCAAATTCCTGAAATGGAACACATTATCCAAGTCCCGCCTGCATCATTTTAAACTTAATATATGTGGAACAGCACTCACAGTACCCCCAGCAATAGGTCCTCCATGCAAACAAGTTTGGTCTCATGCTTGGCCCAGTTTAAGTGGAAGGAAGATGTGCAAGCCAAGCATCCAGGATCTACTCATGGGGGCCGCATCTGAATTTAAGTGTCAGAAAGGAATACTACATTTGTGGAACTTGCAAGTGGATGCAGACAATGCGTGTGTTCTTCAATTCTGCAAATAACAAAGTGTGCAGGCACAGGTACGAACCCATCCAGATGTTGCAATGAGGTGCCAACACACGGAGCTAGTTACTGTGCTCGGAGAACCCCTTCACTCCTCCCACCTTTCCATGCACACAAATCTTCCTGGTTTGATCAAACTCCAAGGTCTTCTGACATCTGAATGTAGGCACCTCAGAAACCTGGAGGTTATTGATCCACAACCTGGGATTAAACTGAAATTAAGAATCCCAGTTTGCAAAGAGTAAACAAACTTCAACGGGCTGAGGAGCCTACATTTGGACATCACAGTAAACTGGAGGTTGATCGGATCAGGAAATTTTGCATCTAGCCTTGGTGCACAAACAGGGAGAGGAGCAAAGGCTGTTTGGTGTCTGGTTATGTACAGCACACAGGGGAAGAAACAAGCTTTTTCACCCAACAGATATATACCCCATTCCTTCCTCAAGCTTTGCCTCAAATGGGCAGTCAGCACTCGCACTAATATGGTGAAACCTATAGGCAGAAGAAGAAGAGTTGGTGCCAACTTTCTCTATAACTTAAGAATCTGTCCCGCGACAGAGCCTCAGGCTGGGGTCGCGGGCTTGGAGGGGGGCACCTGGCCCCCCTGCTTGGAGGAAGACGGCGGGCCCAGGGGCACCGGAGAGACACTCAGAGGCGCCGGGGGTAAGAGGAGTCTCGGGGGAAGCGCCACAGGCTTACCGGGTCCCTCTCCCGTCCCCTCGGGAAGGCAGCCCGACGAAGAAGCCGGCGGTACGAGACAGGCTGGGCGGGGCGAACGCAGAGGAGGCGGCGGGCGAGCCGAGGAATCGCCGGGGCGGGGTGCGCCCGAAGAACAGCTGAGAGGCGGCCGGGCCAGAGCAGGGAGAGGGCGGGGCTGGCCAGGGAACGGGGCTCCTCCCGCGGCGGGCCGAGAGAGCGCAACCTTATGGGCTCGGGGGCGGGGTTTGGCCGGGAAGCGATCCCCTAAATAGAAGGCGGGTGGAGGCCAATGAGGAAGCCGCGGCTGGGCTGAAGGTGAAGCTCAGAACGCTGGCGGACTCCAGAGGGGAAGACAGCTCAGAAACCCCAACGGAGCAATCTGAGGCCAAGGAAGCCCCTTTCCTGCGAGGGGTGACGGAAAGGAAGGCCGGGGGGGCCAAGGGGAGGAACCCCGGACCTCCCACAGAATCAAACCGGCTTACAATCACCTTCCCTTCCCCTCCCCACAACAGATGCCTTGTGAGGTAGGTGGGGCTGAGAGGGCTCTAAGAGAACTGTGACTAGCCCAAGGTCACCCAGCTGGCTTCATGTGGAGGAGTGGGAAATCAAACTCAGTTCTCCAGATTAGAGTCCACCAATCTTAACCACCACACCATGCTGGCTCACTTATGGGCCACAACAGTGAGCCTGCGTTGACTCTCAGTCCATTTATCACACACAGAATATGCAGTTTCGCTTAAAGCACCAACCAAGCTGGTGCATAAACATTCGTATGGTAATGTGCATGCATTCACTGCAGTTCAATATTAGCAATATAGTGCTATTCTTCAGTCATTCAACTCTTCTCTCCCCATTAACAGATCTGTTGTTTTTTAAAAAAAACCTCAGAAACAGCGAACATTGTAACTTGTGTTTTTAAGTTTAACTTCCTCAAAATTTGCCTTTTGGGAATCAAATGCCTGAACTGTACTAGAACGCAAGATGCCTCTGACAGTAGCAACGTCTCCCACAAAGTCTAGCTGTTAAGTCATAGAATCGTAGAGTTGGAAGGGAACACCAGGGTCATCTAGTCCAACCCCCTGCACAATGCAGGAAATTCCAAACTACCTCCCCCACACACACCATGACCCCTACGCCACGCCCAGAAGATGGCCAAGATGCCCTCCCTCTCATCATCTGCCAAAGGTTATAGAATCAGCATTGCTGACAGATGGCCATCTAGCCTCTGCTTAAAAAACCTCCAGGGAAGGGGCGCTTACCACCTAATGCCCATAATTAGCAAGTCCCTGAATGTTTAGGAACAGAACTTCCATTAGTGGTTTTCTTTGCTTGGAAATTGTTCTGCTTGCTCTTCTCTGATCTAGAAGTTAGCATCCGCACATTTCTTTGTGATGTACCTTAGTCCTGAAACCCTATCAGTAGCGGCGATAGGAATAACCTATCACTTGCAAATGGCTGGATACAGACCAGCAATTTACATAGCGTAGAAAGATGATGGAGCTAGTTGTCACAGATACCCTTTTTAGAAATCGCTCATAGCACTGAACTTCTGAACAGCGGTGTGAAAAAATTAGCGGCAGAAGGAAAGCACGCTAGCTGATCTCAACTGTTTGCTAGGGATCAGCAGGTTCCAGAGCCTAATGACACCTAGTGCAGAGTACTGGAAACTCAGATGCGGAGGTGCTTCTTCTTCAGTTGTTTATCTCATGAATGTCCCCAATGTAACCCACTTTCCCCTTGCCTGGACAGCCATCTGTCACTTCTATGTCTCACTTTCCCTACTCTTCCACAGTTAGTAACCCCCATCCCCCTAATGTGCAGGCAGAGCTTGCTAAAGCTGTGCCACAACTGCCATAGCTAGCACATATGGCCCTGGCCCTCAGTATGCAGGAGCACTTGCAGCAGCTGAGGCTACGATGCACCGCAAAGACAGAAGGAGACGAATGCTCCAACACGGTCCCTGCCCTCCCTTCCCGAAGTTGTTGTTTCAGGGCCCAGTTTTTAGGCCTGGAACAGCTCCAGCGGCAGCAGTTTGTCCATTCATCCACTAAGACAAATCCAGCAGAAACTCCCTCATCAGTCATCCTGATCCAGGAACTGCACAGTCCCAAATGCCCACGCAGCTGGCACGGAAATTACACAAATATCTACAATACAGATAGAATTTCATTTGCTGAGCCTCATTTGCTCACCACAAGAGAAGCTCACTCGTGGATTGGGAGGGGGCACACACCAGGGGACCCTTGTGGTGGCTATACTCCTTGCGTGGCTTACCTGTGTCGCCTTGTCTCTCATGCAAGGTGCCGCTTGTCCGTGATTCTCACGAGGCCATTGTCCAGCAAGGTATGGAGCAGCTAATATGTCTAGAGAAGGTGTGCGGCGAGAAACAGTGGAAGGGCTGGAGGATGGCGGCCGCGGTTTATCAACTGAAAGGAAAATGTATCTCCATGAGTGAACATAAAACTCACGTCCATGCTCAGATCTCTCATAATAAGCCCTTGTCTGGTTTTACAACATTACCTGTAAACCCTCAAGTGTCACTTTCCTCTCCTAGTATGCTAAATCAGCATTCTGTTAGAAAATCACAGACATCGCTATTCTCCAGTCACCAACTTTTTTCTCCTTCGCTTAACAGATCCAAAACTACCTTTCACCCAATCTTGGTGTTCACGGATAGAATCTGAAGGTCCAGAGGTTTTTTGATGCAGGAGACGAGTACTTAAGGAAGGTTTGACACCCATCCCAATTTTGATTTAAAGTATAAGCAGGAACACTGAATACTAAAAGATTAAATTCAACTGCAGACAGAAGTAGAGCAAGTGATGCTCTCATAACACAATTACAAAGTTATTCATGACATCTGAAAAAAATGAATGATTGCTTAGTTAACTGGAAGATCTTGCCATTTAAGGAACATAGTACTAACCACCAAAAACCAAGGATAACTACTTACACTTAAGGGTAACAACTATCAAACGCTAACATTTCGCCAGGCACAGGTTTAGATTCAAAGGTCATTCATGCATGGCTACTTGGACTGTTCCTTGGAGTTCTGAATGAGTTTTCCATCCATTAGAAATTACCTCAGTGCCAGCCCTTTCAATGTCCGAGTCTTCCCATTCCTCTGTTAACCTGACTCTTCCTTCTCCCCTGAGCTCAGCCCAGCTGAAATCTCTGTGCAGAAGGCAAAGCACTGGACACAGAAGCTGGGTTTCTCTCACAGCCAATTACAAAGCAGCGTGTAAAGAGGCAGGGATTCAACTGCTTCCTGCTTCCTCGAAGCTCTTTCTGAGCAAAAGAAAGGCTTTTTAAAACCGAGGCTTGGATTTCCCCCCCCCCTTTCAGATTGCTCTGATTTTTGTTTTTTGTTCTTAAAATGCTTTTTTATGTGGCAATTGGGTTTTGGGGGGAGGAATTTTCTTTCACAGTGAGCACTGCAAAGTAAGCCAATTACAAAGCAGCATTTAAAGGGGCGGGACTTGATTTGTGCTGGGAGAATGCTGGGGCAGAGATACCCAACTGGAAAGTGTGGGTCCAGCGAGCAACGAACTTCAGGCAAAATTCCCATGCATATATGACCAAAGGTGCCTATGTGAACCTGGGAAGTATGCTTGCTTGCGGAAGGCAGGGTGTATAATATTTTAAGATGTGTCATTGCTCAGCAGGAAGGAAGACTGGGTAATCTGCAACACAGTTTAAATGACATCAGCTGTTCTATGGGTGAGAAAGATTACATTAACTAGACTTCAACTGTTGAACTGGGCAGGGGGGGGGAATGGAAGCCAGTTCAGTAAGCGCAACCAGCTGCAGACAGACAAAAAGCAGGCTATTATGCACAGAAGAGAGCCAGTGGGGTGCAGTGGTTAAGAGCGGAGGATTGAAGCGGTGGAGTCTGATCTGAACCGGGTTTGTTTCCCCACTCCTCCACATGAAGCCAGCTGGGTGACCTTGGGCCAGTCACGCTCACTCCGCCTCACCTACCTCACAGGGTGTCTGTTGTGGGGAGGGGAAGGGAAGGTGATTGTAAGCCGGTTTGATTCTGCCTTAAGTGGTAGAGGAAGTCGGCATATAAAAACCAACTCTTCTTCTTCTAATATCTATGAATACCAGCCCAATGTCATTATGGAAACTATGTACCTCCTTTACTTTTGGAAGAGTCCAGGAACTTAGATATACCTGAGATTGTTTGAATGTTCCTATTCTTAAAGAAGAGAAACTGATCTGTATTTTGTTTAAAATCTCTTCCCTGAAAGCCCCCACAGCTTCTCCCCTTCTTGTCTCCACCTGTCCTTCCCACCCTCCAGACAACCTACCTTTATCTGCCCCCCATCTTCAGCTTTCCCTCCTCCTGGCAGCCTCTCACCAGGAAAACTCTCTTCACATGGTGTGGTGCCAACCTCCAGGCCAGGCCCAACTAAACAACGGGGAACCATCAACAACTTGTGTGTGGGGAGGGACCTCATTTCCCTGTATCCCCTTTGCTACACGGTTTCTTCTTTCCCTCCTCCTGGCAACCCTCAAATCCTTAGCTTTTTCTTATTTCTCTCCTTCCCACCCACCAAACCTGTTTTTTTACCTGCCCCCAATTTTCAGCTACATGTATTATTTACTGCATTTATACCCCATCTTTCTCTGCAAAGGGAACCCAAATCAGCTTACATGATTTTAGATGAAGAGGACCATTTAGTGGCATACCACCATTTTAATGATTGTATCAAGTAATTACTATGCACTTTTGTTTAAAGGATGTATCTTCCTTGTATTGAGAAAATACCCAGTGCGTAAATGGAAAACTTGATTTAAACCAGTTTTTAAACTGCATATGGTTTTTAACAAAATGAGATCAGAAATTTTAAATAACTATGCTAAGTTTCCTTGATTTAAAGTCAACTCTACCTGCTAGCTCATGCAGCATCCTTAGCTCACAGGCCCACGGAATAATCAATTAAAATCACACTAGTTAATTTATGTTAACTACTTAAAGACTCAAACTGTTCATAATGTATTTGTTTACTCCCTACCTTCAACAAATTTCTTTTAAGAGCATTCTAGATAACCCAAATGCAGATGGGATCAGCTGCCTGATAAAGTGATAAGTATAATGGTATCAACATCAAAACGACCCTTCCTCAACAGAAAAACGTCAGCTTGCCATAAAAAAAATACCCCCAGGACCACACACAATAAACCCAGGGAGCTCATTCAGGCAGAGGTAGCAAGTCCTGCCTTTTCTTGCCATCCAACTGCCAATGTACATTGGGGCTACCATTCTTTCTCACACACAAAAGATTAAGGACACAGAATTCAGCACCCAACTCTTTAGGCTGTCGTCAAAGTGACCATGTTCCATTATTATATCAGACAGAGATTTCGCTGCTTATATGCCATCCACAAAGTTTACTGTACGCATATGTAAGATCAGTCATATGTGATGGGCAAACAGAATTTATTGGACTGATGCCAAGACTCACGCAAACAGTTCACTGTACAAGTACTGTGAATAACCCTTACCCCCTCTTTTAACTCTATGACTATTTTCAGACAATAATGTAGAATCCAAACAGGCACTCTCTTATTTAGCTGCCCATGCTGCTTCAGAATAGTTTGTAAAAAATACCATATGTGCCCTCAACGGACTGTGTGGTCTTTTCATTGTTTTTCTGGTCTCGTGTTTGCTACGTTCCCTCTCCACCACCACCACCACTGTTCAGCTGCTAGCTTCACATGATGTGACCTACATAACAAGAGACGCACTGGCTTCAAGATAGCAGTTACAACAGCTGGGCTTCTGAACAATAGAGCTATTTCAGCAGGGCCTTAATTTTATTAGACTTAATTACACTAAAGCCAATGGTCGCAATACCATTCGGTTTTCCTGTACAATTTCAGGCTACTACAGAAAACAAATACTTATTTTAATATACACAAGTGCCGGGATACAGCATTAAGGGAACACTTTCATTCCTCTTATAACGTATACACACACATTGGGTGTTAATGAAGAAACCAGTTCTATAGATCAGAGTTGGGGTGCCTAATATTTTTTTTTAATGGTTATTTTTTTTGCAGTTGGGTCCATCTTCTCAAAGTAAAACCGTATGCACAAAGATACGCACATAGAGTTTTATTCAGCTTTTAAAAATTACACATTGGTATCAAATTGTCTTCTTTTCCCCTGTCCTAAGACATTATATGTAAATGCGATTTGAAAACATGATAAAATCAATCTGAGGTGACCAATGTAGGTACTCTATAGAAACAGTAAATATAGAATGCAGAATGGATGTGTTAGTTTTTTTAATGTATATACATGCAACCAAGAAAGTTAGAGCAGGAAAAATACAGTTAAATGTCAGCTTGGCATTCACTTTCTGTGGAAGGTAAGTATTGGGCCCAAATAACAGGAAATGTTTTAAAGAAGTTGCTTGGCTTTACAGCTACAAATTACTGCCATTTGTAATAACCAATACCTGAACACAGGAAGTTACTTTATACCAAGCCAAGCCTATTACCGGTATATTAGGTGCTGTGGAACATAGGCAGGATGGTGCTGCTGCAGCCATCTTGTTTGGGGGCTTCCTAGAGGCACCTGGTTGGCCCCTGTGTGAACAGACTGCTGGACTTGATGGGCCTTGGTCTGATCCAGTAGGGCCTTTCTTATGTTCTTAAGCCATTGGCTGACTCTTGTGTGTGTGTTAAGTGCCGTCAAGTCGCTTCCGACTCATGGCGACCCTATGAATGAAATTCCTCCAAAATGTCCTATCTTTGACAGCCTTGCTCAGATCTTGCAAATTGAAGGCTGTGGCTTCCTTTATTGAGTCAATCCATCTCTTGTTGGGTCTTCCTCTTTTCCTGCTGCCCTCAACTTTTCCTATCATGACGGTCTTTTCCAGTGACTCTTGTCGTCTCATGACGTGACCAAAATACGACAGCCTCAGTTTAGTCATTTTAGCTGACTCTTAAAGGCTATGAAAGAATAGGCTTGAGGAGCTTCCCTGGGACAGGGAGTTGCCCAGCAAAGGTGCCAGCACAGAAAAAGCCCTGCTTTATCCAGCCATCATCACATCGCATCAGCTGAGTGATCTGTTGTACGATGGAATTACTTGAGTGTTGCTGCTTTCTAAGGAGCAGCAGCTCTACCTGGAGCTCTGGAATGTCATCTTCGGCCAGTCACTTTCAGGCTAATTTCTCAAAGGTGCTGTGAGGATAAGATGAGGAAAGGATAACCATGTGGACCTATTTAAAATTTGCCCTCTGCTGATACAAGCACACTCTACATTCTGCAACATTCTATATTCTCCATAAAAATCTGTTCTATTGGAGGCTTCGGACAGCTTTAATATGGAAAGTATCTTTATTCTACCGCAAACAATCCCTGCGCTTTTGGGGGAATCCCAGAATTTTTGGTCTCTACACCCCAACCAGTGGAGCTCCTCCCAGGTCACCACATGGGCACATTCTGAAATCTACAACAAGGACATGCTGTTACACTTCACTTGGGCAGCTGGGGTGTCACAGAACTCCACTAACCTTAATCTGGCAACAGGACTCCGGTTTCCCATGTGTCACATCCACCAACATTTTGCAGGCAACAATCCAGAAGAGGTTTCAACTACTCAAAGACCTGCCAGGCTGAAAGGGACCAAATCTGAGTCCTTTTGTCCTAGTCAAAAGACAGGAGTGCTGTAAAGAATACTTGTACAGGATGCAGTCACACACTCTCAGTCTCGACTTTGACAAGTATTTGGATGGGAGACCTCCAAGGAATACCAAGGGGCAGGCAATGGCAAACCACCTCTGAACGTCTCGTCTTGAAAACGCTACGGGGTCACCATAAGTTGTTGTGACTTGACAGCAAAACACACAAAGGATGCAAAGGGAGACCCTTTCCATCTTCTGACTAGGATAAAAGGACTCAGATCTCAATTTCGACGTGTGTCTGATGAAGGGAGCTTTGACTCTCGGAAGCTTATACCTGAAACTCTTGCTGGTGTCTAAGATACTACTGGACTCGAATCTAACTGTCCTAGCTAAATGGTTAACAAGAAGACTAATTGGACCAATTCTGTGTGTCATGTTCGGCTTCTTAGAACAGCACAAAGCTGCTGCTTATAACTTTGCAAATTCATCATTCGAGAAGTCATTTTAGTCACTTAACAGAAAAAAAAGATCAACTATGAAGGATGAGGACTTTAATTCTATCCTAAGTCTGATTCAGTTTTGGTCTAGGTAAAGACCTCTTTAAGTGATTTGGATATTGCAAGACAGATTTTCACAGACAGGAGAAAAACTATTTGCGTGGCTTAAGGCAACCCAACCCTTTAAGTCCCAGTGGGTTGCAAAACAAAATTTCCACAGAAGACATTTACAGCACAATCCTCTGCAGAATTACTCTGGTCTAACGGCGCTTAAACCAATGGGATTAGCCTGGAGTAACTCTTCACAGGACTGCTCTATTAATTTATTTTCTTCTCCACGCCTTCCTTCTGATTTAAAAGATAAAACTGTAAAGCCTTTAAAAAAAACTTTCAGTATAAAACAGCAGTGACACTCAGGTCGTTTATGCCTGAGAGTTTTACCTGAGGTTCGTTGCTGGCTGGACCCACACTTTCCTGTTGGGAATCTCTGCACCAGCAGCCTCCAAGCTCAAAGCAAGTCCCCGCCCCTTTAAATGCTGCTTTATAATTGGCTTACTTGTATGTTTACTGTGAGAGAAAATTCCCCCCCCCCAACCCAATTGCCACATAAAAAAGCATTTTAAGAACATAAAAAACGGAGCAATTTCAAAGCCGGGGTGGGGGGGGACACATGCCAAGCCACGGTTTTAAAAAGATTTCTTTCTGCTCAGAAAGAGCTCCCAGGAAGCATTTGAATCCCCGCCTCTGGACATACTGCTTTGTAATTGGCTATGAGCGAAACCAAGCTTGCGTGCCCTGCACTTTGCCTTATGGGGATTTCACCCAGGCTTTGCTTAGGGAAGTTGGAAGAATAGGGTTAACAGAGGAACGGGAAGTCCAGAATTTGTGAGGGCTGGCAACGAGGCCATCTCTAATGGACGGAAAACTCATGCATAACTCCATGGAACAACGGAGACAAACCAGGGG
Source organism: Euleptes europaea (assembly GCF_029931775.1). Lineage (NCBI taxonomy): Eukaryota > Metazoa > Chordata > Lepidosauria > Squamata > Sphaerodactylidae > Euleptes > Euleptes europaea. The sequence goes on from NC_079326.1 coordinate 50,585,503, forward strand.
CGAACGCGAGTGAAAGTACCCATGCATAAACTACCCCAGTGACTCGGGAGCCATTTGTGGCTCTCCTGAGTACCACTCCACAATGTGGCGCTTGCTCCATGTTTTCAAGAAAGTGGCAGGGTCTTTTGCATGGTGGGGCTTGTGGCTGGCAGGGAAACAGCTTCCACCAGAGGAATAGGTAAGCTGCAAGCCAGCCTGTGCAGGCCTCACACCAAGGAAGGAAGGGAACATGGCTCATTTGGTTGATTATTGTAAATGTGGCGCTCTGCGAGCTATAGAGTGAGTACCACTGGTCTTGCAGTATCTGAAACTGGGACGGTTCAACTAAGGTCTGGTCCGTATGTACAGGCGAAATAGCAGTATTGAGGCACAGGCAGGAGAATGACAGGGAGGTGTCGGAGGCTGGAGGCAGCAGGCAAATTGGACTACTTCAGTCAATACAGGAGAGGGATCAAGTGGGATCACATTTTGGAATCATCCCTTATGCTAAACACTTGATGCAAACAGAATCAGCACCACAGAGAAATGCTCACCTCTTTGTTTACTGTGCTCTTCTTTTCTGTTTGCGTGTGATTTTGTATACAAAGGAACATTCAAAGCAGCAAGCTACCCTCTGCAATCTCAGTTGGGACAGTCCAGCATGGTGTAGAGAGCCAGCGTGGTGTAGTGGTTAAGAGCAGTGGATTCTAATCTGGAGAACCAGGTTGGATTTCCCACTCCTCCACATAAAGCCTGGTGGGTGACCTTGAGCTAGTCACGGTTCTCTCAGAACTCTCTTAGCCCACGCGGAGACAGGCAATGGCAAACCACCTCCAAATGTCTCTTGCCATGAAAATCCTGAGAGGTTGTCAAAAGTTAGCTATGATTTGAGGGCGTGCGCGCGCAGACACACACAGCTACTACCACCTCAGGGCTTTGTAACCTCCTTCATCTGCATGCATAAACCAGGCCTTAAGACTGGCAACATACAGCCAAGATGACTTCTTACAATCACCATCAGCTCATTTTAAAAGTTTTTTTAAAACCCACATATAGAGAGATTATTCTTTTCCCTGCTTTAAAAAAAATCAGAATGGAAACAGGCAGGCCAAATTAACCGTATTATCCATTTCTGCATATTAAGCTATTTCAAATGTTGGCTCAGTTTTTTCACATTTAAAGATAAAACATACTGTTATCATGTATCTAATAACCAAGTATATCCCTGTGGAAGCACACAGGACATATTTCTGGAATCCCTGGATTTGCAGAAAAATACTTTTTAAAACTGGGCATCTAACACCCCCCTTCAAAAAAACAGCGATGCCTGCATATGTGTAATGTTGTGGGGGAAACAAAAACCTTTGGGTTGCATATTGTGTTGCTATAGCAACCCAGAAAGGTACCCAAAATCATGAAAGTATGTGGGGGGGGGGGGTGGAAACAGGAGAGGATAAAATAGGAATGCAGGAGGGAAAAGTGTGAGCCATGGGAAAATAGGAGTGGGGAGAGGTAAAAAAGCAGTGGGGCACACAGCCGCAGGTATAAAAGACCAGGCCCTTGAGCGAGGGGACCAGGAGGAAGGAAGCAGAGATGGAGTGGGCGTGGCATTTCTCCTTCCCTACATGTCCTTGCAGTCCCTTCTGTTGCAATAAACTTATTGCAAGCTAGCCTGTCAGAGTAGAACACAGTAGTCTGTTTTGGCTCTGACTAGGAGGGAAACATTCATTTGCTATCCCCCACCCCCAGGAGTCAGAGAACATCAAGGAAAGCAGAGGGTCAACTGGGGGAAAAGGAAAGAAAGGAAATGAAAGAGGAGATGCAGAATAGTCTGGGGAGGGGGCCTCCGTGAACCAAGAAGGCAAGGTGTTTTGTAAGGAAAAAAAACTAAAAGGAAAGAAATCCTCAAGAATAGATTTTCTTGCCCTAAAGCAGTGATCTTGAGTTTTTTCAGACCTGGGACCCACTGAGCTGCAAACATTTTATTTTACTTCACTAATACACTACCCTTCTCCCTAACGGAAACCCAAAGCTGCTTACATCAGCCTCCTGCCCTCCATTTTATCCTGACAGTGGGGCACATAGCTGCAGGTATCTCATAATACTAGAACTCGGGGTCATATGCTGAAGCTGGAGGGTGAGAGATTCAGAACACATAAGAGGAAGTATTTCTTCACACAATGCGTAGTGAAATTGTGGAACTCCCTGCCCCAGGATGTGGTGATGGCCTGCCAACTTGGAAGGCTTTAAGAGGGGAGTGTTCATGGAGGAGAGAGCTATTCATGGCTACTAGTCAAAGTGGATACTAGTCATGAAGCATACCTATTCTCCCCAGGATCAGAGGAACATGCCTATTACAGGAGGTGCTTTGGAACACAGGCAGGACAATGCTGCTTCAGTCATCTTGTATGTGGGCTTCCTAGAGGCACCTGGTTGGCCACGGTGTAGACAGACTGCTGGACTTGATGGACTTGTTCTGAGCCAGCATGGCCTTTCTTATGTTCTTACAACAACAACCCTGTGAGGTAGGTTAAGCAGAGTGTGTGCAACTGGCCCAAGGTCACCCAGCAAGCCTCCATGGCAGGGCGTGAATTTGAACCTGGGTCTCCCAGACCCCCGTCAGGCACTCTGACGCCTGTGCAAAGCTGGCTCTCCTAAGCGTGTAACAGGAAAAGAGCCACATAACATTTTAACAGTTAACGCCTGAGGCAGAGTAACACCAGGCTCTTGCTTGTGTTGAGTCCCAGCTCACTCTCTTTCTGCCACTTTTAATTTAGGAGCCCAGTCCTGCTCTTCCCATTTATTTTCACAAACAAACCTGTGAGGTGGGTTAAACTAAGAGCGTGTCTGGCCCAAGATAATCAAGTAAGCCTCATGGTTGATCTGAACCTGGCCAGATAGCCCAACACAAGACGAAACAGCCTTTTGGTTGATAATGAGGCAGCACACGCTGAATGTAATGCCAGCCCAGTCTAGAAAGTATTATTTTAACTACACTTCTTGGATGTGTACTTATACATTTCAAAATACAGTTCAGCAACACTCACTTGGACTACATCTTATAATACATACCCGGGCTGACACAAAATTATTATATTCGTATTTGAAATTTTATGTGTGCAAACTCTGTTGTATTAGACTACTGAAGACTGCCTGAGGGCCGAAATGCATTTGGCATATGGTTTTAGATCATCAACCCTGTATCGGTTTCCATATGGGCTTGTTTTTAATATAAGCTAAGTGCTTTATAATAAATATATTTCACTGTTTTATTTAGATCTTGTTTCACCCAACCTTTTGGGTATCCAATATAGGCCAACCCTGGCCACTGCAAGACACTGGCTCCAGGCCTGGCAGTGCACATCACGGTGAGGAGTATCTTTTTACTTCTCCTTGTGAATTGGTGGGTGGTGGGGAGGACCTAGCGCACAGAACTATGAGCACATTCTTAGTTCTGGGAGCAAGGGGCAAGAACACATGCCATCCAACCCCAATGCTTCCAAATGAACAAACATTTAAGCCAGAGCATCAAGAGGAAGAAGTTACGGTAATATTGGTTTTTTTTAAATGTTGTAAGCTGCTTTGAGGTCCTCATGGACAAAATTCAGGAAGTAGAGCTAATAAAATAAGCTGTGATCCCCTAAATACTACTCTGAAAGGCCATGGCTTGGACCCAGAGATCCAGCTCCGAAACCGAGAGGTGGTTGCCATTGTGGTGCAGTGGTTAAGAGCGGCGGTTTGGAGCAGTGGACTTTGATCTGGAGAACCGGGTTTGATTCCCCACTCCTCCACATGAGTGGCAGACACTGATCTGGTGAACTGGGTTGGTTTCCCCACTCCTACACATGAAGCCAGCTACGTGACCTTGGGCTAGTCACAGCTCTCTTAGAGCTCTCTCAGCCTCACCTACCTCACAGGGTGTCCATTGTGGGGAGGGGAAGGGAATTTGATTGTAAGCCGGTTTGAGTCTCCCTTAAGTGGTAGAGAAAGTCGGCATATAAAAACCAACTCTTCATCAAAAAAGCTATTTCTTTTATTTTAAAAACAGACAGGCTCTCTATAAAAATAGTTTATCTAATCATTTAGGTGCTCCCTAAATTTGCTCTCTGGGGGCCAGGGGGAGGAAGAGAAAAGGTTACTGCACCCATTCAAGTTCCTCCTGTATTTCAAGTTCAAAGAACAGATTCTTTGTATTGCATTCACCATCAAAAGCTTTCTGTGTGGAAAATATACTTCTCTCAATAGGGTTTGAAAATAAAATTCAAGCATGAGAAGCTATCAGTCCAAATGATCTAGCCCTCAGAGACCAGAAGTATGAAAATTTATATCCTGAAAATGGAATAAAGTGGCCTGTTAGTGATTTCAGAAATGCAATCTGCAAATTGCAGCAACTTGCTGTAACTGTATGCTGAAAACTAATCTATACATGGAACATTCCAATTTATCCTCTCCTCTGTAATCCAGAGCCTTATATATTCTGGTTTGTCTTGTTTCTTTTCTCTCCAGGCAACTAACTGTGGACAGTTTCAAACTTGGCAGAGAGAAGGAATGCTACTGCAATTAGAGAAAATACACTGTTGCAAAAAAATAAATAAATCATATTACATAGTCAAACATGAAAAGTCCCCATTATGTTTTCATCTCACTTGTCACCCAAAGACAGCAACTGACACATGGCATAATGGTCTCCCATCCAGATTCACTTATATTCTTTGTAAAACTGTGGCTTTAAGACCATTCTCTTTTCCTCAAGACAGAATATCAACTTCTATTTTCAAACATTAAAATATTTAGCTTACATAAAAGAAGTGTAACATTCCAATTAATCTATAAAACCCAGGCCACCCCCCACCCTTTTTCCCCCTTCTGGTTTGTGCAAAATGAAAAGTAGTAAGTTTAACTGGAACATATGCATCTTGGCCCTTTTAGGGAAAGATTAAGAAGGAAGAGGCCCTAAGGAATAGCACACATATTATTTAGCCAAAGTCCAAAATAGCTAGCTGCTAGAAAGATTATCCATGGCTGGAGGGGGGGCAGGAAGAATATTTAATACATAATGCCAAAATGCTACTGAAATCTAGACTGCCTCCCACATTTATAGCCAAAGATTTAAAATGAAAGCAAATCGAAAATGTAAATAGGTGTAAATTATTCAAAAGACATGTCAAAATATATTACACTTATTTTTGTAATCTGTACTTCCTCTAGATTTGCAGTTAGTTTGCAACCTAAGAGTCAGATATCCAAGATTTGCCTGATGACAGATTCCATCTGCCTTAACTTGACCCAAAACAGACCTTACACCTTCAGACATATAATTTTCATCCTTCCTTCCACCATCATTTCTCAAGTCAAACAAAGGCATTCTGACAGTTGTTAATTAACGAGACAGTTGTAAATTAACCAGCCACTTTACATGGAAAATTTGCATGCCACCTAACTGTTAATGATAAGCTTCCACTCATGACATTTAGTTAAAGTGCTAGGTGGGGCAACAGTCTAAAATTACATTACTCATTCTTCAACCAATTCTGATTCAACATTATCAAACATACATACTAATGAATAGAAGCCTTCAGACATGAACTTTCTGAACAATGGACGAAAAACACATGATCACATGAAGCTGCCTTATATTGAATGACAGAACTATCTACTCTGACTGGCAGCGGCTCTCCAGAGTCTCAGGCAGAGGTCTTCCACATCAACTACTTGCCTAGACCCTTTAACTGGAGATGCCGGGGATTGAAGTTAGGACTTCTGCATGCCAAGCAGATGCTGTACCACTGAGCCACAGTCCCTCCCCAAGAATAATTACTCTTTTTTAGTGTCCTCTTCAAGGATCTAGAAAGCTAAAAACCTTGGCTTTTGAAATTGACCATGATGAGCAGTCAATAAGATTGTCTTGCAAGACAAATAATATACACTAACCAGTGAAAGTCACACCAGTATGAACAGGTAACTGGAGGAGATGGTTCAAGACCCAAGAAAATCTGCACAAGAAGTTTCAAGAGAGATCCCCCTGACTCATATTCTTAGTTTTTCTCAAATGCATCAATTAAGGAGAGAATACCCCACCATCTGCACCTATGTACACTTCCTGAGAAATAGTCCCAGCAGTCCCAAATAAGCACAAATATAAAATAAGATGATCCTAATGACAATTCCTCAGAAGAAAGTTGGAACCAGGCAGTCAATATGACACTCTAATTTCCTTTTATCTTTCAGTATTGGTGATCTGGCCCTGACCTGGATGGCCCAGGGTAGCCTGATCTCATCAGTTCTCAGAAGCTAAGCAGGGTCAGCCCTGGTTAGTATTTGGATGGGAGACCACCAAGGAATACCAGGGTTGCTGTGCAGAGGAAGGCACTAGCAAACCACCTCTGTTAGTCTCTTGCCATGAAAACCCCAAAAGGGGTCGCCATAAGTCGGCTGCGACTTGACGGCACTTTACACACACACATTGGTGATCTGAGGGAAGGCATTTACATTGTTTCAAAACTACCAGCGCACCCTTGTAAATTAGTCGACCGTAATAGCCAAAAACAACACTGCATTTAGTCACCTACTCACTGCATACTTATTTTGGATAATTGCACACTAACAACAGTCAGGAAAGGGGAGGAAAATGAAAAATAAGCAGCCTATTTTAAAAAATAACTTACAATATATTCCTGGCCTAGAAGTACTCATTACTCACCACAGGTGACCAGGCAAGTGGGTTGCATAAAAGGCTGTCTAGTACTATTATGTCTTTATACATGGCTTGCTATGTACAGAAAACTGCCTATTGTTGCATTCACAAGACCACTTGCAGAGCATCTCTGAACTGTTTATCAGGTCTCTAATAAGAAACGCTGAAACCCTAAGATATGTATTATTTCCTCCAACTCACTGTATTAGTCCCCCCCCCATTCTTCCATCTTAAAGTGTGAGATGGCAGGCACAGCTCTTCCATCCCCATTCCCCCAATTTTACTTATCCCAGTGACAAGCCAAAGGTTAACCTGTGTCGTTTTATGGTACTGTGGGGATTTTAACCTAGGTCTTCCCATCACAATACTCCAACACTGTGCTTCTTCACTGGCAAAGGGAACAGTACACCTCTGTATTCCTACTCTCTCAGTTGACTGACTGCCTAGAGGCAGCTGGGCAATTTTACTTTCTATGGTATTTTTGTTTTCCCGAGGTTACTGTCTGTCACTGTGCATCTAATCGCCCTTCTTCTGTTACCTATGAGCCTACCATCACCTTGCTCCAAACTGGATGGCCCAAAGCCCAACCTTATCATATCTCAGAAGTTAAGAAAGGTCAGCCTTGGTTAGTACTTGGATGGGAGACCCCCAAAGAAGTCCAGCGTTGCTTCGCAGAGACTGACAATAGCTACCACCTCGGTTCATCTCTTACAGGGTCCCCAGAAATCAGTGGCAACTGGACTGCGCTTTCCACCACCACCGTCATCATCTGGGACTGAACAGCATATGAAACTACGTAGTCGGCCCTGGTTTTCTTTCTATCATATTTGTATCCTGCCCTTTCCCCAAGAAACTCAGAGCAACTTATGGCTCTGCCCTCTGTAAGGCAAGTTAGGCTAAGGAAGTACAATTGGCTCAAGGAAACCCAGGAAGGTTCAGGGTCAGGTGGGGATTTGACCCAGGTTATTCTGGTCCTGTAAAACACTCATCACAACGTCGTACTAGTTTTGTCTTTATCATTTTCAGAAAGGCTTAAAATATGTTTTTTCCCCATCGAGAGAATTTATAATAATATTATAAGGCAGCAGGAGAAGAGGAAGACCCAACAAGAAATAGATTGACTCTATAAAGGAAGCCACAGGCCTCAATTTGCAAGAACTGAGCAAGGCTGTTAAAGATAGGACGTTTTGGAGGACATTGATTCATAGGGTTGCCTTGAGTCAGAAGTTACTTGATGGCACTTCACACACACACAATAATATTAAATAATTCTGTATTGATGTCCATCCTGCATACACTAAGTATGTGCCAGGTAAGTCTGTAGGACTTCCAGACAGGCACACGTTCTGGATAGTTTATGAGAATACATGTTACTATTAAGAGGTTTACTAGATGTTAAGATACTTAGCTAATCAGCAAGGAACACTCTACGCTACCCCCAAAACATTTCCTAAGTTCCTTTCCCCGGCTACACAGCAATTTTAAATTGCCACAGACAAAGGGTGTGTGTGTCCAAAACCAAGAGCCACGCTCTTATGTGCTACACTAGCTTCCTTTCTTCAACGATGCTGACCAAAGAAGAGCCGACATCTACGCCTTCGCATTTTGGCAAGTTTATCACAGCTGCCCGCAAGCCTGCATCAAAATCAGTCAGACATGTCTAGTCATGCCCTCTCACGCCTCTTGTTTTCATTTTACACTGTCCAGGCTATAAAGTCGGTTATTCTGCATGGCAGACTCGGCACGCACCACCCGACAAAAATTCTTTAAGGTACCGAGAAGCCGCTAGTCTCCAAGTTTCTCCCACAAGGGAGAAGTCAGCTAATTCAACCCAAGTCACAAGAACCTGCAGGAGAGATAAGTAAACAAATAGGATGAGGCGCCACACAGTCACACACAGAACTCTCCACCCCTCCAACTCACGCTTCTCAACAATGGGAGAGAGCTGGGCCGAAAAAGTGCACCTAAGGCCCAGAAAATCTCCCCTCGGCCTCGTGGCCGGCTCGTGGGGCAGCCCTCACAAGAACATAAGAAAGGCCCTGCTGGATCAGTCCAAAGGCCCATCGGGTCCAGCAGTCCGTTCACACAGGGGCCAACCGGGTGCCTCTAGGAAGCCCCCAAACAAGACCACTGCAGCAGCACCATCCTGCCTGTGTTCCAAAGCACCTAATATAATAGCCATGCTCCTATGTTCCTGGAGAGAAGCGAAGCATGCAACAGCCTCGAGGCAAAAGTGAAACAGGCTCCGTTATTGTTCCTGGGCCAGAAGCGCTTCCTCTGTGACCACCTGAGGAAACTTCCACACACATGTTACGCATGGGAGGTTTGGCCTCGGATTTGCCACTCTCCAGATGCACATTTCCCCCCCATCCAAATTCTCAAATCTAAAAATTAAGCCCCCATGCAGAGTTCTGAGAATCCAGATGGGTGAAATGCGCATCTGGAGAGCAGCAAACCCAAGGCCAAACTTCCCGTGCACCAGTGGCCTTTGAGTTCTGAGAATTCGGATGGGGAAAAATGTGCACGGAGAGAGCGGCAAATCCAAGGCAAGGCCTCCCGTGCACAAACGGCCTGTACAACCCCCCTCTCCAAAAAAAACCCGAATTAAAGTCAGCCTCAGAAGGAAACCGAATCCAGCCATTTTTTAAAGCACGCTCGAAACCTGTAGGTCCAATGACGCACGGGAGGGAGGTTTTGCCTTGGGCTTGCCGCTCTCTAGAAGCCCATTTCCCCCATCTGGATTCTTAAAAGTCTGCATTTGCGCTCATTGTTGAGTTTTGAGCATTCAGATGGGGGAAATGCGCACCTGAAGAGTGGCAAACCCAAGGCCAAACCTCCCTCCCGCGCATCCACGGCCAACGCGTGGCATCTCTGAAGTTATATTTCAAGCACAACACAACACAGACCCGCGGGGGCGTGGGGGGGGGGGCTCACCTTTGCAGCCGGGGGAGGCGGGGCTCTTCCGCTCGGGGGAGGCCCTGCTCTGCTCCGGGGAGCGCCGCCTCTGGCGGTGCCGGGTCCTGCCCCCCGAGGGGGCCGGGGCGCAGGCGCTGCCCTCGGGCAGGGGCGGCGAGACGGGCGAGGAGCAGGGCGAGGGGCTGGAGGCCGCCAGGGGGGGCGGCGGCGGGGGCGGCGGCGGCAGCTGGGGGCCCCGAGGCGACCCCGCCGCCCGCGTGGGGCTGCCGCGGGCCGCAGACGGCGACGAGGAGGAGGCCGAGGCCGACCCGGCCGGCGTCTGCGTGGCGACGGCGGGGCCGCTGCCGTTGCCCGGCGCCGGGCGCGTGGGGCTGGCGGCGCGCGAGGGAGGGGGAGGCGCCGCCGTCGCCGCCGCCCGAGGGACGCCTCCTCCTCCTCCTCCTCCCCCGCCGTTCCGGGTGGGGCTGCCGTGCTGCTTGAGCTGGAAAGGCACCGTGGCCCGCATCGGCTGGAGGCGGCCGCCGCTGTTGCCCGCCGCCGCCGCCGCCCCGCCTGGCGCCGCCGCCGCGACTCCCCCTCCCCCCAGGGAGGCGGCGGCGGCGGCGGGCGTTGGGGAGCCGTTGCGCCTCACGCGCGGGTGGGAAGCCATAACGGTCGCCGCGACGGGTGCCCCGCGGGGGCAAAACTCCGGACCGCAAACGCCCCCCCGCTCCGCTCTGCTCTCCCTGCCCTCCCCTCGGCGGTTCGGCCCTCGGAGCCGCTCGCGAGGAGGCTTCTTCTCGCCGAGATGCGGCCGCCTCATCAACAATAGCGCCCGCACCGGCCTCTCCCATTGGAGGCGCAGCCGCTCCGTTCCGGCCGCTACAGAGCCCTGATTGGCCGGGGGGCGTGGCCCTGGACGGCGTGGGGAGGGAGGGAGGCTTAAAGAGACAGCGCGCTCCTCGCCGGGGAAGGAGGCGGGGCCAGGGCGAGGTGGGGGTGGGGAGGACAGGCTTCCACACGCGGTCTGCACACGCGTGTCTTTTGTACCGTGGCCACAGAAGGAGGGCGTGGAAACAGACCTGCGCCTGGGCGGCTCTTGTACCTTTCTAGGCTCCAGGCGTTGTCTGGATGGATTCCAGTTCTGCCATTTTTAAATGCCCGTGTTGAATTTCCTGGGTTACCAACCTCCAGGTGAGACAGGGAGATCTGCTGGTACAGGTTGAGTATCCCTTATCGGGACTGCTTGGGAACAACAGTGGTCTGTATTTCGCATCTTTCCATATTTTGGAGTTTTTGCACGTGGAGGCAGGCAATGTCACACAATCTCTGAATGTCTCTTGCCTTGAAAACCCTACGGGGTCGCCATAAGTCAGCTGTGACTTGACAGAAAAAAACACACACAAACACATCATAAACTCAAAAGATTTAGGATGGTGCCTAACCTCTGCATATCTTAGTGATATGCTGGCATTCCTGAAAACATGCTGGCATATCTGGAGAAGCCCAGCTGGTGGTGAACCCATGTAATCCCTGCACTACCGTAGCTTTGGGCAGTGCTTGGGCAGGCCATGATGGAAGCAGGAAGTAGTGGGTTTCCTAAGCAAGCCCTGAGTACCCACACCTATGCTGGCCCATTAGAAGAAGAAGAGTTGGTTTTTATATGCCGACTTTCTCTACCACTTAAGGCAGAATCAAACCGGCTTACAATCACCTTCCCTTTCCCTCCCCACAACAGACACCCTGTGAGGTAGGTGGGGCTGAGAGAGCTGTGACTAGCCTAAGGTCACCCAGCTGGCTTCATGTGGAGGAGTGGGGAAACCAACCTGGTTCACCAGAGGAGGAGTGGGTAATCAAACCTCATTCTCCAGATTAGAGTCCACCGCTCCAAACCACCGCTCTTAACCACTCCACCACACAGTACCCTGCCCTCTCCTATCCTGTTCCCAAGCACTGAAGCAGCATAGCTCAGGATACTAAGCCTGCAGTCTACTGCCCTCCCTAGCACTATTTAGAAACCCTATAGCTCAGACAGTAGGGTGTATGGCATGGGATCATATTGCTGTACCCTCATGTCATGGTGTGCCTCCTTGCAGCACACAAGTGGGAGACTGTGATGGGTCCACCACAGAAAGGGCACTGAGCACACAAACAGGCATAAACTAAACTATATTATATAGTTGAAAAGATCTCCAGGCTCCCATAATCAGATTACGTCGAGAAGCACTTCTGGAAAATATGCATGTGGAGGTTTTGTTGGAACACCGCTGAAGATAGGAACAGTCGTGCCTCAATTCACTCACATGTCCTTATGATAAGGGCAGACCTCTTAAAGCTGCATCCACAGAGAATTGTCCTCTTTGCCTCATTATGGTGCAATTCTTAAAACTCTTCCTGGGACCGGGAGTAAGCCCCATTGAATAAGGTGGGGCTTACATCTGAGCAGACCTGCTTAGGATTGCTCTCTCAGACTCTCAGGTTGAGGTCTTTAAGCAGCCATACCCTCTGTATTCATTTCTCCTAGGCTTAACGGGCTTTAGATAAGCCACACCAAAAATCATGTTTTTAAATGACTTTGCAGTTTTGCAACAGCCGTGCCCTCGAGGTTCATCAGACTGAGGGTAACTCTTCGTTAGCAAAATGTCATCGCTCCCTTTGACAGTCCCGTCAGTCTTTAAATACACCTGATTGTCTAGTCTAGGAATCGGCACCTGATGGCCCTGGGCCGACTCTTGCCCTCAGGTACCATCTGGTTCACTCTGGTTGCCAGCTCAAGAAGCCAAGGAGGTCTGTGGATTCAACAGCTTCTGTGCAACGGGACTTGGCAATGGGTGAGAGGGTTGAGGGGGGCTTGGCTCCCATTGTCCAGTTTAAATAAAGCCAGCTGCTGACTAGGATCATATTCAAGAGTCCCCACCTGTTATACCATCACCTTTTTCAAATCTACCCCCATGTTCTATTCTTGGCCTCTTAGCTCCCTGCAAGCTCACGTCCTGGGGGACCTCCACATTCTTTTCTTTGACTCCCATGCTACTCCCTATGCCAGGGATTAGTAGGGTTGCCAGGTCCCTCTTTGCCACCGACGGGAGGTTTTTGGAGCAGAGCCTGAGGAGGGTGGGGTTTGGGGAGGGGAGGGACTTCAATGCCATAGAGCAGGGGTGTCTAAAATATTGTCGAAGGCTTTCACGGTCAGAGTTCATTGGTTCTTGTAGGTTATCCGGGCTGTGTAACCGTGTAAAATAACTTGTGTAAAATACCAAGACCACGGTTACACAGCCCGGATAACCTACAAGAACCAAGGGGTGTCTAACTCAATTGTTACGAGGGCCGGATATGACACAAATGTCACTTGGTTGGGCCGGGCCATGCCTCGCCAGCCCAGTTTGAGCGTGGGGTGTGTGTGTGACTGCCTTGGCTGGTTCGTGGGCTGAATAAAAGCTCTCAAGGGGCCAGATCCGGTCCACCGGCCTTATGTTTGACACCCCTGCCATAGAGTCCATTTTCTCCAGGGGAACTGATCTCCATCGGCTGGAGATCAGTTGTAATAGCAGGAGATATCCAGCTATTACCTGGAGGTTGGCAACCCAAGGGATTAGGCATGCGCTCATACACTTTTGTGTTTGAAGCTAAACATAGAAATGGATCCCCTCCTCATGGTATACCAGACCCCCCCCAAAAAAAAACTATACCAGTGCTACAGACCTTTCCCACGTTAAATATTTGCCTAGCTATGAACCCTGAGGCTAAGGAAAGGGTGTGGGGCTGGGAAACACAGAAAGCATAAAACCAGCAGGTTTAAACTTGACCAAGTAGCAGTGCTAATAATTTCTCACACTCAAGTACAAATCCACTAGATGCCTCCCCGCAGCAATGTCAAGAAGGTGCTCAAGGAGTTCAGAGTGACATTTTAGCCTCACTCTTGCTTAGACTCACAATAACCCTCTTGTAGGGTTGCCAGCTCCGAGGTTGGGAAATACCTGGAGATTTTGGGGGTGGAGCCTGAGGAGGGCAGGGTTTTAGAAGGGGAGGGACTTCAATGGGACATAATGCCATAGAGTCCACCTTCCAAAGCTGCCATTTTCTCCAGATGAATTGATCTCCATCGGCTGGAGATCCGTTGTAATAGCAGGAGATCTCCAGCCACCACCTGGAGTTTGGCAACCCTAATGTGGAAATGTCTGTGCTGTTTGTCCTGCTTTTGGTGGCCAACTTGTTCTTCTCCTTGTTCTACTATATTGATACTTTGTTTGTGGGATAACTTGAACAATTGATTTGACTTTGGGTTCTCTGGATCTTGACTTTTCTTGCTTGTGTCTTAACCTTCTCTTCTCCTTTGCTGCGTGTGGAGAAACACCTAAAATCCTATGTGGAAAGCTGTCAGTACATATAAAGAGTGCAAATAATAGTTCCGTATAGACAAGGCAATGTTTAATATTAAGAAATTATGAAGTTATGACCATGGTTACACAGCCCGGATAACCTACAAGAACCAATAAAAATGAGCTGTTTTTATTTTGATTGTGGAAGTAAAACTACACATTATGGAGGCCTCTGGAGATGATGCCTAGTTAGCGTGGCTAAAGGAGTGGTTTTTCTCTCTGAGGTTTTCAGTGAGTCTCTCTCCCATTTATATGGGGCAGGAGGATTCCTGACTTCTGATTGGCCAAAGTTATTTGGTTTCTTAGTGGATGATTTATAGGCTTGCCAACTTCCAGGGCAACTTCCTTACAACTAATTTCCAGCCGATAGAGATCAGTTCACCTGGAGATCAGTTCACCTGGAGAAAAGGGCAGCTTTACCAATTGGACTCTATGGCATTGAAGTCCCTCCCCTCTCCAAACCCTGCCCTTCTTTGCCCTAAAAACCCTCCCGCCGGTGGTGAAGAGGGACCCGACAACATTAATGATTTAAGCACTTCCATTGGCCATGATAAATTGACTCTATAAAGGAAGCCACGGCCCTCAGTTTGTAAGACCTGAGCAAGGCTGTTAAGATAGGATGTTTTGGAGGACATTGATTCATAGGGTCACGATGAGTCGGAAGCGACTTGACGGCACTTACACACACACACACACACACACACACATTGGCCATTAGCTTTGAGTCAATTAAACGAGGGCCTGAGATATTATGTGTGTGTGAAGTGCCGTAAAATCGCAGCCGACTTATGGCGACCCCTTTTGGGGTTTTCATGGCAAGAGACTAACAGAGGTGGTTTGCCAGTGCCTTCCTCTGCACAGCAACCCTGGTATTCCTCGATGGTCTCCCATCCAAATACTAACCAGGGCTGACCCTGCTTAGCTTCTGAGATCTGATGAGATCAGGCTAGCCTGGGCCATCCAGGTCAGGGCCTGAGATATTAGTGAGCTTTAATCGGTCAAATCGTCCGACAGGAGAGAATAGCCTCATCCCAGTTACAGTGAGTGAAGATTCAGCATTCACTAGTGGCGGCAGCATCAAAATCAGTAGTGGTGTCTGAAGGAAGAAGCTTATCTGGCAGGGAAGACCCGAGAGGGAAATGGTGGTTTTGGTAAGAAGAGCCTCATGGAATCAGCTGATGGCTTGGTGGAGTTCTTCCAGGCGCCGTGCCTTGGTGTCCTTGTTCCAGCATCTTCAGTCAACAGCCCGAACTTTCACAAGTATGCTAGTGACTTCAAGATATAGAAATACCAAGGAAGAGCCTTACCAGAAAGCTATGAGCAAAGCTATTGAATTTTATTAGGCCGGGTGGGGTGGGAATTTGGGATTTTGTTATACGATGTTCTTAATCATGTATTGAAAGCTGCCTTGTGTTGTGGGGGAAGGTGAGGTGTAAATGCTTCAGTAAATAAATATATGCTCTGTAATTACTAGTTTGGGGGAGAGACAACAGAATGTAACTATTTGGATTATATTGTGTCTGGGGTGAGATCTAGCATATGAATTGCTATCTCCTTGTAGCTAGTTTCAGAGGGTACAGGTTGAATATCCCTTATCTGGACATCCGATATCCGGACTGACCCGAAAAACAGACTTTTTGAGCCGGCATGCAAGCATTACTCACAGGCCCTCAGCAGCATGCCAATTTGCATTGATGGTTCAATGGAAACAAAATTATTAAAAATACTGTTTAAAATTACTTTCAGGCTATGTGTATAAAGTGTATATAAAACATAAATGTTGTGTTTAGACTTGGGTCCCGACCCCAAGATATCTCATTGTGTATATGCAAATACTCCAAAATATGGAAAGATCCAAAACAGGGACCACTTCTGCTCCCAAGAAGTCCGGATAAGGGATACGCAACCTGTAGATGTGTTGGTGTGCAGTAAAAAAGCTAGATTCGAGTCCATCTGGTATCTGACGAAGGGAGATTTGACTCTGGAAAGCTCATAACCCAAAAATCTTGTTGGTCTCCAAGATGCTACTGGACTCGAATCTAGCTGCTCTACCTCCCTGAGTTACAGTAACACCAAAGCACTTCTGCTTATTTATTATCTATGGAAAATGATAAAGTAGCGTTGGCCCGGGTTAAAAAGCAGCGGTGAAAGTTAGATTTCAGAAGTACAAATTTGCGAGCAAGAAGAGTGTGTTCTTTCTTGGACTCTGATCCGGAGAACCGGATTTGATTCCCCACTCCTCCACATGAATGGCGGCCACTAATCTGGTGAACCGGGTTGGTTTCCCCACTCCTACAAATGAAGCCAGCTGGGTGATCTTGGGCCAATCACAGCTCTCTTAAAGCTCTCTCAGCCCCACCTGCCTCACAGGGTGTCTGCTGTGGGGAGGAGAAGGGAAGGCGATTGTAAGCCGGTTTGAGTCTCCCTTTTTAAGTGGTAGAGAAAGTCGTCATATAAAAACCAACTCTTCTTCTCCTTTTCTTCCTTCTCCTCCTTCTTTCCACTTGTCTCTCATAATCCACACAGGTTGCCATTTTGTGCCTGTCTCCAGCTTGTTCTTGGCTGTTTAGATTGCATGCCTTAACACGAGGCATACACCTGAACTGTAGAGGTATGCACTATCAGCTTCCCACACAACCCCCTGGACTGACAGCGTGGGAAGTAATCTGGATCCAGACAAATGCAAGAATAGGATATAATACAAAGTGGGGGGGGGGGACTAAGAACTAAGCAATTTTTAGGAGTACTTTTTTTTTGGCTTTGTGTGTAGGAGTGGGGAAACCAACCCGGTTCACTAGATTAGCATCTGCAGCTCATGTGGAGGAGTGGGGAATCAAACCCAGTTCTCCAGATCAGTCCGCTGCTCCAAACCACGCTCTTAACCACTACACCACGCTGGCTCTTTGACATGCAGCTCACACTGGGAGGGGGCTGTAGTGTGTGCACAGATCTTATGACGGGGCTCTCTGGGACTTGGTTGTTTCTGCGGATGGTGATACTCATGCCCACTTCACCGACCGCACCTTCGCAACTCTTTTGTGAAGGGGGTTTTGAGCTGTGTTGACATTACTATGTACCAAGGCTCACCTAGTTCAATGAGGTTAAACTCAGCTGGTTTTGTTAGGAAGAAATGCCATTTTTATTCCTGGCATTTAAAAAAACAAAACAACATGAGAAGGTTAATAGGAAACAGAGACCTCGAGAGGCATTAAAACTCCCTGGCCGTTGTCAATTTGTCAGGTTCTTTTTTAAACACTGTAGAAGCTAGTGACGTCTGTGACACTTGGTGGCAATTAATCCTATATGCTAATTATGCATCTTGTGACCGAAGGACTTCCTTGTGTCCCGAATCTTCAGTCCATTAACTTAATTGAGGGACGCTGTATGATGGAGCATTATGGGAGCAGGACAACATTTCTCTTCATCCACTTTCAATCCATGGCTTTATTGTGCTTGGGGTGGGCTAATATGGACAACAGATAAAAGGAAGTATTTCTTCACATAACGCATAGTTAAATTGTGGAACTCCCTGCTCCTGGATGTGGTGATGACTGCCAACTTGGAAAGCTTTAAGAGAGGGGTGGACGTGTTCATGGAGGAGAGGGATATCCATGGCTACTAGTCAAAATGGATACGAGTCATGATGTATGCCTATTCTCTCCAGGATCAGAGGAGCATGCCTATTGTATTAGGTGCTGTGGAACACAGGCAGGACAATGCTGCTGCAGTTGTCTTGTTTGTGGGCTTCCTAGAGGCACCTAGTTGGCCTCTGTGTGAACAGACTGCTGGCCTTGATGGGCCTTGGTTTCATCCAGCATGGCCTTGCTTATGTTCTTAAGTATTGATATAAAAACCTATATTGTAAAATGCTACAACCCAATCATCATCAGATTTTGTCAGATAGTACCACTTACCAGATAGATTCTTAATGCCAGATTTCATACTCCTGGGATAAACCTTAAGGCCATATAAGGGGGAAATGCTGGAGGAAATGCTTTGAAAATGGCCCTGTATGACGGCCTGGCAATTCCAATTCATTGCTAGAATTTGGGAAGAAACCTACTCAACGAGGACAAGCTACCCGCCAAACACCAGCCCTCAACACCCATTCTACATCAAGCCTTTATTCTTCATACTTACAGGGTGTAGTCGGGAAGCTACTCCGCCCTAAATTCATAGATCTGTTTGATCTGGTATTGGATGTTGAAGGTGGGTGGGAAATTCACCTCAGGAGTGTTTCCCAACTACAGTTGTTCAAGCATAACCTCTCCTTACAAAGGAACGTGGGAAAGAAGTAACAGAAGCACTTAACAATAGACAATTTGGTCTATAGTTCAGCTCTGACTGCCAAGACAGTTCGGTGACTGTCCCAGAGCAATAATAATCTTCACATGACACGGAGGCTGGAAGAACTTCAAAACACTATTTAGGGCACTACGCCAGTTTTTCTTTTGTTTCATCCTTACATGATGAACGAGGGAGGGAAAGTCAGCATCGATCCAATATGGTTTAGTGTTTAACTTGGGCCTCGAAATCCCAGGTCAGACTCGGCTGTTCCAGAGCGAGTTCTCACAACAGCCTGGCTTTCAGTCGCCAGCGTGGTGTCGTGGTTAAGAGCGGTGCTTTGGAGCAGTGGAGTCATCTGGAGAACCGGGTTTGATTCTCCACTCCTCCACATGAGTGGCGGAGGCTAATCTGGTGAACTACATTTGTTTCCCCACTCCTACACATGAAGCCAGCTGGGTGACCTTGGGCAAGTCACACTCTCTCAGCCTCACCTACCTCACAGGGTGTCTGTTGTGGGGAGGGGAAGGGAAGGCGATTGTAAGTTGGTTTGAGTCTCCCTTAAGTGGAAGAGAAAGTCGGCATATAAAAACCACTTCTTCTTCACCGACGACAAAAAATTAGTCAGGATGGCAAACTCTGAAGCAGGTCAGGTGCAGCTCATAAAAGCTCTCTCTGAACCGGTTGACTGACAAAGATAATAACAGATTGCATTCAGGGACGAAGTAGAAGGTATGTGGGAGATGCAAACTCCTGATGGTGTTTGCTTTTGAACTGAAAAGTAGCCTTGGAGACTGTAATTGAAAAGTGGAACAGCAGAAGGGAAGGGGAAGGTCCTGGCATCTTTGGAGAGAAAAACAGCTTGGGCAAGGCAGTTTTGACTCGACAAAGAGGAGAGGAAAGGTTTGACCAGCCCCTCTGTCCCCCTTTGGCAGCCTTCCAGGGCTGCTTTTCAGTGCAAAAAGCAAAGCAAAACCTACTTCCGGAACCCATCTATCCCCCTGTGTGTGTGTGTTAAGTGCCGTCAAGTCGCTTCCAACTCATGGCGACCCTATGAATGAAAGTCCTCCAAAATGTCCTATCTTTGACAGCCTTGCTCAGATCTTGCAAATTGAAGGCTGTGGCTTCCTTTATTGAGTCAATCTATCGCCTAGTTTGGCCTTTAAGTGCAAAGTGATGCACACATAGACATAAAATCCTAAACACATACACTACTGATATCTCAGTTACCCAATGAAAAAGTCATTAAATGTCAGTCTAGTGTGCCCTAACAGTGAAATTAAAATCACATGTATTGTTATACAGCTCAGTGGCACATTCATGTTAAAATACAGGGGGCTAGTTAGCGTTGCCAACCTCCAGGTACTAGCTGGAGATCTCCTGCTATTACAACTGATCTCCTGCCGATAGAGATCAGTTCCCCTGAAGAAAATGGCTGTTTGGGCAAGTGGACTCTATGGCATTGAAGTCCCTCCCTGCCCCAAACCCCGCCCTCAGGCTCTGCCCAAAAACCTCCCACTGGTGGCGAAGAGGGATCTGGCAACCCTAGTGCCGGTCTCATCCTCCCATATCAGAAAAGATAGCTGAAGAAAATCCTCAAAGGGGTAACGAACACCCTAATCCTAAACAACTATTGTATAAAATTAACAGTGATTTTGTTTGCAGTTGGTAGAATATTGGGACTTGTTTTACATAAATCCAAGGATTTGAACGGCGCCTTGCAGCTTTTATGTGGAAACGATGGCCGCCTTGCAGCTTTTATGTGGAAACGATGGCTATGTGTATAATTCCACCGCCACAATATCAGCTTCACTTATTAACCAGGCTCTGATTTTTAAAAAACCCTCTATCGGGCTTTGCATTTTCAAGGCAGCTGTCTCCTGTCTCTTTCACCATGTTGGGGGTTGGGTTATCATTTGGCTCTCAGTTGCAAGCTTGTGTATAAATACCTGGGGTTTTTATCCTCCTTCCTGCCTGTTCTGTCTAATTTATTTTGGAAATTGTTTCACAGTCTGCTAGATCAACAGTTCTGAGCTCTTCATTGAAAATCAGTCCTTTCCAAAAAAACATTCTGTTTGGAGAAATGCCTAGAGAGGCTCCTCTCTCTGGTGAAGGCCAGATGTGCCCTGGAGTGTGAATACATGTACATTATGAATGAATAAAAGCTTGTCTTTCTTATGCACCGAGGCAGCCCTGGTTGAGATTGGCTGGTGGAGCGAACCAGAATCCAACCCCTTGCATTCCAGAGTGCCGAGTGGCTAGACACAACAAGCAGTGTACGTCCCATTACCTAGAACTGTTCAGACTTTCTGCCTGCCGGGAATCTCATTCTATATTGACTCAACTCTGAGGATGTTGATGAAGACGCTGGGGATGATTCTTAGGTGTGCACATAGTTCACAAAAGGCAGCCAGCCGGTTCTGTTGGGCGAGCATCATCCCGTGGGAACTGACGGTGTGCTCTCGGTCACATGCAATGCTCTCTTAGCAGCTGCTCACAACAAAGGAAGGTCAGTTAATGATGGACAGACTATCTCTCAGAGAAGCCTGATTGCTGTTGCTGGCAGAGGAAGTCCTGATAAGGTTCCCACGAAGAGCATGGATGGAATCTGGAAACCACTGTCCTAAATACCATGTGAGAACATGTTCAGAGAACACTGAGAAGCACTCTGATGCATACCGTCCTCTACTTTAATACAGAGATAATGAAGGATGCTGATCAAGATAAGGCAGGAAGGAGAGACAATATAGCGTAGTGGTTTCAATCAGCACTCAGCCACAAAGCTTGCTGGGAGACCTCAGAGCAGTCACTATTTCTTAGCTTAACCTCCTCCAAAAGGGGGGCATAGATGTCACCCTGAGCGCCTTAGAAGAGAGAGGTCTCCATCTTGGCTGGCTAAAACCACTTTTATGTATTCATGCTGCTGTGGCTTCCTTTATTGAGTCAATCCATCTCTTGATGGGCCTTCCTCTTTTCCTGCTGCCCTCAACTTTTCCTAGCATGACTGTCTTTTCCAGTGACTCTTGTCTTCGCATAATGTGACCAAAGCACGACAGCCTCAGTTTAGTCATTTTAGCTTCTAGGGTCAGTTCAGGCTTGATTTGATCTATAACCCATTGATTGATTTTTTTGGCAGTCCACAGTATCCGTAACACTCTCCCCCAACACCACATTTCAAAGGAATCTACTCAGTTTGCAAGATCTGAGCAAGGCTGTCAAAGATAGGACACTTTGGAGGACATTGATTCGTTGGGTCGCCATGAGTTGGAAGCGATTTGATGGCAACACACACATGCACACACACACACACATGTATACATGGGGGCAGCCTTAGCCACAGGGCAACTGATCAGGGCTGGGCAAGGCCCAGCTGCCCCCAGATCCACATACCCTCTGATGGAGGAGGAAAGGACGACGAGTGCAGGATCTTGCCACCACAAGCGCCTGCCCCCTCCAAGGCTTGGACTGCTGGCTCGGTGACAGCCACACACACACACCCTCAGCAGTTGGCCCAAGGGCCACCCTTCTTTGGTAGGGTTGCCAGGTCCCCCCCCCTGGCCACCAGCAGGGGATGGGGGGTCAGGTTGCCAGATCCAGGTTGGAAAACTCCAGGAGATTTGGGGATGGATCTTGGGGAGGACAGGGACCTCAGTGGGGTACAATTAGGGATGCCAGCCTCCAGATAAGACCTGGGGATCCCCCGGAATTACAGCCCATCTCCAAATTACAGAGATCAGTTCCCTTGGAAAAAATGAATGCCTTCAAGGGTGGACTCAATGATCGTGGGGTATCCTAAATTCGCTCAACACAGAAGATAGAGTTGAAGGTCATAACGAATTTGAACACATCAAACTCCAAATTGGCAACTGCAGCCATTTCAATAGGGTTACCAGGTCCCTCTTCGCCACCGGCGGGAGGTTTTTTGGGTGGAGCCTGAGAAGGATGGGGTTTGGGGAGGGGAGGGACTTCAATGCCATAGAGTCCGATTGCCAAAGCAGCCATTTTCTCCAGGTGAACTGATCTCTAACGGCTGGAGATCAGTTGTAATAGCAGGAGATCTCCAGCTGGTACCTGGAGGTTGGCAACCCTACATTTCAAGTGGCTTCATGTAAATATTGAATAGTAATATAGGTGGAACAGAGGGAAGGCAGCACGGTATGGTTCTGTCTTGTTAGATCTTGGAAGCTAAGCAGGGTTGGTACTTGGAAGGGAGACCACCAAGGAAGACTCTGCAGAGGAAGGCAATGGCAAACCACCTCTGCTTCTCACTTGCCTTGAAAAAGCCCCTTGCTGGTTCACCATAAATTGGCTGCGACTTGACGACACTTTACACACACACAATATATATAGCTGGACCAGTGGCAAACCACCTCTGTTCATCTCTTGACTTGAAAACCCTATGGGGGCACCATAAGTCAGCTGGGACTTGACCGCACTTTCCACCAAATATTGGTCACGAGGTGCCCTGTCGATCAGCTTCGTGCTTCCCTTGCCTCTCTTCAGTTAAAAAAACATTGGCTCGGGTCAAGAAATGGTTTTTAAAATTGGAGACTGGCTCCCGGCTTCTTTTTAGCACATGATCAGAGCGCTGATGGGCAGACCCAGGCTGATCTCCTTCTTTCCACCAACCTTCATGGCCCGCCCATCCAAGGAGAATTGGCATTTACTCACAGAATGCAAATGTAAAGAGGAATACCTGTAGACTCTCTTAGAAACAGTTGCCTGAAGTAAAATGCCTGAATTCAGATCTCAACTTACTTGTTTTGTTTGGGCTGGGATGGGCTGGGATGGGGTGTGGAGGGACTCTAACTTCTTGCCAGAAGAGGACAAGCTCAGACTTGACTAACATTTATTTAAGGGTTTCCTCTTGTTCCCTTCTTTAGGGTGTGAGCTCATTAAGAAAGGAGCTATATTTATATAAACTGCTAAGAACAAAGGCATAATGATGTAATGCGATTCTCAAGAACTTCATTTCTAAAAACCTAACTTTGAACATGCTTGTCTCGACCGGATAAGGAGGCAGCCTAGAAATCCCATTGGAGTTGCTTGATCTGCTGCTCATGGTAGCATTCTTTGTTCTCTGCCTGCATTTGTCTGCCAGCTTCTTCGCCCACAAGAATCCAACAGGCTTTTCTGTGAAGTGGGGTTATCATTGGGGAAGGGCTGTGGCTCAGTCTGTAGAGCATCTGTTTGGCATGCAGATGCTCAGGGCTGTGGCTCAGTTTGTAGAGAATCTGCTTGGCATGCAGAGGGTCCCAGGTTCAATCCCCAGCATCTCCAGTTAAAGGGACTAGGCAAGTAGGTGATGTGAAAGACCTCTGCCTGAGACCCTGGAGAGCCACTGCCAGTCTGAGTAGACAATACTGACTCTGATGGACCCAGGGTCTGATTCAGTAGAAGGCAGCTTCATGTGTTCATGTGTACCTTCTCAAGTATCCAATTCATTATGCACACCATCTATAAATAATCTATAAAGATTACTGTTACTGCAGAGGCTGATGTTCTGGGCTGAAATCTCACCTTAACCATGAACTCGACAGGTAATCTTAGGCTAGCTGTTGGCTCAGTTCTGATACGGTATCCAATCAGTTTCAAAAAGCATAATCATAGTTTCGTGGAATGTGGGAGCTAACAGAACCTGATTTGCAATCTGCCAGCCAACCAGAATCAGAAAGCAGAAAGCAGAAAAAAAGGGTTTTTTAGGTGGGTTTGCAAACAACAATGTCTGATAACTGCAATTTGACATAGTCACTGAGTTGACAACTGTATTATTTTGATCATTACTCTGGTCCCAGAGGTTATTCCTCTGTGGAGGCTGGATCGACTGAGAGTCCGGAAAATAAAAGCAGACAATCAGCTTTAAAACAAGGTTTGTTGCACATTTCAAAGCTCCAACTTTATCTCAGCTGCATCTGCCAGGATGCAGCAGCGGATACACCCTGGAGGGTTGGGAGGTCATGTTTGTGATGTGCCTTAGTCTAGCATGATTAAGAAAGGCCATGCTGGATCAAACCAAGGCCCATCTAGTCCAGCAGTCTGTACACACTGGCCAACCAGGTGCCTCTAGGAAGCCCACAAACAAGATGACTGCAGCATCATTGTCCTGCCTGTGTTCCACAGCACCTAATATAAAAGGCATGCTTCTCTGATCCTGGAGAGAATAGGTATGCATCATGACCACTACCTATTTGGACTAGTAGCCATGAATACCCTTTTCCTCCATGAACATGTCCACTCCCTCTTAAAACCTTCCAAGATTCAATTGCCCTAATCAGGAAAGGGAAGGTAGCATGGTATAGCCTGATCTTGGAAGCTAGGAAGGATTGGTACTTGGATGGGAGAACACCAAGGCAAGGGCAAATCACCTCCGTTTCTCACTTGCCTTGAAAGACCCTTACTGGGGAAGCCATGAGCCGACTACGACTTGATGGCACATTAGTACATAATCAGGAGAACTGTTCCAAGCTCACCAAATATTGGCCGTTTATGCATGGGTCCTTTCACTCACGTTTGCCCCTGGTCTGTCTCGGTTGTTTCTTGGAGTTATGCATGAGTTTTCCCTCCATTAGAGATGACCTCGCTGCCAGCCCTTGCAGCCCTCGCAATGTCTGGGTGAAATGTCCAGCTGAAATCCCTATGCATAAGGCAAAGTGCGGGGCACGCAAGCTTGGTTTCACTCACAGCCTATTACAAAGCAGCATGTCCAGAGGCGGGGACTGAAATACTTCCTGCTTCCTCGAAGCTCTTTCTGAGCAGAAGAAAATGTTTTTAAAACAGAGGCTTGAATTTCACCCTCCCCCTTTCAGATTGCTCGTTTTTTTATGTTGTTCTTAAAATGTTTTATGCAGCAATTGGGCTGGGGGTGGGTTTTCTCTCACAGTAAGCACTGCGAAGTAAGCCAATTACAAAGTAGCATTTAAAGGGGTGGGGGCTTATTTTGAGCTTGGAGGCTGCTGGTGCAGAGATTCCTAACTGGAAATCATGGGTCCAGTGAGCAACGAACCTCAGATGAAACTCCCAAGCATAAATGACCTTTGTCTGTTCCTGATGTGGGGCTCCTGAAATGGAACTGGGATTCTCGTGGTGTTGCACTCACATCACTGCCTAACCATCTCTATGCCCAAGCTGACCAGCCTGATCTCTACAGTCGTGCTGGAGGCCCCAAGACTTCTTGTATGCCACCTTGAACAAAACATTTTTTTAAAGAAAATGGAAAGGTGGCATATAATCGCTTGATAAATTAACTGAGCTTGAACCATGGTTTGGCGTGATGTTCGAACTGAGCTATTATCTCTCAGCCCCCTAACTATGATTTGAGTGTAATGAGCTCTGCAAGGCTGTCGGTCTGTTGCCGGTACTTTAAACAATTGTATAGTGTAACTTCCTGGGTCCAACTACAGCCAATATAGTCCAAGAGAAAATGTGTTCCAGTTCGAATGGATCCAACTATTTCTCTCTGATGGCATCATTGTGAGCCATCCCTTAAGGTAGATTTTTAAAAAGCTTCTGGGCTCGGACGTTAGTCAGAAATTGCACAACATTAAATCTAACCTCAATGGAGTGTAAATATTATACTCACAGCTTTGCAAACAGGTCTATTAGTAGCCTACAAAAATGCAACTACTTGCCTACCCACACATTTCTGTGTTAGCCGTTTGAGGCATACTGACTGTTTGTAAAATGGAAAAAACAACCTTCCTTCCCCTTAAACGAAAAACAAAAACTTCCTGCCTACCTGCCTGGGGGCAAATCGCGCTTACCACAGGTGACTGGATGTTTACAAGCTCGACTTACAACGACTTGCAAATACGCTTGTTTCTATGGGTGCGAGAGAATACCTGGCCGCGTTTTGCCAACTAAATTTTCTATTACGAGAGCCAGAAAGATCATGATGGGTAGCCGTGTCAATCTGTCGCTAGCAGT
This sequence comes from Euleptes europaea, assembly GCF_029931775.1. Taxonomy (NCBI): domain Eukaryota; kingdom Metazoa; phylum Chordata; class Lepidosauria; order Squamata; family Sphaerodactylidae; genus Euleptes; species Euleptes europaea. The sequence goes on from NC_079326.1 coordinate 50,611,657, forward strand.
AGAAAAGAGTGGGAGTCTAGTAGCACCTTAAAGACTAACAAAATTTCTGGCACGGTATTGAGCTTTCGTGAGCCACAGCTCACTTCTTCAGATACAGCCAGAAAGACCTATAAAGAAAGAAATGATAGTACGTGTTTCGAACAGGAAGCAGTGACATCTTCTGGACAGACTTGTAGAGGTGCTGCCAAAACAAAACAGAAACAAGGGCAGTTTCATGAAGGTGATTTTTAATAAATGGATTAATGCATCATTTTACAGCAAGCCTTCCCCCCCCCAAACAACCTAAAGAATAGTTTTTAATGTTCTGATCCAATCTCTCTGTGTCAATACAGTCTCTTTATATAGGTTCAATATATACCAAAGCATTTTTGTTACAAGTATTCATAGAAAAACTCTGTAGTGGCTTTATTTAACAATGTCAGCTTTCATAGTGGCATCCACAGATTATTTCAAAAAAAGCAGTATGTTTCTTTCGTAGTCACACTAATCTGAAATACACAACTTAAAACAGCATAGCAAGGTACTGGGCAGCTTATACAAAAAAGTAGTAAAACTGATCATTTAGAAATTTAATATTTCCGCTGTTAACAAGAGAGAGGCTACCATATTAGCAATTGAGAGACCTCTGAACAGACGAATGTCTTTGGGGATCTTCCTACCCTATAAGACATCTTGCTGCGGACGTGGGACTGGAACATCACTTCACAGTTTTCATGATTAGAAGAGATACACGGCATCACGTTCCACCTTCTACAAACATCAACATCTTTTTTTAAAAAAATCTAACATTTGCTTATTGTCCTAATTCCGGTTTACTTGGAAAGTCATACTCTACCACCGAATTCCACCATCGTATTCCACTGTATTGGAAAGTCGCATTTCACCATCGTATTCCACCTTCTACAAACATCTTTTTTTTTTAATCTAACATTTGCTCATTGTCCTAATTCCAGTTTACTTGGAGAGGAAAAAACCCCTAATTCAACAGCCACTGAAAGCCGAGTCTCAACCTTAGCTTGTGCCTGCCAACACAAAACATTTCCTCCAGTCTGAAAAAAGTGAAAGATGTTCAATATTGTTTAAGCAGCATGACTTAACGCGTTTGGAAAGAGGATGGAATTGCCATTTGTTTTGTCAGATTCTTCTGCAATTAAAATGTGAATGCCTTACCGGGTGAGATTTTAAGTGCCGAAGGTACTAAGATCTGGTTGCAAACTGCCGACAAAGGTACAGCACATACCCACTATTGTTGTTCAATAGCTTTCGTTGACTGAGGTGAAGGCTGTAGGTTACCACATCTGAATCAAGTGCTTTAAAACCATCTAGAAAATACCGTGACACTGAAGCAAAATATAGGAAGTGAAAACATTTACTCTGTGATCCTTAGCAGAGTTATAACCTGCAGAAAAGAGCAACCAAAATGGTCAGGGGGCTAGAGCAACTGCCCTATGAGGAGCAGTTGAAACGCTTAGGGCTGTTTAGCTTGGAAAGAAGGCGGCTAAGGGGAGACATGATAGAGGTCTATAAAATTATGCATGGTTTGGAGAGAGTGGACAGGGAGAAGCTTTTCTCCCTCTCTCATAATACTAGAACATGGGGTCATCTGAAGCTGGAGGGGGAGAGATTCAAAACTGATAAAAGGAAGTATTTCTTCACACAACACAGAATTGTGGAACTCCCTGCCCCAGGATGTGGTGATGGCTGCCAACTTGGAAGGCTTTAAGAGGGGAGTGGGCATGTTCGAGGGGAGGGGTATTCATGGCTACTAGTTAAAATGGGCCGCTTCAGGAAGACACCATATAAGAAGAGAAAATGTCCATGTGGTTCTGGAGCCATAGAAACTTTTGAACACATTCTCCTCGACTGTCAATATTATACAGCTGTTCAATAAAGGTTCATCTTGCCATTAATTTACAAATTCTCTGGCTACATGGGACATCTCTATATTCCATCCCTGCTACAAGATGCGGACTCTGATACAACATACTCAGTGGCTAGATTCTGTGCTGCTGCAATTGACTTACAACGGAGGAGGGTTTGCGCTATTCAACAGCCCTGAAAATGGAGGGGCGACAGTTTTAATTATATGTCCTCTCGAAGTGATTTTATTTATGTCAACAAATGATCCAGCATGTTTTACTCTGTTGTGTAGATATTGTATTTTTGTGTAAATTGGTGCTTTATATGTTTACCTGTGCTGGTCATTGACCGTAATAAAGATCAATCAATCTAGTTAAAATGGATACTAATCCTGATGAATACCTATTCTCTCCAGGATCAGAGGAGCAGGCCTATTAGATGCTTTGGAACACTGGCAGGATAATGCTGCTGCAGTTGTCATGTTTGCGGGCTTCCTAGAGGCACCTGGTTGGCCACTGTGTGAACAGACTGCTGGACTTGATGGGCCTTGGTCTGATCCAGCATGGCTTTTCTTATGTTCTTATGCTACATCCGTTGATGTCAATGGGCTTAGAAGGACGTCAGTCTGCTTAGGATTGCACTGCTTTGACTGGATTTGGTATTCTTTTCCGGTCTCGGGTTTGGGTCCAGCTCTGTTATAGTCAAGTATCGCCTTTCCTGAATCCTATTTGTATTTTAGCCTTAACTGTGCAAAATGGGTTTATCCACTGATCGACATGGACCTATCGACGTTCCCCGCTGCTTCGTTCATCTCTAGCTCTACCCTCCGAAAGTTCCTGCAGCAAGTCCTTTGTGAGACTTTAAGGTAGCTCAGGGCCGTCTGCTATTGTGCTCCAGTTTTAGTGACGTAGGAAACAGATCTGTAGGTGGTTTTTTCAAAGTGTTTCTGCAGTACCAGCTATATTGAAAAAAAAGATATAGGGTACGTGTCAGCAGAACACTGCAGGCTGACATCTAATTTCTGTCAAAACATTTCATTAAAAATATTACTCAAGACTGTATGAAACTGAACCCTTTTTAACGGGGCCAACTACTGCCACCCCAAATCTTCCATTTCATTGGAAGCAGAAAATACAAGAAAGCTACTTCATATGGCTCCTTGGAAGCACTTTGCATTCTGATTAGAACGGAAATGCACAAGGTGGAAGTCTTTGTTCAGCTATTCCCCCCCCCCCATTAATCTCTGCTTCTGATTTCAATTACAGTTTTATGTGAATAATTTACAATAAGCATGTGGGGACTGTGAAAAATGGTAACTGGCTTTTCAGTTTTGCCCCAGATATCCTCCTGGTCTTAGACTGAGTGCACTGGGGTGGATCCTACTTTTTTTTTTTGCTGGCAAAAGAAAGACGGGGGGGGGGGGGGGCTTTGGACCACTAAAAAGGCTATGCCGGAGATCGTGAGATCCGTATAGACAGAAACTACATGGGACAGTGATTACAGTTAAGGAGGAGTCTTGGAAGAGACTGAGCAGAAGACTTGGTAGGATCCCATCTATGGAGCTATTGTAGAGGGGGGTCAAGAAATCTTCCTTGAGTAAGAAATCTTCCTTGAGCCATTGGAGGGGGGCAGTCAAGAAATCTTCCTTGAAAGTGAGGTCCTATTTAACTCAACCTAGCAAGGGATTGTTTTGTAGGTGACACAATCATTTCCCTAGTGAGAAATTTTGCTAAGGGGAACAGAGGAAGGAAGCGTGGGGAAAGGATGCTCGACACTTCTCTGCTGGTCACCTTTGTTCTCAAAATTGCCATCCAAAAACACGGAAAGTGACCCAGGGATCTGTACCTCTTCTCAAAGGCAGGGGACAGGAGGACAAAGTTAGCAGTCTGATTCACGGCGGTGAAGGAGGTTATTATGGAACTAAATGACATGAAGCTTAACCTAAACACTGGGTGACCAATGAAAGAAATGCTGCAGTCATAGCTACTGGTTAAAAGCCAGCGTGGTGTGGTGATTATGGGGTTGCTCTAGGACCGGGAAAACCCAGGTTTGAATCCCGACTCTGCCATGGAATCTTGCTGGGTGACCTTGGGCCAGTCACACACTCTCAGCCTCAACCCTGGCAAGTATTTGGATGAGAGACCTTCAAGGAATACCAAGGGACGCAGAGGCAGGGAATGACAAACACCCTCTGAGCATCTCTTGCCTTGAAAACCCTTCGGGGACGCCAGCTGTGACTTGACAGCAAAAAAAAAAAAAGGTTATAGTATTATGTACTGATGTCATTTTATTAAACAATCAGTGCACTCCTAGGAGTTACTCCAGTCTAAACCCATTCATTTCAATGGGCTTAGACTGGAGTAACTCTTCTTAGGAATCCACTGAATGTGTCTCAAAAATTTCAGCGGAAACCTGAGGAATGTATTGTCGAAGGCATGTATTTACTGGTGGGGGGGACCAATAACTCTGAGAGGCAGTACATAGTGTGGCCAAAAAAGTGATATGGAAATTCCTCCTCATTAGACAGATTGATGCAGTAGGTTTTCACACACTTTGTATTCATAAAGATATTACAGCTCATGAGCTGGAACAAATCCGACATGGAAAGGGGCCCAGTCTTGGCACCACACCACCAAATTGTTGGCAAATTGTTTCTTTCACAGACCTATGAAGAAAGGTTGAAGGAGCTGAGTATGTTTAGCCTGGAGAGGAGAAGACTAAGAGGGGATATGATGACTATCTTCAAGTAATTGAAGGGCTGTCATATAGAGGGTCCCGAGTTGTTTTCTGTTGCCCCAGAAGGTCAGACCAGAACCAACGGGCTGAAATTAAATCAAGAGTTTCTGTCTAGACATTAGGAAGAACTTTCTAACAGTTACAGCCATTCCTCGGTGGAACAGGCTTCCTCGGGAGGTGGTAAGCTCTCCTTCCCTGGAGGTTTTTAGGAAGAGGTTAGATGGCCATCTGTCAGCAATGCTGATTCTATGACCTTAGGCAGATGATGAGAGGGAGGACATCTTGGCCATCTTCTGGGCATGGAGTAGGGAGTTGCTGGGGTGTGTGGGGGGAAATTGGTTGTGAATTGCCTGCATTGTGCAGGGGGTTGGACTAGATGACCCTGGTGGTACCTTCCAACTCCATGATTCTATGCACACGTAATTTTGTTTTCAGATTTATGTAATCTACAGCATTCAAGGTTTTAAAAAGCTTTTGGGAAAAGCTGGTGGCGTTGCGGACGGGCATGCAGGCTTGTCACTTTTGGGGCCGTTCTCCCCAGAAAAAGAATGTGAAGCATTGCCAAGTGAAACAGTTTCTAGATGCAAATGAGAAAGTGAGAAAGGCAGCATGAATTAATACGTTTGCAAAAGTCTTAACACAAAATGCATGCTTTTTACATTGGCTTCTCTGTGAAATAAAAACGACTACCGTAGTGTTGTTTTTTTAAAAAATCCTTCAATTACTTCTACAACTTAAGCGCAACTACGCTTTAAAAACTTGTGTACCCTTCCCCTTCCCCTAAATTACAGTACAACTAAATAGCTTTTGTCGGTAAAATTACAGGGGGCGAGTGACGAGCCTGCCACGCTAGAAAAATAAATCCTCTCTTGACTTCCTTAGTAATGGAACTTTGACACAACTGCTGTCCATTCGTCCAAATTTGTCTGCACAAAATGGCAAAAGAATGCACTTTGAGATGACATATTTTCTGCATTCAAAATAGAAGCTCTTGTCTCTACAAATGCTTCTTACTGATTGCTTTCAGTATCATTTTAAGGGAGAGAGTAGACATTTTTTTGGGGGGATGCCAGGTCCCTCTTCATTACTGGTGGGAAGTTTTTGGGGTGAAGCCTGAGGAGGGTGGGGTTTGGGGAGGGGAGGGACTTCAATGCCATAGAGTCCAATTGCCAAAGCAGCCATTTTCTCCAGGTGAACTGATCTCTATTGGCTGGAGATCAGTTGCAATAGCAGGAGATCTCGAGCTACTACCTGGAGGTTGGCAACCCTATGTCATTGAGATTACCTAGCTACCTCTCTCTCTCTCTCTCTTTTAAAGGTCTGAGCAATAGCTCAGACAAAAGGCTTTATAATAGGACAAGCGTCAGTGCTCACAGCATTTACTCGCTTTTGTCTACTGATTTTCAAAATGGTATTTCAATGGGGCCAGACATTTTAGTAGCCGTGCTCCAATGGAGCCTGAGTATGCAGCATTGCATGTATCCCGAATGTCTCCCCTAGAAAAAAATCTTGATATGTTCTTTTGATAGGCTGAAGTGGTACTCTGAAGATACAAGGGCCGTTCATGCTTGGTAATTAGCAGCGCGTTCCAGGCTGAAGCACTGCGAAGCCGGTGCATACCTGCTTCGCATCTTAATAGCCCCTTTAACCAACCTTTTGTATTTGCTCCGCCCTCGCAAAGAAGCATTCACTGAAGGAAGCATGCAGAATCACACAGTTGTGGCTTAGGTTTGCACACGATGACTGCTAATGGCTATGCAAACGAAGGAACGAAGGAGCAGGTGAGTGACTGGTGGTGGTGGAATTTGTTTGATTTTCTCCTCTTGCATCGGGACCGTGAATAGGCATTTTAAAGGTTGGTAAAAAAAAATCAGCTTTGAGCGAGAAGCAGAATCGATCCTGAATAAATGGCCAAGGGATACGGAGTGGGGAGGATCTGAAGGAACGCAGTCCTTTCCACAACAGTCTCAGACCAGCCAATTGTAGTGCATAGAGGCCACCTGAAGCCACGCTACTCCAGATCCCCACCGGTACTCAGCTTTAGGCAGCAAAAAAACAAAAGAAGCATATTATTACGTGACTATCATACCAGTGAGTTCGTGTTTTAGCTCGTCTACGTTAAAAAAAAATCTACCTACAGTAAAAGTGTTTGTTTTTTTAAAGATAACTTATATCCAGATTAGATAAAAATGTACTTTTCACTATACACTGAAAGCATTTCATTAAAGGAAAAAAATGTACATAAATACAAACCGCATTTAAACCGTGAAAATTGCATAAAAGATAAAATGAAAAAAAGATAAGACCTTTAGGACAATTTTGCATGCAAAACAGTCACTACGCTCACGAGGATCTTGATTTTGCGAAAGGGATTGCCATAGGCTAGTGTTTTGATGTCATTTGAACCTGCCAACAGGAGGCAAGTTTATTGAGTACAAAGCTTATTGGGCAGATTTACACAGGTTGTACGGACTGGCCCTTGATTTGTTCAACACTTTCTTACATAGGAGTTTTTCAGACCTGCATGATTTACTACAGATAAAAATTAAAATTTTCTAATTTGAAAGGAGGAAAGGAGGGGGGGAAATGCTCTTTATTGTTTTTTTTAAAAGCCCTTTCAAGGCAGGGAGAATCATGCATTAACTGTGACCTTAGTGTGCACACACGCACACACACACAGATGGATACAAGTAGCCGCTTCAAACTGATCACGCTGTGCAAAGTTCACAGTTGAGGACCACTGGTTGCTGAATTGTTGGACTTCTTTTTTTTAAAAAAGTTTTAATCTGAAAAAGGAAAATGTTTAGAAGGGTCGGAAACACAAAGGCTACTGCAAACTACAGACTATTGCACATTTCAACGTAACGCAAGTGAAAAGGGGGGCATTCGAAAGGTAACACGCTCTGTCACACAGAAACATACAAACTAGCTTTTGCACAGAACTCAAAACGTGAACGGCAGACACCACTGCAGCCAAACGCGTCTCGTTAATTGGCTTATGCATTTAGCGACCTTTCGAAACCGGTCCGAACTGATTATCAGCAATACATTTTTTTGTTTTTGTTTTTTAAAAAAAATATTTTGAGACCACAGCATTTTGATACACATATATATAATTCTGCGGTCGGAACGGACAGATGTAATTTTTGCAATACTAAATAAAAAGTGCAAAACAAAAGTTAAAAAATAAAATTAAAACAAAATTAAAAAATATGGAAGCATAAGCTAAAAATCGTCTGCATAGCTGAAATCTATTTAAAGCGAGTCCTCGATAAAGGGGCGCCGACAGGAGAAAGCAGTTTTTCTTTTTTTAAAAAAAGTCTTCTGTGTGTTTAACAGAATGCAAAAATGTCAGGGTTCTAAGTCAGCTTTCGAACAATTCACAGACAGTTCACTCCTGCATCTTTAGACACCATGGTGGTGGCTGTACCTCCTTCTACGAGATAAACAGCTGTGCTGGACTTTGAACTGACCACCCTATCGCGGCCGTTGTTGTTGACCTCACAGTCCAGGGGTTCCGTGGAGATGACCCACGTCGACGGGCGCCACCGCTTCAGGGAATACGGCGTTTTCACGCGTTTCTTGATCTTTTCTCCTGAGCCAGGTTTGCCGTCTAGGGAGGACTCGCTCGCTAAATTTGGAAGGGAAAAAAGAAAGAAAGAACACACAATGCGTCACACAGAAGGAAAGAACACAAGAGAACAGGCACCAGAAGAAAAAAAGACAAAGCTTGGTCAGAAGAAGTAAGAGATAACACGTATCTGGGGCTCCCAACCTTTTTGAGCCTGTGGGCACCTTTGGAATTGTGACCAAGGGTGGTGGGCACAACCTCAAAAATGTCAGGGAGTGAGGTGATGCACAAATCTAATAGTAATCCATCAACATTTCAGGAAGATGCTCTAACAGGATGCCTTTTAAAATTAAAATAATTTCTTTAGTCGCACATCGAAGACCCTTGTGCTGTGGGGGCAGCTGCCGCTAAAGCAATTTTAAAAAATCGACGCAGCCAATCCGACCTCCCATGGCTAATCAGAAGCCATGCTGGGCAAAAGCCCCACCCTCTTTCTATAAACCCTTGGTGGGCACCATGTTAGGAGCCTGATGTAGATAGAGTTCAGCGTTGAGCAATTTCTGGCAACTAATAATACTCAAAGAATTGCAAAATAAATAAATAAGGCTAGTTTATCTTTCCCATGTATTATCACAGTGCGATCCGATGCCGAGTTACCCCAGCCTAAACACACTGTTTCCCGTGGATTCAAGACTGCCAGACTGCCCGAGGCATAGGATTGCACTGTCAGTCACAAGCTTTGTCACGTTTTTCCTGATCGAGAAGATGCTGCTGCTGTTTCCTTTGTAGGTAAACACGCAGTGGTAACTAGGAAAGGATTTGGCTGTTTTCTCAGCGCTCGCGCCTCTGAGACAAAGGCAGAGGGCGCTGCTGAGCTGCTCACAAGTCCTCCTTTGCCTTCCTAATTTGCTTGTTTAGGCTCAATCCTGGTCGGCAGGTGCATGCCTAAAAGTACGGAATGGAAAGGACATGCTTGACTGGACATTTAACTGGGAAACTATAGCTGTGGGTGTTAAATCTGCTGTGGAGTTGGGTGCCTGTGACAATTTGGCCACTCGTTACCTAAGCCAATATAGAATCACAGAATCACAGAGTTGGAAGGGGCCACACAGGCCATCTAGTCCAACCCCCCTGCTCAATGCAGGATCAGCCTAGAGCATCCCTGACAAGTGCTTGTCCAGCCGCTGCTTAAAGACTGCCAGTGAGGGGGAGCTCACACCTCCCTAGGTAGCCGATTCCACTGTCAAACAACTCTTACTGTAAAAAAAAAAAAATCCTAATATCCAGCTGGTACCTTTCTGTCCTCAATAACAAACCGATTATTATAAACTTAGTTCCGGTCAAGATCTATTGATAAGCCCCACCAGGACTCACACTGCATACTAAAGCCGTCCAAAATATTTGTGGCCGAAAGATCCAGCGAGTTCGGCCTCTGTGCCCTTCTCGTGTGGGCCTGTCCAGAACTCGGCGCCACACTCTGGTTGCCGAGTTCAGTCGCGCCTTGCACAGGACACGGGTTGCTGTTGTTGTTGTTGGCGTTGGGGCGACCATTATCCTGGGATCGCTCCCTCCTATCGACGAGACGATCCAACATGCCCTCGTCGCGACTTGCCTGCTGCTCTCTTCGCAGCAAGGGCTCGTGCTCGTCGGGGCTCGAGTTGATATTCAAGCGGCCGTCCTCTCCACCGAACTGGTTCTGCAGCATCTCCTGGGCCCTGTGCACCACTGAGCCAGGTGCTTGGCCTGAGGGCACTGCACCGTTGACATACTGGGTCGGTACAGCATGAGAGTTCATCGTATGGCTCCTCCCGGCTACTTCATTGGTGGTGACCGTTACCACCTGAGGTTCTGCGGCGTTGATGGTGTTCATCTTGGCCACTCCTGTTTCTACTTGCTTCAAGTTTGATTTGTGCTTCCCTCCAAACTTCAGCCGAGGCTCCTTTGTTGAGTTTTTGGTGTTTAAGGGTAGGCTAGTAGGCCTCTTTGGGAGGTTCTGCTGCTTGGGGAGAGGGTAGACCTGAGCAGGCCGGACATCGGGAATCAGGCAGGCTTGACCGTTCCCAGCTTGTGCGAAATCTTGCTGCCCGGTGGCTTCCACTGCCAGTTTTATCAGCGGGTACAGCAAGCTGGAACTAGTGCTGCTGAGCGGATCGGGACCACTGAACTGCTTAAGGGAATGCTCCATCAGATTCTCATCAGAGCTTTCCTTTAAGTTCTTGTCCACTTCCTTGGGATCCAGCTTGCTGGTCTCCAAGTCTTCCTCTGTCAACTGCAGACAAACAGGAGTGGGTCCAAGCGGTTGCACACTGTTGGCAGCACCGAGGTTAGTTCCGCCTGAGTAAGGCAACTCGGATATGGCAGTCATGCCGGTGCTGGGAGTCAGGCCTGTCGTGTTGGTGGCGGTCGTGTTGGTAGACAAGCTTGTGACGCTAGTCTCGGGGCTTGGGATACGAGTTTGTGCTTGCTGCCTCTCGTAGTTAATGGAGTTCCTGTTCTTCTCCCCCAGCGTCAGCGGCGTGGGGGTCACGGAAAGCTCGGAGGAAATGTTCTTCACTATGCTGTCGGTGTGATGAACTGAGTCCTCGATATACGACGAGGAAGAGTAGTCTTGATATGGTCTGATTTTTGGCACACGTCTGTGGTGTGACAGATTTCTTTAAAAAAGCAAACAAAAAGGAGAGTAGTGTTAGGTAGGCAAAAACATTCTTACAATTTAAGTATCTCACTCAAACGCAAAACACACATGGAGCTGCTTTATACTGAATCAAACCCTTGGTCCATTGAAGGCAGTACTGGTCATTTATGCATGGGTATTTGGACTCACGTTCGCCCCCGGTCTGACTCGGTTGTTCCTTGGAGTTCTGCATGCATTTTCCATCCAGTAGAGATGACCTCGTGCCCAGCCCTCGCAATGTCTGGGTCTTCCCATTCCTCTGTTAACCTGACTCTTCCCTTTCCCGAGCTCAGCCTGGCTGAAATCTCTGTGCAGAAGCAAAGCACTGGACACAGAAGATTGCTTTCTCTCACAGCCAATCACAAAGCAGTGTGTAAAGAAGAAGGGATTCAAATGCTTCCTGGGAGCTCTTTCTGAGCAAAAGAAAGGATTTTTAAAACCGAAGCTTGGATTTCTCTCCCCCACCCTTTCAGATTGCTCGTTTTTGGTTTTTTGTTCTTAAAATGCTTTTTTATGCGGCAATTGGGTTGGGGGGGAATTTTCTCTCACAGGGAGCACTGTGAAGTAAACCAATTACAAAGCAGCATTTAAAGGGTTGGGACTCAATTTGAGCTTGGAGACTGCTGGTGCATAGATTCCCAAGTGGAAAGTGTGGGTCCAGCCAGCAACGAACCTCAGGTAAAACCCCCATGCATAAATGACCATTGTCAACTCAGACTGGTAGCACCTCTCCGGTGTCTCAGACAGAGGTCTTTCATGTCACCTACTAGCTGGTCCTTTCAGCTGCAGATGCCAGGGATTGAACCGGGGACCTTCTGAATGCAAAGCGGATGCTCTGCCACTGAGCCACAACTCCTCCCATGGTTTCTCCAGGAAACATAACAAGCTTGAGTGCTCCACTGTGAGGACAGTAGTGAAGCTAGAAGCATCGGTCCCCATGTAAGTTCCAAGGGGTCCCCCCCTTTTCTTGTTCAGAGGTTGTTGGATCATAGGCATGCTCTGATGATAATTTTTAATCACAGCTATCCTATTAATAGCGCTGCTATTGTCACCCCCTTTCATTAAGTGGTCAACAGGATATCATTAGGTAAAGTTCAGTGTTAGTGCAGACCTCGGTCTGGAAAAGCCCTAAAGAAGTAATACTGGCATGTGACAGCTGCAGTTATTTAGCAGCAAAAATTGGGAGGGAAGGTGTCTGACTTTACCTCTCTAGCCCTTACATGATCTTGACAAGGAAGGATCTGTGCTCTGGATCTATCTCCCAGTCAGAAATTTGCAGGGCTCGTCGGGGTGTTAAAAGTAACCTCAGCTGTTACCTGGGACCAAAGCCAGTTCGATCAACAGGCGACTTCAAATGGTACTATAACGGAGGATCCCATGTTAAGCAAAGGAGCAATCTAAACAACGCCGTGCTGTGCCTAGTTTACAGAACCTCTAACCATTTTGGCTCTTGGGGACACAGCAGGCTGCGATGGTACTTGGGCATTGGTGCGATAGATACTCTTGCCTGTCCCCTTTCAATCCCCGCGCTGCAGCATCTTGTTTGCATGCAGCACATGGGGAAAAATGGGGCACATTTTTAATTTTTAAAAATGAATAAACCTCTCAAGTTCTTGCTGCAGCGGGGCAGCTGTACCGCTGCTCACCTCATTTGTCTTATACTCTGTGAAAAAGAAGAAGAGGAGGAGGAGTTGGTTTTATATGCAACAAACAATGCCACAAACAATATCCTGTAGATCAGGGGTGGGGAACCTTTTTCCTGGCAAGGGCCATTTGCACAGTTATAACATCATTCGGAGGCCATACCAGGTGTAGATCTCCTGGTGGGGGGGAGAGGCTAGGGTTGCCAGGTCTCCTGCCACCACCTGGAGGTTGGCAACCCCAGGGGAGGCCACACAAAGAAGGCCTGGAGGGCGCCCCGCTCCCCCCCCGGTGGGAGGGCAGCCAGCGGTGGGCCCAAGCAAATGAGGCGCCAGGGGGGCGCAGCCCGCAGTCGATCAGCAAGGGAGGAAGGAAAACAGAGAAAGAAGAAAAGGGAGAAAGAAATGGAAAGAGGGGGAGAAAGAAAAGGACGGAGGGAGACAGACAAAGAAAGAGACAGAAAGTGAAGGAGAGAGAAAAGCCTTCCCCACACACACACACACACGCCGGCCCCACACGACCTGGCCCCAGGCTCCATGCCCTCCCACTGCCAGAGTCCACAAAAGGCCCCCCGAAGCCTGATCGGCTCCTGCACACATGCTCTGCCGCCGGGAGCCGCGGGCCTCTTTTCCCCCTCCCTCTTGCTGCTCAACAGCTGACAGGCAGCAAGAGGGGCTTACAGTGTGCCCCGGCGTTCCTGCATGCTGTGGCTATAGGGGGCAGCCCTGGGGGAAGCATCCCTCCCCCTCCTCTTGGCGACCAACAGCTGTCAGTTGGCGAGAGGAGGTCCAAAGGGCGCCGCAGCACCCCTGCAAGCCGTGGCCCCAGGAACACCCTCAGGGAGGGCCGCCCTGTGCTGCGCCTCCGTGGCAGGGCCCTGGAGCTCCTGAGGGCCACAAAAAATGTCCTCGGGGGCCGCATACGGCCCCCAGGCCTGAGGTTCCCCATCCCTGCTGTAGATCCTGAGGCACCTGCACAGCCACAATCCAGAGACATCAAAATGAAGCTGGAGAGGCTGCCTACAGGAGGGATTGTGTTTGACCAAGTACAAGAGCAAGGGAGTGAGGACTGGGAAAACGTGACTCTTGCAACTGACACACACCTTGGAAAAAGGCCAGTGGGCCAAACCAACATGCACGTTTGGTGTGGTGTAGTGGTTACAGTGTCAGACTGGGATCTGGGAGACCCAGGTTCGAATCCCCGTTCTGTCAGGGGAGCTTGTTGGGATGACCTTGGGCCAGGCACCTAAACTACCTCACAGGGTTGTTGTGAGGATAAAACGGAGGGGAGGAAAACGACGTGAAGTCACTTTTGGATTCCCCATTGGAAAGAAAAGTGGGGCATTAAGTGAAGTAAATAAAAATAAGTTTGGCGGAATCAGGATGGGACTGAACCCTGTACATATAAGGACGCTGTACCGCTCATTCTGCATAGCTGTAGACGTAGGGTTCACGGTCGGGCTGACGGATTTGTTCCTCTCCCAAATCATCATGAGTTCAGCCATCCTTTCCTCAGCGCACTGGGCGGTCAGCCGAGCTTCCGCATCCTGATCCCAGCAGTCTTCGATTGTCTCTTTCAGCGACCTCACAGCCTAGAAAATAAAAGAATGTTGCATTTCCTGCCCCTCTGTTAAACCTACTAATCTGCAATACGCCTGCTAAATCTCGTTATTTGTTGTTGTTTTTTAAATTCTTAAAGGTGCTTTAAGTATCCTATATTTTGAAAGGTTAGGCAATGCTACATAATTCACACTTCGCTTTTTTAAAAAAGAATATCAGACTGAGAATTCTCATCTTCAACAGGCCCATTAACATAGAATCATAGAGTTGGAAGGGGCCATAGAGGCCATCTAGTCCAACCCCCTGTTCAATGCAGGATAGAACATCCCTGACAAGTGCTTGTCCAGCCTCTGCTTAAAGACTGCCAGTGAGGGGGAGCTCACCACCTCCCTAGGTAGCCAATTCCACTGTCGAACAACTCTTACTGTAAAAAAGGTTTTCCCTAATATCCAACCGGTACCTTTCTCCCCGCAATTTAATCCCTTTATTGCGAGTCCTATCTTCTGCTGCCAACAGGAACAGGTCCCTGCCCTCCACTAAGTGACAGCTCTTCAAATATTTAAAGAGAGCAATCATGTCCCCCTCAACCTCCTCTCCTCCGGACTAAAGATTCCCAACTCCCTCAGCCTTTCCTCGTAGGGCTTGGTCTCCAGGCCCCTGATGACCTGCCCCAGTACCACTACAAGTCTTCCAAATGTGTTTCTCCATCAGCGGGGACAGAATGATAATGATCATTCAAAATACGACCTTATGTACAAAATCCTACAAGAGAGGCGACGGAGATACAGCCAGGTTGTCAAGGAGGAAGATGCTTCCATATATTTGCTTCTGCGGCAAATGTTAATGACTTCAGAGGCAGGGAAATCCAAGGAGGATTTCACCAAAACCAATTAAAAGAAAAACAGTACAGCCATCTGCTGTGTGTTTTGCTGTGTCGGGCCAATATGGCAATACGGCATGGCACCTTAAAATTACAGTCTCGCCTGTTTTGCAGAATAGTAGCGTCGGGCCACGGTCAAACTAATCTGGGCACTGAACCAGTCACAGTAATAAGAACAAAATTTAACATGGCATACACTACTTCCAAATATATAATCCTTAGACTGTCCTCGTATTTTTCATTTGAATGTCACGTTTTTTAACCTCATAGCAGCAATTACTTGTTTTTTAACTCCAAACCATTTTTTTCTCCCCTTTGGCTCCATATTGCTGAAGCTTAAATACTATCCTCAAGAACAGAAAGAGGAGTAATGTACCATCCCGAGTGGAACAGGCTTCCTCAGGAGGTGGTGGGCTCTCCTTCCCTGGAGGTTTCTAAGCAAAGGCTAGATGGCCATGCTAGAGTCAGCAATGCTGATTCTGTGAACTTAGGCAGGTTATGAGAGGGAGGGCAGGAAGGGTTGTGCCAGTGATTTGTCTCTCGTAGTAGTTTCTTACATGCCCATGGAAATGCCGATCGCCACCTGGGGGGTCAGGAAGCAACTTTCCTCCAGGCCAGATCGGCCAGGGATCCTGGAGGGCTTTTTGCCATTTTCTGGGCATGGAATAAAGGTCACTGGGGGTGTGTGGGAGAGGTAGTTGTGAATTTCCTGCATTGTGCAGGGGGTTGGACTAGATGACCCTGGTGGTATCTTCCAACTCTATGATTTTATGATTCTACTTTGCTTCTCTCACCAAGCTGTTCTCTTTCCAGGCCTCTGGAAATTTTGGTCGTTGCTTTTCTCTTGAAACAAGGACTTGCATATCTTCAAAAGTGGGATGGTTTCCTACTTCTGCTTGGAATGCTGTCTGGAAATCTGGCACGGCCTCCCCTGTTCGCAGAGAAAGTCATTGAAATACATTAGAGTGAAGTACAAAAAATAAGACCTATTCAAATTATCTAGGCCCTGCAATGTCATGGCAGGGCACAAAGGAGGCGCTTTATCACATGTTCTCCTCTTGCATCTGAACCAAGCCTTGCCCAGTAATCCTCGATAGCAAACAAGCGGGTAGCGGAGAAGCTTCTCTGCCTGCAGAAGGCGTTAGCTGGTAGTGCAGCTGTGTGCCCGGCAGAGCAGGTGAGCTGCTTATCCCTTTAAAAGTGTCTTGCCTGAACAGCCAGGAGATTGGACACAGCAGTTGCATTCGGACACCGCGCTAATCCACAATCAAACTCTAATTTGCCACGACAAGGCACCAGCGCATCTTGTTTGTTGCATCAGCACGTTCCCCCTCCCACCTCACTCGGAGCGAAAACAAATTCTACGCGAAAATGAACTCTGGTGGCCTGTGACGTCTGAGGCGCTGGCATCTGGACCGACTGGATTTTGCTTGTCCTCCACAAACTAAGACTCTACGCTAGGATTCTGGCTTAGAATCTTAGCTCACGAGTGGCAAAGAAGCGCTCAGGTGACCCTGCAACCAGATATCGCGGGCAGCTGGAGCTTGTTTTTGTGCTCTGCATGAGCAGGGAAGGAAAAAGGAGCGAGGGGTGTGCGTGGGCATGATGTGCAAGCTATATGCGTACCCCTCCTGGTAAACGGGAGTTTTAATTAAGGTTTAGCGCGACTTCTGAATGCAGCCAGTAAACGGTTTCAAAATACCTCCAGCTGTATCGATGCCTCTTCCCTGCTCACAGCACCACTGTCCAGGGCTCTGGCCTTGGAACAGCGTCCAGTTGAAGAGAGCAAAAATGGTTCTACTTACAGATGACTCGGGCCTTGGCTAGATGGATCTATGCTTCAAAACACACACTAGTGGATAGCAGTGGCATTCACGGTAAGTTTTGGCTGCTCAGCACAGTGGGTTGATGTATCCGAGGGCATTACGCAGCACAAAATGCACCCCAAGAAGCTGTTCTGAAGGGTCAGAAGCTTATTGGGGGGGGGGGTTTGGCCAAATGTGCTCCCTCTTCTGTCTGCGGAAAGGCTCCCTTGTGTGAGGAAGACACACACCTACCAAGGGTGGAGATTTTTGCCTATCCCCTACAGGGGTGGGGTGCCTAATTTTTGCAGATCTCCTTTTTTTGCTGGCAGCCCCCCCTCCCCGGTGACACCAATGTCTCATCTATGCAATTCACAAGAATGCCTGAAGCCTCAGGAGTCGCTTTGGGAGGGGGTTTGCAGGAAAGCAAGTGGAACCTCTGCTGGAAAGGGTGAGGCCCCCCAAAGTTCTTCTGCCTAGGGAGCCACCGTTTTGCCCTTCGGCACGGAGGAGTTTTAATAGGCAGGTCTGAGCGGCAGCTTTCCACACTTTCCACATTGGCTTAGAGGCGGCACCCAAAGCAGCAAGGCGCCATGCCGCGTGGGGCTTCATGTATGTTGCTTACAGTACAGATCTGGCCCCAAAGAGCCCGTGTGGTGCAGACAGTAGTGTAGGACTAGGACTGGTGAAACCAGTGTTCGAATCCCGGGTTACCTTCGGCCAGTTCACCACCACCACCTCTCTGCCTAACCTACCTCACAAAGTTGCCAAACCACGTACCCCACTCTGACCTCCTCAGAGGAAAGCATTTCCCCCCAGTGTGGTTTTGTATAGCCCAGACAGAACCTTTGATTTACCCAATCTTCCGCATATCCTATGGAGGGGTTGCCGGGTTGCCAACCTCCAGGTGGTGGCTGGAGATCTCCCGCTATTACGACTCATCTCCAGGCGATAAAGATCAGCTCCCCTGGAGAAAATGGCCAATTGGCAATTGGACTCTATGGCATCGCAGTCCTTCCCCTCCTCAGGCTCTGCCCCCAAAATCTCCAGGTGTTTCCCAACTTGGAGCTGGCAACACTAAGGGGTTGTGGTACGGCTGCATTTCTGGGGACAGACTTGAAATGGAACCACAGAGTCTCCCAGTAAGCCTGTTGTGGAGATGCCCTTGGTATCCACTCAACTGTACTGCCACTAAGCACGTAAGCTTTCCTTAATGCCTAAGGTTTATTGGCAGGATTAACTTATTATGTCCAAGGCTACGCGATCGCAGCACAAGGCAAACAAACTCCAATACCAGCCTCCAACACTAGATGGCGGTGGGTTAACTGTGATAAACCAACAATAGAATTGGTCTTAATCGCAAGAACTGAGTTTTAAGGCTTAAAAAACAAACAAACCCAATAACCAGCAGCAAACGTAATCGGGACAGGAGAAGTTCAGAGATTCTTCCCTTACCTGGGAACAGATCAGTGCACCTCATAAAAATCTCCCAGTAGATCAGGCCTAGTGCGTACATATCGACTTGCTTCAGAGCCGATTCGCAGTCCCTCAAGTTCACTGCTCCTTCCAGGACTTCAGGGGCCATGTAGCGGATCGTACCAACCTGGAACATACATTGCACCATCCTTATATTAGTTCAGGGCCTAGTAAATTCTCATTGCTTGAATCTTTTCAAAGAAGTCACACATTTCCCCAACCCCCCCAATCATGTTCGCATTCATAAGAACATAAGAAAGGCCCTGCTGGATCAGACCAAGGCCCATCAAGTCCAGCAGTCTGTTCACACAGTGGCCAACCAGGTGCCTCTAGGAAGCCCACAAACAAGATGACCGCAGCAGCATTGTCCTGCCTGTGTTCCACAGCACCCAATATAATAGCCATGCTCCTCTGATCCTGGAGATAATAGGTATGCTTCATGACTAGTAGCCATGGATAGCCCTCTCCTCCATGAATATGTCCACTCCCCTCTTAAAGCCTTCTAAGTTGGCAGCCATCACCACATCCTGGGGCAGGGAGTTCCACAATTTAACTATGCATTGCGTGAAGAAATACTTCCTTTTATCTGTTTTGAATCCCTCACATGACCCCGCATTCTGGTATTATGAGGGAGAAAAGCTTCTCCCTGTCCACTCTCTCCATACCATTAATAATTTTATAGATCTCTATCATATCTCCTCTTAACCGCCTTCTTTCTAAGCTAAACAGCCCTAAGCATTTCAACTGCTTCTCGCAGGGCAGTTGATCTAGCCTCTTGAATCATTTTGGTTGCTCTTTTCTGCACCTTGTCAAGCTCTGCAATATCCTTTTTTAGGTGTGGCTCATCCTCAACCCTTAGCATTTACTTGAACAGAAAGCTCTTCATGGGCGGGCTGGTTTATTCTGGCCCTATTTAATTACATTTAAAATACAACAGCTATACCCCCCTTTTACTGCATTGTCCTTATCAGCAAAGTTTCTGGCAGCAGGTTCTGATATTCAAATACTGCTTTTCTAAAATCACAGTGAAACGGGAAAGGCCACCAATGGAATGTGAGGCTAAAAATCTGATATTTCCTTGACCTCAGAATTAACAGCAGAGCCTCTCTTATTTCCAGCAGGTGTGGGGAAGGGGGAACAGCTGCACGCAGGGCAGAGATCCGTAAGGGAGAAAAATGTTCATACTGAGTTAGGTATAGGGTCACCAACCTCCAGGTAGTGGCTGGAGATCTTCTGCTATAACAACTGATCTCCAGCCGATAGAGGTCAGTTCCCCTGGAGAAAATGGCCGCTTTGGCAATTGGACCCTATGGCACTGAAGTCCCTCCCCAAACCCCGCCCTCCTCAGGCTCCGCCCCAAAAATCTCCAGGTTTTTCCCAATCCGGAGCTGTCAGCCTTAGTTACGTGAGCGGATCAGATCGTTCCCCTCTTCTCTACAACAGTAATAGTAAATACGAGGACTTATTTCTCATCCATTTTAGATAATGGGATCTTGCAGCATTTTGTACCATTCCTTCATGCTTTGTAAGAAGCCACGTGGTAAATCTGGTATTTTTGGAAACTTCCAATTTCAAGATTAGGAGAACACAATTCCTATTGCCCCATTCTCCTGAAATAAGCATCCTCTGGGTTAACTATGAAGCTACCTAGGAGTTTTCTTTTTCTTGAAATTAAAACAACCCATAACAAAAATAACCCCAAAATAAGATAAATTCCTCTCTTAATTTTCTGCTTTCTGATCTGTTCACAAATTGCAGTTTTCCAAAAAACAGACGCTCTCTCCTTACCCCTCAGGTTAAGCATACAGCAATTACTGCAAGAGCTGTCGACTCGTGGAAGCAAATAAATGAATACAGAGTCCAAAGGTCAGTTGATTATCATGATTATATAAAAACCATCATCATAGGAACGGGGAACGAATAAATGATGCTCATCTCAAATGAGGAGCTTCACTTCATCATTTCAGATCACCAAACTCTACTGCATCCATTACTACGTTGATTAAGGCCGGACACCCCCCCCCCATTATACCTTTCAGGTGTGAAGAGCTGCCCACACGCTACTGGAAAAATGAACACCTGAACATATGAAACTGCCTCATACTGAATCAGATCCTTGGTCCCACAAGGTCAGTATTGTCTACTCAGACCGGCAGCAGCTCTCCAGGGCGTCAAGCAGATATGTTTTACATCACTTGCCGTCTGATCCTTTCAAGTGGGGGATTCTACCTGGGACATTTTGCATGCTAAACTGAAGCTCTACCACTGAGCCATGGCCCCCTCCCCAGGGAAGCAACCCTTGGCGGCCACTTGGCAGGGATATAAATACAGGAAGGAAGGAAGGAAGGAGAGTTGGTGAGGTAGGTGGGGCTGAAAGTGTGTGACTAGCCCAAGGTCACCCAGCTGGCTTCATGTGTATGAGTGGGGAAACCAACCCAATTCACCAGATTAGCGCCTGCCGCTCATGTGGAGGAGTGGGGAATCAAACCCTGTTCTCCAGATCAGAGTCCACCACTCCAAACCACTGCTCTTAACCACTACACCACGCTGGAAAAATTCCTCCCCCCCGCTTCTCAAGTACTGGTAACCCACATATAAGGTACATGTGCACTGGGTCAGGCACACAGGACGCGTTAAACTTTTCAAGAGCGGCTTTCCTTACTCAAAATATCTGCAAGGAGCAACAAAGAAGCATCTAAGTCCTTCCTCTGAATATTCTGGAGATTGTGCCATGCTTGGCCCATCTGCTAGAGCTCCCGGTCCTCTTCTCAGGCAACCTCTGCTTCCAGACAGGCCAATCAAGGTAGGGCGGAGAACTCTCCGCAAAGTTCTCCATTGATCACATACTCTTAAAGGAGCCATCCAGTTACCTCGCTGATTGCCGCATTGTCCTCCTCGCCAGGGCGCACCAGCCGATTCCCCGTCAGTTTCATGGAGAGGCCAAAGTCGCTGATGACGCAGGTCCCGTCGTTCTTTACCAGCACGTTGCGACTATTCAGATCCCGGTGGGAGATGGCGGGCTTGTAATGGTCTGTTGGGCAGATATGGAAATATGGTTTCAGGACTGCGATACTCTCCCTCTATGTCATAAAGCCTAACACATGCATTTAAATATAGCAAATAACCCTTCGCGCTCATAATGAGGACAACCAACGGGAACTTTTCTCTGATGTCTAAGCTGTATGAGTGGTCGTGTTTGTGCTTTCAAAGGGGAAAAAGGACAAAATGTTGCTCCCTGTTAGGGGAGGGTGGGATGTACACTTAAGTAACTATTCTGTATTTCATTTTTCTTTTAACAAGGGGTCAAAGAGGCTTCTTCCCCATGGGAAGCCTTCTGCAACAACCACCCATTTCTCCTGACCAGCTACAGCACAAAAAGCCACACCTCCGCAAAGGTCATTTAGGCAGGGGAAGTTTGGCAGCAAAGAAGCTACAATGTACCTCCTACAGTGAGGAAAAAAAGTATTTGATCCCCTGCTGAATTAGCCCGTTTGCCCTCTGACGAAGAAATGACCAGTCCATAATTTTAATGGTAGGTTTATTGTAGCTGTGAGAGACAGAATAACAACAGGAAAACCCCCAGAAACCCAGAAGACAAAAGTCAGAGATTGATGTGCATTACAATGAGTGAAATAAGTATTTGATCCGTTTGCAAAAGATGACTTAGTATTTGGTGGCAATACCCTTGTTGGCAATTACATAGGTCAGACGTTTCTTGTAGGTGGCCACCAGGTTTGCACACATCTCAGGAGGTATTTTGCCCCACTCCTCTTTGCAGATCCTCTCCAAGTCAGTAAGATTTCAAGGCTGATGTGTAGCTACTCGAACCTTCAGCTTCCTCCACAGATTTTCGATGGGATTAAGGTCTGGAGACTGGCTAGGCCACTCCAGGACCTTAATGTGCTTCTTCTTGAGCCACTCCTTTGTTGCCTTGGCCGTGTGTTTTGGGTCATTGTCATGCTGGAATACCCATCCTCGACCCATTTTCAATGCCCTGGCTGAGGGAAGGAGGTGCTCACCCAAGATTTGACGATACATGGTCCCGTCCATCGTCCCTTCGATGCGGTGAAGGTGTCCTGTCCCCTTAGCAGAAAGACACCCCCAAAGCATAATATGTCCCCCTCCATGTTTGACGGTGGGGATGGTGTTCTTGGGGTCATAGGCAGCATTCCTCCTCCTCCAAACACGGCAAGTTGAGTTGATGCCAAAGAGCTCGATTTTGGTCTCAGCTGACCACAACACTTTCACCCAGTTCTCCTCTGGGTCATTCTGATGTGCATTGGCAAACTGCAGACGGGCCTGCAGAACATGTGCTGTCTTGAGCAAGGGGACCTTGCGGGCTCTGCAAGATCTCAGTCCTTCACGGCGTAGTGTGTTACCAACTGTTTTCATGGTGACTATGGTCCCAGCTGCCCTGAGATCATTGACAAGTTCCCCCCGTGTAGTTCTGGGCTGCTTCATCATCGTTCTCATGATCATTGCAACTCCACGAGATGAGATCTTGCATGGAGCCCCAGACCCAGGGAGGTTGACAGGGTTAGGGTTGTCACCTTCTCACCAAGCTGCTTGGCAATAGTCTTGTAGCCCAGTCCAGCCTTGTGCAGATCTACAATCTACATCCTTGGACAGCTCTTTGGTCTTGGTTATGGTGGCTAGTTTGGAATCTGATGGATTGATTGCTTCTGTCGACAGCAGAACCCTAACCCTAACCTGGCTGGTTGATAGGGGATCAAATACTTATTTCACTCATTATAATGCACATCAATCTCTGACTTTTGTCTTCTGGGTTTCTGGGGGTTTTCCTGTTG
This sequence comes from Euleptes europaea, assembly GCF_029931775.1. Lineage (NCBI taxonomy): Eukaryota > Metazoa > Chordata > Lepidosauria > Squamata > Sphaerodactylidae > Euleptes > Euleptes europaea. The sequence continues at coordinate 50,634,664 of NC_079326.1, forward strand.
TTATTCTGTCTCTCACAGCTACAATAAACCTACCATTAAAATTATGGACTGGTCATTTCTTCATCAGAGGGCAAACGGGCAAATTCAGCAGGGGATCAAATACTTTTTTCCCCTCACTGAACATATAAATACACAAACCCCTAAAGCCTAAAGCCCTCAAAAAAAAAAAAAAAAAGGCCCAAAAAAGACAAAGGGAAAAAAAAAAACAAGCACACAGAAGTCCAAGGAATAATAAGAAAAAAACCCCGAAAATATCAACAGGACAGTAACAATCTTATTTATATGTTTCAAAAATACGTATCTGAGAAAATGCTATGATTTTACTGCCCAATGGGCAGTCTAATCTTTAAGCAAGCCTGTGACCTCACCTCCACGAGGCAACTCTGTGTGAAGGTAGGCCAGGCCCCGCGTGATGGAGTGTGCCAAACGACAAGAGCTCACCCAGTCGCTGGCCTGGAGGCTCAAATACCTGCATAGAGAACCCTGGAAAGAAAAGAAGGAGGCGTCCTTTCATTAGGTGCAGCCGCTCAGCTTGGATCTTCCAAATTTTTTCAGAAACACAGGAGGCTTGCGGGTGTAACTGCGCAGCTGGACCTACGCACCGGTTGTCAGGCCTATCTAAAAATCCCAAATCGCTCAAGCAATCCTCGGCAATAGATGCTTATCTTTTAATGGGAAGGAATAACAAGAGATTTTTCAGACACCCCGCCTGCCCCTGCTTAAGGCAGCATGGCAGAGTACCTTTCTGATGATAAGGCTCGATGCCTAATTAAGGTGCCTGATCCTGAACACAGTCTGCGAGACAGTCTGCCTCCAGACTCGGGCTAGGCCAACACGCCTTTCTGGAGAAATACTACGCTCTTTGTCTCCAGTGCAGGATTTTCCCTCCGCAAACAGTTGCACAATAATAATGGAACAAAGCGCTGCTAAATTAGTGCGGATGCTCTTCTGCATCCACTGCTCGGCTCTAATATGTCTGCTGGACACTGCAGGAAGGAAGGGGCCTCACCATTTGACTGCCCAGCTATCAGAAAGACCCTTTCACTGTAATAAGAGCTGTACTCTGAGCCAATATTCTTCCCTCCACCCACCTGGGCTCAAATAAATGATTCCATTTTTCAGTCAACTATGTACTGTTGAACATGTTATAGCAGAAGTCCGGGGGTGGGGGTGGGGCAACCCCGAAATGGCATTAAACAGTATCATATTCAATACATGAATTCTTATATGTAGTACAAGCATTTTATTAGACAGATGATCATTGCAAATATTGTTAAAATTCAAATTGACAACCTCAGTGCATATCTACTGTTGTTATCCTGAGCTGTGTGTGTGTGGAGTAGCACTGTATAAATGATGCGAGAGAGCTGCTCCAAGCATTTATATTCTCCGCTTATATACAATCCCTCCCTCAGCTCTGACTACCCATCAAAATCACACTGGAGCGCACCGCCAGGTTCCTCCTCTCCTCGCGGTACTCAAGTGTCAGTTCACCATAGCGACACTTGTGGGCAGCTGCCCGGATCCAGCAGTGGGGCATCCCCTATGAACCCCAAGCACACAAGAATGTTTTGAACTAGGCGGTCACCAGAGGAATGTGGCACCCAGGCTAACAGATGCACAGAGCTTGGCTCCGACTATTTTAATTTCATTGCTTATCTCTACATTTGAGATCTAGATTAAGAAGAGTTGGTTTTTATATGCCGACTTTCTCCACCACTTAAGGAAAAATCAAACCAGCTTACAATCACCTTCCCTTCCTCTCCTCACAACAGATACCTTGTGAGGTAGGTGGGGCTGAGAGAGTTGGGAGAGAGCTGTGACTAACCCAAGGTCACCCACCTGGCTTAATGTGTATGAGTGGGGAAACTAACCCGGTTCACCAGATGAGTGACCGCCGCTCTTGTGGAAAAGTGGGGAATCAAACCCGGTTCTCCAGAGTAGAGTCCACCGCTCAAACCACTGCTCTTAACCACTACACCATGCTGGCTCTCATCTAGACACTGGATCAGGACTGCAAGATGTGCGGCAGTATCAGTACCAGCCCTGGGTTTAATGATTCATTTTGATGTGCCCAGAGCCATCCCCTTAGCACTGATTCCCTGTTTTGTGTGTGTGAGGGGGAGGCAGAGAGAACTGAACCTTTCCTTTCCAGCAGTTGACTGCTGAACAAAGAGTGGGACAACCAGAGGTGTGGGTGCAGAAGTTTATGAGCAGGCCTCTGGACTGGGGACAAGTTAGCTTTCCTCCACTTCTATCTGCCACGTCTGTTTCCACATGTATCTGAATAGCACTGAGGAATCAACCCACGCACCACTTTTCAATCTTACCCACAGGCCTGTCGCTTACATTTTTGTAGGTCTGCAACCCTTTGGAGGTTGGGTTGCCAACTTACAGGTACTAGCTGGAGATCTCCTGCTATTACAACTAATCTCCAGCCGATAGAGATCAGTTCCCCTGGAGAAAATGGCTGCTTTGGCAATTGGACTCTATGGAATAAAAGTCCCTCCTCTCCCCAAACCCCGCCCTCAAGACCGCTCCAAAAACCTCCCAGCGGTGGCAAAGAGGGACCTGGCAACCCTATTTGGAGGTCAGTGCAATAGCACAGGTAGGAGGCTAGAAATAACTTGGAATGCTTACATAAGCCAGTGGTTGAAATTAATTATCAGGAAAATCAAGTCTGTCGGTATCCCATTTGATTCTCTTTTGATGCTTGGGAAAGAGCAAGCATTTAGATTGATATGTCAGCGCCTACTAGATATAGAAATGCAGACCCTAACCTCCCTAGCTTATAGACACTGTTCCCCCATGTTTCATGGTATTACTCCGGCTTATGGAGCTGCAGCTTCCTACTTGTCTTATTTGGAATCACCGGGCATTCACAGAGCCTTCATGCTCGCTAGACTTAACATTCTTCCCTCTGCTATCCTACAAGGAAGATACAAAGGAATCCCTTTTATTGATAGGTATTGTCCATGTAAGACTGGGGATCCTGAACACTTAACTCACGTGCTGTTGTACTGCCAACTTTACATGAGGCCGAGGAATACTTACATTAAACCCCTACTGCCTAGTGAACAGAGTCTTTCAGATCAGCAGTCGGTGATGTACCTTTTATCTGATAGAAACCCTACCGTTACCCAACAAGTAGCTAGTTTTCTCCTGTCTGCACAAAGGATTCACGAGCAGTTTATGTACTTCTAAGTAATGTCCTTTTAATGTAACCTGTTTTAACCAATTTTGTAATTCTGTTTATGGTATACTGATGTAAATGCCTAATAAAGGTAATGATGATGATGAAACTTGGAATGGCTTCATTTCCCCCATAGATCCAGCCACGGAAAATCCAGCACACTGTGGTATGTAAAGCCCAACTGCAGGTTTATTATTATTCACAATGCAGAACAATATATGTAAGAATATTGCTGGGCATTTCTGAAAATGCAAATACTCATGCAATGCTTTCACATCAACCATGACAAAAGTCTGCTCTGTTCAGGCATCCGACATAGCTCTCTTTGAACTACTACTTACACTGGGATAGTATTCCATTACTAATAAATATTCCATCCGCCCTTCTGTAGTGAATCTCTCATCTCCTACAATGAAGCGGGCGATGTTGTCGTGTTCCATCAGTGGGATTCTGTAGATGTTCCTCTCATTGATAAAATTCTGACGATTTGTGAAGGAAAAGACTTTTACAGCCACAGGACGCTCATCTAAGGAGCCTTTGTACACTGCTCCATATCGCCCTCGACCAATCAGCTGAGAAGAAAAATATCAAATAATCACTGGCTGCACTTCAGAGCAATGTGGAATATACATTTTGGCCACAATCCAAGGCAGTGTTAAGTGTATCTGGTTTCAGTGAGCTTAAACACACGAAAGCCTGCGCTGAACCTTCAGTTATGAAGTACGGCATTTCACGGTTGCAAACATGGCATTTATTTCTGAATTCAGTGGCCAGAATCCAAAGAGCTGTGTACACAAAGCTGAAGGTACAAATGGCATTCATGGGGTGGGGGTGGGGGTATGACTGAATCTTGCCCTGCATGAACTCTGCTCCGGATCTCCAGGAAATAACACACGTTGCTTTGTAAACAAAAACAAAAAAAGCAAGGGGCCGTCATGTGCACTCATCCCATGCACTTGGCAAACTTGTGAAATATACTAACATTTACTCTTTCCAGTTGCATGCTGCAAATACAGGCTGGCTTCTCTTTTCCAAAATGTTCACCAGTACTAATATTACAGCACAGTGAATGCTTGCTTCTAGAACGCCCTAAATTATTGTCAGCCTGCTTGCTGATGAATGAAGAGCTCAACAGTTAGCCGCACTGGGATTTCACGACCATCTGGCAGCAAACAGATCAGATGATTTAAACAGTGAAGTGCAGAGATTGCAACACATTGTTAAATTGTGGAACTCCCTGCCCCAGGAGGCGGGGATGGCTGCCAACTTGGAAGGCTTGAAGAGGGGAGTGGACATGTTCATGGAGGAGAGGGCTACTTATGGCTACTAGTAAAAATTGATACTAATGATGCATACCTATTCTCTCCAGCATCAGAGGAGCATGCCTATTATATTAGGTGCTTTGGAACATAGGCAGGACAATGCTGCTGCAGTCATCTTGCTTGTGGGCTTCCTAGAGACACCTGGTTGGCCACTGTGTGAACAGACTGCTGGACTTGATGGACCTTGGTCTGATCCAGGATGGTCTTTCTTATGTTCTTATGTTCAAAAACTCTAAAAGGCGTATTTACCTCTAGCATCTTCAGATTATCCAAGTCTAATGAGGGTTCTGATGTAGCTGCTTCCATCATGTTCATACTGTGCAGACCCTGCTTGCGGTCCCCTGAGAAATAAAGAGCCAGACATTCCAGAAGTTAAAGACCTGGTTAGTATTACACATCAAAACGGCCAGGTTGGAGCCGATCAATTGTTCAGTGCAAGGGCGCTCAACGGAAGCAGCCCTTTCCCATCTCAGTCTTCCTGGCAGCCTCCTGAGATCTCTGGAAAGCTGATGCTCAGATTTATGGAAGCCATGTGAACAAAATCCCCTCCTTGCTCTTCCACTGGCAGAGTTTCCGCAGATGCAAGAGGCTCTGTCAGCACAAGAGGGAAGCGGAAGGTGCTGTAGCATTGCCCTGTAGCATTTTGTCCACGAGGTTTATTTATTTATTCATTTTATTTCAAACATTTCTGTGCAGCCTTTCCAACTGGCAGCGATTACTCTTAAGCATTCACTTTTTAGATGTCTCCAGAAGCTGCTGGAGAAGGCAGAGGTGGGAAAAATCCACGGTCCCAAGCACCTTTCAGCCACAGTTTATGGGATCCACCTCCATACTGATGGCAGGACTACAGGTTTTGACCACGGGCCCACTTATCCATGATATGCTTTTCAAACGTCTTCATTAATTGCAGTAATGGTGGATTGGAAGCCTCAACAAGGATGATAATGCTAGGCTATATTACACATGTAGAGGTCATCTGGAACAGCTATCAACATCCTGATAGACAAGTCTACAGGGGTTTATCTCACAGATCTCACTTATCATGCAGAGATTTTTTGCTAGTATCAGATGCCATCAGTACATTTAATTCCTGGCACAGAACCCCCCTACAAAACAGGAGGAATCCACGTAGGTGCAGAGGGGGGAGGGAGACAGAAAAGTTCCATCCTGCGGACAGACATGCCTTTCGTTATCGAAAAATAAGGAAACTGCAAATGAAAACTTTGTTTTAAATTTTAGAATTTCGTCGAAACTTACCTGCAAGCATCCTGTATCCAAAGAAAAGAGCAACCACCAAAACAGCCAGTACAGATACTGTTGCCAGAGCAATGACAATGGTTTCGTCTCGGTGAAACGAATGAGATGAGTCTGAAAGACAGAAAGGAGACTATGATGACCTCTTCATACCGCACTCGTATTTCAGAAGGAATCAGATACCCACTACAGAACAAATGAGAGTGAAGTGTTATTGTAGCTATTTTTATTATATGCTTCTAATGTGTTTTTAATTTAAAAAATTATCACTTTAACTACAGGAGTTCAAGTTTATTCAATTTTATGGTCCTTAGACCAAACATAAAATGTTTGCAGGTACATTGCCTTACCCAAAGCGGCAGTATAAAACAATAACTTTTGGTTAAAACACTATACAGAATATTACTCTCTTTACAAATTGGTCAGCAATATAAAATTAAACAACCAATCTACTCTACAACTTTTAATTTCCATTTAGATTTCCTATCATTAAACACTATTCTATGAAACTTGGCCACTAACTTTGTTACCTGAAAAAATTCATCCTTAAGAAGGATGTTAACTCTAATGAATTCAGGATAACCAGTGCTCTTTCTTAAAAGAGGGCTAAGAATCTTCTCCCTGTCCTCCCTATAGTAAACACACACGAGAAGACATGTTCCAGTGTTTCTGGTTCACCACTGTTGCAGGGAAAGAGCCTTTGTGAGAAGGGAGTCTTTCTGAAAACTACAGGTGAGAATCTAGCTGTGTTCCTTACCTGTCCTACAAATGGTCCTTAAGTGGTCTTAAAAATCTGTGAATCAAATGTCCTTTTAACTAGTACAGTTAATTAACAACCCAGTGTATGTTATGCTCCTCTAAGTTGGTTGATGGGACCAGACCAAATTTTGTTTGGGCAAAATTTCAGAGTAATGTTGATCCTTATCAAACATCTAGCACATAACATAGCTGAAGACGTATGCCACATGAAACAGCAATGAAAACCATAATTGTGAGGAATTTAATAAAAGATATGCCAATGAAGACACAACTCAGCCAAAGGAACAAGCATTTCTTCACACAATACATAGTTAAATTGTGGAACTCCCTGCTCCAGGTGGTGGTGATGGCTGCCAACTTGGAAGGCTTGAAGAGAGGAGTGGACATGTTCGTGGAGGACAGGGCTATCCATGGCTACTAGTAAAAATGGATACTAGTCATGATGCATACCTATTCTCTCCAGCATCAGAAGAGCATCCCTATTATATTAGGTGCTGTGGCGCACAGGCAGGATAATGCTGCTGCAGTCGTCTTGCTTGTGGGCTTCTTAGAGGCACCTGGTTGGCCACTGTGTGAACAGATTGCAGGACTTAATAGACCTTGGTCTGATCCAGCATGGTCTCGCTTATGTTCATAAGCACTGCACACAGCCTTTCACCTTTGCCAGGATACTGGCTAACTTAAAAAAGCAAAGCAAAAAACTCTCCACACTCACAGTTCATGAAAGAAGCAACGCTAAGCAGGTCTATGCAGAAGCAAGTCCCATTTTGTCCCCAGGAAAGTTTTATAGTTGAAATCATTAGCCGATTCTAATGACACGATTCAGAAATAATATGAGCATTTTGATTATCAGCTTGTTCTTTTCTCATACTTCTAGGGCATGTCTGAGAAAGTATTTCGGCATCTTTCTAAGAGAGGGCGGATTTTCGCCCCCCCAGCATTCACAGTGGAGTTAGAGCGGGGTCTCTAGCTCCTTCACTTCTGCCCCAGCCTAGGGTAATCTTTCCTAGTGGTTGCAACCTCTATCTACGCATCCCAAATTACACAATCCCTCACTCACAAGGAGAGGCATATTTAATTCCTCCCCTCCCAACACAAATTGTCTCTTTCTCACACACACGCCTGTCTCCGGGCAGTCTGCATCTTCCACCTTCCTCACATAATTGACGTCAGCACCGTTCAGCACAGTGCTACTTCCTTTTTACCCAACTGGGAAAAATGGGAGAGTGGTAGGGCAGAACATCTTCTTGCCTGCCCCCTCCGCTCTGGCTGTAGCACACAACCTTCAGACTTCTTTTGGGTTCTTTTACAGCAGGGGTAGGGAACGTCAGGCCTGAGGGCCGTTTAAGGCCCGCGAAATAATTTGGTCTGGCCCTTCGTGGGTCCTGGCAGATCTCAACTCAGAAGGATCTAAGACTGGCAATCTACCCCCTCCCGCAGGCAGGAATAGCCTCTATTCAAGGTGGATGTGAGTTTGTTTTGCTGACAAAAGGAACCCTTTCCCCCCCCTTGCAGAAGAGTCCTTAGCTATGGAGCTGCTAGAACCACTCAAGAAACTATTAACCCTTTCCCACCCGGGCCGTGGAGAAATGTATTCCCTCTGTACTACAAGAGGGCTGGGGGCGGAAGTGGCGACAATGGATGAGGTTGAAGGGGGCCGGGCCAGAATGCGCGGGAGGGGTGAGTTCTTAGCCAGTGTGACCTCATTTCATCCCTGCAGGTGGAGGTAGCAGGAGCCGGCTGTAGAATCCGGCCCCGACCATTTGGAGCAGGAGCAACTCCGGTGTGCAACTGGACAGCTTCACCCGGCTGGTGCAACAGACCATCCTCTGCCACCAGGTGGGCGAGTGTACCACCAGTTGGATGCCTTCCTGCTTGCCCGCACCGGGGGGAGGTCATCTGGGGCAGCTGCCTGCTTGGGGCTTGGTCAGCTAATTTTTAAGTTGATAATTTTGTATGGCCAGCGAATGATGTTATAAATATCTAAATGGCCCTTGGTGGAACAAAGGTTCCCCATCCCTGCTGTAATATATTCTGGCGTCCTTCCATTCTTATCACCTTCTCATGGCCATATTTCAGCAACAACTGCAAATCTAGTCTCATCAGGCTGCATTTCTCTTACTCAATTCTCTAAACACATAATTGTTTAATTATTCATATTTTACTTCAACAAAGAAGTTTGGGCTACGTTAAGTTACTTCAGGAATGAAGCCAGGATATAACTGGCCTTTGTATAATACAGCATCTTATATCCGATTGAAGGGTTTTGACTCTCGAAAGCTTATACTCGAGAAATGTTGTTGGTCTCTATGGTGCTGCTGGACTCAAATCTACCACTTCTACTGCAGACTAACCCAGCTGCCCTCCTGAACCTAACAACATTTTACAGTTAGCTTCCCTACAAACAATGCATCCAGATTCCATTATTACATTGGTATTATAAGACCCAATAGCCCCGTGGCACAGAGTAGTAAGCTGCAGTACTGCAGTCCAAGCTCTGCCCACAACTTGAGTTCGATCCCGACGGAAGTCGGTTTCAGGTAGCCGGTTTTAGGTAGCCGGCTCAAGGTTGACTCAGCCTTCCATCCTTCCGAGGTCGGTAAAATGAGGACCCAGCTTGCTGGGGGTAAAGGGAAGGACGACTGGGGAAGGCACTGGCAAACCACCCCGTAAACAGAGTATGCCTAGTAAATGACGGGATGTGACGTCACCCCATGGGTCAGGAATGACCCGGTGCTTGCACAGGGGACCTTTACCTTTAATTACAAGACCCAATATTAATGAGAATCTCAAAGGGAAAAAAATCAGAATAATTCTTAGGCTCTAAGAATGGTTTGTGGCAAATTCGGTTTCTGATTTGAAGAAGATGAAAATGAAGTTTAAACTTATCCCTAATACGGTCATTCAGAAGAAGTAAGCTGATTTTCTGGGTATGGAGAAACATGACTGATTCCCCCCACCCCCACTGCAATGACTTCATATTCAATATATAGCTAATCAACTAGCTTGAGGAAATTATAGCAACTGTTAGAGGCCCTACCAGCCCTAATAGCTGCTAGAGGCCCCAAGTTAGGAAGGTTTAATTCTAATTGATTTATACTACAAATGCCATGTGTTTTGCTAACTGTGGGTTAAGAGGCTCACAAAGGAGTAAGTACTCAAGCTAAAGACTCTAATCCAAATTCTTCTTTCCGCTTAGACATTCTCTGAAGCAGCAGTGGTGGGAAATCTTTATTATTCAGATGCTCCCTCTCTGGATCAAAGGATTATTCTGACTTTAATTAAACGGAAGCCGTTTCATTGTACTTACAGCATGTCCTAGATTGCTAGACGATTATTAGTTTAGACGCATATTCAAAGGATGGCAAGATATGTAGCATTTTCACGGGTAGCGGGAGAATATTTGAGTTCTTCCGCAGTTGTCACACCAATCCAGCAATTATTCAATGGCGGCCATTTTAGGCAGCTTTCCCCGCTGCAACGAGGATAGCTACTCCGTGATAGCGGTAGAGACAATGGGTCATATTGAATCAGCTTCACCATGTGAACCACGGCAGAGGCAGACTACCTAACTCGTCTTGAATCTTGATTTCCCGTTACCTTGATCACTGTGTTATACTCCCACACTCTATTAACTTCCCCTTTCATGGTCTTAATGGGACTATACATTTAAGTCATGGCACTCTCCTGACAAGCTGTATTCCTGCAGGCAACTTTCTTTTCTTCTCACGCATGATCCGTCTTTCCCTTTTGAGTCATTTCCAAATGTGCGGACGAAGTTCGTCGGAAGCCCCGAAGAGCCACTAGCAAAGATTAACATCTCTTTGACCGAGGTTATACGAAATCACAATCTTAAGGTGAATGTCACTCACCCCACCCCCAACTTTGACAATACCATAGACCCCTGAAAGGTAGATTCTCTACTCTCCATTGTTTTAATGTATATGTATTATGGATTGTAAAGTGGTTTTAATGTTGTTACCCACCCTGAGCCTGGCTTCGGCTGAGGAAGGCAGGATAGAAATTTAAAGTAGTAGTAGTAGTAAAGAAGCATCTGTCTCTGGAAGAACAGAACAGGGTGGACTAGGAGGTGGAATATAATGGCAGAATCTCTCACTCTACAGTACTGTAAACGCAAAAAACCTGTGGATGTTATGAATCAGTGCTTCACTAGTGATAATATTACCATAAAGCAGAATTATAGTTTCCTGGGTTTATTGATCTCGAATTCTATCAAGAATCAAATGGGGGGGGGGGGGATTCCACAGATGCTACTTCCGTTCTGACCCACTATTTTATCTCTCACATGGAACTGGGAGGGGAGGGCAGAGGTCCCCATCCTTCTAAAATGTAGTTTTACACTATATGATACCTTCTTCCTGCATACACAGCATTTTGCAATCATTTCAATAATATTCTAAACATTAATTTCCTTCTGACGTTTCAAAGAACGATTACATTAATTACAGCCCTCTACAAGCATAAGCTTGAACTATCGATAAGTGTTTCAAAAATGTCAAGATGGGAGTTAATCAGCTGGCTGAATTGCTAATGCTGCTCGTTTTTATACTTATTCTACATAGTTACCTACTTTGCTCTGCTCCTTATTGTTCTATGTGTAAAAGAGCTCAGCATGAGTCCGTGAATGGGTAGATCAGGTGGCAAAACCCAGGTATGCACCTGTCTGTCCCTAAGCACCTATGCGTTCCCCCCTCGCAGGAGGTCCTGCAGAGAAGCAGCAACAGCTGGACAACTATCTGTTCTACTGTGTGCTGGATACTTCCCACACAGCTGGAGCTTGAAAGGCTGTGAAGTAAAACAACCAAGTACCATTGTCTTGTCAGGTGTAAGTGATATGTACACCCCCACACAGGTTACTACTATGCTGAGAGAGGCCCTGCAGGCAGCTGACAAATGTCAACCCAAAATGTTTGATGGATCCTGGGAAATAGGGGCTGATCTCAAGCCAGCATCTTCAGTTTGCTTTGGACAAACAACCCATGGAGGGGAAGGGCGACCAAGTCGCAGCCAAGTTATGGCGACCCCATAGGGTTTCCAAGGCAAGAGATTAACAGAGGCGGTTTGCTGTTGCCTGATCCTGCCTAGCAATCCCCAACTACCTTGGTGGTCCCCCATCCAAAGACCAACCAGAACCGACCCTGCTTAGGTTCCAAAATCTGATGAGATTGGGGTAGCCAGCGTTAAGAGGGGTGGTTTGGAGCGGTGGACTATGAACTGGAGAACCAGGTTTGATTCCCCACTCCTCCACATGAAGCCAGCTGGGTGACCTTGGGCTAGTCACACTCTCTCTGCCCCACCTACCTCACAGGGTGTCTGTTGTGGGGAAGGGAAGGTGATTGTAAGCAGGTTTGATTCTTCTTTAAGTGGTAGAGAAAGTCGGCATATAAAAACCAACTACTACTACTCCTCTCCAGCCAAGCCAAGCCAAACTACACGTACCCAGACTTAATCTTAGATCAGCTGGTGTGAGAAGAGCTGAGAAATTGAGAGATTAAAATCAGGAGACAGCCCTTTGTTTCTGGGGTTTTTGTTATGGTGGAGTAGGAGAAAAAAAAACCCAAACAGGATGACATTTGGTTGGGCATGTTATTTCATTACTCTACAAGAGTCTCTGTGTGTGTGTGTGTTTGGGGAGGAGAGACAAACCAGGGAGGATATTAAAGTCCTGATAGCTCATCTCAGCTCACAGGTTGACAGGAATACAAATCTAATACATGAATGATTTACGGATAATAAAAGTGAGTTTTTGTGCCGCTAAAACGGAGGCGTGCAGTTGCTGCTGGTTCTACTTGACACCAGGAGAGGAAGGGGAAAGATAAAGGAGAGAGTCTAATCTCAGCTAGAATAGAAAGGTATGATGGGACTAACATAAATTCAATAAATTGGTTGGGAAACAATTTATTGTCCTGAGAATCCATGTTCTAAGATGATACGTGACATTAAATTAACATCACGAAATCAGGAAAGTCAAAGTCCCACTAAGCGGCATGGAAGCTATCAAAAGCTGCCTGAATCACATGTTTATATCATATACACATGCACGGGGTGGGGTGGGGAGACTTTCCAGGAGTTGGTGTCTCTGTATGCAGGAACTGAATCTAATTTTTAATACAACGGAAGTACTGCAACAAAAGAGGAGAGCTATCAGGCAGGATGTAATTGTGAGCCTCTGGAATGCTATTGAGATAGTAAGATAAAAGTGTGTGGAATAAAGGAAACTGATTTTGTATATTTTTGCAGCAGAAGAGGATTTCATAGCAACCTAAATGGATGCTTCCTCTCTTAATGGCACTGCATTACAGAGAGGTGGTTAGAGTGGTGGACTCTGATCTGGAGAACCGGGCTTGATTCCCCACTCCTCCACATGAGTGGTGGTTGCTAATCTGGTGAACTCGGTTGGTTAATTCACTCCTCCACATGAAGCCAGCTGGGTGACCTTGGGCTAGTCAAAGCTCTCTCAGAGCTCTCTCAGCCCCACTTACCTCACAGGGTGTCTGTTGGGAGGGGAGGTGATAGTAAGCCGGTTTGAGTCTCCTTTAAGTGGTAGAGAAAGTCAGCATATAAAAACCAACTCTCTTCTTCTTAAACTCCATGAAATTTCTAATTTGTAAATGGGTTTATAAGATGACTGTATTAGATGACGATTTGGAGACCATCAAGGAAGACTGGGGCTGCTGTGCAGAGGAAGGCAATGGCAAACCACCTCTGAACATCTCTTGCCTTGAAAACCCCACGAGCTTGGAACTTCACAGGGTCACCCTGAGTCGGTTGCGACTCAACAGCACACTACAGAATCTTTTATTAACCCAGCAATTCACATGCAGCCAAGCTTCCTCCAGCAGGAGAGCTGCTTCAATCTGACAGGAATCAGACACCTCCTTTTCAGAAACTCTTCAGCAAACCTGCAACTGAACACTGCATCCCGTGGTAGATTCAATATAGCACATGACCTTTTAAATAATATCTAGAATAAGTAACTACAGAATGTTGCATGTCTATATAACCAAAGGATGCAAGAACGGTTCCAAAAGGTTGTTATCCCAACGTAAAATCCCGGACTTGATTCGTTGACACAATCCAAAACTCGCTGTCACTGGTTGCTGCTGGCGTTTAGTATTTGCATTTGCCCTGTGGTGCACAGTGGTAAGCTGCAGTACTGCAGTCAAAAGCTCCACTCACAACCTGAGTTCGATCCCGACGGAAGTCAGTTTCAGGTAGCTGGCTCAAGGATGACTCAGCCTTCCATCCTTCTGGGGTCGGTAAAATGAGTACCCAGCTCACTGGGGGTAAAGAGTAGATGATTGGGGAAGGCCACGGAAAAGCACTCCCTAAACATAGTCTGCCTAGTAAACATCAGGATGTGACGTCACCCCATGGGTCAGGAATGATCTGGTGCTTGCACCTTTACCTGTTTACCTTTCAGTCTAAAAGAGAAGCCCCATAGGCAGCGTCAAAGACCATGTATTTTCTACAAAGAACAAATTACCATGTAAGAAAATGTGATGCCAGGCAATGTCTAACATTGAAAGTCAACCAAAAGTACCATTGGGATTTATACTATCATTGCAGTTTATGTGAAGATCCTTTTATGCATACAACCAAGGTCAGACAGAACAGGCTGCCTTGGGAAGCTGCAGAAAGGAGCGGTATTTGATATAGCCGTTTAAATGCTGAATACCAGTATCATATTGGAAAAAACAAAAAATATGTCTTAACTTTTGATCACGACACTGATTTTGATGTCACACTGAATGGATGTAGATATTTAAGGTTGCCAGGTACTGCCAGTGGGACAACCGGCAGGGGGTGGGGGTGGGACAGCGGGAGCAAAGAGAGGCCAAGGTTGGCTTTGCCAGCGATGCGGTGGCGTCACTTCTGGCACACACCTGAAGTGCATCATCATGTCACCAGTGATGCAGGGATGCTCTTTTATTTGGGCAAAAACTCTATGGTAAAAACAACTTATACCACAGAGGTTTCGCCTAAATGCCAGAGCATCCCTCTGTCATCAGTGACGTGGTGACATCACTTCTGGTGCATGCTGGAAATGCCGTCACTGCACTGCCGGCAACACCGGCCTTGGCCTCCTTTTGCTTCCAGTAAGTTCCCCACTACCCTCACGTGGATGGCCCAGGCAAGCCTGACCTTGTCAGATCTCAGAAGCTAAGCAGGGTCAGCCCTGGTTAGTATTTGGATGGGAGACCACCAAGGAACACCAGGGCTGCTGTGCAGAAGAAGGCACTGGCAAACCACCTCTGTTAGTTTCTTGCCATGAAAACCCAAAAGTGGTCACCATAAGTCTTCTGCGACTTGAAGGCACTTTACAGACACAACACAAGTTCCCCACTGGCCAAATGCTGGGTGCCAGGGGTGCCCGGAGCAAGGGAATCCCCTGCCCCCGGGGGACTTGGCAAGCCTACAGATACCTATTGCTGAGAACAATTATGACCAGGAGTCTATTGATTGTAGGGTTGCCAGGTCCCTCTTGGCCACTGGCGGGATATTTTTGAAACGGAGCCTGAGGATGGTGGGGTTTGGGTAGGGAGTTCAATGCCATAGAGTCCAATTGCCAAAAAGGCCATTTTCTCCAGGTGAACTGATCTCTATTGGCTGGAGATTAGTTGCAATAGCATGAGATCTCCAGCTAGTACCTGGAGGTTGGGAACCCTAATTAATTGGGATATGTTGACATCCTACCCAACTGAGATTGACACATTTGTGATCAGGTAGCCTGCTTCAGCTCAGAAAGTTTGATGTGGGGTGGGGCTAGAATCAAGTCAGTAGCACCTTAGAGACCAAGATTTTTGGGATATAAGCTTTCAAGAGGGAAAAACCCCTTTGTCAGATATATAGGGTATCTTCTACATGGTTCTGTGGACAGATATGAGGCAGCAGCAATCCCAAGATAGAGAAACAAGCCATGCCTCTGCAGTCCTTTTAAGCAACTATTTTTGCACGTATGCTCTAAAAGCCTGTCATAATTTTATTCCAATACATATTTCAGACATTTCTTCAGTCCAAAGGTGCTGAAAGAGATGTACAAAAATAAAATAGAATGAAAACAAACCATAAATTGTAAAACTATAAAAACAGCAGATCTCACAGCTCTATATTACAAAAAAGAACATACTATGTATTTTTGGACATTCCCTGTTTCTATCTATAGGCACAACTTAATTATAGGGGAGTTCATTTTTGTGACCCGGGAAAGCTACTACATCTGGGCCTTATAGAAAGAACTTACTCTTGTGGTTCTACAAAAATGTGGTTAAGTTGATTCCAGCGCAGCTCTTATGTTATATTTTACCAAACATAGCCTCAACTAAGTCATATGTTTTTGTTATCTACCGGTATTCCCCCCAAAAGGTTGTTAGCTGGAGGCAAGCTGTTATAAACTGAGGTGGCTTTCCCATTGTACCACTTTGGTTGAAATACAAAACATATAGAAAGCAGTAACAACAACAAAATGGTTTCTTTCCAAATCATCCGAAAATTGTTACATTGCCTTCTAAATGTGCCTATGTCCAGGCATGACTGATCTGCAATATGGCAATCATTGCCTATCAACAGCTGTTCCAGGGAGAGCTGCCCCCCCAAAGGACAGAGATCCCCCAATACTGTTTTGCCAGATGTGTGCGCAACTTAATTTGGTCCTAGGCAGTCTAGTCACTGAAAAAACTAGCAAGGGTATTTTAATCTGCAGTGCGTTGAATTTCGTTCAACGCACCCTAATAATATTTTTTCGTTTATGTACCGTGTTCTGTGACCAACATTAAAAACAACAACCCTGGATGTCAAAATATGAAAAGGTACCAATTTAACAAAACTCGATTTGGAGATTTAATAACGTTAACCAACAGAGCATTTGATTTAATTAAATCAGGCAGTCAAATCATTATCCTATACTTATGACTCAGCTTCCTCTAAGGTCAGATTACGGTTGCATTCTGGGGCACTTGGTAGCATTTCCCTTCAATTTAATAATGTAAGCTAATTTGAGCTATCTTTAATTAAGTGCAGTTTATTACTAAGCACATCAAGAAAAGCAGACCTGAACTTGGTACAAGTTAAACAGAGCTGCTGGAAAAATACTGGTTAACTTACCTAAAATAAATATACATTACAAAATATCATCTGATTTCTCACACTTTCATTCCAATGGGTTCCCTTAAGAAGGGGTTCCCAATGTGGCACCAATGGCCACCTTCGTGCCCACCAACACCTTTCCTGGCACCTGACGAGTGTTTTCAGACGAGTGGGCAGGGCCCAGCAGAGCTTCTGATTGGTCATTAGATGGGCTGAGCAGATTTTAAAAAAACAGATTTCAGCAGCAGCTGCCCCCACAGCACAAGGATCTTCACTGCGTGACTGAAGGAAGGCTGTGTCTTCTGTAAGAAAATAGTTCTAAACAATCCATTCATCTTAAAAGGCATCCTGATAAGCAGAACTTCTGCCTGATATGTGGAAGTGCTGCTATTAAAGTGAACCATAACCACACTTCCTGACATTTTGTAGTTGGCTCCGCCTCCTGCAGTAGCCATTTTGTGTTTGGCTCTGCCTTCTGCGGCAACCATTTTGTGCTTGCATCCATAACCCAGTGTCAGAATTCCAAAGATGCTCGCAGGCTCAAAAAGGTTGGGAACCCTTGACTTAATGCATTCGCCATTGTGCCACCCTTGCAAATATCTTCAGAAGTAACTAGCCTACAATATTAGTCACTATAGTCTGTAGGGCTCCATCTTAGACAGCCAGGGTGGTGTAGTGGTTAAGAGTGGTGGACTCTAATCTGGAGAACCGGGTTGGTTTCCCCACTCCTCCACACGAAGCCAACTGGGTGACCTTGGGCTAGTCACAGCTCTCTCAGATCTCTCTCTCAGCCCCATAGGGTTGCCATCTTCCAGGTACTTGCTGGAGATCTCCTACTATTACAACTGATCTCCAGCTGACAGAGATTAGTTCCCCTGGAGAAAATGGCTGCTTTGGCAATTGAACTCTATGGCACTGAAGTCCCTCCTCTCTCCAAACCCTGCCCTCCTCAGGTTCCGCTCCAAAAACCTCCCGCCAGTGGCGAAGAGGGACCTGGCAAGCCTACAGCTCCACCTACCTCACAAGGAGAGGAAAGGAAGGAGATTGTAAGCCAGTCTGATTCTCCTTAAAAGGTAGAGAAAATCAGCATATAAAAACCACCTCTTCTTCTTCTTATCCCCCATGCTATTTAAAAGCTATGTGAAGCCACTGGGAGAAGTCATCGGGAGGTTTGGGCCGTGGAGTCACCAATATGCGGATGACATCCAGCTCTACCTTTCTTTCCCACCTATTTCCGATGAAGCTGCCGATGCTCTGAACAGGTGCTTGAAGGCAGCAATGGGCTGGATGAGGACGAACAAGCTGAAAACTTAATCCTGACAAGACATAGGTGCTCTGGGTTAGCAGAAAGGCAGACCAGGGACTATTGGTCTCGCCTGTGTTGGATGGGGTTACGCTGTCCTTGAAAAGTCAGGTTCACAGCTTAGGAGTACTCCTACCCACAGGTTGTGCTAGCTGAACTGCATTAAGCTAAAAACCCAGCTCCACAATTAAAATTAGGTGTGAGTCCATGAAATAAAGCCAAGACATGCTTCAAAGTTTGCATAGATATTAACTCTGTTGAAACCGGTACACTTGAAATCAGACTTCATTATACAACTGTTTCTTTTAGCAATGACTCTCTGTAATATTGCTGCAAGCAGATGCTGATTCAGAACAGACTATCCCTTTATTGGACAATCGGAGTGGCTGTTGGATGAAGAAGATAAATTAGCACTTCATTCTTGTTTCCACAGCCAAAGAAAAAAAAGTTAAGACCCTCTAATATACTCATTAGTTTAAAAGCATTATTTTTCAGGGTCTTAAAAGAAATACTGCAAGCCTTGCAGTTATGCTAGAAACAGATCCTTTTACAGTTTAATCAGATCTAAAACCAGAACTGAAGACGTGCCCAGTATTTGTAATGAACTGTGCCTACCAGATATGTAGCAAAACTACAACTACACTAAATTGTGTGTGTGTGTGTTAAATGCCGTCAAGTCACTTCCAACTCATGGCGACCCTATGAATCAATGTCCTTCAGAATGCCCTACCTTTAACAGCCTTGCTCAGATCTTGCAAATTGAGGGCCGTGGCTTCCTTTGTAGAGTCAATCCATCTCTTGTTGGGTCTTCCTCTTTTCCTGCTGCCCTCAACTTTTCCTAGCATGATAGTCTTTTGCAGTGACTCTTGTCTTCGCATAATGCGACCAAAGTACGACAACCTCAGTTTAGTCATTTTAGCTTCTAGGGTCAGTTCAGGCTTCTCCTCCAACACCACATTTCAAAGGAATCTACTTTCTTCCTATCAGCTTTCTAAAATAAAATACACTAAAATACAGTTGCAAAATGCTTTATGACAGTTTGATTTTGATCCAGAACTTTGTTTTTGTTTTTTTTATCAATGGAATATACCATGCTGTTAAAATAATGTATTGTTCTAAGGTGCAATGTGTTTCATATAAAGTAAAAAAAAGGGGCAATGTGTTTCATATAGCGTATTTAAGAACACAAGAAGAACCTTAGTGGATCAGACTACCAGTCCATCTAGTCCAGCATCCTCTTTCCCATAGTGGCAGTCCAGGTGCTTCAGAAAGCCCACAGCAGGGGCAAAGAGGCGAAAGCCTTCCTCTGCTGCTGCCCCTCAGCAACTAGCACGTCAAGATATACTGCCTCCAAACATGGAATCCCATTCAGCCATCATGGCTGATCACCAACGATGGGCCTTGTCTTCATTCCCCTTTAAAGCCAGCGATGCCAGTAGTCATCACCACATTCTATAGCAACAAGCTCCACAGATTAATCATGTGTTCCTGTGAAGAAGTACTTTCCTCTATTGTCTGTTCCAAATCTGTTGCCCATCGATTTCATTAGATGTCCCCAAGTTCTAGCTTTTGGGGTTTGTTTTGGCAAGCTGAGAAAAAAGTTCTCACTATCTCCTCTCTCTATGCTCTTTTATAAACGATCACTTCCCTCCTTAGTTGCCTTCTTCCCCAAAATGAAACTCTTCAAACACTTTAGCTGTTTATGCATGGGAGGTTTTGCCTTGGATTTGCCGCTCTCTAGATGTACGTTTTTCCGATCCAAATTCTCCGAACTCTGCATGGAGGCTTATTTTTGAGTTTTGAGAATTTGGATGGGGGAAAATGTGCTTCTAGAGAGCGGCAAATCCAAGGCAAAACCTCCCATGCATAAATGGCCTTTAAGCCTTTCTGTATAGGGATGATGTTCTATCTAAGCCATTGATTATTTTGATTGGCCTCTACATCATCTTTTTTCCACATAGGGCAACCAGAACGGTAGACAGGATTCCAGACACAGCCATCCCACAGGCCTAACAATGGTGTTACAATAGTAGCTGCTTTATTTTCAACACTTTTCTTAATATTCCCTAGCACAGAATTTGCCTTTCTCACCACTGTTACACACTCGGTTGACATGTTTATTGAGCTCGCCACCATGACGCCAAGATCTCTTTCCTAGTCAGCCACCACCATCACCACCATGACGCCAAGATCTCTTTCCTAGTCAGCCACCACCATCTCCAGCATGGTGTAGTGGTTAAGAGTGGTGGTTTGGAACGGTGGACTCTGATCTGGAGAACCGGGTTTGATTCCCCACTCCTCCACATGAGTGGCGGACACTAATCTGGTGAACTGGGGTTTTTCCCCACTCCTACACATGAAGCCAGCTGGGTGACCTTGGGCTAGTCACGGTTCTCGCTGAACTCTCTCAGCCCCACATACCTCACAGGGTGTCTGTTGTAGGTGTCTGTTGTGGGTGATCATAAGCTGGTTTGATTCTGCCTTAAGTGGTAGAGAAAGTCAGCATTATAAAAACCAACTCCTCCTCCTCCTCCACTTTTAACCCTATCAGTGCATACGTCAAGTTGGGGGGGTTACCCCACCTTACACTGGTTTACATAAACCTTAGCCTGTTACTTTCTTGCCCACTTACCCCATTTGGAAGAACTCTTCTTGGAGTTCTTGAGAATTGACTGATGAATAATTTGATACCATCCATAAATTTTGGACATTTTACTGCTCACCCCCAATTCCAGATAACATATGAACATTTTAAATAGCACCAGTCCTAATAAAGATCCCTGGGGGCACACTACTACTTTCTCTCCATTGGGAGAAGGGTCCATTTACTCCTACTCTTTGCTTTCTGTCATTTAACCAGTTACCGTGAGGGATTGCCTGAATGATAATGGACCCATTCCATTGTTAACTTTTCTCACCACTGAAAAACAAACCATGAAAAAGAACTCATTAAAAAAAAAACTAAAATCACAATGCAACATCGGTAAATGGATTTCTCAGTTAAGGTCTTGCAAGCAGGATGCTAAATTCCTGTTCACAGGTGTTTCCTGTAAAATCCATGTGGATTTTGTGTTCGGACATATTCTTACAAGGAAGGAAAATGCTTATGATGGAATCAACCCAAACGTCTTTTGCTTCTAAATAGCTTAAAACGCTGTTTTCTAAAATCTGGCACAGATTGGATCAAGAGAATCTCATTATCAAAGAATCTGCCCATTGCTGGACAATTGCAGAAGGCTGTTGGGTTTCCTTATCTGAGTGCTCTTTTTTCCAGCTCCACCAGGTCTGAGTAATGGAATTTCCTGCCAATGCAACTGGTGGGGTGAATAGTAGCAGAATGGTCATTGCTCTACGATCACTTCATGAAGACACGCCCATGATTTTGCAGATTAAAATAGTTACCCTTAGACAGGGTGCGGCCCAGGAAAAACAGGCTGTAAGTGAGCCAAAGGCAGAGAGCGAGAATTAATAATACACGTTAAGAACACACAACTCCAGATTTCAACAGCATAGCAGGCACACTGCACAAAAGGAAGCCAAGCACAATATACATATAAGAAACACTGGCATTAAAAAATAACTGGCCAGCCCAAAGCCTTGGTGCTCCCAGTGATGTCCCAATTGCAAAGTAAGATCCACGCACACTGCTTATTACAGACAATTTCCCCAGCCCTCTGTCACAAATCTAGAGTTACTACCTTTTGTTTTAAGAGGGGGAAAAACACCTTGCCCTGAATGGAAGGGCATTTAGTACATGCTCAAAGAACCATTATTATTATTATATATTATACCCTGTCCTCCTTCCATCATGAAACTCAAGGCTGTTTAAATAGGTTCCCCAGAGGTCTCCCAACCACGGCACTGACTTACTCAGCTTCAAGCCAGGTTGTTGTCTTATGTGATTTCCAACCTTCTCATTGAATCTCTTTTTTTTTGCCGTCAAGTCACAGCTGACTTATGGCGACCCTGTAGAGTTGTCAAGGCAAGAGACCCTCGGAGGTGGTGTGCCATTGCCTGCCTCCACATCACAACCCTGGTATTCCTTGGAGGTCTCCCATCCAAATGCTAACCAAGGTCCGGGCTCAGAGTGTGTGACTGGACCAAGGTCACCCAGCAAGTTTCCATGGCGCAAGTGGGGATTCGAACCAGGTTTTCCCAAGTCCTAGTCCGACACCTTAACCACTACACCCTGCTGGCTCTCTCTGGAATCTCATACCCAAAGACATATCAGAGCAAGTCAGCAGCAGAAGCACTCTTTGCTCTGCTGTGACTGTAAAGTTGAAGTTTTGTGACTAGAATACGATCCTTATCCAGATCCATGCTCTTCTACCACTATTGCAAAGAAGGCTTAGAAGCTCCAAACCCTGGGTCCTCTCCACTCATCTTCCTCCTTCCTGCTCATCTGCCCTCCACTTCTGCCTTGTAGCTAAGAGAGAAGAGGAACGCCAAGGGACTTCTGAGAAGGCGTTCTACTTGAATTGCCTTCCTTCAGTTTTTGCAACAGTCCCTACTGCGAACGATCACTGAGGCTAACCAGAGGAAAAATCTGCAAATAGCAGCAGCATCCTGATAAGTATCTTTGAACTGTTCTAACAAGGATTTATTTACTTCATTTACACCATGCCCTTTCTCCCCGACTGCGACCCAAACCGGCTTACGCAACTAATTAAGACCGGAGACACAGCTTCATGCTTTGAATATATGTGGTAAGGCACATAATATGGAGTCCCTTTGTTTTCAAAACAGATTTGTAATGTTTAAGACTGAGATCTGCTTTGCCTGATCAAGCCAGCCACATCTAACCCTCCTACGAACACGTGCATTTTTATAAACTGTGAGAAATTAAACAAAAAACAAAAAAACACCTCTGTGCCCGGTCTTTCGAGTTTAGGTTGACTATGTAGATAAAGTACGCAGTGTTCCTCTGAGCAGTTAAACCTGCTCCTTTCTCCGGAATTCGCAGCTAGGCGGGCCTGGCAAATTTAAACAGCTCCCGTGTGCTCCTATGTGACGGCGGGCCTGGCTGGAGCAGGAGCTTCCTGCACGCGAATCAGAGGGGGAGCCGCCGTCTGCCTCGCTGGAGCCGGGGATGTTTCTGTTTACAAATCCTGGAGCCAGGCCGGGGCACTGCCTGGAGGCGTGCCGTCTGCTTCCCTGCGACACTCAGCCTTTTGTCTGGGTCTGCGTCAAAGAAAGAACCCTGCCACGCTACTAGCAAAGGGAGGGTTGGGTACACAATGCATCAGCCCTGGCTCCCTCCTCTTCTCTCTCTCTCTCTCTCTCTCTCTTTTACAGCCTGGTTCAGAAAGGCAATTTAAGGATTACTGGACTTTAAAAAAATATATCACAATATCTCTTTCCAAAAGAAATGGAGAGGGGGCGGCGGGAATTGGCTTCTGGTCTGCCGTGACTCCTCAAACGAATGCAACCGACACTGGCGTTCCCATTTGCATACACAGAAAGGAGTCCCACCTACACTGAATCCTTTCCCCCATGTGCTCTGAATGATAAAAAAGTGGATTGTTTCTTTCATAATGTATACCTGAACGTGTCAAGTTCAAAAGTTTGCAACTTGCGGATACGATAAAAGCCGCAGTTGCGTCTGGACCCTTTCGATTTTTAATTAAATCAGTGTTCTTAAAGAATTTTTTTTTAAAAAAACCTCTTTCTAGTTTAACAATAGCTTTCCGTTCATGCTTTGTTCTAGAATGCACGTTTTCCTGCTTTATTCAAAGAGATGTACTTTGTAGCCTGCGCTGCATTTATACAGCGGTTTGGCAATCCAGCAGTGGAGCGAAAACAGAAACAGATGTTTTGATCTCTTGTAGATGTGGCCTTGGAATTCCAGAACAAAAACATGCAGCTTGAAATCTAAGTGTGGCAAAGGTTATCTTGCTCTTGGGTAACACCTTCCAGATTTTTGCCACTGGTACACAGTTCAGATAGGTGGCTGAGTGCTCAGAACGCGAGCCATCTGTTCATCTCTAAAGGTGCCCCAGGGGTTTTGGGGATTGTTTTTTTTTTGGGGGGGGGTGAGCAGATTAACATGGATGCCCTCCAGAATTTTAACAAAAAAATAATTTAAAAAATCCAGATGCTGTGACATTTCTTTCACATGAGCGGGCCGCCTCTGCTGAACGGCCTCCACAGTCCCCACCGCCTGGCTCACAGACGGGAGCAAAGTCATGCAGAATTAAAATGTGCCGATACGCTACAGCCTTCAAGCTGCCCTCCATACGGAACTGTATGCAATCAGGCTTAATATGCTCGCTACCATCTCTAGGCATAATTTATTTTTGGCATACCTCTTGGAGTACACTGCTGATTCAGGCAGGAACAAGGGTTAAGCACAAAGCCCAACGAGGCCTCCAAGACATGGAGTTAGTTACAAATGTCTCCCCCTTTTTGCTTTTAAAAAGAAGCTTGCAAGAAACTGCATCACGCTGCCGGAACTGTCTCAGTAATTCATTTGTACAAGGCACCAATTTTAGGTACATGCAAAGCACAAACAGATTGACAAGATCAAATAATTCATTTCTATTATCTCAGCTGGATCAAAAAAGGCTGCTGGAAGCATCTCTGTGCTTTAGGGTTAAATTTAGGAATGCAACACAGGGTGATCAAATCAAAGAGACTTCTAAGAACATCAGATGCAAATATGCACCGATACCACCAGGGCAATCCAAAGGGGGGGGGAAGCACTCAGCAGGCGGCATGACCCTGGTGCCGGCGTACATGCCCCTTGCGCTTGCATGAGGGGCATTTACAGCAGCGCCAAGGCACTTACACCAGTGTCAGGGAGCAGAGTGGCAACCAACACATGGACGTCGCGCACCAGCATGATGCAGTGATTAAGATCGGTGGTTTGGACCGGTGGACTCTGATCTGGAGAACCGGGTTTGATTCCCCACTCCTCCACATGAAGCCAGCTGGGTGACTTTGAGCTTGTCACAGCTCTCTTAGAGCTCTCTCAGCCCCACCTACCTCACAGGGTGTCTGTTGTGGGGACGGGAAGGTGATTGTAAGCCGGTTTGATTTTTCCTTAAGTGGTAGAGAAAGTCGGCACATAAAAACCAACTCTTCTTCTTTCTCCGATGTAGGGGCTCGCACCAGCAAAAAAGGGGGCGTTCCTGGGGGCGGGGTGGGAACGCCCACTTTTTCTGGCAAAATGTTACACTGGCAAAAACTGTGGTACAGCCCATAGAGCTGCAAAAAAGCCTCCTCCCATCGGTGCAGCCCTGCCTCCATGTCCACAGTCGGCTCTGGAAGCTGACAAATCGGCTGACCAATGGGGCAGCAGTGGAAGCCAGCCCAGCCCCCTCAACAGTGCCCAATAGTGGGGGCCCTCCCCCTTCATAAACACCTTTTCAGACACACATACCTCCTGGTAGGTAAGGCACACAGCTGGGGATGGCCCAGCAATGGTTAGGGTTGCCACGTCCCTCTTTGCCACCGGCGGGAGGTTTGTAGGGCAAAGCCTGAGGAGGGAGAGGTTTGGGGAGGGGAGGGACTTCAATGCCATAGAGTCCAATGGCCCAAGCAGCCATTTTCTCCAGGTGAACTGATCTCTGTTGGCTGGAGATCAGTGGTAACAGCGGGAGATCTCCAGCTAGAACCTGGAGGTTGGCAACCCTAGCAATGGTGCAGCTGCCCCCCTGCCCCAGATTGCGCTAGCTATTGAACAAATATTTTAACACATTCTAATAACAGCCACTGTCTTTCCTAGAAAAAAAACCCCAGCATTAAACAAACATCAGACCTCATCACTAAGCCAGTTCTAGTAGAACTCAGCAAGCGAATGGGCTCTCGGCCTACTAAATGTCTCAGTTCCTATAGCAACCGAGCAACGTTTGTTTTATTTATACGTTTAAAATGTTATTTGAAGATATACATGAACAATACATACCCGAAAGAGCACAGCGCAACATTAGTTATGGAGGTCTCTGGGGGACAAAACTGGTTCAAAATTGTGGAGGTTAAGCATTGAAATACTTTGGATGATTAATGAATTCACAGGAGAAGGAGAAGTCTTGTAAGTACAACCTTGGGACCTTTTGAGATTATTATTTGTACACAATAAATGGTTTACTCCATTATTGTAAAAGCACAAGAAGTCAAGGTAAGGCTAATCTTTGCTGCAATATTGCATTTTCCCTGAATTCTAAACACAATACATAGTGCAAACAATACATCGCCCCCCCCCCCCACTTAGCTGGCACATCAACTGCAGTTGCTAACGCTGTGCTGAATATGGTCGCATGCTATAGGCAGGTAGCAGAGGACAGTGCCTATGGCAAAATTCGAGATAAGCACCAAAACCTTCCTTGAACCCATGAAGCTACTGTAAACGGAATCAGACCATGTGTCCACCATGGTCAGTACTGTCGACTCAGACTGGCAGCAGCTCTCCAGGGTCTCAGGTGAAGGTCTTTCACATTACCTACTGCCAGGCCTTTTCCACTGAAGATGCTGGGGGTTGAACCTGGAACCTTCTGCATGCCAAGCAGATGCTCTCCCTCTGAATTACAGTCACAAAGTTAAATTGTGGAACTCCCTGCCCCAGGAGGTGGTGATGGCTGCCAGCTTGGAAGGCTTTAAGAGGGCAGTGGACATGTTCATGCAGGACAGGGCTATCCAAGGCTACTAGTCAAAATGGATACTAGTCATGATGCATACCTATTCTCTCCAGGATCAGAGGAGCATGCCTATGATATTAGGTGCTTTGGAATGAAGGCAGGGTAATGCTGCTGCAGTGGTCTTGCTTGTGGATTTCCTAGAGGCACCTGGTTGGCCACTGTGTGAACAGAATGCTGGACTTGATGGGCCTTGGACTGATCCAGCATGGCTTTTCTTATATTCTTATGAGCATGCCTATTATATTAGGTGCTGTACCAGCTGAAGCATCTTCAAAAGCCAGCCCCATACAGAGTTCTTTAAGCAGTTATGGATGACTGGAACTAGAGCCTGCTCTTCAAGGGAAGGATTCTGCTGGCATCCTAGCCAGAGGTGATGACAGAGACTCACAGCTATAGCCACCATTAGTTACTCGAGAAGCAGAGCAGAGTTCACAAGTATTGGCTGATCAATCAACAGAGTATGGCTTTCTCTAGTTTTTCGACTGAACTCTTACCTTCTCCAGGCAGACGCTACAAATCCAGAAGCCACATGAACACATGAAGCTGCCTTATACTGAATCAGACCCTTGGTCCATCAAAGTTAGTATTGTCTACTCAGACCGGCAGCAGCTCTCCAGGGTCTCAGGCAGAGGTCTTTCATATCACCTACTTGCCTAGTCCGTTTAACTGGAGATGCCGGGGATTTAACCTGGGACCTTCTGAATGACAAGCAGAGGCTTTACCACTGAGCCACAGCCCCTCCCCTAAGCCTAAGAAGGTTTCCCCTCTGTTCACTGGATAATGGATTCAAGAGTTTGAATTCTGTTTTTACTGGTTTTATTGTTTGTGGTTTGTTAAAGCTGTTTTAAAACTGATATTTTAAAACTGATAAGTGCTTTACGATCGAGTTTTATTTTTGTTGCTCTCCATCCCGAGAACCTGATGTCTAAGGAGTGGCAGGTATCTAAAATAAATAAATATTTAACTGGATTGCCATGAACAAGAGCAAGAGAGAAGGCTCCCCAGGCTTGTTCTCATAATGGCCAAACCGTGGCGCAGCCTAGCATAAAACATGAAACTGACTCGACGTTATCGGAACAATTCAAAAATTTAAATTAATTTTCTCCTATGCTGTCCCAAAGTTCTCTCACTAAAATAATTTCTCTCTCTACCTGACACTAAATGTTTAGATAAAAATCATATTTATTACGGCAGTTTTCGGTTCAGTCTTGAGATATTTAAACAGATGTTCTTATATCAATACACCGTAACTTCAGGAGACAGCCAGGACTCTTTGGATCTGATGTCTAAAATGTGGAGTCTATATCAACTTGTTACACAGCAATCTTGCCTATCTTACTATGGCAAATTAACCAACTGTAAAACAGCCTCTGAGAGCCCCGTGGCGCAGAGTGGTAAGCTGCAGTACTGCAGTCAAAAGCTTTGCTCACGACTGGAGTTCAATCCCGACAGAAGTCGGGTTCAGGTAGCCGGCTCAAGGTTGACTCAGCCTTCCATCCTTCCGAGGTTGGTAAAATGAGTATCCAGCTTGCTGGGGGTAAAGTGCGGATGACTAGGGAAGACACTGGCAAACCACCCCGTAAACCCAGTCTGCCTAGTAAATGTTGGGATGTGACATCACCCCATTTTGTCAGTAATGGCCCGGTGCTTGCACAGGGGACTACCTTTACCTTTAAAACAGCCTCTAGAGCCACTTGTAAAACTAACAGCCACAAAGGCAAATTTTTCTGTACTTGGGTTTTAAAATAGATTTTCTGTGCAACCCATATCATGTCACGACACGTTACAAACAGCCTGCATAATTACAGGTCATCAAGGATAGTCAGAGTACACTAAAATCCAAAGTGTTCTAGAACTACAAAAGACAAACCTCTTGATGTCTGGTACGATTCCATATGGATGCTGGGATGCAGTTATGATTTATGATTCCCTACACAACAGCTTCACAAAGGGTATGTTTCAAGAATTAGCCTCATCTGAGTACAGCCAAATGATATTGTTCCAATATGACACTAGATCAACAGATGATACCAATGTTCTTTGTAGGACAAAAAAACCTTTTAACCTAACAGAATGTATAGAGTAATAGGAACACATGAACACATGAAGCTGCCTTATACTGACTCAGACCCTTGGTCCATCGAAGTTAGTAATGTCTACTCAGACCGGAAGCGGCTCTCCAGGGTCTCAGGCAGAGGCCCTTCACATCACCTACTTGCCTAGTCCCTTTAACTGGAGATGCCGGGGATTGAACCTGGGACCTTCTGCATGCCAAGCAGATGCTCTGCAAACTGAGCCACAGACCCTCCCCATAGGACACTATGGTTCTTTAATTTCTCATGTAAAACTGCACGGCTTATAGATTGTATCAGGACCAATTAGTGCTTTTTTCAAAATTATTCTTCAACCCTGATTATTACACAAGCGGAGAAGGCCTGACTCACTGAAAGGCATCGCATCAGTAGGATCCGGCGGAAAGTTCTCTGTGAAGTTGACGTTGCACAAGTCGGTGCTGCAGCAGCAGAATCGATATGTCCCATTCTGAACTAAAGACGGGGTGGTGGTTACTATGCACTCTTCTGAGTAACAGTCGTGGGGATCTCCTATATGAGACCAACATCCTGAAAAAAGAAGCACACGAAACAGATCAATATGAGTTTCGGTCACACCCATCTCATTCCACTCAAACTTCCTCTTACGCTTTCTCCTCAAACGTGCACTCTCATCAGATTCTTTACTCCACGTCCTGCAAGACAGTGAAAGATCCAGGATCTCATTGGTTGAGATTGCTGAGAAAGCTGGATATTCATTGGAAGATAAACAAAAAAAAAGAGGGCGGGAAGACCCAACCTGAAAAACCAAGAGCTGGGTACCCAAGGTTGGGTGGAGAAAGGTAAAATAATGTTATATAGAAATATATTTATTTAAAGGCACTTGAGTCAGGGTTAAAAACATTAAAAATGATCAAGCAAGTCTTAATAGCAACTAACAGGTTGATAAACTTAACTGCACACCATACGTATTTTGGCCAACTGGCCATTATCAGTGGTCAGATAAAAACCCATATAATGCACAAACAATATACCATTTACCACAATATATAAAAACACAAAATTGTAAAAGCCCAGGTATGTATGTAGGGTATATATCAATTTTCAAATTTGAAAGCCCACTAAGTGGAATACCTGCAAGTAGTTTTACTCTGGGCTATATTAGTCTCCCAAACAGAGTATGCATGCGAGTATCAACCTGATAAAACCATCCATGTTTTGATATATTGTGATACATTTGTTTTATCATTTTAAATGTTTTTAACCGTGATATAAGCACCTTAAAATAAATATATTTCTATATAACATTATTTTATCTTTCTCCACCCAACCTTGGGTACCCAGCTCTTATTCACTGGAAGACCCAGTCAAAGGTAATACATTAATTTGAAAACATTTTTTGTGTACGGGGCTTCTCATTCTGCTACTTCTCTGCAGACTGAACTACAAGCACTTTTATATGTCATTCCAGTAAGCAATAAAAACAAGCACAGATGAAGGCACAGGAGCGCTAGAGCAACCACACGGAATATACTCTCTGTAGCAGTGGTTAAGAACACATGAAGACATGAAGCTGCCTTATACTGAATCAGACCCTTGGTCCATCAAAGTCAGTATTGTCTACTCAGACTGGCAGCGGCTCTCCAGGTCTCAGGCAGAGGTCTTTCCCATCACCTTCTTGCCTAGTCCCTTTAACTGGAGGTGCTGGGGATTGAACCTGGGACCTTCTGCATGCCAAGCAGATGTTCTACTACTGAGCCACAGTTCCTCCCCAAATATATCCATGAAATATCTATCAGTCACCCATACATGAACACATACATGAACACATGAAGCTGCCTTATACTGAATCAGACCCTTGGTCCATCAAAGCCAGTACTGTCTACTCGGGCCGGCTGCGGCTCTCCAGGGTCTCAGGCAGAGGTCTTTCACATCACCTGCTTGCATAGTGTCCCTTTAACTGGAGATGCCAGGGATTGAACCTGGGACCTTATGAATGCCAAGCAGATGCTCTACCACTGAGCCACGGCCCCTCCCCTGCTGGATCAGACTGAGAGGGGTTCTAAGACTACCATTCCATTTGGCAAAACGGAAGCTTTATCTTCCACACCAACCCTGCTAGACCGTGTGAATGAATCAGAGGGCTGAAGATCACCTGCAAATCCATTCATGTAGCAGTGCCGTCAATCTAATACAATGATCAGCAAGGAAGGTGTTAAAATTTTAAACAGACATTGTTTCAGCTATTTCCGTATGAAGGGCTCCCAATGCCAAAGGAAGATTTTGTTCAGACATAACAAGCCAGTTACGGCAGCACACTAGAGTGAGAAGAACAGAACACAGAGTAAGAGCCACAAGAAAATTAGTACCTGGCTGTATAAGTTGAGACCTTCATGCCAAATAGATTGTCTAACTACAACAGAACAATTCGCCGAGTGGGTATTGTTGAACATTACCTTGTTTCACAAGATGTATGTCTCCTTCTCGTGTTTTCTCCCAGAGACCGTAGCAGGTGCTGCCTTTCATACACAGAACGGTACCATTCTCTTGAGAAATTCGACTTTCGCTAATTCCATGATCATTTTGATATGGGTCCCTAAAAGCACATGTTGTCTCATCACTCTGGGCTGCTGAAAAAGAAAAGAATACCCAAGTTCAAAATCAAGATTGCAACACTTTTATATATATTTCCTTTCTTTTAGCCTTTTAGTGTGACAGTGTTCAGACCTGAATTGGCTGTAATCATTAAAGTGATATCCTACTGCCTATTAATGACTTTTCCTCTAAGTGAGAACAGTCTATTTATGCGCACACAGAAACACTGTCCTCTGCAACTTCTGCCCCAGTTTTTTTTTAAATCAACTGGCTGTCCAGGGATACTTCTGCTTCCCCGTCATCATGCCCAGCTCTCCATCGCTCCTCTGGCAGCCCCAATCAGCCGCCAACACCTTAAATGGGGTAGCCCCCCAAAGAGGTGTCACTGCACCTGGGTCCAGATAGGGCCACTCACCGCCTCTGTGTTCCTGTCAAGGGAATGAATGGGAGGTGTGCCACTCTGTGGAGGTAATGGGGGTGGGTGGGGATAGAAACCAGCTCTAATATCTCCTGTCAAGCAGCGCCTGTCTCTCCACTGCTGCTCTGCCGGCTCCTAAACAGGTCTGATCCCTAACACTTGAAGGTCCCAGGAGAGAAGGTCCCAGAAGAGAACGTACCACTTGAAGGTCCCAGCAGAGAAATTTTGGATTTTATCCCCACAGTGGAGTGGGCGATATAGAACAGCTGTCCTCCGCCTGTTGCTACAAGGCCATTTATGCATGGCTGTTTCCTCACAGTCACCCCGCCAACTACTTCGGGGCTTTGCTTTGAGTATGCTCGCATTTTCTAACTGTCAGAGGCCGCCTCACTCTCCCCCACATTTCTGCATGTTTTGCCCGCATTTTGCCTGTGTTTTCAGGAAATAGTGAGACAACCTTTGACGGCTGGAGAATGCATGCATAATCAGAGCAAAGCCCTGAAGTAGTCGATGGGGTGACCGCAAGTAAACAGCCATGCATAAATGGCCCAAGTAGGGTTGCCAGGTCCCTCTGCACCACCGGCAGGAGGTTTTTGAGATGCAGCCTGAGGAGGGCGGGGTTTGGGAGGGGAGGGACTTCTATGCCACAGAGTCCAATGGCCCAAGCAGCCATTTTCTCCAGGTGAACTGATCTCTATCGGCTGGAGATCAGTTGTAATAGAAGATCTCCAGCTAATACCTGGAGGTTGGCAACCCTTGGCCCAAGTGGGCAGAAGGAGCTGCCTGAAATCCTGAATGCCCCCCAAGATTTGCACACTGCCCACTGGAATCAGCCTTTACCACAAGTCCCCTTTTCAGAACCAGTCGCAATCAAGTGACACTGAGCCATACTGAGAAGAAAAAGAGCGTGAAGCGGCCCGCAGCACCTACCACAAGCTTGGTGCTGTTTATTATATTCACAATGAAGAGGCTTTAAAAATTCAGCAGGCAAGACCGGATGAACCGGAATACATGAGTCCCAGACCACATTATCTGTAAGTCTTAGATCATCATAATTAGTCTTTCCAGTGAGCGAACATCTCCCCTGAGCTATAAAGATCAAAATATCTTAAGATCCCAGGAATTCAAAGGAATTTCAGTACATTTTTTCTTTTTTGATACACACTAGGAATTGGGGCATAGCCTATAAAAACACTCCATAATAATTTCATCGGGAGAGGGATCCCTTTAGAAGGCGACAACTCTACTGAAAGTGAATAGAATTTAAACAAACTGAATCTATCAGAACAAGCTCCCTGTTTGGAGCATTTCCAGATTTTTCATAGATATTGATTTTAATACTGGGTCTCATTTGATTTCAACGCTCAGCAACATATATCAAAACAGAAACCAGACAATAACTTATTGTCCTACTAAATTGTAAAGGGAGAATCATACAAACGCTGAATTATGTTTTGCGGTATATCCAAATAAGGCCAAATTTAGCATCAAACAGAAAATGTCTGGGCTAGAGTAGTCCTTGCCAGAAGATGGAAACAGCCATCCCTCCCAGACGTGGAGGAATGGAAGGACAAACTAATGGAGTATGCCATCATGGCCAAAATGACCCATACGATGAATATAACCAATGATGTGACACATGATCAATTTAATGATAAACGGAAGTTATTTTATAGATACATTGAGGCTGAAAGATAAGTTAAAACAATTTTTAAAATTAAACATTATACAATTACAGGTAGCTTTTTAGTGAAGCAGAAAACTGTCAGATCAGCTATAAAACATGCAGGATGCTTATTTTTTTAATGCATTTATATTTACCGTATATACTCGCGTATAAGCCGAGTTTTTCAGCCCAAAAAAAGGGCTGAAAAAACCCAACCCGGCTTATACGTGGGTCAATACGGTAGGGGGGGAGGGAGGGAGGGGGGAAGGAGAACTTACCGCCGCCGGCCCGCGCGCCTTCCCTGCGGCCTGGGAGCGGCCAGCGGGGCCTTCCTGCGTGCAGGCAGGGCCCCGCTGCCGCCACCGGCCCACACGCCTTCCCTGCGGCCTGGGAGCGGCCAACGGGGCCTTCCTGCGCGCAGGCAGGGCCCTGCCGCCGCTGGCACGCGCGCCTTCCCTGCGGCCTGGGAGCGGCCAGCGGGGCCTTCCTGAAGATTAATATAAGTTCCTCATATGGACAGCTGCTACACTTTGTATCCCTTGAGGAGCCTGTTACAGTCTTTGTAAGAAGCTGTGCACCTGGTCTGCTTTAAAATTCGTAAGACTACTGTACTAAAGATCTTTATGAAAATTGAATATAGAAAGACCATGTATCCATTTGAGGAACTTATTAATCTTCATTGAAGTGAACACATACACTTATGGTGAAATATGTGGGACTGAAGAAGACTCCGAAACGATCATATCCCAGCATTCCATCTTGTTCTTCAGTAATATGAACATCCACTGAACATCTACCTGCATTTAGGATACGAAAAATATATGCCTAGATTGCTGTATATGCTTATGGCAATTTATGTACATAGCAACTTCACTGATGTGAATTGTCACTTCTGCATATAGCACTTTGCTGTTATTGTTTGTTTGGTTTTCCAATACAAACTGTTTTTGCAGCTATCTCAGTATATTCTTGTACTAATTTCCTAACTGGTAACAGTACAGAGATGTTTGTTTTTGTTGGTAACCTCCAGGTACTAGCTGGAGATCTCCTGCTTTACAACTGATGTCCAGCCGATAAAGATCAGTTCACCTGGAGAAAATGGCCGCTTTGGCAACTGGACTCCATGGCATTGAAGTCCCTCCCCTTCCCCAAACCCCACCCTCCTCAGGCTCCGCCCCAAAAACCTCCCGCCAGTGGCAAAGAGGGACCTAGCAACCCTACTGCAGGCCAGTCAGCAGGGGAGAGCGTTACTCTTTGCGGGCAAAGGAAACCAGCAGATGCCCACTGCTGTCAGGTCAAGCATGTCTAAAATACAGATTTACAAAGCCCGTCCCAAATAGCATCTGAGACGCCCATCACTGTGTGAGAGCAGGGATAGCCGAAGATCAGGAAGCGTTTAAGATGCCCGACACTGCGGGAAAACAGGGGTAGCCTGAAGATCGGAAGACGGTCCTCTAGAAGTGTTCCGTTTCAGTGACCTTCTTTAGTTCCGTTCCTCTTTCTGCTTACTACGTGCCCAGCAGACAGCGTATAAATAATCAACATCCATAACTTAAATAATATTGAAAGGTGCCCTCTATACAGCGAGAAACCTTACCTTATAATTCCAGTGTAGCATATAGCTTACTTCTACTTCACATCACTTCTCCCCAGTTCCAATAATGGATACCCATATGTAACAACTGCTAGGTACCACGCCTATTTAGCCTTCTTATTTTAATCCAATCCAGGTGTGAGTATGCATGTGCCTTCAGGATTAAAGGGGATTCAAGATCCAAGGACAGTCCGAGTTAAAGGGGCAGCATCAGTCATAACGGATGTGAATACTACTTCCCTAAATAAAGCAAGACAAGTCCTGTTCCATATTCAACCCATATGGGGTTACTGTGTTGAGGAGATGTTTCAAAAATGCTTCCTTCTGTAGTAGAATTTTCTCAATATTAATATATGAATATATATATTAATATATATTAAGCTTTGGTGCCACAACACAAAAAACCTACAGGGCCGCCTCTCCTGGTATCCCCCCCCCCCCGAGAGCTCTTTGCTGTACTAACAATAATCTACTGGT
Organism: Euleptes europaea; assembly: GCF_029931775.1. Taxonomy (NCBI): domain Eukaryota; kingdom Metazoa; phylum Chordata; class Lepidosauria; order Squamata; family Sphaerodactylidae; genus Euleptes; species Euleptes europaea. Next base: position 50,670,039 of record NC_079326.1, read on the forward strand.
GATTCCCAGTCCAAAGCATGAGGGGCAGTCCTCAACGAGGGCAAAGGAGACCAGCAGATGCCCACTGCTGTCAGGTCAAACATTACACGGGCCTGTGGCAGCACCTGGAGCCACAAACGGGGCTTTCCCAACACACAGCCTGCTACAAACAACTGAAAAACCCTTTTGCCTGGAGACTGCAGCAGGGCAATAGATGCCTCCCAGAGCAAGTCTCTGAAAAGCCAAGCTCTCTCCCGCAAGGACTACCAGGTGGACAGGCTTGAGAAGTCACCCTTGGTTTGTGACGTCCTGTTCAGCTCAACGATATAATCATCTTTGCTACGTTTCTCAAACAAGTACATTCACCACAGAAGAAGATCTGCCCAGGACACAAAGTCTGTAAGAAATAACAATGGTAATATTCGATTGCACCAGAACGATATGTTCTGCCATCTCTTCATGCCATATAATCCTCTCAATTAGCTTACAAAAGATTAAACAACTCTGCAAAAGCTCATCCCACTTTGCCGTGATTTATGTTTAAATACTAGGGAGAAATTTCCTAGCTATTAATGTTACCTACTTTTCCCTTTTATTCAGGCATCCCCAAAGACAAAAGGAATCAACTACCAGCGTGAGTTCGACTGAACAATAATTGCAAGTTGCATGTACATAATTTTATTCTCAGGAACAGATGCTTTGCTCCGGGAACGCTCAGCTGTCCTGAATTTTCTGATCTGGCACAGGACTGCCAAAGAAACAAAGAGAGGATGTTGTTTCTATCTTGAGAAACAAAGAATTGATTCAGTTCAGAATCAAAATGCAAGTACTACTGCCGCAACTTTCAAGGGAGGAAAAGAATTATACATTGCCTTAAGCGCAAATTATTTTGTTCCTTGCGAATCCCTGGTGATTCCAAAATGGTACACAAAAAGAGCAGAAGTCAGGATAAGTATGCCTGATGAAAGGTTTGCTTGTCTTCCTAATCCACTTGTTATTCATGGGGGTAGTTCAGACATTCAAAATGTTCACTGGGTGATGTCTTCTGACCATCCTCGGGAAGACAGTTGTGCGAAGAGCCTCCTGTGTGACTTGGCTCCTCCACGGAGCAGCTGCAGGCTCCTGGAAACAACCTGCATAGCAGCAGAAGCACATTTTGCAGCCGCTGCAATTATGGAAGCTGCTTCCGGGGAAATTTGGGGAGGGGGGGCATAGCACAACATTCTTGATTTGGGCTCAGTTTCTTACCCTCTACTCCTCACATAAATCACTGAGAAGGGATTCCGTCTGGCCTGATTCATTCAGTTCATAGGTGTGCCTCTGAACTTTTTATATCAAACCTGTGTCCACGTGGGACTGAGTTTCATAACTACCAGCTCAAGCACACCAGTTCATCAAGATCATGTTGAGTTTTCTTCTCTGCGATCCAGTTTGTTTCAGCAGTTTGCTCAAGGTTCAGCCTTTCTAAACTTGGTGGGGATGGAAAGTGCCATCAAGTCACAGCTAACTTATGGTGACCCAATACAGTTTTCAAGGCAAGAGACGTTCAGAGGTGGTTTGTCATTGCCTGCCTCTGCATGGGCTGATAAGAGTTCTGAGAAAACTGGGACTGGCCCACAGTCACGCAGCAGGCTTCATGCGGAGGAGTGGGGAATCGAAGCCGGTTCTCCAGATTAGAGTCTGCTGCTCTTAATCACACTGGCTTTCTAAACTTACTAGGTCTTAATAGGTTCGAATCTTCAGGCCTCGTTGGGAAGATTCACCCAGCTCCTACACATCCTGCACCGCTCCTTCTCCCCCTAATCTAAAAACCCAAACGTGCTAAACATAAGAACGTAAGAAAGGCCATGCTGGATCAGACCAAGGTCCATCAGATCCAGCAGTCTGTTCACTCAGTGTCCAACAAGGTGCCTCTAGGAAGCCCACAAATAAGACAGCTGAAGCAGCATCCTGCCTTTGTTCCAAAGCATCTAATAGGCATACTCCTCTGATCCTGGAGAGAAGGAAGGAAGGAAGGAAGGAAGGAAGGAAGGAAGGAAGGAAGGAAGGAAGGAAGGAAGGAAGGAAGGAAGGAAGGAAGGAAGGAAGGAAGGAAGGAAGGAAGGAAGGAAGGAAGGAAGGAAGGAAGGAAGGAAGGAAGGAAGGAACATAAGAACAACCATGGTGGATCAGACGAAGGCCCATCAAGTCCAGCAGTCTGTTCACACAGTGGCCAACCAGGTGCCTCTAGGAAGCCCACAAACAAGACGACTGCAGCAGCAGCATCCTGCCTTTGTTCCACAGCATCTAATACAATAGGCACACTCCTCTGATCGTGGAGAGAATAGGTATGCATCATGACTACTATCCATGGCCCACATTCAAGGACCAGGGCCATTACAACCTTCCTACAACCAACCTCACTGCATCACTCCTTCTCACTGATGGAGTCCCACTTCCTTACCAGCCTCTGCTAACTGGGCCCTCAGCAGCCCAGGACATGTAAGTGCCCTTTAGCAATCCCACGCCTTCATATCACCAGCTACAGTGGGGGTTCATTGTCCATTTCTGGAACCCCCAAAGTCTTCACTGTTCATAAGCCTAACCTGCAGCGGTTATTCTCCCATCTCAGGTTGCCTAGTTCCATTCTACTGCTAGGGAGAGCCTCTGCTTACCGGTCAGATAAGGACTACTTTAAAGAACAGAGTTTTGTATGCTCCACAAATCATGCCAATTTAGTTAACATGGGAAACTTTTTTTTACTGAACACTTGATGAAAATACCAAGCCAGCACAGAATTTTAAAAAGCCACTGGCTGCTTCTTTTCAGGCCTCCACCTCAAACTGACCCCTTCCTGGCTTCCAAGTGTGGTTTTATATCCAACAACACACCCATTTTAAGTAGGGTTGCCAGCCTCCAGGTGGTGGCAGGAGATCTCCCGCTATTTCAACTGATCTCCAGCCAACAGAGATCAGTTCCCCAGGAGAAAATGGTCGCTTTGACAATTGAACTCTATGGCATTGAAGTCCCTCCCCTCTCCAAACCCTGCCCTCAGGCTCCACCCCAAAAACCTCCTGCCGGTGGTGAAGAGGGACCTGGCAACCCTAATTTTAAGGCTGCTTCCTGTAATCCTAAAAAAGAAATGTGGAAGATATAACGCGAAAAGTAGGCCAGAGTTCTTGTTAAATCCAGACATATCACTGAGTTCCAGGTTTTTAACCAACACAATTACTCTTGCAATTGCTTCTTTGATTAGTGTGGCATGACGTGGTTTTTACAAAAAGCTATGATGGTTAGTAGTAGCACTCCAGGCCCTTGCAAATTAATTGCTCCTCTTTTGTCTTTTTTTGCTCCAATATCTTCAAAGATATATAGTCAGGCAAAAAAAGCCGACAATTCCTTGCACGGCTGTCCTCTCCATTTCGACAGACATTATATCCCAAGGCCTGTGCAACTTACAAGAGCACCCCTGCCATGTACTGGAGCCTGCCAGGTGCTTGACAACCCTCCTGTCCCATGTGAACAGTCCAAGACAGGAAGAAAGCACAGGAAATACACACAAGCAAGCCCTTGTGAGTAGGGTTGCCAACCTCCAGGTACTAGCTGGAGATCTCCTGCTATTACAACTGATCTCCAGCTGATAGAGATCAGTTCCCCTGGAGAAAATGGCCACTTTGGCAATTAGACTCTATGGCATTGAAGTCCCTCCCCTCCCCGAATCCCACTCTCCTCAGGCTCAGTTGTAATAGCAGGAGATCTCCAGCTAGTACCTGGAGGTTGGCAATGCTATATAAGTCCCTTATTTATAAGTTCCAAAATATAAGAAAGGCAAGGTGGCTCACAACAGTTTAGGTACTCTGAAACCCCAAATTATGAACTACTGACAAGTGACTTTAGAACTGCAGCTTTTGAATTCAAACCAGATTACTGCATTTCCTTTCATAGATTATTCATTAATATTGCAATTGCCTCTCACTGTCTTCATGCTTACAGGAAATAGCATGTTGCAGAAATTCAGGACAAGCTCCTTGTTCCAGGAAGGTATCAGGCTGCCTATGGAACTATTCGCATATAACTGAAACACAGTATCCAAAAAGCCATAACAGATATACAAGCCAAATACAAGGCAACATTATTTCCACAAATAATATCTTGGTTTCATAAGGAGCACCAGTTACAGACACAACGCTGCACCAATTTACACATAAGTAAATCACTTTGATTTCAAGGACAGCATTCACAAGGGTGTTTAGGATAAGAGTTCCTAGTACTTCAAAAGCTCAGAAGATTTATTCTCTCACTGAGAATTCATTCAGTTTGTTTTGCTCTGATGTACATTTTTATAAACAGTTATACAAATCAAAAAATATTTATACTGGGGTAGAACCAATGAGTTTCCAAGAAGCCTTCTTCCAACAAGCAGGTCTTCTGAAGAGTGGTTTTGGGGTCATGGACCCCTCTGGGAATCTAATGAAAGCTATGGACCCACCTTCCCCAGAAAAATGTACATAAACACATACACACAAAATTTTGCCTAAGATTTATTTTAGTTAAAGGATGCCTACTGGTCACACACCAACTTTGATTTCCTTATATTACAACCTCAATACATACTATTTCCTTGCCTATCTAATAAAGACCATCCACAAGTATTAAACAGTATTATAATAACTACTCTGGAACCAAAACATTACAACAAACACTTGAAAAGACTAAATAGTTACCTTAAAATTCACCAAGACTCGATGAAAACAAAGAGAGATGTCCGTAATCATAATGACGGTACTTTTTCATTAATTCCTATCAATGGGAAACTATTCCAAATGTCATAACGTGGTGACGATGACAATTGTAGGTTACTTCAACATGTACACTAGCATCCCAAACCACCCTATATTTGTTTGAAGTCAAACAATATCCTAATAACAATTTGACATTATTATAATTTGACACTAAAAATATTTCCCTCCCACAAAGTCTATTTTTAAAGTAACAAGAAGGAAACTGAGGAAAAATCATTTGCTTTCACTGGTTCACAGACCCCCCCCCCTGAAGCCCATCTTTAGATCCCCTAGGGGTCCACGGACTACGGGTTAAGAACTCCTGCACTGGGAGAAGAGCCGCTTAAGTTGAAGGCTCCTTAGGTTGGAGGAAATCTTCAAACTTTGCTTAGCGTGGTAGAATAAGGGCAGGATTGACCCCCGGATAAACAAGCCAAGGCCACTGCTTTAAGCAGGACACCCCATAAAAAGGTGAATGTGGGTTTTATGTTTATGTCTTTATCAACAGAATCCTAAAATGATGGGGGCTGCTATTATTTTGAATGGTAATCAAAAGGATTGTTTTTAGATGGAACGACTGCACTAAAGACAATTAGTGATGTTCCAGATCTCTCATTCGCAAGAGTAAACTAACTGAAATCCCAAGTAACAGAGTCTTAGAATCATAGAGTTGGAAGGGGCCATACCGGCCATCTAGTCCAACCCTCTGCTCCATCAGGATCAGCCTATAGCATCCCTGACAAGCGTTCATCCAGCTGCTACTTGAAGACCACCAGTGAGGGTGAGCTCACCACCTCCTTAGACAGCCAATTCCACTGCTGAACTACTCTTACCGTAAACATTTTTTCCTAATATCCAGCCAGTACCTTTCTGCCCATAATTTAAACCCATTATTGTGAGTCCTATCCTCGGCTACCAACAGGAACACCTCCTGCTGTCCTCTAAGTCACAGCCTTTCAAATCCTAAAAGAGAGCAATCATGTCCCCCCGCAACCTCTTCCACACTGAACATTCCCAAGACGGTCAACCTTTTCTCATAGGGCTTGGTCTCCAGGCCCCCGATCATCCCCTTCACTCTTCTCTGCACCTGTCCTCTTCAATGGAGCAGACTCAGAGGATTAAACTACCAGTTCCTGCCATAAAGATACATGGACTGTCACATCTACAACAGGTTCTCTGTCCATTTCCAGTAGAACCTGCCACGACACAAAGCTCTTAGAGCTCCTATAGCCTCAATAGCTTTTAGATTGCTTCTCTGGGATCCCAGGGGTGCAATCATCTAGACTCTGGCTGCACATTTCCTTTTACATTGTTTTCCTAGTGATTAGTAGTGTTAGTAATTTTTCTTGCATCTTCGGCTTGCATTTACTGGCACTTTCAAATGCCCATCAACTATTTCCATTAATCAGTATTGTATGACTTGGCCCACTGTCTGCAGAAGTCAGGACCAAAAAATATAATTTCCCACTACATCTCCCAACAACAATGTTCCTGAATAATGACAGTGGAAATTTTAATAGCACCACGCGCCTGTTTCTTAAGGCAAATCTAATGCAGATGTCGGGTTAATCAGAAAATATGTTTTTCTATGGTGGTAATGACTCCATGAAATCAACTAAGCAAACACACATTAGTACATATAGAATAATTTGCTTAATTGTGGGGAATCGGAATGACACAAAGGAGTGACACGGTGATTATTGAAACTGCTTTGTTTTAAACCTGCAGTGTGCAATTTTAAAAAGCTGAAACAAGAAGCCACTGAATTCATCACATGTTCAAAACTATGCCACAATACTGGCCAAACATTCAAGTAATATAGGGTCAATTCACATTGCAGTAGAGGTTTTAGTTTTTGCAAAAATCTACTCCATTTCAAATGACCATTAAAAAAATTAGCCCAATGTCCATCTGAAAGTCATGGACTGCAAATGTCTGATGCAAAAAAAAAAGGGAAAAAAAAGAAACAGAAATAATGGGACACTTTTCTCTCCCACACCTGAGATTGGAACATGCATTTAATCAAAATACCAATGTTCCAAAAACATTACATAGTCAGTAACTTGCTTACAGTTTTTAATTTAAACTTTTTAATTTAAGTTTAATTTAGTTAAGTTTTTAATTTAAACTTGCTTAGATATCTCCTTGCAAATATTCCCAGCTTGGTAAAACTATAACATACCCCTTCAACATCCTTTGTAAACATAAAGACAAAATTCTTTTAGAACAGAAGATGCTGCACTTATGATTAGTGTCATCGAGTGAATCCATATATTATACAGTTTATTCCAGTTCAGTTAAAAGTTGGGAGAGGCTGAGAAGACATTTGCACAAAATTAATTAACGGAAATCTCAAAGCAGACCACTCAAAAACATGGTAATTCATTAGCATGAATACTTCTCCATTCCTACTTGTATCTGACAAAGGAAGCTTTGACTCTTGAAAGCTCACATCCCAAAAATATAGTTGGTCTCTAAAGTGCTACTGGACCCAAATCTAGCTATGCTAATTCATTGTTAGTCTAAGAAAGGTGGGTTGGATCCAGCAGAACATTTCCGCAAGCGGAAATGCAAGAAAAAGATTGTGGTAGCCTCTTAAGCTTAGTCAAACTTGTTATATCCCCACTTGCGTTGCTGTGTGCATAAGATCATGTGCAACCAACCTCTAGGCACTATAATATAGAGAGAGGAATGCTCTAGATATTGCATAAGAACTCACACAAGCTACACTGCACTAATAGGGTTGCCAAGCTCCAGGTACTAGCTGGAGATCTCCTGATGTTACAACTGCTCTCCAGCCGACAGAGATCAGTTCATCTGGAGAAAATGGCCGCTTTGGCAATTAGACTCTATGACATTGAAGTCCCTCCCCTCCCCAAACCCTCTCCTCCTCAGGCTCCACCTCAAAAACCTCCCGCCGGTGGCAAAGAGGGGCCTGGCAACCCTATGCACTATGTAAATGCTTGCGCTTGCATATCTGGGGACAGAGTCAAAAGCCCCTTTAAGATCTAAAATGTAGCATATAACTTGTTGCCACGTCTGCCACAGTATTCATTGGCTAGATAGATGAGGGTAGCACAGTGATCCAGGGAAGACTTCCTTTGGCAAAATCCTATTTGCTCAGGACCCAGGATCTTATTGTCTGATCATAAGGTTTTCAGAGACAATTTGCAGGATCTGAGCAAGGCTGTCAAAGATAGGACATTCTGGAGGACTTTCATTCATAGGATCGCCATGAGTCAGAAGCGACTTGACGGCTCTTAACACACACACACACACACACACACACACAGGATCTTATGCTCAGACATCCAAAAGGGAAGTTTATTTAGTAGGTGCCTAGCATACAGTTTCCCCACAACAGAAAGAAGACTGATTGGTCTGTAGTTTGTTGGTGAGGTGGTGTTTCCCTTTTTAAATATTGGTACTTAAGATTGCACTCATCCATGTATCTGGCATTTTGCCTTTTCTATTGATTATAGTGAAAAGAGCAGCCAGTGGTAGAACCCACCAATCAGGATGAAGCGTCACTAATTTTGAAGTTAATGTTTTCAACAGTAACAAATAAAACATGTTGGCACCCATGATACCATGATTCATAAAGTGTAATCCAAGCTGGGGCTATTATTTGCATAAAATTCTGTACTGGGCCAGAATTTTGGGAAGCCTTTAAAAACTGCTAACCAGTAAATGAGGTTCCCAAAAGCATTATACATATTGGGGAGGGGCTGAGGCTCATTTGTAGAGCACCTGCTTGGCATACAGAAGGTCTCAGGTTCAATCCCCTGCATCTCCAACTAAAAGGATTAGGCAGTAGGTGATGTGAAAGACCTCTCCCAGAGACCCTGTAGAGCCGCTGCCAGTATGAGTAGACAATACTGATGGACCAAGGGTCTGATTCACTATAAGGCAGCATCATATTTACACAGATAGACACATGTATAGACACACACATTAACATCACAGCATGCAAAATAATGTCCCATCACTGTAGAAATTCTTCAGTTGTATCATCTTTTCTTAAAAGGCCTCCTATTGTCTTCATTCTTAAAAGATACCTGTCTGATTTCTAATGTTTATTTTTGCTATTAGAACATGTTGCCTAATTGTGTAAGGGAATTTCTCTAATTCCAGTTTCCAGTAAAAGATGTTCATCTGTTTAAGAAGTTATTGTGTGCAATCCTCTAGGGCATTGCACTGTGCTTCCCACTTAAAAAATTCCAGACATTCATTTTTACATTCTGTGACGCACGTATGCCTCACATTGATAAAGTCAGGCCCCATTTTTCTAGTGCTTAGAATTGTCCCATGATGCTCCATGTACTAGAGGCAGAATTCACAAACAGAATGGCTGAGCGGAAACTGCAGAGAGCCTTCAACAATTCTGCAGAGAGTGTCCAAGTTGCCATGGAATCACATTGTATCAATAAATTCCTCACCATGGTCTGGTCAATTTTTTAGCTGAATACATAAAAAAACAAGGGTGATGTATCATAAGACGTCAAATGCCCACCACAGTAACTAAGCTGCAGTGAACCATATATTGTTTTCTAAATAATTGCAATTTTTATACAACATCTTTTTTTATACAACCACGCTAGGACTTGCCTTTGGGGTCCCGCCAGTAACAGTTTCTGGTGTTCTGTTTCACTAAGCTTTCTGGTGAGCTGCCCAAGGGAATTCAGAGTTCTTTTCACTATTTCTCTTTAAATAATGGGTAACTAGCAGCACAGTCCTAAGGTTAGGGTACTTATGGTGGGCTCGGGGACGGTGTAGCCACACCGCCTAGAGTGGCTTGGTGGCCCGATGCAGGAGAAAATGTATTTCCCCCCGAAACCCCATGTAACTGCCCCATTGAGTTACACAGGGCTGTGCCATGGTTTGTGCCTGCAAAAGGGGGCACTCCCAGGGCAAAAGGGCTTTAGGAGCTGACTAAAGTCAGCCCTGCCCCCAGGAACGCCCCCTCTGGTGCAAGCTCTTACACCAGCAAAACGCTACTGCGGCAGCTTCTCCGATGCCTGAGCATGGCGCTGCTGCACCGCTCCCCGGCACCGATGTAAGTGGCCCGCCGCTGGTGTAGATGCCCATTTTCACACCGTGAGTGGCATCTATCGCTGATGCTGGGGTCATGCCACCTCAAAAAGCAGGTTCCAGACCAGTAGTCTTCCTGAGAAAAAAGGTACACTTCAACCAGTGCTGGAAATGAGTTATGCTGCACAACTACCTGAGTCTTTTAACCACTAGAAAGGATGACATGGGCAGCGGTGTCGAGTCGCCAGCAGGATGGCTGCAATGAGCGTGACGGGGAGCCCTGGGGTGGTCTCAGTGTCCATCAGCAGCAGCCTCAACTCCTTCCGGGTCTTGAAGCGCTACGCCCGTGGCCTCACCATCGCCGAGTTCAAGTGTAAACTGGAGCTGGCGGTGGGAAGCCCTGCATCATGTATGGACCTGCAGCTCTACACACCAGATGACAAGTTTGTGATGAAGCTAGACAGCGATGAGGCCTTGCTGGGTTCTTACCCCATTGACAACGGGTGCAGGATCCACGTTATCGACCGGAATGGTGAATACAAAGCTTGGGGAATACAAAGATGTGTAGAGGGTAGAGAAATTCCAGATACCCGATACTGAATACAACAAAAGAACAGATTCAGCCCGCTCCTTCTTGAAGCGCAATAAACTGGGGCAGTACAATGAGGAAGAAATGGTGAAGAAGGAAGCAGAGCAGAAGCAGGCGGAAGAGAAGGCCCTGGCAGAAGCTATTCCTGTGGGATCGAGGTGTGAGGTGCGGGCGGCGGGGCAGCCAAACAAACGCGGGATGGTGATGTACACTGGTATAACAGAGTTCAAGCCCGGCTACTGGATCAGCATCAAGTACGACGAACCTCTGGGGAAGCACGACGGCAGTGTCAGTGGAAAGCAGTACTTTGAGTGCCAGCCGAAATACGGAGCCTTTGTGAAGCCCCGTCACAGTGGGGGATTTCCCAGAGGACTATGGACTGGACGATGAGATGTGAAGGGGATGGGAAGGGGGGTGAAGAAACTGGGGGAGGAGTGCGACAGTCTCCCTTTGTGCCATCGCCCAGGTTGCTGCCACTTCTGGGATGTGCCACTGCTGCGCGCTGTGTTCCTACGGATGAGCCGGCAGGAGAAGACCTAACGGCTGCCGCCTTTTTCATTGGTGTTTGGGTTGCTTTTCTTTCTTCTTAGTAGTATGTGTCTGTTCTGTGAAAATGCCAGACCCTTTGTGTGTTCTCACATGCTTACCCTTCTGTGCCTGTTTGGTAAGATAGAGAACACTGGAGTGACTTTGCTTTGTAGTAGTAGCCCGTGAAGTGGTGGGGGGGAGGGGTCTGCTCTCCCACCACTCCCTGCTGTACACTTGAGCAGTTCCCGAAGTGGTTTGGTTTGATTTAAGCGTGTTGCCACCAGCGAGGCAAAGGGACTCTGCCATGGGACTCTGCCCTCACGTGGCGTCTCAATCAAACTCAGTTGCCTCCCCTGCAGAGCGACTCTGTGGCTATGCGTTGTGTGGGTGACGGCTGAGTTGATACGAGCGCAGGGGCCCCTGGGAGAGTGTTTTTGGTGTCATGTTTGAATCAGACCCCAGTGTAACAGGTTGATGCCAATTTGAGATCCTTTCTACAAATCTAAACCAAGACATTTCTGTGACCATGCATTTCTTTTTTTTGCCATTGTTAAGAATTATTATTTTATTGTTTTGTGCTGTTGGTTGATGCAATGTGATAATTATAGATTTTAAAACATTGGAGCGGGGGGAAGAGAAACACATTCCATGCAGGAGTAAAAAAAGAAAGAAAAAAAGAAAAGAAAGGATGACATGGAGATGCTTAGGAGCTATTGTTCCACTTACACGTGACTTGCTTTCTGTAAAACGTGCAATGATTTTGCACATTGTGAAAGACAGTTCTTCAAGAAACAGACTAAGCCCAAACATAGAGTATGCCCATCAAACAGTAAATTATTATACTGGTTTCTACCACCTTCATACAATAAGCTAATTTATTAATTACACTGCACTATTCTCCTCCAAACTGCTCAGGACAGCACAGCTGGGATTTCCCTCATTTACTCTTTGGGCCAAACTACAAATTACAGCATCCAATTATATGCCACCCTGCACTTTCTGTCACAAAGGAGGTATTCATATGAGCAGTGTGCTGTACATCCTGGGAGATGAGATTTCCTTGCAACAGATGTGTTTCCTTGAAGATGCACATCTAGACCCCCCACAGCTCAGAAAACATCTCAGTGTGACAGACCCTGGGAGGCAACAAAAAGAACCCCCATACCAAGCCTAGGATGACACCGCTGCTTCATCACTGCAGCCCTTTGGTGGGCTATGGTAGCTAAGCACAAGTATACACCCAGGCAGAACCAATTCTCTTTAAATATGAGTATGTCAGTCCCAAAGAGTCAGAGTGGTGTAGTGGTTAAGAGTGGCGGACTCTGATCTGGAGAAACGGGTTCAATTCCCCACTCCTCCCCATGAAGCCTGCTGGGTAGGGTTGCCAACCTCCAGGTTGTAGCTGGAGATCTCCTGCTGTTATAACTGCTCTCCAACCGACAGAGATCAGTTCACCTGGAGAAAATGGCCGCTTTGGCAATTGGACTCTATGGCATTGAAGTCCCTCCCCTCCCCAACCCCCACCCTCCTCAGGCTCCGCCCCAAAAATCTCCCACCGGTGGTGAAGAGGGGCCTGGCAACCTTACTGCTGGGTGACCCTGGGCCAGTTACCGTTCTCTCAGAACTCTCTCAGCCCACACAAAGGCAGGCAATGGCAAACCACCTCTTGAAAACCCTACGGGGTCGCCATACGTCAGCTGTGACTTGATGTCGCGTGCATACCCACACAAACACACACACACACACTCTAGCATATCAGTCCCACTGTAGTGTTAGGACAACAGCACAAAATGTCAACCAGCTGCAAATGAATGTGAAAGAATTAATAAGAACAGACTGCTGGACTTGATGGGCCTTGGTCTGATCCAGCAGGGCCTTTCTTATGTTCTTATGTTCTCAAATGAACCATTTTAAGACACATCGTAATACGGACAATGCTGCAACCAGATACCCTTCACAATCTCTTCTGTCCCAATAAACAGGGCTACAGCAGGCAAAGCTAATATATACTAATATGTCTCTGCAAGACAACAGCAGCTTGACTGGGTAAGCAAAATAACTGGCCATATTATGCATAAGGAAGGGGTTTTTAGTTTATCTTAGTAGATAGCCATTATTTTAAGTTGTCACTGACTCTGCCCCCTTCCCTTGGCAAGATACTGGAGGCGGGGCACAGTCTTGCTTCTTGCTTTGTGCTGGACAATACAGAGTAAAATTATTTTCAATCCCACATCCACATTTTCTTCCAGATTTAAGAGGAATCAGGTCTCGTCTCTTATGCTACGCTTCAAGTGAGAAAGCGTCTTCTCACTCCCCTTTGCGACAGGCAGGAAACTTGGGAGGCTGAACTTCTGGCAAGGATCAATAAATAATGCACATTTTTATAGTGTCGTCAAATGTTCAAGTGCTTCACGCAGTTTGTAATCCTAGCAAATCTCTAAGGCAGATCACTAAGCCATCTGCCAATTAAGCAGCTCTTCCACTGGAGAGAAAGCCACTCCAGTTGGAGGAAGTCCTCAAGCTTTACTGAGCGGAGTGGTACAATACAGGTCATTATCCCTACACTGCAGAGGGAAGACAGACAGAGCAGCTTGTCTAAGGCCACCAAGAGACTTGGGAGAACATGCATGGTGTAGTGGTTAGAGTGCCGGACTAGGTTCTGGGAGACCTGGGTTTGAATCCCCGGTCCGTCACAGAAGATTTCTGGGTAAGGCTGGTCACAGAGTCTCATTCTAACCTACCTCACAGAGTTGTTAGGATAACATGGAAAGGGAGACAATGTTGTGAGACACCTGGATCCCCACAAGGGAGGGGGGAAAGGTAAAGGTACAAGCACTGGGTCATTACTGACCCCTGGGGTGATGTCACATTGCGATGTTTACTAGGCAGACTAAGCTTACACGATGGTTTGCCAATGCCTTCCCCAGTCGTCTAAGCTTTACCCTCAGCAAACTGGGTACTCTTTTTAACAGACCTTGGAAGGATGGAAGGCTGAGTCAACCTTGAGCAGGCTATCTAGAACAGACTTCCATATGGATCGAACTCAGGTCGTGAGCAGAGCTTGGACTGCAGTACTGCAGCTTACCTCTCTGTGCCACGGAGCTCATACTGGGGAGAATGGCAGATAAATTAATAAATACATCCCCCTATACAAGGCTTCTGGTCTTCCTGCAGATAATTTTTTAATTAACGGCAACAAGAGTTAGACACTCATAATTCCAGCAAAGCATTTAGTAAACTCTTATAGAGTAGACTGATTGAATTGAAGATGGATACATATCAGAGCATTTTTAAAAATTGATGGATATTTTCAATTTCCGCAGTGCAACCAGTTTGAAGGAAATCTACCTCATGGCTGTGTTCCAATAACACTTGTTATAAATCAACTTTACTCTCAGTTAGCTATTTTTCTTACATTGCTCAAGACAACCAGAAATAGACTTTATGAATATAGCTGTTTATTTAGCAAAAACATCCAATCGGGGTTTTTTCTTGGAATAGTTTCAACTTGTGTTTAAAAAATTACATCTAAAAATTCTCAGTGCCTGCCTCCATGGGTATAAGGTCCTATTTTCTATTAATATTAGCTGTTTGATTGAGTTTTGTGTATGTGTGCCATCAAGTCACAGCTTTTCTTGCCCACAGACAGCCTCCTACCCTTAACTTCTCACCCACAGCAATACCCTTCCAAACATGGGACATGGACTCTGGGACCAGGGCCTGCAACAAAGCAAGATGCCAGCTCTGACCTCAAATGCCAGCGATGCCCTTCTGCTCTCTACATCAGACAAACAGGTGTAAAAGAATAAATGGACGTAAATTCAACATTAAAAACCACAATGCTCAAAAAATTCCAGGTCATTCCGCTGCTGACCTAACAGTGATAGTCCTCGCACAGAGAAACATCAAGGAAAATTACCATGGGAGATTGCTGAACTTGAGTTAATTCACAAGTTCCGAACAATGGAACCCCCAGGGCTGAATAGGGACACAGGAATTCTTATCTCATCACAGATGCTAATGTTCTGCCCCCAAGCATCTCGCCTCTGCTCTAATTAAGCTGATTACAACATGCATGGTACCTTTGCATCCTTTACAAGCATTCTTTGCCACACCCTCCCACCTTCTGACTAGAATAAAAGGACTCAAGAGATCTCCATTTCTACTCCCCGCACGCAGGCACGCACGCACACACACACACACACACACACACACTGATGAAAATCTCTTTTTGGTCTCTAAGGTGCTACTGGACTCGAATCTGTGTGTGTTAAGTGCAGACAAGTCGCTTCCGACTCATGGCGACCCTATGAATCAAAGTCCTCCAAAATGTCCTCTTTGACAGCCTTGCTCAGATCTTGCAAATTGAGGGCTGTGACTTCCTTTATTGAGTCAATCCATCTCTTGTTGGGTCTTCCTCTTTTCCTGCTGCCCTCAGCTTTTCCTAGCATGAGTGTCTTCTCCAGTGACTCTTTTGGTCATAACGTGACCAAAATACGATAGCTTCAGTTTAGTCATTTTAGCTTCTAGGGTCAGTTCAGGCTTGATTTGATCTTTAACCCACTGATTTTTTTTGGCCGTCCACGGTATCCATAACACTTTCCTCCAACACCACAAAGGAATCTACTTTCTTCCTATGAGCTTTCTTCAATGTCCAGCTTTCACATCCATACATAGTAATAGGGAATATGATGGCACGAATTAACCTGATCTTGGTTGCCAGTGACACATACGTTACACTTCAGAACCTTTACTAGATCCTTTCATGGCTGCCCTTCCCAGTCTCAATCTCCTGATTTCTTGGCTGCAGCCTCCCTTTTGGTTGATGATGGAGCCAAGGAATAGAAATGGAATATTACACTACATGCAATAAGACAATATTTAACTATTTGTTGCCTTACACGGCAAATTATTTGTTGCCTTACAGTTTACACCCAAAGTAAATGGATTTATCTTGACTAAAAAAAAAAACTAACAAAAAATGAACCAACTACTGCCCCGAGAGAAGTTCTTCTGAACGAGCTTTTTTGTTAAAATATAGTTTGCTTGTCAAGCAACCCATCAACCATAAGCAAGTTTTTTTTAAAGAAGTTATCCTGAAAATGAAAAAGGGTTTTGCTTCGGAAACATCGTTCTGCTCTGGCCAACGTCATTAATTTTCATTAGTTTACATTACAAAGAAAATGGAAACAATAGGCTGAGAGCAGCTGCCCTCAGAGATCCCCAGCTCAGTGGAATTAAGTTTACTTCCCCCGAAAACAGAAGGACTCCTGTCCAGCTTTGGACTCCTTCGCGTGGAGGCAGCCTGAATTGCTGGAGCAAGCTGCCACCAGACAAAAAGCAACATTGTTTATCAACACCCAGTCCTTGTAATGACAGTTTATCTTCTTCCAATCACTTTCGCTAACTTAAGTGAGATGAGAACCCTCTGAATTTGAACAGAGTTACCCCTTGCAACTGAATCTGTGTTCATTAGCGAATAATTTGCTGTTAAATGCCCAAATTACATTTCGTGGAACTCACAATGTCTAAATTGCTTCGGATACATCGACGATGTAAACAAAATATAATTGCAGAGCTATGACGGGCCCGGGGAGCAGAGTGAGGAGGCGCGAATCAATTTTAAAGCAAGTCAATACAAAATGCAAATTACCTGTTTGGGCATTGATGAATGCACCATGTGTTTATTTTACTTCCTATGGGCTCTCCAGGCAGAGCGTTACAATTAACAATCCCCACCCCAAATCTGAGAGCGCCTCCCACTTTTCCCGACTGTTCTGAAGAGATAAACATTCTGAAAAAATGTTCTCTTAACACCAACTCACAACTCTTTTCACCCCCCCCCCCCAAAGGCACTTCTTAAAGCTTAAGAAAAATTTAGGCTGCTAATTTGCAAAACAAATCAGCTAACATAAACAAATACTGACTCTTGCAGCTGCTTAACATCACACTGTAGCCAATTATGCCCCCCCCCCAGTCATTGAAAGCTTTTCAAAGCCAGGCATGAGAAGTCAGAGAGGAGAGCCAGTCGAGCGTATCCAAGTTAACACACTCCTCGAGCAATCCAATAGGCTCAATGTAGAAGAAAAAAGAAAAAGAATCAGCAGAGCCCCTGCCGCTATTTAGTTACTTTCAGGTTGACTAGGCTTTAGTGTGCAATTGTAACTCAGCAGTTGCTCCATCCAAGCATTATTCAAGGAAGAACTTTCTGATATTCCCTTGAAACAAATGTCCTTTTAGATCATTATTATTTTGTCAACATGGTTGTAAGTTAACACACATGAACACATGAAGCTGCCTTATACTGAATCAGATTCTTGGTCCATCAAAGTCAGTCTTGTCGATTCAGACCAGCAGCAGCTCTCCAGGGTCTCAGGTTGAGATCTTTCGCATCACCTACTTGCCTAGTCCCTTTAGCTGGAGATGGCGGGGACTGAACCTGGGACCTTTTGCATGCCAAGCAGATGCTCTACAACTGAGCCACAGCCCCTCTCCTCTTTTTACCTCTCTCTGTCACTCATCTAATAAGAAGGGCAATTCCCTGTTGAGGGGGGAGGAAATTTTCTTATTGAACACTGAAAGACACAAAATTGCTCAGGGACTCCAATACCTAAGTTTTACATTATATACGGTCTTGTCAAATGCTTATTTTAGTCAACACCCACACCCACAAACCTCTATTGTTTTCCACTCATTTGTTTTTTTTAAAAAAACTGAAATAATTTCATTTACAGTAAGCAAGGTTTGAACACTCTCACAAGAGCAAAAGCATTGCACAGACATGTTTTAATCTTACCTTCTGAGCACACATTTTAAAATTGTTAGTGAGACATCAAAAGCTACAGAAGTGGACTGTTGCCTTTTGCGACAGTTTAATAAATAAATTGCTACACAATCATGGCAACAGAAATGTTACTTGTGTGAGTTGGTGGATACTGAAATCCAAGGTTGCTTCTAAGAATCCAGTTAAAACCAACAGGCGCAGTCATTTCTTTTCTTCCCTTCCCCCCTCCTTTGGTTCTCAGAGAAAATGCTGAGGTTTCATCCAGCGCTCTGAATATCTGGCTAGAATCCAGGAAGCACTTAATAAAGCCCTGGCAACTCCCTTGCACTACTGACGCCTCTACAGAACCACAGACGGCCCTATCACATGGAAAAAGAACCACACACAAAGCTACTTTGGACAGAAGTAGCCTTTTAGTTTCAATAGGGGTAGGACGACCCAAGAAACAGAATGGAGCCTTGATTACTTACTGTGAAGGCTCCTTCTCTCCTGAGGCGAAGGGCGTCTTGAGCAGTGGGTTGTTTTCCTTGCTCCATTTGGGGAAGGCAGGACTAAATCTAACTTCCTGTCTCCCTGGGGGGAAAACAGCCTGCAGAAGCCCAGTTACCGGCTTGCCTAGCTCAATGGACAGGAATGAGAACTGAAAACTGATACCATTAATAAAACAAACAACAACAAGAGTAAAGGGAAAACTAAGGAACCTTAGTTTCGCTCAGCTAGTGGAAGACCTTTGTCCTTGTGTATGCATACTCTACAAGTCACTATTAGAAGGTTCGGTATTCTTTTCATTCCTTACCCAGGGTGGGCAAGACGCCCTTCGCCTCAGGAGAGAAGGAGCCTTCACGGTAAGTAATCAAGGTTCCATTCTCCTCTGAGGCAAGGGCGTCTTGAGCAGTGGGATGTTCAAGAGCTCCCATACGGGTGGGTTAGGAACCTTCTTCAACCACATGCTGCAGGACCCTTCTGCCGAAGGCTGCTTGTGCCGAGGACCACGTGTTGATCTTGTAGTGTTTAATAAAGGTAGAAATTGTAGACCATGTGGTGGCCTTACAAATTTCTTCTAATGGCGCTTGCTTGTTAAAAGCTGCGGATGTAGCTGCACTACGCAGAGAGTGAGCTGTGATGCCATCTGGGACTGTAGTCCCACTGCTTCTATGATGCAGTGTTTGAGAGTGTAACTAATTGCTGCTGTAGACATCCGTTTTCCTTTAGTGGGATTGTTGATGCCTATGAACATGTAGTCCGATTGTCTGATATCGGCTGTTCTACTGATGAAGGTGCGTATTGCTCTCCTAAGATCCAAGGAATGCCAGGCGCGTTCCTTAGAACAAGATGGTTTTGGACAAAATGATGGTAAATTTATTTCCTGAGATTTGTGGAATGGCGAATTTACTTTTGGACGAAATGTCGGATCTGGCCTCAGGACCACCTTATCTCTGTGAAAAACACAGAGACCCTCTCTGATGGATAGAGTTCTAATCTCCGACACCCGTCTAGCCGAGGTGATAGCCACCAAGAACAATACCTTCATCCAAAGATACTTGAGAGACACTGAGGAGAGAGGCTCAAAGGGAGTGATAATAGTAACAGGAAGAACAGTCCTGTATTCAACAATGTAAGCTAAATATATCAATGTAGGCTAAATATACTATAATATCCTCATAGTGCATGGTATGTTATAATTTAACAGAAATTGAAATTAAAATGAACAATAAATTCCCATATTAGACATACAGTTTGCCCATCAGTGGAAATTTCTTTCTGACCTCAGAGGGTTCACGATTCAATCAGTGGGTAAATTCCTATATTGCTCTGGGTTTATTGTTCATTTTAATTTCAATTTCTGTTAAATTATAACATACCACGTACTATGAGGATATTATGTTTATTTTGTAGCATGTGGTTACTGTGGCAATTGGCCATAAATGTAAGGCTTCCACTACCAGAGTGGTGTCCCTATTGAAAAGTCTATGGACTACTTTGGTGACTGACTCAACAATATTCAATGAGCTGAGGAAGGCTTCTTCGAAACGCAGCCAGGATCTAGAGGGTGCGTTCTCCTTGCTTGAACCTTCTAACTTGATATATTTAGCCTACATTGTTGAATACAGGACTGTTCTTCCTGTTATTATTATTTTGCTTACACTGTTTAATAAAGGATTGTTCTTCCTGATATGGACTGTAGTGAATTTACACACTTTGAATATTAAACTGAATTTGAAAAATTGATATTGAAAATTTACTATTACTAATTGATGTTTATGGAGTTAATAAACATAATTATAACAGTACGATAAATAATATTTGAGCTGGTGTGTTGTTTTAATTATCAGTTAATACTATAGCAACACAGGTTTATTGTTGAATTGAACTACCTGGAGGCTGGCAACCCTAGTCATGATGTGGAGACAATTAATACATTCAACAGCTATACAGAAATAAAGAGAACAGACTTAGCTGTTAACCAGGAAAAATTTTCAGGTACAAATGGAAATTCCGCATTGCTCAGAACTACACATCAAGAACTAGTTGTGAATGTTTTCACCGTCATGGAGAACAACAGCATCCAGCAAAAACAAAATCACTATTCAGATATTGTTCAATTAACAAGTGATGCTTTGAGAGTATATGTAGCTGAGATGCAGATAGGGTTGCCAGGTCCCTCTTCACCACTGGCGGGAGGTTTTTGGGGCAGAGCCTGAGGAGGGCGGGGTTTGGGGAGGGAAGGGACTTCAATGCCATAGAGTCCAATGGCCAAAGGGGCCATTTTCTCCAGGGGAACTGATCTCTGTCAGCTGGAGATCAGTTGTAATAGTAGGAGATCTCCAGCTATTACCTGGAAATTGGCAACCCTGGATGCAGGTCATCATTGATCAGTACCTGAACGTTGCATATCATGGCAAAATGTATCTGATATTTTATATCTCGATAAAGGGCACCGCCCATGTTGCCTCCTCTTGGAAAAACTAGGTAAGGATTGCCAACACAAGTGATTTTTCATGATCTCACAGGAACATATAACCAGATTTCACTTTATCCACTACCCAGTGCCTTTGCCTTTTCAAAAGGTTGCTCATGAGTACAGGTTTTATTTCAGATGGCCCTACTGATGGGTTGTATCTCTCCCCTTCAATGGTCTGGTGCAGGTAGAAGAGCCCTCGCCATTCTGCAGTTGGAAGAACTGAACACATGAAGCTGCCTTATACTGAGTCAGACCCTTGGTCCATCAAAGTCAGTATTGTCTACTCTGACCAGCAGTGGCTCTCCAGGGTCTCAGGCAGAGGTCTTTCACATCACCTACTTGCCTAGGCCCTTTAACTGGAGATGCCGGGGATTGAACCTGGGACCTTCTGCATGCCAAACAGATGCCCTACCACTGAGCCACAGCCCCTCCCCAACTAGACTCAAGTCCAGCAGCACCTTAGAGACCAACAAGATTTGTGGGGTATTCAAGAGTCAAAGCTCCCTTTGTCAGATACCTGCAATTAGATATCTAATTACCTGCACCATTTTGCCATCAGATATATATAACTTTTCCATTTCCTTCGCAAGTTGTTTTTAAAAGAGCACCTTCCAATATGACAGTTTTTCTCCGAGAACTCTCTCGTGCCACTTTTTGCAGGTGTGGAGCAAGAAAAAGAATACAAGTGGGTTGCTCAAGACGGCCCTAGCTGCCAATTTTAAGGATGGAAGGCTGAACTGCTGGTCTCAGAGGAGCCACAATAGCTTTAACTTACCTACAAACTCTATTACAGCTCACATTGCTGAAAAATACACACTGTAAAATCTTTATTACTCTTTGCTCCCAAATCTCAGCATACCTAAAAACGGACTGCTTTACATTACCGCTGATTTATGCTGTGAGAGCTTTCTTCTATATCCCTTTTCTAAAACTCACAGGGAAGAGAGACTTGTATGTCCACTGCAATCCTTAACAGGGGGCCAGCAGCTGCCATGGTGGCTGCCGATGTTTCCCTGGTAAAATAAAAATTTTATTTTCAAAAGAATAAAGGAGTGGTCATTTAAAAAAAAAGGGTAGGGCAGAATGGGGGATTACAATAATGCTTCACAAATCTTATCTACTGTTCAACTATATCGACAAGAGTATGTATATCTACCCTGGGTATAAATATACCTTATATCCTGATACATTCTAAAGTATACTGTATTTATTGTCTGTTTCTATTTTTCTATTAAGCTCAATCAAAAATACACTTTAATAACACAATTTTGATGTTCTCCATTTCAAACTCCTCATAACTTATGTTATTCTCATGTAAGCATAATGAAGTCTCCAGTTTAAAATAAATTATTCTCTGGGTCTTTTATTTACTACATTAGTAGTTTCACCATCACAACATATTCTGCCAATTTGCTCTTCTATTCTTCTATACTGGGACTTTCATCCAATTTCCATTTTGCAGCTAGTACCACTCTGGCTGCTGTGAACGCATATATGTACAATTCCTCAGACACCTTTTCCAGTGTTGCTGGCGTCGACCCAAGTAGCATATACTTAGGATCCAAAGCTTAGTTTTTAACATTATTTGCATTGCTTTATGAACTTGAATCCAATATCTTTTCATAATCTTACAGGACCACCAGGAGTGAAAGATCCAGCGTGGTGTTGTGGTTAAGAGCGGTGGTTTTGGAGCAGTGGACTCTGATCTGGAGAACCGGGTTTGAGTCCCCACTCCTCCACATGAGCGTCAGAGGCTAATCTGGTGAACTGGATTTGTTTCCCCACTCCTCCACATGAAGCCAGCTGGGTGACCTTGGGCTAGTCACAGTTCTCTCAGCCCCACCTACCTCACAGTGTGTATCTGTTGTGGGGAGGGGAAGGGACGGTGATTGTAAGCCGGTTTGATTCTTCCTTAAGTGGTAGAGAAAAACCAACTCTTCTTCTTCTTCTTTGCATTTCCAGCAACATCCACTTCCTTATCTCCTTTCAAGATCCTTTTTGCTTTTGGGGCTCCTGCGGTCCATTCCCAGTCTCCCCTTTCCTATTCATCCCTTTGCCATCATTCACATTCCTGGTGTCCCCTTTCTCTGCCTCGTTTTCTCTCTGGAGTCTCTCTGACCTTAACCCCTACCCTATGCCACTCCTCTAGCTGCCTCAGAGGTGCGCTAAAGGGGACAGAAGAAATTCCAGTGGTGGCGATGGAGAGACCTGAGCTTCCAACTTCCCCCTGTGAAATCTGAACAGCAGCCACAGCTGGATGCTGGCTTCCCTGTTTGTATGCATTTGCTTGAAGCTACTTCGCTACCACCACCCTGCAGAAAGGAGGCAGGAGAGTAAGGGACTGTTGCCACGAGAAAAGAAAGTAAATATGAGAAGGGCCAGAAGGGACAAGGGAAAAGAAGCAGAAAAACTGAGAGTTTTGCTTCTCCCATCTCAGCTAGGAAAACCCACCCCAAGCTCCAACCACCCGCTACGTCCATGCAGACACCAATAAGAAAGCTTCAGCTGATGCAGAAGGCAGCAGCCCATTTCCTAGCAGATACAACATAGCCAGTGTGGCTAAGAGCGGTGGACTTTAATACAGAAAAGTGGGTTTGATTTCCCACTCCTCCACATGAAACCTGTTCGGTAACCTTGGGCCAGTCACAGTTTTCTCAGAGCGGAAGCAGACAACTGAAAACCATCTGTGGCCTTGAAAACCCTACGGGGTCGCCGTAAGTCAGGGGTGACTTGAGGGCACACACACAATATCACCAGTGCTGCAGCGGCTGTTGGAATTGACCCGCAAGGTGCAGAATCTCAGGAAGAGAACCTCACATGAACACATGAAGCTGCCTTATACTGAATCAGACCTTTGGCCCATCAAAGTCAGTATTGTCTACTCAGACTAGCAGCGGCTCTCCAGGGTCTCAGGATTGAACCAGGGACCTTCTGAATGCCAAGCAGAGGCTCTATCACTGAGCCATGGCCCCTACCCAATCTCACTGGCTGTCCATTTCTACCAGGTTTGTCACACGGTTGTGTGCTCCTGAACTGCACTTAAATATATCCAAAGTATAAACTCAGGGCTTGTATTCTACCCTGAAAGCCAGGATTTCAACCCCTGGTTTAAGCTTGATTGGGAATCCTGGTTTGAGCAGAAGAGTACAAATTGTAGCTTGCAGTTTGGACCTGGTTTGGTGTGAAAGCAGAAATCTTCCATTAGCTGGCCACATACAAAAGGGGAGAGTGGAAATCCAAGGATTACTCAGGCTGTCTAGACTAGCGACAAAATATGCCTTGTAATTATATCGGAATGATGCCACAGTGCATCATTCTAGATGAGATAAAAATCAGAGTGCTGCTTCCACCACCGGAAAGAAGGGTCCGCTAGTCAATACCCCAATACGTTTTCAGACAATAAGACAACAGTGTATTCATTCCCTTAGCATATTATAGAGAAGAAGAGTTGGTTTTTATATGCCGACTTTCTCTACTACTTAAGGAAGAATCAAACCAGTTTACAATCACTTTCCCTTCCCCTCCCCACAACAGACACCCTGTGAGGTAGGTGGGGCAGAGAGAGCTCTAAGAGAACTGTGACTAGGACAAGGTCACCCAGCTGTCTTCATGTGGAGGAGTGGGGAAACCAATCCAGTTCACCAGATTCACATCTGCCGCTCATGTGGAGGAGTGGGGAATTTAACCCTGTTCTCCAGATTAAAGGCCACTGCGCCAAACCACCGGTCTTATCCACTGAACCACACTGGCTCTGTAGGGCTATGTAGTGGTCAAGGTTTAGAGTTAACAGGTTGCTACTAATAGATAAAGGCTACGTAAATGTTTTAACAATATAATGGACTATTCCTAGTTTACTGAGCAATAGATTCATAGAGTATTTTTACATTTATGGTTACGAACACTAGGTCACCATATCTTCAGACTACTTCAGTTCTGTGTCACCTGCATCTCCAGATCTCTCTTACTGTTCTTATAAACAGGTTTCAAATATCCGCTACGTGTAAGGTGAATAACAAAACATTAACAATAGTTGGTAAAACATAAGAACATCTTGACATGCAAAGTCCTCAGATATCAGAATTCATCCACAAGCAAGGCTGGAAAAATATTTCCTATTCCTAGGCACTAGCCAGTGTTTCAGACGGCCAACATCAAGCTTTTAAGATGATGCTTCATGGGACTAAATTCTTACAACCAGAATCTTCCTTCCTGTTCAGAAATTCAAGCACCTAGGCGCCAAAGCACTTGGGTGAATAAAAAAACAAGTCCCAAAGTATTAAATATTAAAATAAATATTTTTAAAAGTCCAATCCCCAGGTTTAGATTATATAAACAGGCTCCTAATTTTTTAAGAGCAGAAAGAATACATTTTAACTACAGAGAGTGTAACTCCCTTATCGCTACCAGCCAAGAGAAATAAAAGGTGAAAACCATGCAAGCAGACAGGAAACCTCGCAACAAGAGGTGTTATAAAGCAAGCCCTTTGAGTGTTATTACTATTATCATGCCAATAAAGGTGACTGAAACTGGGTGGGGGAGCCCTTTGAGTGGAATATAAACCACAAATAAACAAAAAATGAGTTAATTATTCAATGTCTGTTCTTCCACAGACCAGGCTTTGGGGCTTTCCTGGCTTTCTAATACAGAATGTAAAGTTGTCGTACTAAATGCAAATGATACACAAATGATCACAACAAACAAATAGCAATAAAAACACACATGCTTGCATTCTTATACCAAACACATTTCTTATTTTCTTATTGACAGCCAGCGTGGTGTAGTGGTTAAGAGCGGTGGTTTGGTGCGGTGGGCTCTAATCTAATGAACCGGGTTGCTTTCCCCATTCCTCCTCATGAGCGGCGGACACTAATCTGAAGAACTGAGTTGGTTTCCCCACTCCTACACATGAAGCCAGCTGGGTGACCTTGGGCTAGTCACAGCTCTCTTAGAGCTCTCTCAGCCCCACCTACCTCACAGGGTGTCTGTTGTGGGGAGGGGAAGGGAAGGTGATTGTAAGCTGGTTTGATTCTTCCTTAGAGAAAGTCAGCATATAAAAAACAACTCTTCTTCTTCTTTGTCCATATCAAATATGGTATGGATATTTTCCCCAAGATGCAGCAATTAAAGGCTACATGAAATATGGTCTTTGAACCATCAAAAACTATTGGAGCAGAAACACTGGGCTTGTCACTTTAGGGCTTCACAAAGATTCTTACACTAAATTACATTGACACTGGCTAGAGACCAGTAGCTAAACTGGTAATCTGGACAAGCAGCTAAAATTTGATTCCAGCAAAACAGATTTCTAATCTAATATCAGCCATGACTTTATTTAGATTTAACAGCGTGCCAAGCAAGGAAATGGAACTGTACACAGGGAACGGTTAAGAGACCATGAGAATCAACCATATGACCCCTCTTTTTCCAGCAACTTAGCTGCACATTATTTAACCGATCTAAATACTGCCAAGAGGCAGCTCGATCAAGCTTGACATATTGAATCAGAATCCCAAGGACCAGACATTAAAACTATGAGCTCTTATCTAAAGAATTTACCATTTCTATCTCCCTTCCGATATTTAGACTTCTCTAATTCTACAATATTACCGCTTATATTCATATGCTCTGGAATATCGTTAGCCCCCCACATTAGCGGTATAATTAAGATTAACAATTTTACTAGTCCACTGGTTTTAGCAAAAATGCCTATTATGGGATAGCTCGGTTAATGGCCTTTTAAGCAAGGGTAGTTGGAAGGGGCCATACAGGCCATCTAGTCCAACCCCCTGCACAATGCAGGATCAGCCTAGAGCATCAATGACAAGTGCTTGTCCAGCCTCTGCTTAAAGACTGCCAGTGAAGGGGAGCTCACCACCTCCCTAGGGAGCTGATTCCACTGTCAAACAACTCTTACTGTAAAAAAAAAAAAATCCCCTAATATCCAGCCAGTACCTCTCTGCCTACAATTTAAATCCATTACTGCAAGTCCTATCCTCTGCTGCCAACAGGAACAGCTCCCTGCCCTCCTCTAAGAGACAGCCCTTCAAATACTTCAAGAGAGCAATCATGTCCCCCCTCAACCGCCTCTTCTCCAGACTAAACATTCCCAACTCCCTCAGCCTCTCCTCGTAGGGCTTGGTCTCCAGGCCCTGATCATCCTCATCGCTCTCCTCTGCACCTGCTCCATTCTGTCCACGTCCTTTTTGAAGTGGGGCCTCCCAAACTGCACACAATACTCCAGGTGTAGCCTGACTAATGCAGTGTACAGGGGAACTATGACATCTTGCAATTTGGATGTTATGCCTCTGTTGATGCACCCAAAGATCGTGTTAGCTTTTTTTGTTGCTGCATCACACTGGCTGCTCATATTTAACTTAGCACAGCAAGTCATTGGATATCACAGTACAGTAAGTCAGTTCAGTACAGGGAGCACAGTAAGTCACTGGATATCACAGAGCAGTTGTAAAAACACATTTACAATCTTCTTGTTTATATTCATGGGGGGGAGAGAAAAGTATGTTTTTTAAACCAATGTCCTTGCACTCTGATAACGAATAAAATCAGACTGTTCTGCTGTAGATAAGAAAGGGGTGGTGAGTGCCTGAATGTTAGCAAGAAATGAAAACTGAAGGGGGGGGGAATGAACAACAATCAAGAAATCTGGCAGAAAGTTGTTCTTTTTTTGTGGGGTTTTGCTACAAGGGATTTGGTAAATGCATTCTTGTTCGGCGCAAGCAAGACTTCTTTCCACATGTGTGTGTGTGTAAAGTGCCATCAAGTCACAGCCGACTCATGGGGACCCCTTTTGTGGTTTTCATGGCAAGAGACTCACAGAGGTGGTTTGCCAGTGCCTTACTCTGTATAGCAGCCCTGGACTTCCTTGGTGGTCTCCCATCCAAATACTAACCAGGGCTGACCCTGCTTAGCTTCTGAGATCTGATGAGATCAGGCTAGCCTGGGCCATCCACATACCCTCGCATTAAATTTGAAGGTGGCATCCTTTCCAGTTTGAATAAACCACCACATGTGTATATGTGACCAATTCACTTGTGGATGTTTTAACGTTCTGAAAATATCATTGTGACAGACAGGTTAGGTTCCACCTCTCCCTAAGAGTGACCAATGGAAGCCGACTGAATGTTAGTGAGAGACAGCTGGAAAACAGCAGTTGGGAGTCAACAGTGAGGGAGTTACACAGTAGAGGGTATATCTGGTTGAGTGAAGCTGTGGCGAAGAGCAGTTTCAATCAAACTGGGGGGGGGAAACAATTTGTAACAAAAGATACCAAATGCTGGAATAAGGGAACAGTTCAAAAGTTCCATGGAAAAGAAACTTCGTAACATCTACCTTACTTTCTTCAGGGTTATGTTCAACCCATAAATAAAAGTTAGCTTCTTGTGTAACCCTGTGTGGTAGTTGTCTCAGGGAAAGAACCCACCCACCCCACACCCACGCACAGGCTAAGATCTCAGTCTATATATATATTTGGGTATGAATACATGGTGGCAGCATGCAAATAGAACAGTGTTTGAGCCTCCAATCCCAATAACTCTGTGAAGTTTCTGAGTGAGGGGCGATTATTAAAGGGAATGGGCTACCCTGTCTGCTGATGTCTCTGTGAGAGAAGAACCTGAGATGTGAAATGGTCCTGGCTCTCTCTATATTTCAACAGAGACAAGAAGGAAGCAGCATGTGATGGTCTGATCTACTTGTAACCCTGAACCTGAGAGAGAGAGAGAGAGAGAGAGAGAGAGAGAGAGAGAGAGAGAGAGAGAGAGAGAGAGGTTGCAGAGGATGGCAGGCACTCTGCGTGAGTGAGAAAGGGGCATCACAATTATATTTTATTTTTTTCCAGAGAGGCCAGCAACTGATTTGTAATTCTGTAGTGTAATACGTTTCGAAGTAAAGAATGTTCCAGAATCTTTTTTTTTAAGTCTGCCAGATGCCATTAGTTAATTGTCGCAAAGTAAATATATTCTTGTAACCTGGAATGTTGCCTCTTGCTGGGGAAAAAGAGCCTGTTGTTTTTACAAGGGAAACTCAACTTTCAACCTGAATTTCACCGCTGAATAACTGTGCAGCTGAATTTCTTCCTGCAGTCAAAACGAGCTTAAATTAGTTGAATGTTTGGTGGAGTCACGGAGCTTTTCAGCTAAAATAGCCTTTGAACCTGCCCAAAGAGCTTGGCAACAATACTTACATAAGGTTAATGAAGCAGAAAAACAACAGGATCAGCAGTAGCACCAACAGAAGGAGACGTAATAAAAATTCTGCCTTCCCCACTGCAGCTAAGATGGCACAATGCCGTCTCAACAGCGCTCGGCTGAGATACTGCATGCCCAGACGCAATCAGGAGATTCCATCTCCTTATTAGTTGAAGTGTATTATGAAAGCTACTTTTAATTTAATCTCCTTGCACAGTTCTTCATTTTCTTCATAGAGCCAACATATATTTCAAATGTATACGTTTTGAAACGTTTTTAAGTGCAATTACTTAAATGCAAATATCAGTTAAACTGGACTAAACACGCAGCAGTACAAAACTCATGGCACAATTCAGTCTGTTGGTCGTGAAGTTGTCTCTGTGTGTTATTACTTGAAGGCAATTCAGCTCTACAGTTGTTCCAGTCCCAGCCAGATGAAGGCATGCTGGAACACACAGCTGCATTCTGAGACACCCACACACACACCAAAGCCATTAACTTCTGCCGGCGCTCATACAAGGACACTGGCAGACAGACAAACACATGCATGGTGGAAGCCTTTCTTTTGCTAACATCTCAATCCTTTAACTCAGGACCACTAGAGTGTAACCTAGGGTTGCCAACATCCTGGTACTAGCTGGAGATCTCCTGCTATTACATCTGGTCTCCAGCCAATAGGGATCAGTTCCCCTGGAGAAAATGGCCGCTTCGGCAATTGGACTGTATGGCATTGAAGCCCCTCCCTCAACCCCAACCTCCTCAGGCTCCACCCCCAAAACCTCCCGCCAGTGGTAAAGAGGGACCTGGCAAACCTAGTGTAACCCTTCTGCTATGTTTTTAAACCACCTCCTCTTCCTCAGAGCTATAACTGTAGCCCACACTCACTCTGATAGGATGATGAAGAGCTGTGTTTGGGAGTTTGTGGGAGCTAGTCAGGAAGTAGGATAGGTTCACTTTACACACTACGTCAACCCCGTAAGCACACAGATTTTAAGTTCTGTTTTATTTATTCTGCCTATTTACAACAAGGGGAGGGCATCTAGGCCATCTTCTGGGCATGGAGTAGGGGTCACTGGGAGTGTGGAGGGGAGGTAGTTGTGAATTTTCTGCATTGTGCAGGGGGTTGGACTAGATGACCCTGGTGGTACCTTCCAACTCTATGATTCTATGATTCTAACATCCTGGGACCTTCAAGATGGGTTACAATAAAAAGAAATACTGCAACACAAAATACAAGCAAACAGGCATTTAAGGTAGCCAATGTACTAGAGAGCCAGTGGGGTGTAGTGGTTAAGAGCGGTGGTTTGGAGTGGTGGACTCTAATCTGGAGAACTGGGTTTGATTCCCCACTCCTCCACACAAGTGGCGGAGGCTAATCTGGTGAACTGGATTTGTTTCCCCACTCCTCCACATGAAGTCAACTGGATGACCTTGGGCTAGTCACACTCTCTCAGCCTCACCTATCTCACAGGATGTCTGTTGTGGGGAAGGGAAGGGAAGATGATTGTATGCCGGTTAGATCCTTCCTTAAGTGGTAGAGAAAGTTGGCATATAAAAAACAAATCTTCTTCTTCTACTACTCTCAACAAACACTGTTTAACTATTCAAAAATGCCCCAAGTGGCATGCCTCACCAGACAGCAACAGCTTTGAGGTGTTTTTCCCCCAGAAAAGTGGGCTATAAATACTCTAAAACAGTACACGGGTGAGATGGGACAGAACGGAAGGGTTCGTATGGGGAACAGACCATGCCCAAGGAATAAGAAAAAAGAGGAATACGAAATTATCCATGCATTAATGTTTCTAGATGTGGGTCTGATAAGAAAGGTTTGGCGCCACCATCTATTAAGCATGGGAATCAAAGTAAAGTATAACTAATGAAAGCCTATGTGGTGGAGCGGTTGGAGTGTCATACCAACAAGCCACTATGAAAACTCACTGGGTGACTTTCAGCTGCTCACTCTCTCTCAGCCTAACCTACCTCACAAGGTGGTAGTAGCAAAAATTAAAAGGAGAGGAGTATGTTGTAAGCTGCTTTGGTTTTCACTGTGGAGAAAAGTGGGGTAATTCTAAGTAAACAACTTCTCGATGTTTCCCAGAACATTTTTACCTGATATTCTAAAGCCACTCAGGCACTGTAGTTTGCTTAGAATACACCCTGATAACTGAACGCATGATGCTGCCTTCTACTGAATCAGACCCTTGGTCCATCAAAGTCAGTATTGTCTACTCATACCGGCAGGGGCTCTCCAGGGTCTCAGGCAGAGGTCTTTCACATCACCTACTCACCTAGTCCCTTTAACTGGAGATGCTGGGGAATGAACCTGGGACCTTCTGCATGCCTAGCAGATGCTCTACCACTGAGCCATGGCCCCTCCCAAATTGGGAAGGATCCCATGGAAATGTTCCACTAATGGAGGCAAGGGTGATCTTTGACAATTCCCCCCCTCCATGCTGACCCTGGGGGTCCCCTGTCTCCCACGGGCAGCATTCTGAGAGTTATTTTAGGCTGTAGCAGGAGCAATGAAAATCCATTCTGAGTAGATTTAATCCACTCCATCAATGGAAATGATCCACTGGATCCAAGCCATGATAAGATGGAGCAGCATTGTTTTCTGTTGCCCCAGAAGGTCACCCCAGAATCAATGGGTTGAAATTAAGTCAAAGGAGTTTTTAGCTAAACATTAGGAAGAACTTCCTGACAGAGCAGTTGCTCAGTGGAACAGGCTTCCTAGACAGGTGGTAAGCTCTCCTTCTTTGGAGGATTTTAAGCAGAGGTTTAGATGGCCATCTGACAGCAATGCTGATTCTCTGAATTTAGGCAGATGGTGACAGGGAGGGCAGGAAGGGATGAGCCAGTGCTCAGCTCTTGTGGCCCTTTCTTATATGCCCACGGTAATGCTGATCGCCACTTTGGGGTCAGGAAGGAATTGTCCTCCATACCAGATTGGCCCAGGGATCCTGGAGGTTTGTTGCCTTCCTCTGGGCAGCAGGGGTCACTGGGGGAGTGGGGGGGGTAGCTATGAATGTCCTCCATTCTGCAGGGGGTTGGAATAGACGACCTTTGGGGTCTCTTCCAGCTCTATGTTTCTATGTTGCTAAGTTACAGGGAAATTGGTGGGTTTTTTTGTAATTCACTATAACTATTTCTACATAATTTAAAATGAGTGGTATCGCTATGATTCTCTTTCCTGTTTCAAACTTTAACTGAGCAATAAGTGATACTGTATTGAAGTCTGAGCAGCTGTACAGTTAAAGCACTTTACAGTGCAATCCCTGAAGAGTTACACGCTTCTAAGTCTATTGAAGCCAATAGGCTTAGAAGTGATCACACTGTTTCAGCATTCTAATGCTTGAAAATTTCTATCCATCATAAAATTATCTGGGCCCATCAGTATGAAATATGGCATGGATAACCTACGTGCAGATAGATCAGTGTGATCTGACCACATTTTACATAAATGGAAATGGCTTGGTTATGCAGGTTTTTTTTTTTTAATTACCATAATTTTCCCCACATCCAAAAGTACCTTCAGTTTGTCTTTTCTCTGGTTTACATTGTCAAAAATTCATAAATATTCCAGGGGTCTTGTTATCTGGTTTGCTGAAAATCCATTGTGCGTTTAATAGCGCTATGAGGTTTCCAAGTCCCCATATATAACATTAATTGAAGTAAGGGCCAGTTACAAGCTTGTGTGGTCAACAAAATAAGTCTTCTCCATGGAATGTAGACCCTAACAAAGAAGCCACAGCCTGGCTGCATGCTCAGCCAAACAGGGAGAAGGCAGCCTGAACTGACAGTGGCAGAGCCAATGGGGAGGGGGGGGAGAGTGGGGGAGAGAGAGGGGTGCATGCAAACTCACACTTACACTGCTCCCTTCCTCCCTGAACAGGGCAAGCTTCCAGGGTTCATGCAGGGATCTGGGGGGCAAGTAGCCAGACGGAGAAAAGAACTTGCATTTTCCAGCCAGACGGAGTAAAGAACTTGCATTTTCAGGCAGCCTTTACCTAGGGCTTGCTTGTTTCTGTGAGGGGATCTGTCAGTTGCACTGTTTTTGGAACTTAAAACTGACAACACAAAAAAGGAACAGAACAAAGCAACACAATAATCATGTTAATTTTTAAAGGCTGTTTTTACTTTGCAGAAGGCTGCAATTACTTGTTGAACAAAATAACAACAAATTGAATGTTTTTTAAAAATCTTTTAAAAACCTCTCACATTGGCACACAAAGGGGTTAACTTTGAAGGGCTTTTACACATTGTACAGGAGTGCTGCTGCGCTGCTACACTTCTGTGAACAGGCGGGGGGGGGGAGAACTCCTGCCTCTCCCACCCTAACATAGAAGGCTCGTTTAGTTCAGCTAATTTCCCCCCAAAAAACCAAGGAAGTCCTAAAGTCAAATATCCTGCAGCTTAAAAGGGGTGTTGAGTTGCTTACATATTCAGCTGTACTCCAAACAAACATGACCCTTGTGAGCAGAACAAACACTGCGCATTTTGTGTTCTCTTACAACTGGGACTCCCTGCAGCAACTCTCCCCCCACCCGCTCTTATATGGGGTGGGGGAGGGGCTCTGCATATGGAGTTGGCACTATATAAAATGTTTAATGGGCGTTTGGTTACATGTCAGAGTTAATGACATGGAATGCCCAATGGAAAGAACAGCTGTCAGGGCACTGCTGAGTTTTTTTTTTGGGGGGGGGGATCTGTCAGAGCAAAGCAAACTGCACGGACCCTGAGCTGCAAGCAAGCGTCCCATCTCCGACCACGCCATGTCCTGACTGTTCACACGACACAGAAGTTATGACAGCGGTTGTAACTTACCGTTTTCCATTTTTAAAAAAATCAGGAATGTGCCAGTGCTTCCTTCTCTTAAACCGAAGCCCCTCCCCTTGATTTTGCAATTGATATATTGTGCGCACAGCTAATCGTAATACATCATCAACCTTTTAAGAAATACCTAAAATGTACAAGGCACTGTAAATGAATAAAATGCAGAGGATCCTGCCTGTATGTTCACAATCTAGATCAGGGTGTCAAACATATAGGGTTGCCTGGTCCCTCTTTGGGTGGGAGGTTGTTTGGGCGAAGCCTGAGGAGAGTGGGGTTTGGGAAGGGGAGGGACTTCAGTGCTATAGAGTTCAATTACCAAAGCCGCCATTTTCTCCAGGTGAATTGATCTCTATCGGCTGGAGATCAGTTGTAATAGCAGGAGATCTCCAGCAAGTACCTGGAGGTTGGCAACCGTACAAACATAAGGCCCGAGGGCCGGATCTGGCCCCTTTACAGTTCTTATCCAGCTCACGAGCCAGCCAAGACGGCCACCACCACCCCTTAATCAGGGCTGGTGAGGCACGGCTTGGCCCCTACCAAGTAACATTTATGTCATATCCAGCCCTCGTAACAATTGAGTTCGACACCCCTGATCTAGATAATCCACATATGTGACTATTCTATGTCTACCTGTCTCTCTCTTAGAAAGGCAAACTGTGAGAAAAACATTCTTGTACCAGCACGACATAGGAATTAGCATATTTAAGTTTCCATAGAACACTGAATGAAATTAAGACAAAGGAATCTATGAAACACAATACTAAGCAGTGTTTCTTCACTATTCAGACATACCTTCCCCCAAACTAGGATCTGTTTTACTCTCTTAACACAATGCACGCACACACATGAAACATATGAAACACAAGTCTGTTAAGCTGCAAACCTGCAACACATTTTCTGTTGCAAGAATATAAACAGACATATCAACTACAAGAAGAAAGCTAGCTGTTCTCCAGAGATAATTGATCCAAAGCCGTCTGAACTAAAAAGACTCACTTGACTCAATCAGAACATCAAGGCTGCCAATTAAAAACGATTTTCAAAATATACTTTTCTGTTCTGTACCACTCTCATCGGGCTTAACAGCACAAGGAAAGGAGTTAGAGGAAAAGGGGGGTAGGAAAGGTGGATTCCAGTGTTTAGAATTTAGACGCGTTTTCAAACTCATGCTTCAGAGATATATTTTATCAAGGAGCTATGAAATAGGTGTAGCTCTTTAATTGTACACATGCATTATTTATTTCATTTATATCCTGCCTTTCTCCCCCATGGGGACCCACGGTGTCTCACAACAGTTCTCCTCTCCTCTATTTTATCCTCACAACAACCATGTGAGGTAGGCTAGGCTGAGGGTGTATGACTGGCCCAAGGTCACCCAGCATGGCACAGCAGGAATTTGAACCTGGGGTCTCCCAAATCCTAGTCCAACACTCTAACCGCTACACAAGATGGGCTCTCATGTAGTAGTAGGGTTGCCAGGTCCCTCTTCACCACCAGCAGGAGGTTTTTGGGGTGGACCCTGAGGGTGGGGTTTGGGGAGGAGAAGGACATCAATGCCATAGAGTACAATGGCCAAAGT
The DNA here is from genome assembly GCF_029931775.1 of Euleptes europaea. Classification (NCBI taxonomy): domain Eukaryota; kingdom Metazoa; phylum Chordata; class Lepidosauria; order Squamata; family Sphaerodactylidae; genus Euleptes; species Euleptes europaea. Next base: position 50,705,288 of record NC_079326.1, read on the forward strand.
GGCCATTTTCTCCAGGGGAACTGATCTCTATCAGCTGGAGATCAGTTGTAATAGTAGGAGATCTCCGGCTACTATCTGGAGGTTGGTAACCCTATGTAGTAGGTAGGAAGTCCAGCTTTACCTCTGTATAACTTGCAAAATGGTTCCAGATAAGGGTGTTAAAAGAATCAAGTTGAGTGACTTGAAATCAAAAGAAGATGAGCCAATTCAGCATGAAAGGGAGAGAACACAATTCAAATTCAAGTTTATTTTCCATACTAGCCATAGGCAACAACAGAAAGGATAAAACAGAAAAGATGTAAACGTTAGAGGCAGCAAAGCCATTGACTAGCTTTCATCATAGCAATCAGATTAACAACAATCCACAAAATGTGATTTTAACAAAAGCAAACTAGGATTTCTGTCATGCTAAATCATATAGGCTTCTCACTGGGTTGCTACTTTCTGATATTTATTCACCAATAGAAAGTGAATCTTTTGAAGGTCAGATCAATTTTCTTTGCCCATCCTCACCTGCGGGGAGATATTTAATCCTACTGATGTATGAATGTGACATTTTAAAAATAAATGCACGAGAGTCCTCTATTTCTCCAGTAATACATGCAAAGACGACAGGAGAATTCGGCCTGAATCTTGCTGCCCTTATTGATTGGAGAGAAAAAACGAGAGCAGAGAGATGGCAAGAGATAAGTCTTTATGACCTAGTCTGGGGGGAAATGGGCACAACAGGAACCAATGGGGAAAATACAGGCGCTTAGCTCGAATAAGAGCAGCACTGAAGCACAGCACAGACATGCTAAGGCAGGGGTGGGGAACGTCAGGCCAGAAGGCCGTTTAAGGCCCGCGAAATCATTTGGTCTGGCCCTTTGTGGGTCCTGGCAGATCTCTAGCTCAGAAGGATCTAAGACTGGCGATTCACCCCCTCCCGAAGACAGGAATAGCCTCTATTCAAGGTGGATGTGAGTTTGTTTTGCTGAGAAAAGGAACCTTTCCCCCCCTTGCAGAAGAGTTGTTAGCTATGGAGCTGCTAGGACCACCCAAGAAACTATGTTAACCCTTTCCCACCCAGGCTGTGGAGAAACGTATTCCCTCTGTACTACAAGAGGACTGGGGTTGGAAGTGGTGACAATGGAGGGGTTAAAGGGGGCAGGGCCAGAATGTGCAGGGGGGGCACATTCTTAGCCAGTGTGTCCTCATTTCATCCCTGCAGGCGGAGGTAGCAGGAGCCGGCTGTAGAATCTGGCCCTGACCATGCGGAACAGGAGCAACTCCAGCGTGTGGCTGGATAGCTACGCCTGGCTGGTGCAACAGACCATCCTGTGCCACCAGGTGGGTGAGTGCACCACCGGTTGGATGCCTGCCTGCTTGCCTGCACCCAGGGGGGGTCATCTGGGGCAGCTGCCTGCTTGGGGCTTGGTCGGCTAATTTTAAGTTGACAATTTTGTATGGCCCGCGAATGATGTTATAAATCCAAATGGCCCTTGGTGGAAAAAGGCCCCCACCCTTGTGCTAAGGGGTGACAAACACAATGCAAAAAAGCCAGCTGGCCAATAAGAAACTGCAACCGTGTGTATAGGGTTGCCAACCTCCAGGCACTAGCTGGAGATCTCCTGTTATTACAGATGATCTCCAGCCGATAAAGATCAGTTCACCTGGAGAAAATGGCCACTTTGGCAATCGGACTGTATGGCTTTGAAGTCCCTCCCCTCCCCAAACCCCACTCTCCTCAGAGTCTGCCCCAAAAACCTCCCGCTGGTAGTGAAGAGGGACCTGGCAACCCTATGTGAGTGTACGAAGGCCCAATGAAACGCTCTGCCTCCTGGTGCAAACTGTATTTCGAGTAATCTGCCAGCACTGCAACTTTGTTTTTTTTTGGTGTGCCATCAAGTCACATCTGACTTGTGGCGACCCCTGGCGGGGTTTTCAAAGCAAGAAACTAACAGAGGTGGTTTGCCATGGCCTGCCTTTGCGTTATGCCCCTGGTATTCCTCTCCCATCTAAATGCTTGCCGGGGTCAGGGGCTGAGAGTGTGCGACTGGCCCAAGATCACCCAGCAAGAATCCATGGCGCAAGTGGGGATTTGAACCTGGGTTTCCCAGATCCTACTCCGACACTTTAACCACTACACTATGCTGGCTTTCGTTGTTAGCTATAGGTCTCATCCAGCATAGTGTTTCTTTTCTGTCAAGTCACAGCTAACTTATGGCAACCCCGCTTTCAAGGCAAGAGGCGTGGGGAGGTGGTTGGCCATTGCCTGCCTCCAAGTCACAAGACTGGTCTGTCTAGTAGGTCTCCCAATCAAATACTTGCCAGGTCAGCCCTGCTTAGCTTCTGAGATCTGACGAGGTCAGGCTAGCCTGGGCTATCCAGGTCAGGGTACTGCAACATCAGGCTATTTTTTAAAAAGATACATATCAGAGTAGATCAATAAAATATTGTGAATCACTGCAAGAAACTGATTATATGAAAATGACTGGCAGTGAAGTGGAGAGTGCAAAAGGTTCCTCAACTGTCTTCGTTCAGAAAAAATAACAAAATATAGTAGAGACCAGAGGGCTTTGACCCAGGATTCCTAGGTGCATTGTGGAGCACATCTGTGGGTCGCAGATGTGGGTGCTGCCTTTTGGAAGGACATGCTACTGGAGCGCATGCACAATACAAGACTGCCATTCCTCCTGCCCACCTTTGCGCACAAGCTAAAAGGAGCTGCAGAAGGGTGACGTGAGATCACTCAGGGATGGATGGAGAAGGGGATTCCTCCATGTTCTCTGAAACCTGGCTCATTCCTCACTGCAGCGCAGTTCTCAGCCTTCGGTTTGTATTTTCTGTTCTTAGCTCTCTTAGACTGCCCATATAGTCCTGAGCCTTGGCACCAACGAAGTCTAGGGATGCCAGTCTCCAGGTGGGACCTGGGGTTCCCCCAGAATTACAGCTTATCTCCAAACTACAGAGATCAGCTCTCCTGGAGAAAATGGATGCTTTGGAGGGTGGACTCTATGGCGTTGTACCCTACCGAGGTCCCTGTCCTCCCCAGGCCCTGTCCCTAAATCTCCAGGAGTTTCCCAACCTGGATCTGGCAACCCTACCTTTCCATCCCCTGCCAGTGGCCAGGGGAGACCTGGCAACCCTACTTGAGGTCATAAATCTGGCTCCCCCTCTACTTGTCATGTGTCTCCAATGTCGTGCAGACTTCTAGGATATGTGCTTCCAGCTCAGGGGGTCTCGCTGTCAGGGAGTTCTCCTGGCTCTAGAAAGCTGAAGGCTATTGGTACAGACCACACACATTAAAATCAATGACCAGAGCTACGAATTATTTCACAAGAAATGGAAACTATTTTATCAATACGTTAAGGCTTAATAATAATAATTGGTAGAGAAGTTAATGGTAGTTGATGATAAATTTAGTCAGGCAACAAAACCTATATCCATATTCATAAGCTAGGAAAGCAATCTTGATTTCATAACCATGCAAAGTATGTATGATACTGTAATAGATTTTCTTCTGTCTTTATGACTTGTATCGCCAAATCCTTTCCCCTTTCTTTATTTCTGTATTCCCTCCCTCATTTACAAAATAAAAATGGTGAGGGGGGGAATCAGAAAGGACAGTGGTACAGGATCTATGCAGACTTGCAGAGAAGTGAACCAGAAATGTCAAAATCACTCTAAATTCTTTGCTTTTATGGACAAAACTACTTTCTTTGACTTAAAGATCATTAAGCTTCTTTATCTTATGTTGCTATGGCACAAAAATACGAAAAGACACAAGCAGCAGCAGCACTGATTTCTTTAAACCGGCTGCACTTGAGCCAGCTATAACCCTGACACAAATCTCCCAATAGGAAAGAACAAATATTAATCGGATTCAAAGCAGCCCTATTCAAAATTCCAGGTAAGGCAGCTCTACCAAACAAAGGCAGGCACACATTCTTATTTCAAAATATGCCACATACTGAATACTCTGTGCCCTCAAACAGGAAGGTTTGCCACAAAAATCTTTCGGATGAGGAAACGAAACACTTGCCTTAACAGCGCAAGTGAGTGAAAAAGGCAACTGGGTTTGGCAGGGTAATTCGTAACAGCAGCGATTGAGAATTTGGACAGCTGGGACTGTAAGTAGCAGGTGTCTGGCCCTTTGCAACTCTGCATTCCTGAACTTTCAGAGTCGTTTCTAGCCTTCAAAAGTAATACTTCTGCATCACCACAACCATCTCCTCTGGTTATAACTTAACTTCTATTCTTCTCGTATAAGCTCATATTAATCAGAAGAAGAGTTGGTTTTTATATGCCAACTTTCTCTCCCACTTAAAGAAGACTCAAACCGGCTTACAATCACTCTCCCTTCCCCTCCCCACAACAGACACCCTGTGAGGTAGGTGGGGCTGAGAGAGCTGTGACTACCCCAAGGTCACTAGCTGGCTTCGTGTGGAGGAGTGGGGAAACAAAACCAGTTCCCCAGATAAGTGTCTGCTGCTCATGCGGAGGAGCGGGGAATCAAACCTGGTTCTCCAGATCAAAGTCTATCGCTCCAAATCACTACACACTGGCTCCCACTTCCAATAGAACTTTAGTAACACCTCTGCACTATACTGACCTCCCAGATTGTTACCAGCTATCTGATGAACTTTGCTTTCTAAAGTAACGCTCAAATAAAAAGATAGTCTTTTAAACTCTGAACTTTCACGCCCTGTCCTCTATCATTGAACGCTGGACAGCCAGCGTCGTATAGTGGTTAAAGTGTCGGACTAGGGTCTGGCAGACCCCGGCTTGAATCCCTGCTTGTGCCATGGAAGCTTGCTGGGTCTCACAGTCTCAGCCTAACCTACCTCTCAAGGTTGTTGTGAGGATAAAACGGGGGAGAGGAGAATGATGTGAGCTGCTTTGGGTACCCACTGGGGAGAAAGATGGGATATAAATAAGATAAATAAATACAATGAATATACTATGATGTGGCCAGACTTCTAATTATCTTCTTCTACGCCTGAATATAACGTTCCATTTTTGCTGAATAAATATTTACTTATTCCTTGAGTTATTCATCAATTACATCAACAAGAAAGTTAAATTTCTTTTGATACAATACAGAGGACAGGTAAAGTAGGAATACAGCTGAAGAGCTACAGAAACCAAATAAGAACACTGCATGCACACCTACGTCAGTTGAAGTCTCACTGTTTGCATGTCCCTAGGAAGACTTGTTCTCCTGGGAATAGGAGATAAAAGTCCAAGTATTCTGTCCTAGGCTAGCCTAATCTCATCAGATCTCAGAAGCCCTGGTTAGTAATTGGATGGGAGACCACCAAGGAATACCAGGGCCGCTACCCAGAGGAAGGCAGTGATGGCAAACCACCTCTGATCGTCTCTTGCTTTGAAAACCCTACTGGGTTGCCATTAGTCAGCTGCGACTTGATGGCACTTTATACACACACACATTATGGTGTTTGTGTTTAGCTTGAAATCTGGTTAGTCCGTTCTTGCTTGCGCTCCAGACTCCAAGGAAATTACGGAAGTGACAAGGGTACAAATCACCCGGATTAAGTCGATTCAGAGCCATCCCTTGGGCAGACCCAACTAGGATGACTGCCCCAGGCCCCAGGCTTTGGGGGAGACACCCTTCTTTAATTAAGCTACTGTTGACTTGAGTAGCAGGGCCTGTGAAAGGTCCCCTGGCCAGATGATTGGCAGAGGCCTCAAAACGTTCAGCAGAGGTCAAGGGAGCTGGTCCTGGGCCCTCTAAAGTTGGCCTCAAGTCTGTGGTTCCATAGTTAGTAACTACACATTTGGAAGTTTGTGGTGTTTTTAATCACAGGAAATACCACTAAGAGATGAGTACGGGATCTGTGCCTGGCTGGCTATATTCCTTCAACAGAACTATGTTTCCAAGAGATGAAAGACATCTCGCTGACATTATTTTTTGGGTTTAAAAAACAAAAACAGTATTGCAAGTCAATGGCAGCCATGAAGCACGCTGGTTCAGTTCAAGTGTAAAATTATATTCCAATCATGTACAGCACTAGGAAGTACCTTTTATAAATACATATCCAGCTAATTTCTGAGTTTCCTTCCAGAAAGCAATTCCCATTCACCTGGTAGCCTCTGGCAAGAAACAACGGCTTCAGGGCAAGTAGCAAAGCTCTCTTCTTGACTCACTTCCTCACTGAACAGCTCGCAAACGGTCCTTTAGTCAAGGCCTCCTTGACTATTTGCCTCTAAACTTTACAGAGATGGGGCTAGCTTCTGGGTGTTCCCATTTCTCTCTCCACCTGCCAATCACCCATGTCCATAGAGAGCCAGCGTAGTATAGTGGTTAAGAGCAGTGGTTTGGAGCAGTAGACTCTGATCTGGAGACATTCGGAGGTGGTTTGCCATTACCTGCCTCCACGTCAAGATCCTGATCTTCGTTGGAGGTTGCCCATCCAAACTCTCACCAGGGCCAACTGCTTAGCTTCTGAGATCTGACGAGATCAGGCTAGCCTGGGGCTATCCAGGTCAGGGCATGTGATTACTAGACGCTGGTAATAATTGGGGATGGTCATGGCCTTGCCTAATTTGCCAACTATCAAGAGACTGTGGCTGCCCACTGACGGAGAGCTGGACTATAGGCCTGATCCAGCAAGGCCATTTTAATGACTATACATCAGAGGAAGTGTTTGCATGGTCTAATCTCTCTGAAGCTGATGGCATTTTTCTGTGACTTGTAAGGGGCTGCCCCAAGAAGCCATCTTAGACCCTCCTATCCAGTTGTGCTAACTTGAAAAACAGCTGTATCTTTGGAAGAGCCACTGAAAAGAGAAGATTTTGAGCCAGTATTCAACAACATTCCGTATTCAACTGCGCAGTTCCAAAGACTGTGCAGCAATTTCTGCTCATTTCCCGCTTCCCACTATGCTCTTCCTGATGTTCCATTGACCCTGAGGAACAAACTGTGACGGGATGGGAGAGGGAAATATGCCGAAAAAGCCACCCTATCATAAGAAATCTTAAGAGCTCTTGAATGTTTGGCACTGCATGGCCGTCAATCTTTTAAACTACGACGGAGGTAGCCAAATATATTGATGTCATCCATTCGTTTGGCAGATACAAATATTCTTGTATACAGCAACATGCACAGAACTGCTACTGCATAAATATGTGTGCTGCCTCCTTTATGTATTTTTCAGTATTATTTTGCTTCAGATCAATGCCATAGTAATTAAAGCAAAGAAAAACTCAATAAAACAAAATGACAGCACAAGAAAACTGCTGCTGACTTCCCTTTTTCATTAGCTTGAGCTCCAGATCTGCTTATTGGCATTTGTTTTGTTGTTCTTTTTAGAAGGTATCCTTGTTTTCTTATGCTTTTAAACCCCGAGGAACCTCAGAGTCTGTTCTGAAGTCGTGTTATGTGTTTTAGTTCATCAGGAGCATGCTACTACTTGTCAAGAATGTTTACATTTTCTAAATAAATGTGAGCAATGATTGAACTAGTCTACTACTTACTGAGCAGGTTGCCAAAGAATGCAGTCTGACATCTGCCCTATGGAGCCCTATAAACAGGCTTTGCCTCTACAGTAACCACAAGTAGCCATTCAGAATGCAAGGATCTCTCTAATAATTGGCTCAGAACACTAGAATTAATGCTCATATAGTTCAAAATAAATACAACCCTTGGCTTATTTATATTGACTAACCTCAGCATCTCCAGTATTTTTGTTTCGGACTAATTAACAGGCTCATACTGCTGCTTTGAAGATGGGAATAGTAGTATTGGGAGTTTGGGATGGTTAACCCATTCTTCCCCTGCTGTTTCCTGATTAAATTCCCTTCCCAGGCCAGTTAGCGCTACAGAGGGGGAACCTATCACATTTTTATCCCACCCTTCCTTCAAGGAACTTGGGGGGGGAGACATGGTTCTCCCCTCCTCCATTTTATCCTCACAACTACCCTGTGAGGTAGGCTAGGCAGAAAGTGACTGACCCAAGATCACCCAATGGGCTTCATGGCTGAAAGGGATCTGAACCCAGGTCTTCCCCACCCAAGTCTGATACTGTGACCTCTACATCACACTGGCTCTACAGCATCCATGTTTTATTTGCCCAACAGGGTATTTGCTTTTAGTAGGAACAAGAGGTCTATCAACCAGACTTGTCTCTGTGAAGTATGTACAAATCAGGATGCACATCCACCTCCTAGTTCAAACACTCTATAACCTGATGTTAGCACCTACCAGAAAAAAGTACCTTCGGTGGCACGTCTCTTTTAAGTATTTCCTGTAGAGGCTCAAAATCATGAACCGCTGAAGCACTGAATATACCATGTTGAGCATGTGGACTGAAGGAGGATAGAACAGGGATGCCTAGTGAATGGAATCCACCCTTTCTGTCCAACATAGCTAGAGCATCTAGCTATCCTAGGAAGCACATTTGGTTGCAGGCCCTGGTTCAGCTCTGGCTAAAGACAACATCTGCACCAGGGACACCACCAAAAAGTGAAAGGATGTTTTCATAAGTGCCTTCAAAATCACTGGTGAAATGTTCCTGCTCAAATTTCAAGTTTCCTGATCAAGCAAGGAATTAGTGAAAGCTGAGAAAAGACATACACCTCTCGGAATTTAAGGGGACATCAAAGCATCTACCCACTCCACAACTGAGCACCTAGTGAAGTATCTCTGTACTTTATAATTTTTTCTGAGGTGGAAAAATATCTGTATTTGGAGTTCCAAACCTGAGAGCAATTTGCTCTGAGGTCCTCATGGTCAGTACTCTGTTGACTCAGCCAGCTGCTCAAGCACTGTGTGCTACACTGATATGCTGATGATGTTCTGCCCATTTCAACAGGCTGCCTCCTACCATAAGGACCTGGTTCCAGTCTGACGACTGCCTTTGCACAGGTATTGCTTGTCCTCAACAGGGCCTTTATATGGCAGATCCTAGGAAGAAAAGATGTGCCTGCTAACGCTGATCACCCTCAACTCATCAGTCAAGTCTATCCCATGGTTGCTTTATTCCACTAACTGGAGGTCCCAAGCTGAGACCCCTTGGAAATGAGCTCCACAGCCCAGAAAGTGGACATTTGCAGCTTCCTGAACTGGGACGATGTAGAAAATTATTTCCCCTGAACAAACTTTCATTGTCCACCACCGCAGGGTCCTCCACACCCATTTGTGCAGGTGGACATTAGCATGTTGCTGTGCTACAGAGGGAGAAATCGGTAGAGGGGCCTGACATGAAACCTGCCCCACAGAACAGCCCCTATACAAGGGATCATAGATTGAACCAGGAACATCTGATTCACCAAGGGCAAGGCTGACACGTGCCTTCAGCTTTTGCACCCTTTCCAGAAGAACTTCTTCTCTGTTGCATCTGTGATCAGCCCCAGGTGAAGGTGGTCTAAGAAAGATTGAGAGCACTCTTTTCTAGGTGGAGGATGAAACCATGTTTACTGAGATAGCAGGCTGCTGTATGTCCCTCAAACCATTATCCCTAGTCGGTGACTGGGTGAGAAAGTTGTGCGGGTAGGGATGGATGCATATTCCCAAACACTCAGAGCTAATGCTAGATTGAAAAAGGTGGTCTGATATTGACAGTGCTTTTCCCACTATATGAACTGGAGGTATTTGTGATGCTGATGGTTTATAGGAATGCATAGGCATGCTTCTGTGAGATCCAGAGAAATCAGAAACTTGTTCTTTTTAAGTACTTCTGCAACAGACATTAGTATTTTCATATGAAAGCACTACCTCTGTCCATGTATGAAACTGGACTAAGGAAGCCTGAGCTGACCTCCCAGCAGGAAGAGAAAGGATTTACCACCATCATGAAAGGAAATTGGAGAATCATCCTGCCTCCAAAATCTGGGAGGGATCATCCATCAATCAGGATGCTCTTCTCTTAGTGAGAATGGAGCCTTGATTACTTACCGTGAAGGCTCCTTCTCTCCTGAGGCGAAGGGCGTCTTGAGCAGTGGGTTGTTATTCTTGCTCCATTCGGGGAAGGCAGGACTAAAATCTAACTTCCTGTCTCCCTGGGGGGAAAACAGCCTGCAGAAGCCCAGTTACCGGCTTGCCTAGCTCAATGGACAGAAATGAGAACTGAAAACTGATAACATTAATAAAACGAACAACAACAACAAGAGTAAAGGGAAAACGACGGAACCTTAGTTTTGCTCAGTTAGCGGACGACCTTCGTCCTTGTGTATGCATACTCTACAAGTTACTATTAGAAGGTTCGGTATTCTTTTCATTCCTTACCCAGGGTGGCAAGACGCCCTTCGCCCTAGGAGAGAAGGAGCCTTCACAGTAAGTAATCAAGGCTCCATTCTCCTCTGAGGCAAGGGCGTCTTGAGCAGTAGGACCAAGAGCTCCCATACGGGTGGGTTAGGAACCGTCTTCAACCAACATGCTGCAAGACCCTCCGGCCGAAGGCTGCTTGTGCAGAGGACCATGTGTTGATCTTGTAATGTTTAATAAAGGTAGCAATTGTACACTATGTGGTGGCCTTACAAATGTCTTCTAGTGGTGCTTGCCTGTTAAAGGCTGCAGTTGTGGCTGCACTATGCAGAGAGTGAGCAGTAATGCCATCTGGGACTGTAGCCCCACTGGCTTTGTATGCTTCTATGATGCAATGTTTAAGCTAACTAATTGCTGCTGTAGACATCCGTTTTTCCTTAGTGGGATTGTTGATGCCTATGAACATATAGTCAGATTGTCTGATATCAGCTGTTCTACTGATGAATGTGCATATCGCTCTCCTAAGGTCCAAGGAATGCCAGGCGCGTTCCTTAGAACAAGATGGTTTTGGACAAAAGGATGGTAAATTTATTTCCTGCGATTTGTGGAATGGCGAATTCACTTTTGGACGGAAGGTCGGATCTGGTCTCAGGACCACCTTATCTCTGTGAAACACACAGAGGCCCTCTCTGATGGATAGGGCTCTAATTTCCGACACCCGTCTAGCTGAGATGATAGCCACCAAGAACAAAACCTTCATCCAAAGATATTTGAGGGGCACTGATGAGAGAGGCTCGAAGGGAAAAGCGGTGAGTGAGTTCAGCACTAGGTTGAGGCTCCATGAGGGGAACCAATGTACAACCAGTGGTTGTGTTTGAGAAACTCCTTTGAGAAAAGCTACCACATGTCTGTGTCTAGATGTAGGGACCCCTTCTGTGACAGGGATTACTGTGGTTATTGCCGCTATTTGTCTTTTCAAGGTGGAAGCTGAAAGCTTTAAGCATACTCCCTCCTGTAGGAATTCTAGGATTTTTTGTATCCCTGGATGTAAGGGATCGACTTTTTTCCTTCTCGCCCAACGTACAAATGCCTTCCAGGAGTTGTTGTAGATTCGTTGGGTGGCTGGACGCTGCGCCTCCATAATGGTGGCTGCGACCTCCTGAGAGTAACCCTTGTCTAACAGGAGACCCTTTTCAAGTGCCAGGTGATTAAACAAACCCATGTGGGGTTTGGGTGAACTAATGGGCCCTGACGGAGAGTTCCCCAGTGAGTTGGAATCTTCCATGGTTTCTGGACTGACAGCTGTTGAAGAGTTGCAAACCACGGTCTGCGTGGCCAAGGGAGCTATTAGTATGAAGCTGGCCTTCTCCTGAAAAATCATTCTTAGGACTTTGGGTAGAATGGGTAAGGACAGGAAGGCATACAGAAGGCCTTTGGGCCATGGGCTGGTCAGAGCAGCCATTCCCTCCACATTCGGATGGAAGTACCTTGTGAAGAATCTTGGTAACCTGCTGTTTGCGACTGAGGCGAACAAGTCTACCTGAGATGTGCCAAATCTGGTGGTACTTTGCTGAAAGGCATCTTGAGTGACCACTCTCCCTCTTCTACGGTCTGGCAGCTTAGCCAGTCAGCCTGGACGTTGAGGACCCCTTTTATATGTTCTGCCCGCATTGACTTGAGGTGTACCTGTGCCCATGTGAATAATGCTACCGCCTCCAGGTGTAGGGAGGAGGATCTGGTCCCTCCCTGCTTGTTTATGTGCACTTTGGTCGTGGTATTGTCCGTCCTCACGAGGACCTCGGAGGACTGACGAGAACTTGAGTAGAGCTAGTTTGACCTCTCTCATTTCTAGTAAATTGATGTTAAGTTTGGTCTGGGATGGGGACCAGCAACCTTGGGTTATGTGTCTGTTGAGGGTGGCTCCCCACCCCTTCAGACTGGCGTCTGTAAACAGTTGTAATGGCTCGTCGTGAATGTATTGGTTTGCCTTCGGTAGGTTTGACGGGAGAGCCCACCAACGTAGGCTCTGCTTTGCCTTCTGGGATATGCGTATAGGCCTGTCCCTCTTTTTGGCTATGTTTTTTTTGGAACGGCCGTATTAACCACTGGAGTGGTCTCAAGTGGAAACGGACCTAGGGTACCACCGCTATACAAGCGATCATGAGACCTAGAAGTCTTGCCAGACGCATTAGACGGGCTGACCGTGATCTGATTATGGATGATGCTAGGGTGACAATTTTGTGTATCCGTTCGGGAGGCAAAGAAAGGGAATTCTCCTGGGAGAATTCCAGGTACACCCCCCAGGTGTACCATAGAACGGGTGGGTGTCAAGGAACTCTTGTTGAAGTTGACTATATATCCATGCTCCTGGAGCACCTGTACTACTCTTGTGGTGTGATGTATGGATTGTAGCCTGAATTGGGCACAGATCAGGATTTCATCCAAGTACAGATGTACCTGGATCCCTTCCTGTCTGAGAGCCGCTACGACTGTTACGAGGATCTTTGTAAAGACTCTCGGGGCGGAAGCCAGGTCGAAGGGCAGGGCCCTGAACTGGAAATGGAATTGACCAGTTGCAAAATGGAGGTACCGTTTGTGTCATGGATGAATGGGCACATGGAGGTAGGCCTCGGTTAAGTCTACCGCCATCATGAAAGCGCCGGGTCGTAGTGACTCTATGATTGATCGTAGGGTTTCCATCCTGAAATGTTTCTGTGCTATCCTTTTGTTCACATACTTGAGGTCCAGGATGGCCCTCCAGTGCCCATTTTTCTTGGGGACGGTAAAAGAGATAGAGTAGACCCCTTGCCGTATTTCGTGTATGGGTACCTGCTCTATGGCCCTGATCTGGAAGAGATGTTGTATAGCCCTGATTGTTCTGGCATGCTTTTCCCTCTTGAGGGACGTCGGGGAAAGGATAAATCGGTCGCATGGCTGGTGGGTGAATTCCAGGAGGTAACCCTCTGATAGGATTCTGGAGACCCAGTTGTCCGGGTTGGAGGCTAGCCACCTGGTTCTGAAATACTGAAGCCTCCCCCCGACCCCTGTGGGGTTGATGTCTCTGGGTATTTGGTTTGGTGAACTTGTTACCTTTATCGGTTTTGTTGTGATTTTGGGATCTTTGAAACCTTCCGCCTCTTCAAAAGGGCCGGGAAGTATTCCAGGATCCCCTCTTGAATTTAGGTCTATACCTAGATTGGACTCTAGAGGAACAAAAGGACTGATAGTTAAAAGACCTCTGTTTCTTTCAGATTTGTCTAGGCACAGCTTGCTTTTTATCCTTGGTTTCCACAAGGATCTTATCCAATTTTTCACCGAATAGTTTTTCCTCTTGAATAGGGTAGGCCATGAGGGTGGTTTTGGCTCTAAAGTCTGCTGGCCAAGCTCTTAGCCAGAGAGCCCTTCTCAGTGATGTGAAAGAGGCCATGGACCAAGCTATGAACGACATGGAGTCTAAGGAGACATCGGCCATTAAGATGACCGCACTTAACACTCTTTCCAATCCTCCAACAACTTTGTGGTTCTCCTCGGGAACCAATTGAATGAGTTTTTTGACTCAGAGGTATGAAGCTCTAGCAAAGATGGACATAGTAGCACTGGATTGAATTGCTAGAGCCGAGGCCTCGTGTGCTTTCCTGGCCAGGGAGTCAGATTTTCTGTCCATCTGGTCACGTAAGGCCCCCACCCCGTCCTCCAGGACTAGACCTGGGTTCTGAAGGTCAGCCACCGGGGCATCTACAAGGGGTACCTTAAGCACGGACATGGCGTGTGGTGCAAGAGCATACAGCTTCTTTATATTAGGTGGCACCTGTTTTGTAGAGGATGGATTAGCCCATTCCTCTCTGACTGTTCTTAAAAAGAGTTCAGGGAAAGTAACCAGGTTATTGGACACTTTGTTTCTGGGAAAGCACTCCTTAACGCCTAGTTTTAGTTTGGGTTTGGAGTCCTCTGGGGTGACATCCTCTTTGTTTAAATCCAAAGCCAGGATGGCTTTGGCTAATAGTCCCTGATAGTCTTCTCCAGTAAATAGTCTGGTAGACTGCTCCTCTGACTGAGAGGACTCTGCCTCTGAGTCGAATTCCCCTTCTTCTCTCTCTTCATCGGAATCTACAGATGATGCTGTGGACTCTCTTTAATTTGTCTGTGGCTCTATTCCCTTTGATTTCAGTGCAGCCTTAGTTGGCCACTGAGAGGAGGCAGAAGCCTGTATTTGGGAGGAGGGAGAAGCTTGCGTCTGATTGTGGACTGATTCCTCTTCCCTGTTACTCCTGTGGGTTCAAAATGGTTGGGGTACCCCTGTTCTGTGTGGTAGTACTGGGGGCAATGCTGTGACAAGGCAAAAAGGCAAAGAATTGTATGTTGGAGTTGTAATGGTGTAAGAAGTCAGGGACATTTGGAAAGTTGATCCAGGAAGGAATAATATACATGTGTGAAAATATACTTTCTTTAAATGTATGTAAAAGCTTAGGAAGAGGGACGGAGAATGCTAGTGAGTGGTTATAGTATGCACAAGGCCATGCAGGAGAACTATAACCAGATTGCCTTGAATAAATTGCCTTGAATCTATGATATAGAGCAGAATATAGATGGTTTCTTTATGGTTACATAAAGAATGCATGCAAACCACAGTAGCCAACTAAAGGATACATAAAATTGCTGTTAACAGTCATACAGTATTTACTGATCAAATAAAGCAGGCTTGTAAATAGTCACCTATTTACACCTAGTCACCTAGGGTGAACAAAAGTTACTAGATAAGGACGCTTCAGCTACAAGGAAGATGAACTTTTATGCCATAAAAGTGTGATTTGGGTTTGCATGGAAAGATAAGGTAAGAATGCTGTGGGCTAACAACCTCCTCAGACTGAAATAAATTGTGTTTTTAAAATACAAAAAGATTATAGAAGAAAGGAATCATTTAAGAACCTGCACTCAGATATTCAGATAACACTATAAGTAGCAAGCCTGTTATCATTCAAGTACTATAAAACAGTCCAGCATGTCCAATCTTGTTTCATCAGTTCCATGAATATAAAGAAGTAAAAATTAGCTGTGGCTGCCTTTAAAGCAAAAAGCAGGGGGAGAGAGGAGGACTAAGCTAGGAAACTCAAATCAGCAAAATGATTTGCTGACTGTTATATAAAATCAATAAAGCAGAGCTAAAATAGATTCCTTTGAAATGTGGTGTTGGAGGAGAGTGTTACGGATTCCGTGGACTGCGAAAAAAACAAATCAGTGGGTTATAGATCAAATCAGGCCTGAACTGACCCTAGAAGCTAAAATGACTAAACTGAGGCTATCGTATTTTGGTCACATCATGAGACGACAAGAGTCACTGGAAAAGACCGTCATGATAGGAAAAGTTGAGGGCAGCAGGAAAAGAGGAAGACCCAACAAGAGATGGATTGACTCAATAAAGGAAGCCACAGCCTTCAATTTGCAAGATCTGAGCAAGGCTGTCAAAGATAGGACATTTTGGAGAACTTTCATTCATAGGGTTGCCATGAGTCGGAAGCGACTTGATGGCACGTAACACGCACACACACACACAGAAAAATAATTAATCAAAAACCTAAATATGCTCTCTTGTGCATTTTTAACCATACTAATATGGACAAAACACTAAATTCTGACACTAAATATATTGTGTTCAGACTATCAAGAGGGAAGGGCATGAAGAATCAAGCATTTGCTGCCTGAAAATAGCCCGTGCTGCTTTATGGATATTTTCTGTGGTATAGCAGGTAAGTCTCAATCACACTGCACTGAGTTACTCTTTTCCTTGACCAAAGATATTAAATCCTGTTAGCCAAAAAAGCAATGAGAGAAGCTGCATCATTTGGAGATCCAGATAACGAGAGATCAAGGCTCAGCTACCTTGCCCCACCCCCCGGAATGACTCCACACAGCTTCACCCTGTAAATTGTAAGGGGAAGGACACTGCCCTTTCCTCGCCAGCATGTTGAATAACATTGGTAGAATTGCTTTGGTACCCCACATCAGGAAGTGCTGTTAAGACAATCTGTGAACATGATGCATTCAGGATAACTGTGTAGTGACCCTGGTATTCCTTGGTGGTCTCCCATCCAAGTACTACCCAGGGCCAACTCTGCTTAGCTTCAGAGATCTAATGAGATCGGGTTAGCCTGGGCCATCCAGGTCAGCATGGTGTAGAGAGCAAGCCTAACATTGTGGTTAAGAGCGGTGGACTCTAATCTGGTGAAGCAGGTTTGTTTCCCCACTCTTACACATGAAGCCTGCTGGGTGACCTTGGGCTAGTCACAGTTCTCTGCTCTCTCAGCCCTACCTATCTCACAATGTGTCTGTTGTGGGGAGAGGAAGGGAAGGTGATTGTAAGCCTGTTTGAGACTCCTTAAAGGCAGAGAAAATCAGGGTATAAAAAACAACTCTTCTTCTTGGCTCAGGAGGTGTATACCATTAAATGTTTTCAGTGTGCTAGCCTATGAAATATCTTCCCATGGTAATTCAACTTGCAAAGTTTCTACACACACTGTAAGACATTCTGCTTAGGGTTGTTTTTTTAAGTGAATTTGCAACATGTGTGCCTTACTCTGCTGGGAGAAATCATTACTACCTTTAAACATTTACAGTGTATTGTCAGATGAGCTTTTATTTACTAACCATTATTTTAACTTGACTCAAGACACTGGAAGCAAATGTTCTCAGCTTTGAGACGTAGTTGGCTACTCCAGGCAAAGACGCTGTCAGGGCCAGGAACTGGGGCAGAAGTTTAGGGCTTGGCTCATGGCCCCAAGTGGGAGACCCACAAAGGCAGGCTGCAGCTTCTGCATCTGAAGGATGCATTGCCATCCAAAGGAGCATGAACATAAACAATTAAGTCCAGGTTCCAAAATTACCCAACTGCGCACGGACATCGGAACTATTTACTGGTGTTTGCAAACAGAACCCAATGAAGTTTTATTTTGACAACAGAAATCAGGACGTATCACAACACACACTGTACACCATGTCCAGAAAACATGCAGCTATGATTGTATCCTGTGTTGTGCACATTCAGCAGCTAACAACTGTATTTCTCTCATGAAAGTAGCTGTTCTACTGAATACAGAACTTGGCTAATGTTTATAATGATTTGCAAAGATTCCTTGCCATGCTTTAGCACGGTTCTTTAAGGCCATCTAGTCCAACCCCCTGCTCAGTTCAGGAAATTCAGATCTAGAACATCCCTATCAGTTCACTATTCAGCCTTTGCTTAAAAACCTTGAAGGAGGGAGAGCTTCGCACCCTGGAAACTGATTCCAATGTCAAACTACTTTTATTTTGCTTTAAAAGGTTCTCCTAACGTTCAAATAAAATCTGCTCTCCTGTAAAAAGTCCATTAGATCCCACCCTTGCCCCCTCAAGCAGCAGAAAACAATTCTTTGCCCACCTCTAGAAAGATGCCAAAACATGACAACAGATTTTCAGTCCTTTCCAGTTTTCAGCACCTGAAAGTACGGTAGTTATTGCACAAGAGGACAGAGGTGCTCATAGCAAATGAATCAATTACAACTCTTGACTGCCTGCAGCATTTGTGATCCTTTGCACGTTGGCATATTATGCAACACTCAGTCTGGGTTGTGGATTGTTTGAGGAGACATGGTAGCTTGTAGCTGAGAGGAAACACAGATGACCTGATGGACAGGGCAAGAGACATGCTGTCCTGCAGCCTCCCAATTTTTCCATCTATCAGCTCTTGACCAAGAATGAACCTGGAAAATATGCCTCCTTTCCCACACTTTTTCTCATGCCAGTTTGATTGCGGGAAAGCTACATTATGAAAATAACAACACACCAATACCTCCTAGCATGTTTGAAATAGTGCCATTGACCATCTGCGGTACATAAGCACTCCAAATAGTTGGACAACTACTCAACCTTGGAAGAGATGTACTGCAATTTCTAGCGGAAAGAAAGAAACCTAAGATGTGGCGAAGAACAGAAACATCAACTAAGGTAAAAAAAACAGTGAAAGGTAGCAGGGGTAAACTCATGAAACTTAGCTTGGGGTAACTTTGTACTTAACATGGGCCAAATAACAAAGGTATCCCAATGAGAAAATCCAGTTGCTTCCAGGATAAATTTATACCCTGGATACTTAAAAAAAAACTTATAGGAAGGAAAGGATGGATTGTAATTAATTTTCCTTCTGAGATATCATTCGCCACACTGCTAGCAACCATTTTCCTTTTTTTAAAAAAGTGATAAAGCCATTAACTTTTGAGATTTTTTTCAAGAAAAGTGCACATAGGCAGGCAATTACCACTGAGGTGCAAGTCAGAGCTACACTATTTCTTAATCATAAGTTACTCCGAGCCCTTAGAATAGAGCACAATGTTGGTCACTTTTTAAGGTCGGAGGGTTTATTTGTACAATACGAAACAAATTCATGTTTAAAACTCAAGGAAGTCTGGTTACAGCACTGAATGCACCCTCTGTCCAAGTTTCCAAATGTGATTGGACAGAAGCCTTCAAATGTAAAGAAGAAAGATGTTTGCTCCAGCAGCCTTAGGAATCTATAAGAAACGGTAATTGGATTGTTAACTTCCAAATAGGGGCCCTCCTGCCCCCTGATACCAAAAGAGCCAGTGATCAGGTAAGCAACTTCAGGCTTTCTCAAGGGATTTAAGGGGCCCAGAGAATTTGGGTTTGGGTGGTGGTTGTCCATTGATGTTCTGACCAAGTAAACAGGACCCTATCCAATAGCTGGGTTCATAACAGAAAGCCAGTTTAGTCCACATGTTCCAGATTGACAGGTCAACATAACCACCTTGACATCAAGGCTAACTCATAATGTAGTATATGCAAATAAGGTTAAAACCTAGAGAAGGTCCCACACCCTGCCACGCTTGCCTAAGGACTGTGATGGCGAGGGAATGTAGGAGTGGGTTTCCACCATGCTGTGAACCCAATAATGGAAGTATATTTGAACACATGGTCCATCAAAGTCAGTATTGTCTTCTCAAACCGGCAGCAGCTCTCCAGGGTCTCAGGCAGGGGTCTTTCACATCACCTACCTGCCTAGTCCCTTTAACTGGAGATGCCGGGGATTGAACCTGGGACCTTCTGCATGCCAAGCCACAGCCACAGCCCCACCCCTATTTAAGGTCTCAGTGTAAGTTAATTTGAGCTAACTTTTTCCAATCCTTGAATGTCAATTAATTCAACCTCAAATGATTGGGGGGGGGGGGAATCCTAACACTTCATTTAGATTATGAGAGCATATTTGGGTTTGAAATTATTACTCTGCTGAAACATACATTGTATTTTCTTTAAAATAATTTAACAGATATCTGATCATATCAATATACTATGCAAAAACAGTTTTAAAAGAGGCTGCTCCGGTTTCCATTTTAATATTGTGACTTGATAAAATATTATTTTTATGCAAACGAAATGTTTACAGTGTCTACGCCAAGCTCCCGTAGCTGGCTTATCAAGATTCTGCCCTGCTAGGCAGGAAGTCAGTAACCGAAATCCAATTATTATTTATATTAAAGCTTCTGTAAACCAGGTTTACATCAACTCCCCACTAATTTCCTGGCTAAATTTGATAATATGAGCAAAACAGTAACAAATACCAATGACGCTGCTAAATGAAAAAGCTGTTATTCAACAGAATTGGTATGGAATGCTGGGCACTTAATTAAGACTGGAACAATCTGGTATACATACAAACAAGGACCTGTCACAACTCAAAGTGGATGGGGGTAGGTGGTGGACATTTCCCCCATCCCTTCGTTTGCCCTCCCTTGCTAGGCCTTTCTGTGAGTTGGCTCCATGGAGCACACAGGATGTTCTCCTGACATCTGAGATGGGCCACCCCGTTCCAACCCTGCTTACCAGTATGCGGTGGTCAGGGGGTGGAGTAGCTATAAAACTCCCTCAGATCAATCACTCTCTCAGCCTTATCTACTTCACAGGGAGGCTGCAGGTATAATCTGAAGAATGGGGATGAGTTTACAGCACTATTCCATGGAATAAGGGGACAACGGAAGTCAGAGACCTTCAGTGATGTAACTCCAGGTACATCCAGATCATACTTTCACCAAGATGTCTTGCTCTCATGGGCATCAAGACTCAGAGACCCTGGCTCTAAGGACAGGAAGGCAAGACTCATTAAAGCCATTTACTGATAGAGAAAAGCTCTCCCTATTGATTTCCCCATCATCATTTTGGCTGCAACAAGGAAGCAGACTGTCCCCAGAGATCTTACAGGGCTTTGCTGGGGGAAGGGAAGAAGAGACTGAGAATTTCAGCTCTATGAGAAGTATTTGCCACTTTCCCATACATCATTCCATGAAGCCAGGTCAGTTAAGACCACAAGCACAGCAATAAAGAGCCAGCATGGTGTAGGGGTTAAGAACGGTAGTTTGGAGCGGTGGGCTTTGATCTGGAGAGCTGGGTTTGATTCCCCACTCCTCCACATGAGCGGCGGAGGTTAATCTGGTAAACTGGATTTATTTCCCCACTCCTACACATGAAGCCAGCTGGGTGACCTTGGGCTAGTCACACTCTCTCAGCCCCACCTACCTCACAGGGTGTCTATTGTGAGGAGGGGAAGGGAAGTTGATTGTAAGCCGGTTTGATTCTGCCTTAAGTGGTAGAGAAAGTCGGCATATAAAAACTAACTCTTCTTCTTCATCCTATCCCTGAAACATACTGAACATAGACTTCCCCTTACCCCAGTCCCATGAGAACTGGAGCAGATCCCTTCCATCACTCAAGACAGCACGTTTATCACAAAGTGTTATCGCTGTAATGCTCCTAAGGATGAGCTATGTAATAGACAAAGGTATCCTGAAAGATCCAAGGGGGAAAAATTGCTTACAGCTCTTCAAGACAATTAAATCACCACCTGACAAATATACTATGTTTTCAAACTAGGTGCCCAGAGACCAAAAGGGAGAAGAAACCCATTCCTGAACATACAAGATAATCTTATTTTTGCTTCATAACACTGTATTTGACAAATTATATAGTAGATGGAAGCCTGCATAGTTCAGAGTAGCTAATATCAATACAGCCAATATCAGACCATTTCTTGTCTTTCCAATACAGCCAATATCAGACCATTTCTTGTCTTTCCTTTCAGCAAGGGCCTTCACTATCTTTATATTTCTTTTGTACAAATACCTAAGAGAGCCAGCGTGGTGTAGTGGTTAAGAGCAGTGGTTTGGAGCGGACTCTGATCTGGAGAACTGGGTTTGATTCCCCACTCGTTCACATGTGCGGTGGAGGATAATCAGGTGAACTGGATTTGTTTCCCTGCTTCTACACACAAAGCCAACTGGGTGACCTTGGGCTAGTTGCAGCTCTCTTAGAGCTCTCTCAACTCCACCTACCTCACAGGGTGTCTGTTGTGGGGAAGGAGATTGTAAACCGGTTTGATTCTCCCTTAAGTGGTAGAGAAAGTCAGCATATAAAAACCAACCCTTCTTTTTCTAAGTCCCACCACCCTCTATTCTTCTCAAGACAAATCATTCTTTAGCATACCTAGCCCAAATTCATGTGTGTAACAGTGACTGACATAAAACATTCATTCTGAGAATGAAAGTGAACTGAAACAAGCGAAAATGACATAGACAAAATGACAGCATTCATCTCAAGTGCCTGAGAGAATGGCAGGATATAATATAAATAAATAAAACCCCTAATTTATCCCACCCTGAAAACAGGAGACTGAGAAACAAAGTTAAAGCTGTGACTTGTCCTAGATCTGCTTGCAAAAAGAAATGTGGATGGGTTAGCAATTTCCCACCCCATGGTTGTTACAAAGGAGAGATCTGATGAGAGAAGAACCATCACACTCCCGAGGTCTGCCAGGAATGTCCCTGAATGCAAGATCCCACACCATCCACATTTTGAGTGTCTGGATCAGGTCATTCAACTTCCTCCAATATCTCAGAAAATACATAGGATATAGAAAGCAAATATACCCCTCCATGTCATAAGATACAGTACTGCTACTATAATCTTCAGGACTGAATATCATCAATATATCTAATTCTCAACATGGCCAAATCTGTGGATGTGTAAATCCAAAGATTGGAGCCATGAACAGGCAAGACACAACTTTTCACACACCTGAGAATATTCCCAGGTTTCAGAAAAATATGAAATCTATAAACACAGAAACAAAAACTGGAGGTTAAACCCCCTCAAAATGAAAGTGGAGCCTGTATCTTTTAAGAAACAAATTACCTCTGTGACCACTGCTGGGCAACCACAAGAGCACTGTCCTTGGTTTCTGATGGGGGTAAGGTGATTGGCTGGCGGGTGGGAAGGAGAGAAGGAGGCAGGAAAAGGCAAGAGGCTGTGGGGGCTTTAAGGGAAGGGAAAGTGTGGGGCAGGAGAAAACGAGCTATCCCCCACAAATCCTTGCAAAAAGTCCCCCATTTTTATTATCTATTCCCACATCAAACAGTTATAACTGATAAATTCAAGTATTTATTGTTACTGTTTCCAGGCTTAAAATTAATCCAATTCAAACAACTGGTTCTTTTTCAACTTCATTCATTATTCAAAAATTATGCACAAACTCAGAAAACATACATCTTCATTTGTATCTAAAGTATGACTATTTTATATATTCCAATCATAGCCCACAATTATACTTTGGGTCCCAAGAAAGACCTATAAAGGCAGATAATGCTGCTAAACCTAAGCAAGTCTTGGTCTGGTTAGTACCTGGATGGGAGACCATGGTCTAATTTTCTCAAAGGAAAAAATATAAATATAATACAAATCTTTAAGGCCATCCATGAAACCAAGTACTTGGGCAAGTGACAGAGGAAGACTTTAGTGGAAGGTTTTAGTTGCACTCCTAAGCATGCTTTTGTGAAAGTACAGCCTACGGACTATTGCTTTGGTACAAATTAATTTAAAAGATCATGATGCCATTACCAAAAAAAAAAAAAAAACAGCCCACCACGAAATCCACTTGAGCATTACTGGATATGGTCTTGTCCGTGCATACGCCAGTATGCATAACGGGAAACATGCATACCAGAAACACAGAGGACCTCCCTATGACAGTTATACGCAGATATTCAGTTCTATCGAGAATGATTTCCCGTATAATATTTTTAATGTTTTCCAATATATATAGTAAAAGATTTTGCAAGTTTGTAATTACAACTATTTGTCTCATGATAATTTTCACTTATTATATACTGTAAATATTTACTGCTAATACAATATTAGGGATAAAATGAACGCACACATAGCATAATAGTTCTGAAAGAACAGGGCAGGGCACTTGCAAAGAAAAAAAATGCAAAGACATAAATCTATACTGTCAGTTCAGTAAGATTCCAGGGGACTTTAAAGGGATTTTTTCCAGTGCAAAAGGTAGACCTGGGAACCTCCAAAGGGTATGATTAATCGCAAGAACCAAATAGAACTGGCGGCAGCAATTCAGCAGGCGTGGCCTCTGCTCCTCCTTAGCAGGCATGTTAATTTCATTTACTCAATTTATAATCAAGGCCATTACAGTTTCGTTCATTTCAGCACACACAAAATAAACCACTCAATATTTTGCCAAGTAATTAGGCCACAGGAAAAAATCTACATTCTTGGAAGACTACAGTCGATTTCATTATGCTCGTGAAGTTTTAGCACAGAATATTTGGAGTCTCAAAGGCTCTTTTTTGTGTGTGTGGAAGTTACAGCGTATAAAACTACCCAAGGAAGATAGGAAGGGCATCAAACTAGCATCAATGACATAGCCAAAAAAGTCAGCCTGCTCCTCAACCACTTCAGTTCAATATTACTCAAGAGAAATTACTAAGTATGAGTAAACCATCAACTAGTCTTTTAATCATACCCAGGAAATGGACGGTGCAATTAATCCTAAGCATTTTTACTCAGATGAATTGCTCGCCTTTACATTTTTGTTAAAGTACCATTATAATTTTTGTGTTATTTTGTAATCCTAACTTCATAGATTAAACGTATATTGTCATTGGTTATGATCTTGCGTACAGCAAGCCATCCATATAGCCTACGGTGATTCGGGATCACTAAAATTTTATATTTTAAATGGGGAGTGGGGGAGAGACACTGGTGTCTCTTTATTAGCAGTAAATGCCTGGTGAGGGGAATCAACCCAAACCACCACCCTCTCTTCCAAAGGCCGGAAGTTCCCTTAAGTCTACGGAATTGTGTTGATGGATAGAAGCCAAGGCGTTCATTAAAGGCTCCAAGTAATTAAGCAGGTCCTTTTAATATAATTCTTACAAAATCTCTCTCAAGCATTTTTCCCTTATATATATTATCCATTCAAGAATAATTAGACATAAACTCAGGTACTCTTGTTTTCCCTCAGATGCCAATGAGGGAGCAGAACTATTGTTAGGTTTCCAAAAAGTTATGACAAGAACAGGCACAAGAAAAAAATGTTAGTGCATAATAAAGCCTCAACAATTGGGAGTGTTCTTGCACCTGAATCTTCCAAGACAGATTCTGACACCACCAAGTTTCTGCACAGTGATCAAAGAAAACTGATCCCATCCTTTTTTGAGCCAGCAGCTCAAAAAAGACATTGCTTGGAAAATAGTGAAACACATTTTTATAGAAGATATGTATGCAAGCGTTGCACAACCATGCATCAGTATTTCTGTTTCAAGCTTGGTTTTCTTATTTCACTGCAAACTGTGACAGTTCGTTATGTGTTTAACCCCCCCCCACCAACCACACATTGTTTCACCCTCATTCAAAACATACTTAGGAATCATGAAGCACCGTGACCATATGGACAGCTGGGAACAAAGATTTCTTACACCGCAAAGGTGCTAATAAAAATGCTTTAAATTCACGCATTATCTTGTATTCCATTCCAATTTTATACAAAGCTGGTGTTATTTTTAATGTCAACGTTGAACAATATGAGCATATAACCAAAATAACAACAAAAATTAAACCAAAGACTGTGATTATCTGCCCAGTCAAACATTGGAAAGGAGACCCACTCCTGTAGACCCGCATTTGAAAGAAGTCCCCATACCAAAAAGGTGCCATTTCTCAGCCAGCCGCACCCCTTTTGTCATATTAAAACACCCGGCCCCAATGCAATCTGTCGAACAGTTAAGCCAAAAGTGTTTCAACCAACACAATGACTTCCTACCGGCTTCCACCGTGCTAAAGGGGGTTCGAAATTCAGACACCCAGCCCAAAATTGGTTTGCAGACCACTTTTCGTCACACCCACTGGCTACTTACCAGCCGCAATGCCGAGCAGCAAGGTGGCATTAGAAAAGAGCAGCACCAGGAGAAGGTGCTGCTGCAGCAAGGCAGTCATATTTGGGAGATATGGGGGGAGGCAGTAGGCAAGGGAGGTGTATAATTTTTAAAAAGCAACAATCCCGACAGGAAGAAATCTCATGTCCAAAGCGTCTATTAAAAAAAACAACCCTCTTGGTTTACAGCAATCCAGTCTGAAAGGGCAAATGGCAGAGAAGTGGAGCTGCCCCAAGCCTTACTCCATTAGGCGAACCCGTCTTCATATTTCAAGGCTCCGCTTCCCTCCTCGGCTCTTCTGCAAGGGAGATTGGGGGGGGGGGAAAAGGAGTTTTTCGGTTCTCAAACCAGCAGGTCCTTCCCTTCCCCGAGACAGGCGGCCATCCTCAGGAACACCTAAAGCCCAGACTCCCTTCTTCTCCCCCAGCATCGAAGAAGCAGCCCTCCGATCTCACGCACATCTTTTCCAGAGGTGAAGAGGGCAGCAGGAGGAGGAGGAGAAAAACCGATTGTCACTTATAAGCCGCTTTCTCAAAATCCCCCCACCCCTTTCCCTGTCCAAAAAAAAAGGCAGATATACGGACTGCGGGTTGTTAAAGGCCGAGGTTTTCCCAGGAAGGGGCGTGTGGGGAGAAACCAACCCCCAAGCCCACATTAAAATATATTTCTCTCTCCCTGTCGTTTCTTAGGGAGAGGAGGAGAAGCAGCCCCCCCTTCGCAGTCACTTCACATTTAAAAACAACAAGGCGTCGCCTCTTTCGCAAGGGACGTCCTGTTGCCCCATGGCGGGTCTGGAAAAATGGAAAATAATGGGGGGGGGGGGTATTCCGCTCCCTGCAGGCACGATATTGGAAAAGGGAGAATTGGGGGGGGGCAGAAAAAACCCACTTCGATTAGGTGGGGGGGAGGCAGGAAAAAGGGGGAGAGGGAAGAGCTCCTTCTGGCATCCACCGGCGAGGCCTTTCCCTCCCCTCCGAGCCTCTTGCTCCACCACGGTTGGGAAGGGGGGAGCCTCTCCTCGGCCTCCCCTCGCGGACGGCGCCTCGTCGGAAGGTAGGGGGGGGTGTTTTCGGTCGTGGCCCGGTTCGCCCCCCCTCAGGCCGAAGCCTTCCCGGTCCTCCACCGCCGCCTCTGGGCAAGTATGTGGCAAGAGAGACGTCTGGGCGGGCGGGGAAGGCGGGAGCGGAGGGAGGGGGGCCCTTCTCGCGCCGCCTGCCCGTCCCCGGCGGCTCGGGCCCGGCTGGCTGGTCGGCCGGCAGCGGCGCTTCTCCTCCCGCCCCCTTTCTCTCCCCACCTCAGGCCAGACACAAAGGGGAGCCGCCGTTCAACCGCCAGCCTGAGCAACCGGCCTGTGGGCCCCGCCCACTCCTCGCCCCGCCCACTCCTCCTGCTCTCGCGCCAGCCAGCCAGCCAGCCGGCGCCACCCCAGGCCTCCGACCATAGAGGCGGTCCTCCGCGGGCGGGAGAGAGCGGGCCCGCCCGTCCCTGCCAGGCTCGCCCGTCTCGTTGGTGGTGGAGATGGGGGGGCAAGTGGTCCAAACCGCACGGGAGGTTCCGCACTTGTATTCCCACCGGTGTATTAAGAGTTTGAAAATGTTATAAAAAATACTGTTCGCACTTTGGCCCCTTTAGCTGTGAAGACGTCTTCCAACCATTTATAAGCCGTGGTATCCAAAAACCCTTTTAAAGCGATGTTTTTAATAACATTTTCAAACTCTTAATACATCGCTGGGAATACAAAGTGCGGTAACCCCCATCAGCATTGTCTACTCGGACCGGCAGCGGCTCTCCAGGTTCTCAGGCAGGAGTCTTTCACATCACCTACTTGCCTAGTCCCTTTAACTGGAGGTGCCCGGAATTGAACCTGGGACCTTCTGCGTGCCAAGCAGATGCTCTACCAACTGAGCAGCAAATCCAAATCGAAACCTCCCATGCGTTTTCACCCAGAGAGAGCAAGAAACACACAGGAGGTTTTGCCTTGGGTTTGCCTCTCTCTAGACCAGTGGTTCTCAACCTTTTTTGCTCCATTCCCCTCTTTCACCATTGTTCAGAATATAATTCCCCCCCTTCCCAAGATAGTCTGTTATTAAAAACAAATGCAATTTTACAGATTGTACATAATCTACAGGACATCACACTTTGCTGAATGGTTGTCCCAATCCCCCCTCACGGAACCCTAAAATTCCCCCCTTGTTGAGAACCCATGCTCTAGATGCACATTTTGCCCGTCCACATTCTCAGAACTCTGCATGGGGCCTTGTTGTTGAGTTTGGAGAATTTGGATGGGGGAAATGTGCATCTAGAGAGCAGCAAATCCAAGGCAAAACCTCCCATGCATAAATGGCCAGAGAGAGAAATGCATGGGAGGATTTGCCTTGGGTTTGCCTCTCTCTAGGTACACATTTTGCCCATCTGAATTCTCAAAATTCTGCATGGGGTCTTACTGTTGTTTTTTCTTCTCTCTTTCTGCCACCCCTGGGTCTTTTCTTGCTCTTCACCGCTGTGAGTGAGTGGACTTTGAGCAGCTTGTAACTGTGCGGGGCGCTTCTCCTGACTAGGTTTATTGAGAAGTAAATCTCACAATTTAGTGGGGCTCCCAAGTTAAGAGCGCCTATAACTGGACCCTTGGTGCTTGTTCCCTTATATAAGTCAATAAGAGATGTCGACTGTTCGTGTATTGTATGCATTTCTTGATCGAACAACAAAATCAGTATAGGCTAACACACTATCAAATTATATTAACAATATTATTTATATTCCATATAAACCTTACACTCCACAGTAGTGTAGTACAATACAAGAACAACCATGTATCACACTTCTGTAATTGTCTACAACATTAACAATGTGTCCCTAAATTGTACAATTGTTCAACACAATGAAGGAATCATGTCAATCACAGCTCATGGTATATGCATGTAAATTTCACAGCCAAAAGCATATAGTTGTTGAAGCAAATGTGAAACAGATTTCTATGGGCTTATCTGGATTGATATTCACATTTGCTTCAATAACGACGTTTATTATACCATGAGTTGTTAGTGACATGATTCCTTCATTGTGTTGAAAAATTGTACAATTTAGGGACACATTGTTAATGTTGTAGACAATTATAGAAGTGTGATATAGTTGTTCTTGTATTGTACTACGCTACTGTGGACTGTAAGGTTTATATGGAATATAAATAGTATTGTTAATATAATTTGATAGTGTGTTAGCCTATACTGATTTTGTTGTTGTATTTTTGGTATAGAGGTGTTTCTTTCTGTGGTTTCTTGTTTTGAATTATTTTTTTCTCACGTTGTAATTCAGTTTTACGTTTATTATAGATCTTAGGCTATTTTTACTGCATTGCTAATTGTTGTAATCTGCCTCGAGGGTCATCAAGAAAGACGGGCTATAAAATTCTCACCCGCTTTCTTGGTCTGCAGTAACTACCCCAACTTTGAATTTGTTAGCACAAGCAGAATAAAAACAAGGCAACTGATAATTAACAAAGACCTTTTAAAATAAAAATCCAACATGAGCAAAATGCCCAGTGTTCTTTTTTGGGAGGGGGGAGGGAGCAGAAACACAGGAAGTGAATAAAGACGGGTGATAAGTGAAGTAAAATTACTGTAAATCAAAGATCGTACCAGATTTAAGATATGAGACTTCGTGTAGGTTTCTTGTTCAAGAGGGACTTATTTCCGTTCAAGAACATTGTAGGATCCATGACCATTTCGCTAGGCTAAAGAATGTGTGTGGTTTTTAAAAAGTCTGGTATTCAGCCATTGCAAGTCTATAACATACCTAGGGATAAACACAATGGAACTTCTGAGTATTCCTGCATAAAATTTGGCTGCGCACCATCATATGTAAGATGTGTACCAAATATGGACACAGAAGCTTTGGAAGATCATTATTGTGGCCTCAAAGGGCTTGGAGATCTAAGGGAAACTAAAGAGCCTCTTCCTGTGATTATACTAGTGCATGCTGCTAGGTTTGCCAACCCCAGCTTGGGCTATTTCTAGGGATTTAGAGGAGGTGCCTGAGGAGGGGAGGGAACTCAACAGGGATATAATGTCACTCTAGGATTTCTGTTTCTCCTAGACTCTATGGTATACCATGGACCGACAGCGGTATACTGTGAAGTGGGGCAGCTGCCCAGACCTAGGACTTCTGGTGGGGCCCACTGATGCTGACACCTACACATCTCCTAACCCTCACATTCACACCCTTCCCCTGCCTGCTTGCAAAGGCTTTGTCACTTACAAAGTATTTCACATACTTTAAGGTAGACCTGTATTAGTGTTCTGTATAGTGCAGATGTGTGAGTCAGCGTGGTGTAGTGGTTAAGAGTGGCGGACTCTAATCTGGAGAACTAGGTTCAATTCCCCGCTCTTCCTCCATGTAATAGCCGAAGATCTCCTGCTATTACAACTGATCTCCAGCCGATCGAGATCAGTTCCCCTGGAGAAAATGGCTGCATTGGCAATTGGATTCTATGGCATTGAAGTCTCTCCCCTCCCCAAACCCCATCCTCCCCAGGCTTTGCCCCAAAAACCTCCCACCGGTGGTGAAGAGGAACCTGGCAACCCTACTGCCAGCACCCATCAATGCTCCCAAGCCTTGCTATCTAGACCTTAGGGCACTGCTCCACAGGAGACCTGACTGGCTGGCTTGCAGAGCACAAGACAGCTGCAATCCTAGGTGCCAACCCTACTGAATAATGTTGGCCTTACTTCTGCTTCCCAAAGCTCTGCCCTGTTTTTCCAGACTGCAAATGAAAGGACCCCTGTAAGAGCCAGTGTGGTGTAGTGGTTAAGAGTGGTAGTTTGTAGCGGTGGACTCTGATCTGGAGAAGCAGGTTTGATTCCCCACTCCTCCACATGAGCGGTGGAGGCTAATCTGGCGAACTGAATTTATTTCCCCACTCCTGCACATGAAGCCAGCTGGGTGACCTTGGGCTAGTCACACTCTCTCAGCCCCACCTGCCTCACAGGTTGTGGGGAGGGGAAGGGAAGGGGATTGTAAGGATCTTCTTCTTCTTCTTCTTCGAATTAACCTTAATATGCACTGTGCTGCCCCAGCAGAAAGCGAAATGTTACATAGAAAATGTTTGTAGTAGTTAGCCTCTTCTGATCCACATGGAGCAATCATCCCAGTAAGGTAGATTGTTCCAGCAAATTACCCTTTCTTTCATTACATACTCTTTGAAACCAAGATTGGTGGGTCTTTGATGTTTCTTATCTGCTCACTAGTATCCCTGGTTTACACAGCTGGTTAACAGCTGGTATCTACATATCTTATTTATTCCATGCTGGATTCATCCCCTAAACCAGAGTTTCCTTATCTCAGCCTTTGTTACAGACAGGGAATTCCATTGTTCATTTCTTTCCCATAAAGGTTTTCTAGATTTTTTTAACCCCTTGAAACCCTTTTATTTCAGATCGCTGATTGTACACTTTTTAACTTGCTTGTCCTGGAATTACCTACAATAGTCAACATTTTTCTTGTGGAAGTGCACAAATCAAAAGTTGAATTCTACCTCCGCTGACATAAAGGGGACATTTTCCAATCCCAGTTCAGGCACATGTTCTTTCATGCTCTGTTTTAATTATGAAAGACACTTAAGGAATTGCTAGGATTTTGTGTGATCCTGCCTGCCCAAAAACCTGCTGGGTAGCTTTCAGCTGTTGATGGAAAGATATTTACCTATACAGTTTTTTTTTTTTGCAACAACACCAGTAGCTATGTATGATATGTACCAGAAATATGCAGTTTGTCATATGGGGAAAGTCCTACTGTTTTGGGTGGCTGCTGATCGGAGTAATTGTTTAAGATGATTCACCAGCCGTTTAGATTGCTTCCTCACTGTGGTGGAAAAGTTGTAATTTAAAAACAAAACAAACATAAGGTATGTAAAAGTGTAAATTATCCATATGATTACTTTCCTTCGCTGAATCCATGAGCTTTGCACTGGCGGTTTAATCATGTTTCTGCTCAAATACCCAACTGAAGTCCAATCTCCATCATTCTAGAGCCAGGCTCCCCACCATGGTACCTGTGGGCACTCAAGTGCCTGCTGAAACCTTTTCTGGCATCCACCAAGTGCTTTTAGAAACAGGGTGGGGCTTTTTTCCCAGTAGGGCTTCTGATTGGCCATTAGCAATTTGATCGACTGTCCAGATTAAAATAACTTTGTTTTACGGTAGCTGCCACCAGTGTGGGCAAGTTTTATTCTCTCTCACTTCTCTTTCCCACTGTATTTTAAAAAATATTCCTCTTCTCCCTTGCGGTCGGGCTTCCTCTGTGCGCATGAGAGCCAGCGTGGTGGAGTGGTTAAGAGAGGTGGTTTGGAGTGGTGGACTCTGATCTGGAGAACCGGGTTCGATCCCCCACTCCTCCACATGAGCGGCGGAGGCTAATCTGGTGAACTGGATTTGTTTCCCAGCTCCTACACATGCAGCCAGCTGGGTGGCCTTGGGCTAGGCACAGTTCTCTCCGCCCCACCTACCTCACAGGGTGTCTGTTGTGGGGCAGGGCAGGTGATTGTAAGCCGGTTTGATCCTTAAGTGGTAGAGAAAGTTGGCATATAAAAACCAACTCTTCTTCTCCTCCTCCTCCTGCAACAGCCCTTTCGTGATTGCGCCCACCACCCTGTGACAGAATTTCAAAGGTTTCCACAGGCTCAAGAGGTTTGGGGACCCCTGATCTAGAGATAATTTCAAGACTGTGGTGACTACATTGTGTGGATGCTTGTCCGAACAACATATGAAGAATGTTGAGCTGGGTCTGCTGTGCTATCTTTTGCCTGGTGGGGAACCTGAGCCTACTTTGTCGATCCTTGCATCTCCATGCCAGGGTACCTGTGGAATGTAACCCTCCCAAGAGGGGGGGGGGGGAAATAGTCTTAAATTCAGCAGGTTTGCTTTCCCACCATCTGTAAGACCTCCCTGAGACAAAGGAAAATTTGAGCGAGTTTGGCAGGTGTTGTCTGCACAGCTTGATCCTTTACATGTTTTCAAAAGTGAGTAATCGTGTGTAATGGAACTTAGTCTGAAATAAGTGCGCATAGGCTTACAGTCTAGGTCAGAAGGCAGGCTTGTGGGCCAGGATTCCACGGGCGTATAATGTGCTTTAAGACCCCTGGATTCACCAAGGGGGCCAAAGCTACCTTGGAATATGTTTGATGGATACCGAAGACATTATCCACATGGACCAGACAGTCGTCTTGACTCTCTAATGAGTATTACAATGGAATCGAGTTACCTATAAAAATTAGACTGAGAAAGAAGAGGAAGGGGAAGAGGAAGAAGAGCTGGTTTTTATATGCCGACTTTCTCAACCACTTAAGGGAGAATCAAACCAGCTTACATTCTCCTTCCCTTCCTCTCCCCACAACGGATACCCTGTGAGGTAGGTGAGGCTGAGAGAGAATGACTTGCACAAGGTCACCCAGCTGGCTTCGTGTGTAGGAGTGGGGAAACAAATCCAGTTCACCAGATTAGCCTCCGCTGCTCCTGTGGAGGAGTGGGGAATCAAACCCAGTTCTCCAGATCAGACTCCACCGCTCCAAACCACCATTCTTAACCACTACACCACACTGGCTCTCTTGATTAGCGAATGGTGAGTCTGGAGAGCAGAAACATTTGGATGTAGCAGCAATCTCTTGCTTCTGTGCCAAAACTCAAATGTTGCAGTCGAGCCCATTGACCCAACTAATAAAAAATACTATTTTTTGCATAAACGTGTTTGAATTCCATCAGAATCTGAGTCAAGGGGCAGACTGATAAGGGGTGTTTGGGGACAGGACAGGGCACATGGTGTGGATAAATGAAGCAAATAGGGGAAGGAAGTGGACAGCAGGAAATGAGAGTGGAGAAAGTATGTGCATAGCATAAAGGTTGCATCTTATTTATTAATTTAAAATGTTTATTAGCTGCATTTCTGCCTTCTGGAACTCAAGGAGGCTTACGATGTAAATAAAACAACCATAAAAAGACATAAAAGTCCATAATTTAAAATCACAAATGTGTCCTAAATAAACTGTCTTAGCCATTCAGTGTAGGGTTGCCAACCTCCAGATGGTGGCTGGAGATCTCCCGCTATTACAACTGATCTCCAGCCAATAGAGATCAGTTCCCCCTGGAGAAAATGGCCGCTTTGGCAATTGGACTCTATGGCATTGAGGTCCCTCCCCTCCCCAAACCCCACCCTCCTCAGGCTCCACCCCAAAAATCTCCAGGTATTTCCCAACCCAGAGCTGGCAACCTAACTCAGAGTGAAGGCATTTCAATCCCTAACACTGCAATTCTACACAGAGTTAAATGTACCTCTAAGCCTATTGAAGTAAAGTCTGTTATTATTATTTTTTAAAATATTGTATTTTAATCATATTGTTAGCTATTTTGAACATGAAGAGGAACCGGGATATAATTTTAAAAAATAAATAGGCCAGCAGTGCCTGCTCACAGGAAAGCCTTTTCCACCGATTGAATGTTTTATCATGCTTCAAACCAAAGGCCCCTAAAATAACCTTGGCAACGAACAGCCACGATTTCTCAAAATAAAAATAGGCAAAAAGCCAACGGTGCAAATGAAGAAGAATCTTTTATTATTCGGGTTAAAAAAATCCCTACACGTTTTGCAACGAAGCTTCTTCAGGGGAAGAATCTGCTAGTCCTTAAATGTTCCCCCCCCCCCCACAGCGAGAATGCAAGATCTTTCAACCTGGGCCACACCCTACAGAAAGATAGCCCCCGCACCTATGGCTTGTATTGACAGCATATGCAAAATCAGTGGGACTGCAAAGAAAGCGTGCAGACAGCTAGACAGCGAAGCAAGCTTGAGTCTTCTGCCAGGAGGCCTCATAACCTTGGTATCTCTTGATATGCGGCGAATTCTTATCGTATCTTCCTGACCTCCAAGTCAGCCGCAATGGAATCTCAGAAGTCAAATGTGTCGAAAGAATCAGCTCCTGTATTTTTCCACAGATATGAGCAGAATTGGGCTGTTTCCTCGGGCTGCGTACGCATTATTATTTCTGTAGACTGGAGTCTCTCTTCCCCCACTGCTTCATTGACGCTTCCTGACAGCTGTGCAAAATTTCTAGTTATAAATAGGGTTGCCAACCTCCAGGTTCTAGCTGGAGATCTGCTATTGCAACTGATCTCCAGCCAGTAGAGATTAGTTTACCTGGAGAAAACGGCCGCTTCGGCAATTGGACTCTATGGCATTGAAGTCCCTCCCCAATCCCCGCCCTCCTCAGGCTCCACCCCAAAAACCTCCCACCAATGGCAAAGAGGGACCTGGCAACCCTAGTTATAAAACCCTGCTTCAGCCTTCTGTAGGGGGAAAGAACCTGGGTTTTCTCTCTCTCTCTCTTTTTTTTAATAAGCCACCCTGGAAATTGCTTGATCATATGAATTGCGTTGCCAACCTTCAGGTGGTGGCTGAAGATCTCCAGCTATTACAACTGATCTCCAGGCCCCAATTGAGGAGAAACAGGAAATGGGGGTTTCACTTGCCTATTCCGGGCTCCTCCCGGGAACTACAACATAATGAGTTTTGTCCATATTGCCAACAAAACCAGAGCAGAGGCCATAGGAAAGGTGGTTAGGAGCGGCGGAATCTAAATCTGGTGAACCAGATTGGTTTCCCCACTCCTCCAACTGGGTGACCTTGGGCTAGTCACAGCTCTCTTAGAGCTCTCTCAGTCCCACCGACCTTACAGGGTGTCTGTTGTAGGGAGGGGAAGGGAAGGTGCTTGTAAGCCCGTTTGATTCTCCCTTAAGTGGTAGAGAAAGTCGGCATATAAAAACCAACTCCTCCTCTTCTTCTTCTTCCTCCTCCTCTTCTTCCTCCTCCCCCTGAGGCCTCTCCCCTCCCCAAACCCCACCCTCCCCAGCCTCCATCCCTAAAATCTCAAGGTATTTCCCAACCCAGAGCTGACAACCTTAGTCTGCAAACGGGTTGTCATTTTATACCATATTTGCCATGCTGTTTCCTGGAAACATCTCAGAAGGGTTTAACTCATGAATATTTGGAACAGTTTAAGCATCCACAGCAGAACATTCATTTGAATTAGGGTTGCCAGTTCCAGGTTGGGAAAGACCTGGAGGTTATGGGGGCGGAGCCTGAGGAGGGCAGGGTTTGGAGTGGGGAGGGACTTCAATGCCGTAGAGCCCAATTGCCAAAGCGGCCGTTTTCTCCAGGGGAACTGATTTTTATCGCCTGGAGATCAGTTGTAATAGCGGGAGATCTCCAGCCACCACCTGGAGGTTGGCGACCCTAATCTGAATCCGGATTCCCGCCGTCCACATTCAGCACTCTGTCGACTACACCAAACTCTAATCATCCAGCAGAATGACCTCATTGAAGGATAAAAGTCAGACAGTCAAAGGATGTCGAGGTTATAGCTGAGGAGGAGCGGTGCATTGGCTGGCAAGAGATAGCACTCATCCCTCCCCACAAGGAATGGCTCTGAAGAGGGAGAGAAGCAGAGGGTGGGAGACAGTAGGGTAGGGTTGCCAACCTCCAGGGGGTAGCTGGAGATCTCCTGCTATTATAACTGATCTCCAGGCGACAGAGATCAGTTCCCCTGAAGAAGATGGCTGCTTTGGCAATTGGACTCTATGGCACTGAAGCCCTTCCCCTCTCCAAACCCTGCCCTCCTGAGGCTCCGCCCCCAAAATCTCCAGGTATTTCCCAACCCAGAGCTGACAACCCTACAGTAGGGGCAACAAAAGTGGGCATCCTGCCACCAGGATGGCCAGTGGTTTGGGGTTAGGGTTGCCAGGTCTCTCTTCATCACCGGCGGGAGGTTTTTGGAGAGGAGCCTGAGGAGGGTCCCGTTCACCCAGGGGGGCAATCCCCTGCCCCCCTGTTGCCCCCGCCGCTCTAAGTGGCAAGGGGATAATTTTTTTAAAATGCAATGCCAGCTGAGGAGTCACATAATTGTTCATAAAAAATGATAGTTTTTACCATTACTAGTGCTACCTGTGTCTCTTCTGATGTGACGTCACAGCCGGTGTCTCGGCTTTCCCATATCCCCACCCACAGCGCTCAACCCTCGCTACTACAGTATTAGCCAATCCTAATAGAACTCACTGTTGTGACAGCTGACAACAACTGGCCAGCACACAAAACAACTACGTGTAAGTCCCTCAAACAACCCATAAAGCAGAAATGTGCATACTAGAACCAGAGCTTCTGATCCCGTAAACAGCTCTCCCTGCATTTCTTCGTGATCTCTGACGAAGTCTCTGGCTTAGGTGACGTGCAAAACGACTCCTTGGGCGTTGTCTGGATCAGAATGTCTTGAGGAAGTGGAGTCTAGGGACAGCCAAAGCATTTTGTTCTTTCATTTCCTGACCATTTTTAAACCAGACGACTTCCTAGGAGCCAGAAGGAGCTGCCGAAAACTCTACCAACGAATTCCACCCTATTTTCATGCATTTCTGCCTAATACCCAATTTGCAAAGAACGGGTTTGCGAGACAACGTTCCCTTCCGAGATAAGGGCCTGTACATTTACAGAAACAACTCAGTGCTGGACAAGATTTAGCATTTTGACTGCAAATAAAATTCATGTCCCACTGTGCTGTGACATTGCTTTTTCCTCCCCAAGGAGAATGCTTTTTGTTCCTGCTTTGAGGGCTATTACATCCATTAGCGTTCCCGGCTAGTGCTTCGTAAGCAATACGCGGCCCATCTACACTTGTTAAAGGTACGCATATAACTAAAATAACAAATATTGCCTTGCTCTAATGACTGATCTAAAGCCAAAGAAGCACACCATTAAATTGATAGCGTACAAAGTTAGAATCTTTTCCAGCTACAAAAAGGGATGTGGAACACATCTAGGATAGCCATCAGGGAAATAACCAGAAATAGAAATGACTAAAGATAGATAAATGTTTCATCCGTGGCCAGAAGTTAAGAGGCCAGGCTGGACTCTGAAGTTTTAAAGAGATTCGACATTCTCTGATTCTGTGAGGTCTAGAATAAACCACAGTGGAAAATAATTTCCTCACAGAGGTTGCCAGGTACACCTTCGGATATCTGGGATGTAGGACTACCCATGGTGGTAAATTTGGATCAGGGATGAGTTCCACTATTGTTCCAGGAATTGACCCTAAAACTTGGGAGGTAATAATAGTGGTAGGTATCCAGCGGTCATTTCCGGCTTGCTCTTCGAGATGAGGCCTAAACTTGCAAAGTAATAATAATGGTAGGTATCCAGCGGTCATTTCCCGCTTCCTCTTGGAGCAGTATTGCAGTCCAAGCTCTGCTCATGACCTGAATTCAATCCCGACGGAAGTCGATTTCAGGTAGCCAACTCAGGGTTGACTCAGCCTTCCCTCTTTCCGAGGTCGGTAAAATGAGTAGTAGACGACTGGGGAAGGCAATGGCAAACCACCCCGTAAACACAGTCTACCTAAACTTGTGAAATAATAAGAATGGTTTGTATCCAGAGGTAATTTCCCACTTCCCCTTCAAGGTGGAGCCTAAAGTGCCACCCAAAATGTTGGTCCGGGGTGGGGGGAGAGGCGGCTAAAAAGATAGCTACCGATTTTGTACTCTTGTTGAAGCAACACTGAAACACTAACAGATTCCCCTGAAGAAGCCTGTTGGCAAAACATGTAGGCAATTTTTAGCTGAGTGATAAAATATATTTTTATTTTATTTGCACCGTCATCCTTTGAAATCGTCTGCTGGATCCAACAGCCCAGAGCTTCTACACATAATCACTGAGTCATTGCAAATAAAAAATAAAAAAATAACCATATCTAGGCCTGGAGGAAGTCATTTGCTTTCAGACCACCATTGGTATAAGAGCTCTGTGTTTCAGCTAGCAAAAGGGATCCGTGCAATCTAGCCACTAGGGCTTGGCGCCACGGGCTTCTTTCGCAATTGACATTTTAAAAATCTGGGAACATTTTTTTACTCTTTCAGGAGACGTTGAAGACAAGGACAAACGTCAGCTGAAGAATGCCTCTCCTTAACATGGTAAAGCACAGTTGGTATAAATGGTTCGAAGGCTTTCTGATTCACTCATGCATAGGGTTGCCAGGTTCCTTTGCCACTGACTCCGTTTTTGGGGCGGAGCCTGAGCAGGGCGGGGATTGGGGAGGGGAGGTACTTCAATGCCGTAGAGTCCAATTGCCAAAGCAGCCATTTTCTCCAGGTGAACTAATCTCTATCGGCTGGACATCTAGGGTTGCCAACCTCCAGGCACTAGCTGGAGATCTCCTGCTATTACAACTGATCTCCAGCCGATAGAGATCAGTTCCCCTGGAGAAATCAGCCGCTTTGGCGCTTGGACTCCATGGCATCGAAGCCCCTCCCCTCTCCAAACCCCGCCCTCCTCAGGCTCCACCCCAAAAACCTGCCGCCGGTGGTGAAGAGGGACCTAGCAACCCTGTGGACATCAGTTGTATTAGCAGGAGATCTCCAGCTAGTACCCGGAGGTTAGCAAAAGAAGAGACAAGAATTCCAGCAACGTGGACCACAAATAGCCTCTCTCTCTCTCTCTCTCTCTCTCTCTCTATATATATATATATGCTTTTCGGTGGTTGTTAGTGACAGTTCCATTTATAGTTTCATCACATGTATTATTGTATGGTGCATTTGCAATATTTTTTGTTGTAAATATATATATATATATATATATATATATATATATATATATATATATATATATATAAATAATAATAATAATAAATTATTATTAATTTATATTTATATAAATTTATATTTATATAAATATAATAATAAATTATTATTAATTTATATTTATATAATAAAAATAAATAAATAAATAGAGAGAGAGAGAGGGGGGGGCTATTTGTGGTCCATGTTGCTGGAATTCTTGTCTCTTCTTTTGCTAAGTACCTGGAGGTTGGCAACCCTACTCATGCAAGGGTTATGATACTTAGGCATGTAGACTGCTTGATTTCACATTTGCATAGATAATTCCATACAAAAACGAAACCAGTCCGGTTAACGTGTGTTACAAATCACACCTGCATCCCAGGTGCTAACCTTTCGTTCTGAAAATTTGTTTGTTTCAAAACCCAGTGGATCGGTGTTGACGCATTCAGCTCAATTTCTGCCCAAGCTCTTGATTTCTTTCAAAAACAGATAGAAGTCAAGTTGCACTTGCAATGAATTCAGCAAATATACTTGTGAGCATTTTTGCATTTAATGCAGAGGGTGATTCTGTATTCTTACTAAGGCTTTACACGGATATTAGTTTATCAGCCAGGCCATCAAGGTTTTTAGCTGTTCTGTGGTTTTGGCATTGTAACTGGTGGTACAAACCATCAATGTTAGCAATTCTACATTTTCCTCCATGTTTGGGATCCATACCAACATGACAAATATCTCTCTGCCTAAACTGACGTGCTTTTCTTCAGTCCTTCTGCTCCTGTATTTATCAAAACTCTGATTAAAAAACACAAATAATACACACACTATTACCATCTGAACTAGCTCCCTCTGCTGGTTAACTTAATCACAGAGTCTGCAAGTAATTGCAGATCCGGTTTCGTTTGTTTTTTACCATTAAACCTTTATAAAATCCTTGACTCGCAGTCATTTCTATTTGCCTCATGATTGCTTTCTTTTTTCAGATGGGGATGGAGTTGCAATAACAACAGGACCGCATTGTGTAGAAATTGAAATAGTTCCGTATCGGGGTAAAATGCAGTTGGAGAGATTAGCCATCACACAGAGCTGGTTCCGTCTCCCTGATTTGTATCCCAACAGGACAAGTGAAAATGCAATCAGAAAAAAAAATTCTTTTCCTATAGTAATCGCAATAGCATTGTTGTCACTGTATATAAATAGATGCTTCTGTCCTCCCAGTAACTGGTGCTAGGGCAGATAAAGCTTCATCTTGTCTTCTGAAAGTGTGTCCCATGAACACATGAAGCTGCCTTATACTGAATCAGATCCTTGGTCCATCAAAGTCAACATTGTCTACTCAGACGGGCAGTGGCTCTCCGGGGTCTTAGGCAGAGGTCTTTCTCATCACCTACTTGCCTAGTCCCTTTAACTGGAGATGCCGGGGATTGAACCTGGGACCTTCTGCATGCAAAGCAGATGCTCTACCACTGAGCCACAGTCTCTCCCCAAATATAATACACTTTGTTAGTCTGGAGGTTTTCAGGACAGGAAGCTCCAGACTAACGAAGACTACAGTCCACAATAGCCATGCGGATTAGCTTTGGATTTCACACATTAACAGACCACTTCAGGATACAATGGTTCCATATTAACATACCACACCCTCATTAGCACATTATCTGGATACTTACAGGACAATGGTTAGCATATTACCTTTGTTACTTTTTGCAGGACAATGATTCAGCTCAAACCCAACCCCTTTCTGACTATATATTACTCTTCCTACACACTTGACACTGAGAGACCCTGTCCTTCAGTGTTACTCCTCTGAAGATGCCTGCCACAGCTGCTGGCGAAACGTCAGGAAAGAAAATACCAAGACCACGGTCACACAGCCCGGATAACCTACAAGAACCAATGAACTCTGACCGTGAAAGCCTTCGACAATATTTTTAAGCAGATAGAAAGTTTGTATGCTGAGAGTGATTTCTGTTTATCACATCCTACGTTTTCTCATGTAGGCTGTTCTGCTCTATTGCATTCCTTCTGCCCATCTAATGAGAATGCAAAGAAGTGCCATCCTGAAAGATCTTCCCTCCCCCCCCTTCTCTCCCCCAGAGCCAGTCTGAACAAGATAGGGAAACATTCATAGATTTATAGAGGTGGAAGGGACCATAAAGGCCATCTAGTCCAACCCCCCTGCCCAATGCAGGATCAGCCTAGGGCATCCCTGACAAGTGGTTGTCCAGCCTATGCTTAAAGACCGCCAGTGAGGGGGTCCCTAGGTAGCTGATTCCACTATCAAACAACTCTTACTGTAAACATTTTTCCCGAATATCCAGCCAGTACCTTTCCACCCTCAATTTAAACCCATTATTGGGAGTCCTCTCGTCTGCTGCCAACAGGAACAGCTCCCTGCCCTCCTCTAAGAGGTAGCCCTTCAAATACTTCAAAAGAGCAATCATGTCCCCCCTCAACCGCCTCTTCTCCAGACTAAACATTCCCAACTCCCTCAGCCTCTCCTTGTAGGGCTTGGTCTCCAGGCCCCTGATCATCCTCATTGCTCTCCTCTGCACCTGCTCCATTCTGTCCACATCCTTTTTGAAGTGGGGCCTCCAGAACTGCACATAGTACTCCAGATGTGGCCTGACCAATGCAGTGTACAGCAGAACTATGACATCTTGTGATTTGGATGTTATGCTTCTGTTGATGCACCCCAAGATCGCGTTAGCTTTTTTTGCCGCTGCATCACACTGGCTGCTCATATTTAACTTACTGTCTCACAGCTGTCCACTGTTGCTTCATGTTGTGTGGTAAAGCCCTGACTCTTTCCCTATCTTATCTCGCCTGTATTATAGTGATGCACTCAAAGCTGTGTAAATGAAGAGCAGGTTGCGGTTTAGCCTCTGACGTTTTGTGTTATCAGGCGCCTCAAGATCTTGTCATAGAACTATTCCACAAGAGATGCCGGCCAGATGCGGCCAGATTTAGTACAAAGATGTGCACTTTTTGATAACTTAAAAAAAAAAGTGTGTTGACTAAATAGGATTTGTTTAAATTTAAAACTGCATGCGAGACAAAAACAGAGTAAAAATCTTACTAAGTCTCATTGATTACAAGAAGAGAGTTAAATATTGGCGTAGATGCCTCACATTTAAATCAATGCAACCTAAAAGTGCTTAAGAGTGGCTGTTTCGTGCCCAATATATCTGTGCTTTAGAGCCTCATAAGAAATTCAAGATCACTGCTTTGAACTCAGTTTTATAAGAGCGGTCTTCATGAGGCTTTCAGGAAGCGATACGTGACATTTGACTTGAGTTTTGAAGACTATGCCCAGTTTAAACTTGTAATAAGGGTTCTTCCTAAACAGGGTTGCCAACCTCCAAGTGGAAATCAAAATCAAACGAAAAAACACCAGGCTAAGAAAACGTACCAATCTATATTAGCAAAAACTAAGCAAGATATATAATGACAATATAAGGATCAAACGTATCGAAGTTATAACATCAAAACATACAAGCGCAAATGTGCTACCCCAACCTCACAAAAGAGGTAGAAGCAAATACAAGTCCACAGTGAACTCCAAAATGAAGTGTCTTCTGCAAGGAATGATCACCAAGATGATAAAGAAAATGTACTTCTTCAATAGATAACCGGCAGGGAGAACGGCATTCCCCTCCAAAATAGCACTCTACAGTGGAAAGGGATGAGACGCAACTGGGAAAAGGGCTTTAGGATCCAGACCTGAATGGCCCAAATTCCAAGAATACGGATCACTCTGGGGGCATGTGAAACTGGGAAAGTCCTGTGATTTATCTTCTCATGTTTGGGTTCTGTAGTAACTCTCAAAAACCATGTCCATTACATGCAAATTGGATATAATTTTACAAGAGGTAGACACAGACTAGCCCTGACCTAGATAGCCTGATCTCGTTGGATCTTGGAAGCTAAGCAGGGTTGGCCCTGGTTAGTATTTGGATGGGAGAGCACTGAAGGATACCAGGGTCGCTACACAGAGGCCGGGAATGGCAAACCACCTCTGAACATCTCTTGCCTTTAAAATTCTACAGGGTCACCAGAAGTCAGGAGGACGGAGGAGGGGAAGGGGGAGGAGGACACAGGTTAGGGAGGGAAGGTGGCATGGTATAGCCCAATCCTGTCAGATCTCAGAAGCTAAGCAGGGTCAGTACTAGGATGGGAGACCACCAAGGAGAAATACCTCTGCATCTCACTTGCCTTTGCTGGGGTCACCATAACTCATTTGCAACGACAACCCTTGAGTATGTACATAAGCAGACAGAGATTAGAATAAACAGATGAACACTCTCACAATAATACACACAATTGTAGTCCTGTTGGATTGGATCTAGACTTAATTTTCCATCAACGGAGCAGGACTTTCCTGCCTCTCCTCTCCCGCTGTAGCCTATTCATCTCCATAAAATTCTGCTTCTGGGGGAGAGAGAACGCTGAGTCACGACATGGGGGGAAATCAGTAGATATTGCAATCTGGATCCAAACCAAACTCTTTTGCAGTCCAGTTTCCTGCTCTTTACGGTGTTGAACGATCAGTTGTGTGAGTTTCCCACAATTGGTCCCAGCTTTCCTACTCTGAATGGAGGACACATCATTCCACATTGAGCAAGGGAAATGTCTAGAGGAGCCAGCCCATCACAGAGTGCAAGGGGGTTGTACTCTTGAAATAGGATAATCATGTTGTAACTGGATCCTCTGCTCTGTGGGGTACCTTAGCTGAGTGATTAATTTAGCTACGATGTCTTGTATTCAGCTCAAATGCTTGTAGAATGGTTAAATCCTAGCAGGAAAGGCTGGGCTCTTTACACTAGCACATTTTTAAAAGGTCATATGGCATTCTGGGGAACAATAGGATATCTGTATTTTGCTGAAAAGACCAGCACAGATGCCTACCAGAGCTGCGGAGTCTGGCCAAGAGATAAGAAGTTCCTTTGTTAAGCGAATGTGTAACTTTATCTTTTGGCATTTCTATTTATCTGGATATCTTTCATTTATTCCTGATTGGGGGAACTTCAGAATTTGATTTCCTTTGGATTGTTCAGTGGAAGTGTTTTCTAGGTCACCATTTCCTGAACTTACACAAAATAAAAATCACAAGTCACAAACAAAGGTACTTAAACAGATGACTGAAAAGAGGGCACCGCCTGATGCAGACTACTGGAAGCCAGTAGCGACAAAGGTGGACATTTGTGGATGGGTGACAAGGAATGGTTGTGTGGTAGGTTTGCCAGGTCCCGCTTTGCCATCAGCGGGAGGTTTTTGGGGTGATCAGTTGGAATAGCAGTTGAGTCTTGATTTGATCTATAACCCACTGATTTGTTTTTTTTGGGCAGTCCACAGTATCCGTAACACTCTCCTCCAACACATTTCAAAGGAATCTACCCCCTTCCTATCAGCTTTCTTCATTGTCCAGCTTTCACATTTTCTACTGGGTCCGTAGAATAACCCCTTTCTGTACTGATATATTCTATCATGTTTAACTTCTTTGCCTGAAATGCATTAGAAGTTTGCACATTTTTCTACTGCCCATATTCTACCGCTTTAATGTTTATTTTT
Organism: Euleptes europaea; assembly: GCF_029931775.1. Lineage (NCBI taxonomy): Eukaryota > Metazoa > Chordata > Lepidosauria > Squamata > Sphaerodactylidae > Euleptes > Euleptes europaea. The sequence continues at coordinate 50,749,963 of NC_079326.1, forward strand.
TGGATTATACACTGTGTTTAACAAATAATTTTCATTTATTCTGGTCAACAAGATAGCCGACTGTGTATTCCTCCCTGGCCAGTGTTGGCCCACTGGGGCAAGTGAGGATCCAGACTTCTAATATTCTAACTGCAACACCACACCAGAATTGTAAAAATCAGCACCTCAAAAAATCTTACTTTTATTTCTTTTTAAACATCAAGTTTCCAGTCCCTATGGCTATAGGCTTGAAAGTGCACACTGAAATCTCAGGCACTGGAGGGATGGCTTCTTCTCCCCAACTAGTGAAATTATGCCCATCTGCCTTCACCATCGATTTCCCAAGACTTGACAAATGAAACTCCAACAGATGCACACATTTTGTTGTTACTGTGTTCTAAAGACTGGAATAAGCACTCTGTAACAGGTACCTCAAAGGAAAGGAAGATATTGGCTATTTACCTTGCCTGCTATGAAAAGCACCCTCTGCAAAGCCATCAATCAGCCTTTCAAGGCCAGGTTTGTCTACAGTGACACCCTCTCACAAAGCACCAGAAGCCTGCCACTTGAGCTATAAATTACATTTTGTGGCTGCTTGTTGCAAGCAAAGAAGTGCTATACCAGAGCTTTGTCTGGTTAGGAAGAAACACAGTTTAGAGATCAACTTGGCTTACTTGCAATCTGGTAAATTTCAGAGGGGAGCCATGTCGGTCTGCAGGTAGAGTAGCTAAATTCAAGTCCAGTAGCACCTTACAGGAGGGGTCCCAAACACTGTGCTCGTGGGTGGAATGGTGCTCTTTCCTAGCACCCGCTACTGTCCTTAGAAATTGGGCAGGGCCAAGTGAGGCTTTCGCCCAGCAAGGCTTCTGAATGGCTGTCCAGATTTTTAAAAACATTTTGGCAGCAGCTGCCACCACAGCACAAGGATTTTTACTGTGTGACTGAAGGTAAGCTGCAGCAGCCATTTTATGACTGGCTCCACCTCTTGCAGCAGCCATTTTGTGTCTGTGCTTACCACACTGTGCCAGAATTCTTAAGAACATAAGAAAGGCCATGCTGGCTCAGACCAAGGTCCATCAAGTCCAGCAGTCTGTTCACACAGTGGCCAACTGGGTGCTTCTAGGAAGCCCACAAACAAGATGACTGCAGCAGCATTATCCTGCCAGTGTTCCAAAGCACCTAAGATAATAGGCATGCTCCTCTGATCCTGGGCAGAATAGGTATGCATCATGACTAGTATCCATGGATAGCCCTCTCCTCCATGAACATATCCACTCCCCTCTTCAAGCCTTCCAAGTTGGCAGCCATCACCACATCTTGGGGCAGGGAGTTCCACAATTTAACTATGTGTTGTGTGAAGAAATACTTCCTTTTATCTATTTTGAATCTCTCGCCATCCAGCTTCAGCAGACCCCGCGTTCTAGTATTATGAGAGAGGGAGAAAAGCTTCTCCCTGTCCACTCTCTCCATACCATGCATAATTTTATAGACCTCTATCATGTCTCCCCTTAACAGCCTTCTTTCCAAGCTAAACAGCCCTAAGTGTTTTAATGGCTCGTCATAGGGCAGCTGCTCTAGTCCTACAGGTTCAAAAGGGTTGGGAACAGCTGCATTAGAAAGACCAACAAGATTTTCGGGGTACGAGCTTTTGAGTGTATCTGATGAAGGGAGATTTGATTCTCGAAAGCTCATACCCCGAAAATCTTGTTGGGTCTCTAAGGTGTGACTGGACTCTAGTCTAGCTGTACAATCTGGTCAGTTGTCAGCAAAAGCCTATTCACCCCCACAATCACTTTTCCCCTCAAAATTTTTTAAGGTAGTTCACAGAACTCGGCTTAGTTCCTCTACACGCATCTACTAGTAACAATCCTGGCTTGAGCAAAGGGACTTGGGCATAGTGTGTTTGCAAAGTATCTCTCAGTAAACCTCTTTTGCCCTCCCCTGAAATTTAAGAAGTACTCCTCATCACATTCTGCAAAATTAAATGGACATGATTACAAATGCAGCTAAGAGGCAGCAAAAAAAGGCTATGCAAAAAATAGCATTTTTTAATTCAGAATCCTTATAAAGGGACTCGCTGTAGAAATGGCATTTCCCCGGCAGAGATTAGACTAAAACTGGGGTGGGGACGGACTGAACTGAGTTAATTATACAGAATTGATCCGCTTCGCCTAGCCATGGGGAAAATTACGCTTTTAGAAGAAAGTGTTTCATAAGCAAGTGTCTCAGCAAACAGCAAAATACGACAAAATTCATCTCAGGAGCTCGCAGCTTCTCTCTTTTAGTCATCTTCTGGTTCCTCTTTAATTTTCATCTTTTTCTTCTTCTTCTTTTTCTTCTCTGTATTCTGTAAGGAACAAATACAGTATTTACAGTGCTTGAATCGGCACTACACCTGAAATAACACGGTTAGCGGGGTAGTCTTTGTAAAAGCGGCAAAAAGATTAATTTCCTTTAGGGGAAACGAATGGCAAAGCAGAGGCCGTGTTCGACCTGCATTTATCCGCTCACCCTCTTTAGACAGAGAAGCACAAAGAACTGCAGGAAACCACGGTTACCACCAACACAGCCCTAATGAAGAGAGTCTTCAGCGCTAAGCAACAGAAGGCCAGCTTCCATCTCTAAGCACTGCAACAGAATGGTTGTCCTTCCTCCTGTCTGTGCAGAGGCTGTCTGCTACAGGACAGGTTGGTTTCTCTGGGATGTGAAACGGAGACCCCACTGCCTGCTTGCAGATCCCCAGATCATTTCCATAACGATGCAACTCCAGAATTGCAGGCCGACCCCTAGCTTCAAGCCAACAGCGGCCAAAAACACCTTAAAAAAATAAACTCAGAAGGCCTTTTTCAATTGAGTTCTTGCCCTGATTATAAAGCACCATGCTAAATCATTACAGTTTTAAAAGCCTTGCTAGCAACAGTTGGATACCATCTGAGCTGAGTGTATGTTCTCCTCTGCTTGCAGGTATTTAACCCAGGCGTGGCAAAAGGCACGAGCAGAAGGGCTGATGGCCTACTGAATCTCCACCGACCCATAAGAAAGGCCATGTTGGATCAGACCGAGGCCCATCAAGTCCAGCAGTCTGTTCCAACAGTGGCCAACCAGGTGCCTCTGGGAAGCCCACAAACAAGACGACTGCAGCAGCACCATCCTGCCTGTGTTCCACAGCACCTGATATAATAGGCCTGCTCCTCTGATCCTGGAGAGAACAGGTATGCATCATGACTAGTAGCCATTTTTATTAGTAGCTATGGACTCCATAAACATGTCCACTCCCCTCTTCAAGCCTTCCAGGTTGGCAGCCATCACCACATCCTGGAGCAGGGAGTTCCACAATTTAACTATGCGTTGTGTGAAGAAATACTTCCTTTTATCAGTTTTGAATCTCTCACCCTCCAGCTTCAGCAGATGACCCCACGTACCCAGAATGTGTTATTGAAAAAAATCATATCATTTTTAACTTTTGTAAATACATCAATCATATTGTAAGCAATTGAGAAGCACTTCCCTTTATTTCTACTATTCCTGTCTTCAGGAGTTTGGGGGACAGGAAGAGAGTTTGCTCATCCCTATTATTATTATTTTGAAGTGGCAGAAAGAACTATTGCAGTCATCTCTAAGGATGGGTACAGAGAGCCAGCATGGTGTAGTGGTTAAGAGAGGCGGGTTTGATTCCCCACTCCCCCACATGAAGCCTGCTGGGTGACCTTGGGCCATTCACAGTTCTCTCAGAACTCTCTCAACCTGCGCAGAAGCAGGCAATGGCAAACCACTTCTGAATGTTTCTTGCCTTGAAAACCCTACTGGGTCACCATAGGTTAGCTATGACTTGACAACACTTTCCACCACACTAAGGATGTGGGTTTACAGTAAGATCATGCATGGGCTTGGATCCAGCCCTGTAAGATTCATGGGCTTAGAGAGCCAGCGTGGTGTGGTGGTTCCCCTCCTCACAACAGAAACCGTGAGGCAGGTGGGGTTGAGAGAGGTCTAAGAGAGCTGTGACTAGCCCAGGGTCACCCAGCAGGCTGTGTGTGGAGGAGTGGGGAAACCAACCCGGTTCACCAGATTGGAGTCTGCTGGTTATGAGGAGGAGTGGAGAATCAAACCTGGTTCCTCCAGATTAGAGTCCACCGCTCCAAACTACTGCTCCTAACCACTACACCACACAAAGACCTTTTCTATGGCCTCTGCTCTGGCTTGGTTGGGCTCGAGCTCCCGGCATTCAACACAGCTACAGATTTCTAGTGACCCCACCATTAACTCTGCCTTCCAACAGTGCTTGACAGCGCAATGGATGGAAAGCGTCCCAAGGAGAAAGCACAAACATATATCACCAAACGGTTAGTATATCACCAACAATGGGTATCCCCTGAAGAATTCTATCAGTCCCTCACCTCTACTGCTGTGCTGGTGGTTGGCTGCTCCTCTTCTTCTTCCACCTCTTCCACAGAAACCACCACCTCCTTTTGTTTCTTCTTTTTCTTCTTCTTGACAGGTTCCTCCTCCTCTTGCGTCTCTTCTGGCTCTTCTACAAGGGGGAGAAAAACAGAAATGAAGCAGTAGGGTCCATCACACAAAAATACCCCCAAAACAAGTCAACCACCATAAAAGGGCATACAGATGAAAATGAACATGGCAGGAGCGACCTAGGCCACTGCTCTGAAACCGAGCAGAATGTAAAGATGCAGGTGAGGAATTCTTAAAAGGTAAAGGTATTGTCTACTCAGACTCGCAGCGGCCTCTCTAGGGTCTCAGGTGGAGGTGTTTCACATCACCTACTGCCTGGTCCTTTTAACTAGGGATGCCGAGGATTGAACCTGGGACCTTCTCAGTGTCAAATAATACAGACTCTAATTGCACCCCTCCCACAAACTGACCAGGACGGTCCAGGCTAGCTCACTCTCGTCAGATCTCAGAAGATAAACAGGGTCAGCCCTGGTTAGTACTTGGATGGGAGACCACCAAGGAAGTCCAGGGATGCTATGCAGAGGCAGGCTATGCCAAGCCACCTATGAACATCTCCTGCAAGCACTGAGTCATTATTGACCCATGGGGTGACGTCACATCCTGATGTTTTCTAGGCAGACTTTGTTTACGAGGTGGTTTGCCAGTTCCTTCCCCAGTCATCTTCCCTTTACCCCCAGCAAGCTGGGTACTCATTTTACCGACCTCGGAAGGATGGAAGGCTGAGTCAACCTCGAGCCGGCTACCTGAAACCGACTTCCATCGGGACTGAACTCAGGTCGTGAGCAGAGCTTTGACAGCACTACTGTAGCTTACCATGACTTGGAGGGGTGCTTGTGGTGTGTGTGGCTTACTGCTTTTTGGTTACAAAGCAGGAAGTGGTGCACCACTGGGGTGAATGATCAGAAACAGATGGCGCCCAGGAACCAAGCGACAAATCCTGCCTTAGGCAGTTTGTTGCTCAACACTGTCTTTTAATTCCGCACTGTTGCATAGTTCGTTGGATGACTTACACTGTATGAGTTCACTGGATTTATGCTGTAGCCTGCCTTAAATCTCAGCAAGGAAGGGCAGCTATAAAAATAATGCAATTAAATAAATTGCACGGCATGAACTGCCCCTATTAGGTTTACGTATATTTGGATGGAAAATGCTCTTTATCGGATTGTAGCCCACCTTACGCGGGGCAAGAGCAAAACACTGTGGAATCCTGCTAATGGAAAACTGGCTACAGCCAATGAAAGCTAAATCCAAGTGAGGTCTTTTAAGCCTTTCTGGCCAAGGCTTGAAGAAGGAGAGTTGGTGTTTATATGCCGATTTCTCCACCACTTAAGGAAGACTCAAACCGGCTTACAATCACCTTCCCTTCCCCTCCCCCACAACAGACACCCTGTGAGGTAGGTGGGGCTGAGAGAGCTCTAACAGAACTGTAACTTTCCCAAGGTCACCCAGCTGGCTTCATGTGTAGGAGTTGGGAAACAAATCCAGTTCACCAGATTGGCGTCCACCGCTCATGTGGAGGAGCGGGGAATCAAACCTGGCTCTCCAGATTTGAACATATGAAGCTGCCTTATACTGAATCAGACCCTTGGCCCATCCAAGTCAGTATTGTCTACTCAGACTGGCAGCGGCTCTCCAGGGTCTCAGGCAGAGGCCTTTCACATCACCTACCTGCCTAGTCCCTTTAACTGGAGGTGTCGGGGATTGAACCTGGGACTTTACTCCTTACTGTCGTGGGGCGCTTAATGAATGAATGACGCACGTGGCACAGCCCCGCCCTCCCACCCCGGAGCATGAACTTTATGCAGGTTTACTTGCAGGTTTGGCCAAGTGCATTCTCCAAAATTTTTCTGTTTGACAGTGAAATCGTTTTGCAGATTCAACGGACTGCAAAGGAGCTGGGAGCTCATCCGTTCTTCTAGGCAAGGAAGACTCCAGAACAACTAACCTTTGATTTCCACGACTTTAGCCTTCTTCGCTTTCACTGGTGTCTCTGTCTCCTCCTCTCCCGTTTCAATTTTGCGCTTCTTTGGAACCAGAGGGAGTGTGGATTCCCCAGAAGGGTCATACGTCTTCACCTCACTAGAACGGATGAAAGAAGGCAACTTGAGGTAAGAACATTGCATATATCTCATACGCAGTGATAATTAAATTAAAGATTACTGCTGCTGTTTTTCTATCAGCTCTGTGGTAGAGCCTCTGCTTGGCATGCAGAACGCCCCCGGTTCAATCCCTGGCATCTCCAGTTAAAGGGACTAGGCAAGTAGGTGATGTGAAAGACCCTGAGGGCCGCTGCTGGTCTGAGTAGACAATACTGACTTTGATGGACCAAGGGTCGGATTCAGTATAAGGCAGCTTCATGTGTCCACGCAGGCAGATCCATACTGCCTGCTTTCTATGTTTTCTCTCACAGAAAAAAGTAAAATACAGTGTATGCTGCATGGTAGGTAGAGACTGAAAGCCTGCTCATTTTCATCTAAATGAGCTTTGGGGCAAAGAGTAAATCTCTAATGGTGGGGGCCTATGGCATTTTTAGACTACTTTCTAACATTGGTTCTTGCAGGCTATCCGGGCTGTGTAACTGTGGTCTTGGTATTTTCTTTCCTGACATTTCGCCAGCAGCTGTGGCAGGCATCTTCAGAGGAATAACACTGAAGGACAGTGTCTCTCAGTGTCAAGTGTGTAGGAAGAGTAATATATAGTCAGAAAGGGGTTGGGTTTGAGCTGAGTTATTGTCCTACAAAAAGTATCAAAGGTAATGTCCTAATCATTGTCCTGTAAGTATCCAGATAATGTGCTAATGAGGGTGTGGTATGTTAATATGGAACCACTGTATCCTGAAATGATCTGTTCTAACTTTCTAACATTGTTTGCATATGTCACTCTAGTTCTCTTATCAAAGTGTTTTTACACTGTTTTATTTGAGACAAAAAAAGCGCGATTGTTTACACTGTTTTGCACGCACTGCCATAAATAAAAAGGTACGCAATGTTCATTTTGTTCAAAAACAACAACTGTATCATGTATTTTAATCTAGACCTTCTCTTTCAGCAAGTTGAAAGAGGGTAAAGTGTTGTACTCCAGGGGATGCCCAGGCTAGCCCAATCTTGTTAGATCATGGAAGCTAAGCAGGGTCGGTCCGGGCTAGTATTTGGATGGGAGACCACCAAGGAATACCAGCGTCACTATGCAGAGGAATGGCAAACTACCTCTGTTAGTCTCTTGCCTTGAAAACCCTACTGGGTTGCCATAAGTCGGCTGTGACTTGATGGAATGTTCCATCACCACTCCAGAGGATACAGTGTTGTATTTGAAACAACACCATAAGAAGCTAGTTACCTTATGCTATTGGCCAATCTCCCCCTCCCACCCCAAAATTAGCTGTCCATCTATTTTTAGATTGTTGTCCCCAGCCCTGGGTCTTAGAACATAAGAAAGGCCATGCTGGATCAGACCAAGGCCCATCAAGTCCAGCAGTCCGTTCACACAGTGGCCAACCAGCTGCCTCTAGGAAGCCCACAAACAAGATGACTGCAGCAGCACCATCCTGCCTGTGTTCCGCAGCACCTAATATATTTGGCATGCTCCTCTGATCCTGGAGAGAATAGGTGTCCATCATGACTAGTATGCATTTTGGCTATTAGCCATGAATACCCCTCTCCTCCATGAACATGTCCACTCCCCTCTTAAAGCCTTCCAAGTTGGCAGCCATAAGAAGAGCCATGCTGGATCAGACCAAAGGCCCATCAAGTCCAGCTGTCTGATTACACAGTGGCCAACCAGGTACCTCTAGGAAGCCCACAAAGACGAATGCAGCAGCACCGTCCTGCCTGCACTCCAAAGCACCTGTTATAATAGGCATCCTCCTCTGATCCTGGAGAGAATAGGTATGCATCATGACTAGTATCCGTTTTGACCAGTAGCCATGGATAACCCTCTCCTCCATGAACATGTCCACTCTCCTCTTAAAGCCTTCCAAGTTGGCAGCCATCACCACCTCCTGGGGCAGGGAGTTCCACAATTTTTGCAACGCTTGAGAAAAAAGGAGGGCACGTATACATTCTAAACAAATGCAATAAGCAAATTAAATAAATAGATGCCAACACAGGAGGGCAAGCAGTTGAAAAGAATGGAGAAAGAGAGAAGGCTTTGAATTCAATATATTTCCGGACTCCCGTTTGCCTCCAGTATCTGGCCACCAGAGATACTCTGCTTCTGAACACAGATTCCATGCGCAGATAAAAACAAAATTGAGCAAACCCACCTCTTATGCTGATATTTGTCTGCCCGGGCCAAGGCTTTTCCTGTGCCACTTATTCGTCTTATCTGAGGGAAGAAAACGCCACAGTTACGGAGAACAAATCACCAGCAACTGGTTCAAACCACATAGCCCTTATAGCCTTAGAAATGGTGTAAGACTAGGAGAAGGCTCTCTTCCAGTTAGGAGAGTACCACGCCCTTGCCCACTCACAGGAACCAAGAAACACACACTGGGTCGAAAATCCTCCAAACCGCTTCAGCCTGAGGCAATAAGAATCCCAGCAGGATTAATCTGCCAGTCATGGTAGAAGAAGAGTTAGTTTTTATATCCCGATTTTCTCAAGCTTTAAGGAGTCTCAAACCGGCTTACAATCACCTTCCCTTCCTCTTCCTACAACAGGCACCCAGTGAGGTAGGTGGGGCTGAGAGAGTTCAGAGAGAACGGTGACTAACCCAAGGTCACCTGGCAGGCTTCATATGGAGGAGTGGGGAAAGAAACCCAGTTCACCAGATTAAAGTCCGCCACTCTTAACCACTACACCACACTGGTAATGTATACAGAGAGTGTAGTGGTTTAAGAGTATCGGATTAGGATCTGGGATACCCAGGTTCAAATCCCCACTCTGCCATAGAAGCTTGCTGGATGATCTTGGGCCAGTCACATGTTCTCAGCCTCCTTAACCTTCCTCACAGGGTCGTTGTGAGTATAACATGGAGGAGGGGAGAATGATGTAAGCTGCTTTGGGTCTACATTGTGGAGAAAGGCAAAGTATAAATGAAGAAAATAAATACAGAAGGCCAGTCTTGTATCACATGATAATACAGTTGAGAGGCCATGGAACACATATAAGGAATCAAACTGACATTTGATACTGGTCGAAAGCAGCAATACTGGCGTAATACTTGTACTGCTGTAAGAAAAAACAGGAAGCAAAGGCCAACCACCTCTGCATTTCAATGCCCCCTTTTTTGTGGCTGTAGCTACAACCAAGATCATAGAATCATAGAGTTGGAAGGTACCACCAGGGTCATCTAGTCCAACCCCCTGTACAACGCAGGAAATTCACAACTACCTCCCCTCCCAACACCCCCAGTGACCCCTACTCCATGCCCAGAAGATGGCAAAAAATGGGGGAAAAAATTAACCCACATCACGTGGTGGAAAACGGCATCTCCCTCCCCACCCCGAATGCCATCATCTCCTTACTGTCCTGGCACAGCAGAGTCCTTGGAATCGCTGCCTTGGGTGTGACTCTCACACCCAAGGCAGCGTTTCCAAGGACTCTGCTGTGTCACCTGTCCCCTTTAATTTTTAAAGGCTCACCCCCTTCTCCTCCAGGTGCCTCAGCCGCGTTTCCACTTTCAGCCTGTTCTCAACCCCCATCTCGGCGCTGGTGCTCTCTCCCAGGGCGTCGTAGCGAATGGTCAAGGCTGTCTTGGCTGCCAACATCCGCGAGATCTGCAGAAGAGAGGCCCACGGTGAGGGACGAGGCAAGCAGGTGATGTGAAAGACCCCTGCCAGAGACTATGCAGCCACTGCCGGTCTGAGTAGTCAATACTAACTTTGATGGACCAATGGGTTGATTCAGTATAAGGCAGCTTCATGTGTTCATGTATTCACATCATGGGCCACAGATTCTCACAGGCAACAGTATGTTGTGTAACTCTCTACGCTAGGGGTGACAAACATAAGACCCGGGGACTGGATACGGCCCTCAGAGAGCTCTTATCCAGTCCGCAAGACACCCCTCACTCTCAATCTGGGCTGGCAAGGCATGGCCCAACCAAGTGACATTTATGTCACACCTGACCCTCGTAACAATTAAGTTCAACGCTCCTGCTCTACACGCTTAATTGTGGAATAGATCATTGGTTCGGAAGGCCATGAAGTAGACGATATTTGGTGGGAAAGAGGGGACGTGTTCAAAAGACATAGATTAGATCCATGAGTTATCCTGGCAAACTGAGCCAAATTTTCAGAACATGGTTTCTCAGCTACTCAATCTTCTGGTACCACAGTAATATAAACGCGTCACACGCACTTTGCTGTACAAAGCTTCAGGCGATCACTGAGGGGAAATGAGACTTATTGGTAAAACATCGGCCACTCACCTTTCCTTTGTTTTTGGCTGTCGTTTGCCCCACAAGGGAAGCGTGATAAATCAGACCGAACTTGGGGGTATCGCGTTTGGTCTTCAGGGCTCTGAAGAGAGCCTTTTCAGCCCCCAAAATCTGAACCGTTGAAGCGGGATGCTTAGCCAGATTTAACAGAGAACCTGTGGCACAAACAGATCCAACATCATCAGCCTTTGTTTATCAGGTTACAGGTCAGGACCCTGACAAGAACTTAATTTTCAGACTTTGGTTGTGAGAATTGCCCTGTCTCACCACACACCCTCAACATTCGCCCCTCACAAAAATGCAAGGCAGAGCACCAGAAGTGTCTCAGAAGAGGTAGTGACTTAAGAGTTGCCTTCATCTTCCTTGATGAAATCAGGCAAACTTTAAAACAGAATCATCACTGACTACTTCCGGGCTCCTGTGAATACTCACAAGTTCGTGCACTCTGCATTTTAACATGCCAGAAGTCTTAGGTCATTTATGCATGGGAGTTTTACCTGAGGTTCGTTGCTGGCTGAACCCACACTTTCCCGTTGGGAATTTATGCACCAGCAGTCTCCAAGCTCAAATCCCCGCCCCTTTAAATGCTGCTTTGTAATTGGTTTACTTTGCAGTGCTCACTGTGAGAGAAAATCCCCCCAAACCCAATTGCAGCATAAAAAAGCATTTTAAGAAAAACAAAAACAGAGCAATCTGAAAGTAAATATATTGAAAATAGCTGGGTTTCCGACATTGTAATAGACTAGAAGGTATGGTCAGTATATATAAGTCAATATTTTAGGGATAAAAAAATGACCTTAGGATTGAGAACCTAAACTTATTAAACAGTAGACTAAGATGAAAATAGCTAAATAATAATTAAAGTAAAAATAAATTAAATCAAAGTTATTCACAAAAGAAATAAGATATATAATAATCTGTTCTGTATGAGGAGAGTTGGAAGTCGGTTTCTGTATTGTTTTATATCTCACTTTTTCTTTTTTTTCTTTTTGTATAAATTTTTTTTGTATATTTTGACATATTCTGTAGTATTCTGCATATTTCAATAAGACTAAAAAAAAATTAAAGAAAGGGGGGAAAGAAATCCAAGCCTCAGTTTTAAAAAGCCTTTCCTTTGCTCAGAAAGAGCTCCCAGGAAGCAGGAAGCATTTGCATCCCAGCCTCTTTAAATGCTGCTTTGTGAATGGCTGAGAAAGCAAGCTTTTGTGTCCAGTGCTTTGCCTTCTGCAAGGAGATTTCAGCCAGGCTGAGCTCAGGGGAGAGGGAAGAGTCGGGTTAACAGAGGAACGGGAAGACTTGGACATCACTGGCAGCGAGGTCACCTCTAATAGATAGAAAAGTCATGCAGAACTCCAAGGAACAACCGAGTCAGACGGGGCGAACGTGAGTCCAAATACCCATGCAGAAATAACCTTAGTCTCCTGAAGGAGAGGCTTTTAGTGTTGCAGAAGCACACCAGCTTACCAGTGAGCTACCACTTGGTAGCTGTAAGCACACAACACGCGGTTTTTGGTCCAACATACCCGCATGAGCGATAAGCCTTGCTCCAACTAGCTCTCCGACCATGACAGTAAGGTTAGGCGCGATGGCCATCATTCTGTTTTTGAGATAATCATACAGCTGCGTTCGATAGTCCGAGATCTCAATCACCTGGAATACATAACAAGGCTGCTCACTTATCGCACAAAGGAATACTGCCAAAGGAACGCACTGAAAGAAACACAGGTTGGCAGATATACCCATTCAGCAGCAGTATAACGACACACAGCAGTAGGCCTGAAAGTCATTAATCTGTTTATTCAGATCTTAGGAGCTCCCCGGCTTATCTAGCTCCTTCCAGCATACGCTACTGTCTGGTCCCTGCTATGTATTTATTTACATGTGAAATAAATAAGCATACGAGAGCTTTAAGCCTCACATGAGGATCTGCATTACCCTCGGCTTTATTGGAGGGAAAATTTAGGAAGTTGCCAAGAGCACAGTGAGAGTGCCCGTGTGGTGCGGGAGAATTGGAAAACACAAACCATGTGCTCCTCAGATGTGGCTATTACGAGGGTATTTGGCGGAAGCTGATTTGCTATTAATTTAATGGAGTCAGAGGAAGACAATGAAACTTCTTCTTTGGGATGGGGGCTTTTTTTTTGTCTCTCTCAAGTTGCCAAATTTTGAGCTGCTGCAATTAAGATCCGTACGGGAAAGGTTAACAGTAGGACTGGCTAATTTTTATCTGGTAAATTATTGGTTTTAACTATTTTTAAATTATGATATTTTTAAACAAGAGAGATCCTAATCTCTCACAGGCTGTATCTGGTTGTTTTATTCTAGCTTTTGCTGTAAATAAATTTACTCTTATCTGTTTATTATTGGCGTTCCTGTCTGAACACTAGCAAATGGGGGCCCTTTGATAGTCCCAGACAGAACCCCCCTTGCAAACCTAAACATGAGCATTCTTCCTTTCCACAAGGATTAGAGATCTAAAATACACACACACACACACACACACACACACACACACACACACACACACACACACCCTGTGTGTCTCTGGATCCCAGAAAAACGAGTAGAAAGTAAATCATTCAGTCCAGCCAGATTCATTTTCTGAATATTTTCTAAGATGGCATCAGAAGAGGTAGTGACTGTACAACCTTCACGGCTTATACATCAGGAGAGCCGACATGGCAGGATCATCATGGCCATCAAAACAAACAACAGCACAGCTGACTGGAACCCCTTTCAAAAAATGGCGTTTTCATACACAGAATGGGGCCAAACTCCCAAAATATTCAACTATGAGCACTAACTGCCTTCATCCACAAGCAGGCCAGCCTGAAATACATTTCGCTTAAAACAGACTGGGGAGGGCAGCCATGAAGGAGCTAGAAAAGATTCTGAAGTGTAAGGATGTGTCACTGGCAACCAAGATCAGGTTAATTCATGCCATCGTATTCCCTATTAGTATGTATGGGTGTGAAAGCTGCACAATGAAGAAAGCTGACTGGAAGAAAGTAGATTCCTTTGAAATGTGGTGTTGGAGGAGAGTGTTACAGATACCCTGGACTGCCAAAAAAACAAATCAGTGGGTTTTAGATCAAATCAAGCCTGAACTGACCCTAGAAGCTAAAATGACTAAACTGAGGCTGTCGTACTTTGGACATAGTATGAGAAGACAAGAGTCACTGGAAAGGACAATCATGCTAGGTAACGTTGAAGGAAGCAGGAAAAGAGTAAGACCCAACAAGAGAAGGATTGACTCTATAAAGGAAGCCACGGCCCTCAATTTGCAAGATCTGAGCAAGGCTGTTAAGGATAGGACACTGTGGAGGACAGTGATTCATAGGGTCGCCATGAGTTGGAAACGACTTGACGGCACTTAACACACACACACACACAAAACAGACTTAATTCCCAGCGAAGGAAATAGTACTAGGGTGGTCTCAATGGACTGCAGATTGGCTGCCGATGGCAATGTGGGCTTTTTATAAGACACGGATTTTTAGCCAATGACGGGGCTGCAAAGGTCCAAGCTGCCTTCCATCACATTGTTATCATTACCTGGTCACAGAGATGCTGAATGTTGCTTATATCTTCTTCGGACACTTCGGTTCCCATGGAAATTTCCGCGGCAGCTTTCACCTCCTCTTCGACGTCTTCAGGCAGGACCTCCGACAGGTCGGAACTGGAGAAATTTCTTCTGTCCCCTGCAAAGAAAAAGAAAAGAAATAGGAAGGAGGAGAAATAGCAACAGGAATGAAGATTTTTTTAAAACAAACAAAACAAAAACACGACAAACGTATTATATCCTGGCTTGTTTTAACGGTGCTGGCCTGTTTATTATTATTATTTTCTAATTGACTGTATTTTAATGGTTTTGTTTAGCTGGAAGTTGCCTCAAGCAGATCTCTAAAGAAACAGCATACACATTTTCTAAGTACATACCATTCCTATTTAAGCACAATATCCTATGATCACAAAGGCACAAACAGGCTGCTTTTGGCAGATCAAGCCCATTTAAGCATAAGAACAACCAGAACCAATCACAGTTTTGGGAAACTTTCCACAACCTCCCTCCGTCATTACTTTTACCTGAAGTATCCATTTCCCAACTGTGCTTGAATGAAGAAGAGCTGGTTTTTATACCCCACTTTTCTCTACCTTTTAAGAAGGTTCAAAGTGGCTTACAGTTGCCTTCCTTTCCCCTCCTCACAACAGGCACCTTGTGAGGTAGGTGGGGCTGAGAGAGTTCGGAGAGAACTGTGACTGGCCCAAGGTCACCCAGCAGGCCTCATGTGGTGGAGTGGGGAATCGAACCCGGTTCTCCAGATTGGAGACTGCTGCTCTTAACTACTACACCAAGCTGGCTTAGCTCCACCACCCTTTGGCAGCCCTGGCGCGCCCCTGGGCCTTGCTCTATTTCTACCAACTTACAATTGTATTGAGAAAGAGCTGAAGCCTAAACTTCCCTGTTATCTCTCACTGCACAGCAGCAGCATCTCAACTTATAGAATCAGAGTTGGAAGGGACCACCAGGGTAATCTAGTCCAACCCCCTTCACAATGCAGGAAATTCACAACTACCTCCCCCTCCCATACCCCCAGTGACCCCTACTCCATGCCCAGAAGATGGCCAAGATGCCCTCCCTCTCATCATCTGCCTAAGGTCATAGAATCAGCACTGCTGACAGATGGCCATCTAACCTCTGCTTAAAAACCTCCAGGGAAGGGGAGCTCACCACCTCACGAGGAAGCCTGTTCCACTGAGGAACTGCTCTGTTAGAAATTTCTTCCTAATGTCTAGACGGAAACTCTTTTGATTTAATTTCAACCCGTTGGGTTCTGGTCCAACCTTCTGGGGCAACAGAAACCAGCTCGGCACCATCCTCGATATGACAGCCCTTCAGGTACTTGAAGATGGTTATCATATCCCCTCTCAGTCGTCTCCTCTCCAGGCTAAACATACCCAGCTCCTTCAACCTTTCCTCATAGGAGTTGGTCTCCAAGCAGGAAACAAGCAACAGTGATGATACAAATAAATAAATTGTCCCCTTAACTTATCACTTTGTTTATACCCCAACAGGGACTCAAACCAGCTTACACTGCTCTCTTCTCCTCCATTTTATCCTCATAACAACCCTGTGAGGCAGCTTAGGGCCGGGAGTTTGTAACTGGCTCACGGCCACCCAACAAACCTCTGTGGCAGAGTGGAGATTTGAACCAGGTTCTCCCAGAGTCCTCACCCAACGTTCTAACCACACCACAGGGCTCTTGACTGAATTTATTCGCTGACCGAACCAACAGATGTTTCTGGCACACTGTGGATTTTACCTCAGCTCAGAAAAGAATGGGCTGCACAATTTCAGAAACAGTAAAAAGGCATCCATTAATTCCCAGTTGATCAAGAGGAACTCAGCTTCACTCACCAATTGTCTTTAGGCATTTACAGTATGTTAAGTTATCGGTGATAATTTTGCCCAGTTCAGGAAAATGCCATCCGTACCATTCTCTACAGCGCATGATGTAGTTGTTTAGTTCTTTGTCCAGGTCATCAAGGAGGGCTGTGGGAAACAGAATTTTTTTTTTTTTGGGTACATACAAGAATTCCTTGAGACATTATACCATGTTCTGTGCACGTTCACTCCCATCAAGTCGCTTCCAACTCATGGCGACCCTATGAATCAATGTCCTCCAAAATGCCCTATCCTTTTAACAGCCTTGCTCAGATCTTGCAAATTGAGGGCTGTGGCTCAATCCATCTCTTATTGGGTCTTCCTCTTTCCCTGCTGCCTTCAACTTTTCCTAGCATGACTGTCTTTTCTAGTGACGCTTGTCTTCTCGTAATGTGACCAAAGAACGACAACCTCAGTTTAGTCATTTTAGCTTCTAGGGTCAGTTCTTGCTTGATTTGATCTATAAACCATTGATTATTTTTTTTGGCAGTCCAGGGTATCCGTAACACTTTCCTCCAACACCACATTTCAAAGGAATCTACTTTCTTCCTCTCAGCTGTCTTCATTGTCCAATATCTTGTTCTAAACCGCATCAAAAGACAACATCTTGGAACTGCTTCCATAATGCTTCTCCTCCCTCCCCTTTTTATTCCTGTCCCTCCCCCGCCCCCCCACACACACCCTGGCTCTCTTGGCCTACACATGAGCAGGCCTAAGGAGGCCCTTACTCCACAGGAGGCCAATACTGGCAGTCTGAGGCCCTGCCGGCCCTTTTAGGTTCTCTCGGAGCTCAGCCCTGCCCTTCCCTCCTCCTGGGAACTGAAGTACTTCCTCTTTGGAGGATGTTCCTGGGTTCCCCCACTGCTCACCCCAACCAGGGATACTGTGGGGTGTGACAGAAAGCTTCAAGCAGCAAGGCCTTCCCTGCTTATGGGCACTTTTTATGTCAGGGGTCCCCCAAACCTTTCGGAGCCTGTGGGCAACTTGGGAATTCTGGCACAGTGTGGCAGGTGCAGCCACAACGTGGCTACTGAAGGAGGTGGAGCCAAGCACAAAATGGCAGGGATTGAGGTTATGCATAACTTGAACAGTGTGCGAACTCTTCAACACTGCCGGCACAAGTTCTGTTTAACAGGCAGTCTTTTAAACTGCCCAGCCAATCAGATCTTCAGTGGCCAATCAGCAGCTGTCCTGCGCAAAAGCCCCACCCACCTTCTAAAAAGGAAAGGTGGGTGCCGTGGTGCCCATGGGTGCCACACTGGGGACCTCTGGTTTATGTGTCTGCTTCCATCAGACTTCCTAGCACACAATTTAATTATTATAAGAACCCTTTCCTGGAAAAAAAACCTGACGGGAAATGCTGAAAAAACTGTCTTTTGAAAAGCTGCAGCCACAACGAGCCTTTATAGAAACAAAAAACCAGTTAAGCAAGCTATTATTGCTTAAACAACAGATGTATTGCTTGTGATCAAATTCTGGTCTATGGCCTTATGAACTGACAAGTCGCTCCCCAGACGTTGCCTCAGTGGTAGTGACGAAATGTTGAATTAAATCATCATTTTCAGGTCAACATATTTCCATCATCGACAACGTCGGATAACGTTTCAACACATACCATACTATGGCATCATCTTGGTGAATTTTTGGAGGCTGACTGACAGCCACCAGGACACAAGAAGCTACTCAGCATCACCGCTAAGTGTCTTTCAGGCTTCTTCGGCTGAGCCTATTTTAGCTTTACAAGGGCCCAAAGCATCACACGTACCAATGCGCTGATTGTTCCTCCCACCCTAGTTAAGTATCAGAACATGTGCGGTTCCTCAGGGGAACAGGCTTCCTCAGGAGGTGGTGAGCTCTCCTTCCCTGGAGGTTTTTAAGCAGAGGTTAGATGGCCATCTGTCAGCAATGCTGATTCTATGCCCTTAGGCAGATCATGAGAGGGAGTATCAAAGCCATCTTCTGGGCATTGAGTAGGGGTCACTGGGGGTGCATGGAGAGGTAGTTGTGAATTTCCTGCATTGTGCAGGGGGTTGGACTAGATGACCCTTGTGATCCCTTCCAACTCTATGATTCTAAGAAAGTATTATGTAAGGTGCTGGAGTTTTGCCGACCTGGATGGCCAAAATTAGCTCGATCTCGTCGCATCTTGGAAGCTAAGTAGGGTCAGCCCTGGTTAGTACTCAAAAGGGAGACACACCAAGGAAGTCCAGAGTCACTATGCAGAGGCAGGCGATGGCAAACCACCTCTGAACATCTCCTGCCTTGAAAACCCTTCAGAGTCGCCATAAGCGGGCTGCAACTTGACGGCACTTTCCTCCACCATTATGTAGGGCCCACTAGATGTATCAGCGACCCTGCCCCCAAGGAAGGTGGAAGGGCTTCACTGCGCCATCACATGGATCCTGGACGGATCTCCAAGCATCTCTGAAACACTTCCCAACTGCAGCGACAACCCCATCTCATATTGCCCACAGGAGACCTGTGAAGAGAGCTAACTTCCGACCATACTCACAAATTGCTTGGACGATCATCGTGTCGACTTTGTCAGGGCTGAACTTCAGCTTGTACCGTGAGAGGCTGAAAACGAGAGACACAGACAAAGAGGTCATGAATATCATCCACCCAGCAAAAAGGAATTTGTGATACCCAGTCAACTGAAGCTGGACATTGAAGAAATTAGATTCCTTTGAAATGTGGTGTTGGAGGAGAGTGTTACAGATACCGTGGACTGCCAAAAGAATAAATCAGTGGGCTATAGATCAAATCAAGCCTGAACTGACCCTAGAAGCTAAACTGACTAAACTAAGGCTGTTGCACTTCGGTCATGTTATGAGAAGACAAGAGTCACTGGAAAAGACAGTCATGCTAGGAAAAGTTGAGGGAAGCAGGAAAAGAGGAAGACCCAACAAGAGATGGATTGACTCAATAAAGGAAGCCACAGACCTCAATTTGCAAGATCTGAGCAAGGCTGTCAAAGACAGGACATTTTGGAGGACATTGATTCATAGGGTAGCCTTGAGTCAGAAGCGACTTGACGGCACTTAACACACACACAGTCAACTGACACCATGAAATATCTCCCCATCCTCTCCTCAAAGTCAACAAGGGCATTGCCACTGACAGCAATGGCGAAAACGCCACCACTGATTTATTTGTCCCGCACCAGTGAGCCAGGTGGACATATGTATCATCTCATCAGATAATGCGGGCTCTGATTGTGGCTAGAGGGCAAATGGGAGTGATAACACCCTTTTTCAAGGGCAGCCTGAATATGTATACCGAGATGCACACAATCGTCTAATCTACCAGGAAGCAGGCAAGGCGTTTCAATGCACAACGAAAGAATATTAACTCTTCTAGCGTAGCATCAATCATTAAAAGCTCTTGAATCTGCTGCCATATGTAATGTTACAGGCATTATCAACTCCCACTGATCTTCAATATGACCCTTTGGTTTCCCCACCCCTACACATGAAGCCAGCTGGGTGACCTTGGGCTGGTCACAGTTCTCTCTGAACTTTCTCAGCCCCACCTGCCCTGCAAGGTGCCTGTTGTGGGGAGGCGAAGGAGATTGTAAGCCAATTTGATTCTCCTTAAAAGGTAGAGAAAGTCGGTGTATAAAAACCAAATCTTCCTTTTATAAAAGCAGATGATCATTACTGTTACTCTGATGCATGAGAAAATAAAGCACTGAATTAAAATACGCGGAGGGAAGGAATCTGAAGCCAAGTGCTCCGGGCAGTTTTCCTTTCGTAGAGGGGAAGTCTGTAGTACAGAAACTGCTCCCAAATTGCACAAGTTTCCTCACAAAGCAGAAATGGCTCCTATTAACCCAAAAAAGACCCATGTCACTGCCCTGATTCAGTAAAGTGCAGCTTCATGGGTGTTCGGTCTTTTGAACTGGATCCTGTCTTTGGGTTGCGGATGTTTAGAAACATCAGATCTCTACAACTCCATAAGACAGGGAAACCCCATACTCCTAAACTACTGTATGTGAATATACCTGCAATTCTTTGCACCCTTAACTAGAAATAAATCCCATGCATCTTGGAGCTGCTTATGTCTGAGTTAAGTAAATGCAATTAAATGCAATGTGGTACACACGCCCCTTACTTTGTCATTCTCTAAGCAGTAAACTACACCAAAGAGTTGGTTTTTATATGCTGACTTTCTCTACCACTTAAGGAAGAATCAAAGCAGCTTACAGTCACCTTCCCTTCCCCTCTCCACAACAGACACCCTGTGAGGTAGGTGGGGCTGAGAGAGCTGTGACTGGCCCAAGGTCACCCAGCTGGCTTCATGTGGAGGAGTGGGGAAACCAACCCGGTTCACCAGATTAGCCTCCGCTGCTCATGTGGAGGAGTTGCTGCGCTTTGGAGTTCACTGAAGTCAACATACATGGGACGGCGCAACTTTAAGACTGCGCAGCCAGTCAGCAAGCCATGCAGAAGGAAAACGACCCACATCGAGATTAAAGGCACGAATAAACGGCTGCCGAGGAACGCGTGTTACCTGTGTGCCAGCCCCAAGCACATAGCTGCCATTTCCCGCGACGGCAGGCCCGTGATGAGTCCTTCCATTTGGGAACGGATGCCCCTCATCAGTTCGGTGACCATCGGACTGTGGATGCAACTTAAGTTCAGCTTGTCCTGCAAAAGCCATCAGAGACATCCATGGTGAGAAAACAGTACACAACATCCTCATTTTTCGGCACCAACAGACCCTGTACAGAAACATAACACTGTCCAGCCATGATATACCCGCAAGCTGATCATGCCCTTCCTGTTCAGCTTTTTAGACAGATACGAACACAGCAGCGCAGGGTTTCTTGCAAGGCTCTTCAGATGAGACTACACCTCATTATTTTTTATTACAACTAAGGACACTGATAACAGGCAATCCGCCAATGTTGGATATTCCTACAACTGTGGACATTGAACATAGGCAATCAGCCATCGTTGGATACCCTGTTTGTATAGGTTTCTATGCTTGTATGTTTCGGTGTATGAACGGCCTGCCAAATAAATAATGCTTGCAGCATGAAGTATCGCCACCACAGGCCTCAACAGAAAGCTACAGACCTCAGAGACACACTGATTAGTTTTTACCTTTATTACGCCTCCCAGCTTGGCCTCTGCTACAGCTAACTGTTCGTGGGCATCTTTAGCTACAATCTTCTTTAAAATCTTCTTCAAGTTTTTGCTGATCTTGCCTTCCACCAGAGCTGTGGATGCTTTACGGGAGAAAAACAGAAGTAATAAAAGTTTATAGAGATTTTTCGAACACTCTGAAACCAGGAAAGGTTATTGTAGAACAAAACGTGTCCCAACAAAATATGACACCCAACACTTTTTTTTTAAATCTGTTCTCTGAGTGGCAGGGACAAGATGTGGACTACAGAAATGGTTCCACTCTGCATCAGTGATATACAGCTTACACTCGGTTCAGTTTTAAGCTTCTCTAAGAGCTGGCATGGTGTAGTGGTTAAGAACGGTGGTTTGGAGCGGTGGACTCTGATCTGAAGAACCGGGTTTGACTCCCCACTCCTCCACATGAGCGGCGGAGGCTAATCTGGTGAACTGGGTTGGTTTCCCCCACTCCTCCACATGAAGCCAGCTGGGTGACCTTGGGCTAGTCACACTCTCTCAGCCCCACCTACTTAACAGGGTGTCTGTTGTGGAGAGGGGAAGGGAAGGTGATAGTAAGCCGGTTTGATTCTTCCTTAGGTGGTAGAGAAAGTCGGCATATAAAAACCAACTCTTCTTCTAATGCTCATGTGTAGGATTCCAACCATCACTGGCTCATGCAATCATTGCATGACTAGATTGTACAGAAGCATGTTATGGTAATGGCTAATTTGTATAGGCTTGCCAACATCCATCACTTATTACAGAGAGAAGGGACCGCTTCCAGTTGAGCAGGTAGGGATTTGTGGATCAGAACCAGTTTTCCCTTCCCCCAATAGGATCTTGATGTGCCACAAACTGCTTACACTGGTATGCCTTGCCAATCCGAACCCTTATTTTTGTGGCCTCGTAATTTTTGCTGATCTGTTCATACAGCTGAGTTCAGGGTCCCTGCTTGTCAGAGCGCCTGACTCAAAACACCTGCAATCTAGTCGCTGAGCAAGAAAACAAAGAGAAGGACATTTCAACCCTTATTTTACCTGCAAGAGCTTCTGTTGTGTCCTGAAACTTTTCGAAGTGCTTCAATTTCACTCTAAAGAAGGGACAAACAGTTTGATAAGTGTTAGGAGGTGCAGAGCTTCCATTACCGACTACAAAAATGCAAAGAATTTGAAAATGACAATCCTGCAATGACGGAAAGAGAAGGACGCCTCTACAGGAAAAGGAGTTCCTATTATTGGGTGGAAAAATAAGAATTGTTGGTTTTTATGTGCTGACTTTCTCTACCACTTAAGGAAGAATCAAAGCAGCTTACAATCTCCTTCCCTTCTCTTCCCCACAACAGACACCTTGTCAGGTAGGTGGGACTGAGAGAGCTCTAAGAGGGCTGTGACTAGCCCAAGGTCACCCAGCAGGCTTCATGTGTTGGAGTGGGGAAATCCAGTTCACCAGATTAGCGCCTGCTGCTCATGTGGAGGAATGGGGAATCAAACCCGGATCTCCAGATCAGAGTCCACCGCTCCAAACCACCACTCTTAACCACTACAAGCTGGCTCTCCACAAGACTCCCTCTCCCTGATTATATCTGGGCAATGCTGCTACAGGACTCAGGCTCCCTCTAAGAGGGAGTCACTTCTAGAACATAATCATGACTGCACAAGACTCAATGCTGCATTCCGAAGCAGAGCTACACCCTTCTATGTCCACTAAAGGTGTACATAACGGGCTTAGGAGGGTGTAATTCTGCTTTAGGACTGTACTGTTAATGCCTGGTCCCCCCTCCCCCCCACGAAGTAAGAGATGAGCCAAGAGAAGAGGTGGGGTATAATTTTAAAAATAAAATAATAAAGTGTTGGCAGAAAACCACTTAATAGGGAAGTCATTGGGAAGAGCCATAGAGGCTAAGGTGCAACATCAAGTCTTGCTCCAGCACTGCGTGAACCAGCGTAATGCCTGGTTTGTCTCCAGACATGCAAACCGGCAAACTAGTTTGCTTTCGCACTCCCGATCAGAACTTCAAATCACGGTCCAACCAAGAATGGAGGAGGGAATCACAGAACTCAAGGGGAAGCAGGTGTATGCGAAGACTCCAAGTTTGTTTCACCATGGTCTGGTGTGATGTCTGGTATCTTTCAGGGGGGAAAAACCAGGTTTGTACTTTTTGAGAAAACTGGCTTACATTTTATTTGCTTTTTCAGGTGTTTCAAACTCTTTCCATAAACTATCGACTTCCTGGAGCTTCTTCTCATCCAGAACCTAGGGCAGACAGATAAACACAAAATATGGCAGCCTATTAATTTGTCGTTAAGCGAAATTTGCAGTCAGCAAAATTACGATTTTATTCTGGGGGCCAGACCAACTTAACAAGCCAACCCTGAATCAGAGGCTGTTCAAGAATCCATCATCTTGACCCTCCATACTACTGAGAACCAGTGCAACCAATCTTCCACTGTAAACACCAAACAGATAATTGCGGGACGATAAGGTTAACATCCACTACATCGAAATACAAAACTCTGCCTTGTTGTGGAACCTTAAAAAGACTAACGTACATATTGTGCGATGTACTTTTGTGAGCCAGAGCCCGCTTCATCAGATGCAGGAAGCAAATTCTCAGGCAGATTATGAACAGATACAGATGTGCACGAAGAGCCACTAAACAGAAGTTACTGGCCTGCATCTTAGCACTCTACTCAGGAAAGTTTGAAGCTGTCTGCCTACTTACAAGGGCTTTTCCTCCAGCACATCTACTTAAGCTGAGTAACAACTGGTGAGCTCAACTCTGGTTGTCAACTCTGAACAGAGATGTTTCTGGAGATTTGAGGGTACAGCCTGGGGAGGGTGGGATCTGGCGAGGGAAGGGACCCCAGTGGGATATAATGCCATAGGGTCCATCCTCCAAAGCAGCCATCTTCTGTAGGGGAACTGATCTCAGTCGTCTGGAGACCAATTGTAATTTCTCCAGGCTGGAAACCCGCCCCGCCCCCGGACAGGGTGTCTGTTGTGGGGAAGGGAAGGAGATTGTAAGCTGCTTTGATTCTCCCTTAAGTGGTAGAGAAAGCCAGCACATAAAAACCAACAATTCTTATTTTTCCACCCAATAATAGGGACTCCTCCTTTTCCTGTAGAGGCGTCCTTCTCTTTCCGCCATTGCAGGACTGTCATTTGCAAATTCTTTGCATTTTTGTAGTCGGTAATGGAAGCTCTGCACCTCCTAACCCTTATCAAACTTAGAGGAGCAGCCCCCCCAACACTAGTGGTGGTGAGATATACCGAGGTGGGGAGAGGCTCTCCATGCCCGCCCCCTTCTCTGCAGCGGGCCCGAGCCGCCGCCCCCCCCCACTCGCCCTCCACCCCCACGAGCACGTGGGGACCCCAGCCCGCGCGGCCGCCTCACTTTGAAAATAGCGTATCCGGCCGCGGTCTCGAACAGGACCAGCATGGCGGCGGAGAGAAGCCGAGGAGCTCCGGTGGAGTCGCTTCCCGCGGGAGGAGGGCCGCCGCCGGCGGGAATCGAGGACGGACGGACGGGCGCCCAGCGAGCACGCACGCAGCCCACGAGGGCGGAAGTGAGCGTCGGAGCGCCACACCGGAAGCAGGCCGTTCGGCCTGCTTCCGGTGTGGCGCTCCGACGCTCACTTCCGCCCCCGTGGGCTGCGTGCGTGCTCGCTGGGCGAACGGCCTGCCGGGAAGCAGGGCAGAGGGGCGGGTGTGGCAGTCTCGAGCGTCCCACGGGCGGACTTCCGGCCCTCGGTTGTCGCTCTTGGACAAACGTCTCGGTCTGCTTGCGGGCTGGGAGTTGTTACCTTTTCCTTGAGAACCGTGACCTGGTTTTGTTCAGCAAGAACGAAGGCGGGGCGGGAAGAGTCCTAGTATATATTATTTCTTTTTTCTAATAATTTTTTCTCCTTCATTTAATAAATCAACAGAAACAATATAAAAGTAATAATTAAAAGCAAAAAAAACAAGTAATATCTCTAATTTAACAATAAAATGACTTCCCCCTCTCCCTCTTCCATCTAAAAATAAATTGTATAAACTTTTGCTAATGGAACTAATCCCAATATTATTTTAATGTACCTGTTCTTGACGTAGCTGACATTATTAATACCTAATATAAAAATTAGTGCAAAGTGTAAATAAGGGATTAGATCAAAGAGTATCCTTTAAATGGTCCCGTTAAAAAATGGTTTTCACAGTACATTCTCCAAGCCTCCCATTCCCCCCAGAATTGTACATTATCATTCTGGTTTATCAAAGCTGTAAGCTTCGCCATCTCGGTCAGTTGAGTCCTAGTATATATTATGAGTTCCTTCCCTTAAAAAAATACACCTGCTCATACAGCCGGCAGTGTATCCCCCCGCCCCCCCGGACTAAGTGTGTAATGTAATCCTAAAGAAATTTCTTTGCTTAGGGTTGCATTGAAAGTGTGACACTTTCACACACACTGAATAATGCATTTTCAGCCCACTTTCAATGCACTTCAATGATTTACAAGTGGATTTTGCTGTTTCACACAGTAAAATCCAGCTGCAAAGTGCGTTGAAAGTTCATTGAAAGTGCATTATCCGGCATGTGTGAAAGCGCCTCTCAAATTACTGCAACGTAAGGGGACCTTTCACTGGCAAACCACCTGTTAGTCTCTTGCCATGAAAACCCCATAAGGGGTCGCCATAAGTCGGCTGCGACTTGACTGCACTTTACACACACACACAAGGGGACCTTTAAATGACACTTAGATTAAATAACTTTTACCCTGATTCTTATGTACTTGTATCTGCCTTGTTTGCTTTTTGTATTTTACAATAAAAAATGTACCACAGTTCCAACTAGGGATTACAGCTCATTTCCAGACTATGGAGATCAGTTCTCCTGAAGAAAATGGATGCTTTGGAGGGTGGGCTCTATGGCATTGGACCCCACTGAGGCTCCTGTCCTCCCCAGGCTCCATCCCCACATCCCCAGGAGTTTCCCAACCTGGATCAGGCAGCCCTATTCCCCCATCTTCTGTGGGTGGCCAGTGGAGACCTGACAACCCTACTTGCAACAGTTAACAAATTAATCCCATTTGTTAATAATAGACTTCTTCAGAGTCCAACAACTTTTTAAAAATTCCATTTAGGCAATAAAACAGTCCCATGTACTAACATTTCCCCCTCATAAACAGCACGATGCAACTATAAAAAGCCACAATAGACCATTAAAAACTCCCTCCCCAGGGAGATTTGTGTCTCCCTCTATTGTCGTCTTCCACCAGCCAGTGAAAACTTTTTTGTTCTGTTTGTTATACACCCAATGACTTATTGGCCTCCATCTATAAGTTTTTGATGTTATTTTTGTTTTTATGTTTTTTATTTTTGTTTTAAATGTCAAAATGTTTTAATGTTTGATTTTTGCGGCCTTGGGGGACACTGTTTAGGGGGAAAGGCGGCATTGGAATGTTTTAGATAAAATAAATAAAAATCCCATTAATCAGGTGTCCGTGCAAAGCCAGAACCAGCCAACTGCCCTCTCAAAAAACAACAGCCTTCTAGGCATCCAGAAAACATGGACAAAATGAGCAGAAACATGCGGGGAGAGCGAGGGACCTCTGATGGTCGGGAAAGGCATGCTTTATTAAAAGGAAGCCCTGAAGGAGTTGGCGGGGTGACCGCCAGGGAAACAGCCCTGCATAAATGGCCTATGTGAGAGAACATACCCATGGTTTGAATATGGTTCAGAAAGATCTGAGTACAGGTGGAGATGAACTACGTTGCAGTTTGTGCCCTGCGTAGCAGTCTTCTGATCCAGCTTATACTCCTGTAACTTTGGTGGATTTAACACTGTTTTTTTAGGTAAACCATGTCTCTCTTTGTGCTGGTTGCAATCCAAAAGCACTGAGTACATGGACACAAGGGAATTGCATACATAGTTAGGCCTACACCAGCGTGGTGTAGTGGTTAATAGCAGTGGTTTGGAGTGGTGGACTTTAATCTGGAGAATCGGGTTTGATTCCCCACTCCTCCACATGAGCAGTGGAGGCTCATCTGGTGAACTGGATGGGTTTTCATCCTCCTCCACATGAAGCCAGCTGGGTGACCTTGGGCTAGTTACAGCTCTCTTCGAGCTCTCTCAGCCTCACCTGCCTCACAGGGTGTCTGTTGTGGGGAGGGGAAGGGAAGGTGATTGTAAGCCGGTTTGGTTCTCTTTTAAGTGGTAGAAAAAGTCGGCATATAAAAACAAACTCTTCTTCTTCTTCTTTCCTTCCTTTCTTTCCCGTCAGCCACAGCAGCTCCTGAGCCACGTATTACCAAACAAATTGCGAAGTTTCTGTTTATCGTTATCCAGGCCAATATTCCCCAAAAGATCCTGTTTAGGAAGCAAAGAAAATGGCTATTATAAATGACCAGATAGTAGGCCTAAACCAGTAATAAAATCCTTAAATTTTCAGCTTAATCAACATCAAAAATACTTCCTTGTATAAACTACAGATTAAGCTGGTACAGCTGCTGGTTGGCAATAAATAGGATTGCCAACCTCCTGGTGGGGCCTGCAGATCTCCTGCAATTACTACTGATCTCCAGACTACAGAGATCAGTTCCCCTGGGGCAAATGGCCACATTTTTTTGGGGGGGGGGGGACACGACTGTATAGTATTATACCTTGCTGAGGTCTCTCCCCTCCCCATACTCTGTCCTCCCTTTGTTCCGCCCCAGATGTCCAAGAATGTCCCCTTCTAGAGTTGGCAGCCCTGGCAATAAAGATAACATAGTTCAAATTTGCAACAACAGCAAAGGAAGATTTCTATACCCAGGCTGCTGTTTTTAGATGTATGTCTCTCTCTCTGCCAGAGCCAACATGATGTAGTAGACCCATGTTCGAATCCCCACTCCTCCACATGAAGCCTGCTGGGTGACCTTGGGCCAGTCACACACTCATTGTTAGATTTTTCATATAAAATCTGGTAATTTAGCAGACTGCTCAAAGGCTATTGTGCGCAGCAAAGCCCATATGATCGATGTGTTTGCCAGGAACAAAATTACTCGGAGCCTTTTATCTATTCAAACTAATATACTTCATTTATTGTAGGAGCGCCATTTCTGGATAGGATAGAGTAAATACAGTTTCCTAATCTAGTCTAACTAACTAGGATGGAGGGAGATACGGGACTTGTGTCCTGCCCTCATGGTTGCAAGATGGAGAAGAAGGTGTGGGAAAAGGGGCGGGGCTGTGGCTCAGTGGTAGAGCCTCTGCCTGGAATGCAGAAGGTCCCAGGTTCAATCCCCGGCATCTACAGTTAAAGGGACTGGGCAAGTAGGTGATGTGAAAGACCCCTGCCTGAGATCCTGGAGAGCCGCTGCCGGTCTGAGTAGATAATACTGATGGACCAAGGGTCTGATTCAGTCTAAGGCAGCTTCATGTGTTCATGTGTGTGTGCGAGGGGAGGTGTGAAGAGGAGGAAGTTTCCTGAGAATAGCCATCTGCACATCAAAGGGATAGTGTCAGAAAAGTGGAGAAAGGATGCCCAGAGCCTTGACCCCTCTATCTCTCTGAATCTCTTGTCAATTGCCCCTCTGAAGTTTGAGGTCAAGGGACAGTGTAAAGTCCTGCACTTCCAACCCTCTCAGCCCCGGCCCTGACAAGTATTTGGATGAGAGACCTCCAAGGAACAGCAGGGGCCTGACACGGAGGCAGGCAATGGCAAACTACCTCTGAACATCTCTTGCCTTGAAAACCCTATGGGGTGCTCTTCCATTCGTAGCCCGAGCGGTGTTGCAGGCAGAAGTTTAAGCTATGGCCAAGTCCAAGAACCACACCACTCACAACCAGTCTCGCAAACGGCACAGAAATGGTATTAAGAAGCCCAGGTCACATAGATATGAATCTCTGAAGGGGGTTGATCCCAAGTTCCTGAGGAACAGGCACTTTGCGAAGAAACAACAAAAAAGGGCTGGGGGAAAAATGCAGGCAAACAATGCCAAGTAACCATCTTGCCTTTCGATGGCGAAAGGGACTGGCTTGCTTGGAATCCGATCAGCAGTTTTTCCTCCTGTTTGTTTTTCACTCAAGGCATTTTGTATAAATAAAATTTGGTGTAATATACAGGTAAAAAAAACCCTATGGGGTCGCCATAAGTTAGCTGTGATTTGACAGCAAATTCTCTCTCTCTCTCTCTCTCTCTCTCTCTCTCTCTCTCTCCATAGTTTCACAGTAAAATGCATAATCAAATCTGTTGGGTCTAAATATAACAGTTCAGCAGTCAAAACAAGGGGAAATTAACAAGTCTAAACCATGCATTTTAAAATAAAATCTCTGCAGATTTACTTACGGAGAGATTATTCACAGCACTGAGTATGTTAATAAAGTGCAAATTGCAGCTGTTATAAAAATAATGCACGTCTGTTCATTTGGTTCCAAACACAGCATGCAAGTGGGTTTAGGCTAAGCCTTCAATTTAAAACAATTCTAAGGCCAGATGACTGGGGAAGGCACTGGCAAACCACCCCGTAAACAGAAGTCTGCCTAGTAAACGTCGGGATGTGACGTCACCCCATGGGTCAGGAATGACCCGGTGCTTGCACAGGGGACTTTTACCTTTAATGCCCTTTATGCATGGGTATTTAGCCTTGCGATCCCTGCTGGACTGCTTTGGGGCTTTGTTGGGATTATGCACGATTTCCCCAACCTTCAGAAGTCACTTAGCTGCTGCCTCACACTTTCCCCATGGACTCAGGATACTGTTTTGCCACAAATTTAAAGTCTTCCAATTACAAAGCAGCATAGGACCTCAGTGGGGTATAATGCCACAGAGTCCACCCTCCAAAGGGGAGAGACTCAGAAACTCGGTATTTTGCTGGGGATGCATAATTGATCACAATGTACTTCTGGAATTTCTTCAGGGCAAAAAGCCGCCATGCATAGAGTTTTGAGAATTCAGATCAGAAAACTGCATCTGCAGAGCAGCAAATCCAAGGCAAACGTCCCATACATAAATGGCCTAAATGTAAAAAAAAAAAAAAAAAATGTACTAATGGCATTTTTTCTTGTTGCAGAGTTCCTATGTTTTTAATAGCTGGGTAACAGGAGGAAATTCAGCCAGTGATGCTTTTCCCTAACCCCACATCAGCAAAAGCTTTGCGTCTTCATTCTTTTCTTGTCAGACTCATAATTTTAAAAACATGTGACCCCCAAACCTCCCCAAAATAGTTACTGAAATGTAGTAAAATGGATGCCAGTGTAGCTCCACTGACTTCCAACAGCCTGCAATGGCTTCAGTCAAAGGATTTCAGTTTAAAAGCATCAGGTAGTAATCTATATAATCTGAAAAATTTAAAAACCGGGATCACAGAAATTTACTTTGCACAGGAGATCTCCAGCTACTACCTGGAAGTTGGCAACCCTACCAGCAGGAAGGGAATGGGATTTCCACTCCCTGTTGAGTCTTGTAGTTTCCTAACTCTCTCAACCAAAAGGGAGACTGCAGCCAAGAAATCAGGAGATGGAGACTGGGAAGGGCAGCCATGAAGGAGCTAGAAAAGATTCTGAAGTGTAAGGATGTGACACTGGCCACCAAGATTAGGTTAATTCATGCCATCGTATTCCCTATTACTATGTATGGGTGTGAAAGCTGCACAATGAAGAAAGCTGACAGGAAGAAAACAGATTCCTTTGAAATATGGTGTGGGAGGAGAGTGTGACGGATACCCTGGACTGCCAAAAAAACAAATCAATGGGTTCTACATCAAATCAAGCCTGAACTGACCCTAGAAGCTAAAATGACTAAACTGAGGCTGTCGTACTTTGGTCACATTATGAGAAGGCAAGAGTCACTGGAAAAGACAGTCATGCTAGGAAAAGTTGAGCAGGAAAAGAGGAAGACCCAACAAGAGATGGGTTGACTCAATAAAGGAAGCCACAGCCCTCCATTTGCAAGGTCTGAGCAAGGCTGTCAAAGGTAGGATGTCAAAGGGGGTTACCACACTTGTATTAAGAGTTTGAAAATGTTATAAAAAAATACTGTTTGCACTTTCTTTGGCCCCTTTAGCTGTGAAGACGTTTTCCAACCATTTATAAGCCGTTATATCCAAAAACCCTTTTAAAACGATGTTTTTTCATAACATTTTCAAACTCTTAATACATCGCGGGGAATACAAAGTGCGGTAACCCATTTTGATTCATGGGGTCGCCATGAGTCGGAAACAACTTGACGGCACTTCACACCTCTCTCCCTCCTGGTAATCACCAGACCCTACGTGCCATCGGCAGCCAACCCAACCCACCGTCCCGTATTTGTGCGTGCAACAACTGTGCAGCACCAATGGTCGCACATTCTAGCTGTATCTGAAGAAGAGAGCTGTGGCTCACGAAAGCTCATACCCTGCCAGAAAATATTTTTGTTAGTCTTTAAGGTGCTACTGGACTCTTGCCCTTTTCTACTACTGCAGACAGACTAACACGGCTACCCACTGTGAATTATCTCTATGAATGAAAGTCCTCCAAAATGTCCTATCTTTGACAGCCTTGCTCAGATCTTGCAAACTGAGGGTCGTGGCTTCCTTTATTAAGTCAGCCCATCTCTTGTTGGGTCTTCCTCTTTTCCTGCTGCCCTCCACTTTTCCTAGCATGACTGCCTTTTCCAGTGACTCTTGTCTTCCCATAATGTGCCAAAATACAGCAGCCTCAGTTTTGTCATTTAGCTTCTAGGGAGATATCAGACTTGATTTCATCTGTGTTAAGTGCCATCAAGTCGCTCCTGACTCATGGCGACCCTATGAATGAAAAGGGCAAGAGTCCAGCAGCACCTTAAAGACTAACAAAAATATTTTCTGGTAGGGTATGAGCTTTTGTGAGCCACAAAGTGAGCTGTGGCTCACGAAAGCTCATACCCTGCCAGAAAATATTTTTGTTAGTCTTTAAGGTGCTGCTGGATTCTTGCCCTTTTCTACTACTGCAGAAAGACTAACACGGCTACTCACTGTGAATTATCTCTATGAATGAAAGTCCTCCAAAATGTCCTATCTTTGACAGCCTTGCTCAGATCTTGCAAATGGACGGCTGTGGCTTCCTGTTGAGTCCATCCATCTCTTGCTGGGTCTTCTTCCTCTTTTCCTGCTGCCCTCCACTTTCCCTAGCATGACTGTCTTTCCCAGTGATTCTTGTCGACTCCTGAACTTTTCTTGCTCTGGTTTTATTTTTTATTTTTTTGGGGGGGGGGAAGAGGAACACATGAAGCTGCCTCCTACTGAACTGGACCCCCCCTGGGTCCATCCAAGTCAGTCTTGTCTACTCAGACCGGCAGCGGCTCTCCAGGGTCTCAGGCAGAGGTCTTTCCCATCACCTACTTCCCCAGTCCCTTGAACTGGAGATGCCGGGGATTGAACCGGGGACCTTCTGCATGCAAAGTCAGTATTGTTTATTGTATGCAAAAGTCAGAATTGTCTACTCAGACCGGCAGCGGCTCTCCAGGGTCTCAGGCAGAGGCCTTTCACATCACCTACTCACCTAGTCCTTTTAACTGGAGATGCTGGGGATTGAACCTGGGACCTTCCGAATGCAAACTCAGTATTGTTTATTGCATGCAAAAGTCAGTATTGTCTACTCAGACCGGCAGCCACTCTCCAGGTCTCAGGCAGAGATCATTCCCATCACCTGCTTGCCTGGTCCCTTGAACTGGAGATGCCGGGGATTGAACCGGGGACCTTCTGCATGCAAAGTCAGTATTGGTTCTTGTAGGTTATCCGGGCTGTGTAACCGTGGTCTTGGAATTTTCTTTCCTGACGTTTCGCCAGCAACTGTGGCAGGCAGGAAACTGGCGAAACGTCAGGAAAGAAAATTCCAAGACCACGGTTACACAGCCCGGATAACCTACAAGAACCAATGAACTCTGACCGTGAAAGCCTTTGACAATATTTTAAAGTCAGTATTGTTTATTGCATGCAAAAGTCAGAATTGTCTACTCAGACCGGCAGCCGCTCTCCAGGTCTCAGGCAGAGATCGTTCCCATCACCTGCTTGCCCGGTCCCTTGAACTGGAGATGCCGGGGATTGAACCGGGGACCTTCTGCATGCAAAGTCAGTATTGTTTATTGCATGCAAAAGTCAGAATTGTCTACTCAGACCGGCAGCCGCTCTCCAGGTCTCAGGCAGAGATCGTTCCCATCACCTGCTTGCCCGGTCCCTTGAACTGGAGATGCCGGGGATTGAACCGGGGACCTTCTGCATGCAAAGTCAGTATTGTTTATTGTATGCAAAAGTCAGAATTGTCTACTCAGACCGGCAGCTGCTCTCCAGGGTCTTTCCCATCCCCTACTTCCCCAGTCCCCTTAACTGGAGACGCCGGGGATCGAACCCGGGACCTTCCGCATGCCAAGCAGATGCTCTGCCACTGAGCCCACCTCCTCCCCAAGCAACTGCTCGGCATGCAGAAGGTCCCAGGTTCGATCCCCGCCGTCTCCCGTTAAAGGGGTCTCGGCAAGTAGGCGATGGGGAAGACTTGAGATGCTGGAGAGCGGCTGCCGGTCTGAGTGGACAATCCTGACTTGGATGGACAAGGGTCGGATTCAGCATAAGGCCGCTTCATGTGTGTTCCTGCCGTGCCACTGAGCCGCAGCCCCTCCCCGAACACACGAACACACGAAGCTGCCTCCTCCTGAACCAGACCCCCCCCCCCCGGGTCCCTCCAAGCCAGTCTTGTCCGCTCAGGCCGGCAGCGGCTCTCCGGGGTCTCCAGCCGGGCAGGCGGGCAGGCGGGGAGCGAGAAGCGGCCCCCGGGCTGGGCTGGAAGGGGGAGGCGGAGGAGCGGCGGCGTCGCTGCGTCGCGAGAAGTGGGGCCCGGCGCAGAGGAAATCCCGCCCGCGGCCGGCCTTGCGTGCTGCTGCTGCCGCTGCGCCGCTCCGGCTCGGCGACCGAGGCGAAGCGGGAGGCCGAGGCCGAGGCCGGGCGCGCTTCACCGGCGTCGGCGGCGGCGGGAGGAGACATGTCGGACCAGGTCAGGCGCGCCGCCCGCGGCCCTGCGCCGCCCTGCGCCGGGAGAGGGAGGCCCCGCCAGGCCCTGCCGAGGAGGCCGCGGGGCGAGGGGGGCGGGAGAGGGCCCCCTACCCCCCAGGCGCCGCTTTCGGGCTCCCCCCGTCCCCTCTTTTGGGCCCGGGGGTCCCGCCGCGAGGAGGCCGCCTCGGGCGAGGGGGGTCCCGGCGCGGGGCGCCACGCGAG
The DNA here is from genome assembly GCF_029931775.1 of Euleptes europaea. Lineage (NCBI taxonomy): Eukaryota > Metazoa > Chordata > Lepidosauria > Squamata > Sphaerodactylidae > Euleptes > Euleptes europaea. The sequence goes on from NC_079326.1 coordinate 50,784,549, forward strand.
AGCGGGGACGGAGAGGCCGCGCCAGGCCGCAAACCAAAGGCCCCCCGTTTCGCCCTCCTCGGCCTGGCGGCGGCTCCCCGGGGACGCCGCGACGTGTTTTTTTGTGTTATTCCCCCAAATAGTTTTATTTGTTTTTGGGTTTTTGTGTGTGTGTGTGTGTGTGGGGGGGGAGAGTCTCTTTCTCCCTGCGTGCCCATCGAGGGCCGCTCTCCACGCCAGATGCGGGTTTCTGTTTGGTGTCGTGTGAAGCGACCTTTTGGGCCGGGGTGGTTGCCGGTCTCGGGGCGTCTTCGCGGCCTTGGAAGGGTTATTAGAAAAGCGCCAGAGTCCAGTGGCACCTTAGAGACCCAACAACATTTCTGGCAGGGTATTGAGCTTTCGTGAGCCATAGCTCACTTCTTCAGATACAGAAAAGAGCCAGAGTCCAGTAGGACCTTACAGACCCAACAACATTTCTGGCAGGGTATTGAGCTTTCGTGAGCCACAGCTCACTTCTTCAGATACAGAAAAGAGCCAGAGTCCAGTAGGACCTTAAAGACCCAACAACATTTCTGGCAGGGTGTTGAGCTTTCGTGAGCCACAGCTCACTTCTTCAGATACAGAAAAGAGCCAGAGTCCAGTAGCGCCTTAAAGACTGACCCAATTTCTGGCAAGGTATGAGCTTTCGTGAGTCACAGCTGACTTCAGGTATAGAAAAGAGCCAGAGTCCAGCGGCACCTTAAAGACTAACAAAATTTCTGGCAAGGTACGAGCTTTCGTGGGCCCACAGCTCACTTCTTCAGATCTCTCATGAAATCTCTTACCCTGCCAGAAATTTTGTTAGTCTTTAAGGTGCCGCTGGACTCTGGCTCTTTTCTACTGCTAGTGACAGATGGCCCAGGCTAGCCTGATCTCATCAGATCTCAGAAGCTAAGCAGGGTCAGCCCTGGTTACTATTTGGAAGGGGGACCACCAAGGAAGTCCAGGGTTGCTGTGCAAAGGAAGGCACTGGCAAACCACCTCAGTTAGTCTCTTGCCATGAAAACCCCAAAAAGGGGTCGCCATAAGTTGGCTGCGACTTGAAGACACTTCACACACACACACACACACAGTGACAGACTAACACGACTACCCATCGTGATCTACCAGTAACTCCTTTGAAAGGTTATGTACACGCATTGTAACATAGACACCTTGGTGGAGGTAAGAAGGGGAGCTTCTTTATGGAGAGCTGTTAAATCCCAAAGAAATAGTTGGGGGGCAAATTCCCATATTGTTTAGTTTCTTGGAGATCGTGTGGAGGGAGAGTGAGTTGAGCAGAACGGTTTTCTCGGACATATCTTTCAATTGTCACTGTAACCATTCATCATTTTTTGGGGGGGTGATTGTCATTTTTTTTGCAGTTGTACGCTTCAGCTTTTAATCAAAAATTAAAAACTAGCTCAAAATCGTAAATTTACATTGCACAGATGGCCTGATCATTAATTTTTTTTAGTATTGTGGTTTTCTGTAACATTGCGGGTTGTAAATCTAATTTGACTGTAAGACTTCTGGAATACTTTTAGCAGCAGAACTGAGTCCACAAAGTGTGTAAGAAATGTTGTTCGTGAAATGGAAACAATCCCTAGGAATGCTGCCCATGCTTTCCCAAAACAAGCCGCATTAACTGGGTTATCTGCCCCTTTGGAAGTGGTGTGACCTGCTAGAATTAATACACAGCAGCCCTTCTGTTCTTAGGGCTTTTTGCCATCTTCTGGGTGGGCCCGTTTGCATCATGATTTTCTACTGGGATCAGGAACACAGGTAGAAAGCTGAACCCAGGTAGGAACTTCATGAAAACCGCTTTCCCCCACTGAGATGATGATATGACGCTGTCATAATTGATTTGCCGTGTTTCTAACAGAATTCTACCTGCTCCTCTTGTGTTGTCGTAGCAGCTGCAGTTCTAACTTTCTGAACGCTCCTGGTTAATTCCCTTGATCTTGCGTTTATTTGGCACTCTCAGTTTACCTATGCTGTGTTTTAGAAATAATATAAACTAGGCCACTGGACTTTTTTTTAGCACAAGCCTGTGGTGGTCAAACCCTTCCAAGAGATTTATTGTCAGCGTCCATTGTGTGCTCAATAGAATTATTCACCATCTTTTTTGAGTCTGCCCTAAGTATGTAGAAGGTATTGATGGATTTTCATTTAAGCCAAAAGTGAGAGAGAGAGAGGCTTTCTCAGCAGGAAGCTTAATGCTTTATTAAATGCTGAGGTAGCTGTCCATTCTCCAAAACATTTTTATGCAAACATCTTACAAGAGAATTCTCCGTTACAAAACAAGAGTTACATTGTCGGGGAATTCTCCAGAAAATGTCTAGTTCTTCTAGGCACTTTTTATGCAAAGGATAAATACGTGGTTGCTTGTAAGGGTGATAGCATTATTCTCTTTATTAAATAAAATAGATTTACTGTCTTTTTTAAACACCTGCTGAGTTTTACTATTGATATTTCAGTGCTGGAACTTTTTGGACTCTGTTCTGCAGAACCCTGGAGTTACTGGAAACTGATCACCTTAAAGACCAACAACATTTTCCAGGGCACAAGTGAAATTCATGTCAGTTTATGCCCTTTTTTTGGTCTTTAAGGTGCTGTTGGGCTCAAATCTACTACTACTATTACAGACTAACACAGCTACCCACCTGAAACTAAAACAAGACAGGATACTTTTCTCTTGCACATTCAGGGTTTCAAGTCGGAGGTAGTATTGAAATATCTTAGGCTTAATTTGCTCTGTGAATGCTAGTGCAAATTTGTTTATTGAATTAATTCAATATTCAGATGTATCCAGATTGTCTCTCCATTTATTAAGCCATTACAACTACACATGAACACATGAAGCTGCCTTCTACTGAATCAGACCCTTGGTCCATCAAAGTCAGTATCGTCTACTCAGACTGGCATCAGCTCTCCAGGGTCTCAGGCAGAGGTCTTTCCCATCACCTACTTGCCTAGTCCCAGTTTAACTGGAGATGCCAGGGATTGAACCTGGGACCTTCTGCATGCCAAGCAGATGTTCTACCACTGAGCCATGGCCCCTCCTCTGCAAACTGCCATGCATCTATTGAAAATAAGGGGATGTGTTTAAATTATATTCACCTTTAATATAGGTAAGCATCAGTAATTGGGATTTTGTGCATACTGCTCTTGAAAACAGATCATCTGCATTATGACTTTGAGAGAGCTCCTTTATATTGTAGGTAACGCAAAGGTAAAGCAAACTTTCCCAGTTGTCCGTACTCCATCCAGGTACAGTAGTTTGCAGTAGTTTGCGATAATAGCTTGCTGTTCTAAACATGCTGGCTGGTACATCCTGCGTATGAGACTGTACCACTGGAGAAAGAGTGCAGGGATTGCTTGTCTAGGAGAGCAATCCTAAACAGAGTTTTGTTCTATAGTCTTTGTGCATCTAATTCAGTTCTTCCAACCTTAATCTTTCACGGCTCTCTGTCTCATGTATGTAGAAGAAAAGCTGAGCGGTCCCCGTCTTTTGCCAGTTTTCTGTAAATGCACAAAAAGATGCTAAAAAACTGTCCAGTGAAAACAGACTGTAGTTTATCCCTCTTTCAGATCATTGGTTGTTGTTTTTTTGCAGGAAGCAAAACCTTCAGCAGAGGACTTGGGAGATAAGAAAGAAGGAGAATATATTAAACTCAAAGTCATTGGGCAGGTGAGCACTTCTGATCAATTGCATGGGGTGCAATCTTGCGGGCACATATTTATTTATTTACATAATTTATATCCCGCCTTTCTGCCCTTACAAGGGCTGCCAAGGCGGCTAACAATTTAAAACATACATGATAAAAGATGTTATAAGCCATTAAAATAACTCCCTCCCAAACATACCTCATTAAAACGGCTTTAAAGAGAGTTAAAAAACAGTGCTACAATACTAACAAAACAAACAAACCATAAAACTTTGGTTAGGAAGGAGGGATTGTTGAGGGAATGCCAAACAAAACAAAATTCACCCACTGGTGGAAGATGGCAACAGAAGGGGACAGACCCTGGGGCTTTGGTGCCATGACCAAGAGGGCCCTTTCTCACGTTGCTACCCACATAATCCCAGGAGGTGGGGGCACCTGAAGCAGGGCCTCCGAAGATGACCGTAATGGTTGGGCAGGTTCATAAGGGATTAGGCGGTCCTTCAGGCATATTGGTCCCAAACCATAAAGGGCTTTGACACTAATCTGGTGAACTGGATTTGTTTCCCCACTCCTCCACTTGAAGCCTGCTGGGTGACCTTGGGCTAGTCACAGCTCTCTTTGAGCTCTCAAACCCACCTACCTCACAGGGTGTCTGCTGTGGGGAGGGGAAGGGAAGGTGATTGTAAGCCGGTTTGATTCTTCCTGAAGTGCTAGAGAAAGTCGGCATATAAAAACCAACTCTTCTTCTTTATCATATGGTAATGTATTTTGTATTTCCTTTGTAGGACAGCAGCGAAATCCACTTCAAGGTGAAAATGACAACGCATCTAAAAAAACTTAAAGAATCATACTGTCAGAGACAGGTTTGTGAAGTTGTGGAAACTTGACCTTCTTCCCTAAAAGGCACTCGAATTCTTTTTCAGCTACAAAAGTCAAAGAGATTGAAGTGGGATAAATAAAACTACACAGTACATCAGATTAATAGGATTTGATTATGATATGGGAGCCTCTGGCAGGGATGAGCTGAGCTATTATGAAGTGGAATATTCATGTGTATTCTAAATACTGAGGAAATGAAGTTCCCAATGACAGTTTTTTTGCAAATAGTTCAGCCTCTGTAAGAGATGCGAGAGTTCGTTTTGGTGCAGATTTAAAATGTCACCTAGTCCTTATGGACAGAAGGAACTGTTAAGAAGGTGGAAGACTGGAAAGCTGAGGAGGTTGTGTTCCAGGAAATAGAATTGCTAAGGGGTGGGGCTTTAGAAGGAGAACAGCAGGATTGGTAGTGGAATCCAAAGGAAAGATGGGTGGTGGGGGTATAAAGAAAAGAAGAGTTGGTTTTTATATGCCGACTTTCTCTACCACTTAAAGAAGAATCAAATCGGCTTACAGTCACCTTCCCTTCCCCACAACAGACAACCTAGGTGGGGCTGAGAGAGTGTGACTAGCCCAAGGTCACCCAGCTGTCTTCATGTGTAGGAGTGGGGAAACAAATCCAGTTCACCAGATTAGCGTCTGCTGCTCATGTGGAGGAGTGGGGAATCAAACCCAGTTCTCCCGATCAGAGTCCACTGCTCCAAACCACCGCTCTTAACCACTACACCACGCTGGCTAAAGGCAGCTCCACCCCTCAGAAATGCCCCCCTGGAAGCGGCGCAAGCACTCACCCTGGGCATACGCTGCTGGGGAGGCAGTGCCGGCGCACGAGGCTCGTGCAGGCGCATTGCTCCTTGGGGCCGGCTTAAGTTGCCCTGCACCAGCGTCCGTGCCTCTTTGCACAGCGCAAGTGGAACTGATGCCAGCGTATGAGTCACACAGGCTCCTGTTCAGCTCTGCCCCCCCTTTCAGGATTGCCCAGTTAGTCTCTTGAGAACAGCATTTCTTTTCTTTTTTTTAAGAAGACGAAGAGTTGGTTTTTATATGCCGACTTTCTGTACCACTTAAGGCACATGAACATATGAAGCTGCCTTATACTGAACCAGGGCATTGGTCCATCAAAGTCAGTATTGTCTACTCAGACCAGCAGCAGCTCTCCAGGGTCTCAGGCAGAGAATGACTAGCCCAAGGTCACCCAGCTGGCTTTGTGTGTAGGAGTGGGGAAACAAATCCAGTTCACCAGATTAGCTGCCTCCGCTCATGTGGAGGAGTGGGGGATCCTTTCCTTTCCTCCTTTGCTCCTATGACCCATAGGTCCTGAGCAGTTATTTCTTAGAGGAAAATATGATGGAGAGATATTTGGCCACGGCCAGTGTTATATTTGGATCTCTATCCATCAGCAAAAGGGAGTATTTTGTCTCTTGTTATGGGGGCAGGAATTCTCGCCAATATGGGGGCGATCCGTTTATCTTGGTGGTGTTTAAAGGGGGAATTCCATCATCTTATGAGATAATGTGTCAGTTTTCTTGGAATTGCATGAGCAAAGTCTGTCAGAGTATGGTAGATTTCCATATCTTCCATTTAATACTTCTGAGGGTGCTGGAGTGGGGAATCAAACCCCCTTCTCCAGATCAGAGTCCACCGCTCCAAACCACCACACTTAACCACTACACCTTTGCTGGCTCTTCTGCTTTTTAACTTGAGAGAGATGCAGCATCAAAATGGTCTGAGGGGGTTAAGGTGTGTACAGCTCCAATTTATAGAACTGGAGCTGAAAATAAGCATTGGGTCATCTACCTCTGTTCCCCGTGCAGAACCACTTGGGTATCTCCAAGCGCTTGTCGAACTTTAGGTCTACAGGAAGAGATGTTGCTGTTGCCTTCAGCTGCTTGTTAGTGTTGATAGAGGGCATAACTGGCGAGAATCAATTTAATGTCACACATAAGCCCTCTGAATATCGCAGTGAAATTTGCAGAAAATTGTAGCAACTGGTTTTTAATGGAGGATTTTATCTTGCATCAACTCCTGATTCGCTCGCTTTGATTCTTTAATATTTCATATAGCGACTACTTTTCAAACTGTAGAAGTTAAGGTTAATGTAAACATTTCTGTAGGATAATAGTTTGGATATGTTTTGTAAGAAAAGATCCCAGAAAAGATTATTCTTAGATGTACCGATTTGGGTGACTGGGTTGGAAGAATCAAAGTATTTTTGTTAAGTGTAAACACATTTTCAGTAAGGACAACGGTCATGGAAGTGGCTTGTTTTGTCTATTTATAGCCTGCCTTTCTTGCTGAGACTTGAGGTGGATTACACAGTATAAGACAATGCAGTCACGTGGCATGAGACATCCAGAAAAGAGCAACCAAAATGATCAGGGGGCTAGAGCAACTGCCCTATGAGGAGCAGTTAAAACTCTTAGGGTTGTTTAGCTTGGAAAGGTGGTGGTTAAGGGGGGACATGATAGAGGTCTATAAAATTATGCATGGTATGGAGAGAGTAGACAGGGAGAAGCTTTTCTCCCTCTCTCATAATACCGGAATGCGGGGTCATCTGCTGAACCTGGAGGGTGGGAGAAAAGGAAGTATTTCATCACACAACACATAATTAAATTGTGGAACTCCCTACCCCAGAATGTGGTGTTGGCTGCTAACTTGGAAGGCTTTAAGAGGCGAGTGGACATGTTCATGGAGGAGAAGGCTATTCAGGGCTACTAGTAAAAATGGATACTAGTCATGAGGCACACCTATTCTCTCCACGATCGGAGGAGGATGCCTATTATATTAGGTGCTTTGGAACACAGGCAGGATAATGTTGCTGCAGTCATCATGTTTGTGGGCTTCCTAGAGGCACCTGGTTGGCCACTGTGAACAGACTGCTGGACTTGATGGGCCTTGGTTTGATCCAGCAGGGCTTTTCTTATGTTCTTACGTTTATGTTCTTAGCAAACAATTAGAGCTAGGAACACAAAAATTAGAGGCTATGCAAAAAAGTATCAGATATGGTTTGTAATAAACCATGCAAAAAGTAGAGTTTCAAAAGTAGAAAATGCAGTAAGAGCAGTACTGTACATGTGACATACAGTGGAATAGATTATCTGGTAAATATCTGCACAGTAAATATTTGTTTATGCATCCTCAGGTATAAAGGAGGCTTTCTACACATAAATTTTACAGTAAAGTAAGATTAGTTAGTAGACACTGCATTTTTTGTAAGTACTTTTTGTTTAGTCTTGCAAATATCGGTACATTGTGTTTTTCTTTTTAGGGGGTTCCAATGAATTCACTCAGGTTCCTCTTTGAGGGTCAGAGAATAACTGATAATCATACTCCGAAAGAGGTAAGTGGTTTTATTTTGTAAAAAAATTAATATGTGGTGACAAAAATATCTGGAAATAAGATATGATTGTAAGTTGGACAATTTTTACACATTCCCACATTTCAGAAGCAGCTTCTGTGTATGGATGAGCTGGAAGGAGGCTCAAAATAATGCCTCAGGCCCATCAGAGGAGCTTGCGAGGCGCAGCTGGTTCACCCATGCATAGATGAGCCCAAGCGATGTTGGCCTATGGACGTCACATTAGGAACACAACATATAGTTAAATTGTGGAACTCCCTGCCCCAGGATGTGGTGATGGATGCCAACTTGGAAGGCCTTAAGAGGGGAGTGGACATGTTCTCCCCCACACAGGCAGCCACCAGATGGATCTGAGGCAACCCCCGAATTATGTTCATGAAAGAGAGGGGCTATCCATGGCTACTAGCCAAAATGGATTCTAGTCATGATTCATACCTACCCTCTCCAGGATCAGAGGAGCGTGCCTATTATCTTAGGTACCACGGAACCCAGGCAGGACAGTGTCCTTGTTTGGGGGCTTCCTAGATACACCTGGTTGGCCACTGTGTGAACAGACTGCTGGACTTGATGGGCCTCAGTCTGACCCAGCAGGGCTTTTCTTACGTTCTTTTAACAGCCCAGAATTTGCAGAGATATCTAGTGATAACTACTTCCTGAGGTAAACAGTAGTTCTGAATAGGCAACTGTTCTGGCCTGAGAGAAGCGGGTGGGAAGCAGTCGCTTGGAAAGATATCGATGTATGGGCAAACAAAATGGCAAAGAGAGAGGCAAGATGAAGGTTGCACTTCTCTGGGATTAAGCCAAAGCCAGCAGTGCTGTCTGCTAATTCGGGGGTTGCTTCAGATCCATCTGGTGGCTGCCTGTGTGAGGGAGACTATGACTGGCGGAAGCATGTCCTTCACCTTCTGTGCGGCCAGATCCAACGGCACTGGGGCACCCCAGGGACTTAGAATCATAGAGTTGGAAGGGACCACCAGGGTCATCTAGCACAATGCAGGAAATTCACAACTACCTCCCCCCCGCACAAATCAACATTTTTACTCTTCATAAATACCTAATGTGCAGGATATAAAGTTGGTTTATAGTAATGATTTGAGTCAGTTCACTGAATCGTGTTTATTTTGTATAACTAGCTTGTTAGTCATAGTAAACTTCTCTGCTAGCTTATGGCCATACAGAAGAGAAGAGAATGAACGGCTATGAATTCAGAAAATTGGAGCAGTTCTTTAAAACAAATCTGTTTCCTCTTTCACAGCTTGGGATGGAAGAAGAAGATGTGATCGAAGTTTATCAGGAACAGACAGGAGGCCATTCAACAATTTAGGCTGTTTGCTTCCTTCCCCCGCCCCTTTTATTTCCTTTGATCCTTTTTTATTTTTAAATGATAGTTCTTTTGTAATGTGGTATATAACACTGAATTGAAAGCAACACCCCGCTCCCCTAACCGGGGTTTTATTTCCAAGTGTCTGTTCTGAATTCCTTGTGCTCATTACACACAATCATTTGTTTTCATAGTGCCGAACTCTTGTGAACCTGTCGCAGTTGTGCTTCCCTGTTTTCCCTGTTCCCTCTTTAGAAATACAACCCACTCACACATGCATTTGCGTGTTCACGAGGCTCATGTGTTTTCAAGCACGTTAACAGATCTGCTAGATGGGCGAAGGGTTCCTAATAACTTCCAAAAAATCGGCCTGAAGATTGGATGTGACTTTTACTTGTGGATTTTAAGTTTGGAGATGGAAGTTCTTCTGAAGTCTACACAGTGGGCGGCACGTGTCCTCAGATTCAGAACTGTTTTCTGTAGCTTTTGCTGATAGCCTAGAACAGAGAAGTATCCAAATGTTGATGGGAAAATGTAGGGTTTTTCCCCTTCTGGTGATAGAAATTCAAGATCCTTTCCTCGAAAACAGTGTGGAAGAGTCTGCTGATTTTTCATTGACAGAAGAGCCTACTACAAAAGGTTGAATTTATAGTAGTTAATATGTAACTTTTATGCTTCAAGAATTGGTAATGATTTGTATGTTATACCTTTTGGCCTGGGATGTGGGTTTTTAATGGACATCGACTGTACTGGCTTCCCGTAAATAAAACAGACAAATATGTAAACATCTGCATTTTCTTTTGGCATAACTGAAGGTGGGAGGCTGTGTGAGGAAACAGTAGGGGAGGGGGAAATATTGAGGAGCATTGGTTTCATACCCTGCTCAGAGCTATTTAATGTATAAAAATGGACTTTGATGAATTTAATGAATTAGCACTGTCCTTGCTGCTAGCTCTGGAATACTGAACAGCAATCTGAGTACATCTTTAAACTCTGTTGTGTTTTGTACATGCAATGTGCGCCTCCCAAATTCTGAAACTTCGTGTTAGCATAATGTTGAAAAATAAAGTCAGGTGTAAGATGTGGAAAAACCAAGGAATCAGTCAACCACTTATTCAAAACATTATATAATCCCCCCCCCCCCCCGAACCAAGGCCTAGATCCAGAGGCAACTAGTTGCAAAGCAAGCTTACTGAACGGGATGAGAATGAAGGTTATAGTCATGACTAGCTTGTCATGTTGATTTTCAATGGGACGTGAGCGTAGCTTTTCTCTGAGTTGCAGCCCAAATGCTTAGCGTAGCCGTGAAAATCTGGGGGGTCACCTTTGGGATGGGTTCAGCAAACGTCGTATTACGTGGAAATGAGAAGAAACTGCATGCGTGAATCGCACTTGATGCTTACAGAACGTTAAATGTTACAAAGGAGCTTGTAATAGTGCAGGCCGAAGATCAGGGCCCGTAACCCTTTGAAACCCAAAGCGTTGGTTGTTTGTCTTGAGCAACATAAGGAATTATACCCCTGAAACTTCCGTGTAGGTAGAAACAACCCCAGTTGGTTACCGGGGAGCTTGCGTCGACCTAAGTGTGCTAGTGTGTATGTTCTTCTGAAAACACTTTCCAACCCTATGTAAATAGCAAATGGGCAACATCTTAAGAAATTCGGTGGTTGTGTGGCGTCTGCTCTGTGAACTGGTATTCTGGAAGGGGGGCTGTCCACTTTAAATATGTCTTTCCGAATGGGTTGTTTTAGCTCTTAATACTTTTGACCTTGATAGTGACGGTAGGAAGTTACAGGATACTGTCATGCGAGAAGGGTGGCCCTTTAGCTCAGATTTAGCATGTGATGAGGGCAGGATAGAAACACACTCCTCTACCTCTGATTTTTTTTTTCTTCCTTGCAAGGAAAGTGGTGGGGGGGAGGAACAAAACCGCAATGTTCTTGCGCATGATTTAGCAAACTGTTTAATTGTGGGTAGCTTTCCCTCCCCCTCCAAAGCTGGCACTTAACTGTAAAGTGTTAAATGGATCTTCTGCAACGCTTGTACCTTCTGTGTCCCACTTCTGATGCCTTTTTTGTACACATGCTGAACTTTTTTTAAAATTAAAAGTTGTTTTCAAAAATCCAAACATGGGGTTAAGTGTTATGTTAACCAGTCCACACCCTTAAGAATGGAAACCCTGAGCATGTCAAATTCATAGGGCTTGTGTTTCACCTGGGCACTTTTCCAAACCATCTCTCTCGTCCCACCCTGAAACAACCATTGCTGTATCTAGTAGTAAACTGACACCCCCCCCATGCAAATGAGGAAGGCAGAGAAACTATGCCGCCTACTGACAGGGTTAAGGGGTCTTGATGACCTCGGACATTTGAGAGCCAGTGTGTTGTAGAGTTTAATTTGGCTTACTAGGAAAACTGGATGATCGTGGGACAGCCATTGACCCGCCCTGTCTCACAGGAGCCCTGTTCACAAGTTACAGTGAACACTTGATTTTTCTTTATACATGTGTGGAGGAATTATTAGAAGAAGAAGAGTTGGTTTTTATATGCCGACTTTCTCTACCACTTAAGGAAGAATCAAACCAGCTTACAATCGCCTTCCCTTCCCCTCCCCACAACAGACACCCTGTGAGGTAGGTGGGGCTGAGAGAGCTCTAAGAGAGCTGTGACAAGCCCAAGGTCAACAATCCAGTTCACCAGATTAGCTTCCCGCCGCTCATGTGGAGGAGTGGGGAATCAAACCCGGTCCTCCAGAGTCCACTGCTCCAAACCACCGCTCTTAACCACTACACCACGTTGGTTCTCTTAGTTTACAGTTCACATGTACCGCTCAAGGTGTGATTTAAACCCCATATTTATCCAGGCACTAGTTCCCAGTTTCATTTGCCCCTTTCTTACAAACAGAGGTACTGTAAACATGTGAACAGGAATAGGGTTGTGAGGTTTTAAGTGAGAAGAGAGAACATACCTGCCATCCTTATCTCCTCGGAAGAAGGGCTGGATAAACATGTACTAAACAAATAGATTCCAGTGTCTGGACGTTCAGGAATTTTAGGGCCAGAATGGCCTGTACTGTGTGTTTGTGCACATGTGGGAATCTTGGTAGTGTTTCTAGCTCCGCATCTCTGACATCCCTCTCTCTGTGGGAATAAACAGCATTCAGGAGTGTGGGCCTTCTATTTATGGCTGTACAGAATATAATAAGTGCAAAGACCCATTTCAAGGATCCTTGGGACCACGCTTAATTGAGTCACCGGTCAGATTTTGCCTGTGGGCCACAGATTTACCTCTGTTCTAGAACAAAGGAGTACAAGTGACTTACATCTTTGATATAATTAATTAAAAGATAGCTTCTGTAAAGGTTACCAAGAATCTCTATGCTTGTGCAAGTTTAATTTCTCCAAAAATTACACCAGACTATGCAAACTTTTCAGCCGCAGGTGAGGCTGATCCTTCCATTGCTTATTTCCAGAACAGGGCTCGGAAGACATTTACATTTTGATTTTGCAGTTGATATAAGTTGACCAGTGAGTGTGCTGTTCTTTACTGACACATGGAGAGCAATTAGGAAAATACTGGCATTTTGGATGAGATGACCACGCTCTGCTGAAATCACTAAATAAAAAAGTCCTTTGTGCAGAATTCTTCATTCTTCATCTCCCACTTTTAGAAAAGGATGCTGGAAGTAGGAATAAACCCAGGGGCGTGAAATATCCTGCCGTCGTTCAAGTCCGCTGGCTTCCACAAAAAGTGTGTGTTGGAACTGCTGTTTCTGTTCTTGCTCTGCCCTTTGCCTGATGATGAAGAAGAAGGAAGAAGAGTTGGTTTTTATATGCCAACTTTCTCTACCACTTAAGGAGAATCAAACCATTTTACAATCCCCTTCCCCTCCCCACAACAGGCACCCTGTGAGGTAGGTGGGGCTGAGAGAGCTCTAACAGCTGTGAGTAGCCCAAGGTCACCCAGCTGGCTTCATGTGTACCAGATTAGCGTCTGCCACTCGTGGAGGAGTGGGGAATCAAACCCGGTTCTCCAGATCAGAGTCCACCGCTCCAAACCACCGCTCTTAATCAGCCGTTAGATAATCCTGCCTCTTTAATTAAGCTCCAGCCTTCTATTTTGGGTGGAAAACACGTGTGTTCTAATTTTGAAATTAATCTCTGACTTGAGTAGTGCTGCAAGATTTGAACACACGTGAACACATTAAGCTGCCTTATACTGAATCAGATCCTTGGTCCATCAAAATCAGTATTATCTACTCAGACCAGCAGCGGCTCTCCAGGGTCTCAGGCAGGGGTCTTTCACATCACCTACTTGCCTAGTCCCTTTAACTGGAGATGCCGGGGATTGAACCTGGGACCTTCTGCACGCCAAGCAGGTGCTCTACCACTGAGCCAGTGTATGCTGCTGTATTCTGCACTGCGAAGGGTGCAGGCCCCGTGTGAACGCGCTGCACTGAACACGTGTAGATATCCAGCCTCGGAAGGGGGACCGGATTTTGCAGTGATGTCACTTTGAAAATGCAGAATGGATAAAACTAACATTCGTTTTGAAGCACCAACCGGAGATCTTTCAATCTCATTTCTAAAAGACTCAGGGAACCAAGACCCACCGGCCTCAGAGCCAATTTTTGAGAATCTTTATTCTATAGCTAAGAAGCAACTGCATATGAAATTCAAGACGAATGACTGAAGAAGCTGCTATCGCAGCAGCGAAAACGCAAGGGTCATCCGGGTCGCGTTCTCGTCTTGACCTCACTCTCGAGATAATTTATGTATTAGTTCAAGTCAATCTTGACTGATTACAACACTTCTGTGATAATTTTTGTAGAACATTGAGCAGCCTTTTGGAGCTGTATTGTATGTGTATGTGTTGTCGTTCCATTTGTAAGAGTTTGCACTTTCACTTATTGCACAGTTTTGTATTATTAATAGATGCTTGTTTGCATTGCAGGAGCCTAGTACTATTTATTTCCTCAACCTCCAGGTGGTGGCTGGAGATCTCCCTCTATTACAATGGGAGATTTAAATATGCCACAGCAATGCCTCACTGTAATGTAGAAGTTGCCCTGAGAAAACCATCTTTGCTGTATTCCCGGCCGGGTAAGAATTTCAGGGTTTTTTCTATGGCTATTACCTCACTAGGTATTCCCAGCGATGTATCAAGAGTTTGGAAATGTTATAAAAAACATTGCTTTAAAAGGGTTTTTGGATGCCACGGCTAAAAAATGGTTGGCAGACGTCTTCACAGCTAAAGGGGCCAAACAAAGTGCGAACAGTATTTTTTATAACAGTTTCAAACTCTTAATACATCGGTGGGAATACATAGAAAGTGTGAACAGTATTTTTTATAACATTTCCAAACTCTTAATACATCACTGGGAATACCTAGTGCGGTAACAGCCCTTGTCTAGGAACTGGGGGTTCTATTCAAACTAGACTTATTTACTAATATAAATATTTTTTGTTCATCAGGCTGTATACCTCGCCAGTAACAACGCTTGTTTCCTTGCTTCCTCCAAGGAAAGTCTAGCCGCTTCTTCCGCTTTCTTCCTTCTCTCCTCTGCCTCGTGCCTTGCTCTCTCTTCTTCCTCTCGTTTCCGTTTCTCGTATTCCACCCGTTGTTCTTCGGCCATCTCAGCTACGCGTCGGCGTTCCTCTTCTAGCCACATTTCCCTTTCTTTCTGCTGCCGTTTCTCGACTTCTGAAGATGGTCACAGAGTTGTTAGTTGCTGTGATCGATTTTAAAGTTTAGAGATTATTAAAGGACACATGAAATGTTCTTGGGGAGCTGTACTTTGCCCAGTGGGTAGGATTGCCAGCTCTGCGTAGGGAAATATCTGGAGAATTTGAGGGCGGAGCCTGAGGCGGGCAGGGTTTGGGGAGGGGAGGGACGTCAACGCCATAGAGTCCAATTGCCAAAGCGGCCATGTTCTCCAGGTGATCTCTATCGGTTGGAGATCAGTGGTAATAGCAGGAGACCTCCAACCAGTACCTGGAAGTTGGCAACCCTACCAGTGGGGAAAAATACTGTTGCTTGAAAATCCCAGCTCTGTTGGACCATTTCTTGCTGGGAAAACAGCACGGGGGTCATCCTCACACCCAGGTCCCAAGCCAAAATGGGGCACCACTCCTGTTATTTAAAAAGAGGGTTCACTTGAGCGTTCTGGAAGTGGAGCTTCCAGGGTCACACACCATTTTGGCCCTGAAAGTCAGGATTTCTTAGAGTTGGTTTTCATGCCCAAAGGCATTATGGCAAGGGGGATTGAATGAAGGTAAGTTCTCCCTCCTGTAAATGTGGGGGTGGGGGGGTGCTTGAAGGAGAGACCTTTCTCAGATTTGAGCCTCCGTTTTTTCAAATTTCAAGGTGGTGCAAAATAGCCGAATACGAATTTTCCAAACAAAGCCGGATTTGTGTACAAGCTAGGTAAGCTCGGGTTTAGGGCCTCAGGGCTCTAAATACAACAAAACTACTACACAACCATTTTTTGTAGAGGGGGTGTAATGTTATGATGACTCTTAAACTTAGCTTGTGGAGGGAAGGGGCTCAGCATTTCTTAATATGGATCTCTTGCCGAAACCAGAAGTGCACCATGCTCCGGAAGTGATGTCATCACGTCACCGATGACACGGCCATGGTCTTTGGGCAAAACGTCTACGGTAACAATGGCTTCTACCATAGAGTTTTTGCCCAAGTACCAGAGCATCCCTGCAGCACCAGCGATGTGATGACATCACTTCCGGTGCACACCGGAAGTGATGTCACTGGCGATGCCAGCCTAGGCCTCTATCCCGCTGCTGGTAAGTCACCCCTGCCCCACACTGCTTGCCAGAGGGTTCTTGGCAACCCTAATGCAGACTCACAGTAAAGGAAAGCCCCGGAGTTACAAGATGTAGAATGAATTATTTTTTCCACCTTGGTGAGTAAGAAACTGCCCCTCATGCCTAGAGACACCCCAGTGATTAGGGTTGCCAACCTCCAGGTGGTTAGTAAACCATGAAATAGCAGAAAATATGCAAAGTTTTATACTGCTATCTTTTTAGTTAGATATATGTTTCACAAATATTCACATCATATTAAAGTTCATATATGAATTAGTACAGTCGCAGTATATCAATTGACAGTCACAAATTGTGCAAATATCTCGCTTTGACTTGCGTCTTGGAGATGTGAAGGTAGTCCCAGTGGCAAGGGTTTCTGGCAATAAGATAGTCTTTTCTTTTTGCCACAGTCTTTTATTTCATGGTTTACTAACTAATTATATAGCAGGCTAACTTTATATTTGTTCCAACCTCCAGGTGGTAGCTGGAGATCTCCCGCTATTACAGCTGATCTTCAGGCAACAGAGATCAGTTCCCCTGGAGAAAATGATTGCTTTGGCAATTGGACTCTATGGCATTGAAGTCCCTCCCCTCTCCAAACCCCGCCCTCCTCAGGCTCCGCCCCAAAAACCTTCCGCTGGTAGTGAAGAGGGACCTGGTAGCCCTACCAGTGATTCTGATTTGCCACCTCCACCCCCTTCCTTAGCATCAGGGGAGGGACTTCAATGCCATAGGGTCCAATGGCCAAAGCGGCCATTTTCTCCAGGGAAACTGATCTCTATCGGCTGGAGATCAGTTTTAATAGCAGGAGATCTCCAGCTAGTACCTGGAGGTTGGCAACCCTAATCAAGGCCCGCCTTTGAGCACCTGCACGGTTCCGGTCCTCTTCCTCCTTCTTCTTCTGAGCTTCTAGAAGCTTCCTGCGGAGTTCCTCCTGCTGCTGTCGGAAGCGTTCCTGGGCTGCCTTTTCCGCTTGGAGCTTCCTGGCTACTTCTTCCTCCTGGCGCTGGTGCTCTTCTTGGAGCTGTTGCTTTCTTAAACTAAAACAGAAGGGTTATCAGAAAGGCCCACAGGGTCATCCCCAAGCAGAAGAGAAGAAGAGGGGCCGTTATGTCCATAGGAAGGCATTTCATCTGCCCTTAACATGCCCTCCAATAATAAAGAAACAAAACGGCAAAAGTAGCCAAAGAGGGTATTCGAGATGACAAAAGAAGTGATGAGTAGAAATGAAGGAAGTACATACTGGTGTCGCTAAGGGTTGGCTTGTTTTTAATGGGCAACCAAGCACAAAATGCGCTTTTCCAGGATAAACGGTGCCACTTCCATCACCACATTTCTGCAGATCAAAGACTGAAGTCAGGCAAAATTCGTTTTCTTTCAGCTGCTGTGAAAAGCCCTTCTAGGTCATTTCTGCATGGGCACTTGGACCCACATTCACCCCCTGTCTGACTCGGTTGTGCCCTGGAGTTCTGCACGAGTTTTCCGTCCATTAGAAATGACTTCGCTGCCAGCCCTCGCTATGTCCGGGACTTCCCGTTCTTCTGTTAACCCGACTCTTCCCTCTCCCCTGAGCTCAGCCCAGCTGAAATCTCTGATCAGAAGGCAAAGCACTGGACACAGAAGCTTGGCTTCTCTCACAGCCAATTACAAAGCAGCGTGTAAAGAGGCAGGGATTCAAATGCTTCCTGCTTCCTCGGAGCTCTTTCTGAGCAAAAGAAAGGCTTTTTAAAACCGAGGCTTGGATTCCCCCCCTTTTCTTTCAGATTGCTCCGGTTTTTGGTTTTTGTTCTTTAAATGCTTTTTTATGAGGCAACTGGGTTTTGGGGAGGGGGAATTTTCTTTCACAGTGAGCACTGTGAAGTAAGCCAATTACAAAGCAGCATTTAAAGGGGCATCATTTCCAGTTTACTTCCGGAAGCGCCGCAGCACGACAGGATGATTTACCACTCAAACTCCCATTTGAGTGGTAAATCGTCCCTTCGCGCTGCAGTGCTTCTGGAAGTAAACCGGAAGTGATGGGATTGCATTGCTCATGGCTGGGCGCGTGATCCTTGCTGTGAGCCGGCCGATAGATTGCCCGCCATTCCAATCCATCTGACCACCCTACCTAACATGGTGGGCCTGATTTGGCTTGAGAGCAAAGTGCAAGAGGAAGAGAGGTTTCAGCTTTCCTTGCCCTGCTGCTTTTGGGAGCTGAAATGACTGTGGAGTAACCCTATTTGTCCCGCTGTGGAGTTCCATGTCACAAAAAATGGTGCGGGGGGGGGGGGAGATTAGTCCCCTCCTCCCCTTGTGTTGTTCTTCCATGCCAAATTGGGCCCCATACTATTGATCGTGGTGGAAAGGGCTGTCAAGTCACAGCTGACATGTCTACCCCATAGGGTTTTCAAAGCAAGAGACATTCAGAGGTGGTTTGCCATTGCCTGCCTCTGCGTGGGCTGAGAGGGTTCAGAGAGAACTGTGACTGGCCCAAGGTCACCCAGCAGACTTCATGTGGAGGAGTGGGGAATTGAACCTGGTTCTCTAGATTAGAGCACGCCACTCTTAAGCACTACACCATGCTGGCTCTCTCCCATATAAGGTTGCCAGGTCCCTCTTCACCACCGGTGGGAGGTTTTTGGGGCAGAGCCTGAGGTGGGTGGGGTTTGAAAAGGGAGGGACTGCAATGCCGTAGAGTCCAATTGCCAAAGCGGCCATTTTCTCCAGGGGAACCGATCCCTATCGGCTGGAGATCAGTTGTAATAGCAGGAGATCTCCAGCTAGTACCTGGAGGTTGGCAACCCTACTCCCATACTATTGGGGAATGTTATTCCTCTGATGTAATATTTGTCTGGAAACCCTGACACAACCTGTTGCAGATGTATCATCTAATTTGGCCCCTTACGAAGATGGGTGTTCAAGGGCCCAATAAATTGATGTCTTGGGTAGACTTCTCTCCCTTGTCTAACTGGATTATTGTTCCTGCTAACCGTATCTCCTCAATTCTTCGCCATCGTTCCTCCTCCATTTCTTCCTTCATCCGCTCCATCCGCTCCTGCTCCTCCTGCTGTTTCCATTTCTGCTCCTCCTGTTCTCTTCGCTTCCTCTCTACTGCCAGCCGTCGCTTCTCCGCCCTCTCCGCTATTATCCTCTCCCGTGATAACTTCTCTCTCTCGGTCACAGGGAGAACCTGCATGGTAAAAAGAGATAGAGTATAACTATATAGGTCTTGTAGGCAATTTGAGAACATCAATACTTTATAGTCAGCTGTCTCTCTCCCCCCTGACTCTTCCAGAGTATTTCACCAGTTTAAGGAACTGCAAGCATAGATACCCTGGACCGCCCAAAAAACAAATCAGTGGGTTTTAGATCAAATCAAGCCTGAACTGACCCTAGAAGCTAAAATGACTAAACTGAGGCTGTCGTACTTTGGACATACTATGAGAAGACAAGAGTCACTGGAAAAGACAATCATGCTAGGAAAAGTTGAAGGCAGCAGGAAAAGAGGAAGACCCAACAAGAGATGGATTGAGCCACAGCCCTCAATTTGCAACATCTGAGCAAGGCTGTTAAGGAGGATAGGACAGTTTGGAGGACATTGATTCATAAGGTCGCCATGAGTCAGAAAGGACGACACTTAACACACAAACACACACACACAAGCATAGAAAGGCCTTCACCAGGGCACGCTTAGATATTTTGCCGATCGCAGCCTTGGAGGGCCGTTTCAGTGGGATCCCATAGAGGAAAAGAGTATGCTCCAGTGATCAAAAGTCTATTGAG
Source organism: Euleptes europaea (assembly GCF_029931775.1). NCBI lineage: Eukaryota > Metazoa > Chordata > Lepidosauria > Squamata > Sphaerodactylidae > Euleptes > Euleptes europaea. The sequence continues at coordinate 50,804,354 of NC_079326.1, forward strand.
GATCTATCCCACATCACATTCCAATGTCCAAGATATGAGGATGAGTGTAACGGATTTTTGCAGACCATATTATCCCGTTTCCCAGGAAGGTCAGATCAAGAGAAATTAGTCATATTATTGAAAGACAGAGACAAATACATTACTTCTCAAATGGGAAGATCTGCTGCTGCCATCATGAAGCACAAAAAGATGATGGGACATGCTGACCATAATATCTCTGACCCATAATTGCTCTACTCTGGGTCATTTGTCATCTTTTATTTGTCTCTGGATTGTTTGATCTTTCCTTCCTATTATATTTTAATGATGAATTTGTATTTGCATTTTAATATTTTATGGGAAATGTTTAATTTTTTAACCTGGGTTAAATTATGTTACTATTTTTTTAAAATGTTATTGATTTTATTTTGGCGGAATTTCCACCTTGTTCTGTATTGTTGCTACGGCTTTTTTTTGCTAATGCAATAAAGACTTGATGATGATGAGTATCACTGCACGCAGAACAGTCTGCCCTGGCATTGTTAACTTAGGCTCAATTAGATGATGTGTGTTACATGAGTCAGCACATGGCACCCCACAGTGGAGCGAACTGTGAAAAGGTGAAAAGGTGAAAAGGTGAGTGCAAAACTCTTCTGTGCTGAACATGCAGCGCAATATCTGCAGAGAACAATTTCTTAGGGGTCTCTCTGTTGGAAAGCGAAGAGGATAATTCTTACCTCAGGCAGCTCACCGTTTGGCACTACAATGGTCTGGGAACCAACTGCAGTGTAAACTATTGGGGAGTTTGCAGTGGGGGTCTCACGAGCCTTGTCTGTATGAAACCCAGAAGGATGCTCAACATCTGTAGGAAAAGGCTGTCCGTCATCGGGAGGCAAGGGGCCCTCTTCCGTAAGACTGAGAGCAGGAGAAGTACTTTTGTCCAATGCCTCTCCCAAGGCGTCCTCTTCAGCACCAGAAACAATCTGCTTTGCTTCAGCCTCTGCTTCCTTCTGCTCCTCCTCTTCCTGTTCGTCGGTTTCTTCAAGTGCCTCTGAATTTTTAATATCTGCCTTCTCCTTGGAGAAAGAAGCTGTTTTTCCAACGGCCTTTTTCTGTTTTGGTTTTCCTGTAGAAAGATGCATTTCTCTTAAACTGGCTGCAAAGTGCTCTCTTTGAAACTTAACGTGAATCCTTTCCCTTCCTGAAGCCCACCGCTTATATCCTACTTTAGAGCTTGTGAATTTTTTTTAACCAAAGCCATCTTGCGTAATTGTTTTCATATATGTTAAAACATTTCCCCCTATAACACAGAACTTACTTGATGTGTTCCAAAGTAATAAAGTTCTTATCTTTGGGCGAAGAATTACTTACTGAATTACTGAAGGGGTATGGTAATGCTTATGAATGTCATGTAAGGTATCTTAAGAAGAACTGAGAGAACTGACTAGCCCAAGGTCACCCAGCTGGCTTCATGTGGAGGAGTGGGGAATCAAACCTGGTTCTCCAGATTAGAGTCCACTGCTCATGTAAAGGAGTGGGGAATCAAATCTGGTTCTCCAGATTAGAGTCCACTGCGCATGTGCAGTGTTATGCATGCATGGGTGTGTGTGATTGAATCAAGGGAATAACGATCCTTGTAATTGCATCAGGGGAAACCCTGGGCAGCTTGGTGTTCCCCAAGGCTCCTGAACTGTATGTTCCATTGGCTACTGGGGTTTCCCCCCCCCCAATCACGGACTGGGGGGGAGTGGCCGCAGGTGGCCTGGGGAACATATAAGCAGGGGTCTGGTCACTGTAAGTTAGTTCTGTTCTCGTTCACCTAATAAAGCGGTTGCTGTTGGAACTCCATCTCTGACCTCGTGTGTTCCCCCATGCGGACTTAACATGGAGGAGTGGGGAATCAAACCCTGTTCTCCAGATCAGAGTCCACCGCTCATGTGGAGGAGTGGGGAATCAAACCTGGTTCTCCAGATTAGCGTCCACCGCTCACGTGGAGGAGTGGGGAATGAGTCCACTGCTCCAAACCACCGCCCTTAACCACTACACCACGCTGGCTCCCAGCGTGTATAAAAATATATATAAAACATATATAGAACTTAAGTGAATTTCATGTTTAGACTTGGGTCCCATCCCCAGGATATCTCATTATGTATATGCAACCATTCCAAACTATGGAAAGATCCGAAATAGGGACCACTTCTGGTCCCAAGCAGTCTGGATAAGGGACGCGCAACCTGTATGGAGTTCCCTTTACTCACCATGGCTAGAAAGCCATTGATGGATCTTGCCATGACTCCGTCCAACCCTCTTTTAAAAAGCCATCTATGCTCATGGACATCACGGGGTCCACTGGCAGTGAATGCCACAATTTAATTAATAATGGAGTGAACAAATACTCCATTTTGTGCATCCTGAATTTATTACCCATCAACATGAACACATGAAGCTGCCTTATACTAAATCAGACCCTTGGTCCATCAAAGTCAGTATTGCCTACTCAGACCGGCAGCGGCTCTCCAGGGTCTCAGGCAGAGGTCTTTCCCATCACCTACTTGCCTAGTCCCTTGAACTGGAGGTGCCAGGGATTGAACCTGGGACCTTCAGCATGCCAAGTAGATGCTCTACCACTGAGCCACAGCCCCTCCCCAAGTGCCCCTGAGTTCTAGTATTATGGGAGAGGGACAAAAAGCTCATTCCCCTTTCTCCATCCCATTTATTATTTTATAAACTTCTATCACGTCCTCTCCTAGCCGTCTTTTTTCTCAACTGAAAAGCATCACACTCAGAAAAAAGCCTTGCCCCGCCATTTATTTAGTATCCCTCTAAAACCTTTGCATTTCACTGTATAAACTTTTCATTCTGACAGCTCTTCTCAGGAAGGCCGTCTAGGGCATTAATGGGTATAAAAATATCCCTGCATTCATACCTACAACAAACTCTGCCCGGCTATGACGTTTATCATTCTTAGGGCTCTTTTTCTGTGCTTTAGACCCCGGCCCATCTTTCTTCAATTCAGGTTTCTTCTGCCTGGTTATCAGTTTGTTTGCTAAACCATCGTCAGCCTAGAAATAAGTAAATAAACAAATTGCAATGTTAGTGCCTGAGCAAATAAATCAGTGCTTGGTATTGATTTATTTCCTTTCCCCAAAAGAATAAAAGCGGCCTTGACCAATCTTGGAGAGTCCTCTCCGGTTAGGGTTGCCAACCTCCAGGTACTAGCTAGAGATCTCCTGCTATTACAACTGATCTCCAGCCGATAGAGATCTGTTCGCCTGGAGAAAATGGCCACTTTGGCAATTGGACTCTACGGCATTGAAGTCGCCTGGAGAAAATGGCCACTTTGGCAACTGGACTCTATGGCGAAGTCTCTCCTCTCCCCAAACCCCGCCCTCCTCAGGCTCCGCCCCCCAAAACTCCCACTGGTGGCAAAGAGGGAAGAAGAAGAAGAGTTGGTTTTTATATATCAACTTTCTCTACCACTTAAGGGAGACTCAAACCGGCTTATAATCACCTTCCCTTCCCCTCCCCACCACAGACACCCTGTAAGGTACATGGAGCTGAGAGAACTCTAACAAACCCGTAACTTGCCCAAGGTCACCCAGCTGGCTTTGTGTGTAGGAGTGGGGAAACAAATCCAGTTCACCAGATTAGCCTCCACCGCTCATGTGGAGCAGTGGGGAATCAAACCTGGTTCTCCAGATTAGACTCCACCACTCCAAACCACCACTACACTATGCTGGAGGGGTACAAGTGTAACAATAAGGTAAACAGTGGACAATTTGCTGCCCATTAATGGTCCTCCACAATCTCACCTTGCTTCAGGTTAGGTTGAACTCTGCTCCCTCAAATCCTTTGGACCCAGATCAGTCTCCTGTGAGTTTTCAAGACAATTTAGCTGCAAGATTGCATGCTGTGAAACTTACGGAGCTACGGCCAGTTTGTAAGCTGGGTTTCTCTGGCAAAGTTGTGTTGTTGTTCTCTCCTGCCTCCGCTTGATATTCAGAAGAATGTATGCCCATTCCGATGCTCAGCTCCATTTCGAGGCCAGGAAACTCCCAGACGGCTGAGTCAAGGTCCCTTTCAGAAAGCATCACGCAAACACACACAAAAAAACCCCAGACCAACTCTTAGAAAGTTAATTTTTGTTTTGCATGGGAAAAGGCGCAACAAGACAACAACACCCACAACTTTGGGCACCCCTTCTAATTACATTTGATTTTGTTCACTTGCAAGCTATGAAATCCCCTGATGTACAATTCATGTAATTGTAATGACCCCAGCAGGTAGCTGCCTTTCTCCTGTTGCATTACCAAGAAAAGCAAGAATTATCCTCCTGTAGTATTAATGGGGATCCCAAGACTATTCTACGTAGTAAATTATAAAAGGCCGGCTACCAAAATACTCTTAGCACCTTTCATCTTATGATGTCCCAAAGTCTTTGTAAAAAAAGTTTATGGTATAACTTTAGAAAAAGGTGGGGCAACAATATCTTTCACTGAAGTCAACATCAGCAACAAAATACAGTTCGATAAAGTATGCCTTTATAGAAGGAAGATGGAACCATGGGGCCAGGGGTAGGGAAGGGAAGCCAGAGAATGGTGAAGAGGAAAACTGGAGACAGGGGAGTAGGGAAAACAGGAACACACATGGTGGGGGGGAGAGAGCCAGTGCCAAGGGAGAGGGGCCATGGCTCAGTGGTAGAGCATCTGCTTGGCATTCAGAAGGTCCCAGGTTCAATCCCCGACATCTCCAGTTAAAGGGACTAAGCAAGCAGGTGATGTGAAACACCTCTACTTGAGACCCTGGAGAGCCACTGCAGGTCTGACTAGACAATACTGACTATGATGGACCAAGGGTCTGGTTCAGTATAAGGCAGCTTCATGTGTTCATGAGGGTGGATAGAAAAAATGGGATTTCCCCTTCTCCATGATTCTTCATGGTCCCGCCTCTTGTTTCATGACTATTTGGAATATGGGTCAACAGAAGAAGATACCTACTCTATAGATTTAAAATAGTCATTCTTTCTGCTCATGGGTCGCTGCGAACCGTAATGTTGTGAGAAGGGAGTCAGCACTGGTGGTTAAGAACAGCCAGAGAACTGGAGAGAGGACCTTCACTTTATGCTGAACGTTTGGTACTACTACGGCTGTTGAGGGGAAGCAGAGCTAAGAGGGGCAGTGTGTGGATATCACCCTGGGTTCATCTAACATCAACTGGTATAACCCGACCAATTGTTTAAAGAAGCAGCTCATTTCTTTTCCCCTCAGAGATTCCCAGACCACCACGATAACAACTCTCAGGAAGTACCTTCTCTAAAGCTTAGACACACTTCGAAGGGTTCCATCACCACCCGAGCAGTATCGTTTACCTATCAACTGATTTTATTATTCTGACCCATTCTAAGAAATATCGTGGCTCAAAAGCAGAAGGCAAATACTATAGATAACAGAAGAAGTTTCAGCACTTTGCCTAATGACAATTCCCAGGATTCTTTGAGAGCCAGCGTGGTGTAGTGATTGAGAGCAGTGGTTTGGAGCAGTGGACTCTAATCTGGAGAACCAGGTTTGATTCCCCACTCCTCCACATGAGCAGCGGATGCTAATCTGGTGAACGGGATTGATGGTTTCCCCACTCCTACACATGAAGCCAGCTGGGTGACCTTGGGCTAGTCACAGCTCTCTTAGAGCTCTCTCCGCCCCACCTACATCATGGGGTGTCTGTTGTGAGGAGGGGAAAGGGAAGGTGATTGTAAGCAGGTTTGATCCTTCCTTAAGTGGTAGAGAAAGTCGGCATATAAAAACCAACTCTTCTTCTTTGAGGGAAGCGATGAAAGATGAAGTGACATTGAAAACAATGTGAGTTTGTGATGTAGACGTGCCCAGTGTAGATGGGATCCAGGTGGAAATGAATCATTGAGACGACATGATATCTGTGTTCCAGCAACATTTTTTTCCTGCGGTCTTCAAGGTATAAATCAAAGTGCTGTTTTCAACATATACACCCTTCAGCAGCTTGGATTTTTGACACTCTTGTTTGGGGTGAAGCCTACACTATATTTCCCCAGCGATCAGGGCAATAAACTTTCTACTGAGTGGTTTCACAAGGAAACATCAATATATTTAATTCTCAATATGGCCCCGTGTGTAGAAACTTAAATCTGGAGCCTGGCCGATAAACAGACAAGAGAGATCTTTCTACAAACCTGAAGAAAGCCCCAGGTTTGAAGAACAATCTGAAATCTAAAAAGAAAAATACATTGCGGGGTTAAAAATTCCCAATATAACAGAAGAAGCATCTGTACCTTTAAAAAAATGAATGTCCTCTCAGTGGCTGCTCAGAGGCCATTGTGGCTATTGCTATGCAACTGTAACAGTATTGCTGGCTTTCAAGCCTTGGTTTCTGTCAGTAAAAGCCAGGGTTGTTTTGGCCTTTGAGAGAGGACTCATCAGGGCCAGGCCCACCAGCAACCACCGGGTTACTTGCCACCATGTGACCTGCAAGACTCACCCAGGCCTAGCTGCTTGCTACTGTTCAACAGCAGCCACCCCACAAAAGCCAGGGTGGTGTAGGTTTTGAGTTTCAGACTAGGATTTGGGAGGCCCAGGCTCGAATCCTCACTCTACCATGGAAGCCTGTTGGGTGACCTTGGACCAGTCACACATTCTCAGCCTAACCTACCTCACAGGGTTGTTGTGGGGATAAATGGAGGACAGGAGAACAATGTAGGCTGCTGTGGGTCTCCATTGGGGAGAAAGTCTGGAGATAAGTGCAATAAATAGACAAAAACTCACGAGACCCAGAATTCGAAAATGTTTTGACTGGTCTTCTGATGCATAAAATTTGTACCAAACTACCATATGCACATTATCATCCTGTATCTGCAAAATGTAACACATGAACTAGTAGCTGTTTATTTTATATACTTACATCTCTGATTCAGGAATCATCCACTGGCTTAGACTCGGCTCCAAACGTGAGAAGCTATCTGACTGAGGTAAGTTCTCCACCTCTTTCCCTATATCTGCAAAGAAGGCAGAGGGAAGATTTCATCTGGTCCGAAATGCTGCAGCCAAAATCTTGTCTGGTATTAGCAGGCAGGCAGAACATGACACAGACATTAAAGCAGAGGCACCAGCTTCTTGTGCATTTCCAGGCCATTCAAGGTGCTGGTTTTGGCTTTGGATGAAAACCTTTCTATTTATATCATATGCTTCTTGATTTCCTGCCATGCCCTGATTTTCTCCTCTTCCGATCAGTAGTCATTTAAATTTTCAGGAAACCTGCATTTCTGCCACACTGTAAAACATTTTAATACTGATATTATTGTGGTGTAATCCCCCCCCATTTATTGTTGTTTTTAGTATTCCACATTGTTGTACGCCAGTCTTAAATCTTTGAATTGTCTTCAAACCTGGTAAACATATACCCATCCCTGAGCCTTCTAGACAGATTAAAACGAACGTCTCCAACCACGAACATCTCTTAGTTTTGAAACGCTAGCAGTTCCTTATTGCCAGTGGAGGGCGATCTTGTCCCAGGCATGTATGAGAAGTCTTAGCCCGACAGTACCAAAAGCATCCATCAGTGGAGAAAGGCAGATTCAAAAGCCTTGGCTTGAGCTTTTGAATTAAGCAAGAGAAGTGTTTCAGGGCCATAAATTCCTCACTGGGCCTCAAGTATCTTATGAAGATAGCTGGATAAAATTTCACAAGGGAGCGGTGGACTCTAATCTGGAGAAGCGGGTTTGATTCCCCTCTCCTCCACATAAGCGGCGGACGCTAATCTGGTGAACCGGGTTGGCTTCCCCACTCCTCCACATGAAGGCAGCTGGGTGACCTTGGGCTAGCCACAGCTCTCTTAGAGATCTCTCAGCCCCACCTACCTTACAAGGTGTCTGATGTGGGGAGAGGAAGGGAAGGATATTGTAAGACTGATTCTCCTTAAAAGGTAGAGAAAGTTGGCATATAAAAACCAACTCTTCTTCTTAATCACCTCTTCAAAGTGGCCCTCAGATTGCTGACTTGGCTTTAAGAGCTTCTTTTCTTCCACTCCTGTTTTGTATAACAGGATGCACACAGTGGTGGTGGTGTTTAAAAAACAAACAGCCTCGACTCCTGGGAGAAGGAAATACCAAAAAGAATGGGGAAACACGCACCAGGCTAACATGGGGCCAATGAGGGACAAAATATCCAGAACAGAGCCAAAAGGGTGTTTTTGCAGACGAGCCCAGGATGACAGTGAAGCAGTCCAACAAACCATTCACTACGTGGGCCTGGCTGAAACGTGATAAGACCCCCGAAGCCAGAGCTGATAAGACCCCGGAAGATTCCCTTAGGGGCACCCTCTCCATGCCACTCGGACCCAACCTGATCATTATATGAAAACAAGCCGCACGACTGACACATGACTTACTTCAAAACCTGGCTCCCAATCCTCCTAGAAGGCAGATTTGGTAGATTACCAAGATCAGAATGGGGCTGTCCCTGCCAGTCGGGCGAAGTTGAATCTACTGCGCACATCTTTTTCAGGTGCTCGTTCTATCAGGAAGTCCGACACAAGCTAATTCCCCCTCTTCTTAATCTAATAAAGGACAGCTCCGAGGAAGGGAGACCGAGGAGTCTCCTATGGGAAGGATCAGACCGGAGGGTGAAGCAGGTACGGTAGCTAAATTCTGTGCCGCAATATATAAGATCCGTCAGACAAAGCTGGGGCTTGGTAACTCAACTTAAAATAGAGACTGTTTTATTAATCTGGGGTCTGTTTAAATTATATAAACTATTTATGAATTGTATTTCCTGTAGTTTTAGTTACTGCATACTCTCCAATTTTAATTCTGTAACTGATATAAATGTTTTTAATGGCATTTGCTGTATTAATTAACTAATCTGGCCCCCAATCTCCCCCGGCATTGCTGAGGGCTAGTTATCACGCTACTGTCGCTATTTGGCGGCTTCTTCCATTTGGCTGCTCCCCATGCCGTTCTGGTAAAATAGGAACAGGGGAGATGATGTGGAAGGAGCGTACGATGTGGTTACTTCCTATGGCAGCATCACCAGCCCCCGAGGGATGGGCAGCATTTAGGGTTGCCAGCTCTGGGTTGGGAAATACCTGGAGATTTTGGGAGTGGAGCCTGAGGAGGGGGGGTTTGGAGAGGGGAGGGACTTCAATACCATAGAGTCCAATTGACAAAGCAACCATTTTCTCCAGGAGAAGTCATAGAATCATAGAATCATAGAGTTGGAAGGGACCACCAGGGCCATCAAGTCCAACCCCCTGCACAATGCAGGAAATTCACAACTACCTCCCCCCTCCACACCCCTAGTGACCAGAAGATGGCCAAGATGCCCTCCCTCTCATCATCTGCCTAAGGTCACAGAATCAGCATTGCTGACAGATGGCCATCTAACCTCTTCTTAAAAACCTCCAGGGGAGGAGAGCTTACCACCTCCCGAGGAAGCCTGTTCCACTGAGGAACCGCTCTAACTGTTAGAAAATTCTTCCTAATGTCTAGAAGGAAACTCTTTTGTTTTAATTTCAACCCGTTGGTTCTGGTCCGACCGTCTTGAGCAACAAAAAACAACTCGGCACCCTCCTCTATATGACAGCCCTTCAAGTACTTGAACATGGTTATCATATCCCCTCTCAGTCTTCTCCTCTTCAGGCTAAACATACCCAGCTCCTTCAACCTTTCCTCATAGGACTTGGTCTCCAGACCCCTCACCATCTTTGTTGCCCTTCTCTGGACACGTTCCAGCTTGTCTACATCTTTCTTAAATTGCGGTGCTCAAAACTGAACACAGTACTCTAGCTGAGGTGTAACCAGAGCAGAGTAAAGCGATACCATCACTTCGCGTGATCTGGACACTATACTTCTGTTGATGCAGATCAAGACTGTGTTTGCCTTTTTAGTTACAGCATCTCTGTCACCTGAAGATCAGTTGTAATAGCGGAAGATTTCCAGCCACCACCTAGAGGTTGGCAACCCTGACAGCTTTGTTGCAGGGAGTAACCATGTCACAGGGTTACTATGTGGTCCTAGATTACAGGGGCAGCACGGGAAGCCACCACACAGAAGCAAAAACCAAACTGATCTGTACAAATCAGCCTGGGGCCATTGGCCATCCCAACAAACCAAAGGCCATTTTGCGAACTGGCTGGAAACTGTATGAGTACTTGTCTTGTTTTGACTAGCCTGAGGATCATACCAAGAGCAGCCCAGATGTCTGCCGACTCAGGATTCAAAGGGGACGTGCTACACATACTGCCCATTAATCCAGAATCTTGTAAAGAGAATATCCCACCTTGTACAGCATACATGTAATGTACATAAAGAAATGCAACGCTGCTGCTGATTATTTCCCAGGAATGGCAGAGACAAGAAAGTCATAAATCAAAGCGAGGAAGTTGGCCTCTTTATAACATCCTGACACTTGGCTTTCCTTCACACATCTCCTTGCACCTTCTCAGCATGGCAGTCGCCCATTTTGACCTCCCACTAAGCACTAAAGCGCTGGGAGCTTCACTTACCATTTTTTTTACACTTATGTCACCAGTCAGAAAATCAATTTGCACCTCAAGCCCAAACTTCCACATTATTCTGACACCCAGTTCCAAAAGAGGTTTCACCCGCTTGCTCCAAAATGCATTACACTTCACCTCACATATCTCTTCTCTTCTTTTAACAACGCAGGATCGATTCTGATACCTTCTCTGGCTCGGGAACAGGGCGTGCAAACTTTTTGGCAATGACAGAAGTGAAAGAACACAGAACGATGACTGGCACGAAACTGTCTTGAGAATTGCTAAGAAATAAAATGCTGGGGGGACAGGGGGGATAATCTTGGGACAGCGGGGATAATCAGGAAGGAAGGCAGGAAGGCAGGAAGGCAGGAAGGCAGGAAGGCAGGAAGGCAGGAAGGCAGGAAGGAAGGAAGGAAGGAAGGAAGGAAGGAAGGAAGGAAGGAAGACAGACGAAAGACTGCAGTAAAATTTGTATTTAGAAATAAGGCTATGCTGTTAGACTTTGCTTCCTGTTAGGAACACTGCACGCTGGTGCGGTCCCAAAAATAGTGAAGGGAACTGAACTCCCAGATGCATATGGACCTGATTCAGATTGGAACCATGGCAAAAGGGGAGTGGAGGATAAACCTCCTGGCATCCTTTAGATGCAGATTAATTAGATGCAGATTACATTATGCAACCTGATTTGAAAACAACTATGCTGCCACAGTTATTTCTAAGTGTCTAACCCAACAAGGTCTTCCTGACCTGGATGGCCCAGGCTAGCCCAATCTCATCAGATCTTGGAAGCTAAGCAGGGTCAGTCATGTACTTGGATGGGAGACCATCAAGGAAGTCTAGGGTTGCAGTGACAAGCAATGGCAAATGCAATGGGAGGGAATGGCAAACCACCTCTGTTCAGCTCTTGCTTTGAAAACCCTATGGGGGCACCATAAATCGGCAACTTAATGGCACTTTGCAGGACAACAAGATGCTGAAGGACCCTGTACTGTTTCCCCTACTGAAGCAGCCCTCAATACATGTAAATTTCCCCAGTGGGGCAAAGAGCTGTTCCCTGGGGTAATTTTAGATCAGGAAAAGGATGCCAGGAGGTTTATCCTCCACTCCCCTTTTGCCATGGTTCCAATCTGAATCAGGTCCATATGCATCAGGGAGTTTAGTTCCCAGCACCCAAATTATATGCAGAAAACACCCAAATTACATGTTATATTCAGTGTGTGAGCAGGTCTTCAACATTCACTTTACGGGGTTCCATCCCATATGACCCCAACTCATATGAAGGCACACAGATTTTCTAATATAATTCACATTTCTGTATCTATAGTTCTGTATGTAGATAGTATAATAATTAGAAGATTAGAATAAAGAGCCAATCTCTGTCCCCCTTCCTCGAATTACCACCGTAACCCAAGTGAATGTAAAACTTCATGCCTCTAGCAAAGTCAACCAACACCTCCACATCTACAACGCTAGGAAAGCCAATTTACTGTGTAAAGATCTAGGATTCCCCCCCCCCCCTGTGCTTCTTTTGGTGAAACTGTTGTAGGAAGAAAAAAGCGAAAGGGGGGAAAATACATAAATGAGCTCTTTGGATACAACTCTGGAGGGAGTTTTCAGAGCTGAAATTGTCTCGTTGTTACAGACTTACTCATAAGAGTTTCTGTGTGTGTGGACTTCAGAAAGAGAAATCAACTGGAAGATAAAAACCCATGCTGTGTGCAAAGGTGTGCTTTAGGAACTTCCCTGGTGCGAGTAATCGGCAGCTGAGGGAGTTAAGAGGTTTAGCTAACAAATGCCAGAGAATCACAGATGAAGGGAACGAAACTCCCCTGCTAATGCTCCGCGATGTTTTCTTCAGCATTGCCAGCAGCTCAAGAAAACCACTGTTGCTTAGCGGTAGTCTGATGTCTCCGCTCAATAAAGCCAGGAAGCTGGGAATCGATAATTATAGACCTATTTTTTTCTCTCTCTTTAAAAGTACATTCCTAGTTTTAATGAGAGGTTCCAAAGAACTAGTCCTTCGTTTTTACTCCCAAGTTCTCTCGGGGCCTATTCACCTTTCCCGTCTCGTACAAATGCATGCATGGAGCGTCTGTTGTGGAAAGCGCTAGTGAGTTTTGATGGCTACTCTTCTCTGCGATAAACACAGAAGCAGCGACTGGGAAAGAATCAGGACCCCCTCCCTTTTCTACATAGTTTTGTGGAGACAAGTTGTGTGGGTATCCATTCACAATTGCGCATGCGCATTCATACCTAGATAGAAGTTTGGATCCTATGCTTTCTTTCTGTGTACGCAGTGCCCCTTTCCACTGTGGGGTGGTGGTCTTCTGCTCTGGAATGTCTTTCCAGCACTAGGACCTTCCGGTCATCTAAGCCTAATGTCTTCCAGTGAGCCCAAAAGCCAGAGGAACTTAGGAAAGCAAGGTATAGAACCAACACATATGGTTCAGATCCTATACGTTCTGGGCATGGAGTAGGGGTCACTGGGGGTGTTGGGGGGGAGGTAGTTGTGAATGTCCTGCATTGTAAAGGGGGTTGGACTAGATGACCCTGGTGGTCCCTTCCAACTCTATGGTTCTATGATTCTAGAACATAAGAACATAAGAAAAGCCATGCTGGATCAGACCAAGTCACATTAAGTCCAGCACTCTGTTCACACAGTGGCCAACTAGGTGCCTCTAGGAAGCCCACAAACAAGATGACTGCAGCAGCATTATCCTGCCTGTGTTCCACAGCACCTAATATAATAGGCATGCTCCTCTGATCCTGGAGAGAATAGGTATGCATCATGACTAGAATCCATTTTGACTAGTAACCATGAATAGGCCTCATCTCCATGAACACATCCACTCCCTAAAATCTTCCAAGTTGGCAGCCATCCCCACGTCCTGGGGCAGGGAGTTCCACAATTTAACTATGCGTTTTGTGAAGAAATACTTCCTTTTATCAGTTCTGAATCTCTCACCCTCCAGCTTCAGCAGATGACCCCGCGTTCTAGTATTATGAGAGAGGGAGAACAGCTTCTCCCTGCCCACTCTCTCCAAACCATGCATAATTTTATAGACCTCTATCATGTCTCCTCTTAGCCACCTCCTTTCCAAGTATGATTCAGCCTTCAAACTTGAAGATGAGGCTACTTAAGGCTTCCATGCTTTCTTCAGTCATATAACCCTTTTGAAATCTCTTGGCGTATATTCCAAGCTCTCTCAACTTGCCCAGGTGTCTGCAGCAGCCATGCATTGCTTTCCCACCTTCCTTTACCACCCATGGCAACTACTGCAATCTGCTGTGCAGGTGCATCTGATCAAGAGCCCCTCCATCTGCGCATGCGCAGGAGAGTGCTTTGAGCTTGCTCTTCTCTGTACTGCGAGGGAAAGGAAGGCCCCTTTGGCCACGGGATCAGCCTTTGCACTTCCTCCAAGCTCTGTTACAGCTGTTGGAAGATTTTATCATCTCAGAGTCACTGCAATGGAGATCTGTTGTGGCTTCTTCAGAGCTCAAGGTAATTTCCCTGCATTCCTTTCACAAGTCCCCAACACAGGGGAAACTACAAACCCTATAAGGCAGTGGTTCTCAACCTTTTTCCAACCATGGCCCCCTTCCGACCTTGTTTCCTTCCTGTGGCCCCCCTGTCCTACCGGTAGAAAGGTAGCTATTTAAATGTTTTATTTGCAAATAGCCAAGGAAAAAAGAAGAAGCATAAACAGTCACACAAAATGCACACATGCAGTTCTTTTTGGGAAACTGAAATTTACAAAAAATACCCCACAAAAAGGGAATACAACACGCTAGTAAACAACAGTGTTCACATACAGGGGAGAACAAAGCCTCTACCACCATTGCACAAGGTTACAGCGATACAAAAATCCACAGTTGCAAACGATGCATAGAAGTGCAATGAAGAAAGTCATGTGTTAGGTTTTCATGTGCTTCTGTTTTCTTCACTTCTCACTTCCCTCTGTGGCCCCCTAGTCTCGTGCCGTGCCCCCCCATTTATGCAATTTTCACCTGTGGCCCCCTTGGAATATCCTAGCCCCCCCCCCCAGGGGGCCATATGGCCCCAGGTTGAGAACCAAAGGAAGTTTTATTCATTTGTACCCGGACTTTCTGGCCACCAAGTTCCCACATTACATCCTCACCTCTGGAACTTCTTGCCAGTGGCGTGGAGTTCAGCCGGGCCTTGCCTCTGGAACTCCTTCCCTGCAACTGCTTGCTTGGCACCTGTGCTGTTAAAACAAAATTATGTAGGCATTTTCTCATGTCCACAATTTCTGCCTGCTGATTTATGGCTGCTGTGGATTCTGTTTATGGGTTTATTCTGAGTCATGTTGCTTCACGTTATATTGTTCGAAGAGTGCTGTAAAGGGCCTTGCAAACAGTTGGTGGGCAAGTAGAATACAAATATTGTAATTCAATAGCCAAACAAATAAACACCCATTGTTAACAGCGTGCCCAAATGCCTCCGTGCCATGTTACCCTTGATCCAATCAATGACAGCCCAATCTGCGGTCCAATTTGCACATGGGGCAATTTCTCTCACCTCCTTTGCACAGGTGTAAAGGGATATCTTTGTGGACCACAGAGAGGCAAAGCCTATTTTTTTCTCTTATTCGTGTGAAGGAAGATGGAGCACAGTGGGCTGTCAGGATTGGAGCAGTGGCAGGAGAAAAACAACAACCAACAGTGACATCAGCTATGTTACTATATGAATTCCCGGGGAAACCCAGAAGTGACCTAGGCAGCTCTAGGAATAAGAACATAAGAATGTAAGAAAGGCCCTGCTGGATCAGACCAAGGCCCATCAAGTCCAGCAGTCTGTTCACACAGTGGCCAACCAGGTGCCTCTAGGAAGCCACTAACAAGACGAGTGCAGCAGCACCATCCTGCCTGTGTTCCACCGCACCCAAAATAATAGGCATGCTCCTCTGATACTAGAGAGAATAGGTATGCAGCATGACTAGTATCCATTCTAACTAACAGCCATGAATACCCCTCTCCTCCATGAATATGTCCACTCCCCTCTTAAAGCCCTCCAAGCTGGCAGCCATCCCCACATCCTGGGGCAGGGAGTTCCACAATTTAACTATGCGTTGTGTGAAAAAATACTTCCTTTTATCTGTTTTGAATCTCTCACCCTCCAGCTTTAGAAGATGACCCCATGTTCTAGTATTATGGGAG
This sequence comes from Euleptes europaea, assembly GCF_029931775.1. Taxonomy (NCBI): domain Eukaryota; kingdom Metazoa; phylum Chordata; class Lepidosauria; order Squamata; family Sphaerodactylidae; genus Euleptes; species Euleptes europaea. Next base: position 50,820,032 of record NC_079326.1, read on the forward strand.
AGGGAGAACAGCTTCTCCCTGTCCACTCTCTCCAAACCATGCATAATTTTATAGACCTCTATCATGTCTCCCCTCAGCCGCCTTCTTTCCAAGCTAAACAGCCCTAAGTGTCTTAACCGCTCCCCATAGGACAGTTGCTCCAGTCCCCTAATCATTTTGGTTGCTCTTTTCTGCACCTTCTCAAGCTCTGTAATATCCTTTTTTAGGTGTGGTGACCAGAACTGTACACAGTATTCCAAGTGTGGTCTCACCATAGATTTGTACAAGGGCAGTATGATGTCAGCAGTTTTATTCCCTATTCCTCGTCTAATTATGGCCAGCATGGAATTTGTCTTCCACTGGAGACTCGATGGCTTTACTGGGTTTTCCTTGGAAATGACATAGCAACACAGCTGATGCCCGCACCCATTTCCCTGCCACCAACCCTCCCAGTGGTTGCCAGGCTCAGAGTATATGACATACAGAAAAATGTGTTTTGCACCATGTATGCATGCACCACAAAGCCATAGTTCTTGTAAATAGTCAGCGTTTGCTACTCTTTTGTGCGTGCATGCTGATACAAAAAGTCTCACTACCTTCCTTCTGCTTTGGGACTTGTGTTTTTGGCAATCCAGAGTGCCCCTTTTTCTGTTTCCTCTGCAGCAGGAGGTTGTTTCCATGGAAGCCATCTTGAATTTGCTGAATCTCTTTTCTGGATTCAGCACCAGTGCTCCCATTTCCTAGTCCGTAAAAATGAAAGGGGTATTATTGTTCACAGAGCTTCCTATTCACAGATCTAATGTTGATACTACCTGATTAAGCCTATATACATTTACCCATGGTGCTTTGTTCATTTGGTGGGCAGCTCTCAGTTTCTGGTACTCTTCCAACTTCTTGTGTTTGGGGATTTACCTTTTAAAAAAGAAGAAGCAAATTTTTGTTGTAAGATCTGTCTTTTTTACAAGTATGGATTATGGCAACCTTCTGCTTCTTTAGTAACAACTGGATTTAGGGTTACCACAGTGGTGGTGGGAGGCCAATGGTGGCATGACACGTCTAGGGAAAACCCAAAAGTGACATCACACCCTCTCTAAGAATCAATGGAAACTCTATGTTAAAAACTGTTGGAATATCTGTTGTAGAGATATTCCTGTATTTAGCAGAGTGCTTCAAGCTTAGCATTCAGCAGAAGCATACCCATGCGTGCGTGTGTGAAAATAAAAGGGGCATCAGTCGTGTGGTCTAATCAAACTAAAGTACATTTATTGTTGAAATACACATTGGATAGGAAAGGACAAACAAGGGTCCCCTATCCTGATCTCTCTTGCTAATTCTCTAGGTATAAAAGGGTATCTGCCTTCCACTCCATCTTTGGGTGGGAAGGCCTGGACGCATGGAGCGCCCGGCTCTAGGTCTTGCTTGGATGATGGGCAAAGGGAAAGAGAGAGAGGGGAAAGTTTCCCTGACAATATATCTCTAAACATCAAAGGGGACAGGATAGGGTGAGGTGTAACTACAGATACCTCCCGAGCCCTGTCTATCTATCTGACTCTCTGTGGTCAGTCCCCCCTCTTAATGGGTAGGCAAGTGACACCGTTAGGAAGGGCAGATTTCCCAACAAAAACCATAGAGGCTCTGGTAAACCCTAGAGAGGACTGACATCACTTCTGGGTTTCCCCCTGAAAGTGACCCTAGTCCTCTCTAGGAATCTCTGAAAACTCTATGGCTTTACCATAGAGTTTCCTGTGATTCCTAGAGAGGGGCAATGTCACTTCTGGGGAAACATGAACCCCATGTCCCCACCTCCCCAGTCTCCTGCTGGTTGCCTGGCAACCCTAGTGGACTGGGAGATAGGCTTGCCAATTTGGGGGCTGTGTCTAGGGAGGATGGAGTTTGGGAACGGGGGAAACTCAGGATGTAATTCCACAGAGTCCACACTCTGAAAGTGCCATTTGTCTGTGGATCTTTAGGCAGAGTTCTGTCAGGGAAGTGTTGTTTTAATCAGAAGAGGGTTATACAGGGGATTAGTAAAAACGAAGAAATTACTATTGAAATGAGCAAAATTGGCAATGACATTTTTTTAACTGTTGCAGTAGGCTAATATGTTAGAGATGGCTTAAGGACGTGGCAGCTGCCGCTAGACCAGATCAGGTGAGAGAAGAGTGACAGAGGGGAGAGTTCAGCATTTCTTGAACCCACAAAGACGCGTCAACACAAATGTGTACATATGCAGAGGCTGAAACCCAACAGAGACCTAGGTGAGCTTAAACCCTGGGACATTCATAATTTGGATTTATGGACGATGAATGATTGTTCCAGTGACTAGTGGGGCACTGCAAGACAGGCTCTTGCTTTATTTCCATATCCAGAAACTTCTAAATCAGCAGGGTTTTCTTATAGAATAAAAGTCCAGTGGCACCTTAAAGACTAACAGCATTTATTCCGGTATGAGACTTTGTGAGTCACTGCTCACTTCCTTCGATACAACGGTCGTTTATGCATGGGAGTTTTACCTAAGGTTCTTTGCTCGCTGGACCCACACTTTCCTGTTGGGTATCTGTGCACCAGCAGTCTCCAAGCTCAAATCGAGAAGCATTTGAGTCCCCACCCCTTGAAACGCTGCTTAGTAATTGGGTGTAGTGCTTACTATGAGAGAAAAGTCCTGTCCCCCACTGCGGAAACCAACTGCTGTGTTAAAAAGCATTTTAAAAACAAAAACAAAACGGAGCTCTCTAAAAGTAACGGGGGAGGAGGGGGGAGAAACCAACCCTCATTTTTAAAATCCTTTCTTCTGCTCAGAAAGAACTCCCAGGAAGCAGAAAGCATTTTAATCCCCCTCCCTTGACACGCTGCTTTGTAATTGGCTGTAGTGCTTTCTGTTACAAAAATGTCACTCCCCCAAGCTTCCTTGTCCCATGCTTTGCCTTATGCATGGGGATTTCACCCAGGCCGATCTCAAGGGAGATCGAAGAATCGGGTTAGTAGAGGAACGGGAAGTCCCAGGATTTGTGAGGCCTGGCAGCAAGGTAATCTCTAATGGAGGGAAAACTCATGCATAACTCCAAGGAACAACCGAGGCAGACTGAGGGCGAATGTGAGTGAAAGTATCCATGCACCGTGTTCAACCCGTGTTCAACCCGGAATAAATGTTATTAGTCTTTAAGGTTCCAATAAACTTTTGTTCTGCTACAAGAGACTAACACAGCTACAGCGCTGGGGTTTTCTTGCAAAAGACAACCTCCCATTGACCATATTACTTGCACTGATGGAGGCAGCAAATGGGAGAAACCGTTTCTCCGGAGGGAATCTTCCCCTCCAGCAAAGCACATTTGGGCACTGAGAAGAAAGAAAAACTTGGTCCCAGGGAGATCTGGCTCAGATTAGATTTTAAGAGCTGTCAGCTCCCAATCCTGAGCATGTCACTAGCGTCTCCTCTCTGCTGTCTTGTTGTTGCACAACACTTTCTCCCTCAGGTAATAAAGTGTGTGTGTGGGGGGGAAGGGAGGCTGTGACAGATTAGACACATTGAAAAGTGATGACAGGAATGTCTGGGAGTGGCGGCCACTGGAGGAAACTCCTGTATTCAGGATTCAAGAGTAGAAAACGCCTAAGACTGGTGGTGGAAAGCGCTGTCAAGTCGCAGCCGATTTATGGCAACCCCCGTAGGGTTTTTGAGGCAAGACACAAACAGAGGTGGTTTCACGTTCCCTTCCTCTGTGTACAACCCTAGACTTCCTCGGTGGCCTCCCATCTAAGCATCCACCAGGTCCAACCCTGCTTAGCTTCCTAGATTTTTTTTTTTGCCCTCAAGTCACAGCTGACTTATGGCCACCCTGTAGGGTTTTCAAAGCAAGAGATGTTCAGAGGTGGTTTGCCATTGCCTGCTTCCACGTCACAACCCTGGTATTCCTTGGAGGTCACCCATCCAAATACTTGCCAGAGCTGACCCTGCTTAGCTTCTGAGCTCTGATGAGATCAGGCTAGCCTGGGGCTACCCAGGTCAGGTCCTAAATCTGTACGGGACACATAAAGATTTATTTATTTATTTTGGATTAGATGGGAGAGGGGTTAAGAAGAAAGCATGGGACTATCCAAAGCAGGCGCCGTTCAGTCTTAGGACCACCGTTTTTAAGAACTCAGGCACTGATTGACAACAGTCGTCCCTAATTACTCTTGGAAAGGTGAATCTTTAGTGACCCAAGACATACTGAGAACAATAATCTTATCATTTATGTAGCACACAGGGAGAACAGTGGCTAGACCACATAGTGAGTTTGTGGCTGAGGCAGGATTTGAACTCGGCCCTCCCAGCTCACAGTCTTGGCCTGCGCTACTGTGTCGAAACCACTGGAATCAAGGTTCCTGAACTGCAGCTATTCTGTGCTTTTATCATTATGCAAAAATGGACTGATAAATATTAATAATGCTCACAGTGGGGAGTCCAGTCCGTTCATTCAAAAGAGTAAAAAAAAATTCAATATTGGAGCTTATCTTCTTGCCTGTCTCATCTTTTAAAAAAGACTTTTCTTTTATCTTTGTTCCTTTTCTTTTCTGCTTTAAATCTTGCCCCCCTCCCCCCCCTCCGTGGATTATTGCTAAACATTGAAACCAAGCTTCACAAGAGGCAATAGAAACCTGTCCCTTGGAAAATATCCTACAGCCAAAACAAATGGGATGGTGTTGTCTTTTTTTAAATGCTTTTTTCAACACAAATCTTCAACCTCTTTCTGTAAAACAGCGATTCCTAAACACAGCAGTGACACAAACACATTTATCTACACTCTGTCCGTTCACCAATTGTCTTCAAGCGCATGGTGGATGAGCCGATTTGTCATCACCATGCCCCTGTGGATCACGACTAAATTTTCCAGTGGGAGAACAAAATTTTCCTGCTTCTTTCTTCCTACTTCAGCCCACTGATTGTCACAAAATGCTGCAGAAGGAGGAGGAGGAGGAAGAAGGAGGAAGAAGAAGAGGAGTTGGTTTTTACATGCCGACTTACTCTACCACTTAAGGGAGACTCAAACCGGCTTACAATCACCCTCCCTTCCCCTCCCCACAAAAGACCTCACAAGGTGTCTGTTGTGGGGAGGGGAAGGGAAGGTGATTGTAAGCCGGCTGAGAGAGTGTGACTAGCCCAAGGTCACCCAGCTGGCTGCATGTGTAGGAGCGGGGAAACAAATCCAGTTCACCCTATTAGTGTCCACCGCTCATGTGGACGAGCGGAGAAGCAAATCCGGTTCTCCAGATCAGAGTCCACCGCTCCAAACCACGGCTCTTAACCTCTACACCACGCTGGCTCCCTGGAAGGACAGGGGACCCTTAAGAATGACATCAGGCCGGTCTGCAGTAGGAAGGGGAGGGCATCGGTGGAAATTGTCAATTTAGTTTGGATCCAACCGAACTGGTGCTAGCCAATCAGTCCTGTCCACTGCTGGCTTTTGTGCCAACCTCTAGAAACATTTTTTTAGCCTGGACAGAAAAGGGTACCTTTGCACTAAAAGCAAGTGATTATGCTTTTTCAAACCAGTCCCATTGCTCTAAAATGTTACATCTGCCTCCACTTTTATAGGAATGTGGATCGCTCTCAACAGCCAATTATATAACAAATAGCCGAAAGAGGGATAACAGAGACTCCACTGCGAGGGTATGATATTAATATGTTTACGTAACTTCAGACTACACCGTCTCTCCAGTTCTATGTGTCTCTGGCAGCAGGAGTTAGCAGAAGAGCTCTCCTTCATGCCGAGATTAAACGGCATTGCTCAGAGGAAATCTCTAGCATGGAAATGGAAGGAAGCACTTCAACTGCTGTAGTCATGAAAAGTGTGGATAGTCTTCTGTCTTTGCACTTATAGTAGTTGGGGAACTGGTGCTGTCAGGGTTGGACTTTGGGGTGGAAGTTTGGGGCCCTGACTCAGCAGGGCCCCCCCCAAAAGCAGGCTGTAGCTTTGGGGAGGGGCCGTGGCTCAGTGGCATGCAGAAGGCCCCAGGTTCAATCCCCGGCATCTCCAGTTAAAGGGACTAGGCAAGTAGGTGATGTGAAAGACCTCAGCCTGAGACCCCGGAGAGCTGCTGCCGGTCAGAATAGATGATACTGACTTTGATGGACCAAGGGTCGGATTCAGTATAAGGCAGCTTCATGTGTTCATATGTTTTTTTTTAATGGAAAGGGCCATGGCTCAGTGGTAGAGCATCTGCTTGGCATGCAGAAGGTCCCAGGTTCAATCCCCAGCATCTCCACTTAAAGGGACTAGGCAAGTAGGTGACATGAAAGACCTCTGCCGCTGCTGGTCAGAGTAGACAATGCTGACTTTGATGGACCAAGAGTCTGATTCAGTATAAGGCAGCTTCATGTGTTCTTGTGTACATACCATCTAAAGGAGAAGGGGACACAAGACCATTAAGTATAGAGTCCAAAATTGTCTACTTGCACCATGTTTTTGGGGGGTGGGGTGGGGAGATCCATGAAACTTATAACACAGTATCATCAGCAGCACCTTCTCATCCAGTTCTGGAGCAGAAAAGGAGATCTCCGACAGGTTTCTGGAAACACCAATTTTTGCTTCAAGGGATCCTGTGCCATCCACTGTAATACGAAATCCAAATTGAAATAATTCAAACCGCTGAATTAATAAGAGGAAGGAACTCGTACTTAACTCTAGAAATCCCCCAAAAGCTTCTGCTTAATGTATTCACAGAACAAGTAAATCCTCTGTTTAATTGCTCCGATTGCAAAGTCTCTAGTCTGATTCCTTAAACTGACAACACCTCAATCACCAGATAAGCAAAACCTTTCAGGCATTAGGCAGAGATGGGCAATCATCCTTCATCTCCATGAATTAGGCCGAGACAGCACTGAGCATGCAGATGAAGCAACGTTTTCCTTGTTTTAGGAATTAACCAAATTTACAGATCTGTTGTACTAATGAACAACAAAACCTCAAGAAGCCCTCGTGGAGCTGCAGGAAAAATATGCTTGGAAAAAGAAGCCTGTGGGAGGAAATGGTGCCCATGTCAGCCGGATGCTTAAAGGGGAGGAACATGCACACCATTTGATAAGGAACTTAGATTGCGGCCTTTCCAAAAAGATGGGAGAGAAGAAGAAGAGTTGGTTTTTATATGCCGACTTTCTCTACCACTTAAGGAAGAATCAAACCAGCTTACAATCACCTTTCCCTTCCCCTCCCCACAACAGACACCCTGTGAGGTAGGTGGGGATGAGAGAGCTCTATCAGAGCTTTAACTAGCCCCAGGTCACCAGCTGGCTTTACGTGTAGCAGTGGGGAAACCAACCCAGTTCACCAGATTAGCGTCTGCCGCTCATGTGGAGGAGTGGGGAATAAAACCCGGTTCTCCAGATCAGAGTCCACCGTTCCAAACCACCGCTCTTAACCACTACACCATGCTGGCAGGTTTGCAAAAGAGCATATCGAGGATGGGGGAAAACCTGAAAACAGGATGATTAGAGAATGATGTTGTGTAGAAACTTAAAAAAAATACACCCTTCAGTTTGAAAGCCACATTGAAGAAAAACCTCCATATGGAAGCAGCCTGAGAGTCATGTATGTTTGGGATTTTGTATTTTAGATTGTTCTGATGGAAACAGAGAGCGTGATGGTAAATGCAAGCAGGTTCCTTGAGGGGGATTTTGGAATGTATTCAACACAACTTTCATTCCTGTATCCATGCTCCTAACTGCCATTCTGTTGGAAAATGTGCCCTTCTAGACGGGGTCACTTGCCTGCACATTTAGAGAGGGGGACTGACCAGAGAGTCAGATAGATAGACAGGACACGGGAAGGTTATCTCTAGTTGCACCTCACCCTCATTTCATGTCCCCTTTGATGTTTAGAGATATATTGTCAGGGAAACTTCCCCTTTGCCCTTCATCCAAGCAAGACCTAGAGCCGGGCGCTCCGTGCGTCCAGGCCTTCCCACCCCAAGATGGAGTGGAAGGCAGATACCTTTTTATACCTAGAGAATTAGCAAGGTAGATTAGGATAAGGGACCCTTGTTTGTCCTTTCCTATCCAATGTGTATTTCAACAATAAATGTACTTTAGTTTGATTAGAGCAAACGACTGATGCTCCTTTTATTTTCACACACGCACGCATGTGTAGGCTTCTGCTGTTTAGCTTAGCTTAATGCACTCTGCTAAATACTAGAAATATCACCACGATAGATAATTTCCAACACATTCCACACAGGCAGGAGAAGGCAACTTACAGTGAGGGGAAAAAGGTATTTGATCCCCTGCTGAATTTGCCCGTTTGCCCTCTGACGAAGAAATGACCAGTCCATAATTTTAATGGTAGGTTTATTGTAGCTGTGAGAGACAGAATAACAACAGGAAAAACCCCAGAAACCCAGAAGACAAAAGTTAGAGATTGATGTGCATTATAATGAGTGAAATAAGTATTTGATCCCTTTGCAAAAGATGACTTAGTACTTGGTGGCAAAACCCTTGTTGGCAATTACAGAGGTCAGACGTTTCTTGTAGGTGGCCACCAGGTTTGCATACATCTCAGGAGGTATTTTGTCCCACTCCTCTTTGCAGATCCTCTCCAAGTCAGTAAGATTTCGAGGCTGATGTGTAGCTACTCGAACCTCCACAGATTTTCGATGGGATTAAGGTCTGGAGACTGGCTAGGCCACTCCAGGACCTTAATGTGCTTCTTCTTGAGCCACTCCTTTGTTGCCTTGGTCGTGTGTTTTGGGTCATTGTCATGCTGGAATACCCATCCTCGACCCATTTTCAATGCCCTGGCTGAGGGAAGGAGGTGCTCACCCAAGATTTGATGATACATGGTCCCATCCATCGTCCCTTCGATGCGGTGAAGGTGTCCTGTCCCCTTAGCAGAAAGACACCCCCAAAGCATAATATGTCCCCCTCCATGTTTGACAGTGGGGATGGTGTTCTTGGGGTCATAGGCAGCATTCCTCCTCCTCCAAACACGGCAAGTTGAGTTGATGCCAAAGAGCTCGATTTTGGTCTCATCTGACCACAACACTTTCACCCAGTTCTCCTCTGGGTCATTCAGATGTGCATTGGCAAACTGCAGACGGGCCTGTACATGTGCTGTCTTGAGCAAGGGGACCTTGCGGGCTCTGCAAGATCTCAGTCCTTCACGGCGTAGTGTGTTACCAACTGTTTTCATGGTGACTATGATCCCAGCTGCCCTGAGATCATTGACAAGTTCCCCCCGTGTAGTTCTGGGCTGCTTCATCACCGTTCTCATGATCATTGCAACTCCATGAGATGAGATCCTGCATGGAGCCCCAGACCCAGGGAGGTTGACAGTTAGGGTTAGGGTTGTCACCTTCTCACTATGCTGCTTGGCAATAGTCTTGTAGCCCAGTCCAGCCTTGTGCAGGTCTACAATCTTGTCCCTGACATCCTTGGACAGCTCTTTGGTCTTGGTCATGGTGGCTAGTTTGGAATCTGATGGATTGATTGCTTCTGTCGACAGCAGAACCCTAACCCTAACCCTAACCTGGCTGGTTGATAGGGGATCAAATACTTATTCCACTCATTATAATGCACATCAATCTCTGACTTTTGTCTTCTGGGTTTCTGGGGGTTTTCCTGTTGTTATTCTGTCTCTCACAGCTACAATAAACCTACCATTAAAATTATGGACTGGTCATTTCTTTGTCAGAGGGCAAACGGGCAAATTTAGCAAGGGATCAAATATTTTTTCCCCTCACTGTATATCCCACCCTCCCCAGCAAGAAGCTGGGCTCAGGACTGCAGAGAACCCTCTGCAGTAGGGTTGCCAACCTCCAGGTACTAGCTGGAGATCTCCCACTATTATAAATGATCTCCAGCTGATAGAGATCAGTACCCCTGGAGAAAATGGCCGCTTTGGCCATTGGACTCTATGGCATTGAAGTCCCTCCACTAACCCCGCCCTCCTCAGGCTCCACCCCAAAACCTCCCGCTGGTGGCGAAGAGGGACCTGGCAACCGTACTCTGCAGTCACAAGAAATGTGTTTTAAGAAGTGATCCTGGAAATGTTACTGATGAAAAGAATCTAGTTGAGAATGCTTAGTTGAAGAAAGACCATAGTATGTTATAAGCAGAAACAAGGGAAACTGTCTCAAATATCAAAGGTGAATCATAGAGTTGGAAGGGGCCATACAGACCATCTAGTCCAACCCCCTGCTTAATGCAAGTGTTTGCACAATAGGGGGAAAACCCAGTAGAACAAATCATGTGATTCAAACAAGTGAGCCAAGTCACATGTTATAGGCTGAAAAAAGCAAAATGCTCTCAGATGTACTAGTCAGTCTGACCTGGACCTTTTCCTCATGCTATGTAGCCCCTTGATCACTAGGGTTGCCAGCCTCCAGGTGGTGGCTGGAGAACTCCTGCTATTACAACTGGTCTCCAGGTGACAGAGATCAGTTCCCCTGGAGAAAATGGCCGCTTTGGCAATTGGACTCTATGGCATGGAAGTCCCTCCCCTCTCCAAACCCCGCCCTCCTCAGGCTCCACCCCCAAATATCCAGGTATTTCCCAACCCGGAGTTGGCAACCCCATTGATCACGGCTGCCGTGCAGTGCAGCATAAAACTGGGCTCTGTATCTCAAAAACGATTTAGGTGAAAAGGATGTGACTTGCTAACCCAGAATGGGGCATTACTTCATAAGGTGGGCACACAGTTGTCAAAAAGGAGACTGTGTATCTCAAATCTTGTTATGACTAAAGAGACACACCAACTCTTTGTACAGCGCTGTTGTCTCTGAAGTGGGCAAATAAGTCATCCGAGAAACAAAGCACTTAACGACCCGACGGTGTCCCTGTTCTCCATCTCAAGATTATATTGTTTAGCCTTCTCTGACTTGAATGGAAATATCTGCGACTCCCAGGAATGTGGATAAAGACAAGCCATGATTAAACAAAAAGAAGCAGAAAAAAAGGAGGATTTGGTGTAAACGTGTTACTACTGGATTTGGGGGAACAAATACTATTAAATGTTAACTGTTTGCCATGGAGTTCAAAGGTAGATGCTCTGGAGCATGAAAAATCATGAATGTGAAGCTTGAAGTATACTCGGAGAGAGGGAATAGAAAAGCATAACGAAATTTTATTTTTGCTGTGACAGAATGCAGCGAGCAGCCCTTCTAAAGAGACCGTGGTAATGGGAAAGGGAGAGTCAGCGTATAGTCACAGAAATTTTAATGGTAGTAAACACTGAGCATAGCTTTATATTTTTATTTTTACACATAACTGCGAACTACAAAAAAAAGATAGAAGAAGAAAAGTTGGTTTTTATATTCCGACTTTCTCTACCACTTAAGGAAGAATCTAACTGGCTTACAATCTCCTCCCCTTCCCCTCCCCACAACAGACACCCTGTGATGTAGGTGGGGCTGAGAGAGCTCTATCAGAGCTGTGACTAGCCCAAGGTCACCTAGCTGGCTTCATGTGTAGGAGTGAGGAAACCAACCTGGTTCACCAGATTAGAGTCCGCCGCTCATGTGGAGGAGTGGGGAATCAAACTCAGTTCTCCAGATTAGAGTCCACCGCTCCAAACCACCGCTCTTGACCACTACACCACGCTGGCTCTCAAGTGAGAATTAAAGTTGAGCATAGGCTAACGATGAGAGCCAGCGTGATGTAATGGTTAAAGTGTCGGACTAGGATCTGGGAAACCAAGGTTCGAATCTCTACTCTGGGTGGAAAGTCGCTGGGTGAACTTGGGCCAGTCACATACTCTCAGCCTCGACCCTGGAAAGTATTTGGATGGGAGACCACCAAGGAATACCAGGGGCGTGACATGGAGGCAGGCAATGGCAAATCACCTCTGAACGTCTCCTGCCTAGAAAACCCTATGGGGTCGCCATAAGTCATAAGGCTAACAATACATTAGGATTAGCATGTTTCACCTGAAAATCAGAAAGTACCATTAAAATTATGGGAAGTCTGGAACAAAAACAGTTAAGCCAAGTTTTTTTTTTGGGGGGGGGGGAAACGTCTCATGATTTCAGTAAGAAACTGGCTTTTAAAAAAAATCAAAAACTTGTATGTATGGTATGTGTATGTGCAGTTCTAAACAGTTATTCCTTTTAATGGACTGAGATGGGGATAATTCTATTTAGGATGACACTCTCAATCCGATTTGCAACCAGGAGAGTTAAAGCTGGTTGTAGAGAGAAAGAGAAGGTGGAAGACATCCTGTCTCCCTCCCCCAATTTCTCCTTCGTGTTTGCCACCAAAGGTCTCTGGATCATTGGAAGGCTTGACCCACGAGAAGATCAGATTTGCCCCTCTTAAGAAGCTCATTTCAGAACAGGTAAACAGACAGGAATGGACTGGGAAGTGTGGACGATTGCTAGGCTGTCGCAAGGCCCACCACACCCTCAACTCCTGAACGGAACCACCAAGAGTCTGAGAGAAAGGTCCTGAGGCAGCCTCTGCCACCTTTCCTGGGGCTACTTAAAGACCTGTACACCCTGAGGGCAAGGTAAAAGAGATAACCAGGTAAGGGATTTCATACCATCAACACCTCAGAAGACAACCAAAGGACCTGAGTCTACCTGTGTCCAGTGTCCAGATCACGCAAAGTGATGGTATCGCTTTACTCTGCTCTGGTTAGACCTCACCTAGAGAATTGTGTTCAGTTTTGGCCACTGCAATTTAAGAAAGACGTAGACAAGCTGGAACGTGTCCAGAGGAGGGCAACAAAGATGGTGAGGGATTTGGAGACCAAGTCCTATGAGGAAAAGTTGAAGGAGCTGGGTATGTTTAGCCTGAAGAGGAGAAGACTGAGAGGTGATATGATAACCATGCTCAAGTACTTGAAGGGCTGTCATATAGAGGATGGTGCTGAGTTGTTTTCTGTTGCCCCAGAAGGTCGGACCAGAACCAATGGGTTGAAATTAAATCAAAAGAGTTTCCGTCTAGACATTAGGAAGAATGTTCTAACAGCTAGAGCGGTTCCTCAGTGGAACAGGCTTTCTCGGGAGGTGGTGAGCTCTCCTTCCCTGGAGGTTTTTAAGCAGAGGTTACATGGCCATCTGTCAGCAATGCTGATTCTATGACCTTAGGCAGATCATGAGAGGGAGGGCATCTTGACTATCTTCTGGGCATGGAGTAGGGGTCACGGGTGTGTGAGGAGGGGAAGTATTTCCTGCATTTTGCAGGGGGTTGGACTAAATGACCCTGGTAGTCCCTTCCAAATCTACGATTCTACCTTCCAAAGTGGACATTTTCTCGAGGTGAACTGATCTCTGTCGCCTGGAGATCAGTTGTAATCGCGGGAGATCTCCAGCCACCACCTGGAGGTTGGCAACCCTAGCTTCAGTACTTTTATCACCTCCACATTACAGATGGCGTCTTGCTGCAGGGTGCTTTCTCTAATGTTACCTATAATAAGCTCATGGCAGAGACAGGATTTGAACCGGGCGCTTCCTGCTTCACAGCTCCTGTCCCTTACCCGCTGTGAAGTACCTTTGGCTTCATATTAATTTGCACCCAACCGTTTCTACAGCACAGCATGGGATGAAGGCGCTGGGGCAGGGCCATTTGGACCACATTTCCCAGCTGGGTCCACTCTCAAGGGCAGCTTCAGGGGAGAGAGGTGGGAGACCTGCTTTATCTCACAGGGTCCTCCAAGGGCAAAGCACGTGTTAATGAAGCAGGCCTTTACTATAATCCATCCAACACGGCGAAAGCCTTGAGAGTTAATTACTCAGGCCGGGGCTGTCTCTCTGAGTCAGCCAGGCAGGGGGAGAGATCTGAGGCCTCAGCCGATCAAAGGCCCCCGCGCTCTGCCCATTCTCCGGTGACTCAGCCTGAGTGCTTCTTTAGCAGACTTAATGGTGTGAGATAAAGGTTCCTAACACTACAGCGCTTTTCCTACTGCTGATAACAGCCCCCAGCAAAACCCCTGCTGGAGGAGCGGTGGGGGGAATAGCTGGGGAAAGCGTGGAGGAAACCCCTGAGCTAGACTTCTATGGCGCTGAAGCCCCTCCCCTCCTCAAACCCCGCCCTCCTCAGCCTCCGCTCCCAAAACCTCCCGCCGGTGGGGAAGAGGGACCTGGCAACCCTACCAAGCAGCCATTTTCTCCAGAGGAGCTGATATTGTAATGCCTATAATCTTCATTGTTATTGGAAATGTATGCTTTTATACTCAGTCCGCATACTCACACTTATAAAGATGCTAAGCCCGGGGTATAAGGGTTAGCATCTAGCACAATACCATATTCTGCACACATATATAATGGCAATACCCCATGTATAAGGGGTCAAGTATTATTCTTTGGTTCCTATTCACTCCTGTGTGATCACCAAGTTAGCATAAACTGGCATCCACTACGAATCAGATGCCAGTGAGATCATCCTTGCAGGCCTGGTACAGGTAGCCACCCTAATGAGGCCCAAGGCAGTGATTTAGGGGTGTCAGATGAGAATGTTAAGTTTCGTTTCTCCATTACAGATCATGTAGCCACCTAAATCCACGCCTCAAAACCATACTGACAGAATATGCTAATCCAAATATATCCATTATTGGGTCTTTGTGTCTCTACGCACTATATTACGTAATTGTAACACCCCTGACCAGAAGTTATAAACGTTGTTGCAATCCTTTGTTCTGGTGTGTGAATTGTGCATTTGGGCAGTTCTCACCCGGTGTGTATATTGGGCCTAATAAACAAACTGCTTTGAACTCTCAACCTCCTGCTGTATTATTATATTAATACAATAATATTGATATTAATACAATATTAATACAATAATACAGGCATATCAATATCTACCATCTGGAGATCAAATATAATCTCGGGAGATCTCCAGGCCCCAGCTGGAGAAAGCGCAAGAAAGATTGCACAACATGTGCTCTTTTTCCTTGCAAGTCAACAACATGCCCGTCAGTTTCTGATGATTACGTCAGAGTGCCTTTCAGAAGCCTGGTGACTCAGACGAGCTGGCTGAAACACAGTACAAATACCTGAGCAGATTACAAATGAGCTGCCTTCTTGATTTAAAAATGAGAAATGCACTGCTTGTATTGGGCCAATTCCAACAAAGTAACTTTTCAATTATCGTTACACATGCACACGTTCAAATTTATCTTTCTATATAGACAGGCACGCAAACAAACCCACACGAAATGAAATATGTTATATATTGATATATTTTAGAAATGTTTAAATATATGCCGTCTCTCTTTTGAGTGGAACTTTACAACTTCACCTGTTCTGTACAAATCACTGCACAAATAAACTTGCTATACAAATATTTTCTGAACGTACACAAGCAGCATTGTCTTGAGGAAGACACCGATCAGACTAACTCATGTGTTTTGGTTGTCTGGCGTCCGCATTCTATATGCACTTGGCTCTTTATCAGCAAGAGGCTCCTGTAGCTTTTGTGCTCTTACCTTCTTCCACCGGAACAAATTCAAGATATTCAGGATCTCTAGTAGCTTGAACGGATCCCAAGGGCGATGGACAAACATTTTCTCCATCACGACCCACAGGGAGACTGCTGAGTGAAGTGCCAGTATGACATTCTGGAAAACAAGGGAGGGAGTTAAGTGAGCAATGGTGTTAAAACGTATAGCCAGGAAACATATGCTATGCACTTGGGTGGGACTTGGGTACCACTACGAAGTTAGTCAACCAACTGGGAACTGCAGCTGATGCTAACTCTAGGTAACCCCTGCTTAAATCCTTCATTTCCATTTAAAGTTTTATTTACATTCAGAGGGGCCAGAATGTTTGGCAATTGAGAAATCCAGCATCTGTACTAGAACAACAGCTGTAGTTGGACATCTCCTGCTATTACAACTGATCTCCAGCTGATAGAGATCAGTTCCCCTGGAGAAAATGGCCGCTTTGGCAATTAGATTCTATGGCATTGAAGTCCCTCCACTCCGTAAACCCCACCCACCTCAGACTCCGCCCCAAAAAGCCTTCCACTGGTGGCGAAGAGGAACCTGGCAACCCTGTTTGTAGACCAACATAAGTCTCCGTATACGATGAAAGGTAGTTAGATTCCCTGCACAAAACTAGTGATTACCTCCCAGTTTTTCTTGCATAACAGTGTTAGTAATTCCAACAGGTAGATCCTTACAAACACCATTTATGCCAGCACTGGTGATGGTGGAGGTTTCAAAGACAGCCCTTTTATCCTGATCTCCTGGATCCTTCTTTCTGGTGATTGCTGACAGGGGACCCAACATTGGGACGCCATCTTGGATACTCTCTGAAAAGAAGGCAAGGGAATAGAAATGAAGAACAGAAAAGGTGCTGATTAAAAAAGCACAAGATACAATAGTAGTACAGGATGGGGAATGTCATTCATTTGTATGATCTTTCTTTGCAAAAGATGTAAAGAAAGACAGTGCTCTATGATATGGTTAAAAACTGGTTTCAGTATGAACTTTCATAGATAGAGGACTGTTTTACCAGCTGGGCTCAACACTCATTGGCTGGCACTTGGTGGACCATGAATCTTTCTTCCCCATCCTCTGTTGAAAATATTAAAATATGCATTTTCTTTTGTTTTTCAATCCAAGGACAAAACTTCCTTTAATGGGATAAACATACATATGGAGTTTTATAAATGAAATTAGAAAAACAGCTGCACTCTGAAGAATACAGAAAGGTACAAGACAGAGAAGAAGAAGAAGAAGAAGAAGAAGAGGAGGAGGAGGAGCAGGAGTTGGTTTTTATATGCCGACTTTCTCTACCACTTAAGGAAGAATCTAACTGGCTTACAATCTCCTCCCCTTCCCCTCCCCACAATAGACACCCTGTGAGGTAGGTGGGGCTGAGAGAGCTCTAAGAGAACTGTGACTAGCCCAAGGTCACCCCCCAGCTGGCTTCACGTGGAGAAGTGGAGATACAAATCCAGTTCACCAGATTAGCATCCGCCGCTCATGTGGAGGAGCAGGGAATCAAACCCGGTTCTCCAGATTAGGGTCCGCTGCTCCTAACCACTATGCTCTTAACCACTAAACTCTATTCACCCTAAGGTAGCAGGGGGAACCCAAGGCAAATACTGTTTCTAAAGTACATTTTGCACACAGCGTCAATGGCCAAATAAACATTGAGATGTTGCTTAACTAATCTTCGATAAAGGGAGCTTTGACTCTCGAAAGCGCATACCCCCAAACTCTTGTTGGTCTCGAGGGTGCTACGGGACTCAAATCTAGCGGTTCTACTGCAGACTAAACACAGCCACCTTCTGAAACTATCTTCATGAAAGAGCCATAAAAGGGATCTCCAAAGCGGCCTCCTTTTCAGGTGAATCCTAATTTTCCTCATGCATTAAGTTTTGATACAGATTTACTTGTGTCATGCAGACTATAAGAAGAAAAAGAGTTGGTTTTTAATATGCCGACTTTCTCTACCACTTAAGGAAGAATCAAACCGGCTTACGATCACCTTCCCTTCCCCTCCCCACAACAGACACCCTGTGAGGTAGGTGGGGCTGAGAGAGATGGAAGAGAGCTGTGACTAGCCCAAGGTCCCCCAACTGGCTTTGTGTGCAGGAGTGTGGAAACGAATCCAGTTCACCAGATTAGGCTCCGCCGCTCCTGTGGAGGAGTGGGGAATCAACACAAGGTTCTCAAGATCAGAGTCCCCCGCTCCAAACCACTGCTCTTAACCACTACACCACGCTGGCTCTTTGTTTTTACAGAACCAAATGCTTCCTTGCCTAATGCCACTAAGAAGATATTTCGTGTGTTGATGACTAAGCATACGTTTCTCCTGTCCAGGCATACGGGCCTGGGTCTGGGATACTTCAACTGTTGCTACCAAATGGCAGGGGTGCCTCCTTGCATGGAAAGCTGCTTGTGCGAAGCTGAGCAGTTTCTATCCAAGCCAGACATCCCCTCCCCAAAGTGAGACATTTCCCTGGCAGATAAACAAGTGGGGAAATCTCAGGGACATTGTGTAACTACGTGGAGAGGAATCCAAGTATTTCAGCAACCACAGTGCATATTTGAACTGGGTCTTAGGATCCAACTGGGGAAAAAAATTGGCAGGCAGAAGACCTGGGATCTCCTGTGGGTTTTTTGTTTTGTTTTGTTTTGTTTTAAGTTAAAAGCAATTATGTGGGAGGGGGGAAGAGAAGACAACCAAATGGGACAAATAGCACTGGTTGTTTTGCCCTGACCTGGATGGCTCAGGCTAGCCTGCTCTCCTCAGATCTCAGAAGCTTAGCAGGGTTGGCCCTGCTTACTACTTGGATGGAAGACCACCAAGGAATACCAGGGTTATCATGCAGAGGAAGGCCATGGCAAACCACCTCGGTTAGTCTCTTGCCTTGAAAACCCGACTGGGTTGCCATAAGTCAGCTGCGACTTGATGGCACTTCACACATAAGGGTTGTTTTGCCTTGACCTGGATGATCCAGGTTACTCCAAACTTGTCAGATCTCAGAAATGAAAGCAGGGTCAGCCCTGGTTAGTTGGGAGACTGACAAGGAAGTCCTGGGTTCTTGAGCAGAGGCAGGCAAAGGCAATCCACTTTTGAAAGTCTCTTGCCTTGAAAACAATATAGAATCATAGAATCATAGAGTTGGAAGGGACCACCAGGGTCATCTAGTCCAACCCCCTGCACAATGCGGGAAATTCACAACTACCCCCCCACACCCCCAGTGACCATGCCCAGAAGATGGCCAAGATGCCCTCTCTCACATGATCTGCCTAAGGTCACAGAATCAGCATTGCTGACAGATGGCCATCTAGCCTCTGCTTAAAAACCTCTAGGGAAGGAGAGTTCACCACCTCCCAAGGAAGCCTGTTCCACTGAGGAACCACTCTAACTTATAAATTTCTTCCTAATGTCTAGACGGAAACTCTTTTGATTTAATTTCAACCTGTTGGTTCTGGTCCGACCTTCTAGGGCAGGGGTGGGGAACCTTTTTTTCTGCCAAGGGCCATTTGGATATTTATAACATCATTCGCGGGCCATACAAAATTATCAACTTAAAAATTAGCCTGCTATATTTGGTCAAACATTTAGCCAAGAGGCACAACCGGAGACGGCTCTGAGTGTCTGCCACGTAGTTTCTCCACAGCCCGGGTGGGAAAGGGTTAACACAGTTTCTTGGGTGGTCCTAGCAGCTCCATAGCTAACAACTCTTCTGCAAGGGGGAAAAAAGGTTCCTTTTCTTGGCAAAACAAACTCACATCCACCTTGAATAGAGGGTATTCCTGTCTGCGGGAGGGGGCGGATCACCAGCCTTAGATCCTTCTGAGCTAGAGATCTGCCAGGACCCATGAAAGGCCAGACCAAATGATTTCGCAGGCCTTATATGGCCCCTGGGCCTGACGTTCCCCACCCCTGTTCTAGGGCTATGGGGTCACCATAGGTTGGCTGTGACTTGATGGCATTTTCCGTGAACAAGGGTTGTTTCCCCTTATCCCCCACACTGTTTTCCTGCTAGAAATTGCCTCCCCGAATTGCTATTTCCTCAGTAGAGGAAAACATACAAGTCCTTCTATATGCTTTGCGCTCTGTCTATTTGCCTGGGATGACTAACCTCTTTGATGTGGACTGTTCGTTTCAGCTCCACTGTCTCTCTTTCTTGTCTTCGTCCTACTGAGGGTAAACTCTCCGTTACTTATTGGAGGTAAGGAAAAACTACACTGAGGATTCTGTGGGATCTCACTGCTGACCACCAGGCGCTGCTTGTTTCTGTGTCCTGGCTCAGGGACGTGATCATCTGACGAAAGAGCCAACAGCTTATCGCAGACATAAGCCTCAGAACCGGATCTGTCAAAACCAGCTGTTGAAAAGAAAGAGAGAAAATGACTAGAATGATTGAGCAGACTGGATGTTGGCACCCGTCTGCAGATGGTTTCCTCCTGTACTAGCAACATCAATTCCCTGTGGCTTTTTCTGGACTCTATGGTCTTTTATGCAGGGACGATTCCCCACTAAAACAAAATCTGGAAAACGCGGGCAAAATGCGCGGGGAGAGCGAAGCGACCTCTGACGGGCGGAAAAGACATGCATAATCAAAAGGCAGCCCCAAAGCAGTCGGCGGGGGTGACCGCGGGGAAACATCCCTGTATAAAGGGCCAAAGTTTAAATGGAAAAGGTAATGATAACATGGACCCCAAAATATGATCTGAGGGCACCTAATCACAAGGCCGAATCTAGGGGGGGTTGTGGGGAGCACCTGCCCCGGACATGGGAATAGAGGGGGCGGTGGCAGAGAGGAGGCAGCGTAGGCCATGGCGGCAGTTATTGGTTGGAGGAACGGGCGCAGGCTCATCGCTGCAGCGCCTCCAGCTGCAGCCGCACCGCTTCCCATTCAGCTTCCAGTGGGAACGAGCTGCCTATGCACTAATTCACCCACGTGCCTCCAAGCCCACCGCAGCCACGCCAAGCCGAGCTGGCACCGCATGAAGGCCAGTGGGCCCCAGGGCCACCGGTGCCTGGCTCCCGCGTATGTGCCTGCCCCAAATCTGTGGGTGGGAACTAGATGCAGGCTGCTGGCACCAGTCAGGGTCTGCCTCTGTTGCGCCTCGCAGCTGCTCCTGGTCTGGGGGAGCGTCGTGTGGCCCTCTCCTCACTGAGTCCTCCATGGTGCATGCGGGCTGTGCTGCTCCTGCACTCACCCACCCAGCGGAGACCCACAGCCCCCACAGAGACCTGTTTTATCTTGAAACTGAAAATGCAGACAAAATGTGGGGAAACACAGGGGGAGAGCGAGGCGACCTCTGACGGTCGGAAGCGGCATGCATAATCAACACAAAGACCCGAAGTCGTCGGAGGGGTGACGGTGAGTGAAACAGCCATGCATAAAAGACCCTAGTTTCTTGCCTTGAAAACCCTATAGGGTCACCATTAGTTGGCAGCTACTTCATGGCAAACAATTATTATTAGTAGTATTATAGGGCATGTGGTTATCATTTGTCCAGAGTGTGTTTCTGTACCTCTAGTGTTTTTCCTTTTGGTGTGGGGCTCCCTTTCCAACCGAACCAGCAAAGGAAAGATCGCAAGTTCTTTTGGGAGCTCTCTGGATTTAAGTTTTCCCCTGTGAGCACTGAGTTGGTCTTCGGATATCACAGGTAACCTAAAAATCTCTGGCATCTGCAGGAAAACAAAACTTCAAGACATTGTTTTTCGTCATCTTTGACACCAAAGTTGTTTTGACAACACCCACCTCTGACATCCTCGACACCACCCCTTTCAAATGTCTCCAAGAGGATTATAGCCCGCCTGGCTCCTAGAAATCAATTCCTAATTTTTTTTTACCCTGCCCTGCTAGGGATTTGCTCTGCAGACAGGCAAGGATGCTAATTAAAATCTGGCTTCAGAACTGATTTTCGTCCACGCTATTGTAACTGTTTCGAAATAATTTTTAAGAGCACTATTGTTGGTACTTGTAGTATTACCTCTAGCTGACAGCTGATCACAAACAGCAAGAATGATGTCAGACGCCCTGCAAAGTTACATTTCTGTGGCTTTTATGGAGCTGTACCTAACTGCAATAAGACAGAGGAACCAAACACACCCAGTTACATGGGTATTTATTTATTTACTTCATCTATATTTGGCCTTTCTCCCCAAAGGAGTTTACATCGGTATCCTCTCCTCCATTTTACTTGCACAACGACACTGTGAGTGGTAGGGTTGTCAGGTCCCTCCTCACCACTGGTGGGAGGTTTTGGGGGCAAAGTCTTAGGAGGGTGGGGTTTGGGTAAGGGAGGGACTTCAATGCCGTAGAGTCCAATTGCCAAAGCGGCCATTTTCTCCACGGAAACTGATCTCGATTGGCTGGAGATCAGTTGTAATAGCAGGAGATCTCCAGCTAGTACCTGGAGGTTGGCAATCCTATCAATGATCCATGAAAGCAATTCCTACAGGCATTGCCATCAGGGGATGACATTTATTTCCTTCATCCATGAAGCTTTAGCTGTGTGAACGGATATGAACTCACCTGTTTCCTCTGTGTATTCCTGGCTTCATTCTGGTTGGAGCTTGTGCCAGTCTGGATAAGGGGCAAGAAATGGGAAGGGCCCCCTTCTCTGCCATTCGAGTTCTTCAGTTTCCTTTGGTTGACTGCGGGAGGCCGGAGAAAAAGAGAGTTCGAACGCAACAGCTCCGCTCCAGTGCCAAATAGATTAACACCCATTCATTTCAAGGGGATTTCAGAACAACTAATTTTATTTGGATAGATTCCTGGATATGGAATTAGAGTTGCCAGGTCCCTCTTCGCCACCGGTGGGAGGTTTCCAGGGTGGAGCCTGAGGAGGGCAGGGTTTGGGGAGAGGAGGGATTTCAACGCCATAGAGTCCAATTGCCCAAATGGCCATTTTCTCCAGGTGAACTGATCTCTGTTGGCTGGAGATCAGTTGTAATAGCAGAAGATCTGCAGCTAGTACCTGGAGGTTGGCAACTCTATATGGAATGCACGTTTCTTTTATCATTTAAAATATTTAAACTGTTATTTTACAAGCATCCACCACCTCTTTGAAGCAGCTTACAAATCTAATGAAATCAAACTGCTAAAACATCCAAGATATTCTGTCTAAAAATCAGAAAAAAAACACCCTTATTTATTTATATCAGTTATAACCCTCTTTTCTCACCGACGGGGATCCACAGTGGCTTACATCTTTCTCCTCGTTGCCATTTTATCCTCACAACAGCTCTGTGAGGTAGGTCAGGATGAAAAGGTATTACTGGCCCAAGGTCACCCAACAAGCTTCCATGGCTAGGGTTGCCAACCCCCAGGTGGTGGGTGGTCTCCTGCTATTACAACTGATCTCCAGACAATAGAGATCAGTTCCCCTGGAGAAAATGGCTGCTTGGGAAGATGGACTCTATAGCAGTGTACCCTGCTGGGGTCCCTCCCCTCCCCAAACCCTGCTCTCCCCAGGCTCCACCCCCAAATCTCCAGGTATTTCCGAACCCAGAGCTGGCAACCCTATCCATGGCATGAGTAGGGATTCGAACTTGGCTCTTCCAGATCCTAGTCTGACACTCTTAACCACTACACCACACTAGCTAACGAAGTAAAACAGAACAATTGCGCCAGAAATGCCAATATACTTGGAATGTTCCAAATGTTTGCCTAAAGTTGGTGGGTAGGGTTGCCAACCTCCAGGTACTACCAGGAGATCTTGCTATTACGTCTGATCTCTAGCCAATAGAGATCAATTCAACTGGAGAAAATGGCTGCTTTGGCAATTGGACTCTATGGCATTGAAGTCCCTCCCCTCCCCAAACCCTGCCCTCCTTAGGCTCTGCCCCTGCAAAACCTCCCGGCGGTGGCGAAGAAGGACCTGGCAACCCTCGGGGTGGGGGGAGAACTGTCTAAATGTTGGTACAATATATTCGGGGGAGAAGTCTGGGGACAGTATGCAATAAGGGAGTCTTGGCTTTCCCCAGCTCCCACCAATGATAAGTTCATGTTTTTTAGGTGTCCTCTTAACATGGAAGGTGTGAAGCGGACTTGTGTTTACATAGCTGAGGAATTTCTGGATGAGAGCAAACAGTACTTCGACACGTGGCTATCATCTCTTCTCCTGCTCCACCCCATCTGTCTATCACACTAGTGGATTATCCTTTCACATTTTTGTTTTACAGAAACTTACCTTCACACATTCCCGCCATACCAAGGCAGATAATGCACAACTGCGCAAGGAATCAACCACGTTCTCCAGAGCTTACAAACTGGAGGGCAGAATAGAAAGCAAAAGGGGCCATGGGGGAGGAGGGACAGAGCAAGCCAGTCGACATCATGCACCGAGGGGAGGCGAGACACAGAGATTTCCATCTCGGGGGTTCCTGCTTTTGGCAGGAAGATGAGAATGCCAACGGCAGTCCTACGTATCTTCAGTGCCTCTGCCACTTTAAACTCTGCTTTAGCTCTGCACAAGTTTGCAGTAAACACAGGGCAGGGCCCACACTTCTTTTATGGCATCCTTCCAAGGTGAAGCATTTAGGTGCCATCGGCATAGGCTTATTATACTTAGGGTTGCCAACCTCCAGGTGGTGAGTAATCAAAAACTGGCTCCAAGTACACAAGGAAGGCAAGGAATCAAAATAATGCACTTGTATAGCTAACAATAAAAGCTCAGACTCAAACTGAAATGCAATTAGGTCTATTCAAAGGAACAACCTTAATTATAAGAATAAATACGTGCTCAAAGAGCAAAAGACAAAAATCAAACAAAATTCACAGTTACAGTATCCCAAAGGTAAGTATAAGTATACAATTTCTCTAAAAGGTAAGTCGAGGTATAATAGGCCAAAAGTCCAAACATCCAACTGGTAAGTATGCACAGGCAACAGAGTAGTTATAAACCGCAATGGGCTTCCGGTAAAGTCCCCATTTCATATTCTTTTTTCAAGCTTCAAATGTTTCCGTGTGCCAATAACCCTTATGGTTACCAAAGCTGTCCATATTTAATTGCAAGCTTACAAGCTTCTTTTCCCATAAGGGTTATTGGCACACGGAAACATTTGAAGCTTGAAAAAAGAATATGAAATGGGGACTTTACCGGAAGCCCATTGCGGTTTATAACTACTCTGTTGCCTGTGCATACTTACCAGTTGGATGTTTGGACTTTTGGCCTATTATACCTCGACTTACCTTTTAGAGAAATTGTATACTTATACTTACCTTTGGGATACTGTAACTGTGAATTTTGTTTGATTTTTGTCTTTTGCTCTTTGAGCACGTATTTATTCTTATAATTAAGGTTGTTCCTTTGAATAGACCTAATTGCATTTCAGTTTGAGTCTGAGCTTTTATTGTTAGCTATACAAGTGCATTATTTTGATTCCTAACTTCCAGGTGGTGGCTGGAGATCTCCTGCTATTACAACTGATCTCCAGCTGATAGAGATCAGTTCCCCCGGAGAAAGTGGCCGCTTTGGCAATTGGATTCCATGGCACTGAAGTCCCTCCCCTCTCCAAACCCTGCCCTTCTCAGGCCCCGCCCCCAAAATCTCTTGGTATTTCCCAACCCAGCGCTGGCAACCCTAATTATAGTACTGTTTTAGAATGGTTAGATTGTTTTAATTTGTATTTTTTATTTATGTATATATTCATCCGTTTTGAGCCAGCCTGAGTCTGGTTCACCCAGGGAGAGCAGGGTATAAATAAAATTTATTATTATTATTATTATGCTCTAGAGCAGCATGCAGCTCAGTTAGGGTTGCCAGTTCCGGGTTGAAAAATACCTGTAGATTTTAGGGGCATAGCCTGAGGAGGGCGGGGTTTGGAGAGGGGAGGGACTTCCATGCCATAGAGTCCAATGGCCAAAGCAGCCATTTTCTCCAGGAGAACTGATCTCTGCCGCCTGTAGATCAGTTGTAATAGCAGGAGATCTCCAGCCACCACCTGGAGGTTGGCAACCCTAGGCTCAGTATGGAACCAGATATGGCTCTTTAAAAAAGAAAAATAAATCTCTATGTTAAAGGGTAGAGCTGGGATGTTAGAATCACTAGTATGTGAAAGGAATGACAGGCAAAAGTTTTTGTGGGACTGAAGGGCTTCTTAGAAATGCCCTTAGAGGAAAAAAAAAGTGACAAAGGTGAACATTTGCCAGTAATCCAAGTGTGAAACCTGTAAACCACGCACCAATTGATGCCAGTTCACTAAAACAATCCTGCAGGGTACTCCTTGTGCATACCTTATTTATTGTGAGACCTTGTGCACAACTTCCGATTAAACGACTCACACCAACCTGTGTTTGGGCTGCAGAAACTGTACAGATTATTAATCAGCATGCCAATTGTCAGTAATGTCAAGGTGTATAGTAGGAATGTTGTGTGCCTACTGTGGGTGGAGAGATCTCTGTTTTTTCTCTGACCTCTAACCTCCCCTATATTTTAAGACAATGCATTTTAAGAACATTCCAATCAGCAAATTGCTCACATGTGTTTAGAAGGCAGAAACTATGGGTTTCATTTAAGAAACTTCCCCATATCCATTGCATGGAAATAACCAGCCGATGACTTTTAACCAGTTCTCTACCTTAGCTTCTTACCACTATCTGAGATCTTTCTTCCAGGGAAAAAACCTCCATAGAAAGTCACGTGGGGTTTCTCACGCCAAAGATCCAAAGTATCACTACGGATCTTCTCCAAAACTGGGCAATCTGTAGACTGGTTTGCCGATTCAGTTTGGTCTTGACCCTCCTTGGCTGCCTCCAGGTTTTGGTCAACTCCCACATTGGGGTTCTAGATTGAAGGACAGAAGCAGTTCAATATCTGCATTTATGAATGACCGTTTCAGCTTGGCCTCACAGAGTACAGTCACACGCCTCTTTTCCGCAGCCCGCTCCTACGTAACGCAGCGTGAATGTATCAACGGCTTCAGTGGCCCGCACATCTGGATAGTCCCACACTCATCTGTGTTACAAAAGGGCCACAGAGGCACCCCCTGCTTTTACAAAGAAAGAGATATGTTGTTGCCGGTAACAGCTTTGGTCACCTTTCAAAGGCAGTAATGCTTTTAGTTAGTAAATTAAATATTAGGGGTTGAACCTAAAGGGCGGTTTCTGTTAACCATGGTTGCCTACAGCCTAGACGGGAAAGGTCGGTCCTGTGCCTTTAATGGAGGCTGAATGGGATGCCATTTACCTTAGGGCCTTGAAAAGCTTAATCTGCCGATTCCCTCAAATTAAGCCTCTATTAACAGGATGGGGTATTTTTTTTCCTCCTGACCAACTAGCAACCCTACTTAACAGAAGGTTGGATCCAGGCTAAATTTTCCATTGATGGGAGACACTTCTGCCAGCAGAATACAACTTTTCTTGCTCTCCAAAATGGCCCCTTTTAACCTCAGGAACAACATTTCACGGACCTCAGAAGGAGGAGAGGCAGAAAAGTTAAATTCTGCTAGCGGAAGTGCTTTCCATCAGCAGAAAAATTACTCTATATCCAACCCTATATGTTGATCGAGGGGAAGGCGGTTCCAGCTGGATTTTCCACTTCAGGTGTTGCTTTGGGATGCCAGGGAGACTATACACCACACCACCACTGGAGTGAAACTGAAGTGGAACAAAATCTGGTCGGCTAACCAGCGATTCAGTTTCATGTCACCAGGGGGCACTAGGAGGTGCACAGCTCAAATGCTAACAGGAGAGGAACAAAACCCTGCTGACCCAAGGATTCCCCGCTCCTCCTGGTTGCCAGAGAGTAGCAATAAGGGTGTGAGGCTCAAAGATGCCTTACAGATCCACTGTAAAACGCTGGCTACTCTTGCAACACACAGAACTAAGTACACAGGCTCGACTGCCCAGTTCCGGCTGTCTTTGATCTGCCAAAGGTGAGGCTATTGACGAGAAAAGACATCACGAGGCAGATTTTGCTCGAAGGGGATGGACGGCCATCTCCAAGTGACCAGATTCCCTGGAGGTTTTTAAGCAGAGGCTAGATGGCCATCTGTCAGCAATGCTGATTCTATGACCCTAGGCAGTTCATGAGAGGCAGATGATGAGAGGGAGGGCATCTTGGCCATTTTCTGGGCATGGAGTAGGGGTCACTGGGTGTGTGTGGAGGAAGTAGTTGTGAAATTCCTGCATATGGATTTGTTTTTAGATATTTGGAAACTGTTTGTAAAACTTATGCGTAGATCTGCCACCACTGTTGTTCTGCTTTTTGCAGGAAACACAAAAAAATGGTCCTACCTCTGCAGTTCCTCCATATGAGGCCTTCTGTCTCCAGGTGCTCCCCTTTGTATCCGGAGGACTCAAGTGAAAACTGAGCTTTCTTACAGAAATCCTGAAAGGAATCGGAGGTTTCCTTCTGGCGTGTTGTTCTCCTTTGTAGCCATCCACCAACCTGGCTTCGTTCTCAGATTTCATGCTGGATGAAAGACCAAGGCCTGTAGGAGAGGAAAATGTGCCACTCTCAGAAGGGGGTTGCCAGATCATGGGGGGCAATACAGCTGTTGTGGGGTCAGCACTTATGCAAGTCCCTCCCCTCCCCAAACCCTCCCCAAACCCTCCCCTTCTCAGGCTCTGCCCCCAAAATCTCCCGCCAGTAGTGAAGCGGGACCTGGCAACCCTACACCTAGCCCCCCTCTTCACAACAGGCACCTTTTGAGGTAGGTAGGGCTGGGAGAGTTTGGAGAGAACTGTGACTGGCCCAAGTTCACTTGGCAGGCTTCAAGTGGACGAGTGGGGAAACAAACCTGGTTCACCAGATTAGAGTCCTCTGCTCTTAACCACTTCACCACACTGGCTCTCTAGCTGTTAACCAGATGTTCTGGGCTGGTTTGATATTGGTCTGATGCTGAGTTATATATCTTAATTTTATACATATTACCTGATTTTGTTGGTTTTTAACATTTATTATGATGTTTTTTGAGAGATGTAAGTTGCTGCGACACCCTTTGGGTGAGCGGTGACTAAAAAAATCTAATAAATAAACAAACAAATAATACAAAAAAGAAGCAGTCGTATAATATATAAAAGAGGCCTTTGCCAAGGGAAAGATTGGGATGCTTTGGCAGTTTCCACAAGTGATATTTCAATGGATATCTGCATTTTCCCTTTTTGGAAATGTGTGTGTAAAACCAAAGGCAAGAATATGTATTCAGTTTAAAATGGGCTCACTTTTTGTCCTGCGTTAACAGCATTCACATGTGCACCGGGATTGTACAAGATAATTTCAAGAGTCCTTTAAAGGTGAAAGCAGGACATGCTGGTGCCTCAGGCAGAAAATCCTAATGGCTCCTACTTATCAGGGGGCGTGAACAACTGTGAAATTCGGCAGCACAAAAGGAAGGGTTGGTAAAAGCCTTGGCAGAAGACACAAACTACCTAGTATGGATCCGATGTGTTCATCTCCCTCTCTGCCAATCACTTGGCAACCATTCTACTGACCGCAACAACACCCAAATCCGGTTGCCTGGCTGGCTTCCTCACCTCGGCACATGTAAAATCTACTTGGGTGTGAAAATACTCAAGTGATTCTGACATTGCTGTGCTTAAGAGCATACCTGCCCAGCCCACTGCCACAGTTTCAATGTGATGTGGCCACGAAGAGGAGATGGAATTGAAGTACCCCGAATACCCCTAATGCAGCAGTCCTTGGGCTTTTAGGATTGGAACCCGCTACTAAACTTAATGGCCTGTACCTTACCCTGCCACTCAGCAAAGTTTGAAACCTTCCTCCAGCCTATGATAGTTAAATTGTGGAACTCTCTGCCCCAGGATGTGGTGATGGCTGCCAACTTGGAAGGCTTGAAGAGGGGAGTGGACATGTTCATGGAGGACAGAGCTATCCATGGCAACTAGTCAAAATGGATACTAGTCATGATGCATACCCATCCTCTCCAGGATCAGAGGAGTGTGCCTATTACATGAAGTGCTTTGGAACACAGGCAGGACAATGCTGCTGCAGTTGTCTTGTTTGTGGGCTTCCTAGAAACACCTGGTTGGCCACTGTGTGAACAGAATGCTGGACTTGATGGGCCTTGGACACATGAACACATGAAGCTGCCTTATACTGAATCAGACCCTTGGTCCATCAAAGTCAGTATTGTCTACTCAGACCGGCAGCGGCTCTCCAGGGTCTCAGGTAGAGGTCTTTCACATCACCTACTTGCCTAGTCCCTTTAACTGGAGATGCTGGGGAATGAACCTGGGACCTTCTGCATGCCAAGCAGATGCTCTACCAATGAGCCACAGCCCCTCCCTTGGTCTGATCCAGTGTGCTTTTCTTATGTTCTTATGTTCTAAGATGACTTCCTCTGACCTCAGTGGCGCCTCTGTTGAAGGAAGAGGCTCTAAAGTTCGAAGAACTCACCTTAGGCTGGAAGAAAGCTTCAGGCTAGTAGAGTAGCAGGGTGGGCTCCATGGCATTATACCCTGCTGAGGTTCCTCCCCAAACCCCGCCCTCTCCAAGGCTCCAACCCCAAATCTCCAGGTATTTCCCAACCTGGGCTTGGCAGCCCTGGTACTGGAGGACCCCATTCTAATGATGCTCATCCCCTGTGCAGACCCTGAAGTCACATCATAAATATTCGCATGCCCTGTTAGCATGCATTCATTTCATACCGTACCTGGATTTGCCTTCTCCATCTCAGCCCATGGATATGAGCAAGGCGGACAGAAAACAGGCAGGAGGTTATATTTTGGAGGAACAGCTGACAGATCTTGTTTCCTTCTGTGGTACTGTACATTGTCCTCAAGCACGAAAGGATCCTTGATGTATCCTGGAATGTATGTGGCATACATGCAGAGAGCACAAGAAAGAACCACCCCAAGGAAATTAAAAACAACATATAAGACCGTGTATCAAGAATAAGGGTGTATTGTAAACTGTGTGTGTAAAGTGCCGTCAAGTCACAGCCAATTTACGGCAACCCAGCAGAGTTTCCAAAGCCAGAGACTAACAGAGGTGGTTTACCATTGCCTTCCTCTGTGTAGCAACCCTGGTATTCCTTGGTGGTCTCCCATCCAAGTACTAACCAGGGCCGACCCTACTCAGCATCGAACCCCAGGTAAAACGCCCTTGCACAAACGACCCTAGTAAAGTACAGCTATTGAACAACCCCTCCAGGAAATATTTATGGCCATTTTCTTCCATAGGCCTCAAAGTGCTAATTTTTAGACACATCGGCACTAGCCTTGGCTTAATTGTTACTAACACTGACCTGCACATTGAAGTTTTTGTAAAATGTTTGGATCCCAGGTCTGAGCGACCTTGAGGAGTTTGAGGAGGTACCTCTTGGCTGAATAACCTGGTCTCATTTGCCTGTCGGGCTGGATAGCTGGATCACGTAGGAAGTGAAGATACGGCTGCCCTGCTGTCTCCTTCCGATCCCTCCGTGCCTTTAACATAGATAAAGCAAGATGCATTTCTGAGAGACTGAGAGATTCTAATCAGTTCTACCCAGACCATGTTTGTAGGCATTGGCCTTTTATGCGGGGACATTTCCCCGCAGCCACCCCCGCCGACTGCTTCAGGGCTTTCTTTCGATTATGCATGCCTTTTCTGCCCTTCAGCGGTTGCCTCGCTCTCCCCGTGCGTTTTGCCTGCATTTTCCAGATTCAGGATAAAACAGCAAAGGTGGGCAAAACACATGGGGAGAGCGAGGGGACCTTTGGCGGTAGGGTTGCCAGGTGTCTCTTCGCCACCGGCAAGAGGTTTTTGGGGCAAAGCCTGAGGAGGGGAGGGACTTCAATGCCATAGAATCCAATTGCCAGAGTGGCTATTTTCTCCAGGTGAACTCATCTCTATTGGCTGGAGATCAGTTGTAATTGCAGGAGATCGTCTGCTATTACCAGGAGGTTGGCAACCTTATTTGACCAGCAGAGAAGGCATGCATAATCAAAAGGAAGCCCTGAAGCAGTTGGTGGGGGTGACCGCAGGGAAACGTCCCTGCAAAAAAGGCCAACTGTTAACCAACAGATGTTGAGAAGAAACCACATTTTCAGGGTCGCTACTTTCTGGGTCACAGTGAATCTAAAAACTTCCCATAGTCCTGTGAGCAATTAAAAAGTGAAGAGTAAAGGCAGACAGAGCATTTTAAGAGGAGTGAGATTATCAGAAAACATACTGGGTTCAATCAAGTAGGCAAGATGTTGACAGAGTGGAGGTTTCCTTGACTACGTCTTCCCCCAGCATCCTTGGCTTATCTCAAAAATCCTCTCTGAGGGTTGAGGGACCCTCATGAACAAAAGTATGGGAAAAGCTAAGGAGGAGAAAGAACCGGGTGAAATCGGCAGTGATTTTTGCCCAGTTCTTCCTCCTCACTGCAACAGTGTTGTGTAAGGGTTAGAGCATCCGACTGGGATCTGCTTTGGGTTTCTATTGGTGGGGTATAAATGAAGTAAGTAAATAAATAAACCCATTGCACTGGGGCACATTTTGTTCATGAGGGACCCCCAAGTCTCAGAAACAAGATTGTCAGAGAAGAGGAATGCAAGGAAAGGTATGCTCCCCCAGTAGCTTCCACAGCTTTTCTGGGTCGATCTGCCCTGAGAAAAGGTGACAGAGGTCAGTTCACCTGGAGAAAATGGCCACTTCGGAAAATGGACTCTGTCATTATACCTCATTGAAGCCCCTCCCTTTACCAAACCCTGCTCTCCTCGGGCTCCCCCCAAAAAACCTTCAGGTATTTCCCAAGCCAGGCCTGGCAACCCTAAGGTACAATGAAACAGAAATGGAAACAAATACATAACTTTAAAGAAAGGAGACTGATGTTCTATGAAGTCTTTGGGGAGGGCTCCTCATCACTGACCAACTGAGGCTAAGAAAGTCTCCCTCTCCCCTTTCCAACTGAAGTAGGCCTTGAAATTTAGGGGAACTGACAGAATCTAAATTAGACTTGGTTTCTAGCTGAGCGGAGTGCCGTTGAATTGTATTATTAACATGTTCTGGTGCCTTGTTATGAAAACCATTGGAAGTGCGCTGAGTAATAAAAAGCATGCTGAGACATGTCCATTTTCTGTGGTACCACAGCCAGTTAACTCTCTGTAATCACTGTCTTCCCGGGTTCCAATTTGCACACTTCTGCTCAAGGGTATTTGTGTAGGCATTCCTAGTTTTAGTATTTTTTTATTTCACTAGCTAGTATTCAATAAGCACAGCGTGGTGTAATGGTTAAGAGAGGTGGTTTGGAGCAGTGGACTCTGATCTGGAGAACCGGGTTTGATTCCCCACTCCTCCACATGAAGGGGGGAGGCTAATCTGGCGAACTGGATTGGTTTCCCCACTCCTACACATGAAGGCAGCTGGGTGACCTTGGGCTAGTCACAGTCTCTCGGTCCCACCTACCTCACAGGGTGTCTGTTGTGGGGAGGGGAAGGAAAGTCAGTATATAAAAACCAAGTCGTTGTCTTCTTCTTCTTCTTATCCTAATCCTAATCCTAAATGTTGGCTTGGCTTACTGTGAAGAAGACCCTGGCATTGTGCTTGCATATTTCCCTCCGCTCTCCCCCCAGTGTTTCCATACATTTTGCATGCATTTTCTTGATTCATGTTTAGCCAGCATCCAGAAAACGCAGGAGGAATGCGCAGGGAAAGCGAGGCAACCTCTGACAGTCGGAAAATGCGAGCATAATCAAAGCAAAGCCCCGAAGAAATTGGCGGGGTGACCTCGAGGAAACAGCCATGCATAAATGGCCTTTATGTTTTGTATGGTGGTTTTAAAAGTGAATTTTAAAAAATCAGCAACATAGCATTGTGCCTGATAAGACAGCATGATGGGTTAATTCCAGCTTCATTTTTTGCTAGCTCCTTCAGCAGGCAACATGATTTGCAAATGCCTGAGAACCTCTCTGCTGGATTCTAATTGTCTGTGGCAGTCAGCGCATGATTTCACGTGCTTGGTCACAGCAGTGCCTTTCTTTCGGTGCCTTTAATCTTTGATGGATGTTGTGCTTGGATACACTGAGGTTGCTCGGATCACAGGGAGTTATTTTAGAGGTGCGTTTTGTCTTCGGTTGTGTGGCACCGCCTTCTTCTTGGGTCAGCCGGGATTTATTAACGGGTTCTCTTCCCAGGGCCAAAACAGAATTTCATCGTAGAATACTATGATTGGTACAGTGCAAATGAATTGGTACAATCCAAATGAATCAAATACAGGTTGAGTATCCCTTATCCGGACATCTGTTATCCGGACTGATCCTAAAGCCAGACTTTTTGAGCCGGCATGCAGGCATTACTCACAGGACCCTCGGCAACATGCCAATTTGCTTACTGATGGTTCAATGTACACAAAATTATTTAAAATATTGTTTAAAATTGCATTCAGGCTATGTGTATAAAGTGTATATAAAACATATAAAGCGTAAATGAATTTCGTGTTTAGACTTGGGTCACATTCCCAAGCTAGCTCATTATGTATATGCAAATATTCCAAAATACGGAAAGACCCAAAATATGGACCACCTCTGGTCCCAAGCAGTCGGGATAAGGGATACACAACCTGTATACCAAATGATTCTCGCAACAGCACTTTTTAAGCATTCAAAGATATTTCTCTATTGTTGGACTTCTCATTTAGAAGATGCTGAAGAGTTTTTCTTTTAAATGGGTTTATCTACATTACAAGCACGTGCTTGGTTTTCCATGGGAACCCAAATTCTATGCAAGGGAGCTAGATATCTTTAGCCAAGAAGTGTCACAACATTTTGCCAAACCACAATTCACAGGATTCTTTGGGGGTAATTAAAAATGATATAATTGCTATATCCCATTTGTTCACATTTGATCCCTAAAGGTGATCCTCACTTGGTTAGATAAAAAAGGAAGATTCGTGATGATACAAGCATTAATTATTACTGAACAACTTTTAAAAGAAACCCTGTAACTTAGGGTTGCCAACCTCCAGGTACTAGGTGGAGATCTCCTGCTATTACAACTGATTTCCAGCCGATAGAGATCAGTTCAGCTGGAGAAAACGGCCGATTTGGCCATTGGACACTATGGCATTGAAGTCTCTCCCCTCCCCAAGCCCAAACCTCCCGCTGGTGGCAAAGAGGACCCTGGCAACCCTACTGTAACTAGAAATGAGTACATTATTTAGTCTTCAATATGAATTGGCTGTATCTTTTTACCTGTTTGCCTCCATATGCCAAGATGGCTCGCACCAGATCTCGCAGGGTGTGAAGTTCTACATGTAAGGCCCTGCTTTTGCTTCTAAATATTTGCTGGCTCTTTCTCAGCTTCCTAGACGGTTTGGCTAGATCTTCCGAATACAGAACGAGCGCGCCTGTTTTTGTGCTGTAGGTTTTCGGAAGGTACAGGCTCCAAGATCCCTCCATGACTTTACTGTCATCCAGTGCTCTGGTATCATAGCAGCGGCGTTCAGAGGATTTCCAGTTGAAGTAATCCTAACATGGAGGGGCAAAACAAGAATATTAGAAAGGGAAACTCAACAAACTTATTTGCCCAGCTTAGCAAGTATCTTATCTCCAGGGCCTGAAAGGAGGAAAAAAAATGAAGGAACTCTCTTCCAAGGGGCCGATCACATTTTTATTCTGCTCTTCCTCCATTTTCTTTCATGGGTTTGACAACCCGGTTCTGACGGGATCATTACAGTTGTGCTGCAACTAGCTTTTGGCTTTTTAGAACATATTTAACAGTATAATACTTTAACAGCGCATTCTTGAAAGGAATGCCCATGCCGGGCTTAGGAGGCAAACTGGCGGCGTATCTTCACAAAAATAAAAAGGGGCTAACGTTAGCCCTGCCCCGTGGCCGGCGCCGTTACGCCCCAGGAACGCCTCCCGGGGCGCCGGAACGCCTCCTAGCCGTAGTCGGCCTCCTAAGGGCTTTGGGCCCATTTCTCAGGAATGGGCCCTAAATGCTTTTTAATCCTATTTTTATTTCTTAACCTATTTTTAAATCCTATTTTTAAACAACCAGAAACTACATAGAAGCTATATTACATGCATATCAATTTTATTAAATATAATAAAAAAATTCTAAAGTGCTTTTAAATATTCTAAAGTGTTATTATCGTTGTTGTTGTTCTTGAGCCTTCGTGCCGTTTACTTTGTTTGAGCTTCTATTTCAGCATAGAGTTTCTCTTTGATAGTACCTGGAGGTTGGCAACCTTACTCCAAAGCCACAGTTCTACCAGTCACGTGGCTATTCCTCAAGACTTTATCGACTGTCTGTGTCACTGACCTAAGAGGAGTACAGTCGTCCCCTGTAGAGGACACCAAGTTGAAATGCAGCTGCTGGTATGTCTGAAGGCTCGGTCTTGTGACCATCACGCAGATGTCACGGGGAATGCTGAGTCTGGCAGACTTCCATGAGGCCAGCAACATTCGCTCTTGGAGCTGTTAGGTCTTTTCTGCTACTAAGTCTGTTTGGCTGCAGGACGAGGCTCTCGGTCAGACATTCATACCAGGACTGGAAACTGTGGTGTGCCCACCGATTCCCTTTAAACTCCTACAGGCAGTTGTCCACCACTTTAGTGTTTATATGGTGAATCATCTCAGCAAAACTGGATTGATGTACACGCTAAGTAAGCTGCAGCATAAGGCCCTAAGATTTTCGGGGAGGGGCTGTGGCTGGGGAAGGGGCTGTGGCTCAGTGGTAGAGCACCTGCTTGGCTTGCAGAAGGTCCCAGGTTCAATCCCCAGCATCTTCAGTTAAAGGGACTAGGCAAGTAGGTGATGTGAAAGACCCCTGCAAAGCGCAGGACACGGAAGTTTGGTTGCTTTCACAGACAGCACTACATCCACTTACAAAGCAGCATGTCAAGGGGCAGGGATTCAAATGCTTCCCGCTTCCTGCTTTGTCGAAGTTCTTTGTGAGCAGAAGAAAGGATTTTAAAAACAAGGCTTGGGTTTCTCCCCCCTCCCATTCCTTTCAGATAGCTCAGTTTTATGTTTTTGTTCTTAAAATGCTTTATTATGTGACAAACTGGATTTCGGGGGTACTTTTCTCTCACAGTAAGCACTACAGCCAATTACAAAGCAGTGTTTCAAGGGGCAGAGGCTCAAATGCTTCTTGATTTGAGCTTGGAGACTGCTAGTGCATAGATACCCAATAGGAAAGTGTGGGTCCAGCGAGCAAATAACCTCAGGTAAAACTCCCATGCATAAACGACCATAGTAATAGTTAAGACACTATCGAAATGGCGGAACTGTCATTAAAAGCTCTTAGAGTGGGTGGATTCGATAAACCAGATAAATGGCCGAGGCTGGTTTTAAGCCTGAGCTGGATAAAATTGGTCCATGAGGATATTACTTCAGATCTGGCATATTTGAACTCACATGAAACTCCTCTGGCCAACATTTAAAAAGACCAATTAAAGTCATCGCTAGACTGGGAATGTTACTAGGATGGTGGAACTGTTTTCACGAAATCACAGTCTTGTTTCTGAATCTTCCCATTATATATTAAAACAGGCCAGTAAAGCCAGATTAATTTTTTTTTTGCTTCTGCAAACTGTACACATTCTAGAAATTCTAAAAAAAGAGGGGCTTCCCAAAACAGTTGCTAACTTTAACCTTGGTTAGAATACCTGACCAGAAAACAACTCTTGTCTGTTCCTGGGAACGAGGACTTACCTCTGGTTCGAAATGCACTTCCAACTTCTCCTGGGTTTTTCGGACCACCTGCCCAGCCCCACGACTTAAAAGAGACAGGTGGGGCATTTTTAAAACGAGGGCACGCACGACCTCAGCGGCCCTCTGGGAGCATTGCTTCCTGGCATTTTAGGACAGCCTCACCTGGCCCAAAAAAGCTAGCCAACGCCGTCAAATGTGGGCCTGACGAGAGGACTGGTACCAGGTCCATAAATCTGCTCTACCTTTGAAATAAGCAAAGAGCCTGCATGTCCCCTGTTATAGTATCCGTTCCCGTAAGGTAAGTTTTCTGTCGTCTGTGTGGCGGCCCTTGCTTCTGTGCCGGTTGGTCCCCAGGTTTGTGCGGCTCTGCTATCCTTTTCATTGCACTCTGGGGTTGTTTCTGTGTTGCTATGGCAGCAAAAGGAAATTAAGCTGTTTAAACTAGCGAGAGGGAAGGCTGGGGAGAGAGGGAGACACACACAGAGAGAGAATGCACTGATTTTGAAAAGAACAGGCTCAGATTTCAAAAATGGTTTGACCTGTAATAGGGCACCCCCCCCCAAAAAAAAGCATTTCATGCAGCAACTTCAGCTCATTATTTCTGTGGTTTACCAGAAAATCAAAAACTTCTAGTATTTCTTTTTCTCTCTCTTTGTCATAAGTAGCACAGAGCATATAAGCTGAACTCTTGTCCAGAGAGTTTATCCCGCTTGAGCCAGCGTGGTGTGCTGGTTAAGGTGTCGGACTAGGACCGGGGAAAGCCACGTTTGAATCCCCGCTGGCACCATGGAAGCTCGCTGGGTGACCTTGGGCCAGTCGCACACTCTCAGCCTTGACCTGGCTAGTATTTGGATGGGAGACCTTCAAGGAATACCAAGGGCCTGACCTAGAGGCAGGCAATGACAAGCAACCTCCGCAGGTCTCTTGCCTTGAAAACCCTACGGGGTCGCCATAAATCAGCTGAGACTTGACAGCAAAAAAATAAGAACAAATCCCAGGGTCCATAATTCCTTGCATTTCACTTCCTGGGGAGACTTTTTGTGTGTGTATGGAAGAAGGTACCTGGCTTTGGCAATTGGCCTCTATGGCATTTAAGTCCCTCCCTTCCCCCAACCCCACCTTTTTCAGGCTCCGCCCCAAAGACCTGCCGACGGTGGCGAAGAGGGACCTGGCAACCCTACGGGTGGGCTTTATAGCCATTTATGCAGGGAAACCCCGCCTTTTCCAAGTTTTACCCCTCAAATATGCAGAAATTTCTCAAACCACAGTTGGCAACTTTAATGCAGTCCTATTTGCAGACTCCCTAAATAAGAGAAAATGTACACGTATCATAAAATGGAAGAGTTCCTTTTGCTCTGAATTGCTGCCGTTCGGATTATTTTTTGTTTTTTCTTCCCTTCCCCAAAGCAAGAGAGTTGACAATTCTCATTTTGGATGGGATCTCTTTCTGAACTTGAAAAAGAAACAACCCTAATTTGTCTTGAGAATTCAGAAGGCAGGGGAAGGGAGCTCTGTCTTGCGTCGGAAAAAGGATCGTTCTGCTTGCACTCGGAGAGTGAATTCACTCCCGAAACCAGTCTTATACGTCAAGCGTACTTCAGTATCAATCTTCTCAAAGTGCCCCCCTGCTGCCATGCACAAAGTTATACAGCAGGCTACCTTCCGCTGGATTTTGTAGAGTGCCTCTCACACAACATGTGCTCAACGTGCTTTACAAAATACAAACAGCACTAGAAAATGTACAAAACAAATAAGCCTTCAGACAGAAGACGGGGTTTCCTGAGCAAGCGGGGGGGGGGGGGAAAGCTCTTTTAAAAA
This sequence comes from Euleptes europaea, assembly GCF_029931775.1. Classification (NCBI taxonomy): domain Eukaryota; kingdom Metazoa; phylum Chordata; class Lepidosauria; order Squamata; family Sphaerodactylidae; genus Euleptes; species Euleptes europaea. The sequence goes on from NC_079326.1 coordinate 50,858,808, forward strand.
ACTAACAAACCAGGCATTAGAAAAGGATTAGAACTCCCAGCTGGGAGGGAAATATTTGGACCTAAAACCCCTCTGCTTTCTTACATGTAAGAATTTAAAAAGACCATTGATATGGTCTTGCACCAACATAATCTAGGGTTACCCAGGAACAGTTTTGTAGCGTCTATATTTGTAGATCACATCTGCCTACCATAGCTGCCTACAATAGCTGCAGAACTATGTTGTATGCTGGGGCCTTTGGGTGGGGTTTTCTTCAGTAGCAACTCCTGCATCACGCTTAATGGGAAATTAGCTTTGAAACGTGGACTGCATTCGTTTGGAAACGTGGACTGCACGCACGCCGCGAGGATCTCCGTTTTGCATTTGTCGCTGCTTCAAACCCCAAGTCGAAAATGATAAATAGTGTTGTAAAAAGCAATGTTTGAAGGGAAACAACACCAGGCTAAAGAATGGAACAACATGTAATGAAACTGAACAAGAAACATACGTGACATGCTACAATGCATAGCAATCTATATAGTGTCTACGCACACATGTGAACAAACATTACAATCCAACCTCACATGGCACCACAATTTCAGAAAGATGTAGACAAGCTGGAACGTGTCCAGAGAAGGGCAACAAAGATGGTGAGGGGTCTGGAGACCAAGTCCTATGAGGAAAGGTTGAAGGAGCTGGATATGTTTAGCCTGAAGAGGAGACGACTGAGGGGTGATATGATAACCATCTTCAAGTACTTGAAGGGCTGTCATATAGAGGAGGGTGCCGAATTGTTTTCTGTTGCCCAAGAAGGTCGGACCAGAACCAACGGGTTGAAATTAAATCAAAAGAGTTTCCGTCTAGACATTAGGAAGAACGTTCTAACAGTTAGAGCGGTTCCTCAGTGGAACAGGCTTCCTCGGGAGGTGGTAAGCTCTCCTTCTAAGAAGGTTTTTAAGAAGAGGTTAGATGGCCATCTGTCAGCAATGCTGATTCTGTGAACTTAGGCAGATGATGAGAGGGAGGGCATCTTGACCATCTTCTAGTCACTGGGGGTGTGGGGGGGAGAAGGTAGTTTTGAATTTCCTGCATTGTGCAGGGGGTTGGACTAGATGACCCTGGTGCTCCCTTCCAACTCTATAATTCTATGGGGGTAAATAAGACAGAGAAATCCAACAAGACATGAAGAATACTGGTGGTCAGGTAAGTGTGGATGCTGAACAATGATCCAAAATGGATCAAAAAGATCCGAAAGAGATCAAAGAAGGAGACGGTCATTCCGGATACAAATTAGGAGTCCGTTTCCACCAAAGGCTTCATCAGTCATTCGATCTCAGAGGAGTCTGTGCATAGTATTCAATTCTTTCATAGGACATTTAAGCCTCTTGCCCTATTAGATTCAAAACATGGCACATATTGTTCCATTCTTTAGCTTCAAGCACCAAGGCATGTTCACTGGCCAACAGAGCTGCCACCAGGGAGTTTTATGCGCCCTTCACCTTCATGGCACCAATGTGGGTAGGACCTTCGAAAATGTACACCTTCCTGTCCAGATGGAAAGAGAATGTTCTTGGGCTGTGTTTTTTCAAAAAGAAGAAGAAGAGAAAACCACTTTTGGGAATGAGCGTACCAAGGGCAGGCAAAGGTCTATGGGAGCATAATTGCGCTGTGGTGTCATCTGGATGTGCCAAGAAACAAAGCATTCCACCTTAGTTGCCTCTGTGTGTGTGGTGGTGGGGGGGGAACACCCTCCGTGTGGAAGCAGCTGTGGAGAAGCTCCCAAAACAATTTGAAATACTGCATGGGGTGGCTGCAATTCAAATGGGGAAAGCTAGGGTTGCCTGGCAACTGGTGGGAGGGTTGTGGGCAGGATCATGGGGGGGGGGTCCACAATACTAGCTGCAGCACCATGTCTCATCCAGTAAAAACCTGCAAGTGACATAGGGTAGCTCTAGGCAATGCTGAAAACCTCTATGGTAAAACCGCAGCGTTTCTGGCGATTCCTAGAGCTACCCTATGTCACTTCTGAGTTTTTATCATAAATGATGCATGGCCGCAAGTAATGCGGCCGGACTACAGAGATCCCCTGGAGGAAACGGCAGTTTTCGAAGGGCACACCTTATGGCATCCCCAAGGAGCGCCCTCCCCTCCACAAACTCTACCCATACCAGGCAGTGCTCCCAAATTTCCAGGAATTTTCCCCAAGCCAGGGTTGGCAACCCTGTTCTTCTGGGCAGGAGGTTTGGGGGGTTTGGGGGGCAGAGCCTGAGGAGGGCGGGGTTTGGGGAGGAGAGGGACCTCAATGCCATAGAGTCCAGTGGGCAAAGCTGCCATTTTCTCCAGGTGAACCAATCTCTATTGGCTGGAGATCAGTTGTAATAGCAGGAGATCTCATGCTAGTACCAGGAGGTTGGCAACCCTAGCCATTAGCAGGCACCTGGGAACTAGGGTTGCCAACCTCCAGGTACTAGCTGGAGATCTCCTATTACAACTGATCTCCAGCCGATAGAGATCACCTGGAAAAGTTTTGGCAATTGGACTCTATGGCATTGAAGTCCCTCCCCTCCCCAAACCCTGCCCTCCTCAGGCTCCGCCCCAAAAACCTCCCGCTGGTGGCAAAGAGGGACCTGGCAACCCTACTGGGAACCCTATTCAGAGTGTTTAAAAAGTAGCTCACTGAATGGTCTCATGAGGACTTGAGGGTAGATTTTACTGCCAAAATTGTCACAGCAAGTGGTATCTTGTCCCTGCAGATTTGCCTTTATTTTTAAAGGCCCACCCAGCCCATTTTAGAGACTGCATTTGCTTGGCGTATCAACAAAGAGTGTGCCATGTTGAGAAGCTGTTCCAACAGCTCCTGTGCTCATCTTGGCAGCAGCTGCAGACGGAACAACGCCGGCATGGCTGTCCCCGCTTATGTAAATGCAAAAGGTCAAAGGAAAATCCCAGGGTTCCCTGCAGCAACAAAATAAATATGGTAAAGGTGCCTCGGCACTCCGCCTCTCAACTTCCACACGGTGCCCGAAGCTGCAGCAATGCAGATTGTTTCTCTTTCAACAGTTCTTTGCTTTCAAGTGAATATTAGTTCTTGTGAAAGTTGCTGAGTTGATATCCTTGGAGGCTCCGGCTCAGTACATAAATTAGTTTTAGCAAAATGCAGACGTGGGCGCAGCCGCCCGTTCCCAGACGCTGCCTGCGAACCACATTTGTCAAGGGGGTAAGAAGGCAGATGAATCGCTTCTGCTCACATCAAAATGCTTCTTCGGAGGCTGTCAAGGTGGGAACCAATTAGCGCCAGTTTGGGCAACCCGGGTGTTTGCTTTTAAGGCCGCGGACACGGTGTCTGATGTTCTGTGCCTCCTTACGGACGGTTGGCGTAGACTTTCCCTAATTGGTTGAGTTGGTGATCTGCCACCCAGACATAGAAATATCACCCAGCTTGGAGCCGAACCAAATTTCGAATTTATTCAATTTTACGGTCCTTAGACAAAACATAAAATGTTTGCAGGTACATTGCCTTACCCAAACCGGCAGTAGAAAACAATTCCTTTTGGTTAAAACACTATACAAAACATTACTCTCTTTAAAAACTGGTCAGCAATATAACATTAAACAATCAACCCACGCTACCACTTTTCATTTCTATTTAGATTTACTATAATTGAATACTATTCTACAAAACTTGGCCACTAATTTTGTTACCTGAGAATATTCATCCTTAAGAAGGATGTTAAGAGCTGAACCAAAAATTCATATCTATGCGCGATACCGGCTTAAGGCGACTTTTGAGAAGTTAATGATGAGAATTGTCTGACAGCTACCTCCAATGCCCTTGCAGAGCTACGGTTCCCAGAATCCTTTACAAATAGTGTTGCCACTTGTCAGATGTGAAAGATTGCTCATCTTCATGTGATAATTCAAAGGTCGTTTATGCATGGGAGTTTTACCTGAAGTTCGTTGCTCGCTGGACCCACACGTTCCTGTTAGGAACCTATGCACCAGCAGTCTCCAAGCTCAAATCAAGTCCCCGCCCCTTTAAATGCTGCTTTGTAATTGGCTTGCTTTGGAGAGCTTACTGTGAGAGAAAATTCCCCCCAAATCCAATTGCTGCATTAAAAAGCATTTTAAGAACAAACAAAAAACAAAAAACGGAGCCATCTGAGGGGAGAAATCCAAGTCTCAGTTTTAAAAAGCCTTTCTTCTGCTCAGAAAGTGCTCCGAAGAAGCAGGAAGCATTTGAATCCCCACCTCTTTACATGCTGCTTTGTAACTGGCTGTGAGAGAAACCAAGCTTACGTATCCCACACTTTGCCTTATCCACAGGGATTTCACCCAGGCTGAGCTCAGGGGAGAGGGAAGAGTCGAGTTAACAGAGGAATGCGAAGACCAGGCTTGGGGCAGCGAGGAGCTTGGGGCAGGGAGGGACTTTAATGCCATACAGTCCATCTTCCAAAGCAGCCATTTTCTCCAAGTGAACTGATCTGTGTCGCCTGGAGATTAGTTGTAATTAGGGTTGCCAACATCCAGGTACTAGCTGGAGATCTCCTGCTATTCCAACTGATCTCCAGACGATAGAGATCAGTTCACCTGAAGAAAATGGCCACTTTGGCAATTCGACTCTATGGCATTGAAGTCCCTCCCCTCCCCAAACCCCACCCTCCTCAGGCTCCGCTCCAAAAACCTCCCACCAGTGGCAAAGAGGGACCTTGTAAGCCTATGGGGAAAGCAAAGGGTGCAGCGATGCTGATCCTATGGCCTTAGGCAGATCAGGAGAAGGAGGACAGGAAGGGTTGCATCAGTGTTTGGCTCTCGTGGCCCTTTCTTGCATGCCCAGGGTAATTCCGATCGCCACTTTGGGGTCAGGAAGCAATTTTCCTCCAGGCCAGATTGGCCAGGGAACCAGGATGAGGGTTGTTTTTTTTGCCATCTTCTGGGCACGGAGTAGGTGTCACTGAAGGTGTGTGTGGGGGAGGTAGCTGTGGATTTCCTGCATTGTGCAGGGGGTTGGACTAGATGACCCTGGTGGTGCCTTCCAACTCTATGGTTCTGTGATCGGGGAGCATAGGCAGCTGTGCTCAAAGGTCCTCCTATATCTGCAGCTATCTCTGGATTTCTTCTTTACAGAGCAAGTGGTGAGCGCTTGCCCTTCATTTGGAGAGAGTCCAGGAAATGTGAATGGTACAAATATTGCTGAAAGCATCTGGTTTATCCTGTCGATGTCACTCGAACTGCTGCGAACTGATTTACAACGGCTACAAAGCTTCTTTGTCTTAAGAATAAATTCTTTAAAAAGCATAATGACATGAGTTATGAATGAGATAAGGACCGGAAAGCCGTCTGAACTGGTGTTATAAAAATGATAAATAATAATATCCTTGTTCATTTCAGAGGTGGTAGGCAAAAAAAATTACCGCTTTAGGCTCTGAGGTGATATTTGATTACTTTTTAAGCCTCAGTGTCCTCTGTGGGAATTACTTGCAAGTAGGCATGCATATGATTTGTGATTTTACATGGTCAACTGTGGAAGTGGCGGGGCCCTATGGAACATATATCAAGGAAAATGATTCAGTATGGGACAATCACCCTCTCTCTTTTTTTATAGGATAATTACATTAATTACCAATGAGATAAAGATCATAAACCAGTCGGCTCGCTAAATTGGTACCAAGCGTGTTTATTTAGAATAGGACCATTATGGGGATGGAGAGGCTATTTACAGCTTCTTCACATAAATGTTAGGGAGGAATAAATAACTTCACTGTAAGGCAGTTTTGGAGGGATTGAGGTACAATCTGAAAATTGACCTTTCTTCACTAGTATAAGAACTGTTGTTCTGGGTAGGGTTTCCAGAGATGCGGGTATTTCGTAGCGTTCCTTCCTAGCATCCTCATGTGAGAGCTAATAAGCACGACCATCTGTAAAGTGGGTGTCATACTAGAGCAGCATATTACGAACATTCACATATATTAATGGCTAGCACATTGTCCATATGAGGTCCAACAAGAACTTATAGAAATAAACTAGTAAAATTTTGGAAACCGATTCAGAGCCTCTAAAAATCACATTGCAGTTTTTATGGCTTTTTTTTGGGGGGGGGGGATACAGAGCAGACGAGGAAAGCCTTTTTTAAAGAAAAATTAAATTTGACATGCTGCTCCATCTCTCTTTGGAGCGGACCAATCCACCTGGCTTCAGTTTGAAAAAGGAGTGACCTCTTTAAGCCATGACTCACTTTTTCAGTAAAGGGCTTGAAGTAATTATAAAGGAGGGTAAAGTTGTGGTCAGCCAGAGGACACAGCTGAGCCTGGCCTGGGAAATGAGAGCTTGAGGAGAGGGGACCTGCGACTCTTCCACCCACCAAGGGCAGCAGTTTTGATGGGCATGAAGAAGGCTAGAAACTAGGGTTGCCAACCTCCAGGTAAGAACTGGAGTTATCCTGGAATCACAACCAATCTCCAGGCTAGAGAAATCACTTTCCCTGGAGAAAGTGGCAGCTTCAGAGAACAGGTTCCATGGCATACCTAGGGTAGCCAGCTCTGAGTTGGGAAATGCCTGGAGATTTTGGCAGTGTATAATGCGATAATACAAAAGGACGGACTCCAGGAGAATTACTCAACTTTAAGGTTGACAATGAGGAAACTGAAATTATTCAAGACTTTCTATTCCTTGGCTCCATCGTCAACCAAAAGGGAGACTGCAGCCAAGAAATCAGAAGGAGATGGAGACTGGGAAGGGCAGCCATGAAGGAGCTAGAAAAGATTCTGAAGTGTAAGGATGTGTCACTGGCCACCAAGATCAAGTTAATTCATTCCATTGTATTCCCTATCACTGTGTATGGGTGTGAAATCTGGACATTGAAGAAAGCTGATAGTAAGAAAGTAGATTCCTTTGAAATGTGGTGTTGGAGAGTGTGACGGATCCCATGGACAGCCAAAAAAACAAATCAGTGGGTTATAGCTCAAATCAAGCCTGAACTGACCCTGGAAGCTAAAATGACTAAACTGAGGCTGTCGTACTTTGATCACATTATGAGAAGACAAGAGTTACTGGAAAAGACCATCATGCTAGGAAAGGCTGAGGGCAGCAGGAAAAGAGGAAGACCCAACAAGAGATGGATGGACTCTATAAAGGAAGCCACGGCTCTCACTTTGCAAGACCTGAGCAAGGCTGTTAAAGATTTGGAGGACAATGATTCATAGGGTCGCCATGAGTCGGAAGCGACGACAGTACTTAACACACATAATGTGTGTCCACCCTCCGAAGCAGCCATTTTCTCCAGGGGAACTGATCTGGATTGTCTGGAGATCAACTGTAATAGTGGGAGATCTCCAGGTGCCATGTGGAAGTTGGCAACCATAGGCATACCTTAGATTCTTGTCAAAACCCCTCCCCCAATCCCCCCTGACAGGCTCCACCCCCAAATCTCCAGAAATTTCCCAAGATGGAGTTTGACAACTCTACCAGAAACTGTCTTAAAACCAAACAGACCTGATTCCTTTTGATTTTTCAAGAGCACCTCCTTTAACTGTGAATGTGAACAGAAGGCTAAATTTCCTCTCATGCCTTACTGTGAAGTCAAAATATTTGGCCGTATTCCTGCAGGACATTGTGTGTGTGTGTAAGTGCCGTCAAGTCACTTCCGACATGGCAACCCTATGAATCAATGTCCTCCAAAATGTCCTATCTTTTACAGCCTTACTCAGATCTTGCAAATTGAGGGCAGTGGCTTCCTTTATAGAATCAATCCATCTCTTGTTGGGTCTTCCTCTTTTCCTGCTGCCCTCAACTTTTCCTAGCATGACTGTCTTTTCTAGTGACTCTTGTCTTCTCGTGATGTGACCTAAATATGATAGCCTCAGTTTAGTCATTTTAGCTTCTAGGGTCAGTTCAGGCTTGATTTGATCTATAACCCACTGATTTGTTTATTGGCGGTCCAGGGTATCCGTAACACTCTCCTCCAACACCACATTTCAAAGGAATCTACTTTCTTCCTATCAGCTTTCTTCAATGTCCAGCTTTCACACCCATACAAAGTAATAGGTATGGTTGCCAGGTCCCTCTTCACCACCGGCGGGAGATTTTTGAGGCGGAGCCTGAGAAGGGAGGGGTTTAGGGAGGGGAGGGACTTCAATGCCATAGAGTTCAATTGCCAAAGCGGCCATTTTCTCCAGGTGATCTGATCTCTATCAGCTGGAGATCACTTGAATTAGCAGGAGATCTCCTGCTACCACCTGGCAGTTGGCAACCCTAGTAATAGGGAATACAATGGCATGAATTAACTTAATCTTGGTGGCCAGTCACACATCCAAAACCATGCTAGGTCAGGCAAAGGGGAGCAAAGATGTTGAAAAGCTCGGTCTGTCTGTGCGCATGCATGCAGTTTGGTAACGCGTGTCAAGGGACGCACCATTTGTCGGGTGCCTTAATTTCAGACGGATTCCATATTGGTCTCTCGATGCGTGGATGTGCGTGTGGATTCTCTTTCAAGCACCACAAGGGTTAATGTTTCCTGGCTCAATCCTCCCCACCCCCCACCCACCCCATGCATGTCATGCTCCGTGCAAGCACTCCCATGGTTTGTATTCTTATGCTCCCGGAGTGGCATGTTCATAGCATCTGGTTCCTTGGCAACAGCTTTCATGGGCTCATTCAAAGTCTTTTCTTCTTCAGAAGGCCCCCGCTGTGACACCCCCCCCCCGCCACCACCCCTAATCACCATCTTAACCGAGTGTTTAAGATACAGCTGGTATGAAAAATAATGCTAGCGAGTCGGAGGGCCAGGCGATCGTATATCGCACACCTGCCCTGCGCCGCTTGCGCATGCTGATGTGCACAGGGCAGGTTAGGAAACGTGGGCCTCGGCTTCCTGGTGCAGATGTTTGGACCCAAGGGGGAGGGAACGACTGACTCTCTTCAGAAATGATCTTTTGTGCCACGCAAATCCATGCGCCTTTTGTGTTTTCCTGAATAGTAATTTCCTGTTTCTGGCCAGGGTGGCGGAGAAGCCTCTCCGCTTTTGACAAGGGCCGGTGGCGGGAGGCGTGGGGGTGTACAATAAAATCCATATTGTGGAAGCCTTGTCCCCTGACAAGAGGAAAGCGGGGAAAGGGGGGGGGATTCTCCTCACATGTGAATCGGAGGACAATGGCCGTAAAGGGTTCCCTGTAAAGCCACTTCAAGAGCGTGCTTACAAAGAGGAGGCCGATCCCGAAGAAGTTGAGGGGGAAACTACCTCCCCCCCCAGCACCCACACACACAGTGTTTGCAAGCCTAAAAAGATCCCTCCTGTATGACGTCTAAAAGAACCCCCATTAATAAACATGGTAATTCAATGCTCCCTGTGCGCAGGCCAGCCATAGGCCCTGGTTTCGTTTTATTTTTCCACCGGTTGGGAGCCGGCTAACCGCTTGGCCTCGATGTGCATGACACTTAAAGGCCTGCACATTCCAGAAGAGTGAGGCAGCCCCCGGGGTGCGAGGGGAGGGGGCTCGGGAGCCTAGGAAGCTGCTCGGGAAGGAAACTTCCTGCTAGAGGATGTGATCCCGAGCTTCTGCTGCATTTGATCCCGTCTAGCAAAGTCTTTTGCAACATGGCTAATTGTCATGGGTGGAGGGAACCCAGAGTTGGCAACTGGGCCTGTGTACAGGAACTTTTTGGCCCCGTCAGAAGGCGGGAGAATCCTCCTTAAACCCACTGCCACTTTATTTCCTGCTTGTAAAGTCGACCCAGTTTGGCTGTTTGTCATTTTTTTCACTGCCAATTGATGGAAGAATTTCATTTGCCTTTTAACCAGTTCTTTGGTAACGTTTCAATAGATACGGTGCGCTGAAAGCAAAAAACCAGGTGTCATGTTAAGGCATCGGAAGGGAAGATAACTGAGACTTGAAGGAACACAAAGCTACATTTCAGTATTAGGAGCAAATGATATTTTATATTTAGGGTTGCCAACCTCCTGGTAATAAGGAATTCAGTACAGGATCAACAAGATATGCAAAGGTGAAAACAGTATTTATATACTACATTACACATATGCAGTGACTACACATAGAGGATAATATTACAAAATTAGCAAAAATAGGCAAGGTTGAAGTTTAAAGTCACATATGAGTATTTTTGAAGAAAGTCAGTCTCCAATTATGATGACTTCAGACAGCAGAGAAGCAGAGAAATGCCTCTCTCTCTCTCTCTCTCCCCCTTCCCCCCCAGGAGACAATTAAAGAAACTCAAAATTATTACCATTTGAATAAACAGTCATTTCTCTGCTTTCCCTCACAGATGCTCATTACTAGTGACTGAAAGCCAGAACTAATTAAGTGGTCTGATAAAACAAATCCGATTAAGAATGTGTTTTTTAAAAATTTGACTCAATTCTCTCCTGAAATCATGGCTACTTTAGTCAATGCCAAGTGATTTTACTTACTTACTTATTAAAAAACCCTCAGTTCATGTCCCTCTTTCCTCCTCCCAAGTCTAAGATGAATTTCATTCTCTCAGCTGATGTGGGAGACTTTGCAGACCTTTTTATGTACATATTTTAATTGCAGAATGAGCCTTGCTTAATAAAGCTACAAAAACAATACCACAGAAGTCAGTAGTTAGAGAGGGCCGTGGCTCAGTGGAAGAGCCTCCGCTTTGCACGCAGAAGGTCCCGGGTTCCATCCCTGACATCTCCAGTTAAAAGGGCCATGCAGTAGATGTGAAAGACCTACCTGAATCCATGGAGAGCAGCTGCCAGTCTGAGTGGACAATACTGACCTTGATAGAATAATTGTCTTATTCAGTATAAGGCAGCTTCATGTGTAAATAGGGTTGCCAGCCTCCAGGTGGTTATACCAACCAATATATAGAGGGGAGTGGTACCTAGGACTAAACAGGTGAAAAAAAAGGGACGGACTAAAACTAAGGACAGCGGCTGCCCATAGACAATACATGATTGTCCATAGGGAATAAGGGAAACCACACGTTGCCAATTCAGAATATTGGCAATCATGCATTCCCTATGGGCAATCATGTACTGTCTATGGGCAATCGCTGTCCTTAGTTTTCAGATTCTCTATTGGCAAGCGTAGTTTCCCTGTTTCTCTGGGAAAGCGTGGTCTGCCTTATTCTCTATTGGCAAGCGTAGTTTTCCTGTTTCTCTATGGGCAAGCATGGTCTGCCTTATTCTCTATGGGCAAGTGTGTTTTGCCTGATTCTCTATGGGCAAGCATGCATTCCCTATGGGCAATCATGTATTGTCTATGGGCAATCGCTGTCAGTTTTAGTATGTCCCGAAAAAAATACCACTGTGCAATCATGAAACTGTTTTATATGTACTAATTAATGGTATACCGTTCCATTCATGAACTTTTATACAGAAATTGTAACATAAATCATGAACTTGCATACAATTTGTTACAATTAATACAATTTGAATGCAAGTTCATGATTTATGTTACAATTTCTATATAAAAGTTCATGAATGGAATGGTATACCATTATTAATACATATAAAACAGCTTCACGATGGCACAGTGGTATTTTTTTCACTTGTTTAGCCTCCGGGTGGTAGCTGGAGATCTCCTGCTATTACAACTGATCTCCAGGTGACAGAGATCAGTTCACCTGACAGAAAATGACTGCTTTGGAAGGCGGACTTTATGACATTATACCCCATTGAAGTCCCTCCCCTCCCAAAACCCACCCTCCTTAGGCTCCATCCCCAACATCTCCAGGTATTTCCCAACCCAGAGCAGGCAACTCTGGTGTTTTATGCATGGTCGCTTAACCCTCCTTTATTCCCTGTTTCAGCCAGGATCAAATTTTGGGGGGTGAAAATGCACGGGAGGTTTTGCCTTGGATTCACCGCTCTCTAGATGCACATTTCCCCCATCTGAATTCTCAAAACTCTGCATGGGGCTTATTTTTTAGTTTTGAGAATTTATCTGGGGAAAATGTGCACATCCAAGGATAAAACCTCCCATGCGTTTTCGCCATGGGTATGCACGTTACCTCATTCCTTTGAAGCTCAACGCTGCTTCAACACAAAAGGAATCTGGCTCTTCCCATTCCTCTTCTTGCCCGAATCAAACCGTGGATCCTGGCTCATTCTGGAGTTGCTGAGCGAGCGTACACCTTTCTCGGGTTGAGCTTCGCCCCGCCCTTTTCCAAACCCCTCTTCAAGGCAGCATGCAGCCAGCCAAATAGGGGAAGCACAGAAGATTGGCTTCTCTCACAGCCAATTACAAAGCAGCGTGTAAAGAGGCGGGGATTCAAGTGCTTCCTGCTTCATGGGAGCTCTTTCTGAGCAAAAGAAAGGCTTTTTAAAAATGAAGCTTGGATTTCTCTCCCCCCCCCCCCTTCTTTCAGATTGCTCCGGGTTTTTTTGTTTTGTTCTTAAAATGCTTTTTTATGTGGCAGTTGCGTCTGGGGGGAAGGAGATTTTCTCTCACGAGGTAAGCCAATTACAGAGCAGCATTTAAAGGGGTGGGACTTGATTTGAACTTGGGAGACTGCTTTTCTGTATTCATGCCTCCATCAGCACACAGTTTCGTCCCTGATCATTCCAACCAATGCATACAGTTTTCCCCAACCCGGGTTACTTTGATCCTGGCTGAAACGGGGAATAAAGGAGGTTAAAGCGACCATGCATAAATGACCTCTATGTGATAGAGAGTCGGACTAAGACTGGGGAAACCCCGGTTCAAATTCCCACTAACTGGGCTATAAAACGTACAGGTTACCTTGGGTCAGCCATTCTCTCTCAGCGTAACCTACCTCATAGGGTTGTTGTTGCGAGGATAAGGTGGAGCAGGTGAGAACTATGTATGCTGCCCTGAGCTCCTTTGAAGGAAGAGTGGGCTAAAAACACACAAAAGAAAAAAATGTGAAAATGGGTTCAATAGCCACAGCCCCCAACAGATTCAGTCCTGGACATTTGTATGCAAAATGCAAAAAGTATACAAGATAACCCCCAGTGACCTTTCCACAGGAGCTGTAACTGGAGATAACTATGTTAAGCACTTTAACACCTATCCGGACTAAGAAAGGTGCCACCTCTGTTTAACTCCAGTTTGAGACAATCAAACCTATGGATGAAATCTAATCCAGCAACTTGGACTCTCCCTTTGAAGTGCCCTTGCTGAAGAATGGCAGCTCTCAGGAGATCAGCAGAGGAATCTGTTAGATTTAAACAATTTTGATAAGTTTCTGAACACTGTCATTTTGGGATGTCAGATGCTCATTAAGGTATTCTTTTGCACAGGCTGACACCATTTGTCTCAAGCCTAACAGAAATAAGGGGTTGTTTTTTTTTAATATTGTTTTTTATTTTTATAATAAAAAATATTTAAAAAACAGAAAAAACAAAAGAGTACATACAAAATATTTTAACTACATAATATACTAAAAGATTACACAATTTAAAATACCCTTAAAACCCACCACCCACCTTAAAACAGTGACCCATCACCAGACTTCCGGAGAAGTGTCTTAACAGTTTATAAAATTATTCATAACAGTAATATATAGATATACTCATGTATCTCTATAACTCATTAACTAAGACAGTAAAATTCATTTTTGCCAGTTTGTCCCAATATGAGACGGCCTTTGCCCATGTTATTTTAAATTCTTCCATATCTTTTCCATGTAGGAAAACTGTTAACTTGGCCATCCGCATATACATCCATAGTTGCTCTCTCCAGTCAATGATTGAAGGTTTATTTGTTTGCTTCCAGGATTTAGCTATTATGATTCTTGCTGCTGCAAAGCTATATTGGCATATGACTCTATCATATTTATCCATTTTACTTTGAGGAATTCCCAATAAACAAAAAGCCGGATCCTTTTTTACTTTAATATTAATCAAATTATTGGTTTCTTGAAAAACTTTTATCCAAAAACTTTAAAAAATTTTACAGAACCACTAGGCATGCATGCATAAAGGTTCCCTTTTCAATTCCGCATTTCCAACATAGGTCCGATTCTCCATTTTTCATTTTACTTATCATCACAGGAGTTATATACCATCTATAAAACCTTTTGTATAAATTCTCTCTAATTTCATTAGTAATTGCAAATCTATACTCTTTTTTCCAGAGATTTCCCCACATTTCCAAATCAATATTGGAAATATCCTAGTTCCTGCATCCACTTTACCATCACTGGTTTAATTCTTTCTTGTTCCAAGTTTAATTCAATTAATAATTTATATATTTTTCCTATCGATCCTTTCTTTCCCTTACCTAATATAATTTCTAATTTAGATTTATTTTACTAAATCCCATCAGCTCATCTTTATTAAATATATCTTTTAGTTTATAATACATAAACCAATCTTTAATTTCAAGTTCTTCTCTACTCTTTAAAAACATCCCCTTTCCTTACAATCCATAATCTCTCTATAAATGTCCATATCCAAATTTAATTCATAAATTCATAAATTTAATTCATAAAAGCCTCTATTGGGTTAACCCATCCTATTGGGTTTTATTTTCCACAAACCTCTTATATGGGTTTTTACAGCTCTCCCTGATTGCAGTCAGTTTGGTTTTCTGCTGCTCATGAGTGGCTTATCAGACGCTTTTATGGACAACTTGGTTTTGTGGCTGACTTTCTATTCCTCTTCCTTTCTCCCTCCCTTCCCCACATCTGTTCGGGAACCGCCAGACGTCTTGTGGCCATGGCACCATTTATGTGTGGAAACCGGGAAGGAATTTGCATTCTCCCTACAGCGGGTGAGAGAACCTTTGTGGAGGGGGGCCGGGAAACAAACTGTTCCGGGGAGGCCATTTGGCACAGTCGCCATCTGAAGGAATTCCTCGCCTACTTTCCAAGTTGGCGTGCCGGCAAGAGTGCCCTTGCCCTGGGTAACCTCACGGGGGATTGAAAACCTTGGGCATTCGGTCAGGCTGTTGGGACTGGGTTACTGTGGTGATGGTGGAAAGGGCCGCCAAGCCACAGTTGGCTTAAGGTGACCCCATAGGATTTTCGGGGCAAGAGGCGAGTAGAGGTGGTTTGCCATTGCCTGGCTCTGCGTAGCAACCCTCATATTCCTTGGTGGCCTCCCATTCAAACACTAACCAGGGCTGAACCTGCTTAGCATCTGAAATCGGATGACAGCGGGCTAGCCTGGGCCATCCAGGAAAGAGTTAGATAAACTGCTAAAACTCAGGTAAAAAGAGAAAAGGAGATTTAAGGAGGAAGTGTGTTAGAGCAGCATAGGCAGGGTTACCAACCTCTAGGTGGTGGCTGGAGATCTCCCGCTATTACAACTGATCTCCAGGCGACAGAGATCAGTTCCCCTGGAGAAAATGGCCGCTTTGGCAATTGGACTTTATGGCATTGAAGTCCTTCCCCTCCCCTTCCCAAACCCTGCTCTCCACCCACAATATCTCCAACTATTTCCCAACCTGGAGCTGGCAACCATAGACCGGCACCACATCCAACAGATGAAACACATGGATCCCAAGGCCCTGGTCCCACAGCATCTTCAAACAAAAGAGGAAATCCTAGAAACTAACCTGCGGAGTTCTGAACTCCAAAAAGTGCAATGGAATTGAGCAAAGCTACTTGTGAACTGGAAAATTTTGCAAGATGCAGGGTTTCCCCATTTTCCCACCACCCACCAAGGAACAAGCAGCGTCTGGCAGAATTTTCCTTTCTAGTCAACGATTAGTGTAGTGTAATGGTTGAAGAATCAGATTAGGATCTGAGAGGTTCTAATCTCCCTTCTGCCAAGGAATCGCATTAGGTGACTTTGGGCCAGTGACTTTTCCTTAGCCTCACAGGGTTGTCGTGGAGATGAAACAGAGGAGAAGAGAACGTGGTAAGCCACTTCAGGGAGAAAGGAAGGAATCCAGGCAGCACTCACACAATATATATTAAAGTACTAATTTATAAAGGTGAAGGAAGGTGCAAAAGTGAACAATATATACAACAAGGTAATAACCAGATACACATATAGATATCAATAGCAGTCCAGCAGCAAAAAAGTTCAATGTATAAATATCCTGGGAGTCAGGTAAGTCAACGTCAATTCCTGAGTGTCCTGAGTAACAGGTAAGAAAATTTTTATACTCAAAAATGGACTCCTTTAGATGTTGTAAGTTGCTGGAAAGCGGAGTCCCAGGCAGGAGCCACGCAGGGAAGCTGTTAGGACGTGTTGTCTAGATCCAAATCACATTTCGCTCATGGCTTCATCAGCTATTTGTATCAGTAAAGTGCAAGGAAAAAACACAGTCTCATAGGACCAGAAGAAATTCATGTAGGTCTCAAAAGTGGACAAGTGCAAGGGAGAAAGGCAGGGTATAAATGAAGCAAATAAATAAACTTAAAAGGCCAGCATCTAATGTGAAAGCTAATTTGTTTCTTGGGGTTTGTTTTTAAGTTACTAGGAGTTGCCTATGATCCTCTGGACTTGTGAATGCTCTAAACGTGTTGCAAATTTAATGCAGCAAATGTTGGGAAAAACCCCGCCCATGGGCTGAGAGTAAGGTTGCCAGCGCTGGGTTGGGAAATACCTGGAGATTTTGGGGGCGGAGCCTGAGGAGGGCAGGGTTTGGGGAGGGGAGGGACTTCAATGCCATGGAGTCCAATTGCCAAAGTGGCCATTTTCTCCAGATGAACTGCTCTCTATTGGCTGGAGATCAGTTGCAACAGCTAGTACCTGGAGATTATCAAAAATATGTTAGCACGTGGGCTCATTCAATAACATCAACCACTTACTGTGTATTCAATTTTATATTTTTCTTAAACAGAATCAATCACAACAAATATTCTATTGCCTGACTAAGCCTAAATGCATTGTGACATCAACATTGATACAGCTCAAGATTGATACAAACGTTCTAAAGGATTGATACCAACGTTACAAAATAGTAGAAACGAGTTCTGCATGCAAATGCAGCAAAAATGAAAGTCCATTAAGAAATGAAACCAAGGACATTGTCCTATAAAGGAGATGTTTACTGTATAGGACGAAGGTCTTGGTTTCATTTCTTAATGGACTTTCATTTTTGCTGCATTTGCATGCACAACTCGTTTCTACTATTTTGTAACATTTAGAACGTTTGTATCAATCTTGAGCTGTATCAGTTTTGATGTCACAATACATTTAGGTTTAGTCAGACAGTCAGGCAATAGAATATTTGTTGTGATTGGTTCTGTTTAAGAAAAATATAAAATTGAATACACAGTAAGTGGTTGATGTTATTGAATGAGCCCACGTGCTAACATATTTTTGATAGTCGATACTGTTAGAGCACAGGTTTATTGTTAATTGTAGTACCTGGAGGTTGGCAACCCTGAGCAGTGGGAATGGATTAACGTTCTTAATGCCTTGAAAGGCCGTTTTTGTTTACTGCTGGAGGAAGAAAGGCAGCTTTGCCATCCAGCAGCAAGCAGTCCAGAGAAGTTGTCTGGCCAGGAATTAGCATGCAGCCGCTGGGGGAAAAGCTGTGATTGAAACTAGCGATTCCAGTCCCTGGCCAAAACATGGCCTTGGGTGAGTTTGTTACCGCATTCAGCAGCAGACCTTTTCAGATGTTACAGCAATGCATACTGGAACCCCACCAACTGTTCCTAACAGGAGCACACGCAACCCACGATCCTCCCAATCCATGGAGTCTAGGGTTGCCAACTTCCAGGAGGTGGCTGGAGATCTCCCGTTATTACAACTGATCTCCAAACGACTAAAATCAGTTCACCTGGAGAAAATGGCCACTTTGGAAAGTGGACTCTATGGCCTTATACCCGATTGACTCTATGGCCTTATACCTCATTGAAGGCCTTATACCTCATTGAAGTCCCTCCCCTCCTCAGGCTCCACCCCCAAAATCTCCAGGTATTTCCCAGCTACGGTTGCCAACCTCCAAGTGGTAGCTGGAGATATCCTGCTATTACAACTGATCTCCAGCTGATAAAGGTCAGTTCACCATGAGAAAATGGCCACTTGGGCAATTGGACTCTATGGCATTGAAGTCCCTCCCCTCTCCAAACCTCACCCTCCTCAAGCTTCACCCCCAAAATCTCCAGGTAATTCCCAACCCGGAGCTAGCAACCCTAATCAAATCACCATGTTGTGTGAACGGGGCAACACATGTATTTACCTTGCATGTACAACCTGAGCACATGTTAATGTGAGCTCTGCAAAAATCTAGAGGTTGGTTCATGCATGTTGTACATGCTAAATACACGCGTGGCTCGTTTTCATTCAACATAGCAACTGCGCATATCAGCAGAATCATGGGTAGTACGCAGTCCCATTACATATGATTGACAGGTTCCTAATATACATTATTGTAACATTCAAAAAGCCATTACATCTGGCTTGGGAACAATATGTTTAGAAGTACCGCCTTAGGGAGAATCCAAATAGACATTCCATATTTACACAAAAGGAAGACAACCCTGAATGTGATGATCCTCTTAAAAAAGGGTTATATCCACGAAAAAAGTTTTTATATATATATTTTTAAGAGTTGGTAAAATCCATCTATTCAAACAGCAAAGATTTGTGAGGGACATCTGAATTCCAGCCCTTCTTAAATGTACCCAAGAATTATCCTAAGAAAGGGAAAATAAGAACTGGCTCACCTCCCTCCCCCTAACCACAGTGCTGATTAGGGTTACTTCTGAATAAGTTCTCTTTATGAGAATGGAGAAATATGTTTTATTTTATTAACCTTAGGGAGAATTCCGAGGGTACAGTAAAAATGAGAGGCAACATGAACAAGAGTGAGCTCTAAAGCGTTTTTTCCATCCGCCCACATAATACTCCTCAGTTCCAGACTTCTACGAGTCTGTGTAGAAGGGTGTCGAGTGACATCCATTTTACTGGCTGCCGGTCCCCGTGGAATGCTGCTATGCGCACAGCTCATAAAACAAGGACAGGAAATGCTAGCTGAAACTTCTACATATTAAAAAAAAAAAAGTATTGCATTACCAGGGTCTTTTTCTTTTTCAGAGATTGCATTTAAAAAAGAAAAGAAAAAAAGATTGCACCTTTACATTTAGGAAGGTTTGCTGTTCTAGAGGCTGACTTTTGCTTCCGAGAATCGGAGTGAGCGCTGGACTTCTGCGCAGGCACACACGCTAAAAACAACCACCCAAATCCTTCCCCCCCTTTTTATAAATAGCGCTGTATGGTGTGTGCATACACACACTTACACACTCACACACACCCCTTTTATTTCTTTCAGGGACAGTTTGGTTTTTCACGGGAACGTGAAAGTCGTGAAGGACGCAATCGGCTGTAGGGATCTAAACACCGTGCAGAACGCTGATAAAACATGTCAGTTAACACCAGTGTTTATTCGGCAGCCCACCCCACTGGGTAATAGTCTTCTTTTAATTCTGTATCTTTGCTATGTTCTTCATTTTACCTACACTGGAACTTTGGCAACTGCTCCGCTTGGGGGTTGGGGGGAAACAGGGCGTGCAGGAAATTCTTGGAAAGGGGCCATGGAAGACACTTGATCTACTTCACCGTTTAGATAAACATTTGGGAAGCCGTTCAATTCGACTGTCTCCAGTGCAGACTCTATAAAAAAAACAAGATGATGATTTGGGGCCAGGAACATGCCTTTGATGTGCAGGGGAAAAGAAAAGAAAAATTATTGACAATTAGAAGTCTTGAGAATTGTGGGTGTCGTAAACTTCAAAAGAAATGTGCTTTAAAAAAAATTTTAAGCAACCATGGACCGCCGAGTCATATTTGTTTTATTATATGTTGCAAGCGTCAAGTTTCTTGGCCTCGTCCTATCAGATCTTAATATCTGCAGAGGATAATCTCAGAGTGGAAAAATGCATTGAGTAGGCGCTGCCATGGTTAAACCTTCCCAAAGTAGCAAGAAAATTATTTGAATGTCGTCCATGAAGACAATGTGCAGGCTGGCAGGTTATCTACAACAGTGGTTCTCAACCTTTTTCTGACCGTGGCCCCCTTCCGACCTTGTTTCCTTCCTGTGGCCCCCCAGTTCTACCAGTAGAAAGGTAGCTATTTAAATGTTTTGTTTGCAAATAGCCAAGGGACAAAGAAGAAGCATAAACAGCCACGCAAAATGCACACCTGCAGTTCTTATTGGGAAACTGAAATTTTCCAAAAATACCCCACAAAAAGGGAATACAACACGCTAGTCAACAATGTTCACATACAAGGGAGAACAAAACCTCTACCACTGTTTTCTATTTTCTTCACTTCTCTGTTTTCTTTTCTTGGTCACTTCTCTGTTTTCTTCACTTCTCACTTCCCTCTGTGGCCCCCTAGTCTCGTGCCGCGGCCCCCCCATTTACGCAATTTTCACCTGTGGCCCCCTTGGAATATCCTGGGGCCTTCCGGGGGGGGGGGCATATGGCTCCAGGTTGAGAACCACTGATCTAGAACATGGACTTTTTTTGTATTACAAGAAAGCAGGTGAACGTGTGTGTACGAGTACTAGGCTCTAATCTGGATGGCTAGGGTTGCCAACCTCCAGGTACTAGCTGGAGATCTCCCGCTATTACAACTGATCTCCAGCCGATAGAGATCAGTTCTCCTGGAGAAAATGGCCACTTTGGCAATTGGACGCCATGGCGTTGGACTCCCCTCCCCAAACCCCGCCTTCCTCAGGCTCCTCCCAAAAACCTCCCTCCGGTGGCAAAGAGGGCCCTGGCAACCCTACCTTGTACCTCAGGGTTGTCTACTCTGACTGGTAGCAGCTGCCCAGAGGCTGGCAAAGAAAAGTCACCTGAGAACAGAGATCCTTTCACAGCAAAGGCTGGGGATTGAACCTGGGACCTTCTGTATGTAAAACATGTGCTCTACCACTGAGCCACAGCTCCCCGATTTTAAATGCATTGCATATTAGATTATTACATTGCCCTGACCTGGATGGCCCTGGCTAGCCTGATTGCATCAGATTTTGGAAGCCAAGCAGGGTCAGCCTTGGTTAGTACTTCAGTGGGAGACCACCAAGGAAGTCCAGGGTGGCTACACCGAGGCAGGAAATGGCAAACCACCTCTGAATGTCTCTTGCCTTGAAAACCCCTTGGGTGGGTCACCACAAGTTGACTTGACAGCACTTTCCACCACCACATTAAATTAAACTGCATGGATCAGTCAAATATTTACACATTGTTTAAACAAATACTCAAGCACTCCTGAGCCGAAGGACGCCCTTCTAACGTGATTGACCTATGTGAATGGGGGGGGGGGGATCCCAGTGTCACTTGGGTAGCTATAAGAAAATGCCACATCCGGCCTCAGGGACAGAAAGACTCCTTCAGACATGTAGCTGCAGTGGTCCCTGGAGCCTTGCTCTGCAGCCAGGTTTGCTATCACAAGTAGGGTTGCCAACCTCCAGGTACCAGCTGGAGATCTCCTGCTATTACAACTGATCTCTAGCCGATAGAGATCAGACCCCCCTGGAGAAAATGGCTTCTTTGGAGGGTGGACTCTATTATTCTCTGTTGAGGTCCCTCCCCTCCCTTCATAGGCTCCACCCCCCCAATCTCTAGGTATTTCCCCACCCAGAATTGGCAAGCCTAGATGGTTCTGTTGTTATACAAATATAATCCATTACAGTTGACAATTCTGATACCTTTCAGTGTTGTTGTTTTTATTGCTCTATTTATCATGATTCCATCTGTGACTCAGATTCCTGTGTAGACTGTAAAGCCTGTGCACTTGGACTGCCTAATCGAGAAAGGATGGTGCTGAGGAAAATTGCGAACATAATTTCCTCTGGCTTGGAGCATATTTACCAAATGTGTGAATGGAGAAAGCTTTCTACTCAAACCAGCCTCGTTGCTTGCGATTAGGGTTGCCAGGTCTCTCTTCCCCACCAGTGGGAGATTTTTGGGGCACAGCCTGAGGAGGGTGGAGTTTGGGGACGGATTTCAATGCCATAGAGTCCAATTGCCAAAGCGGCCATTTTCTCCAGGTGAACTGATCTCTATTGGCTGGAGATCGGTTGTAATAGCAGATCTCCAGCTACTACCTGGAGGTTATTGCTGTGTTCCGTATGGAAAAATACCGAAATAATA
The DNA here is from genome assembly GCF_029931775.1 of Euleptes europaea. NCBI lineage: Eukaryota > Metazoa > Chordata > Lepidosauria > Squamata > Sphaerodactylidae > Euleptes > Euleptes europaea. The sequence continues at coordinate 50,880,792 of NC_079326.1, forward strand.
AAATTTCAAATAAACCTTGTTTGCTTTTACTGTATGTTGTATATACTTCCTACAAACTTCCCGACTATATCATGCCTATGTATTCAGAAGTGTAAATCTACATGTATATGTATGTGAGAAGCTAAATGATTGTAAGTTTGTAAGAAGTATATACAACATACAGTAAAAGCAAATAAGGTTTATTTGTAATTTTTTTTTTATTTCGGTATTTTTCCATACGGAACACAGCAATAACTACCTGGAGGTTGGAAACCCTACCTGTGATAGCAGACCTGGCTGCAGAGCAAGGCTCCTGTGATCACTGCAGCTACATGTCTGAAGTAGTCTTTCTGTCCCTGAAGCTGCATGGGGCATTCTCTTATAGCTACCCATTCACATAAACAGACACTAAGTCACACCTCCTATACAAGCTTCATTGAAATGTGTAGTGAATGTGCTTGATGGCGTTCAATATACTGTTCCCACTCAATACCATTTAATGGAAAGGGGCCATGACTCAGTGGGAAAGCCTCTGCATTGCTTGCAGAAGGTCCCAGGTTCAATCCCTGGCATCTCCAGGTAAAAAGGACCAGGCAGTAGGTGAAGTGAAAGACCGCTGCCTGAGATACTGGAGATCTGCTGCCAATAAATTCCTACTAAGGGAGACACAGAAATCTAATACAGTTAGACAGAACCTCGAGGGTGTACTGGATGTAGACAAAATACTGACTTTGATGGACCAATGTACTGATTCAGTATAAGGTGACTTCAACATGCACAGAAGTTTCTCCAAGCTGGTGCCTTATGGATTTAACAGATGTCTTGAATCATTACCATAGTAGGGAAGCTGTTCTGATTCCTAAGTATTTCAAGCAGCTAAAAATGAATTTGTACCACCGTCTATTTGGGAGGGGGGGAAATCCCTTTCACGCAAAGCACTTTGCTCTGTGTTTATTAGCTCAGCTCCTGCTACCTTTCCATTCTGCCTGATGAAGAATCATGTATGACTCAAAAGCTTGCACCTTCTGAGAACATCAGAAATGGGTCCAACGGCACTTGCCATGTTGTATTGTTTAGGGCCAACGCAGCAACGTCTGGCACCAATCCAGCGAATTCCACAGAATTAGGTGCGCTTAAGCCTGTTGTCTGTGCACAACACTCAAGCTAAGCAGAGATTTATTTTGGCAAGCCGCACTGTGACACAATGTGCCGGGCTTGCTTCATTCTCAGTCTTTAAAAAACAACAACAACACGACAATCCTCATATGAAATAAAAACTTACTTGCAATCAAACCAAGTTGTGACATGGCCGGGGCACCTCGGATGAACAAGTTTTTGCAGGTTGGGGTTTCCTAATACCAAAAGGGGTTAGTTTACGCTTGTCAAAATGCAGGCTCCAGGCCACTTCTTACTTCAGGTTTATTTCTAAATTTAAATAAATAAAAATCCGTTCTCTGACGAGGTTTAGACTGGAGGGAAAAAATAAGTTGGATTTCTGCTGGTACGTCTTGTGCGCAAGATGAATTAGGAACCGATTTACCCAACGGCATTGACTCTGTGAACTTTACAGAGATCACAAAGGCAATCTGCCACTCTGGGGTTTATAAAAAAATATAATATTTTCCAGTTGTCAGGGAAAGTCTGATAATAGGGTCAAGGTAAGTTGGTGGGACCTTGAGAGATGGAAATGTTGTGTGAAGCGGTCGATGCCTCGAGTCTTGGCAAAAAGCTACACTAATTTCATTAGCTTTGATATTTCTCATGTTGAAATGTGGCAATTATTAAGGGCCCCCTCGCGGAAGTTGGGGCAGAGGCCATTTTCCTTGTTATCTTTCTAACAATGCTCAACAACTAGGGTTGCCAACCTCCAGGTAGTGGCTGGAGATCTCCCGCGATTACAACTGATCTCCAGCCGATAAGAGATCAGTTCCTCTGGAGAAAATGGCCGCTTTGGCAATTGGACTCTATGGAATTGAAGTCCCTCCCCTCCCCAAACCCTGCCCTCCTCAGGCTCTACCACAAAAACCTCCCGCCAGTGACAAAGAGGGACCTGGCAACCTTATCAACAACATGCAAAACAAAACCCAGGAACCCAAGCAAATGACATGTGCCTGCGTATGTAGGGTGTATTTTTTTTTAAAAAAAGAAGCCATGGTAATAAGTCTGCATTCTAGCTGAATCTATGTAAAATCCAAACTGAAGCTTGGAAACTTGTTGCCGTGTGCCCAGGACCAAGAGCTGCCAAGGATCTATGCCACTTGGCACACGCAGACCCCATTAATCTCCTTTAAGAACAGTTTTCTCAAACTCAAGGAATGAGGCTTGTTTGGGAGTGGGTTTTTGGGAAGGCCGTGGCACAGGATTGGCTCTTGAGGGGGGGGTCACATGATACCTAAAAGGATTCAGGGCCATGACAGTCATCTCCCAAATCAACCTTCCTTTGATAAAGCACCTCAATGGTGCCAATAGAGCATCAGCTACTCAATGGTGCCAATAGAGCATCAGATATAGGGCTAATACCTGGCCGTCTTCTACACTCAAGAGTAGACTATTGTTCCTAGGGAACATTTTCACCTAATTTCAAGAGCATTTCCAGGGACCTTGGTAGCCCTGGCTGGGCAGAAAGGTGGCAGATAAATTCTGTTCATTAAATAAGTCATCAGCCTGGTCCTTGCAGAGTGTATTGTTTCCCCCCATCTTTGGAGGGAAAAGGCCACATGAACATTTTCACAATGGCACGTTGGAGTGGGAAATATTACAACCACTACACTACTGTATTACAATCATTTGAGAACAATAAAATTATAATTTGTTTTTAAAAGGTCAAAAATGGGGTGGGGAACAAACTGAGAGCACTACTGGCGTTCCAGCGTTTATGCATAAGTCACTTGCTAGAATTCTCAACAGCAAGGAATACACTGGACAAAATATTTATAACAACCGAAAATTGCATTTTGTAGTGTTGAGGGGGGGGGGGGGGGGAAGGTATCCTGTCAATGGAAATGCACCCTTGAGGAGAAACCTTCTGCATCCTGGGCAACAAATGAGGAGTAAATCATTTATACCATTAAAAACCCATTAATTTGGAAGAGCACCTAAAACTTAATCCAAAGAAACGTGCTTGAGAACCAGTATGTCACAGTGGCTAGAATTTGGGTCATGCCCAGGAGGTCTCGGTTCAAATTCCTACTAAGGGAGACACAGAAATCTAATACAGCTAGACAGAACCTTGCAGGGTGGGGAAAAGGATTTACTGGATGTAGTCTATTTTGCAGATTTTTAGTCACCCTAACTCTAACGATCTACATTGAACCGTCCACACACGATGTTTAGCATCAAAGCACTGTAAACTTGAGGATTCTGAAGAGGTGGCATAGAAATATTCTAAATAAATAAACTGCAATATCTTTGGTTACTGAAAGCAATGCTTATACACTGGGTGACTTCTAACAAAGCTGTGATAAAACTATTCTCCCCAATAAAATAATGCCTGAAGTCAAGAATTCTGTGCATAACATTTTAAAGAAATGAAGCGTGGTTGGCACAGATTGACTTCTAGCAGAGGAAAAGAATTACCCGGGATTTTAGCAATCCTGTGCCTGATTACTCAGAAACACTATTCCTTGGGTCTCAAGGCCCAAACAGCCTTAGCTTGTCATGTACCCCTGAACTCAGGTGAGAGGAAAGATGCTTAGGGTTGCACGACCCCTTCCAAGCTAGAATGGAGGTGTGGGAAGAACAAATCCAGGCAGAATGTTAAAGAGATACAGGAGCTTGGAATTAAAAAAACAACAAAGAAGCATTTACAAATGAAAATTTTCCTCTCCCAGTTTTTACTCTGAGTAAGTCACCCTCTTCCTCCCAGTAGCTATGTGTAAGTTTATGTGCTAACATTTCTTGCATCTGTAGCCTGGGTGAACTTTAGGAGGGGTCAAAAGATTGTCACACTTTTATAGAGGGGTGGGCGGGGGGGGGGGGACACACCAAAAATAACTAACATCAATAGGCTTCCTTAAAGCGACCGGCAGAAGAAAGAAACGTTTTGGAAGATCAGGGATGTATTGTAGAGCAATTGCTTCATTTCGAAGACCAAATCACAATGGGATTGCAATCCTAGTTTATGTGCAAGAAACAAAGGCCAGTGTGTTAACTTCCAGCACCCAAACTGCGACATCACAACAAATTTGGGAGCTCAAGATAGAGGACTTCCTAGTTTAGAAATCATTCAGTTCCCTTTGGAAGGGGAGGCAGAAAGATAAACAAGGGCTGTTCTTTGGGGGTTTTTTATGTCTGAATACAGCCTCACCTTCAGAATTAAACTTTGGAATTAAACTGACTTAGCACTGAGGTCAATGGTCTTAGAAGGGGACAAATCTGTTTAGGATTTAGAGACCTAAGCAACACAGGATAAGAAACATGAACATTACAGGGGACTTTAAAATAAAAAAACCTACACTATTAAAAATCCATTTATTTTGTGTTCTGTACATATGATGAAATGGGTCTTCCGCAGACCTTTGAAAACAAAACAAAAAGCAAGTAAAAACATAAATACATATATATTTTCTTACAAAATGTCAGATTTACAAAACATACATACAGCACTTTCAGCTTGTCTTGTGCACACATAAAAGGGGGGAAGTACCGGGATCACTGAACCCTGATAATCAATTATACTGCAAAATTATAGTGGGTTATTTCTCTCCCTGCTTCATCCCCAAACGCACGCATCCTGCTAGCAGACCCAACTGACAGCTGTCTTCTTTCTTACCAGCCCTCTTTTCTAAAGAGGTTTTATAAAAACAACAATTTGATCTCCATTCATTAAAAAGAGGAAATGATTGCAGTCTTTGTGAGTGAAGGGGAAACTGAAGTAAGGCTTGTAAAAATCTACCGGTCTCCAATTAATTTGTTGGGGGGGGGGGCAGGAAATTAGGTCCACAATAACCAATCAAAAATTTTGGGCAGGGGTGACAAATTTATTTTTTCCTTCAGGTGCATTTCATATTCCTTCTTCAAATGTCAAGACAACTCTTTTCTTCTCCAAGCCTCTTAAACCAGGTTTTCAAATAATGGCTTTTAATCAGTGGTCCTATTTCAGGAAATGTCACACGTAATGATGCATGTTTAAAACAGGTTTGCATTTTTATTTTGGAAGGCCAAGATTATGATATCATCAAGTGTTTTTTAAAGTGTCCATAATGCTGATTTTTTTAAAAAAAGAAAGAAATGCACATCCGAAGGACTTTGAAGACACGCTTAACTACCGTACCATCCCAATCTCTGCACCCCGAGCACAAACCAGAATTTTTTAAATTTGTGGTAATGCCAATTAACAGGACAGAAATTAGTCATGACTGGTGTCATTCAGGAGGACGCCCAGCCCAATCCTACACCCATTTAAACGGAAACTACACTTCCCAGTCCCACAGGACTTCCTTCCAAGCAAGTGTACAAAGGATCACAGCCTTAATTGCTAGATTCCAATAGCACCTTAAGAGACCAACAAAAGTCTGTCGAGAGTCAAAGCCCCCTTCGTCAGACATGAGTAGAAGCGGAGATCTCTGAATCGTTTTATGCTAACCTACTGAGCCCACAATGCAGAAAATATGCAGCCAATTCGCTCCCAGGAGACCCGACTTTTGCAAAACAGCCCCGGTCTAGCCGAGAGAGTTAAGCACACAAACCCCAAAGGATTTCCCAAGCACGTAACCAGAGCGCAGGATGGTGACCCAAAACGGTTCAGCTCCACGTCGCCAGATTATCTGTCCTGTTGCCAAATACCTAATCCTTCTTTTCCTGTATCAAAGGGCAAGATATAATGAACAGGAAAATGGAGGCTTGTGGAAAAGAAAGGAGATATTTATCCGTGCTTGTTTTACAGATTTCTATGCGGGGCTGTTATGTCAGGTGTTCTGAATTAAAGCAGTGTTTTTAAACAGGGGGAGGGGGGGGGCGTCTCGGATTTCCTTCAGTTAGGCAGCAACCCTTTCTGGAGACTTCCTTTCCCCTCTGTGTTCCCAAGGAATGTGGGACTGCTCGAGCCGGGCTGCATCCAGAGCTGAACCCCGCCAAATTCTTTTGTTAGTTTGCCCATAAAAACCAATCCTGCGCTTATGCTTTACCACAGGGGGGGGGAAGAAACACACACACACACACACTTCTGTTCCTCCTTTGTCTCCGCTAACAAAAGGCCAGCGAGTAAAAAAAAGCATCCCCCTGAAAAAAAATCAACATGTCACTTCTTCTTACAGCCCTGTATAGGAGCTCTGCTTTCCCTCCTTCCCTGCCCCTCCCCAAAAACCTCAGCAAGCCACTTTTGCCAAAGGAGGATTCCACTGGAAAGGAAAAAACTTTTAAAAACTGCAGTGGGAGAAAAGTTTTCGTTGTCCCCTCTTGCAACCCAACCCTGTGCCCATTAACTCAGAAGTTAAGCCCCGTCGCGATCGGGGCGGTTTACTCCCGGGTCAGCGTGGACAGGCCTGCGGCCCGAACAGGAGCCCCCAACAGGGTTTGAATCGGCGGCTTCAGCTTAAACAAAGGCAAGAAAGGCAGACTCTGCAATCGGAGAGAACAAATTCGGATTTAAGGAACGGTTCGCCCATCTAAGGTTACAATCTGGCAGGGTGAACAGGGCCACATTTTGCAAGATGGACCCATGGCCTCCTCTTTCCTGCCCACCCCCCTCCTTCTAACTCACACTCATGCCACAAAAATTCCAGCCTTTCCCCTTGACCACACTGTGGAACTTATGTTTAAAGAATAAAAAGGCAGCCCACCCACCCCCAAAAAAGGAAGAAAGATCCTCACAGGGTGAGAAATGTACTGTCTGTCTCTCGAGAGCAGTCTTAAAAAGGACACTTAATTCTGTGCATTTCCAACTCGGCCAGGGAGGAAAACCAAGTCAGGAGGTTCTTTGCACGCATAATTTTTTCTCTGTTGGTTAAGAACAAGGCAGATTTTGGAGGCCCCACCCGCCCCTTCCACCCCATTTTCCTTCTCTTGTCTCCCACACAAGAAACCAAGAGCGGCCTTGAGAAAGGGGGCTGGGGGGAGACCCTCATACCACGGTCTCCCCTTTGCTGCCCGTGCTGAGTCTGTGGTAAAAGCGCCGCCAAGACTGGAGCGTCTTGCCAGTCCAAATCCAGAAGCCCGTGGTGATGCCCACAATCATGGTCATGAGGTACTTGATGACGAAGACGGTGAAGTCAGGGCTCATGGGGGCAAAGTCGGTGGGGCACTCGATGGCGTAGCTCTTGCAGGTCTGGAGGAGCCACGTCTTCTCCCACGAGTCCCGGAAGGCCTGCTCGTAGAAGTAGCAGGCCAGGACGATGGTGGCGGGCACCGTGTAGAGGACGCTGAAGACCCCGATCCTCACCATGAGCTTCTCCAGCTTCTCCGTCTTGGTGCCGTCGTGCTTCATGATGGTCCTGATGCGGAAGAGGGACACGAAGCCAGCCAGCAGGAAGGAGGTGCCGATGAAGAGGTAGACGAAGAGCGGGGCCAGGACGAAGCCCCTCAGGGCGTCCACGCTGTAGATGCCCACGTAGCAGACCCCGCTCAGCACGTCCCCGTCCACCTGCCCCATGGCCAGGATGGTGATGGTCTTGACCGCGGGCACCGCCCAGGCGGCCAGGTGGAAGTACTGGGAGTTGGCCTCGATGGCCTCGTGGCCCCACTTCATGCCGGCGGCCAGGAACCAGGTGAGGGAGAGGATGACCCACCAGATGGAGCTGGCCATGCCGAAGAAGTAGAGGATCATGAAGAGGATGGTGCAGCCCTCCTTCTTGGTGCCCTGCACCACGGTGCGGTAGCCCTCCTCGGAGAAGCGCTCCACGCAGACCACCTTGTCCTCCAGCAGGAAGCCCGCCACGTAGGCCACGGCCACCATGAAGTAGCAGCCGGAGAGGAAGATGATGGGCCTCTCCGGGTAGCTGAAGCGCCTCATGTCCACCAGGTAGGTCAGGACGGTGAAGAGGGTGGAGGCGCAGCAGAGGACGGACCAGATGCCCACCAGGAGGCGGGCGAAGCGGACCTCGGCCTCCTTGAAGTACATCAGCCCGTTGGACAGCCCCGGCTCGCAGGGGGCCCCGCAGTCCTTCTCGCCCAGGAAGCGGTAGCCCAGGTACGGGGGCACCTTAAGCTGGCGAGGGCAGGCGAAGGCGTAGCCGGCGGGGGGCGGCGGGGGCCCCCGGGGGTGGGGCAGGTAGGGGGTGGGGCGGGCCGTGGGGGGCCCGGGGCCGCCCGTGCCCCCTCCGCCGGCCGCGTCCGAGGTGTTCTGCCCCACGCAGATCTCGCCGGCCCCGTGGACGGGGAAGTTCTCGCACCGGAGCCGCTCGGGCCACTGGAAGCCGAACTTGTTCATGAGGGCCTCGCAGCCCTGGCGGGCCCGCTCGCACAGGGAGCGGCAGGGGGGGATGGCCTGCTCCAGCACGGTGCAGACGGGGGCGTACATGGAGCAGAGGAAGAAGCGCAGCTCGGGCGAGCACTGCACCTTCACCAGCGGGTAGAACTGGTGCACCTCCAGGCCGGCGTCCTCCTGGCTGGTGTGGCCCAGCAGGTTGGGCAGGATGGTCTGGTTGTAGGCGATGTCGGTGCAGAGCGGGATGGAGATGGGCTGGCAGAAGCCGTGGTCCGGCACCGAGATGCCCTTCTCGCCCGCCCAGGGCTGCCCGGCGCTGCCCCGCGGCAGCCCCCAGGGGGCGCTCAGCAGCACCGCCAGGCCCCAGCAGGAGGCCCAGGCCATGGTCCGGCTCGGCGAGGGGGGGGGGGGCGCTCGGAAGCTTCAGGGCGCGCCGGCGCGCGGCTCAAAAGGCATCGGGGGCCGCCACCCCCAAGGCCCTGCGCGGCGGCGGCTGGCTGCGCGTTCCGGGGGGGGGGGGAAGGAAGCCGGGGGGGGGGGTCGCTTGCCAAACCTCTCGCCCGGAGGTCAAATGCGCCTTTACGCGGCCCCCGATCCGGGTCTCCCACACCGGTACCTGCGCAAGGGGGGGGGGATCAACCCCAAGTCTTCCGTCGGAGCGGTCCCGAGTTCGGCTTTCCCGGGGGAAAAGTTTCCTTTGGGGGGAGGAGAGGTGGAAGTCGCCCGTGCGGCCGGCCGAGTCCTTAAGCCGCCGTTTCCAGCCGCTGCGCCCCGGCCGGTCTCAAGCTCTCCAAGTCCGGGGCTTTGCAGACGGCTGGCACGGACGGGGCGCGCGCGCCTGCGGCCCCCAGGCTCGACCCGTGTCCCAGGGGGTTGTCTGGACGGCTCTTGAAAAAACACCCCCCCCAAAAAAAAAAAACCAAAAAAAAAAAACACCCAAAAACCAAATCCAGCTGCTGCCTGCTGCTCTCCGCGCGGCCGGGATCCGGAGCAGCCCAGAAGCAGCGCGCCCAGACGGCTCTCCCGACGCCGGGGGGGGGGGGGGAAAGGGACCCGGCGCCTATATGGCGTGCAGGATGCCTCGGAGCTCCGCCCCCTCCGCCCCTTCCCCATTCACAAACCGGGCGGGACCCAGCCCCGAGCTCGCCAATCGCCGCGCCGGCGGTCCGCGCCCGTCTGCAGCCGATTGGACGGGGAGGAGAACCGCGCGGGCCGGGGGAAGGGGGCGAAGGGGGGCTCCGCTGGCCCGCAGCCTCGCGGGGGACTTCGTTCTCACTTTTGGCTTTTTTAAATAATTTTTTTTTTATTTTTCTTCGTTCCGTCTATCCGTAGAAAACAATATAATCATAAAGGAAAGAACAAATGTTGTTCTGATTTAACAATCACATGGCTTCCCCCTCTTCCCTCGTCCGTCTAAAATTAAATTGTATCCTCTTTTGCTAACAGAACTAATCCCAATATTATTTTAATGTGTCTGATCTTGTCATATCCAACATTATGAAATCAATGCCTAATATGAAAGTTAACACAAAATGTGAATCAGGGGTTAGATCGATGAGTATCCGTTAAATGGCCCCGTTAAAAAGTGATTTTCACAATACATTCTCCAAGCCTCCCTTCTTTCTCACTTTTGGATGGAGAGGGGCGAAGGAGAAAGTTTCTTTTTCTTTTTTGGAGCGGGGCGGGGGTCTGGAAGAACACGAAGAAGGCTTGGGGCAAAAACGCATGGGAGGTTTGGCCTTGGATTTGCCGCTCTCTAGATGCACATTTCCCCCATCTGAATTCTCCAAACTCTGCATGGGGGTGGGGGCTTATTTTTGAGTTTTGAGAATTTAGATGGGGGAAATGTGCATTCAGAGAGCGGCAAATCGAAGGCAAAACCTCCCATGCGTTTTCGCCCTTGGTTTTTATATGCCGACTTTCTCTACCACTTATGGGAGACTCACACTGGCGTACAATCACCTTTCCTTCCCCGCAACAGACACCCTGTCAGGTAGGTGGGGCTGAGTGAGTGTGACTAGCCCAAGGTCACCCAGCTGGCTTTGTGTGGAGGAGTGGGGAAACAAATCCAGTTTACCAGATTAGCCTCTGCTGCTCAATGTGTAGGAGCGGGGAATCAAACCTGGTTCTCTAGATCACAAAGCACCTAAGATAATAGGCATGCTCCTCTGAGACTGGAGGGAACAGGCATGCATCATGACATATCCATTTTTACTAGTAGCCATGAATAGCCTTCTCCATGAATATGTCCGCTCCTTTCTTAAAGCCTTCCAAGTTGGCAGCCATCCCCACATCCTGGGGCAGGGAGTTCCACAATTTAATTATGTGTTGCGTTAAGAAATACTTCCTTTTATCAGTTTTGATTCTCTCACCATCCAGCTTCAGCAGATGACCCCACACTCTAGTATTATGAGAGAGGGAGAAAAGCTTCTCCCTGTCCATACCATGCATAATTTTATACACCTCTATCATGTCTCCCATTAACCGCCTTCTTTTCATACTAAACAGCCTTAAGCGTTTTAACCGCTCCCTCCCAGGCAAGGAGTTCCCCTTTAAAATCATGCAGTTGCCTTTCTTTGCTAAGGTGGGCTTGATAAAAATGGTATTTCCCATGCTGCAGATCTGACCTGCTAATAGATAAGGGCCAGAGTTCAATGTCTGAAGATTTTACTTCAAATACTCTGGTTTGTGGGTTGGTCTTATGGTCTTCAGTAACCTATAAATGGAGTTAAATCGTTGTAGCCTTGATCATAAAATCATAGAGTTGGAAGGGACCACCAGGGTCATCTAGTCCAACCCCCTGCACAATGCAGGAAATTCACAACTAACTCCCCCCACACCTCCAGTGACCCCTACTCCATGCCCAGTAGATGCCCAAGATGCCCTCCCTCTCATCATCTGCCTAAGGTCATAGAATCATATCACCTCTCAGTCTTCTCCTCTTCAGGCTAAACATACCCAGCTCCTTCAACCTTTCCTCATAGGATTTGGTCTCCAGACCCCCCTCGCCATCATTGTTGCCCTCTTCTGGACACGTTCCAGCTTGTCTACATCCCTCTTAAATTGCGGTGCCCAAAATTGAATGCAATACTCTAGGTGAGGTCTAACCAGAGCAGAGTAAAGCGATACCATCACTTCGCGTGATCTGGACACTATACTTCTGTTGATATTTAGAATGCTTGAAGCTGCCTTATACTGAGTCAGACCCTTGGTCCATCAAAGTCAGTATTGTCTACTCAGACTGACAGCAGCTCTCCGGGGTCTCAGGTAGGGGTCTTTCACATCACCTACTTGCTAGTCCCTTTAACTGGAGATGCCGCTTCCGCATGCAAAGCAGATGCTCTACCACTGAGCCACACCCCCTCCTCTGTTTATCACATATGGTTTGCTCAGGTCCTTTCCCCGTCTCATAATTGTCGCTTTCAAGAAACAGTGAACGACCTTGAGGATGCTTTTATTTTCTTTCATCTTATTCTGGGAGGAGGCAGCAGAGGACATCACATTATAGGGTAGGGTCTACCTGGAAACAGTATGCCTCATTTGTGTGTGTGGGGGGCTACTCTCAAGTATGTCCATGCTGCCCACATATCTGGCTAAAGTAGCAGAATTTCAGGATAAAATTTCAGGATTCAGACCCAGCCTTTCCCCCTCCCTCCCACAGAAGCGAGCGGACAAACAGTCTCTCTGCAGAGAAATGTTCAACCTGTAGAGCAGTCCAACCTAAAACATTGCATGTCGGAGCAGTCTATCTGCATGCAGACAGCTGGAGCAGTCTATCTGCACGCAGAGAGCCAGCGTGGTGTGGTGGTTAAGAGCAGTGGTTTGGAGCGGTGGACTCTGATCTGGAGAACGGGGTTTGATTCCCCACTCCTCCACATGAGTGGCGGACACTAAGCTGAAGAAGAGTTGGTTTTTATATGCCGACTTTCCCTGCCACTTAAGGGAGACTCAAACCGGCTTACAATCACCTTCCCCTCCCCACAACAGACATCTTGTGAGGTAGGTGGAGCTGAGAGAGCTGTGACTTACCCAAGGTCACCCAGCTGGCTTCATGTGTAGGAGTGGGGAAACCAACCCAGTTCACCAGATTAGCCTCCACCGCTCATGTGGAGGAGTGGGGAATCAAATCCGATTCTCCAGATCAGAGTCCACCACTCCAACCACCACTCTTAACCACTACACACTAATCTGGTGAACTGGATTTGTTTCCCCACCCCTACACACAAAGCCAGCTGGGTGACCTTGGGCTAGTCACACTCTCTCAGCCCCACCAACCTCACAGGGTGTCTGTTGTGGGGAGGGGAAGAAAAGGTGATTATAAGCCTGTTTGATTCTTCCTCAAATGGTAGAGAAAGTCGGCATATAAAAACCAACTCTTCTTCTTTGAGAAATTCTGTTGTTACACAGGTTGAGCCGATAAGCTGAAATGTAATAGAAGTGTGTATTAAGTTTGGTGGGGAAGGGAGCATCTAGGCAGGACATTCTCAACCCAAAGAGTTACAGAAAGACTTCACGCCTACACAGTTCTATTTTTGCAGGTACCTGGTTGACATGTCGTAATTTAATGTGGCAGGATCCAGCTTGCTTCTGGGTTGATTTTGGAGATAAATCCCTCATCTTTTATTTGCAACTGCAGAAGTCTGAGACCGTCCTTTTGTCTGTGGTTTAGAGAGTCCTTTAAAAAATATACTTTATTTTCATGGAGCCACATAGAGCTTAGTCATGTTAAGATCTTTTGTGAGAGTTACCAGCAGGGTCGTCGAGCGCTGTTCTTACTGGCATTGAGAGCAAGGGCGCCTTTTCAGCTAGATTAGAGATGTGTGTCCTTTCCTTGGGGGAGGGACTGTGGCTCAGTGGCAAATCATCTGCTTGGTATGGAGAAAGTCCCAGGTTCAATCCCCAGCACCTCCCGTTAGAATCATAGAGTTGGAAGGGGCCATAAAGGCCATCTAGTCCAACCCCCTTCTTAATCCAGGATCAGCCTAGAGCATCCCTGACAAGTGCTTGTCCAGCCTCTGCTTAAAGACTGCCAGTGAGGGGGAGCTCACCACCTCCCTAGGGAGCTGATTCCATTGTCAAACAACTCTTACTGTAAAAAATTTTTTCCTAATATCCAGCCGGTACCTTTCCACCCACAATTAAAACCCATTATTTTGAGTCCTCTCTTCTGCTGCCAACAGGAACAGCTCCCTGCCCTTCTCTAAGAGACAGCCCTTCATATACTTGAAGAGAGCAATCATGCCCCCCCTCAACCTCCTCTTTGCCAGACTAAACATTCCCAACTCCCTCAGCCTTTCCTCATAGGGCTTGGTCTCCAGTTAAAGGGATCGAGTAGTAGGTGATGTGGAAGACCTCTGCCTGAGACCCTGGAGAGCCGTTGGCCATCTGAGTAGGCAATACTGACCTAGATGGACCAAGGTTCAGTGGCAGGGCATCCGTTTGGCATGCAGAAGGTCCCAGGTTCAATCCCCGGCACCTCCATTTAAAATGGATCTGGGGATAGGTGATGTGGAAGACCTCTGCCTGAGACCCTGGAGAGCCACTGCCAGTCAGAGCAAGCAATACTGACCTAGATGGACCAAGGGTCTGAATCAGTATAGGGCAGCTTCATGTGTGTGTTCCGGAATTCCATTAAATGTGCTTTAACCAGAATAGAGATCAATCCAGCATTTTTTCCTGTCTGGGCCCACTCGTCTGCACTGATTTCTTATCTTTATCATAAGTTTTCATTTCTCTTAAACTATTTTAATAATTCATGCTGTAATATTTGTTTTGAAAGGGACCGTTTTCTGACCAAGCCCTGAGAAACCTTTGCTTTTTTTCCTGGCAGGTATGCTTTTTTGTTATGAATTTTACCACAGGTTTCTTCCCGCTGTTTGATAAATAGGAAAACAAAGACCAGTGCTTTACAAAAAACTTTATTCAACCCCTTGTAGGGTTTGTTATCTTTATTTTGTTTGGTTAGAATTTTATTAAATTTATTATTAACAACATTACAGAAAAGCAATAAACAAGATAAAAAAAGAAAAGAGAAAAAGAAAAAAGAATGTAAAACTACAAGCAAAGGGATACTTCCATTTTTGTTTGTATCAAATATAAATCTAATTAAAGAGTTGCTGCCTGTTCTCTTTCTACAAATATAGAATTATTTTTTAAATCATTCTTACAACTGAAAATCAAACTTTTCTCTATCATGCCTAAATTCTTATTCTTCTAATAGTGTCTTGTAAGCCCTTGGCAGCTACATAGTACACCAGAGAAATAAGTCTATGGAGGGAGAAACATGATCTTCAGAGATGAAGAAATTGAAATAAATACCATCATGCTCAATGGAATTCACTGCCAAATAAATATGCATTATAGTACAAGTATATTTCATTCGGTGCTCTCCCCAATTGTTCCAAACACTTCACATACATTATCTGAGCCAATGTGGCGTAGTTGTTAGATTGTCAGGTTAAGTACTGGGAGACTTGAGTTCAAACCCTCACACTACCTTAAAGTTCACTTGGGCCAGTCACACTCCCTCAGTTTCAACCCTCACAGGGTTGTTGTTCTATGGGTAAAACGAGGAAGTGAAAACTATATATGCCACTGCACTCCTTGGAAGAGGCAGTATGACTGGGCAGGCCCATCTAACTCCAGATGACCTGGTCACCCAAGGCAGAGCCTCCAAAGATTGCGAAAGTGGTCAGGTAGTTTCATATGGATGGTCCTTCAAGTATATTGGCTCCAAGCTGTATAGGGCTTTAAAGGCCAATACCAGCACCTTCAATTGTCGTAGAAGCAAATGGGGAGCCAATGTAGGTGAAACAAGAGTGGAGTAACGTGGTTCCCTGTGACCCACTCCAGTCAGCATTCTATAGCCAGCATGGTATAGTGGTTAAGAGCGGTGAAGTGTGATCTGGAGAACCGGGTTTGATTCCCCACTCCTCCACATGAGCGGCGGAGGCTAATCTGGTGAACTAGATTTGTTTCCCCACTCCTACACATGAAGCCAGATGGGTGACCTTGGGCTAGTCACAGCTCTCTCAGCCCCACCTCCCTCACAGGGTGTCTGCTGTGGGGAGAAGGGAAGGTGATTGTAAGCCGGTTTGATTCTTCCTTAAGTGGTGGAGAAAGTTGGCATATAAAAACCAACTCTTCTTCTTCTGCTTCTTCTCCACCAATTGCTGCTTCTGGACACTCTTCAAGGGCAGCCTCACATAGAGCTCATTGCAGTAGTCTAATCTAGATCTTACCAAGGCATGCTCCTCAGGAGCAAGATCTTCGTTTGCCCAGAAATGGCTACAGCTGGTTTATCAGCCCAAGCAGGAGGAAGGCATTCCTAAGCACTGCTGGTTATCTGCTTTTCCGACAGGAGACCTGAGACTAGCGGTACCCCATAGCTATGAATCTGCTTCTTTAGGTTGGCAACCCTAGTAGAGGCACAGCTGAGTATTGTCCACATATTGATGACACCCCAGCTCCGATCTCCAGATGACCTCTCCCAGTGGCCCCATGTAGATGTTAAAAAGCAAGGGGGCCAAGATAGAACCTGGTGTGACTCTGCAGGCCAGAGGCTAAGGGGCAAAGCAGCCGTTCCCCGGCCCCACACTCTGAAACCCACCTTTTGATGTAGGGCCAAAAACACTGCAGAATGGTGCTTCCCAGTCCCCACCCTCAAAGGTGGTCCAGAAGGATACTATGATTGGTTGGTAGTGAAAGCTGTTGATACTCAAATCCCCACCATGCTATGACGTTTGCTGGTTGACCTTGGGCCAGTCACATTCTTTTAGCCTAACCTACCTCTCAGGGGTGTTGTAAAAGGGACGCCAGTGTATTCGTCCCTGAAGACTGCAGTTGTGTATTCTTTCGTGAGCTTGGAGGAGTGTGTGTGTGTGTGTGTGTGTGTGTGTGTGTGTGTGTGTGTGTGTGTGTGTGTAAAGTGACAGTAATTTGGAGCGAGTTTATGGCAACTCTGCAAAGGGGCTTTCAAGGTTAGTGAAAAGCAGAGGTGGTTTGCCATTGCTTAGTGGTCTCCCTTCCAAGCACTGACCCCACTTAGCTTCTGAGATCTGTCACGGTTGGGCTATACTATTAGGGTTGCCAACCTCCAGGTGGTGGTTGGAGATCTCCCGCTATTACAACTGATCTCCAGGCGATAGGAATTAGTTCCCCTAGAGAAAATGGCTGCTCTGGCAATTGGACTGTATGGCATTGAAGTCCCTCCCCTCCCCAAACCACGCTCTCCTCAGGCTCCACTCCCAAAATCTCCAGCTATTTCCCAACCCAGGGCTAGCAACCCTATATACTATGCTGCCTCCCCCCACCCAAGGAATAGTGGGATCAAAATGTACTAAATAAATGAATAAGGTGAAATTTGAAGCAGAGGATTCAAGTTAGGGTCACCAGGTCCCTCTTTGCCACCGGCGGGAGGTTTTTGGGGCGGACCCTGAGGAGGGCAGGGTTTGGGGAGGGGAGGGACTTCAATGCCATAGAATCCAATTGCCAAAGTGGCCATTTTCTCCAGATGAACTGATCTCTATCAGCTGGAGATCAGTTGTAATAGCAGGAGATCTCCTGCTACTACCGGGAGGTTGGCAACCTTTAATTCCCGTCTTTACTGGTTATTGGGATTTGAAAGGTAATAAGCCATCAAATTAGTGAACTGTACAAACCTTGAAGTGTGCTACATAAGAAAGTATATGAGAACAGGCCCGTCCTCACTCATTTTTCATGTTCCAACTCTGGGTTTTGAGATAAAAATTGTCCATGACAGACGTGAGACGGCTAACCCAATGACTGGGACCAACAATTCTCTCTGAACCTGCCAAAGGGAGTTTAGGAATTCCAGATGGGGCAAGATATAGACTTGGGATTCAAAAGCTGATAGTCTGCGGTGGAGACAGAAGACATTATTAGATCAGCCTCTGGGAGAAGTCTGGAATGTCTCCCTTAGGGGAAGAAATCTCAAACTGGATGAATCTGTTCCCCAAAAAAGTGGTAAATAATGTAAACGATTCACATTTCATGAGCAAAAGCTTAGGCCCTCTACAGTTTTAATTTTAAAAATTTCATTTCCCCCCCCAGATCCCCCCCCTCAAATCACATGTCCATCACATGGGAACAATAATCTCTGTCTCCCGAAGTATTCTTAAGAGATGAATGAGACAGGGAAATAATTGCAACTCATCCTGACGCTGAATGCTAAATACTTCGAACAATAAGTAGCTCTATAAAGGCTAAGTCTTACTCTTCCTAAGGGACGTTCGGTCCAATAAGCTGAATTGCCTTCTGCGCTGTGTGCTAAAACTTCACCCTAATGGCTTGGTAATTAAACCTGTTTCAATCGAATTTATTTCCATTGGACAGGAAAGCTACAATCCAGCAGTAACTCTTTGAGCCCTCTGGTGATATTTTTAGATTATGCGCTTTGGGAATTTTCAGCCATCATGAATGGCTTTTAATTTAACAAAGGCCTTTTATGTCCTGGCTTCCACTTCATCTCACCTCTTGCAGACAGCTGCTGTTATTTGGCGATTATCAGCACTTATTGCGGTCCAACCTCTTCTCCCTCTTCAGATTTATCTGGCATTTATCTGCAGTTTAGTTAGGTCTCTCCAAACTTTTATATCTTTCCCTCCTACCGGGTGTAGGGGTTGCCAGGTCCCTCTTTGCAATTGGCAGGAGGTTTTTGGGGAGGAGCCTGAGGAGGGCGGGGTTTGGGGGAGGGGAGGGACTTCAATGCCATAGAGACCAATTGCCGAAGCATCCATTTTCTCCAGGTGAACTGATCTCTATCAGCTGGAGATCAATTGTAACAGCAGGAGATCTCCAGCTAGTACCGGGAGGTTCTACTCGATAAAGACAGCAGTATTAGACCAAAGTAACGTTGCAAAAAGGTGCTATATTATATTTACAGTGAACACTCTAACATAAACAATTCTAATATTCAGCTTTGCTTATTTAAACCAACAAAAAAAACTTCAAACTTTTAGAAGCATTTTCCATATATGTTCCATTCACAGTTGTAAAGAGTTTAATTTCGTGTTGAAGAGTGCATACGTGGAACTGCATCCTGTTTGTTGCACTATCTTGTGATGCAAGGTTGGGGTCTCTCGAACAATCCAGTCCGGGGGGCGTGTTTTACAGGGGTCCGGATAATTTTCGCCCTGTTTCGACCCTTTGTCTTCATCAGAACATGCTATAATTCATATGCATATGTTCATTCAGTTAATCATCATGTTTGGGTCATATACAATATTATGAGGTGGTAGCTTACTTTATAGTATTGCCCGCATTACAACATTTTTTGCAGTACTTAAATCCAATTATATCAAGCTTTACAAACATCATCAGTACTCAAATATGTTATAAATATAAAGTGTACATATAAAGAGTTACTACAAGAGTCACTGGAAAAGACCGTCATGATAGGAAAAGTTGAGGGCAGCAGGAAAAGAGGAAGACCCAACAAGAGATGGATTGACTCAATAAAGGAAGCCACAGCCTTCAATTTGCAAGATCTGAGCAAGGCTGTCAAAGATAGGACATTTTGGAGGACTTTCATTCATAGGGTCGCCATGAGTCGGAAGCGACTTGACGGCACTTAACACACACACACACTCCAAGGCAGTTAGTGTATCTGCTCTTGCGAAAGGAGGAACTCAGCGTTCTCTAAACGCTTCCTGTTTCCTCGCACCAAAAGAGAAAACTTTCCTGAATCAGTACCTGGAGGTTGGCAACCCTAAACAACATGGTATAATGGGTAACATACTGGAATCTGAGCAGGAAGGCTGGGTTGAAATCTCTGTTCAGCCATGACTGAGTCGTCTTGGGCAAGCCTTCCCTACCTTCTAGGGTTGTTGTTGTGGACAAGATGGATAATAGCAGATCCTTCGCTAGTACCTGGAGGTTGGCAATGACAGTACAAAGCAATGCACTGGTTGTCACCTGTGTCATTTTGGATGTGTGAGCATATCGGTAGGCCTCGCTTGAAAATCTAACCGATGGCTGTAGCGTTTATGATCGCGGTCTTATTGCACCTTAAGATCAGAGTCAGCTTTCCCCATTGTTCGAATTCTAACATGGGGGGGGGGGAAGCATCAATACCTCATAGGCGGAAAACAAACAAAAGATCTTCTTCCCCACCCTCTCCAAAAGTCCAAACTGAGTGACAAGGAGCATATGGGGAGGGCGTGGAACACAAAAGGGAAAGCACTGCTGCTAGAAGGGCTCCGCGCAGTCAGGGAGCTACACACTGGCTGCATTGTGAATTACTCAAACGACTGTTGCCCTGTGGAGTAATCTGCCAAGAGATGGCAGGAGGGAGGACTCGCTGCCTGGAATGTTTAGTTAAATTCGGAGGGCTGCTGGAAAAGGCACCGGGCGGAAACAATCCGCACAGTAGTGAGCAGGGAGGGAGCCGTAACATTGGCTTCTGCCTTCAGATTCCAGAAATCAAGCAAGAGGGGGTTCGTTTCGGCCGTCAGCTCTTCGCACGGAAGCCTCGGTGGCCTACAAAGGCTCGATTCCTAGCGGTGTTCAATGTTTTAAGAAATCACTTCCCGTTAAGGATGGGATGAGCTCCAGCTAGGACTGGGGGAAGGCACTGGCAAACCACCCTGCAACAAAGTCTGCCTAGAAAAAGTCGGGATGTGACGTCACCCCATGGGTCAGGAATGACCCGGTGCTTGCACAGGGGACCTTTACCTTTACCTTGTGTGTGTGTGTAAAGTGCCGTCAAGTCGCAGCCGACCTATGGCGACCCCCTTTTTGGGGTTTTCATGGCAAGAGACTAACAGAGGTGGTTTGCCAGTGCCTTCCTCTGCACAGCAACCCTGGACTTCCTTGGTGGTCTCCCATCCAAATACTAACCAGGGCTGACCCTGCTTAGCTTCTGAGATCTGATGAGATCAGGCTAGCCTGGGCCATCCAGGTCAGGGCACCTTTACCTTAGGTCTGCTTCAATTGGAAACAGATCGAGAGACTTCAGTACTTTCTTGTATTTATTTATTTTATTTACACCCTGCTTGCAGCCCCATTCTCCCCTCTTTCCGCTTTATCCTCCCATCAGCCATGCTGTGAGGTAGGCAGAGAGGGGGTGGATAAGCAGGGTTGCCAACCCCCAGGTACTAGCTGGAGATAGGTTTGCCAGGTCCCTCTTCTCAAGGAGGGCGGGGTTTGGGGAGGGGAGGGACTTCAATGCCCTAGAGTTCAATTGCCAAAGCGGCCATTTTTTGCCAGGTGATCTGATCTCTATCAGCTGGAGATCAGTTGAATTAGCAGGAGATCTCCTGCTACTGCCTGGCCGTTGGGAACCCTAGCTGGAGATCTGCTATTACAACTGATCTCCAGCCGGTAGCGATCAATTCACCTGGAGAAAATGGCTGCTTTGGCCATTGGACTTTAAGGCACTAAAGTCCCTCCCCTCTCCAAACCCTGCCCTTCTCAAGCTCCACCCCAAAAACCTCCCGCCGGTGGCAAAGAGGGACCTGGCAACCCTACCTGATATACTAAAGCCATCCAATTTCTAGGGCTTTCAGACCCTGCCCTGGCTTCATTTGACAGTGCTTGCCGGTATCCCTTATCGGCTTGATTTCTTTTGCACGGGAAGGGCTGAAAGCACTCAAGCTCAATGCGTTTGACAATGTCAGTCCTGAAAGGTGTCACAACAGCTGTTGTTTACTACATTTTGCTCCTGGGATGGCAGAAGGTTGGGTTGTCGGTGGTATCACCATGAATTCAGTATGCCACAATCTTCCTCTGAGAAACTAACAATGGTCGTTTATACATGGGAGTTTTACCGGAGGTTCGTTGCTCACTGGACCCACCCTTTCCTGTTGGGCATCAATGCACCAGAAGTCTCTAAGCTCAAACCAGGAAGTATTTGAATCCCCGCCCCTTGAAATGCTGCTTCGTAATTGGCTGTAGTGAGATAAAAGTTTTACGTAGTAATATGGCAGTCGAGGGAGAGATATGGGGTAGAACTTCACCTCTGCATGAAAGCTATCCCTTTACCTCACAGATATCTGCGACGGGCAGTTTTCACTGGTACTAAAAAAAAAAAAAGAGCTGGGTATGAGCTTCCAGGGCTCAAAACTCCCTTCATTCGGATCTGACAAAGGGAGCTTCGACTCTCCAAAGCTTATGCCCTGGGTATCTTGTGGGCCTTTATGGTGCTACTGGGCTTCTATGTTGTTCTTCTACGGCAGACCGACACAGTTACCATGCAAACCTTTTTTTTTTTTTAAAGCGTATTCTTGATTAAAATTCCCAAGCACCAGGAAGAACGCACAATCTGTGGAAATACTTTACTCCTAAGAGCACAAAAAGAAAAGAGCTGTTATTTGAGACTGTATTTTCCAGGTGCCTTTCAAAGGGCCCAAGGAATGGTTAAGCCTTTGTTTGCTGAATCTCTCCCTCACCCTCTCCCCTGTACTAAAGAACTGCTTAGATTGCTTAGATGGCTACAATCCCACTGCTTGGGGATGGGGTGGGGGGAACCCTTCAACAGACTGGGTTTCAACATCTTACCATAAAGAAAAACAAATAGCTTTAATTGCTTTGATTTCCCCCTTCCTGGCTAGCTGATGGAAAACGCCATCGCTTTTGTGTCTTGGAACATAACTGTTCAGCTTCACAATTAAACTATTGGCTACGAACTCAGCAATTCTTCCTTTTAAAGTTAGATCGTATTTCTAAAGGAGATTGTGTTCATAACCTTGCTCTTTGCAGGACTTCCAGATGTCCCTTATTCTAGAAAATCCTCATCACCACTACCACCAAACACTGGGTTTCTAGCTGTGGCGGCTTCCGCACTAGGAACATGGCTGCTTCGTTTGCAGAAGCATTCGTAGCAGCGAGGGAGCATCCATGCCCATTTATATTCCATATCTTTTTTGCATGCTCCACTTACTCCTGATTTCCTTGGGAGTCAATCCATAAGCATTGGAATTGGTTTGGGCACAGTAGTTACGCCTGTCTGGAAAAACGTTGCGGACGCTTCTGACCGTGGGAGGAACATGAACACATGAAGCTGCCTTATAATGAATCAGACCCTTGGTCCATCAAAGTCAGTATTGTCTGCTCAGACTGGCAGCGGCTCTCCAGGTCTCAGGCAGGGGTCTTTCACGTCACCTACTTGCCCTAGTACCTTTAACTGGGGATGCCAGGGATTGAACCTGCGACCTTCTGCATGCCAAGCTGATGCTCTACAAACTGAGCCACAGCCCTTCCTGGAATATTATCATCCAGAAGGGCGCTGTCAGAAGTGTATTTAAATTAAATCAGAATAAGGCGCAGAAAATTTGGACCCAGAACTCCAGTTCAGGACAACTCTAGAACACTGGGTTTATGTTCTTTGTAAAGAAATCATTGTGTGTGTGTAAAGTGCCTTCAAGTCGCAGCCGACTTATGGCGACCCCCTTTTGGGGTTTTCATGGCAAGAGACTAACAGAGGTGGTTTGCCAGTGCCTTCCTCTGCACGGCAACCCTGGTATTCCTTGGTGGTCTCCCATCCAAATACTAACCAAGGCTGACCCTGCTTAGCTTCTGAGATCTGACGAGATCAGGCTAGCCTGGGCCATCCAGGTCAGGGCAAAGAAATCATTACAAAAATACTATTTTTGTTTTCTCCCTCAGGGTTGCCAACCTCCAGGTACTAGCTGGAGATCTCCTGCTATTACAACTGCTCTTCAGCCGATCGAGATGAGTTCGCCTGAAGAAAATAGCCGCTTTGGCAATTAGACTCTATGGCATTGAAGTCCCTCCCCTCCCCAAACCCCACCCTCCTCAGGCTCTGCCCCCAAAAACCTCCCACCGGTGATGAAGAGGGACCTGGCAACCCCACTGTCTGTCCCTCTGATTGGCTTGAGCACTTTACTGCTATCAATAATGGCCGCCATCTTGCGAGTGTGCTGGTCGCTGACCGTAGTGACTTTGGGACAGAATGGTTTTCACACCTCCTTTCCCCCTGTCCACACTCTGAGGGGAATGAAGCCTTTTGAATTAAGCCTTCATCACACAGTTTATAGTTGGAGTGCTCCTCCCTTTCTCTCTCTCTCTCCTCTGAATTATTCGCTTGGCAGTATTTCACTACCGGGTGCAAAATGTCAGCGCTGTATCCGACAAGACATAGGTACTGCCACTTTTGCTAGGTGGTATGATGCAAAGTCATGTCACCTCCACTTTTCAATACCTTCTAGGAACTTTCTGTGGGCTGCCTGGATCGCCAGAAAAGCAATGTCTCCCATGAGCAGGTTTCTGAAATACCTGTTTGCCAGGAACAAAGATTGGAAACATGTGTGAGGTTGTGCGTTGTGTCAGAGAAAGCGCAGGAACCGAGGTGGAAACATTTTACTAGATCTCAGATCGGCTGCAGCTGCAAATAAAACATTCTTACGAAAGAGGACGCAGAAATAGCTTTTCCAGGTGTGAGGGGGGAGGTGTCATAAAACCAAGGCAATTCAAAGTTAAGGCTGGAATATCACAGTTGACTTTTCCCGCTGGTTGACTTTTCCCGCTGGAATATCAGGGTTGACTTTTCCCGCTGGAATATCAGGGTTGACTTTTCCCGCTGGAATATCACGGTTGACTTTTCCCGCTGGAATATCAGGGTTGACTTTTCCCGCTGGAATATCAGGGTTGACTTTTCCCGCTGGAATATCACGGTTGACTTTTCCCGCTGGAATATCACGGTTGACTTTTTGAGCTGGAATATCACGGTTGACTTTTCCCACTGGAATATCACGGTTGACTTTTCCCGCTGGAATATCAGGGTTGACTTTTCCCGCTGGAATATCAGGGTTGACTTTTCCCACTTGTGTGGACAAATGAGGAACCAGCTGTCTGCTCCTTAGAATGGCCTGCTGTTGGAAAGTATGGTTGGCTCATAAAGCTTGGCCTGGCCACTGTTTTAGGACTGCAGCTTTCAAACGATTGACGGCAGCTGCCCTCCAGTGTTTGATGGCACAACCCCTTGCCATGTTGGTCAGCAGGAGAAAAGCTAGATTTGAGTCCAGTGGCACCTTAGAGACCGGCAATATTTTTAGGGTATGAGCTTTCAAGCATCAAAGTTCCCCAGGTGAACGGAGCTGTGACTCTCGAACGTTTATACCCTGAAAATCTTGTTTGTCTCTGAGGTGCTACTGGGCTCGAATCTAGTTTCAGTCTGAAACGTTTTTACAGTATTACGTTTTAAACATACCTTGGTGTTTGCATGCGTTGCGGACAAGATGAGGAAAAGAATGAGGCACAACTATATTTCTTACTTATGTATGATTAAGCACGTGGCCTTTACAGACTTATTAAATATATTAAAGCTATGAAAACCCCTATAATGTCTTTCTTGCTGTTCTGACACTTCACTTGCCATTGGGCTAAAGAAAGCAGGAGAGGATTTTTTTTTGTGTGTGTGTAAAAGGAATAAAGTGTTATATCTTTTGAGCTATGTCAGACTACTACTGAGTCAGACCTGAGTCAGAGGGTGGGGTTTGTGGAGGGGAGGGGGCTTCAATGGCATAGAGTTCAAAGGCCAAAACGGCCATTTTTCTCCAGGGGAACTGATCTCTATCGGCTGAAGATCAGTTGTAATAGCAGGAGGTCTCTAGCTAGTACCTGGAGGTTGGCAACCCTACTAGCAATTTGCCCTAACCATTAAAAAAAGAAAAAAGACACTCCCAAATCTGCCCAACAAGGCAAAAGGGAGACAGATCTACTAGTCGTTCCAACCAGCGGATGCTTGTATTACAATTTCAACTAGGAGATCTTGGCAGCCCTCTTAAATATACATATTCATGTATGGTGAAACAAAACACTGCAATCTAGATACAAATCAGAGAAGGGTGTTACTGGAGAAAGGTTCTCCTGGAAGGTAACTTGAAACGATGCTCCTTCCTTCCTGTCTTGCAAGCTGTGACTGATCCGGGTGCTTTGAGCAGCCATATGGCGGTCAGAAATCCTGAAGGGTAGGATCTAAAAGAGCAAAAGGGAAATGGAAATTGTGTGATTATCAGAAACTGGATCTCTGACCAGGAAGAAACTAGAGCCAATTTTCCTCCATTCCTAATTTTGCTTTGTGACTTTCTATAGTTGAGACTCAAACAATATTGTGTGTGTAAAGTGCCATCTAGTCACAGCCAACTTATGGTGACCCCATACAGGTGTCAAGGCAGGAGACAGAGGTGGTTTGCCATTGCCTGCCTCTGCGTAGGTACCCTGAACTTCCTGGGTGGTCTCCCATCCAAGTACTAACCAAAGCTGATGCTGCTTAGTTTCTGAAATCTGATGAGATCCAGCTTGCCTGGGTCATCCAGGTGAGAATGTTTACCTCCCCCTTGCTAAAAGAAGCATTTTCCCTCCTCTGAACCTGAACATAAGAACGGCCCTGCTGGATCAGACCAAGGCCCATCAGGTCCAGCAGTCTGTTCCCACAGTGGCCAACCAGGTGCCTCTAGAAAGCCCCCAAACAAGACTGCAGCAGCAGCACCATCTTGCCTGTGTTCCACCGCACCCAAAATAATAGGCATGCTCCTCTGATACTAAAGAGAATAGGTAAGCAGCATGACTAGTATCCATTCTAACTAATAGCCATGAATACCCCTCTCCTCCATGAATATGTCCACTCCCCTCTTAAAGCCCTCCAAGCTGGCAGCCATCACCACATCCTGGGGCAGGGAGTTCCACAATTTAACTATGCGTTGTGTGAAAAAATACTTCCTTTTATCTGTTTTGAATCTCTCACCCTCCAGCTTTAGCAGATTACCCCATGATCTAGTATTATGGGAGAGGGGGAAAAACCTCTCCCTGTCCACTCTCTCCAAACTAGGTTCCACCCCTAAAATCTCCAGGTATTTCCCAGCCGGGAGCAGGCAATCCTCGCAGTAATGGAAGAGCTTCCATAGAAAAATGTTGCCATATGGAACATGCCTCTGTAGGGAGCTTGGTGTCTTAATTTAAAAAAAAAAAAAAAAAAACAGTTGCTTTTCAAGGATGCTGTCACGACCCAAAGGACAAAGAGTCTCATAACGCTGGAAAGGTTACCGGATTTATTGTGGCAAAACCTTTGTGACCCAGAGCCCCTTTTGCCAGACAATAATAGGTTGATGTTATAAACAGTAACCTTGGTTGCAGCTATTTATAGCAGATAATTTTAAAGTACTGAGTAATTAACCGTCTGTAGTAAATAGACACAGGGTTGCCCATAGACCTGTGGAGAGGCTGCGGTTTGATGGTAGAGCATCTGCTTAGCATGCAGAAGGTCCCGGGTTCAATTCAAATTAAAAAATCACACACTAGGTCATGTAGAAGACCTCAGCCGGAGACCCTGGAGAGCTGCTGCCAGCCAGAGGAGACAAAACTGGGCTTGATAGACCCAGTGGTTTGATTTGGTTTAAGTAGGGCTGCCAACCTCCAGGTGGTGGCTGGAGACCTCCTGCTATTACAACTCATCTCCAGGTGACAAAGATCAGTTCACCTGGAGAAACCATCTGCTTTGGAAGGTGGACTCTTTGGCATTATGCCACACTGAAGTCCCTCCCCTCCCCAAACCCTGCCCTTCTCAGGCTCCACCCCCCAAATCTCCAGGTATTTCCCAACCTGGAGCTGGTCAACCCTAAAGGCAGCTTCATATATGTGTTCATGTGTGTCCCGTCCTTGTAGCACAGGCTTAATGAATACAAACAGGCAGCTAAAGCTTTTTTCATAGTACGGAGGTATATAATATCCCCTTTTAATAGGGTTGCCAGCTTCAGGTTGGGAAATACCTGGAGATTTTTGGGGTGGAGCCTGAGGAGGGCAGGGTTTGGGGAGGGGAGGACTTCAATGCCATAGACTCCAATTGCCAAAGTGGCCGTTTTCTCCAGGGGAACTGATCTCTATCGGCTGGAGATCAGTTGTTATAGCAGGAGATCTCCAGCTTGTACCTGGAGGTTGCCAACCCTACCTATTAGTCCTCTTCCCTGACCTGGATAGCTCAGACTGGACTGATCTCATCAGATCTTGGAACCTAAGAAGGGTCGGCCCTGGTCAGTATGAGGAAGGGAGACCATCAAGGAATACCAGGGTTGTGACCCGGAGGCAGGCAATGGCAAACCACCTTTGAATGTCTCTTGCCTTGAAAACCCTACAACCAAAAAACAACAACAAAAATTAAGCCTCTACTAAAGAAGAAGAAGAATTGGTTTTTATATGCCGACTTTCTCTACCGCTTAAGGAAGACTCAAACTGGCTTACGATCGCCTTCCCCCTCCCCACAACAGGCACCCTGTGAGGTAGGTGAGGCTGACAGAGTGTGAGTAGCCCAAGGTCACCCAGCTGGCTTAATGTGTAGGAGTGGGGGAACAAATCCAGTCCACCAGATTAGCGTCCGCCTCTTATATGGAGGAGTGGGGAATCAAACCCAGTTCTCCAGATCAGAGTCCACAGCTGCAAACCACCACTCTTAACCACTACATCACGCTGGCAAGATATTTTTTTTATCCAGGCTGCTGGCAACTAATGGAAGTAATCTGAGAAATTCCCGGGCAAGGATATGTCACCAGATTCAAGTAGTGCTTTCAGTGATATTTCTCCCAAGTAATTTGAGGATCCTAGCTGTTGTGTAACAAAACTGAAAAGGTCAAAAGTTGCTGCGGGATAGGAAATAACCTATTTTTATCCCTCAGATGGTGAAAGTCATATTATAGATAGGGTTGCCAACTTAAAAAACCTTTGCTCCCCCTTTAACATTTACATGACTGAAGTTTTTTTGGTTTTGTTTTGAAGCAGTTGAAACTTTCTGAATCTTTGCATCTCCATGCCAGGAAAAGGATCACCTGCTAATTTCTACTTGTTCAGCACTGCAGCTGCCAAAGAGACAGCTACTGCCAGGCGAGGGTTTGGTCATGCACAGCTTTGTGCTATTTTTATCCATTTAATGCGCCAACTCTCCCCACCACTCCATTATGCTCACAACCCAATGAGGTAGATTGCACTGAGAGAGTATAACTCACCCCCAGGTCATTCAATGAGCTTTATGCTAAAGAGGGATTTGAACTCAGGACTCCCTAGTCCTAATCCAACATTCTGACCACTGAGCGGTCTCTGATGGTGTAATTCAGGCTGCAGTCCTAAGGGCACTTTCCTGGGAGTAATCCCTATTGCAGAACATGGGATTTACTTCTTGGCAGATCTGTTTAAACTTCCTTTTTGTTGTAATAATCTAGAACTATGTTTCAGATACATTTGATATTAACCTGTACCCATTTAAAAATTTTAACATGTTTAATTTTGCAAGTTTTGTAGTTCATTGGATGTATGTATATTGGGACTAGCATACCTAAAGGACCGCCTGTTCCCTTACAAACCTCTCCGGTCATCTTTGGGGACCCTGTTTCAGGTGTCCCTGCATTCTGAGATTAGATGGGTGGCAGCCTGGGAAATAGGGTTGCCAGCTCCGGGTCAGGAAATACCTGGAGAATTTGGGGGCGGGGCATGAGGAGGGCAGGGTTTGGAGAGGGACTTCACTGCCGTAGAGTCCAATTGCCAAAGCAGCCATTTTCTCCAGGTGAATGGATCTCTATCGGCTGGAGATCAGTTGTAATAGCAGGAGATCTCCAGCCACCACCTGGAGGTTGGCAATCCTACTGGGAGAGGGCCTTCTCAGCCATAGCACCAAAACGCCCTCCCCAGGGAGATTCATCTGTCCTGTCCCCTTCTGTTGCCATATCTTCACCAGCAGGTAGGATTGCCAGACCCCACCCTCCCCAGCCACGGGCAGAAGATGGGGGGAATGGTTATCATGGAATCATAGAATCATAGAGTTGGAAGGGACCACCAGGGCCATCTAGTCCAACCCCCAGCACAATGCAGGAAATTCACAACTACCTCCCCTTCTCCACACCCCCAGTGATCCCTGCTCTCTGCCCAGAAGATGGCCAAGGTGCCCTCCCTCTCATCATCTGCGTAAGGTCATAGAATCAGCATTGCTGACAGATGGCCATCTAGCCTCTGCTTAGAAACCTCCAGGGAAGGAGAGCTCACCACCTCCCGAGGAAGCCCGTTCCACGGAGGAACCGCTCTAACTGTTAGAAAATCCTTCCTAATGTCTTAAACGGTTGCCAATTTCAGGTTGGGGAACTCCTGGAGGTTGTGGGGTGGATCCTGAGGAGGACAGGGACCTCAGTGGGGCACGATGCCACAGAGTCCACCCTCCAGAGCATCCATTTTCTCCCGGGGAACTGATCTCTGCAGTCTGGAGAGGAGCTCTGATTCCAAGGGGTCATCATCCGGTCCCACTTGGAGGCCGGCATCCCCAGAGGGTGAAGACATTTTTTGCTTTCATTTGGCATTCCCTCAGTGATCTCACCTTCTTGCTCAGTGTTTTTAATTGTTTTTGTTTTGTATGTATTTGAGCTCTGGTTTAAAGGATTTCAACGACAGGTTATAGGGGTGGTTTTAAAAGGCAAGCTTATTGTGTACGTTTTAATTTGTTTCGCCACCTTGGTTGCCTTTGTGAGGGCAGAAAGACAAGATACGAACGAAGATAAACTAAACTAAAATGAAATAATGTTTTATTCCACGGAGAAAGACGGTTGTTGTTGTTTTAAAAACCAAAGTTGGAAAGAATTTGGAACGAAAGAGATTTTTCCTAAAAATCTAAGTGCTTTTTTTCCTCCTAAAAGTTTCTCTGTCGCTCAAAGTCAAATTTAGCGCATACAGAAGAGAGCGGGAGAGAGAAAGATAGAGGAAAAGGAAGAGAAATCCTACAAGAGGGACAGAGCAAGTTAATAAATAAAACAAGAACCTGAAGGAAGGAGACACTTTGTCAGAATCGAAACATTTCTCTCCCCCTTTTTATCTTGAATGCAGCGAGAAGAGCTTATTCAAGGGAAGGGTATGCCGTCCCTGGAGCTAAGAGATGAACCCCAAACTGTTTTTGGCATTGCACACAGCCAGGCCCCTTTGCAGCTTTCTCCGCTAGAGGCGAGCCTAATGGACCAAACAATCAAAGGGAAATCTGTCGCGGCCTTATCTTGATGGATCTGGTGCCGCATGAGGAGAGCCGAATAAAGGACCCCTCTGGCCTCCGATTAGGTCCAAATTGCGAAGGAAGCTGCTGTTGAGGGTGGATTTCATTTTTTGGGGGGGGGAGTTGGCCTTTTCTTCTGAGGGAGCTACATCTGCCCAGGACAAAGCCTAGTTTTTTATATCCTAAAAATGAAATGCAATTGGCACATGTATGTAGGGTTGCCAGGTCCCTCTTTGCCACCGGCGGGAGGTTTTTGGGGCGGAGCCTGAGGAGGGCGGGGTTTGGGGAGGGGAGGGACTTCAATGCCATAGCGTCCAATGGCCAAAGCGGCCGTTTTCTCCAGGCGAACTGATCTCTATCGGCTGGAGATCGGTTGTAATAGCAGGAGATCTCCGGCTAGTACCTGGAGGTTTTCAAACAAAACAATTAGCCTGCTGTCAAGTTAGTTCAACCAAGGTACAGCGGTAAGAGAATGTGCAAAAGCCAATGGTAATAGATGCCAAATGGGTGTATTACAGATAATCACATGCAATATTCCTCAAACAACAATAACGATAGTACAAAGGATTGTTCTTTGTACAATCCTTTGTACTTTCATTGAACTTATCCTTTGTACTATCGTTATTGTTGTTTGAGGGAATATTGCATGTGCTTTTCTATAATACACCCATTTGGCCTCTTTTACCATTGGCTTTAGCACATTCTCTTACTGCAATACCTGGAGGTTGGCAGCCCTACTTGTATGGGATATTTGATATGTGGGGAGGGCCCTGTAAACCCATGACAGCCTTAGGTTTAGGGTTGCAAGCTCCAGGTTGGGAAATACCTGGAGATTTTTGGGGCGGAGCCTGAGGAGGGTGGGGTTTGGAGAGGGGAGGGACTTCAGTGCCATAGAGTCCAATTGCCAAAGTGGTGAACTGATCTCTGTCACCTGGAGATCAGTTGTAATAGCAGGAGATCACCTGGAGGTTGGCAACCCTGCTTATGTAGAATCACATTCTGGAAACCCCCACACCTTCCTGACCTATATGTGGTTTTCTGTATGGCTGAGAATGTAAATGGAATATGAACTGGGAGGAGGACACTTACTTTCTAAAATGAGAGGGTCTATTTGTTACATTTTTATGATCCTTCTGTTCCTCAAAGGAGTTTAAGGTGAGCATGCATGGTTCAATTTCCTCCTCATTCTATCTTCACTACAAGCCTGTGAGGGGTAGGTTAGGTGGAGAGAAAATAACTGGGCCAAAGTCACCCAGCAAGGTTCACGACAAGAGTGGGGATTTGAACCCTGATCTTCCCAGTCTTAGTCCAACACTCTAATTCCACTAGATCTGTGGTTTAATCCAGCCTGGAAACCACACTTTCTGTTTGGGTATTCTTCCCAATGTAGGAAATCAGCTCAACATGTTTAAGCAATAGAGTTGCCTGTTCCAGGTTGGGAAATACCTGGAGATTTTTGAGGCAGAGCCTGAGGAGGGGAGGGACTTCAATGCCAGAGAGTCCAATTGCCAAAGCGGCCGTTTTCTCCAGGGGAACTGATCCCTATCGGCTGGAGATCAGTTGTAATAGCGGGAGATCTGGAGCTAGTGCCTGGAGGTTGCCAACCCTATTAAGCAACCATCTTTTGAATTACATTTTCTGTAACTTAAAATAAAAACAAGGTGAAGAAGCTGTATGGGGAACGAGTGACAAGGAAAGCTTCACCTGATGAATTTATGTCCACAGTGCAGTTTGAAAACACAGAAGACCTGCCAGGAGAAAGGATGGCAGCTATGGAGACCCTCTGATGTGGTAGGGTTGTATTTACATATTATCATGGGAAATCTGCCATTGACTAACCTCAACTAAAAAAATGGTGCCTGCTGAGAAGAGTCTGTATAAGGCTGGTTGAAGGCTTAGAGGGAAAAATTATCACCAGAGGCTGAAGTTTAGGAGATAAAGAAGTCAGCTTGAAGATCAATATAACATATAGGAAGTGCTTAGTGGACAGATTGACTGGTAAGAGACTGTGCTTCAGGAAACCAAAGCGCTGTAATACCTGTTATATTAGGACCAACCGAAAGAAGACAAAACGGTGTGCCAGATGTCAAATTCTCCAGAGTTTTTCAACAGTCAACCTTTTTTCTATTTTGAGAATACCAGCTAATGGAGAGAGTGTTTTGTCCACTGGAGGAAAAAAGATCTGGGGAAAGATGGTGCTTAAGACTCCCCCCACAACAGTACATAATGTTATCCAATTTGGCCTCCATCAACTGCTTATGCTGTGGAAAAATAGCTTAAGCCTCATGTACCAATCCTAGGAATTAATTTCCAAGGAGAGAACTCCAAGACCACATCAGTTGACATGTAGGAAACCTGAGGGCTTTGTAACATGGGACTAGGCCTATTAGTGCCAACTCCTGGCTTGGTGTTATCCCTGCTAGGGTTGCCATCTCTGGGTTGGGAAATTACTGGAGATTTTGGGGGGGTGGAGCCTGGGGAGGGCGGGGTTTGGGGAGGGGAGGTACTTCAGTTGGATATAATGCCATAGAGTCTACTAGGGTTTGCCACTGACAGGCGATAGGGTCTACCTTCCAAAGCAGCCATTTTCTCCAGGGGAACTGTAACCTGGAGACCAGCTGTAATTCGGGGAGATCTCTAGCCACCACCTGGAAACTGGAAACCCTACCTTGAACCATGTCAAAAGAAAAAAATCTTGCAGATCCTTCCAGCTCCCCAGACGTTAAGGCTGCATAGTCTCCTGTAGTTATCAATGTAAATTCCCCCTCCTTCTAACATTTCCTTTCCCCTGTGGTCATTTGCACATTTCACCTCCTGTCTGGGATCTACTGTTATAGGTTTAATGGTTATGGAAATGAAGGTCTTTTGCTTGCCAGATTGTTCTCTGTTCAAGCTGATGGAGATGTCAGGATGGACTGGTAACTGGGGGATGGGGCAAGCACTTAACTAGAGTCATTTCAGGGTGCTAGCTTTTAAACTGTCCTAGTCCCTCTTACTCTCCCTTTGATACCAGTTTGATCTGCAAACATTGATGGGTGATCAACTTCTTGCCATGAAATGTTTCAACTGTCCCTTTCCGTTCCTTAAACCTTTATTAAAGGGACAGGATATCCCTCCTCCAACTGGCATCCTTAGAGTCCTGTGCCTTTCAGAAAGCAAAAACAGAGAGCCAGGGTGGTGTAGTCATTAAGAGTGGTGGTTTGGAGCGGCAGACTCTAATCTGGTGAACTGGATTTGTTTCCTCACTCCTACACATGAAGCCAGCTGGGTTACCTTGGGCTAGTCACAGCTCTCTTCGAGCTCTTGCCCCCCACCTACCTCACAAGGTGTCTGTTGTGGGGAGAGGAAGAGAAGGAGATTGTAAGCCGGTTTGATTCTGCCTTAAGTGGTAGAAAAAGTCAGCATATAAAAACCAACTCCCCTTCTCTTCCTCCTTCTCCTCCTCCTTCTCCTCCTCTTTCTTCTTCTTCTTCTTCTTCAAATCTCATCTGCTTTGTACATTTATTTGAAGTCTCTCTCTCTCTTTCTTTTTCGCCTGCCGATAATAATATATATTTCTAACAACTGGAATGGAACCAAGTTCCTCTTCCCCCCCACTCAGTGCAAAAAAAAGAAAAAAAAGATAACAAATAATTGTCTTAATTACATTTTGTGACAAGGGGAACAGTGGGGGATAAAGCCACCCCCCAATCCCAAAAGCCTGTTTTTCTAGGTGCTGCTTGCTAATGAATTTCCCAGCTGCATCTTAATCACCTGCACTATGGGTCGGTGGCCATTGGGATTATCCTCCGTGGTGTTTGCTTGGTTAAATTCTAATGCAAACAGCTCCCTTCTATGAAGCTTTTGCTTCCCTGCATGTGGCAAGGGTTCCGTTTGAACTGCCCTTGACTCACAAAGACGGTGTAACCTTAAGCAGATGATGAGAGGGAGGGCATCTTGGCCATCTTCTGGGCATGTAGTAGGGGTCACTGGGGGTGTGGGGGGGAGGTAGTTGTGAATTTCCTGCATTGTGCCGGGGGTTGGACTAGATGACCCTGGTGGTCTCTTCCAACTCTATGATTCTATGATTCTATGGTATGGCATAGTTCACCATCAGCATTGATGCTAGCACGGCACATCTGCTAGGAAGCCAGAGTTGGCGTACCAATAAATAAATAAATCACATGCTAGCCAGCTCCCTAAAATCTGAAGGAAAAGGCTGATTCGCTGCCATATATAACCTGTACCCCATTTTAAATGGCCCTGACCTAGGGTTGCCAACCTCCAGGTAGTAGCTGGAGATCGCCTGCTATTACAACTGATCTCCAGCTGACAGAGATCAGTTCGCCTGGAGAAAATGGCCGCTTTGGCAATTGGACTCTATGGCATTGAAGTCCCTCCCCTCCCCAAACCCCGCCCTCTTCAGGCTCCACCCCAAAAATCTCCCTCTGGTAGCGAAGAGGGACCTGGTAACCCTACCCTGACTTGGATTGCCCAGTCTTAGCCCAATCTAGTCAGATCTTGAAACCTAAGCAGGGTTGGCCCTGGTTAGTATTTGGATGGGAACCACCAAGGAAGTCCAGGGTTGCTACACAGAAGCAGGCAATGGCAAACCACATCTGTTAGTCCCTGGCTTTGGAAAACCTACAGGGTTGTCATAAGCCATCTGCAACATGACCACACTTGCTGTCCATCTATTTTAAATGGGAGGTTTGCTGGCGATGGCTTTTTTAACTCCAGAAGATACCCAGAAAATCTGACCCATTTGCAGACTTGAAATTGACATTACAGAGTCATCCTAATGTTAAAACCACTGACAAATCCTTTGTATGGTTGTCATGGGTGGAATCATATTATCCACATAGCTGTTAAATCCTGGAATCATATTATCCACATAGCTGTTAAACAATGATGTGGTTATTAAACCTTTTAGGGATTTGCAACCAGAATACAAGCTTGCCCCCTCAAGCGATTAACCAGTTGCCTTCACACCAAATTTGTACAGCATGCACCAGACACTTCAGACTTACCTGACAATAGTGTCCCTTTTTTTTACCATTCCCAAGCACACAAAAGAGTAAGAAAAGATTACTCTTTGCAATTATTAGATGCCAAGTAGATTCTTCAAATTGGGGTTATCACGCTCAAATAGGTGTTTATTTTTTATTTATTTTCTATTTTACGTTATTTATAGTCTACCTTTCTCACTGGGACTCAAGGGGGAATTACATGGAGCGAATCAATAAAATAATCCGGATGGGACATTCAGTTAACAATGAAATAAGATTTGGGTTGTAGAACCAGCCAGAAGTGACGCAAAGCAAATTGTTAGCACGACGCATCAAATGAAGCAAAATTACTTAGTAGGATCCAACTTACAGGAAACTGTACACATTAGGATAGACCACAGTGCCTAATAATTTGTCCAACTAACTTGGAAATGTAGGCAGCCGAGATCCAATTTGTCACATATGCTATGGGTATGTCCGCTCATCCTGCTGCCCCGGGTTTAGGATTGATCTGAGAGACAGATATCTAGACTTAACCATTTTAAAAAACGTATGTACTTCTAATACAGCCCATAAGATTCAGTGGCCATTTAGCATTTCAAGATGTTCCCCCGTTCCTTCTTCAAGGGAAGGGGCCAGCTTTTCTTCTAACCGTATCAGCAACAACAAAAAAGCGCCTTTTGTAATTCTAGAGAGGGTTTGTGACAGATGCCAATACGTGAACCGGACACCGCAGAGGAGCCCCTTCAGCCCTTCCCAACGCCGGCCTGCTGTTACACCTGAAGAAATAATTAGAAAGAGAGGTCAGAACACTAATTTGCAACATGCAAGCTTTCCCCGGAGCTGGGGGGGGGGGGCGGTGGTGGGGGTGGGATCACCATCACAAAGGGCTGGAAGGGAACTCTTAATCCAAGCAAAGGGGAGCTGCCCACAATTTTTCACCCCCTTTGCTGGCAGCTCGGGGACGACCTTTGACCCGTTCCCACCAGCTTCTTAAAAGAAGCTACAAGAGTCAGAGGAGGAAAAGAGAATCCCGTCAGGGTACAAAACGTCGAACACGCTCGTCGGGGTACAAAAGTGGTCATTATGCCCGTTCCCTTTCCTTCACGAGCCTTCAAAAAGGCAACAAATTGCGTCGCCGTCTCATCAACATAAATGCCGATGTATTTGGGTCGAGGGATATTTTGCAGGGAGGACCGGAATGATAGTTCCGTACTTTAGGGATATAAGGATGACAACATTTTCTAGCGTATAAACGGACTTGCTAAGGCTGTAAATCGTCAGGAGTCAGTCCCACTGAACTCGGTGGGGCCGCCTTCCGATTAAACACGTGTAGGATTACCTCATATTATTTCCCCAAATACCAAGAAATAGCTAATTTGACATCATGGGAATGTTAGCTGATATGAACAGTACTAAAGCTAATTACCCATGAATTAATTTAGGGACGGAGTTTTAAAGGCTGCCTGTGCGTGTGCGTGTCTGTGTACTTGTTAGAAAACTGGAATTGTCCCTGAAGTATTTCTAATAGGTTTTGATTTTGGCTTTTGCAGTCACACTTCTTCCTAAAGCTGGAAACTTTACTTTAATGATACTGTTCATATGGCCAATTCGGCCCTGAACAGTGTCACTCTGAGACCAAAATAAAAAAAAGGGGGTGGTGGAGGAACTATCTAAATAACCCATAAGGAAATTAGTATTTTTTAATCTTAATTGACTGGGAAAGAAATTTGGCGACTGCCAATGATGGAGGAGGAGGAGGAGGAGGAAGAGGAGGAGGAAGAGGAAGAAGAGTTGGTTTTTATATGCCAACCTTCTCTACCACCTAAGGAAGAATCAAACTGGCTTACAATCACCTTCCCTTCCCCTCCCCACAACAGACACCCTGTGAGGTAGGTGGGGCTGAGAGAGCTCGAAGAGAGCTGTGACTAGCCCAAGGTCACCCAGCTGGCTTCGTGTGTAGGAGTGGGGAAACAAATCGAACGCATGCGTTTCACCTAACGTGCGTTCGATCCTGGCTAAAACAGGGATTAAAGGAGGATAAAGCGACCATGCGTTTTCGCCCTATGTTTACGGGGTGGTTTGTCAGTGCCTCCCCCAGTCATCCCTTTACCCCCAGCAAGCTGGGTACTCATTTTACCGACCTCGGGAGGATGGAAGGCTGAGTCAACCTTGAGCTGGCTACCTGAAAGCAACTTCCGCCGGGATTGAACTCAGGTCGTGAGCAGAGCTTGGACTGTAGTACTGCAGCTTTTCCTAACGGGAAAAGAGATTTTTCCCATCAACATATTCTAACTCTATGTGCCACCACTGATATTTAAAGGTAAAGGTAGTCCCTCTTCAGCCTCCTCTTCAGAGGGTAGTCCTGTTGGTCTGCCGTAGAACAGCTGGGTTCAAGTCCAGCAGCACCTTAGGTCATCTATGCATGGGCACTTGGACTCACGTTCGGCCCCGGTCTGACTCGGTTGTTCCTTGGAGCTCTGCACGAGTTCTCCATCCATTCGAAATTTCACTGCCAGCCCTCACAATGTCCAGGTCTTCCCATTCCTCTGTTAATCCGCCTTTTCCCTCTAACCTGAGCTCAACCCATCTGAAATCTCCATTCAGATGGCAAAACCGGGCCACAAAAAGATTGACTTCTCTCACAGCCAGTCACAAAGCAGCGTGCAAAGAGGTGGAGATTCAAATGCTTCCTGCTTCCTCGGAGCTCTTTCTGAGCAAAAGTAATTTTAAAACTGAGGTTTGGATTCCCCCTCCTTTCTTTCAGATTGCTCCGTTTTTTGTTTATTGTTCTTAAAATGCTTTTTATGCGGCAATTGGATTTTTGGGGGGGGGGATCTTCTCTCACAGTGAGCACTGCAATTACAAAGCAGCATTTAAAGGGGCGGGGACTTGATTTGAGCTTGGAGGCTGCTGGTGCAGAGATTCCCAACAGGAAAGTGTGGGTCCAGCCAGCAACGAACCTCAGGCAAAACTCCCATGCATAAATGACCCTAGTCTGCAAGGTGTCACTGCACTCCAATCTAGTTCCAATAACGACACCTATAATGTATGAAATAAAATCATAAAAAGTAAAGCCAAGTCATCACGAACCATAAAAAGCTCTTCCCAACCATAAAAAAACCCATCAATACAGAGAACCTTAAAAACCATCCACAAAATTTTGGTCACAATTACGTTCTATAATTCAGAAGATTTTGAAGGTTAATAGACAAATGAAACCAGAAATGTATATTTTGGGTTTTATGGATAGTCAGTTGGAAAAAATATGGATGTTTGCTATTATATATGATTTCAGCAGCAAGAATATTATATGCACAAAAATGGAAACATCCGTATATACCTACAATGGAAGAATGGCAATAGAAGATGTTAGAATTAGCGGAAATGGCCAAACTGACTGCTTTGATTAGAGAAAATAACTTATCTAAGTTTGTAGAAAATTGGAAACCATTTATGGACTTTTTGCGTAATACGGAAAAGGACGAATTGATGATTTGTGGGTTTGAAGAGTAGAAGAATAAGAATGTAGGTATGATAGAGAAAAGTTTGATTTTTTAGTTGTAAGAATAATGTAAAAAATAATTCTGTGTATGTAGCTAGAGAACAGGTTGTAATTTCTTAATTGGATTTATATTCAATACAAACAAAAACGGAAGTAAATTTTTTATACATATATTACAAGCATTGTTGTCTTGTTACTGGATTTTGAATAGGGACATGGGAGCAAGCATGCTCATGTGCTGG
Source organism: Euleptes europaea (assembly GCF_029931775.1). Classification (NCBI taxonomy): domain Eukaryota; kingdom Metazoa; phylum Chordata; class Lepidosauria; order Squamata; family Sphaerodactylidae; genus Euleptes; species Euleptes europaea. The sequence goes on from NC_079326.1 coordinate 50,919,859, forward strand.
TCTTATTTTAAATTTTGAATTACATTTTTTTTAAAAAGCGCTAACCAATTCTTGATACCTGGATTAGAAAACAAAAACGAAAAACTTTTCCTCCAGCGACAGAAAAGCTAACCAGTTATATGCCAAGAGAACGGTCAAGGGGAGGGAATTTCATCGGCCAGGTTCCACAGTAGAGAAGGGCCACCCTTTCACGGCTACCTGCCCCGCTTCTTAAAGTTCAACAATCAGCACAGGGCCTCCTTCAGATCCTTGGAAATAAATCACCACATTTCTGGGTATTGCCTTGGGAATGGATGTAGCTGTTCCCACGTTACACACTACATTAACCACAAGCCCCAGCATTTGTGAGGGAGCCCATTAAAAACAGTAATACGAGAAACTGATTTCAGATTCACTGGTCAACTCTCATTTTTCCTTGCTTCTGCAATTGTTTTTCCCTGCAGGGTGTCTGTATGGTCCAAATTGTCCTCAATGTGCAGAATACTATTACTTACCCTACTAAAGGGTAACCGCTTACTACCTGCATACTGAGTCTCCCATTTGTGCTGAGAACTGTAGCATAAGAACAGAGTCCTCCACAGGTCCAGATTATTTTTTTAACTGTTGTAATGACTGGAACCATTACAGATATATTTATGTGCTGCTTACTACATTCATAGTCTGCTTTTCTCACCCAAAGTGAATTGTACACTTTAAGTCATAGAATCATCGAATCATAGAGTTGGAAGGGACCACCAGGGTCATCTAGTCCAACCCCCAGCACAATGCAGGAAATTGAACACATGAACACATGAAGCTGCCTTATACTGAACCAGACCCTCGGTCCATCAAATTCACAACTACCTCCCCACACACACACCCAGTGACCCCCACTACATGCCCAGAAGATGCCCAAGATGGACCAAGGGTCTGATTCAGTATAAGGCGGCTTCATGTGTGAAGCATGGGATTGTTTTCCTATTGAAAACAGTGGATACAAGTCTAACCACTACAGCACAACACACAATTAAAAAAAAGAGAGAGAGAGATTGTGTGTATGCTTGGGAGAGAGAAGTAATCTACTTGGGATTTAGCCCCAGCAATAATTATAGGGATTGGATAAAGGGAAAATCTTGTTTGATCAGCATCTGATTCTGGGTGTTTAATTTGTTATTACTCTATGGATTAAAAAGGTAAAGGTCCCCTGTGCAAGCACCGGGTCATTCCTGACCCATGGGGTGATGTCACATCCCGACGTTTACTAGGCAGACTTTGTTTATGGGGTGGTTTGCCAGTGCCTTCCCCAGTCATCTTCCCTTTACCCCCAGCAAGCTGGGTCCTCATTTTACCGACCTCGGGAGGATGGAAGGCTGAGTCAACCTTGAGCCGGCTACCTGAAACCGACTTCCGTTGGGATCGAACGCAGGCCGTGAGCAGAGCTTGGACTGCAGTACTGCAGCTTACCACTCTGCACCTCGGGGCTCATCTACTCTATGGATTACTGGGTGCATATTACAACAAACATAAAGGTCATTTTGCTGGCTGATAGGGTAACAACTGTGGACTTCACAATTTTCTCTTAGTACGGTGGTTCTCTTCAAGTTGCCTTGTTTTTATTCCTTTCATGTTGCAGTATGTATTTATGAATATGTATTTATAGATTCTTGTTAAAAATATCTCTCCCTTAAGAATCAGTTTTTTCCAGAATTTCAATAGCTGGAAGATACTGCACCCTCTGCTCAGGGAATGTTGTGATAAATTTATATGTATTTTTTCTATCACGTAGCCCTGTAAAAAAATAGTCCAGCTTCGAGTTCTCTTTTCTCATCCCCTTTCTAAAAATATTATTCAGCACAAGCACTTTGGTATGGAAAGTGAATGGACTGAAGTTGATCAATTTAGTCAAACTAGAACAAATCAATGAACCACCCAAGAATCTAATGCTCTCAGTATTCTGACTGATTGCTCCACAACATCAAACAGTATGGAAAAATATTTTCAAGGTAAGGCCTCTGTATTTGGAAACTGGCTCCTAAGGCAGAAAGATACAGTTTTTCTTGGCCTACCTTTTGAAAATAAAAGGCTACACTTTGCATTCTCAATAGGATCAGGTTCATGCATAGCTCATGGACGTTTTTCTTGAAAAACATTGGATTCGCCATGGTTTTCTTAACAAGATGGGTGTGCAGGAATGTCTTAACTACCAGCTCTTTGAACTGTAGGGAACCCTGGGCCATAAGTGGCTAAGTCTTCCGCAGGCCCATGTTGCTACCCTTCACAGTTCTTTTTCCTGTTCTTGGGGTGAGAACTCAACTTCTTAACAATGCAGAGTATTTGAAAACTTTTGGGGAGGAGTGACTATGTGTGGGGGCAATTTGGAGCTGAGAAATGGCAGGAAAAGGGCATGGTGTAGTGGTTAAGAGTGGTGGTTTGGAGTGGTGGACTTTAATCTGGAGAACCAGGTTTGATTGCCCACTCCTCCACATGAGCGGCGGATGCTAATCTGGTGAACTGGGTTGGTTTCCCCACTCCTACACATGAAGCCAGGTGGGTAACCTTGGGCTACTTACATTTCTCTTAGAGCTCTCTCAGCCCCACCTACCTCACAGGGCATCTGTTGTGGGGAGGGGAAGGGAAGGTGATTATAAGCCGGTTTGATTCTCCCTTAAGCGGTAGTGAAAGTCGGCATATAAAAACCAACTCCTCTTCCTCCTCCTCCTCCTCCTCCTCCTCCTCTTCTTCTTCTTCTTCCTCCCCAATTTCCATCTCTTATCACTGAGAGGGATGAAACATAGCCTCTGTCTTACACAGTGGTAAGCAAAGTGTTTGCCTCTGCCAAAGAATTAAACAGTTGACACAAATGCAGGACCCGCACTTATTTAGAAGAATAAAGTATAAATATGGTATACAGAAATGTCTGTTGGGATTGTCTTGTATGGCAGGAAGATGGGATAATTGTTTTGGTTGGGTGACGACTCTGTCAGGCACAAATCTGTGGCGCCGCTGTCTCCCCTTGCTGCTCCTCTCAACTCCTGCTGTCAGGGTCAGTAGAGATCTTAATAAATATCTGCTTCTACATCCCTCTCTGAAAGATATTTCAATTGATTGTGATTGGCTAGTAGCCATGTCACAACTGGAGAGTTGACAGCCGATATTTTCATATAAATTTGAACTATTGGCTCTAGGGTTGCCAACTTCCAGGTACTAGCTGGAGATCTCCTGCTATTACAACTGATCTCCAGCCAATAGAGATCAGTTCACCTGGAGAAAATGGACGCTTTAGCAATTGGACTCTATGGCATTGAAGTCCCTCCCCTCCCAAACCCCACCCTCCTCAGGCTCCACCCCAAAAACCTCCCGCTGGTGGATGAAAAGGGACCTGGCAACCCTAGTTATAAGGTAGTGTGTGTTTGAGAAGAGTGAAAATGCCTAGGGTCCAGACTGAATTCACCAAGTAAAAAACAACTTCACCACTACTTTGAATATTGTATTATCCGTCACTCAAAAACTTCAAAACACTGGCTAAAATTAACAGAGGTTTTTACTGCTTTCTGAAATCCATTGTGTCAGAACCCTGCTTTTTCTTCCAGGCGTGTTAGGCATTTGTGAATCCCTCTAGACGCAAAAGGAAATATACAATGTCTTGATACAGCAGCAGACCAGACGCAAGAAGTTTCTAGTTGTCATTTTGGAAAATGTTTGCTTTTATATAATTCAGCTGCGACTTGTTTTATGTACTGATCTGAGCAGTTCTGAGCTCAAGTCAGAGATCCCGGATTTACTCTGCAGTTAGAAAGCACACCTACATTTCTTTGTGGTAGCAAGTCTTCTGTTTCCTAGCTGCAGCAGAGAATGCCCGGGAGTGACTTTAAATGCACACACCGTCTAAAACAATCTCAACAAAGAGCTCAATCAGTTCACTACTAGCGGGAAGGATTTACTGCCATGTGCGCGCGGATCTATACCGTGCTTTTTAGACCCGTCGCTTTGCAAGGGCCGGGGAGTTTGGAAAACACAGTCCTGTTGTTTAAAACTGAAGTAATGAGATTAATATATGCAGTGCAGGAGAAGAAAGCAAAGGGGGAACGGAGGGGCCAGAGAGAGAGAGAGAGATTGAGAAGGAAACCAGCTCTTTCCCTGTTAAATATTTACCGTTTGTGCCCTGCTTGGGCTCTTGCCTTTGGGTAACTCTAGAGATGGCTGGGCCTTGAGAGTAGGATGTGTGTGTTAATGTATTCCTCCCCTCCGAACCCACCTTGCATGGGAAAAGGCAACGGTAACAAAAAGCGGACTGTTCCTCATTCATGAATATTAATCGGTCAACTCCCCCCCCCCGGTATTTTAAATCTGAAGCTAAAACCCTCTCTCTCTCCAGCACCCCCCCTCAAGCGGACCCCGAGGAGGAAAAGCTTGGAAGTCCTGGGAAAGCCCCGCACCGAGGCTGTGCCCGGCCGCCAGCCCTTCCAAGCAGTGACATATAAAACTCCCAGGTCAGGGGGCAGAGAAAGAGGAGGAACCCCGCTTTGTTGCCGCAGTGTGTTGCTGAAAGCTCAACCTTTATGGAACATTCTGGGCTGCATTTTTGGCTATTTAACCTTGAAAACAAAAGGCTTATTTATTCCCCCCCCCCATCTCTTTCTCCTCTCTCTCTCTCTCACACACCCTCCCCTTCATCGTCTTTTTTTTGGTTGTTTGTCCCAAGTTGACAGCGGTGACATATGAAGGGAACCTCCTTGTCTAAGGCTCAGGCCAGGGGAGGCAACGTTAGGTGCTTTTTTATGGGTGGGGGGGGGCAGAGATATTGCACACAGTCAAGGTGGGTGGACATGAAGCTACTGCTGAGGGGTTCCTCAGAAAGGTCGCCAGGTCCCTCTTTGCCACCGGTGGGAGGTTTTTTGGGCGGAGCCTGAGGAGGGCGGGGTTTGGGGAGGGGAGGGACCTCAATGCCATAGAGCCCAATGGCCAAAGCAGCCATTTTCTCCAGGTGCACTGATCTCTATTGGCTGGAGGTCAGTTGTATCAGCAGGAGATCTCCAGGAAGTACCTGGAGGTTGGCAACCCTATATCCAGGTGAACTGATCTCTATCGGCTGGAGATCAGTTGTAATAGCAGCTCTCCAGCTACTACCTGGAGGTTGGCAACCCTGTTCCTCAAACTTAAAAAGAAATATGAAAGCAGTAAAGACTGCCCTTTTCTAACAGAAGGATGGATCCCGCCAAGGGACCTGGCAACCTCTGGATGAAACCAACGCTTTCACTGTTAAAAACAGCTTCTTCAGCCAAAAACCTCACAGTATACTTATCTAAATTTCCAATAAAATACAATGCAATAAATACGGAGGACGCTCCCAGCTCCATCTTGCTTCAGCTTCAACTACGCTTCAAAATTTTCATCTGTAAAAAGAAAAAGACTTTACATAACAATAAGTTCTTGTACTTACCTTGTAAAGTTGCTGTCAACCGAGATTGACTTTGTTTGGGTAGCTTTCCGCTACTATAAGTTCACTATTGTGTCGCTTGTTGTAACCTTGTATGTTTTTGCACATGTAAATAATAACATCACCAATGTGCATATATCGCAAGAGCCGGTTACTATTTATTTGCACAGCTTGACTACTTAGTTTTCGGTGCTTCTTTTTGTTAATCTCCAGGTACTAGCTGGAGATCTCCTGCTATTACAACTGATCTCCAGATGATAGAGATCCGTTCACCTGGAGAAAATGGCCGCTTTGGAAATTGGACTCTATGGCATTGAAGTCCCTCCCCTCCCCAAACTCCACCCTCCTCAGGCTCTGCCCCAAAAACCTCCCGCCGGAGGCAAAGAGGGACCTGGCAACCGTACTCTTCAGGCTCCATCCCCAAAACCTCCCGCCAGGGGTGAAGAGGGATCTGGCAACCCTACTCGGTGGGGTGGGCCAAGAGGCTCCTGAGCTCACCTCCACGCACCATTGCCGCGCCCCCATTTTCAAATGAGCCAATCAGGCTTAGCTGGGGCTTGGGGGCGGGGCTTGCTGTGCCCCGGACCTGGGTGCTTCCACTGAGGTCCTGCAGCGTAATATAAAAGGAGGCCTCTCGCTGCCCGGACGGCATTCAGCTTCGGATTACTTTGGGAAGAAAAGAACCACCAGCTCCTGGAAGGGAGAGAAGGGGAAATATATATATAAATAGGTTTCTGAGTTTCTATCGGAAACAAGGAATTAACGACTGGTCTGGGAATGGAGAGGAGAAGAGGCAAAGAGTCCAGCCCAATGTGGTGCATCCTGATTTAAAACTCTGAGCATGCACTAGCGGGGAGGAGCAGGCGGGAGAAAGCCAAGCCTGTGCTTTTGGTCTGAGGACGGGGCTCCTGACCCTGCGTTCCCAGGAAAACAGATGACAGCCGTGACGTCACGTCTGCAGGGAAACCGAACAGAACCAACTGGCCCTTTGAACTAAATATAGCATGGACAGAAATCACATGGAGGCTTGTCAAGTATTCGGAAGCTTATTAGAGGCAAAGATCCCCCCACCCCACCCCCGCTGCACAAAAGCAAAAGTTACTTGTGTTCTGTACGGTGCAACGGAGAACAAAGGGCTTCCTACGACAATTTTGAAATCTTAAACAAGCTTAAACAAAAAAGCCAACCTATTGCCATCCATAAAAGTTGTTGGGTTTGAGAAACAAAAAATGGATTTGTGGAAGACGGACGTGGAAACGTATACGTCTTCCGTGTTTGTGTGGAAGGCTGGCAAAAGGAGAACCGATCGAGTGGTCTTTTTCTGTTACTCAGACAGTAATAGTTTTTACCGGATCTTGCTGGAAAGATCCGGGTCATACATTTTATGTTATGGAAGAAAATAAAATAGTTTTTGGGGAACAGGAGCGTGCTTGAGAGAAGGAGTCAGTCAAATAGATCCTCTTTCTTATATTACTGCTGGATAGGGTTGCCAGTTTTTATTTTATTTTATAAATATTAGCCCGCTTGGCAGGCAAGGGGACAGATCTCAGCATGAATGCAGAAGAGTCAGAACCGAGCAGGCCCATGGCATGAGGCAAACATCAAAAGGATCCGGATGGTTTTACAGTACGGTTGCCAACCTCCAGGTACTAACTGGAGATCTCCTGCTATTACAACTGATCTCCAGCCAATAGAGATCAGTTCACCTGGATAAAATGGCCGCTTTGGCAATTGGACTCTATGGCATTGAGGTCCCTCCCCAAACCCCGCCCTCCTCAGGCTCCGCCCCAAAAACCTTCTGCCTCTGGTGAAGAGGGACCTGGCAACCCTATTTTACAGATTGGGTGGGAAATTAATGTCCAGTAGACAATACTAAAGGATTATAGCAGAGGCCGATTGGTGATCTGATCTTTAACTCTAGGCCTTGGTAACTGACCATATAAACACAGAGATCAGTTCAGACCGCCTTAGGAGGAAACAATGCGCAACTGACAGTCTCACTTAGGACGCATTTCCCCGGCTTGACGGTCCCATATCAACAATACTGTTACAATTCGTCTTTAGTTGCTGCCGGTTATATCAATAGCATATTGAGCTGACAAAGCCCTTTGAAACGTGGATGTATGACTAGCCACACGTTCTCCAGCTTCTACTTTCTCGGACCTTGCCTTCGGGCTCCTTACGGACTGAGCATACCCACCTCCGGATTTTTTCCTTTCTAGAATTTTCCAACTCCTATGGTGGGGGGCTGCTGTATATCAAGACCAAGCGTCTTCATTTATTGTGCATGTCATTCCAGGCAGTGTGCCTTGTTTATTTTTGTGTTAGTGCTTCACTGTGGTATTCATGCTTTCCATTATATGGCATGAAGTTAATGCTTGTTAATCCCATTACTGGGAGTTGTATAATTTTTTACCATTTGGTTTATTTCTGTTCCACTGTTGGCATGAAGTTAATGCTTTATATTATACGGCATGAAGTCAATGCTTGTTATTAAACTGTTTATTATATAATACATTTTTATTGTTCCTGAGCCCTCGTGCTGCTAACCTCCAGGTGGTGGCTGGCGATCTCCTGCTATTACAACTGATCTCCAGACAACAGAGACCAGTTCCCCTGGAGAAAATGACAGCTTTGGCAATTGGACTCTAGGGCATTGAAGTCCCTCCCCTCTCCAACCCCCCCACTCAGGGTCCTCTCCCAAAATCTCCAGGTATTTCCCTACCCGGAGCTGACAACCCTATAGTCAAGATTGAAAACCTAACTTTGCTATAACCACAGTTTAATGTAAGGTCTAAATTGTGTCACTGAAACAAACTGGGGTTTGTTTCATGCCTACAGATAGGGTTGCACGCTCCAGGTTGGAAAATACCGGGACATTTTGGCAGTGGAATCCAAGGATGGTGGGATTTGGGGAGCGGTGGGACTTCAGTGGGGTATAACGCCATGGAGTCCACCTTCCAAAGCAGCCATTTTCTCCAGGTGAACAGATTCCTGTCGCCTGGAGATAAGATGTAATCCCAGGAGACCTCCAGACACCACCTGGTGGTTGGCAACCCTACCCACAGAGCAAGGTTCTGAACCATGGGTTAGCAAGAAACACCACCGAATTTGCTGAAGTAACAAAACCCAGATGTCAGCACAACTTGTGGTTGGATCAAAGACTTCTTAACCAGAATGTGTTTCATCTCTGCTCAGCACAGGAGGAGAAGGAATTTGGGGGGTGAGGGTGGAGAGTGAGAACAGAAGCTTGAGAAGAAAACAATTCATTCATGTCATGAGCAAACTATAGTTTTTTTGTGACATCTGAATACAGCCTGATAGTTTTTGGACTGCTCTCTGAATTGGAAAAAGGATGCAGTTTTTATCTCTGTTTGGAATGTGTAAGCTGTATACAATGGTTCTAACACATTTACAGAATGAAGAGCATAGACATACCGACGTAGAGGATGAAAAGGTTTTTCATTCTAGGGAAATTCATTTCCTATCCATGTTGTCTGGAGAAATTCACTTTCTCGCTGCTCACCTGCCCTACAGATAAACAGAATAATTACATTTCCTCCCCAGAGCTGTTCATCCATTTCACAAGTGGTCTGCACCAGTAGTATCTTTTGACCATTCTTTAATTCTTTCAAACGGAGAAAAACTAAAATGGCCAAGTAGTCAGATGTTTAATGCCATATGAAAGACAGAGCAATATATAGGGTTGCCAACCTCCAGGTAGTAGCTGGAGATCTCCTGCTATTACAACTGATCTCCAGCTGATAGAGATCAGGGAGGGACTTCAATGTCATAGAGTCCAGTGGCCAAAGCGACCATTTTCTCCAGGGGAACTGGACTCTATCGGCTGGAGATGAGTTGTAATAGCAGGAAATATCCAGCTAGTACCTGGAGGTTGGCAACCCTAACCTTAGGCCTTGGCGTGACTTAATATAGCCCTGATTTTAAGCTTCTGTTTTCCTTCTCCTGTACCCTTCTGGTATCTCCATTTCTGAGGTATGCCTTGTTATCCTCCCAAATTACATCAGATTTTTAATATTTGCCAGTCATTTGTTACAGAACAATATCTGCTATTTGGTAGACCATGGAGTTTCCTTTTATTAGTCCTGTAATGCAACTTCCCTTGATATTTAATCTGGACAATTTGAAATAGCTGAAATAGTTCTCCCTTGCGATACTTGCCTAAACAAACTAGACTCACTTTGTGGGAAAATAGAATCCTTTCCTTTGCAAACACGTACTTCTGATAAAACACACAGCTATATTTTTAAATCATATCATTTAGGGCTCACTGGAGCCAAATGTAAATGCTTTCAGGTTCAGTCAGTTTCACAGCGATAGGAAGAAAATACCTCTATTAGAACCAACAAAAAAATCACAAAGTCATGGCCAAGCTTTGAAATTAGCCAGAATTCTTATTCAGATCAGAAGTTAATCCCAACAAAAATCTTTTTTGGGGGAGGGGATAAAAAGTATGGGTTACCGTCATGCACACAATCTGACCCCCCCCACCTTCACAGCTTCCTTTAGTTGGAATAAGAACTCTGAATAGGGTTGCCACGTTCCTCTTCGCCATCGGTGGGAGTTTTTTGGGGTGGAGCCTGAGGAAGGCGGGGTTTGGGGAGGGGAGGGACTTCAATGCCATAGAGTCCAATTGCCAAAGCGGGCATTTTCTCCAGGTGAACTGATCTCTATTGGCTGGAGATCAGTTATAACAGCAGGAGATCTCCAGCTAGTACCTGGAGTCTGGCAACCCTAACTCTGAAACTCACTACTGTTGTGATTTTCTCCAGAGGTTCCCAAACTTTCTGAGTCATGGAGCACTTTTCAAGAGAGAAATTCGTCACGGAGCACTAATTTTCACCTAGCACCTATACACTAAACCGAATGACGGTAGTATTGTTCTTTCCAGTCTCTTCATGGAGCACTAGGAGATGTTTCGCGGAGCACCAAGTGCTCCACGGAGCACAGTTTGGGAAACTCTGTTCTAAGTAGGGTTGCTAGCTCCAGATTGGGAAAACCTGGAGATTTGGGGGCGAAGCCTGAGAAGGGCGGGGTTCGGAGAGGGTAGGGACTTCAATGCCATAGAGTCCAATTGCCAAAGTGGCCATTTTCTCCAGGGGAACCGATCTCTATCAGCTGGAGATCAGTTGTAACAGCGGGAGATCTCCAGCCCCCACCTGGAGGTTGGCAATGACAACCCTAGTTCTAAGCAGTAATAGCAAAGAGTTGGTGCTGGATTTTCCCTAATGGGCTGATATGGCTACCTGCAATTCCATTGCTAATACATGTTCTTTGCCTATGGTAGGCGGGCTCAGGGCTGAAAATCCTTACTTTCCCCCCTTGGTTTATTCTTCCTTTTTAAAGTCTGTGATGCTAGATATACAAAATATGTCATTTTAATGCTTCTGAATTAATTACATAATTAAAAAAAACACTTGATTGGACCACGGCCTCCAGAGGTCTAATACTGCAAAGGATCATGGTTCTGAGGAATTGATTTCTGTGGCTTTGGATCACAGCTAATTCTTGCCCTCTCTTTCGCTCTCTGAGTCGCAAGACATTGATCTACTTCTATATATTAGGCCACGTCCACACAAATAACACACACACATTTATATATAAAAATGTATATATACAGTGCCACATTATAGCTTATTTACATTTTTACAGTAATTTGCAAGCATTCTGTTTCCAAGCGACATGATCTTCTCTCTCTGTGTGCGAGTGATCTCTCCCATTGAAATGCAAACCCCTTTAGGATGGAATGCATTGTTGGTTCACCAGGGCAAATCGCCCATAGACAGCCATTTGTAGTCAAGAACAATGTTTGTTTGAACAGTATTCAGGGGAATCTGGGGAGCAGAACCTCCAGGGATTTAAAAAAATACACATTAGAAGTAGGCTTTGTGGTTGTGGCAATTTCCTATCCTTCCTCCCCCACTCTAAAACTAGGGTAGCCCTGTGAGTCTGCACTACAACAGCTGGATGGGAGTCCAGGAGCTCCTTAGACACCAAAAATATTTTTGGGGTATACGCTTTCGAGCGTCAAAGCTCCCTCTTTGAGCTTTGACTCTAGAAATCTTATACCCCCCAAAATCTTGTTCGTCTCTAAGGTGCTGTTGGACTTGAATGTTGCGTTTCTAAAATGTTGTGGAATTCTAAGGCACCAAGTATCAATTTAGCACAAATATATCCAGTGTTTGATGTATTGTGCAACGAAGCCTGAAGACGAATTCTCTGTGACCTGAAATTGTGCGTCTAGCGTGGTAAACACCCCGGAGGCGAGGGTTGCCAACCTTCAGGTGGGGCCTGGACCTCTCCTGGAATTACAACTGATCTCCAGACTACAGGGATTTAGTTCCTCTGCTGGAAATGGCTGCTTTGGAGGATGTAGGGTTGCCAGCCTCCAAGTGGTGGCTGGAGATCTCCCACTATTACAACTGATCTCCAGGCGACAGAGCTCAGTTCCCCTGGAGAAAATGGCTGCTTGGAAGGTGGACTTTACCCCATTGAAGTCCCTCCTCAAACCCTGCCTTTCTCAGACGCCACCCCAAAAATCTCCAGGTATTTCCCCATTTGGAGCTGGCGAGCCTAGGAGGGTGGCATCATACCCTGTGTGACATCATATCCTGCTGTGGTCCCTCCCCTAACCCCACTCTGCCCAGGCTCCATCCCCCAAACTCCAGGAATTTCCATCCCCGGAGTCAGCAACACAACCATTGGAGCAAACAATATTTCCTCTCTTCCCTATGCAATTATGATCAGACCGGAAGCAAGTGGGATATGAGAAGTATTTTGCAAGGCAACCAGGAGGCCTGGCTCCAGGTCTGGGGAGCAAACCCCCCATATTGCCCCTCCCAGGAAAATGACTGCCTTGGCAATTGGACTCTATGACATTGAAGTCCCTCCCCTCCACAAACCCTGCCCTCCTCAGGCTCCGCCTTCCCCAAACCCCGCCGGTGGCAAAGAGGGACCTGGCAACCCCAGCCTGAATGGATGTACTGCCAGAGTAACGCTGTGAGCAAGTCCCACGAGGCACACACCGAACAAGGGGTGGGGGGAACTGCCATGTTTTGTGTCTCACAGGCGGCTGTGCAGCGGTGAACGCAGCAGAGCATCCTGGGACAACAACCGCAGCAAATGCTTCCAAGGAAGCCTTGCTGGGAGAAATTGTGGGGTGGGGTGCCGACAGCAACCAAGCCACCCCAGGCAAGAAGCAAAGATGCCTCTTCCTGTATTGCAATTACTGCAATCACTGACCATTAACACAATTTGGCCATTAAGTCTGGAACCTTCTACTCAGATCTTCCCATTGTCCCCAAAGCTCCTTCCCAATACACGACTCACCTTAACACCTCCAGGTTTTGTCATCCTGAATTATAATTCAATCAAAAACTGCCCTTCCTGGTGCCGTTTAGTCAGTTCTATAGTTTTCTCCAGATTACTCTCAAGTATTCCTTTATCCTCTGTCGCAATCTTTTGTTTCCTGAAAAGAACCCATTTTGAGTGTGTGTGTGGTGTGTGTGTGTGTGTGTAAGTGCCCTCAAGTCACTTCCAACTGATGGCGACCCTATGAATCAATTCCTCCGAAACTTCCTATCTTTAACAGCCTTGCTCAGGTCTTGCAAACTGAGGGCCGTGGCTTCCATCCATCTCCTGTTGGGTCTTCCTCTTTTCCTGCTGCCTTCAACTTTTCCTAGAATTATGGTCTTTTCCAGTGACTCTGGTCTTCTCATAACGTGACCAAAGTACAATAGCCTCAGTTTGGTCATTTTAGCTTCTAACTAACCTGACTTTAATGCCAGGAAAGTGTGGCTCATCCTGAACTGCAGACTCCCAACACACACTGGATCCCTCCCTCTTCCATCTTGCTCTCCCGCTGATCTATCCCCCCTGTTTCCCTACCACTATTCCCCATTTTCCATACCTTTAGCTCAAAGATTAACTCCTCCAGATTGGAGTAGCTCTGCTGAGTGTTTCTTAGTTGCTGCTATATTAATTGGGGTGAGGAATGTGTCTGTGCTTTGGTTTAGTACTGCTGATAGGAAGAAAGTAGATCCCTTTGAAATGTGGTGTTGGAGGAGAGTGTTACGGATACCGTGGACTGCCAAAAAACAAATCAGTGGGTTATAGATCAAATCAAGCCTGAACTGACCCCTGAAGCTACAGTGACTAAACTGAGGCTGTCATTCTTTGGTCACATTACGCGAAGACAAGAGTCACTAGAAAAGACAATCGTGCTAGGAAAAGTTGAAGGAAAAGAGGAAGACCCAACAAGAGATGGATTGACTCTATAAAGGAAGCTACAGCCTTCAATTTGCAAGACTTGAGCAAGGCTGTTAAAGATAGGACGTTTTGGAGGACATTGATTCATAGGGTCGCCATGAGTTGGAAGTGACTTGATGGCACTTAAAACACAGTATTTGCTTAGGATAAGTCACGCCCTCCCCAAATCCCTCAATAAATCCCCAAATTTGTACCAAATCCCTCAATAAACTCTGTATTCCTTTTAAATCAGGTCTCTGTTATCCTTTTCCTATTAAAAACTTGCTACTCACAGCAACCTCCTTAGGTAAAAGATCCTGGTTTGCTCCGCCCTGCACAAACACCCAAACTAATTCCCTATGTTAATCTGAATGCACGTTCACGTGTTTGTGGGGATGCGGTAACAACTGTTGTAAGGAGAACAATACAAATAGGGGTGAGGTGTTTGTTACATTAGGAGGTGTCACCTGTCAAGTGGTGACAGATATTGCCACCAGAGGTAATTTGTGCTCGAGGCTGATTATAAAATAAAACGTGTTGATTTCAGAGCTAGGTTGAAGGAAGGAGCCTTTTTTTCACAGCACATCAAGCTATTTATTTTCTCCCTTGCTTCATTTATAGTCTACCCTTCCCACCAGAGAGAGTACACAATTAATACAATACAATATGAACAGTATAAAACTAACAGGGACTGAAAGCGGATTGCAAAATTAGAGAGCGACCCACTAGCAACAGCACCATACACCCCGTTCAGATGTCACCACACATTCCTTGATCGAAGGGAGTGTGGAAGAGCTCTCCCACCTGCCCTGCCCTTCCCATTCCAACCCAAAATATAACCAAAAATTCTGCTCCCTCAGGACGGGGTCCTCAAAGACAAGGTTGCCAACTCCAGCTCGCAAAATTCCTGAAGACTTTGGAGCTTGGAGACAGGAGGGAACTCAGCAGGAATATGATTTCATAGTGTCTGTTGTCCAAAGCTGCTGTTTCCTCTGGGGGAGGTGCTCTCTGTAGTCTGGAAATCAGTTGTAACTCCTGGAGCAATCCTGGCACCACCTTGAGGTTGGCAATCCTACCTACGAGGACGGTGTCGGGAGTTCTGCAGAAGGCGTGGGGAATGACTGAAAAATAGGGTTGCCAACCTTCAGGTACTAGCTGGCGATCTCCTGCTATTACACCTGATCTCCAGCCAATAAAGATCAGTTCACCTGGAGACAATGGCCGCTGTGGCAATTGGACTCTATGGCATTGAAGTCCCTCCCCTCCCCAAACCCCGCCCTCCTCAGGCTCTGCCCCAAAAACCTCCCACCGCTGGCGAAGAGGGACCTGGCAACCCTACATCCAGCTATGCACTTTGGTGACTTGCTCCAGTGGGAGACATTTAAGCACACGTTTATCAAGCCTACTGAAATCACTGAGGGCTCAGTGTTCTTCGTTTGGAGTGTTTACAGAGCCCGAAATCCACAGTGTGTCTTTGCAACCTTTTTTTTGGGGGGGGGGGCGAGTAGGCATGCCATAGTGACAAGTGATAAGAAATTTATTCAGCCGCCCTAAATGTGCCATGAACGTCAGAGACAAGGTAGGTGATAGATTTTAAATAAACAAATCCTATGATATTTTTGAGTTTATTTGTGCAAGCACAGTACCTAGAAATTTAGCCCGCACGCAGCCCTTATGCAAGTGGAGGGCGGGGGGACACAGATAGGATTGCCAACTCTGGGTTGGAAAATTCCTGGAGATTTGGGGGCATTGACGGGAGGGTGGGGTTTGGAGAGGAAGCTCACCGGGGATGTGATATTAGGGGTGCCAGCCTCCAGGTGGGACCTGGGGATACCCCAGAATTACAGCTCATCTCCAGAGTACACCTGGAAAAAAATGGATGCTTTGGAGGGTAGACTCTATGGCATTGTCCCCACTGAGGTCCCTGTCCTCCACAGGCTCTACCCCCAAATCTATGGGAGTTTCCCAACCTAGAGCTGGAAATTAGGGTTGCCAGCCTCCAGGTACTAGCTGGAGATCTCCTGCTATGACAGCTGATCTCCAGCCAAAAGAGATCGGTTCACCTGGAGAAAATGGCTGCTTTGGCAATTGGACTCTATGGCATTGAAGTCCCTCCCCTCCCCAAAGCACACCTTCAGGCTTTGCCCCAAAAATCTCCCGTCGGTGGCGAAGAGGGACCAGGCAACCCTACTGGCAACCCAACCCCCCACCCACTACTCGTTGGTGGCCAAGGGGGACCTAGCAACCCAAGACCATAGAGCCTACCCTTCAAAGTGGCCATTTTGTCCAGGTTTTGGTTGTCAAATAGGGTTGCCAACCTCCAGGTACTAGGTGGAGATCTCCTGCTATTCCAACTGATGTCCAGCCAATAAAGATCAGTTCACCTGGAGAAAATGGCAGCTTTGGCAATTGGACTTTATGGCATTGAAGTCCCTCCCCTCTCCAAACCCCGCCCTCCTCAGGCTCCGCCTCCAAAACCTCCTGCCCTTGGCAAAGAGGGTCCTGGCAACCCTTCTGTCACAGCTCAGCAGAGTGTGCCTGCAAGTGATGGGTATAATTGGGAAAGTGGCTGGCTCATTTCCCCATGTGATCCCCATCAGTAAAAACTTGCCCAACCTCTCTTGATGGGAAGGTCCTTCTTCCCCACCCTTCTTGTGTAGGAGTATGGCCCAGCTGTAGTGATAAGAGTCATGCCAAGCAGGAACCTTTTTACTATGCTGTTGCGCTAGTGTTTCTTATCATGTTTTAATAGAATACCCTGGTGCGTGAGGCACAATTCCTGCTCATGAGCTCTTCATCAACCATTATTAGTAGGGTTGCCAACCTCCAGGTAATGGCTGGAGATCTCCCACTCTTACAACTGATCTCCAGGCAATAGAAATAAGTTCCCCTGGAGAAAATGGCCGCTTTGGCAATTGGACTCTATGGCATTAAAGTCCATTTCCTCTCTAAACCCCGCCCTTCTCAGTCTCTACCCCCAAAATCTCCAGGTATTTCCCAACCCGAAGCTGGCAATCTTATCTGGGGCTCTGTTTTCGGCAGTACCGTCATCTGAGGCTATTTGTCCCATTGGCCCAGAATAAGTACAAATGGTGTGCCTCCTACAAACTTTCTTAAAATCAAAAGTCTAGTGTCACCTTAAAGATTAACAATGTTATACCCTACCTTTCTCCCCAATGGGGACTCAAGTTGGCTTACATAAATTCTCCTCTCCTCCATTTTATCCTCACAGCAACCCTGTGAGGTAGTTTGGGTTCAGCATGTGTGATTGGGTTAGGGTTGTGATAGGGTTGCCAGCTTCGGGTTGAGAACCTCTCAGTAGGAACTAGGAGCCTGTTTGGGTCTTGAGCCGTGTCTGGTCTATCACTATTGGGAGGCGGTGTGCCCGAATTGCATAAAAGAATTAATTTTTAAGTACAACTGAAGAAGCCGGGTTGGCGAAACGACAACTTATCTAGAAGTGTCGTCTTTATGATTTTGAACGTCATTTCATGATTTGGAACGTCATCACTTTGTGAGTTGGAACTTTGTTGCCTCTTCCCCGGAGAGAAGTGGGGTAATCAGCACCAAAGGAAGAACGTACTGTGACGGTCTGGTGTGACCTAATTTGATTTGAACTCTTATGCCTATGGTTTGGGAATGAATTGTAATTCCTTTAAATCCCTTTGGAATTTATTGCTTTGGTTGTATCAAGTTTATGTGTATATATTGTATTGAATCTCATATGATTTTGAATTTAGGTCTGAGTACCGAGTCTGTTTGAATGTGAATCTATTATAAATTACCAATTTTGGAGCCACATGCTGTTGTTCTTTAACATATAGTCTTTTTCAGCATAGGTACCTTGTTCTCTGAGACCACCTGGAGGTTGGCAACCCTAGCCCAACGTCGCCTAGCAAGCTTCCATGGCCGAGCGGAGATTCAAACCTGGGTCTCCCAGATCCTGTTCCGATACTCTAACCACTACACCAGGCTAGCCCAGCTCTGATTCACAGAAGTTCATGACGAAATAAACGCCATTAGTCTTTAAGGTGTCACTGGACTTCTGTTTTTATTTGGCTGTGACCGGCTAACATGGCTGCCCCTCTGCGATTCAAAAAACCAGCTGTGGAATTCCCTTTTCGATAGCCTGCTGGTCTCTTGAGTTTATTGGACGCTGGCCAAAAGGGCCCTGCCAGAACACGTCCGGAAGTGTCTGGGGTGGACTTCCCCTTCCCCTTGTGCCTGATCTTTTGGCCCCTGTGAATAAGAAAGGGCCTGAGGGTAGGTGGCCTGAGGGGTTCTGCAGTGTGAATGACTGTCTTTGCCCTTTTGTCAAAAGGATGAGCCTAGCAGCCAACTCCTCTTCACCTGTTGAATTCATCATAACTGGAGACTTCCTGCAATACACTTAAATGGGACTTTGAACTTTGACTTAATCAATTTTTTGCTAATTTTGCAAACAATATCCTCTTTGTGTAGTCACTTTGTATGTGTATTGTTATATCGTCATTATTAATATAAATATTGTTTTCACTTTTGCATAAATTGTTGCTCCTGTACTGAATTCCTTATCTCCATGATATTAGTACAGTGGTGCCTTTTTTTCTTCCAAAAGGATGAGCCTAGCAGCAAAAATGGGAATTAAAAGGGTAATGGTGGGTGATGCAGAAAGGGGAGAGCTCTGCTGAGTGAAATCCACCATCTCCTTTAAAGACAAATTTTCTGTTAGTGATTTACATAATGTTGGGAATTTAGGCAGTAGCCTCTCCAGTAGTGCCACTGCCAGAGACAATTTCTCAGAAATTGGAGGCACTGAGATTTTTCAGATATGAATCTGATTGGTGGCCTGTCGACCCAGATCAACTTGTATACAAGGCTGCCAACCTCCAGGTACTATTTACAAGTAGAACTCGGATTGCAATATGTAGTTAGTCAATGCAGGGCAATCACAATGGCTATTAATCAAAACCAATGATAACAATATTCTTAAAGGTTTAGTTTCTTATTCGTCCTTTGTTCCTTCACAAAGATACAAAATATACATAAACAGTACAACAGAAAATCAAAACAGGCTTCCGGTAATTCTCCTGTTTCATATAAACTTTCATCAGTTGGTAAGTATGATTTCATAAATTATAGTTCATTAATCCTTTGTTTCTTCTTTTTTTCAGATACTTTGCTGAAGAGTTATTGAGGATTGTTCGTGCACAATGGCGATCCCACGTTGTATCTCTAAATAAAATATTTTTTCAAAAGCTATCATTGGAACTCATTATGTAATTATAAAAATATGCAGCACATCCACATAATATGAATATAATTATACTCACAGACTACTTTTCCACGTCTTTCATATATTTAATTCTACCATTCTTATGGTGAGTGTTCTTATATCATGGTGGGATAGAGTAGAGAGAGAGGGTGCGATATTTATTGAAAACGCTCCTATACGGCGTTAAGCAGCAAAACTCACAAAAAGGCAGAGTAGTCGCATGCCGAGTTCAATCCATTGGGGGCCATAGTATTAAACATGGTAATAAAGTGAGCTTCTCTCTGAAGAAGAATCCTATCTATATTTTCCCTATTAAACCGTTTCTTCTTGTATTGCCATAAAGCAAAAAACCGCAAGTCGGTATCATTATGTTTTGCCTGCTTAAAGTGCGCTACGACCGGAGCCTCTAACACGGAGTTCCGTATCCTCGATCGGTGCTCTCCGATCCGTATTTTCAAGGATCGACTCGTTTTGCCTATGTACATCAATTCGCAAGAACATAGGACGGCGTAAATCACGTTTTCTGAGGAACAATCCGTACATGACTTGATTTCAAATTTAAAGCCTGTTTTGACATAAGTAAAACTCTTAACAGGGAGCGCATATGGGCACATCGTACAAGATCCACACCGATAATGGCCCCTCCTAGTAGTTATAATGGGCCGATCAATTCTATCGGTGTGTACAAGTTGATCCTTAAGGGACATGGTTCTTCTGTACCCTAACAGGGGTGGTTCAGAGCAGTCAGGCAAAGTGGCAATCATGTGCCAATGTTTATAAATAATTTTCCGAATGCCACCCACTAAAGGAGTGTACTGAAAAGATGAGGTTATTTTGGATATTGGTCTCTTAGAACGAGTAAACATCTGTTCCCGTACCTGTACATCCACCCGTTTTTTAGCCGAGTCAATCAGAGTTATAGGATACCCCCTTCTCATGAGGGCACGTGGAAAAGTAGTCTGTGAGTATAATTATATTCATATTATGTGGATGTGCTGCATATTTTTATAATTACATAATGAGTTCCAATGATAGCTTTTGAAAAAATATTTTATTTAGAGATACAACGTGGGATCGCCATTGTGCACGAACAATCCTCAATAACTCTTCAGCAAAGTATCTGAAAAAAAGAAGAAACAAAGGATTAATGAACTATAATTTATGAAATCATACTTACCAACTGATGAAAGTTTATATGAAACAGGAGAATTACCGGAAGCCTGTTTTGATTTTCTGTTGTACTGTTTATGTATATTTTGTATCTTTGTGAAGGAACAAAGGACGAATAAGAAACTAAACCTTTAAGAATATTGTTATCATTGGTTTTGATTAATAGCCATTGTGATTGCCCTGCATTGACCAACCTCCAGGTACTAGCTGGAGATCTACTGCTATTACAACTGATCTCCAGCCGATAGAGATCAGTTCACCTGGAAAAAATGGCCGCTTTGGCAATTGGACTCTATGGCATTGAAGTCCCTCCCCTCCCCAAACCCCGCCCTCCTCAGGTTCCGCCCCCAAAAACCTCCTGCCAGTAGCGAAGAAGGGCCTGGCAACCCTATTGTATGCAAAAAGTGAGGCAAACTGAGAAGATATTTTTGTTCAATTAGTTGCCTTGCTAGGGTTGCCAATCTCTAGCTGGTGGCTGGAGATCTCCCGCTATTACAACTCATTTGCAAGCGACAGAGATCACCTGGAAAAAAAAGGCCACTGTGGAAGGCTGACTCTATGGCAGGGGTGTCAAACACAAGGCCCAAGGGGCACATCTGGCCCCTTCAGAGTTCTTATCCTGCCTGCAAGCCAGCTGAGGCCGCCATCCCTCAGTCCCAATCTGGGCTGGCGAGCCTGCTGTGGGCTGCCAGCCGAGGCAGCAACACACACCTGTCCCGATCTGGGCTGGCGAGGCATGGCCCGGCCTGACCAAGTGACATTTATGTCATATCCCGCCCTCGTAACAAATGAGTTCGACACCCCTGCTCTATGGCATTGTACCCCACTGACGTCTCTCCCCTCCCCAACCCCCACCCTCGTCGGGCTCCACCCCCAAAATCTGCACGTAATTCCCAACCCGGAGTTGGCAACCCTATGTCTTGCCCTTATGAGGGCAGAAAGGTGGGGTATACATTTTGTAAAATAAAACAATAGAATTAAAAGATGGGTTTGTGTTAAATTAAGAAATAGTGTTCAGTTCTTCTGGCAACTGGAAGGAGGCCTTTTCCTTTCTACATATTATACTTGAGCACCGAGCATAATTCCTCTGGCCCCAAAAAACCTTTGTAACACATCCCGGTCGACCCCCAATGATCCCATCTCATAAATACAGTATATATGTAGGGAAACCAGTCAACGCAAGAGCTGTGGCTCAGTTTGTAGAGCATCTGCTTGGCATGCAGAAGGTCCCAGGTTCAATCCCCGGCATCTCCAGTTCAAGGGACTCGGCAAGTAGGTAATGTGAAAGACCCCTGCCTGAGACCCTGGAGAGCCGCTGCCGGTCTGAGTAGACAATACTGACTTGGATGGACCAAGGGTCGGATTCAGCATAAGGCAGCTTCATGTGTTCATGTGTTCAAAAAACACCCCATCGCCCATTAGGCAAGCCAGGGTTATAGTTATATTCATTCATTTTCATTCATTCATTCATTCATGTATTTACTTCATTTATACTCCACCTTTCTTCCTAAAGGAGACCCAAAATGGCTTCCATTGTTCTCCTCTCCTCCGTTTTATGCTCCTAACCTACCCCCTGAGGTAGGTTAGGCTGGGAGTGTGTGATTGGCTGCAAGTTACCCAGTAAGCTTCCATGGCAGAGTGGAGATTTGAACCTGGGTCTTCCCAAATCTTACTCCAACATTAGACACTATACCATGCTGGCTGTCTTTTATTGCCTACATGAAAAAATTGTCTGGGAAAAAAAATATCAAGAAGACATCTCCTGTGAGCAGCTGAAACATCTGAGGGTGGCACAGCCCTTGGCGGTAAACAAATTGTCTAATTGTTCCTTTGTGTGACTGGTTCGACTGGTCCAGCAGAGGGGTTCCCAAGCTGCAACCCTAGAAGGAAAAAAGGAAACGGAGGCTTGAAATCGCTCTTTCGGTTTCATAGCACATGACTCAAGAGCATTTTCCATTCCCCCCCTCCATGGTATGCCAAAGGCCAACTGGAGTCCACCCCCACCACTTACATGATCTTTAGGGAATGACCTCTCTTAGCCTCTGAAAGATGTCTCTGGCTTCACATTATCTGATGATAATGAGACACAGCACGGCTCCTTTGCAAACCAGTCCGTAGAGTTGCTAACCTCCATGTTAGGGTTGCCAGGTCCCCCTTCGCCACCGGCACGTTGTTTTGGGGGCGGAGCCTGAGGAGGGCAGGGTTTGGGGAGGGGACGGACTTCAGTGCCATAGAGTCCAATTGCCAAAGTGGCCACTTTCTCCAGCTGAACTGATCTCTATCGGATAAAGATCAATTGTAATAGCAGATCTCCAGCTACTACCCGGACGTTGGCAACCCTACTCCAGGTACTAGCTGGAGAACTCCTGCTATTACAACTGATCTCCAGCCGATAGAGATCAGTTCCCCTGGAGAAAGTGGCCGCTTTGGCCATTGGCCTCCATGGCATTGGAGTCCCTCCCCTCCCCAAACCCTGCCCTCCTCAGGCTCCTCCTCAAACCCTCCTGCCGGTGGCGAAGAGGAACCTGGCAACCCTAGGAAGTGTCCAGGCTGAAGCTGAGCCATGCTTGGCTTCCGAAAGGCTAGCACCTTGCATTTCCTTGCCCCATTGAGAAATTTCTGTATAAACCTCCACACAGAAAAGGTTCTCCTTCTAGCCCAGGGGAGAATATCCTCTGTGGGTGGTGCGGTGGTGCGTAGGAAGGCCTGTGGCCTGTTGTTTTCATACGCTCCTCTTGTTTTGCTTCCTTTTCCTCAAGTGGTGGGAAGGTCAGCACGCAGCAGAGCCTGGAGATGAATATCTGTTTATACATCCGGAGGCAGAGGGGCGATGAGAAGCAGCTGGCTGTGGAGAAGAATGCGGGAAACTTCCAACATCCAGCAGGTTCACAGCTCCGCGAACGGCTTCTGTCCAGTCTCTTAACCTTCCAGCGTACAATACAAATCCCACCTGACGTCTTGCCAAACACGGGACTGAGCGCGACGTTGTTTAGGGTTGCCAACCTCCAGGTAGTAGCTGGGGATCTCCTGCCATTGGGAGAGGGAAGATTGGGAGAGGGAATTCTTCCCCATTTTTTTTAATGGCGGTGGGCCCAAAGCAGCCCCGAATAATGCCGAAAAAAATCAGCATTATTCGGGTTCCACTTTTCAGCTCCATTAAATTGCCGAAATTTTTCCCAGTGTGAAAAACCCCTGAAAAATAATGGTAAGGTTTTTTTTTGGGGGGGGGGGTTCAGTTCGGCTTTAGCTGAATGCACACCCCTAATACCAAAATTTATTATAATTCATCAATATTAAGGTTAAAAGGAAAAGGTCCTCTGTGCAAGCACCGGGTCATTCCTGACCCATAGGGTGATGTCTCATCCTGACGTTTACTAGGCAGACTTTGTTTACGGGGTGGTTTGCCAGTGCCTTCCCCAGTCGTCTTCCCTTTACCCCCAGCAAGCTGAGTACTCATCAATATTAGTAACACCAAAAAAACCACGAATTTGACATTTCAGTTAGTCTATAAAAGTCTCCGTCCATCTAAAATCCAGCTAGAAAATTGTCTACTTACAGAGATAAATTGGGATGTGGAATAGTATCGTACAGCCTCAGCTCATCAGATCTCTGACACTAAAGAAGGTTGGCACTTGGGTAGGAGACCGCCAAGGAAGACTTTCCAGAGGAAGGCAATGGCAAACCACTTCTGCTCAACCACTTGCTTTGAAAACCCTATGGGGTCTCCTTAAGTCAGCTGTGACTTGATAGCACTTTACACACACAACAGAGATAAATACATTGATTGTAACAAGAAATAAGCTTGATGTTAGAAATAAGGGGGGAAAGGAAGCTTCTACAAATAATTAAATCCCACTTTTAATGTACATCAAAAATGCCAAAAATGACCTTGGCTTGGCATTTCTTAGCAGAATAATAAAAGAAAAGAAGGTGTCTCTAGCTAATTCCATACACCGCTAACCAATAGGATAGAACCATTCCAGGTTCTCAAACGATAAAGTCAAATTTTTTATATCCCAGTATATCACAAAAGAATGTTCAAAGTAGCTCGGAGCTGATTAAAACAAAACAACCAACATTAAAATAAATTATACTTTCCATAATTTAAACAAGAAAGAACTAGCCTCAACAACGTGTTTGGAATTTGCGTAAACACAGCCAAAAGAAAAGTACTTGTCCTCTATACACCGCCTCCCTCGGTATATTTTTCATTCTTAAATTATCACTTTCTGAAGTGATGAACATTTCTTTCCTAGATGGCTGTCTGACTTTTAGAAACATGCGGGATCACTAGCTTTCAGTGGGGAAATTCCAGCTATTTGGCGGAGGGGGGGGAGCCTAAGAGGGTGGGGCTTGGGGAGGGGAAAGACCTCAGCAGTGTATAATGCGACAGGGTCCGCCCTCCAAAGCAGCCATTTTCTCCAGGGGAACGGACCTCTGTAGTCTGGATGTGAGCTGTAATTCCAGGGGATTCCCCGGTCCCACCTGGAGGCCGACAACCCTAGAAACATGCTCCATGTTAAATGTGAGAAAAACCGCAGATTCCTGTAACACTTTTGAGTGTCCTAACGTGCTCAGAAATCTCCTCAAAATATATGTTGCTCTTCACCATAAGTACTCAAAATGGTGGTCCTGGCAGGGCTCAAATGTGGCAGGATCACAGGAGGCTGAAGTTGGTTCCCTGTTCCCAGTTCGTTTCCTATTCCCAGTTCCTTATTCACATTTCCTGGTTCCTAACTGATTTTGAGAGCAATTCAAAGGCTCTGCAACCCAAAATATGGGTTGGACCACCACATATCATACACCCCCACATAAAGGGGATTGTGCCCTTCGAGATGGTGCATACTGGGTTCTGGTCTAAAGTCCGGTTCTTGTGCCAGCGGCTCCCAAGTGGGGTGCCCCCACTACCAATACACATACAGACACTGCACCCCAAAATAATCTTTGGACCACCCCAAATGACACATCCCCACACTCCAGAGACTGTCCCCTCCAAGAAGACATATAGCAGTGCCCGGTCCAAACACCGGTTCTGGCACCACTGGCTTCTTTTTGCCCCCACCCAGAAACCTGTATTGCTAAGAAGTTTTGAATAAGGAACTGGAGCTCTGCACCCCAAAATATGGATTGGACCACCACATATCAGACACCCCCACATTCAGGGGACTGTGCCCTTCCAGGTGACCCAGGAGAGATGCACATCCAGACACTGGGGCTCAGCTGCACCCCAAAATAATCTTTGGACCACCCCACATTATACATCCCCACATTCCAGAGACTGTCCCCTCCAAGAAGACATACAGCGGTGCCCGGTCCAAACACCGGTTCTGGCACCACTGGCTTCTTTTTGCCCCCCCCCCCAAAAAAAAACTGTATTGCAAAGAAGATTTGAATAAGGAACTTTTGAATTGTCCTCAAAATCAGTCAGGAACCAGGAAATGTGAATAAGGTACTGGGAATAGGAAACGAACTGGGAATAGGGAACCAACTTCAGCCTCCTCAGGATCACATCGCTTGACATTGTTATTCCCGTGGCATAAAGCTCCCTTGCTTCTATGGGATGTATAACACACACACACACACACACACACACACACATACACACACACACAAAGCTGCTTTCTACTGAATCAGACCCTTGGCCCATCAGAGTCAGTATTGTCTACTCAGACTGGCAGCGGCTCTCCAGGGTCTCAGGTAGAGGTCTTTCACATCACTTACTTGCCTTTAACTGGAGAGGCTGGGGATTGAACCTGGGACCTTCTGCATGCCAAGCAGATGCTCTGCACACTGAGCCACAGCCCCTCCACTCACTGTTTTCTGCTCCTACGCATTTCTCCCCTGCTCTAATCAAACTGATTACATTCTGCCTTGTACGTTTGCAGCCTGACTCCTTTCTTTGCAACACCCCTCCCATCTTCTGACTGGAGTATAAGGACTCGGGGATCTCCATTTCTACTTGTATCTGATGAAGGGAGCTTTGTCTCTCGAAAGCTTATACCCTGAAAATCTTGCTGGCCTCCGAGTTGCTACTGCACTCGAATCTAGCATGGTTAACGTGGGATTTGAAATATCAAATTCTCCCAAAAGCAGAAATCTGAGCACACTTTTGATGTCCGATAAACTTTTCAGGCTTTGTAACTTGGCTTTAAGATGCTTAAACAGAACAAACAAAGCTTGCAAGAATGTGGTTTGTTGTGAGGAACGCATGGCTGTCACCAACCCACATCTCCCTGGTAATATTTGCTCAACAAAGACATCAATGGGGTCGCATTCTATTTCCCCTGCCCATCTTTGATTTCATTGGGTGTGGCTTGCAGGGGGCGGGGAAACTCTGATGTCACATCACCGCATGTGTTGTCTTGGACCAAACGTTACCAAGGAGACACAGGGCTTTCCTTGTGATGGGTAGCTTGCCTGAGGGTAATGGGCTGTCAGTCATATCTTGAGTACCAAGGGAACTCGGTTGTATGGGAAGATGCCAATCTGACTGAGCCTGCCCTCTGGAGTTTAGAATACTATATAATAAAGAAGATGTAACCCCTTGCGATATGGATGCCAATGCTATTCTAATAGAACCCACACTTCTTAGAAAGTTTGTCCTTAAGGAAAAGTCCTTTTTCTGTGAGGTTGATGGGTATGGAGGAGAGAAGAGAAAGCTGGGAGAAGAAGAAGAATTGTTTTTTCTATATGCTGACTTTTTCTACCTTTTTAAGGACAATCAAACCGGTTTACAATCTCCTTCCCTTCCTCTCCCCGCAGCAGACTCCTTGTACGGTAGGTGGGGCTGAGAGAGTTCGGAGAGAACTGTGACTAGGCCAAGGTCCCCCAGCTGGCTTCATGTGGAGGAGTGGGGAAACCAAACTGGTTCACCAGATTAGAGTCCACCGCTCCAAACCACCACTCTTAACCATCACACCACGCTGGCTCTCCAGCGTGGTGGCAAGAGCGAGTGAATGAGTCTTCTCCTTGGGGCCAGGTCATAACATTGTAGAAGAAGAAGAAGAAGAAGAAGAGTTGGTTTTTATATGCTGACTTTCTCTACCACTTAAAGGAGACTCAAACCGGCTTACAATCACCTTCCCTTCCCCTCCCCACAACAGACACCCTGTGAGGTAGGTGGGGCTGAGAGAGCGTGACTTGTCCAAGATCACCCAGCTGGCTTCATGTGTAGGAGTGGGGAAACAAATGCAGTTCACCAGATTAACGTCCGCCGCTCATGTGGAGGAGTGGGGAATCAAACCTGGTTCTCCAGATCAGAGTCCACCACTCCAAACCACCGCTCTTAACCACTTCACCACTCTGGTGAGGAACCCCACCTCACCCCTTTGGTGCCCTGCGGCTTTTAATTAATCAGGCTTGACCTATATCCATCCGAATGGCCGAGTCCCAGTGGGATTTCTGGGCCCCCTCCCCACCAGCCATTTTCAGATAAGAGATTCTAAGCATTTGCCTGGATCAGTGTGACTCAAACACCATGGCAAATTCTGGGCCATATTTATTCAGGGAAGGAAGGATTGAAAAAGAGAAGGCGAGGAAAGGGCAGGCCGGCTTAATTGGAAAGGAGACAATCCTTTACATTTGTAAAGTGGAATAATGAGATAGTACAAACACAGCTGCTGATTAAGACTCTTAATCTGATTACAGAAGTGTTGGCATTTCAGCACACGGATCAACTCGCACATATTTTCCTTTTTTTTTTTTTTGGGTTCTCGTCTGGAAGAATTGGAGGGAGGAAGCCTGATTTTCCTCGCCGCCTTTTAGCTCAGTGACTAGGGTTGCCAACCTCCAGGTGGTGGCTGGAGATCTCCTGCTATTACAACTGATCTCCAGGCGACATAAATCATTTCCCCTGGAGAAAATGGCCGCGTTGGCAATTGAACTCTACGGCATTGGTCCCTCCCCTCGCCAAACCCCGCCCTCCTCAGGCTCTGCCTCAAAAACCTCCCGCCGGTGGTGCAGAGGTACCTGGCAACCCTAACTTCATGGCACTAGCTGGAGATCTCCTGCTATTACAACTGATCTCCAGCCGATAGAGATCAGTTCACCTGGAGAAAATGTCCGCTTTGGCAATTGGACTCTATGGCATTGAAGTCCCTCCTCTCTCCAAACCCTGCCCTCCTCAGGCCCCACCCCCCCAAATCTCCAGGTATTTCCCAACCTGGAGCCTGCAACCCTATCTCTATCCAATGCATGATTACTCAGAAGACTGATTTCAATGAGGTATATTTTATTGAATGTGACTTATACGATTTAGTCAAGCTAGCCAATCCTATCCTTCTTTGAGGCATGCTCTTACCTATAGGTCAGTTTCTTCCGACGGAGGTTTCCCAACCATTTTGTGCCTGCAGACACCTTAGGAATTGTGACACCACATGGTAGAAGGCCCAGCTGCAAATTTGCTGCCACTAGGGTTGCCAACTCTCCGTTGGGAAGTACCTGGAGATTTTGGGGGTGAAGCCTGTGGAGGGTGTGGTTTGGGGAAGGGAGGGACACCGGTTGGGTATAATGCTATAGATCCACCCTCCGAAGCAGCCATTTCCCCCAGGGGAACTGATCTCCATCGCCTGGAGATTGGTTGTGGTTCCAGGAGGTCTCCAGCCCCCACCTGGAGGCTGGCAACCCTGCCCCAATCACTAAGCCCCAGCCTTCCTTTCAAGTAAATAATGCAAATTGAATCGGCAGGAAACCTTTGAACAATGGTTATGAGTTGAAAGTAGAAAACGGTTTAAGAATTACAAAAAGAAAAAAGACCGTTTGTCTCATTTTGTTGTGGGCAGCCTACCCCCCCATTTTCTAAGGAAGCTTGGGTTTCATCTAATGCCATTGTTTCACCAATATCCCCCCCCACACACACACACACAGCTTGCTCCTCTACAGCCGAGGTCTCTCTAGTTTCAAAGTCTTTCTGTAATTAGAAGGAACAGCTTAAATCCTGACTTCAAACACGAAACCACCAATCTGCCATTGTAAACAGAGAGCTTGAATGAGCTCCCAAGAGAATCCTTAAAATATGTTCTCCTGGGGAGTGGGGGGAGAGAGCACAAATGGGGAACCTATGCAGCCCCTCCCCATGGAGTTCCACATGTGATCGGGCACGCAGGTGACACTGTTAAAAAGAACCCACGGCTGTTATTTGTAACAGCTTCCTGGGCTGTGCTGAAGTCTGCCACAGGTAAACCTTCATTGTGTGGCTTGCTATGCAAACCAGTAACATGGCTTGAGTGTAGGGTTGCCATCCTCCAGGTAGTTTGGAAATTAGCACGGGTGAAAGGTACACAAATGCACAGAGCCAAGTAGCAAAAATGCAAATGTTAATAAGTGCAAAACATCAAAGACAGCAGTGTGAGACAAATAGACCTAACAGCAGTGACTACACAATGTACACTAACAGCAGTGACTACACAATGTACAATATATACATGGATTATAGAATAACCAGGCAAAAAAGTCCTCTTCTTAAGTCTATCAAAGTTGGTTGGTTCCAATTGTATAATATGTTCATCTGGTATGAATCCAGTGAATATAAATCCAAAGATGGGGGACGGCCGTTTCACCTTGGTTTCTTCAGCCCCATATTATCTCATCCATGTAATGGTAATTCCAGAATATAACAAAGTCCACAAAGGTACACTATTAAGCCACAGCAATGTCCACAGGTTCCCAAGTGGGATACTAGCTTTGGTGATTAACTCTACGGCATTGAAGTCCCACCCCTCCCTAAAACCCTGCACTCCTCAGGCTTCGGCCCAAAAATATCCCACTGGTGTCGAAGAGGGACCTGGCATCCCTACTTGGGTGGCTAGGATTGCCAATCATAGTCTGGGAAATTCCTGGAGATTTGATGGCTGTTCCTTGGGGAGGAGAGGAAGAGTTAAGGCTGGGGTTGCCAACCAGCAGGTAGTAGCTGGAGATCTCCTGCTATTACAACTGACCTCCAGCCAATAGAGATCAGTTCACTTGGAGAAAATGGCCTCTTTGGCAATTGGAGTCTATGGCATTGAAGTTCCTCCCCTCCCCAAACCCCGCCCTCCTCAGGCTCCGCCTCAAAAACCTCCCGCTGGTTATGAAGAGGGACCTGCCAACCCTAACATGACCTCACTTCAGGGATTCTTGCCTCCTATTTAATCCAGGATTTAAAAAAATATATCCCTGGGTTCCACCTTTGCTTTGATCTGTTGTAATAGCAGGAGATCTCCTGCCACCACCTGGAGGTCTTCCATCGTCTTCTGATTCCAATTCTATGTATGAAGTCTTCGGGACTTTTGTATTAAGATATAGACTACCTCATTGAAGATTCCTCGTGAGCAATCATTGTAGACTCCTTTGTGAGCAACGTACTTAAAGTTGTAACGTGATGTTTGTTGTGTTGTCTCACCTTTGCACCTATTTTCACTTTCACTAAAGTTGTGTTTGCGTTCTAAAATTTGTTGTTGATTGGTACTTATTTTTCTTTTTGTTGACCACCTGGAGGTTGGCAAGCCTAGCAGAGCCTGAGGAGGGCAAGGTTTAGGGAGGGACTTCAATGCCATAGAGTCCAATGGCCAAAGCGGCCATTTTCTCCAGGTGAACTGATCTCTGTCGGCTGGAGATCAGTTGTAATAGCAGGAGATCTCCAGCTGGTACCTGGAGTTCGGCAACCCTTTCCATGCCTCAAACCCTTTTGGGGGAATGGAATATTTCTACAGGTGTGCTTTTTTCCCGTCCCTCTCCACGTCAACCAGCCCGTCTCCCCAGTTCTGTGCTCCAGAGAACGAGGAGCCTTTTTTATGTTTGTTCCTTTTGGGTCCTCTCGTAAAACACAGGCCGGGCCGGTTGTTCAAAACGGTAGCGTGCGATTCCTCGGACAAATATTTCGGCGGGCGTGCAGCCATAAATGAGGTGGGCTCCCCCTCCCCTCCCTCTCCCTCCTTCGGCCCCTTCTACCCATCCTCTCTTCCCACCTTCTTGTCCGCCCCAAACCTCGGCAGGATGAAAAAACCCCCGAGAAACATCTTCCACAATTAAAGATGAGGTCACATTTAGTTCAGCACCGGCGGCGGCTTAATTGGCTGGTTCTGTTCAGCGTTCTCCTGATCTGCTTGCCAACGCGGCTTCTGACAAGCCGCCTTCTGGGTAATTAATCCAGTCCCAGGCCTTAGGTTCCCGAAGCCGGGGCCGATGGAAAGGGCCCGGTCCCCTGCCTGGGGATTTCTCCGTGGAGGTCGGAGGTGAAGGCCTGCCTCGAGCCAGGACCCCTTGAAGACCCCCGCGTGGGTCCAGGGGGAAACGTTGGCACGGAGCAGCGGGATGCAGCGGCATTCAGAAAAGCCCGGATTCAATTTGCTCCCTTCTACTTGATGCCGTTTGACGGATTGGCGGCGAGGCGATATAGTGAGATGCCAAAAAAAAAAAAAGCCCCTAATATTATGCAAAGAGACATTGTTATAATGAACAGAAGCCTAATGAGACTTAATGATCCCTTGGCTAGAGGATGGAAATAATGAGGTGAAAACAAAATTGCGCCGGCGGAGACGGCGTGTCGTCGGAGGAGACAGGAAGAGGAGTGGGTCTGAGGAAAGCTTTGGCTCCCAGGGTGGGAACGCCGTCTGTCTCTCTCTCTCTCTGGCAGAGGAAGGGGAAAGGACGATCCAGGTGACTTCAGGTGGCGAATGCTGGCCTGTGGATGCTTGCCGAAAAAAGAAGTGAGCAGTGGCTCACAAAAGCTCCAACCCTGCCGGAAACTGTGTCAGTCTTTAAGGTGCTACTGGACTCTGGCTCTTTTCTATATCTGCAGAAGTGAGCTGTGGCTCACGAAAGCTCACACCCTGCCAGAAATTTTGTTAGTCTTTAAGGTGTCACTGGACTCTTGCTTTATTCTATATCTGAAGAAGTGAGCTGTGGCTCATGAAAGCTCACACCCTGCCAGAAATTTTGTTAGTCTTTAAGGTGCCACTGGACTCTGGCTCTTTTCTATATCTGAAGAAGTGAGCTGTGGCTCATGAAAGCTCACACCCTGCCAGAAATTTTGTTAGTCTTTAAGGTGTCACTGGACTCTTGTTTTTTTCTATATCTGAAGAAGTGAGCTGTGGCTCATGAAAGCTCACACCCTGCCAGAAATTTTGTTAGTCTTTAAGGTGCCACTGGACTCTGGCTCTTTTCTATATCTGAAGAAGTGAGCTGTGGCTCATGAAAGCTCACACCCTGCCAGAAATTTTGTTAGTCTTTAAGGTGTCACTGGACTCTTGCTTTTTTCTACTGCTAGTGACAGACTAACACAGCTACCCATTGTGATCTACCTTCCAGGGTTGTTGTAAGAATCCCTGACATTTTGTACGTGAAGTGCTCAGATCACCCCAAAACATTCTATAAATGCTGAGTGTTGTTACTAACACAGAACTCTGAGCTTCTGTTCTTAGTTTTAGCCTCCCCCCCCCCCCAGAGCTGTTGGCGTTCCTCTCTCGCTTTGAAACAAAATAGGGTGGTGCCAGTTCAGAACTGAAAACTCCACCCTCATAAACTGGAAAGAAAATCACGAAATTAGAAGTGACCATTTCGCGTTTGATGTTATTCAGAGGAGCCTGTTCTTCATTTAAGGGCATTAGTCCCCGTAATATTTCGACAACAGTGGTGATTAAGGACATAAGATGCACAGTGGCAGTTCATCTCCATCTAAAAAGAGCAAACTCAATCCATCCCTTCCCCTCCTCAACCCCTCTACACTGTCGCATTTAAATACCATGAATATTCACTGCCTGGCACCCAGCTGGCTGCTGATCTGTTTTGAGACACACACACCCTTTCAAACTCAAAAGAGTTTTTAATCAGCTGGAAGAGAAAGAAGAAGAAAGTAAAAGAAAGAAACAGGAACAGAGAGATTGGGGCAAGGGGGGGATGAATCAATGAGCTCAACAGAAAGATAGGCAGAATCCGGTTAACCTCTTCATGGTTCTTATGATGAGGCCCGTAGGCAGCATTTCTGCTTTGGCATTGCCCTCTTTCTGGGCATCCTGACATATGATCACATCAACACATCAGTTTCCTGCTGTGCTGCCACAGCTGAAGGTCACTTGTGTGAAACTTCCTGGCTGGCTGAACCATCGAGAACTACTGGCAAACAGATTGTCATTTTGAGTGATGTTGAACAGGTCTGTTGGCCTTCCAAGCTTCCAAACCTGCACACTTCCACACGGGATCTGAATTTCAGTGTCCAAAAGCTTCTGCTTTCTTTGGTTGCTTATGCATGGGCAATTTGACTTTCTCCGCTGGTCCATCTCAGTTTTTTGTTGGGGTTATGCATGAGTTTTCCATCCCTTAGAGATGACCTTAAGAGCCCCGTGGCGCAGAGTGGTAAGCTGCAGTACTCCAGTCCAAGCTCTGCTCACGACCTAAGTTCAATCCCAACAGAAGTTGGTTTCAGGTAGCTGGCTCAAGGTTGACATAGCCTTCCATTCTTCCGAGGTCGGCAAAATGAGTGCCCAGCTTGCTGGGGGTAAAGGGAAGATGACTGGGGAAGGCACTGGCAAACCACCCCATAAACAAAGTTTGCCTAGGAAACGTTGAGATGTGACGTCACCCCATGAGTCAGGAATGACCCGGTGCTTGCACAGGGGACCTTTACCTTTTTAGAGATGACCTTGCGCCCAGCCCGTGCAATGTCCAAGTCTTCCCGATCCTGTTGTAACACGATTCTTTGATCTCTCCTGAGATCAGCCCGGGTCAAATCATCCCCATTTCCATGCATAAACCAAAGCATGGGAGAGGGGAGCTGGGGTGGTGACATTTTTCTCACAGTAAGCAATACAGCCGATTACAAAGCAGCATTTTCAAGGGGCGGGGACTTAGATGCTTCTGGATTTCTGATGGTGATTCTGAAGCACTCCGGAAGCCCCAGGACTTTTTCCAGGGCAAACAACAACAAGCATCGCATTTTTAGGATTTGGAACCGAAAAGTGTGGGTCAAGAGAGCCTTGAACCCCAGATAAAATTCTCGTGCATAAAAGACTGTTGAAAAGGTCAAGCTTGTATTAAACATGCCTGCATGTTATGAAGAGAGGCTTGAAATTGTGCCATGAGCTAAGTAATTAAGCCATTGACCATGCAGACAGCCGAGTTCATTTTTGGAACTGAGTGCACTTTGACCATCGGTGAAGGTCTGTTGGGTGGGTCCCACCAAAAGCCCAGATTGTATTTTGGAAGCTCAACCATGAACTGTGCTCATAGCTAGATTCGAGTCCAGATTGTATCTGACAAAGGGAGCTTTGCCTCTTGAAAGCTTATACTCTGAAAATCCTGTTGGTCTCTAAGGTGCTACTGGACTCAAATCCAGCGGTTCTACTGCAGACCAACATGGCTACCCTCTGAACCTGCACTCCTAGGAGAGTCCTTACACAACGGAAACAAATTACAATGTTCTTTTTGAAGTTTGGGGGATTAGAATGTCTAGTTTGAACAAGGGGGAAACGGGGTTCAAATTCTTGTTCATCCATGAAGTTCACAGTGTCCTCATACTGTTGCTGCGAATTATGCACTTATTTGGTAGTGTGTGTGTGTGTAAAGTGCCGTCAAGTCGCAGCCGACTTATGGCGACCCCATTTTGGGGGTTTTCATGGCAAGAGACTAACAGAGGTGGTTTGCCAGTGCCTTCCTCTGCACAGCAACCCTGGTATTCCTTGGTGGTCTCCCATCCAAATACTAACCAGGGCTGACTCTGTTTAGCTTCTGAGATCTGACGAGATCAGGCTAGCCTGGGCCATCCAGGTCAGGGCTATTTGGTAGTAAGCCCCATCTGGATAGGATTGGACGTCACCTTAACAGCAGACAAAAGGACATATTCTGAATTTATCCGCATCCTGCTCCATCCTGGTATTTATATATCCTTGAAAATAAGTATAACTTTTTTCTTCCACTCAGGGTAAGAGGCTGAGAGATCCCTAGGTTCTGATTTTGAACTTTCACTCAGAGCGGTCAATGGTTTTCTTAGAATTCTTAGCCACACAGCGGGTTTCAGGCTGAAATTCAGATCCGGTGATTCATCACACTATCAGGGCCAAGTGGATTTCTAACCATCCAGTATTTACGCAATAAAATAGAAAGTGAGACAGAGGAACAGTTGATCGTTAAAGGGCAAACAGGAAATACCAACCCAATTTATATCTATGACAGAATTAAACTACTGAATGTTCAAAAGCGTGACCCTTGACCTCAGTGTATCAGGATGTGACCAGTAATCTCTCACATTTCACTTCCATTTACTTACCTTACCTTTTGGCAGACACTACTGCTGTTATTATATCACTGTCTGGCTCAGGGAAGCATTTGTTCACCCAGAACAACATTAAGTAGCAGATGCTATATGCACAACAAGGAAGAGACTTGTGAGGAGCTCCGATTCCCCTACTTCCAGCTCCAGTTCCCCTTCACCTTGAAGGAATTCTTGGAGACCACATGCAAAGAAATATATTACTGAATGCAAAACCATTTCTGTCCAAGGTGGGTATCGTGGGGCTGGATCATCCAGCACTTGTCCGCCAGAAAGCACAATTGTGTGGATGGGTTTTCTCAACTTAAGGTCTCTTGCAGCTCTAAGGTACTGCAGGAATTTGCAGGTGGAAAGGTACCGGCTGGATATTAGGAAAAATGTTTTTACAGTAAGAGTTGTTTGACCGTGGAATCAGCTCCCTAGGGAGATGGTAAGCATTCCCTCACTGGCAATCTTGAAGCAGAGTTTGGACAAGCACTTGTCAGGGATGCTCAAGGCTGATCCAGCATTGGACTAGATGGCCTGTATGGCCCCTTCCAACTCTGTTGGACTAGATGGCCTGTATGGCCCCTTCCAACTCTGTTGGACTAGATGGCCTGTATGGCCCCTTCCAACTCTATGATTCTATGATTCAATGAATACCTTATGTAGGGGGTCAATACCAACCTTTTCTGCTGTGGTACTTGACCTTTCAAGCAGTAGCTAGAGTGTTTTTGTGGGTGTGTTGCAGCATGTGTCAAGTGTCAAAATCTTTTCCTCATCAATAAAACTAAGTATCAACATGGCCCCATCTGTGGATACTTGAATCCAGAGAACAGGGCCATGTACACACTGGGCAGATCTTTCCACAAATGAAAAGGCACTAGGTTTGCAGAAAAATCTGAAATCTTAAAAAAAAAATACACTGGGGGTTAAATCCCCCCAATAATAGAACCAGCATGTGTAGCTTTAAGAAAGGAGTGCCCTCTCAGTAGCCATTGTGGATGTTGCTTGGCAACTATCACATCATTGCCAGCCTTCAAGCCTTCAAGGCAGAGGAAGGGAGCAGGGTCCATTCCAGTGCTGTTTTGGCCTCTGAGGCAGGATTCACTTGGGCCAGGTCCACCCGCAACCAGCAGCTGACTTGCTACCACTCGATTTGCATGACTCACCCAGGCCTGGCTGCTTCCTACTGTACAACAGCAGCAAGCTAGTGTGGTGTAGTAGTTAGAGTTAGTAGTTAGAGTAGGCTATAGGAGACCCAGATATCTGAAGAAGTGAGCTGTGACTCACAAAAGCTCATACTCTGCCAGAAATTTTGTTAGCCTTCAAGGTGCTACTAGACTCTTGATCTTTTCTACTGCTACAGACAGACAAACACAGTTACCCATCGTGTAGAATTAAGGCAGTTATTATTTTAGAGACGGGTCATTTTTAATGAAGTCGAAATCATTTTTAATGATGTCGATGAAACGGGTTGGAATTAAAGCCGACCCATTTGCATCGTGAATAAAGTCAAACCGCTTTCCAAGACGATGCAGTACTTATTAATGCCTCCGCTGGGGTCTGAGCCTTTAATATGAATCCTGCTAGAGAAAAGGAAGGAGTCAGCAGAGATTCTAGCCAGACTGAAGCCCAGCAGAGTAGTGCTTGGGTAGGTGGAGTCGCCAAATGTCCTGTGTGAGAAGGAAAAGAAATTGGATTATCAGGCTTGGCAGTTGGTGGTTTCCCTATCACAAATGTTGGGGGGTTAAATTCAGCCTCGTTTAAACAGGATTGTTACCACTTTCATAAACACAGGCAGAGTTCCCCATTTATTGGGAGGATTGCATGTAGTGTGTTCTCCCCATATCTGTGGTCAGACATAACTTTAAAGGGCTCTAGAATATATATAAGATTTCTCTTCCATATTCTACCCCACTAGGGTTGCCAGGTCCCTCTTTGCCATTGGCTGAAGGTTTTGGGGGTGGAGCCTGAGGAGGGCAAGGTTTCAATGCCATAGAGTCCAATTGCCAAAGTGGCCATTTTTTTCAAGTGAACTGATCTCTCTCGGCTGGAGATCAATTGTAATAGCAGGAGATCTTCAGTTGGTACCTGCAGTTGGCAACCCTATTTGCCCTTGCTCTTGGCACCACCTCCTCCCAAGACCAATAGGGTTGCCAGCTCCAGGTTGGGAAATACCAGGAGATGTTTAATGTAAGATGTCCATCTTTTATTTCTATTATTTTATTTTACAAAATGTATACCCCGTCTTTCTGCTAGGGTTGCCAGGTCCCTCTTTGCCACTGGCAGGAGGTTTTTGGGCCGGAGCCTGAGGAGGGCGTAGTTTGGGGAGGGGAGGGACTTCAATGCCATAGAGTCCAATTGCCAAAGCAGCCATTTTCTCCAGGTGAACTGATCTCTATCGGCTGGAGATCAGTTGTAATAGCAGGAGATCTCCAGCTACTATCTGCTGGCTGGCAACCCTATTTGAGTGCCACAGTGTAATGGAAGGTGGGATAAACATTTTCTAAATAAATGGTCCCTTTTGCCTAGCTTGTTTCATCTCGCCAAGGCTCCTTCCATGGGATTGCAGTGAAGTCTTCTACTAGCTGTTACAACAGGGATGTGAAAGAAGATTAACTCTGTGAACCCAAGTTATCACCTGCAGGGATCATTTAACCCTAATCAGCTGAAGGAAAAGACAAGGCCAGCTGTGCACCGGGGGTCTGTTGTTTCTGAATGCCAAGAAAAAGGGGGAAGATCATGGGCCCAGCTATCCAATGTTAAAAATCATCAGTAACAAATACCAAAATCAGAGCACTGGTTTAAAAACAAACAAACGGGGTGGTAGCGCTTACACTTGGGGTTCTTATCCCATATATAGAAGAAGTGACAGTACGTGACGGTACTTTACACACACACACACACACATGATACGCGTTATTTGTTGCTGTATCATCTTGTTCTTGGTGCATTGTATTAATTTCTACTTATGGAACACCATTTGCTGTGTGTTGAACATGTCATAACTAATACTTATGCTTTGTTCAGATTTCTGCTTTGTTTCAGTTTTTCTGCAGTCCCAGTCCAGTTACATTGCTTACATTGATTCTCAACAAGAAAAGTCATAGAATCATAGAATCGTAGAGTTGGAAGGGACCACCAGGGCCATCTAGTCCAACACCCTGCACAATGCAGGAAATTCACAACTACCTCCCCCCCACACACCCCCAGTGACCCCTACTCTATGCCCAGAAGATGGCCAAGATGCCCTCCCTCTCATGATCTGCCTAAGGTCATAGAATCAGCATTGCTGACAGATGGCCATCCAGCCTCTGCTTAAAAACCTCCAGGGAAACCTGTTCCAGTGAAGAACCGCTCCCACTGTTAGGAAATTTTTCCTAATGTCTAGGCAGAAACTCTTTTGATTTAATTTCAACCCGTTGGTTCTGGTCCGACCTTCTGGGGCAACAAAAAACAACTTGGTACCATCCTCTATATGACAGCCCTTCGAGTACTTGAAGATGGTTATCATATCACCTCTCAGTCATTTCCTTTTCAGACTAAACATACCCAGCTCCTTCAACCTTTCTTCACAGGACTTCGTCTCCAGACCCCTCACCATCTTTGTTGCCCTGTGACTATGAATAACATATATTAAATAAGACAGGCCCAGCATAGAGGACCCCCTTCTAAAGACATCCAATGAATTCTTCAGCATTTCCGTTTCACTGAAATACCTGGTTTCTAGTTGGGCGACCCAATCCTTCGCTCTGTCTGAAATGGAATTTTTAAAATGTGCTGGAATGACAGACAAAGCTGAGAGAGAAATGGCAGAGGTGAGAAGCATACCTTTTCTTTTTTGTAGCATAGCAATAAGATGAGGAATCCAGCTGTGAGCCTCCTCCAATATGCATTCTGACAGTGCAGTGTGTGAAGTTTGATCCTGTTCCAGGCATGCTTCATAGGGAATACTCTGTTCAAAGTAATTATCCTCTTGAACAGCCTAAGTACTAATTTATGGGGAGGGGGACATTCTACTCGGGATGGTTCCTGGGAGTGGATCACAAAGCTAATTTAGCACAGCTCGCACGCCGACAGAGTTCTCCGAGTGTCTGCCAAACTAGAGTCCTTCGGTGAACGAAGACAGACAAACTGGAAGAAGGCTATTAAAAAGGTCCAAGTAAGCAAAGAAGAACGCGGAAAATGTATTTATAAAGCACGTTATTTTACTTTACTTGCTAATAGCAAAAATTCCAGCTTGGCCATTATCAGTGCTTCCGTTGTGAACACAAACAACAGAAGAAAGAGGAACAGCTAAGGAGGAAAGCACGGATGCTGAGTTTTAGGGTTGCCGACTCCAGGTTGGAAAATTCTTGGAGATTTGGAGGTGGAGCTGGGGGTGGGGGGATGAGTTTGGGGAGGGGAGGAACCTCAGCAGGGTATAATGCCGTACAGTCCGCCCTCCAAAGCAGCCATTTTATCCAGGGGATCTGATCTCTGCAGTCTGAATATCAGTTGTAATTCTAAGACACCCACAGGCCCTAAGTGGAGGTTAAACCCTATCCCAGACCCACATCAAATACTCCCAGCTGTGGAAATCTTCCTTGTTTGCCAACCATTCAGGTCACACAATAGTGAGTCTACACCTTGATTACATGAAAGTCTTGTGTGTCTTCTAGGGTTGTGCAAAAAAAAAACACAAATTCAGTAAATTTTGGGTTCAGGTTTATTGGGCCCGATTAATTTCGGTAAACCAGGAATACCCATACTGGTAAAGGGGCATTTCGACTTTATTTGGTAAAAATGGTTTACCAAAACATTTGGGTCCATAATAGTCTGTGGGGATTTTTTTTGAAGCTCCTATGGGGGCATTTTTGGAGGTAGAGTTCCCATATTTTCAGGGTAGCTTCAAGGGACTCTCCTTGCATGAAGATTGGGTCGGGGGGTCCAATTTTATGGTGTCTGGAAGGAGTCGCCCCCCTCCTCCATAGAGAAGCAAACGCAGAAACATGAGCCAAAGCTGGCAGAAGCTGGGTAGAAGTAAGCCAAAGATGACAAAGCAGAACTGGTGGAGAGGTGAATTGGAGCTGGGAACGGGGGAACGGGGGAACAGGAGCACCTCACAAGTCTCTTAGTTGTAGGGCTGGGAAATAACTGGAGATTTTGGGGAGGGGAAGGGCTACAATGCCACAGAGTCCCATTGCCAAAGCAGCCATTTTCTCCAGGTGAACTGAACTTTATTGGCTAGAGATCAGTTGTAATAGCGGGAGATCTCCAGCTAATAGCGGGAGATTTCCAGCTAATACCTGGAGGTTAGCAACCCTCCTTGGTTGTGTGTTTGTGCACATGTAATAGCTACTTAATGTTGGTCTGGGTGAACAAATGCTTCTCTGGGCCAGACAGTAGGGTTGCCAACCTCTAAGTACTTAGAAAAAAACAGCAAGGAGCTCAAATAAGTAAATGCAAGTTCTATATTAAACTAACAAGAACGACAATACAATGCTAACAGTGTATGAGTGAATAACACCACCAAAGTGCAACAGTAATCACAATACAACATATAAAGACACTTTCAACAATTACACAAAATATTTACAAAACTCCTGTTATTTCTTCTTTCATGCACATGGCATTTTTAAAGTTCATAAATAGTGCATCCAACACGAATAATTTTTTCTTGCCTGACCAGCTACAATTGCATGATATGGTTTATTGAGAAGTCTTCATAGCCAGAAAGGAAAAAGGTAGTAGCTCTAGGTAGTAGCTGGAGATCTCGTGCAATTACAATTGATCTCCAGCCGATAGAGATCAGTTCACCTGGAGAAAATGGCAGCTTTGGCAATTGGACTCTATGGCATTGAAGTCCTTCCCCTTCCCAAACCCTGCCCTCTACAGGCTCCGCCCCAAAAACTTCCCAAGAGGGACCTGGTAGCCCTACCAGACAGTGATATAATAACAGCAGTATTGTCTGCCAAAAGGTAAGGTAAGTAGATGGAAGTGAAATGCAAGAGATTACTGGTCACATCCTGATACACTGAGGTCAATGCCACGCTTTTGAACATCCAGTACTTTACTTCTGTCATAGATGTAAATTGAGTTGGCATTTCCTGTTTGCTCTTTAACTATCAACTGTTCCTCTGTCTCACTTTCAATTTTATTGTGTAAATACTGGGTGGTTAGAAATCCACTGGGCCCCGATAGTGCGATGAATCACCGGATCTGAATTTCTGCCTGAAACATGCTGCATCGCTAAGAATTGTAAGCATTTACCACTCTGAAAGTTCAAAATCAGAACCTAGGGACCTCTCAGCCTCTTATTCTGAGTGGAAGAAAAGAGTTATACTTACATTATTTTCAAGGATGTATAGGTACCAGCACGGAGCAGGATTTGCAGAGGTATGGCTGCATCCAAGCCGAGTAGAAGGGCCAATATTCCTAGGTAGCACTTCCGCTGTTACAGGATATTTTCCATGTGGAATGCAGGATTGTATCAGAATCACAGATCCCATACAGGACCAACAACACAAATCCACATCTGTGACATTTTGTGCAATTAAAAAAAAATTAATTTAGAAATTTTTCTGTAGCTGCTCCAGGTCTGTGCAACTCAAGCGTGGGAATACTCATCCAGCCTCTTGTTTTCTTATCAAAACTGAGAAGTATGGTAAATTTCTTACTCTTCCCTGCCCTGTTGTTTTTGTGAACATTGGAATATCAATGTCAAGCTTCAGCCCTTTCCATCACACTCCACTCTCATCCCAAGGGTCTTCTACCTCCCTAGAACAGCTTTTTATATAGTACAGGAGGGGCTGTGGCTCAGTGGTAGAGCCTCTGCTTGGCATGCAGAAGGTCCCCGGTTTGAACCCCAGCATCTCCAGTTACAGGGACTAGGCAAGCGGGTGATGTGAAAGACCTCTGCCTGAGACCCTGGAGAGCCGCTGCTGGTCTAAATAGACAATAGTGACTTTGATGGACCAAGAGTCTGATTCAGTATAAGGCAGCTTCATGTAATCATGTAAATAAGAGGTAGAGACAGCATGATGTAGTGGTTAGAGTGCCACACTAGGATCTGGAACTAGGGTTGCCAGCCTCCAGGTGGTGATGGAGATCTCCCGCTATTACAACTAATCTCCAGGCAGCAGAGATCAGTTCATCTGGAGAAAATAGCCACTTTGGCAATTGGACTCTATGGTATTGAAGTCCCTCCCCTCTCCAAACCCCACCCTCCTCAGGCTCCACCCCCAAAATCTCCAGATATTCCCAACTCGGAGCTGGCAACCTTATCTGGGACACCCAGATTCGAATCCCCATTCTTCCATGGCACTTGCAAGGTGACCTTGGGCCCGTCACACACTCTCAGTCTAAACCCACCTAATAGATAGGGTTGCCAGCTGTTCACCGGCGGCAGGATACTTCCTTCCCTTGCCTGCTGCCGCTCAGCTGGACAAAATAGAGGGCGCGCTATCAGTGTCCCCAGGGGTAATGGCGTTGGGTGATGCTCTAGCACAGTGGTTCTCAACCTTTTTCTGACCATGCCCCCCTTCCGACCCTGTTTCCTTCCTGTGGCCCCCCCGTCCTACTGGTAGAAAGGTAGCTATTTAAATGTTTTGTTTGCAAATAGCCAAGGAACAAAGAAGAAGCATAAACAGCCACACAAAATGCACACATGCAGTTCTTGTTGGGAAACTGAAATTTACAAAAAAAATACCCCACAAAAAGGGAATACAACACGCTAGTAAACGGGTTCACATACAAGGGAGAACAAAGCCTCTACCACCGTTGCACAAGGTTACAGCGATACAAAAATCCACAGTTGCAAACGATGCATAGAAGTGCAATGAAGAAAGTCATGTGTTAGGTTTTCAGTCCACTGAAGGTACAAATTGTATTTCTTTTCTGTTTTCTTTTCTCGGTCACTTCTCTGTTTTCTTCACTTCTCACTTCCCTCTGTGGCCCCCTAGTCTCATGCCGTGGCCCCCCCATTTACGCAATTTTCACCTGTGGCCCCCTTGGAATATCCTGGGGCCGCCCAGTGAAGCCATATGGCCCCAGGTTGAGAACCACTGCTCTAGCATTTGACAAAAACTCCGTGGTTAAACCATAAAGTTTTGTGTGAATGCTGGAGTGTCACTCCCCAGTGGGATCACATCACTTCCAGGTCACACCAGAAATTTTGTCGTTATGTCAGGGTTACCGATTGTGTGCCCTCTATAAGTCCCCACATCTCGCTGGGCAACCCTACTTACAGAATTGTGAGGTTACAGGGAGGGGAGAAGTATGATGATGATGTAAACTGCTCTGGGTTCCTATTGGAGAGGAAGGCAGGGTATAAGTGAAGTAAATAAATACACTCATTTCATTCGCAGTTCATTAGATCCAACACATTGTGCTATTTCTATTGCTGTTTTATTAAATTATCTTTAAAATTTCATTGCTACTATTTCAATTGCTGTTTTACTGGTCTAGTATTCTTCATTCCATCTATTTCATTGTTGTTGTTTTTTAAAATAGTCTATGACATGTTACTGACACTTTTTACTCTTGTAAAGGTAAGTCCCCTGTGCAAGCACCAGGTCCTTCCTGACCCATGGGGTGACATCACATCCCGACGTTTCCTAGGCAGACTACACTTGACCCCCAGCAAGCTGGATCCTCATTTTACCAACCTCGGAAGGATGGAAGGCTGAGTCAACCTTGAGCCGGCTACCTGAAACCGACTTCTGTCGGGATCGAACTCGAGTCGTGAGCAGAGCTTTTGACTGCAGTACCACTCTGCGCCACGGAGCTTAGTTTTACTCTTGCACACTGAATCTTTACGGTTATGAGGCCATATATAGATAACGTACATAAATAAAGTGCAAAAATGCTCTAAATCTATCAAGCTAAATTAAGCCCAATAACCTAAAAAAGGATGTTATTAAAATAAATTCTTCTCGGATGCCAATTTGAATATCACGTTTTCCTTCAAAGTGGATTAAAAAGGTTAAATTATGAATCAGTGAAAAATCCAGAGTTTCCAAGAAACAGAAGGGGTGCGAATGCTCTAGAATCCACTCCATGCTATGTTCAAATTAGGGCTGCAAGCCTATGCAGCCTTATAGGGTGTGCTGAGATTTACTTCTGGGTATGCATGAATAGGAACTCCTGAATGCACCCTAGGTAGGATTGCCTACCTCCAGGTACTACCTGGAGATCTCCCGTTATTACAACTGATCTCCAGCCGATAGAGATCAGTTCCCCTGGAGAAAATGGTTGCTTTGGCAATTGGACTCTTCCCTCCCCAAACCCCTCCCTCCTCAGGCTCCACCCCAAACACCTCCCGCCGGTGGCAAAGAGGGACCTGGTAACCCTATCCCTGGGTCAGATATTATTGTGCCTTTCATGGCCTTCATCTGTTCCATAAAATCTGTTCAGTGCCACCTAACATAACACAGATTGTTGCAAAATCCATTTTTAAAAATCTAAATATTAATTTCCAATTAGGTTACAGTTCAGTCAGGCTGCACAATGACATTATTGCTCAGCTTCTTGTAAAGAACAGTAATTTTTCGTTTATAATAAATGTTCTTCACCAGCTCTACTGGT
The DNA here is from genome assembly GCF_029931775.1 of Euleptes europaea. Taxonomy (NCBI): domain Eukaryota; kingdom Metazoa; phylum Chordata; class Lepidosauria; order Squamata; family Sphaerodactylidae; genus Euleptes; species Euleptes europaea. The sequence goes on from NC_079326.1 coordinate 50,964,757, forward strand.
GTTGTATAGAACCTTTTGAGAGGATGGCTACAATCCACTGGAGATTTCCATGGACAGAAATGCCTGCCTCCCCTTGCCAGCTACAGCCCCCTCCCTCTTGGGGAAAAGGGTCCCCAGGCACAGCATTAAGGTTGCCAACCTCTAGGTACTAGCTGGAGATCTCCTGCTGTTACAACTGATCTCCAGCCAACAGAGATAATTTCACCTGGAGAAAAGGGCCGCTTTGGCCATTGGACTCTATTGCACCAAAGTCCCTCCCCTCCCCAAACCCCGCCCCCTCAGACTCCGCCCCCAAAACCTCCCACCAGTGGCGAAGAGGGACTTGACAAGCCTAAGCATGGGGGGGGGGGTCAGATAGGGTTGCCATGGTCTCTCTTCGCAACCGGTGGGAGATTTTGGGGGTGGAGTCTGAGGAGGGTGGGGTTTGGGGAGGGGAGGGACTTCAATGCCATAGAGTTCAATTGCCAAAGTGCCCATTTTTCTCCAGGTGATCTGATCTCTAGCGGCTGGAGCATTAGCAGGAGATCACCTGCTACTACCTGGCAGTTGGCAACCCTAGGGTCAGAGTTCTGCAGCGGGAGCAGGGAACAGGGTTGCCAGGTCCCCCTGGCCTCCAGTGGGATTGCCAGTCCCAGTTTGGGAAGCTCCTGGAGCTTTGGAGATGGAGCTTGGGGAGGACAGTAGGGTTGCCAGCTCTGGATTGGGAAATACCCGGAGATTTGGGGAGTGGAGCCTGGGAAGTGTGGGGGTTCAGGGAAGGGAGGGACCTCAGCAGGGTATAATGCCATAGAGTCCACTTTCCAAAGCAGGGGAACTGATCTTGGTCATCTGGAGATCAATTGTAATAGCGGGAGATCTCCAGGTGCCACTTGGAGGTTGGAAACCCTAGAGGACAGGGACTTCAGTGGGGTACAGTGCCACAGAGACCACCCTCCAAAGCATGCCTTTTCTCTAGGGGAACTGATCTCTGTAGTCCCGAGATGAGCTGTAATTCCAGGTCCCACCTGGAGGCCGGCAACCCCCTCCTTCTGTCCATGGAAATCTTCTGTGGGATCCTCCAAACCAATGACTATTTTTATTAGGCGAGTGCTTCATATTAGATAAAAAGAGGTATCAGTGACATAACAGTCTGGACTAAAATTTCAGTTTTAGTATCAGCTAGCGGCAGGGATTTATGTGGTTGGGCACTCTGAGAATAATGTTTTCTTTCAGTTGTTTCAAGGTTAGGCACAAATTTGGGAGGAGGGGTTAATTTTTTTTTCTCATGCAGTGGCAAATTTCATAGCACACGCTCATACCTAGGTAGGAGAAAGGAGAAAGGAACCTTCTGGCTTCCAATTTACTTTTTAAAGGAAGAGGGGCAGCTATGTGGATGTGTGGAACAGGCAAATGTCCAAGGATATGAAAAACCAAGGGCGTGCGCTGGCCTGAGGCAGAGACCTCAGTTGGTGTTCCGACTCCATTCGTCCTTCAAACATTTGTGAATTGTGTTCTTAAGCTCCAGCCCTCAGGGGGCAAAGGGGAGAGGCAGGGACTAAATTTCTTAAGTAGCCTTCTCTGTGGTAGCCTATTCATGCTTGATCAGTTTTAAGGAGATTAAATTGTGGCACTGAACTTCTTCCGTCTTAGGCGCAGAGAAATCCCCCAGGTCAATGATGGAAGATTTTACTTTATTATCCATGCATTTTTACATCTCACGCATGCACAGAAGAACACATGAACACAAAGCTATGATTATAAACTGCACAATGTCTCTCATATTAGGAATTCTTAGGCAGTATTTCAAAAAATACAAAATTACATAACCTGTTAAGAGAAAGATTTCTGCTGGTACTGTAATGGAGTCCCATTTGTGTATATGGGCAAGGCTCCTTCCTTTTGTCAATTATAGACATGTATATAGGGTTGCCAACTCTGGGTTGGGAAATACCTAGAGAGTTTGAGGGTGGAGCCTGGGGACTCCAATGCCATAGAGTCCAATTGCCAAAGCAGTCTTTTTCTCCAGGTGAGCTGATCTCTGTCAGCTGGAGATCAGTTGTAATAGCAGATCTCCAACCACCTCCTGGGGGTTGGCAACCCTACATGTATAGCTTCTTAAAGATAGAATAGTGTTCAAAATCCTTGTTGCCAGGCTTTACCTGTGAGAAGAAAAGAATCAGTGTTGTGCTCACCGTGACCAGAAGTGGTGAGGTCAGTACACGTATATGATAAGGAAGTTTTGTTGTTGTCGAGCTTTCCCAGAGTAGAGACGGCAGGCTGTGTTGCTGGATGTGTCTGAAAAGTCTGAATGAAGGAGGTGAGGGTTGCTTCCAACTTAAGGCAACCCTATCTGTTAATGCCCTCACCCTGGATAGCCCAGGCTAGTGTGATCTCATCAGATCTCAGAAGCTAAGCAAGGTCGGCCCTGGCAAGTATTTGAATGGGAGACCTCCAAGGAATACCAGAGCCATGGCAAACCACCTCTGAACGTCTCTGTCCTTGAAAACCCCACCAGGTTCTCCATAATTCAGATATGACTTGATTGGGGGGTCTATTAATGACCTCCAAACTGTCCTATTATTTTCTCCCCTGGAGAAAATGGCTGCTTTGGCAATTGGACTCTATGGCGTTGAAGTCCCTCCCCTCTCCAAACCCCGCCCTGCTCAGGCTCCACCCCCAAAATCTCCAGGTATTTCCCAACCTTGCTCAGGTCTTGCAAACTCAGTTGAGGAGATATCTGCAGTCAAATCTTCCAGGTCTTAGTCTGACACTCTTACCACTGTACTACACTACATAATACAGGCTGGTATTTGGTTGTTTTCACACAAACAGAATGTGCAGGAAATTGTTTAAGTATCTTTTGGTTCAAGCAACAAAAGGATAAAGTCAGAGTTGACTATGAAGATCTGTTTGTGGCTCTTGGTTTCCACAAAACACGGGATCTCAGAATATGAAAGGCAGTAAATTAATATAACTATATGATGCTGGGTTAACCAACATAATTAGAAGTAACCACTTAATTAGATAAAGTGCAATGTGCTGTGATTTAGATTGCACTTAACTGAGGTTAAATGCATCTTTCCCCACATTTTTAAAAAATAGATTATATCATATAAAACTAGATTGCCCTGCAAGTGTTGATATTTAATATGCAAAAAGGGAATAAGATGTGCAGTTACTATATATGAAGGTAGTCATGAAAGCAAGCCATTTAAAGTGGAGTCACACAAATATTGTCCACCTTATGGCCCCTTTGAATTTTTCCACATGGCAGATCTAAATGTGGAGGAGAACCAGTAGGCTGTCCCCTTTAGGAATGCCAACCTCCAGGTAGGGCCTGGAAATCTCTCAGAATTACAATTGATCTCCAGACCACACAGGTCAGTTCCTTTGTAGAAAATGGTTGCTTTGGAGGGTGGGGGGGTCTATTGCATTGTTAGGGTTGCCAGGTCCCTCTTCGTCACTGGTGGGAGATTTTTGGGGTGGAGCCTGAGGGGTTTGGGGAGAGGAGGGACTTCAATGCCATAGAGTCCAATTGCCAAAGCGGACATTTTCTCCAGGGGAACTGATCTCTATTGGCTGGAAATCAATTGTAATAGCAGAAGATCTCCAGCTAGTACCTGGAGGTTGGCAACCCTAGGCATTGTACCCCACGGAGGTCCCTCCCCTCCCCAAACCCCACCCTCCCCAGGCTCTAGCCCCCAAATCTCCAGGAGTTTCCCATCCCAGAGTTAACCACTCTAACCTCTTTGGTTCATGTGTTAAATTGAGGTTTACTTGGGAACTGTTCGCGTGGTGTAGTGGTTAAGAGCAGTGGTTAGGAACGGTAGACTCTAATGTGGAGAACCGGGCTTGATTCCTCACTCCTCCACATGAAGGCAGCTGGGTGACCTTGGGCTAGTCACAGTTCTCTTAGAGCTCTCTCAGCCTCACGTACCTCACAAGGTATCTGTTGTGGGGAGAGGAAGGGAAGGTGATTGTAAGCCGGTGTGATTTTTCCTTAAGTGGTAGAGAAAATCAGCATATAAAAACCATCTCTTCTTCTCCTCCTCCTCCTCCTCCTCCTCTCGTGAACTTGGAAATCAGAGTGACCTGTTCATCAATAACTATGTCCTGACATGAATGTCAAACAAGATCCAGCAGGATAGGCAGGCTTATAGTTGAATATGTGGCTGAGGTCCCTCTCCTCTCAAAGCACCGCCCTCCCCAGACTCCACCCCCCAAATCTCCAGGGATTTCCCAACACGGAGTTGGCAACAGTATGTACAAACCAGAGTATCTGGCTCGTAAAATGTCCATGCCGCAGGGTTTTCTATTAAACTGCACAACAACTCACCATTATTCCTTCTGCATCGCACTGTTCAGAAGCTCGCAGAGAGGGTGTGCTGAAACTAAGCCTTAAAATGCTCATTCGAGGGGGCTCTTGTTACCGGAGGCATATAATAAAGGGCTCTTTCCCCCCCCCCCCCGGACCATTTGCTATTCCCCATCCGAGTCAATCAGCGACTTTGACACAGCTCCATCACATCTCAGCACTAATGGTGGTGCCAAACAAATAGAAAATTATTTCCCACTGGCAAACATGCTGTTTACTTTTCCGGGGAGGGGGGGGGAGAAGTCGCACTTTTCAGGCTGACAGCTGATCAAGGCCTCTCCCCACTGCTGTCAGCAGGAAGAAGTGTTTAAACACAGGGATGGGAGTTTAAACATTTTCTCATTATCACAGAATAAAAAAGAGAGAGAGAGAGACAGAAACGCAGGCACTGAGAGCCGCAGACCACCCACTGGGAGAGTAATGAAGCTGTGTCTCACGACCAGACCCAGCGGACTTTTATCTCTGCCCCGAGTATCATTACCGAGGTGACGCCTTCACGTGATCCCAGCCAGGCCTTTTATCTGCCTGTCCCAAATGCTGTCACAGGTTGTGTGCCGGAGCCTGGAAGAAAAAAAAAGGAACGTCGGCTATCTTGTGCCACTACGGCTAGAGTCGTGTCAGCTTTTCTATTTGAGATATGTGAACCCTGTGAATGATAAAGGAATGGCTTATTATTATTTTTAGAAGGCTGATTTCTAAACAGGGAGAATAATTCCGCTAACTCCTGAACAAGTATATAGGAGTTTCGCTGTAGGGGTCATCCATAAAATAGGACACATTTTTTGAAAGGTCTTTTCAATGGCCCCCTCCCCAATTTACCCCTGGTCAGTTTGTCCCATTCTGACCGTGTGCTGTCTGTCCTTTGCCATAACCCTTCCTTGTTTTCATGTCAACACACTCGTCCAGGGCCGGTTCCAGGTTTTGGGGGACTTATAGCTTTACAGTATGTAGGGTTGTGGCCCTCTGGCGACGCTGGCAGACCACCGCTATGACCACTAGGCCGTGTTTAGCGAGTTGGCAAACTGCCGCTATACCATGCCCGGCCTTGGTGGGGCAGTCAGGTGATGGCTGGCAGACCACGTCACTGAAGACTGCCCCTCCTCTGTAGAGGGGGGGGTAGAACAATAGACAAAGGCTTGTATGACCTAGTTTGCTATCTCTGCCGCTACCATGGTTACTCACAACAGTTGCAACTTACAAGTTAGTATTTACTGCTTCCTATAAATAAAACGCAGCTCTGAGACCAGAGGTCTGTTTTCCTTGACACCGAGTCTTTGTCTTCACTCTCTCAATTCCCACATCTGGTGACCCCGACGTGATTCGACGTGATTCACTGGGTCTCGCCTGCTTACCACGACTGGAAAAGGTTTACGCGTACTCTCAGCTCTTTGGCTCCCACGGCTCATCGGCCCCCTCGGCTTCGGCCCCCATTGGTAAGTATGGGTGAAACATTATCTTCAGAGCAGGTAAAGCATGCTGAAGAACTTTATCAATTGGTGAGACATAACGGGGACTCAGTGTCGACAGCAGACCTTAAGGATCTCCTACGGGAGATTGATTGTCAGTGTCCCTGGTATCCCCAGGAAGGCACTCTCAAACCAGGGGACTGGGAGCAGATAGGAAGGGACTTGAAGGGTGAGCCCCATGCACCAGTGCAATATATTCTTGCCTGGCAAAAGGTTTCTGGAGCTGTCTGCGCTGGGACGCCAGCGGACAACATGCTCTTGAAACCTGCTATGGAGGTGACACCGCCCCCCTATCCGGCTCTCCTCCCTGCAGCCTCGTCTTTGGCTCCCTTATCTCCTTCTCCCGCTTGTCCACCGCCTCGATCAAAAGTGGCGTTGGCAGTCCAGGCAGCCCGCTGTAATGGGGACCTGGATCTTTCCGAAGAGTGGGAGGGAGATCCACCTGCGTAAATCTTTCTCTGCCTTGAAACAAAGTCCCAATGAGTCATATGCAAGTTTTGTAAATCTGCTTAAAAATGCCATCTCACTGTTTTCACTGCCAAAAGCCCAATCACTTTAGGAGTAAGTGCCGAGCCCCCGGTGGGGGAGCCTACCGAGGGAGTGGTGCTAACACTCCTAACTCTATGTTGCACAAGCACTTCAACAAACCCTCCCTGGAGAGGTTGCCCTTGTTTCCATGCGTGCTGAGGCTCCTCCTGGCACATACCTGGCCTTACTTACCTGTGCAGCCCAGCAACAGGGAATCAATGTACCACCAGACAAGGTTGTGGTCCAGGACAATTGTATTTGTTGTTTTGCAGTGTTGGAGCGCTCTTCCTTTGAATTTAAAGGAAGGTGCTTCCTGTGCACACCTTGTGCCGCTCCCGCCCTCGGGAGTGGACAAGGGGGATTTTTCTTCTGATTCCTTACAGATTGCCTTGGTCACCGAGAACATCTGGCACCAGAAGCCAATTCGTGAGTATAAGGTACAAGGTAAAAAATTAAGAGGTCTTCTCGATACTGGTGCTAATGTTTCTGTGATCACCCCTCAGGATTGGGACCCCTCCTGGCCTCTAGAACAGTCAGCTGCTGTCTGGGGGGTGGGGGGTTCCACGCCGGCACAGCAAAGTGCTCGGCCTCTCCTTGTCACTACCACAACTGACCAGCAGGTGGGATACGTGACTCCAATTGTCGTCCCACTTAAAGTCAATCTTTGGGGGCGAGACCTTTTGTCTCAATAGGAGGCTACTTTAGTCACTAATGACTAAGCCTCGTGCCCTTGCCTTGTCATGGCTTTCTACAGACTATGTGTGGATCGACCAATGGCTACTGCCTGGTGAAAAATTGGAAGCTTTGCAACGCCTAGTTGCAGGGTCATTTGGTTCCTTCCACTAGTCCCTATAATACTCCAGTGTTTGTCATCAACAAAGAAATCTGGCAAATGGCGTTCAAAGCATGATTTGCGCGCCATCAATAAAATTATCAAACCTATGGGTGCCTTACAATGTGGCTTACCCAACCCGACCATGATCCCTCGTAATATGGCTATCATTGACCTTACAACCTCAGGATCAAAAATATTTTGCCTTTAAAACTCAACAGTCACATTGTCTATAAGTCCATTTTTGTGGACTTATTAGGTCACCTCACACTCCCAAAATATCCATAAGTGTCTGCAACGGCAATAGCATGCACCAGATGCTCAAAAATCACATCTCCAGGCCATTCCGGGAGAATCTCCAGGCCATTCCGGGAGATTCTCCAGGCCATTCCGGGAGACACCCCCATGTCCATATTCTGGTGGAAGTTATGAAGGTTATAATATGTACAAATAGTGTAGAGAAACTAATGAATTTACAATGTAGTTCTTCAAAGGAAGGTGGGAACATGAGACTGCAGCTCATGGTACACGTGGTAAGATGGAATCTTAATAACAAAGTCAGTGAAAGAAAAGGATTGTATAAATAATGTGAATGATTCTACAGTGGTAACTATGTTTAATTGGACTACATCTGCATCGAAGCAAATAACTGCAGAAGTTTCCCACCAGCCATTAAAATGTATATATTTGAATGTTTATGCTGTCTTTGTGGGTGTGACACCCAGGGCACTTTGGCCTCTGGATCTGCATGCCATAAACCTTTCCCCCTCTTTTTCTCTCCTGCTCTCTGTTTCTCTGCTACACACTTCACTCAGTGTGCCTAAACAGCACACAAACACGTTCACATTCTTAAAGTTGCAACAATTCTATGCCAGCCAGCTCGCTGTACTCCCCTCCCGTTGCTACGGCAAAGACCTTCAGTAGCATCTCCTGACCAAAGAATTAGTTGTTTAAAAGGTTCTCTTGTTCCTTGGAAATAACTTTCTGTGCTTAAGTCAACTGCAGTTCTAACACTTTTTGTCCTTTTAGGGTCCCTTTGTATGGGCCCATTTTATTTTTGCGTTTTGCAATTCTATACTAAAATTAATGGAAATTATAAAAAAAAAATCTCAACATTTTTTTCTTTTGCTTAGTCCTTTTTTTTTACTTTTTCAAATACTTCTGAAAATTTGTCTTTTCCCTCATGATGCAGTCAATCTCATCTCTGATAGTTTGTATGTGTGTAATGTCATTTCTCAGGTGGAAGGAAGCTACGTGTCTCCTTCCTGTGATGACAATCTCCTGAGTCTGTTCATTGCTTTGCGCAATCAATTGGCAAAGCGAACTGGATTGCTGTTTGTTGCTCATATTCGCAGTCGTCAGCCCTTTCCTGGCATCATCTCTGAAGGAAATGCCCGGGCTGACTCCCTTGTTTCCTATGCAGCTCTCTCCCCCATTGAGAGCCATGCCATGCATCACCAAAACGCCAAAGCCTTGGCGAAACAATTTCACTTGCCCCTTGCAGAAGCCTCTGCCATCATTCGGCAATGTCCTCAGTGTTCTGGACAGGCTTCCTTTCCTTCCACTGGTGTCAACCCTCGAGGTTTTGGAGCCAATCAATTGTGGCAAATGGATGTTACTCAGTTTTCTTCATTTGCTCCCTGGAAATGTCTCCATGTGGTTGTGGACACCTATTCTGGTTACCTATTTGCCACTCCCCAAAAGGGTGAGAAGGCTAAGCACGTTTGCACCCATTTAATTCGTGCCTTTTCGGTTATGGGTGTTCCCTCTGCTCTGAAAACAGGACAATGGCCCTGCCTATTGTTCCTCCGCCTTTGCTGCCTTTTGTGATCGGTGGCAAGTGCGCCATACCTTTGGCATCCCACATAATTCCACGGGCCAAGCCATCGTGGAACGTGCCAATGGCACTCTCAAAAGAATGCTTGAAAAATTGTAAAAACAAGGGGGAGTTGGCCTCTCCCTCTTGGACAGAGAGGGCCTACTAGCTCAGGCTCTCTTTACCCTCAACCATCTTAACCTTCTCTCTTTTAATTCAAAATTTGTTACTAGGACTCAGCGGCACTTCCAGACTGACGTGCCGCTGCCACAGCCCCTGGTGCGCTACCGCCGTCTCCCCGACCCCCTTTGGCACGGGCCGGTGCCTCTCATCACGTGGGGCCGGGGCTACGCTGCAGTCCAAACATCTACTGGACCGTTGTGGGTGCCTGCACGGTGTGTTCGCCCTGATCTTCATGGCGTGGCAGCAGGATCTCCCCAACCTGAGTCCTCCAGACCCGAGTCCTCCGGCCAACCTGATTCCTCACTTCCGCCTTCAGTTGGTGGACCCTGAGCCCATGGCCGAGAGGCGTCGTGGTCGTCGCAGAGCGAGCCCTCCAGTAACTTGGGGGGCCATCAAACGCTTGTCTGAGCAAGCTCAACTGGAGTTGGCTAAGCAGCACCTGCCTATGACCCCAGAGAACTTTCTGGCTGCTGTGTTTGCCCAGCTGACTGTGAACTCAGTTATGATCGTCTTATGTTTATGCCTCCTGAGCTCTGGGGTGCAGGGGGTCAAGCATGAGTCCTCTACTCCGAACTTATGGGTTCGTCATGCTTCTTACATGTTTGCTTTTCATGGCAAGAACGTTTCTCTGATTTATGAGCCTCCTCTCTCTGCCTCTGCTATGTCCTTTTTGCCCACTCCCTTTAACTCTCCTGAACTGGTTCTGTCTGAACTACAACATTTGAACCACTCCATGCTGTTTGCCTCCACCACTGACCCTCACTGGAACAGTACTCCTTTCCAAAGGTTTCGCTTTCATCGCTACCTACCTGGGTTGTGCTTCTGATGTTATGCTAGCAATCCTCTGTTTTCCCACTGGACTTATACGACTGCTGCTGATCAGATGTGGGGAATTAATGCAGCCAATTATACTGCTTGTTCTGACCGTTTTTACCTTTGGGGTACTTTTAACTCTTCCTTTAAACCCAATCTCCATCTCATGAACACTACCACACAACAGTTGTATCACCGTTTACCGATGTTTTCCCCAAATGCTTCCCTGCTCACATCCGGAAGCATTTGTGGCAATTGGCTCATCCGAGACCCCAACCTTTGGTTCTTTTGGGGGTCAGGGTGGGCTACCAACTATCATCCTGGAAAATATCAGTGTGCAGCTCTTGGGTATCTTACCTTGCCAGTCCAAGTCCTGGATGCTTCTGGGACACCTTTAGCCAATCACAAAGTGAGGCGTGCCGCAGCGGCCCCCCTTGGCCCCGGGTGTTCCGATGAGGTTATTGTGGACACCCAACTCAGTGGGGGAAGCGACTGGGGTCGCGCCATAGGGGCTGGTCTTACTGGGATTTTGACTCTGGGGAGCTACCCAGGGATCATTGCCCAGGAGAACCGCCGTTCCATCTTAGGCCTCACTTGTAGGTTAGAAATGACTGTTAATGCTACAAGCCGCTTAATTCATGATTTACAGCAAGAGATTTCTGAATTGCATCAAATCACCTTACAGCATCGCTTTGCCTTAGATTTTCTCCTGGCTCGTCAAGGTGGGTTTTGTAAAATTGTTGGTCAGGCAGGTTGCAAAGTCACATTCCATGACCTCAACAAAACCATTGAGGACGAGCTGGAGAAATTGCGTCCTGTGCTCCCTAACAATGTTATTACTTCCGGAGCTCCTGGTCTTTTTGATTGGTTGACCAGCTGGCTACCTGACTTTGGGTGGCTGCGAGCAACTTTTTTAGCGTTACTTGGAATCATTGCTGGTTTTATTGCATTGGGGTGCTTTGTCCAATGTCTTCCTGGTCTTTACAATATGTGTGCTTTCTCTAAGGAGCATGTGCAACGTCACTTTCTGTCTTATGCATATCATCAGCTTAAAACGAAAAAGGGGGAAGTGTAGGGTTGTGGCCCTCTGGCGACGCTGGCAGACCACCGCTATGACCACTAGGCCGTGTTTAGCGAGTTGGCAAACTGCCGCTATACCATGCCCGGCCTTGGTGGGGCAGTCAGGTGATGGCTGGCAGACCACGTCACTGAAGACTGCCCCTCCTCTGTAGAGGGGGGGGTAGAACAATAGACAAAGGCTTGTATGACCTAGTTTGCTATCTCTGCCGCTACCATGGTTACTCACAACAGTTGCAACTTACAAGTTAGTATTTACTGCTTCCTATAAATAAAACGCAGCTCTGAGACCAGAGGTCTGTTTTCCTTGACACCGAGTCTTTGTCTTCACTCTCTCAATTCCCACAACAGTAGTCTTTTTAGTAGATATTACTCTCTCATTTTGACATGATGAGCCAAGGCTTCGGGTTCCCAGACGCTTGTCATTCGTAGGGTTGCCAACCTCTGGCTGGGTAACCAAAAAACTTTTAGTGCCAAATATCGGAAAGTTAAAAAAGCAAAAACAGCACTATAGCCTTACACAAACCAGAACTGTCTAGTAGAAAAGAGCAAGAGTTCACGAAAGCTCATACCCTGCCAGAAAATATTGTTGTTAGTCTTTAAGGTGCTACTGGACTCTTGCTCTTTTCTACTACAGCAGACAGACTAACATGGCTACCCACTCAGAACTGTCTAGTATTGGAAATGCGGCACAGAATTAGGCACATTTATGCATGTTTGGTGGTTCTGCAAAAAAATAAGGAGGTTTTGGAGATTAGTTTTGAATGAAACAAATGAATTGATTAAATCAAAAGTTAAGAAAGACCCCGCCTTTTGTTTATTGGGAATACCAAAAAAAGATCTGGATAAAGGTGATAGAGTCATATGCCAATATAGTTTTGCTGCAGCAAGAATTATAATTGCTAAAAAACGGAAGCAAATAAATAAACCTTCAATCAAAGAGTGGCGAGAAAAATTATGGATGTATATGCGGATGGCCAAAATTACAGCATTTTTACATGATAAAGATATGGAGGAATTTAAATGTACGTGGGTAAAGGCCACCGCATATTGGGATAAAGTGGCAAAAACGGATTTTAAAAGTATAGTTAACGAATTATAGTATAATATGATTTTTAATATGATATAATAATAGATTTTTTCTTCTGATATGTCATAACACTCCATCGGAAGTCCAATGGTGGAGGGCACTGGTGGGGGGATGGGTTTTGGATTCAGGGCACATGGCTTATAAAGTGATTTGAATATTGTAATAGTAGATAAATTGTGTCCTGAACATGTAACTTTTATTTTTATTTTTATGTATATGTATTTTTTTTGTTTTTTTTTCTTCTTTTTTTGTGTTTATTATGAAAATAAAAAAAATTTATAAAAAAAAAGAACTGTCTAGTAGACAATTACCACAAACAATTTTTTGCTCATTATATAAGTGTGTAATAAATACAATCTAGCAGTTGATGTCCAAGTGTACAATAGAGAAATACAAAGTGTTTCACATCATCTGCCTCAGTACAAAACGTCATTGGATCTCAGACAATCGATGGGTTTCTGGTAAAGTCTCATTTATGTCATATATTTTACAGAAAACATGTTCCATGCAAATTCATCATCCTAGGATTTCCATGTTTGTGAAGCTTGAGCGAAATGAGCAAGTTTCCCCCCATGGACGAAAGAATGAAAATGGTTTGAGTGAGAACAAGCGTTGTTTTGCTTGTTCTGCCAGGATGAACCCCGGTAAGAAATACTTGTGGAGTGTGCTATCAATAAAAGAACTCAAAAGATGCTCTTGCCAGCACAACATTACCCTCACACGCTCACCATAAATCACAAGAGCACCTTTCCTATTGACATTCTGTCAAGAACGCAGAGATCAAGGAGATTAAAACACACTTCTAACTCACTAGTGGCATCACCACCCTGCATTGACACCGCCAAAACCCTCATTGGGATTAGTACAAGCTCCCTTGCTGCCTTTTCCTTTGCAAAAGTAAACACATTTGGGACAGAGAAGAAGTAGTCAGTTGAATGTAGCTAAATTGCTGGCCCACTATGCACGGTTTCTGATGCTCTTCTGGTGTGGAACCTGTATAATGATAATCCCATTAGCAACAGCAGAAGGTCCCTATAGGACACGATAACAAATATTAAACCATTCCTTTTGTTGACTTTATCCAAGGAGGCATCTTCCCCGGGGGCTCTGCTCGTTTTTAGATTAATCCCTTCCTTCCCTGAGGAGCCCTTTTGTCTGGAAAGATTGGAAACAAACCTCTGGAGTGGCAGGTCCTTGTCTAAACCTTGGATCAGTTGCTACATTCTTTAAATTATAATCTCCCCCACCCCTGCTCTGTTTCTCTGTTCATCCTGTGGTCCAGGGATCTCTCTATTAAGTTACAAATGTCTGGATTTCTCCTAAAGGTCCATAATCGAACGGCACTGTTAACTTCTTGGTTTCCCAGTCAATCTTTCTGACACTGCTCTCTGAGAAGATGATCACAGTCCCCCCCAAGACACTTGTAGCATTTCCTCTTTTACCACTGAGATGTACATTTAAGGAGGGACACTGTGGTTGTTTATGCATGGGTACTTTCACTCACGTTCGCCCCCGGTCTGTCTCAGTTGTTCCTTGGAGTTATGCATGAGTTTTTGGTCCATTAGAGATGACCTCGTTGGCAGCCCTCACAAATCCCGGGACTTCCCGTTACTCTGTTAACCTGATTCTTCCCTCTCCTTTGAGCTCAGCCTGGGTGAAATCCCCATGCATAAGGGAAAGAGTGGGACACAGAAGCTTGGTTTCTCTCACAGCCAATTACAAAGCAGTGTGTAAAGAGGCGGGGATTCAAATGCTTCCTGCTTCCTCAGAGCTCTTTATTTTATTTTATTTTTTGAATTATAATTCAACTTTTATTACAAGGTACAATGAAATTACAAAGGAAGGTCTCCCAACCTTACAAAAATCTTTAATCCATTATGCAATGCCAAGTCAGAAGCCTAAAATCAAAACCAAGTTATCAAAAGTGCACAGCGCCAACACAGACCAACCAAATTAGGGAAAAGGCAAACAGATCAGACAATATATTTGAAGCTGTAGGTATTGTCACAAGACAGTCTTTTGCCCTTGCAACGGCCACACAGCTCTTGATGGTGGGGCCTCTTGAGGTCGATGTGCCTTTTCCTCTGGGGGCAGGAGCAGCGAGTCTTGGAAAAAAGCTGGCGCTGGATTGCTTCCACCTTATAAGGATTGAAGCCCTTTGGAGACGGGGAAAGGGGACGAGGAGAAGGAAGAGAGGCTGAGGAAGAAAAAGAAGAGCTGCCGGGAGAAGACCCTGGCGAAGAATCCGCCTCGCGGCAGGAATGGAAGGGAGAAGCGGCCAAGAAAGGCGGTGACGGGGCAGGAGGAGAAGGCAAAACAGTCGCCTTCCAGTTCCTGGAGCAGAAATATGGCTACTTCCATAGCAATGACTGTAAGACCAGATGGGAGAGTGCTTATGTATGGTGCATTTCTGGAACTAATAAGGTTTACTTCAAACAGCTCCTCAGAGCTCTTTCTGAGCAGAAGAAAGGCTTTTTAAAACCGAGGCTTGGATTTCTCTCCTTCCCCCCCTTTAGTATTGCTCCGTTTTTTGTTCTTAAAATGCTTTTTTGTGCAGCAATTGGGTTTGGGGAGGAAATTTTCTCTCACAGTAAACTCTCCAAAGTAAGCCAATTACAAAGCAGCATTTAAAGGGGCGGGGACTTGATTTGAGCTTGGAGGCTGCTGGTGCAGAGATTCCTAACAGGAAAGGGTGGGTCCAGTGAGCAACGAACCTCAGGTAAAACTCCCAGGCATAAACGACCTGCGTCCTTTAACTCGATTATCTGTGACAGATAATCTGATTTAAATACCCTAGTTTCAACAATTACCAATGAAGCCAAACTTGAAAGAACAAATGAAAGGGCTCAGCTGGATCATCAGGTTCAATTTTATCCATGAGAAATTTTGTCGTCCCCCCCTTTTTTTTAGAAATGTGTTTGACCCAAATGAATTTGCTGCCCAAAACTCTTCTGTGGTGCAGCTAAATCTGGAACAACAACAACAAAAGGGGGAAATCAAATTAAACTCATTACAAATATATAAATTTTAATATGGGGCACAGTAAAGTTAAAAACATAAGGCCTATAACATAGGCAAGTCATTCACAGTCGATAGATACATGAAACTCACACACATTCGATGTAAAAACTTACAATGACCAAAGTAGGACCCAATAAGGACCAAAAGCGTTTCAGCCTCAAAAAGGCCTTCCTCAGTGGTCAGACATAGAATTTATTTATTAGACTTAGAATTGTAGTCTAGTACACATCCTGTGTGTGTGTAAAGTGCCTTCAAGTTGCAGCTGACTTATGGCGGCCCCTTTTGGGGTTTTCATGGCAAGAGACTAACAGAGGTGGTTTGCCAGTGCCTTCCTCTGCACAGCAACCCTGGACTTCCTTGGTGGTCTCCCATCCAAATACTAACCAGGGCTGACCCTGCTTAGCTTCTGAGATCTGACGAGATCAGGCTAGCCTGGGCCATCCAGGTCAGGGCAACAATATAATAATATTGTTTGAGGTATACACATCCTTAGAAGCCAGGCATGAAATGCAAGGTGGGACACGGGAGCCATGTTCTAGTATACTACAAGACGCCTCATTATACTAGAAGGGCTTGTATGTATTTTCTACCTTGCATTATGATATTATTATATTGTTAGGATGTGTACTAGACTACAATTCTATGTCTGACCGCCGAGGAAGACCTTTTTGAGGCCTAAACGCGTTTGGTCCTTATTGGGTCCTACTTTGCTCATTGTAAGATTTTACATCGAATGTGTGTGAGTTTCATGTATTTATTGACTGTGAAAGATTCACCTATGTTACAGGCCTTATGTTTTTAACTTTACTGTGCAGCTATTTCTGGGCAACAATTTGTGCCGCAAGTAATGCTCTTGCTTTCTGTTTGAGTAAAGTTCTACCCAGGCCAAAGGCCTCCCACGACCCCATTCTGCCAAGAACCCTTTCGCCAGCAAGGAAGTTCCACAGTTGCTTATTCACCTTCCCCATCAGTTTCTGGAGCCCTGGGAGAAGAACAGGGAGGGTGAATCCAAGACTTTGAAAACACCTGGCCTGCTGCCTTTTGCCAGGTATCAGTGCTGGCTATCAACCCTCTGAAGATTTTAAGATGCTGTCATTCAACACAGGGGCCAGACCTGCTTCCAGAAACGGAATAAAGAAATTGGCACTGGAACTCTTCAGTTCGAGTCCAGACACCCTAGAATGCTGCAAGTTTGAGCCATTGTTTTATTCACGGATAATAACTAGTGTTCATTTCATTCTCTGCCCGAAAAAGAAGTAATTTGTTTGTCCTTTTCACCAAAACTTGCTAGAGCTGATTGGGTGACAATCCTTCTGGTACGGAGCAAACAGGTCACATGTTTCTGGCTTCAGCTTCACACCAGGAACCGCAAACACAGATTGTGCTATGGGAACAAACAAACAAACCCAAAGGTATCGTTAGCAACATGGGAAGGCTACACTGGTTGAAAACGTATCGTTAGCAACATAGAAAGGCTACTACGCTGGATGAAACCTAGGCAGTGACTAACATCAAATGTTTCAGAAGGAAAGTCTTTGGTGTAATGAGTAATTACATCTGAGGACCATAACATCTCTAAGATTCTTCATTTGTGTGCCCTGCCCTAGATTGATTGGAAAGGAAAGCGTACACATTTGCTATGTTGCTCCAGTAGCAAGGATACTGGATTACTAGTGAAGGTTTGTGGCAAATGCATCTGTAGTTGTCCCAAATCCCCATAATTTAACCAGTAGACTTATAAGAAGTGCCCCAAAGTGGAAGCCTGAATACCTCATGAATCTGCTGTTTTTGCACATGGGGGGTGGCATGTGAGACTTTTAAAAGTGATGGTGTCAGTCGCTCGCTATGATCCCCGGAGGGAAGAGAGTTGTTGAACTGCTTCACCTGGTTCCTTTTCCAATTGTTTATCAAACTGAACTACCAAGGTATTTGGCCTTTATTTTCTTTTATGGGTTACATGAACACATAAAGCTGCCTTATACGGAATCAGACCCTTGGTCCATCAAAGTATTGTCTACTCAGACTGGCAGCGGCGCTCCAGGGTCTCAGGCAGAGAAAGGTCTTTCACATCACCTACTTGCCTAGTCCCTTTAACTGGAGATGCTGGGGATTGAACCTGGGACCTTCTGCGTGCCAAGCAGAGGATCTACCCCTGAGCCATGGTCCCTCCCCTATGTTGATCTTCCTATGCTGATGGCTCTTCTGGCAATGGCGTGCTGGTGCCCTTCCTGAGGATAAAAGCTTCCAGGTCAGACCCAGCCCTTTGCTTGGGGAAACAGTTTACTGAGGCTCAGTGCTCAAGCACTTCCTTTAGGGAAGGGCTGTGGCTCAGTGGTAGAGCATCTGCTTGGCATGCAGAAGGCCCCAGGTTCAATCCCCGGCATCTCCAGTTAAAGGGACCAGGCGAGTAGGTGATGTGAAAGACCTCTGCCTGAGACCCTGGAGAGCTGCTACCGGTCTGAGTAGACAATGCTGACTTTGATGGACCAAGAGTCTGATTCAGTATAAGGCAGCTTCATGTGTTCATGTGTTCTTGAGAAGAGGCTTCTTGGCCTTGGTCCCTGTCCTGCTTGGCTGCATCCTCATGCTGTTTCTAGGGTTGCCAACTGCAGGTCTTGAAATTCCTGGAGATTGGGGGATAGAGCCTGTGGAGGGTAGTGTGGGGGACAGGAGGGACTCAGCAGGGTATAACACCATAGAATCCATCCTCCAAAGCAGACATTTTCTCCAGGGGACCTAGGATTGCCTACTTCCAGGTACTAGCTGGAGGTCTCCTGCTATTACAACTGAGCTCCAGCTGATAGAGACCAGTTTGCCTGGAGAAAATGGCTACTTTGGCAATTGGACTATGGAATTGAAGTCCCTCCCCTCCCCAAACCCCGCCCTCCTCAGGCGCTGTCACAGATATCTCCAGGTATTTCCCAACCTGGAGCTGGCAACCCTAAGGGAAACTGATTTATGTCATTAGTTGTAGTTCCAGGGAAATCCCCAAGTCCCACCTGGAAGTTGGCAACCAGAGTTGCTTCATACTTCTCCGGGTTGTCAACTGAGCTGTGATCCTGGCAACTCATGACCCCAGCTGTGGTTTTCTTTCAACTTGCCACTTTCATGGAATCCTGGCTATCCTGTGCCATTTCCTACAGGCTATTCTTCCCTGGTTCACCAGATACATCCGGTTGGCAGATGCTATTCCCCCCGCCCCCGGGGGGGATTCTGGTTCTGCAGAGGTGTTTTGAGAGGTTAAATAACACTGGGGGTTACCACACTTTGTATTCCCAGCAATGTATTAAGAATTTGAAAATACTGTAAAAAACATTGCTTTAAAAGGGTTTTTGGATACTACGGCTTATAAATGGTTGGAAGACTTCTTCACAGCTAAAGGGGCCAAACAAAGTGCGAATAATATTTTTTATAACGTTTTCAAACTCTTAATACATCGGTGGGAATACATAGAAAGTGCGAACAGTATTATTTTATAACATTTTCAAACTCTTAATACATTGCTGGGAATACAAGTGCGGTAACAGCCACTGTCAAATACTTCCTGTAACATGCAAAGCAATTGCAGAAAGAAGAAGACAAAGAGTTGGTTTTTATATGCCAACTTTCTCTACCACTTAAGGAAGAATCAAACTGGCTTACAATCACCTTCCCTTCCCCTCCCCACAACAGACACCCTGTGAGATAGGTGGGGCTGAGAGAGTTTAGACTAGCCCAAAGTCACCCAACTTGCTTCGTGTGTAGGAGTGGGGAAATAAATCCAGTTCACCAGATTAGCTTCCACCGCTCATGTGGAGGAGTGGGGAATTGAACCTGGTTCTCCAGATCAGAGACCACTGCTCCAAAGAGGATTCTGATTGCAGCAATCCTATATATATGCTGCTCACATTGAGCCAACTGTCATAATTCTTTGTCTACTTTGGTCTTATATCAGTATTTTCCTAGTCTCATAATATAACGTAGTTCAAAAACTTCCATTCACAAGTTTCCTTTCTCCATTACTTTGGTGTCTCTCTCTCTGTGTGTGTGTGTGTGCAGAATGTGGAAAAGAGAAGGAAAAGTTAGGATTTTCTGACACTGGCTCCTGTCCTTGTAGAATTCTTATCTAGAAATTCTCTTTTCAAAATGCCAAGAGCCCTAGAAAAAAAAATAATTTGGCATAACAGTAGTGGGAATGCAGCCTGCTAATCAAAAGGATTCAAATCTTTCTATGTGCTGCCAAGCTCTCTTCTTCCTACTCAGCGGAGGGCAGGGAGGGGGGTAGACAAAAAGACAGAACCAAGGCCTGGAAGGGGCTCTTCTTCTTCTTCGGCAATCTTAACAAATGCAAAAGCTTCCACTCCACTGACTCCTCATTAACTTACCGAATCTGACAGGCTAATTATCGCAGCTGCTTTGCGCTCCGAATAAATAAATATGAAAGTGGATGTTTAAAGAAAACGAGAAGGGGAAAAATGCCGTCATCCAGACAGTCAACAGAGAGAGTGAGAGAGAGAGTTTGTTTAAAAAATTCATATTCATACACATTTAGAGCATTTGGGGGGAAAGATAATGAGATAGTTGTCTTTCAGCCTAATTGAGTCCCTTCATTTGCGGATGCCTGCCTGTCACCCCTCTCCAGCTTTAAACTGTGCAACTTTTGTGTTCCCCGCTAAATCTGCTCACTGCATCTCTATTTTCGGCTTCTCTGCAGATGGGCAGACTGTGGCGGGGCTCCCATCTAGCAGCTACATGGTCTGTGTGCCCCCAGAATCCCTGTGGGAGGGGCCGTGGCTCAGTGGCAGAGCATCTGCTTGGCATGCAGAAGGCCCCAGGTTCAATCCCCGGCATCTCCAGTTAAAGGGACTAGGCAAGTAGGTGATGTGAAAGACCTCCGCCTGAGACCCTGGAGAGCTGCTGCCGGTCTGAGTAGACAATACTGACTTTGATGGACCAAGGGGCTGATGGTCTAAGAGCAATACAATAAGGGGTCTAGACTCTGTTAAGAGGCTAAACTCCTAGCAGAGACACTCCAGGTGGAAAGGTCACAGCTGAGACACCAGAATAACCCCCTTCAGGGATCAATGGCCGCATCAGCAGAAGATAACAGACAGTTCCAATTGTGATAGGGTTGCCAACCTGATCTCCAGGTGATAGAAATCAGTTCCCCTGGAGAAAATGTTCACTTTGGCAATTGGACTCTATGGCATTGAAGTCCCTCCCTCCTCAAACCCCGCCTTCCTCAGACTCCACCCCAAATCTCCTGGTATTTCCCACCCAGAGCTGGCAATCCTAAATGGTGATAGGGGTGGAGGACTCCTTGAAGGGTAGCTACTGGGCAGCAGCAGTAGTGTAAGGTGACACTGGCGGAGGATCTTTTGTAGACAACGGCAGTGCCACTTCAGCTAATCCTAGTTAGTACTGGTTAGTACATTCATAGTGCCAAATACAACCTAAGCAACATTCCTGAAGAGTGTAAAGACCATGTAAAGAACAGATTTGCATTACTAAGTTCAAGTGAATGTGAACCAGAAGAACTATGGGTTGAAACCAAAGATATTATCAAAGAAGAATGTGCAAAAACTATTCCTGTAGCCAAAAGAAGTGAAAAGCCTCGATTCATGACTGAGAAAACTCTTTAAATTGCTAAAGATAGACGAGAAGCAAAAGTAAATGCGACAGAAACAGAATCAAAAGTCTAAATGCAGTGTTCCAGTGTCTCACACGTAGAGACAAAGAGAACTATTATAATAACCAGTGTGAAGAAATAGAACAGCATAAAAGGAAGAACAAAAGATCTGTTCCACAAGATCCAAGAAATCAAAGGGAAATTTTTAAAGCACAGTTAGGCATGCTGAAAGATTGACATGGAAATACATAAACTGAACAGGACAAAATAAAGAAAAGATGGGAACAATACACTGAAGAACTATTGGTGGAAGGACATCAACAATTTGAGATATGCAGATGACACCATAATTGTATGCAGTTAAGTGCCATCATGTCGCTTCCGACTCATGGCGACCCCATGAATCAATGTCCTCCAAAATGTCCTGTCATTAACAGCCTTACACAACATTACTGGCAGAAAACAGTGAAGTCTTGAAACGATTACTAACTAAGGTTAAAACAGAAAGTGCCAAAGCAGGATTACAGCTGAATATCATGAAGACAAAAGCAATGATTACAGTGGAATTACATAATTTAAGACTGACGATGAAGAAATAGAAATTGTTCAAGATTTTCTATTCCTTGGCTCCATCATCAACCAAAAGGGAGACTGCAGCCAAGAAATCAGAAGGAGATTGAGACTGGGAAGTGCAGCCATGGAGGAGCTAGAAAAGATTCTTAAGTGTAAGGAGGTGACCAAGACTGGGACCTGGGTAACCCAGGTTCAAATACCCACTCACGCCATGGAAGCTTGCTGGATGACCTTGGGGCAGTCACATACTCTCAGCCCTGACCCTGGCTAGTATTTGGATGGGAGACCTCCAAAGAATACCAGGGTCATGACACGGAGGCAGACAATGGCAAACCACTTCCGAACATCTCTTGCCTTAAAAACCCTACGAGGTGGCCATACGTTAGCTGTGACTTGACGGCAACAACAACAAAAAAGCATGAGTGTGAAAGTTGGACAATGAAGAAAACTGACAGGAAGAAAGCTGATTCCTTTGAAATGTGGTGTTGGAAAAGAGTTTTACGGATACTGTAGACTGCCAAAAAGACAAATCAGTGGGTCCTAGATCAAATCAAGCCTGAACTTTCCCTAGAAGCTAAAATGACTAAACTGAGGCTATTGTACTATGGTCACACTATGAAAAGACGAGAGTCACCAGAAAAGACAATAACCTTAGTAAAAGCTGAAGGCAGCAGGAAAAGAGGAAGACCCAACATGAGATGGATCAACTCAATAAACGAAGCCACGGCTCTCGGTTTGCAAGAACAGAGCAAGGCTGTTAATGACAGGACATTTTGGAGGACATTGATTCACAAGGTCGCCATAAGTCAGAAATGACTTGACAGCACAAGACACACACATAGTTCGTGTCCATGACTGGCTATAAACGTACCAGGACTTTCATTCATAGGGTCGCCATGAGTTGGAAGCGACTTGACGGCACTTAACACACACACAAAACATGAAAACCCCAGTTCAATTACCTTTCTCCCATGAATTAACCTGTTGGTTTTAGGCAAGCCCCCTCCCTGTATTATTACTGGCATAATAATGATTTATTATTATTTATTTACGGATTTATTATGAGGATTATTTAAGAAAGCATCTGTGAAACAGCTTTTAAACAACTGTATAAATACTAAATGGTATTAAGTATTCCTAGTGAGATAGAAGCAGAACATATCTTTATGACCTGTCTTTTCGCTTGAGTATTTTGGTTCATCAGAATTTCTCCGTTGTCCACACTTAAGGAGAAGGAATTTCAAATGCTGTTATGGTAGGATTTTCCTCTCCCAGAAAAACAAACACATTTTGAGTCTGCTCCACATGTGAAGCCTACTTAGAAGTCAATCCTATTTTATTCAGTGAGGTTTACTCCCAGGAAAGTTTTCTTAGGACTGCAGCTGTAACTACAAATCACCTTAAGCTTCTCTTTGTGATACTCTTTGACATGTGAAGGTGGATAATACACGCCATGTAACAAGAAAAGAAGTCACATGTGCATGCTAGCCAATGTAGTCTTTACATTCCCATTAAGCATAAACAGATCCAAACTTCACATGTGAAAATGCCCAAAGACAACATTTCACTCCAGCCAGGGCCTTATAGAAGGCAGATCAAAGTAAAACCAAGGCTATGTGGAATTGCATTATGGACCCCAAGGGAGGGACCTCGGGGCCATGCAAAATTTTTTTTTAAGCTTTCTCACTGGTTCCAAGCGGTAATCAATCATCAGGCCAAGTGAAAAGGCAGACAGCACTGATGTTATTATGCTTAAGAGGCGGAGGAAGGCACATGTTTACACAAGGACATGAAGAAAAGTAAGTGAGGTGGTCAGAAAGGAATGTTTGCTTCTTCTATGAAGAGCCTGTGGCCCCTTAGAGTAGACTGTCTTAAAGTTGGGCTGACTATGTAGATCTTGACCGCTACACAGCCTGAGACCTTTCAGATCATTTATGACCTGATCCTCTGAACTGAAGATGCCAGGGATTGAACCTGGGACCATCTGCATGCCAAGCCAGCGTGGTGTAGTGGTTAAGAGCGGTGGACTCTAATCAGGAGAACCGGGTTGGTTTCCCCACTCCTCCACATGAAGCCTGCTGGGTGACCTTGGGCTAGTCACAGTTCTCTCAGAACTCTCTCAGCCTCACCTACCTGGGGAGGGGAAGGGAAGGTGATTTTAAGCCGGTTTGGTTCTCCTTAAAAGGTAGAGAAAATCAGCATATAAAAACCAACTCTTCTCCTTCTCCTCTTCCTCCTCCTCCTCCTCTACCACCACAGCCCCAGGCCAATCTTCATAGTGAATAAGGGCAAGAGTCCAGTCATTCTAGCTGTATCTGAAGAAGCGAGCTGTGGCTCACGAAAGCTCATACCCTACCAGAAAATATATTTTTGTTAGTCTTTAAGGGGCTACTGGACTCTTGCCCTTTTTGACTACTGCAAACAGACTAACACGGCTACCCACTGTGAATTATCTTCATAGTGAATGTAATATGTAGGGTAAGACTCGTACAAGTTGAGCATCAGGTATAAGTTGCTGTTTCATAGCCAATCACCATTCCAAAATAATGAAGTTTTAATTAGGGGGGAGGGATGGCCAAATACTGTGAAAGAAGTTAGAAGCTTTTACAGCATTAACAGAGTTGAGAGTACCTCGGATAGTTTCTTCCTGAGTGATTTTTAAGCGAGAGAAATCAACAGTTGTAGCTTACAGCCACAATTTACTGTTTCACCCAGACTACTTGAGGAGAAAATCATATTCTTGCTGTCTGACTCCAATGAGTATATTTCTCATAGAACATCATTGTTTGCTCTGGCAGCAAGGAAAATAAGAGCTAAGATAGTTAGCTCTAGAGCAGAATCCCACAAATGATGTTGTTTTTGGTGCTTCGTATCCATGTTAACCCTACTAGATTTTATTTTCTTGTACATGTCTTTTTTAAATATTGTATTACTTTGTGGACGATGTTTTGTGAAGGCCTATGGACACATACAAATAAATTTCTCTCTCTCTCTCTCTCTCTCTCTCTACTTGAGGAAAGCTCACATCAAAGTCAGACTCTCCAATGAACAGACCATTTGAGGTCAGCTTGAATTCTGACAGGATAGGGAATCAGTTCCTCATCTGTATACACTTAACGTAGCTGTAAAAATGGCTTTCTTTCAACTGTTTTAGTCCAGAAGAGGGGCCCCTGCTTTGATTCACCATTGCTGCTGCAAATGCAGGCTCCAGAACTCCAGAAAAGGAAAGTTGATCGCCAGCATCCTCCCCATCAAGGTTGGATCCCCATCTTCTGAGGTACCATGGCACCCAGAATTCTAAACTTATACAATTAAATCAACTCAGATGACCCTGGAAACCAGAGGCCCTGCATGATTCAAAAGTCGAGTCAGATATGCTGGGAATTATTTTGAAATTGCCACATTTTGGGGGGGGGTAAAGCTTAATGAGTCATTCATGAATAAGAGCTTGCTGAAGCGGTGGAACGGTGGAGTCTGATCTGGAGAACCGGGTTTGATTCCCCGCTCCTCCACATGAGCGGCGGACTCTAATCTGGTGAACTGGATTTGTTTCCCCACTCCTCCACACGAAACCAGCTGGGTGGCCTTGGGCTAGTCACAGCTCTCTCAGCCTCACCTACCTCACAGGGTGTCTGTTGTGGGGAAGAGAAGGGAAGGTGATTGTAAGCCAGTTTGATCCTACCTTAAGTGGTAGATAAAGTCAGCATATAAAAACCAACTCTTCTTCTTCTTCTTGAATCAGAAATCGTAACCATTTCTGCCTAAAAGGCAGGAGGTTGGCTGTCATGCAAACCCAACGTCCCTTCTAGTTCACGAGGCCCCACTGGTTGCAGTGGGGTGAAATATCAGATGTCATTTGTGGGAGGGGGGAATCCCAGAGTGCTAATATTCCAACCCAGGGGGACCGGGAATAAATTCCTCAGATGGAAATGATCCCTCTCGTCCCGCAGAGTGACACGGTGTTATGCCAATCTGGTGTCTCCTTCCCTCTCTCCCTTCCCTCCCTTTCTCCTTCAGCCTCTCTGCTCTCTGTACCTGTTTTATTTTTCCACTCTCTCTCTCTCCCTTCCCTGCCTTTTGGCAAGGCCACTTTCATCTCCTCCTTCGGGGATTGGAGATGTCACCGCAGGAAGTGCTTCTCTGCCTCTCTGGCAGCGGCAGAGCCCCGCAGCTTTGACAAACCTCGTTTAATTGGGAGGAAGTCGGGAGGGTTTGAAAGAACTGAAACCATCCAGGAAACTCCTTTTATCAGGCATAATTTAAACTCTGCATGGGGAAAAAAACCCCTATATGTATAAAGAAAAGTCAACTTCCCTCCTGCTGCGAGTCCTTCCCTCCTCGGCTCCCTCCCCATCCCCCGGCTCTGGCAAGATTCCATCATTTCGATTTTCTAAAAAGTGTCAAAGTTGATCCTGTGCGCTGTGGATGGCTGGGCAGAAAGGGAATGTAGATTTTGCAGTCTTTCTCTTCCCTCATGCGCCATGAGCACCCATGGACAATCGATCCTGACACGACAGTGTGTTTAGAGCTTCGGCTCTGCCCCTGGTCGAGTAATGGCGGTCCAGTCTGAACCACAAAAGGCAGAACTTTTCCCTTACATAACATAAAAACATAAGAAAGGTCCTGCTGGATCAGACCGAGGCCCATCATGTCCAGCTGTCTGTTCACACAGTGGCCAACCAGGTGCCTCCGGGAAGCCCACAAACAAGACGGCTGCAGCAGCATTATCTTGCCTGTGTTCCACAGCACCTAATATAATAGGCATGCTCCTCTGGTCCTGGAGAGAATAGGCAATCCTGGAGGTTGGCAACCTTACTCTGCATGAACCTCTGTGCCAACTATTTATTTGTTTATTTGATTCATTTCTACCCTCCCAAAGCAGCTTACGTCATTCTCCTCTCATTCTTTTTATCCTCGCAACAACCCTGCGAGGTAGGTTAGGCTGAAAGAGTGGGACTGGCCAGAGGTTACCCAGCGAGCTCCCATGGCACGAGTGGGGATTCGAAACCTGAGTCTTCCAGATACTAGTTCAACACTCTTAACCACCACTACCCATTAGGCAGCTCCTGCTTACTATGCTACCTTCTAAAAGTGTTCATTCCCCCGTGGCCCTTTGCTGTCGCGGCCCCCCTGCCTTGTAGAACGACATCTTGGAAGGAGTTTTTATTATGCGTAGTGTAGTGAAAGCTAGATTAGTCTCCTCCTTCCTGACCTAATACCATAGATATTTTTGCTCAGAGATTTTTTTGCACCTAAGCAGAGTATAAAGGAATGCGTTCTTGTACGGAGACTATACGATGTGCCCGTCTGCACATTTGAATAGGCTGTTATTTTTACAGTAGATTACTAAGCTAGTGATGAGATCATTTGACCCCCGCCCATCTGTATAGCAGCTAAAATGCTACAAGGATGGGAAATGATCAAGTAGCCAGAGTCTGTAGCTTATAAGAGCTTTTTTGTGTGTTTAAAGTGTTTTCTTTAGAATGTTTTAACCAAAAAAAAAAAAAAAAACACAACCTTACAGGAAGTTGTTGGCATTGTAATTTTATACATATGCTTTGGGTGTGTCCAGTAATTCGGTTTTTCTGGGAAGAGGTTATTACTCATAATTTTGTATTAGAATGTTCATTAAGTTTTGAGGATGTTTATGTACTTTTAAATGATCTGCCCATCTCTTGGAGGCTAACCAATGGTCAATGAAAATGGACCATCTGTGCCCTTACTACAGCTTGTATTATGACATTGGAAAGATAAAAGCCTACCTCCACTAAATCAATGAATTGGTACCTTAGAACTCTATAAATATATGAACTAGGGTTGCTAGGTCCCTCTTCGCCACTGGCGGGAAGTTTTTGGGGCAGAGCCTGAGGAGGGTGGGGTTTGGGGAGGGAAGGGACCTCAATGACATAGAGTCCAATGGCCAAAGCAGCCATTTTCTCCAGGTGAACTGATCTATATTGGCTGGAGAGCAGCTGTAATAGCAGGAGATCTCCAGCTAGTACCTGGAGGTTGGCAACCCTAATATGAACTCATGGTACACAGACAATTGCGTATGGACTTATGTCTAGATATTAGGAAACTTTTTATAGAAACTTATGTGTAGATCTGCCACCACTGTTATATTTTTGTCTCTAGGCACGTCTTTTCCCCCCTTTCTTTTTAAAACTCTACTCAGTTGCTGGATCTTATGTTTTTTTCCCTTGTCCCCTCCCCCCAATTTTAAACAAACAAACAAACAAAACAAAACAAAACAACTTGCAGGAAGTAGGTTGAGATACCATTGCAGTTAAAATGGAAAAAGGTACTTCATACCATCAGAAAGCTGGTATAGCTGAGAGGGCAAAGGACGGAAGAAGTGATGAACTAGGGCCTCTTGTGCAGAGATCCTCTCCCGTGGACAAATTTTTAACATTCTTGCTACCAAATCTTCAATTTCAGGTTCCCTTTCCAGCCTAGAATACAAGAGAAATAATCAACACTGGAGCAAGAGCTTTGAGCCACAGACAAATAGAGAAATACACACACACATACACCATGCAAAATAGTGAATTTCTGTTCAGAATGGGATGGGTTTGGAAATTCTTTATTTGGGAATTGGTTCAAACCAGTTTCCGGCACTTCTACTTCCCATCTTTAGAGGATTCTGAGGAGAGGAAGAAATGCAAAGCTTCTTGAACAAATTCTCTATTTTCATTTGGCCTTACTGTAGACCCCGATGTTAGCACGCCTAGGATGCAGATATTGCAATTTTTTTAGCTGTATGTATCCATGTATTAGGGTTGCTAAGTCCCTCTTCGCCACCAGCCGGAGGTTTTTGGGGTGGAGCCTGAGGAGGGCAGGGTTTGGGGAGGGACTTCAATGCCATAAAGTCGAATGGCCAAAGCGACCATTTTCTCTAAGGGAACTGATCTCTATCGGCTGAAGATCAGCTGTAATAGCAAGAGATCTCCAGCCGATACCTGGAGGTTGTAGTAGTTGTAAAAAAGACTCACTATACTGTTAACATCAATATTGTAAGAAAAAATTTAAGTTGTACTGTTTTTTTCTTACGATACCTGGAGGTTGGCAACCCTACTATGTATGTACGCACACACGCGTGTGTGTGTGTATTTCTCCCAAAAGAAAGTTGTGTTGCTCAAACAACTGTTTGAAACCCCTTGCAGTTAAAACTGCCTTAAAAAAAAACTTGGTGATTATTTGAATGCATTGGATTGAACAGCTAGATTTCTACGTGCTACACAAGGGCAGGTTCTACTAAATTAGAATCATAAGCCATTTATGCATGGGAGGTTTTGCCTTGGATTTGCTGCTCTGTAGATGCACATTTTCCCCATCCAAGTTATCAAAACTCAACAATAAGCCCCCATGCAGGGTTTTGAGAATTCGGATGGGGAAAATGTGCATATACAGAGCGGCAAATCCAAGGCAAATCCTCCCATGCATAAATGGCCATAGAGTTGGAAGGGACCACCAAGGTCATTCTAGACCAACCCCCTGCACAATGCAGGAAATTCACAACCACCTCCCCCCCACACCTCCAGCGGCCCCTACTCCAGGCCCAGAATATGGCCAAGATGCCCTCCCTCTCATCATCTGCCTAAGGACATAGAATCACCACTGCTGACAGACGGCCATCTAACCTCTTCTTAAAAACCTCCAGGGAAGGAGAGCTTACCACCTCCTGAGGAAGCCTGTTCCACTGAGTATGAGTCCAGGGTGGGGGGAGGGACACGTCCACAACAGGGCCAAACTACCAAAAAAGACTACAGTGAGGAGTTAAAACTTGGTGCCCTAACCTGGATGACTAGCCTGATTTTGTCAGATCTCAGAAGCTAAGCAGGGTCGGCCCCAGCTAGTACTTGGATGGGAGACCAGCAAGGAATACCAAGGCTATGCAGAAAGTGGCAATGGCAAACCACCTCTGAATGTCTCCTGCCTTGAAAACCCTACAGGAGTTGGCACAAGTTGGCTGCGACTTGACAGCACTTTACACACACACACACACACACACACACACACACACACACACACACACACACGATAAAGCTCTAAACTCAAGCTATTTTCCAACTGTAAGTTTCTATTGACAGCTACTGACTCAGAGCTAAGCTTGTTTAAGATTTCTGGCAGCTGATGACTGGATGATTTGATAGGTTTCAAATCTTCCCATGAAATGGATTTCGTAATAAGTTATGTTTTTGACTCCGGATCTCATTCGAACTGCCTGCAGGCCGCGCCGTGGCCTTCTATCACAATTAACTACGCCATCGAAATGCGCAATTCTATTGTTTGTTAAGGCTGTTTTTTAGCCTATTGTTTTATTGTGATTTTGAGGTTTTATTGTATATTTATTATTATGTGAGTCGCCCTGAGCCCAGCTTCTGCTGGGGAGGGCAGGCTATACGAATGACGAAACAAACAAACAAATAACCATCATTGTAAGCTGCCTTGAGTCCAGCTTTGGAGAAAGGTGGGTTAAAGATGTCTTAAAATACAAGTATTGTGTTCTTTACAGTAGATTTTGTAACGCTAGACTCCATATCTGAGACCTCTAGTGAGTTGGAATACAAAGATAGGAAAACACTCTCCAAAGGAGCCCAAGTACAGGCAGAAAATCATGCCATGGGTCCCTAGCAGTAGAAACATCATTTTATCTATAGCTAGGGGTGCCTGCTCCGGGTTGGGAAATACCTGGAGATTTTGGGGGCAGAGCCTGAGGAGGGCAGGGTTTGGGGAGGGACTTCAATGCCATAGAGTCCAATTGCCAAAGCAGCCATTTTCTCCAGGGGAACTGATCTCTGTCAGCTGGAGATCAGTGGTAATAGCAGGAGATCTCCAGCTAGTATCTGGAGGTTGGCAACACTACCTCTGAGAGAAAGAGAACTCATGTGTTTCTCAATGGTGCTGCCAAACTGACAGAAAACTGGGAAGGTCGGTTTAGGAGCACTCAAATTAGCGGGAAGTCGTCCCAGGTTGGTTTTTTTAAGGAGAGTTTTGGGAGTCATTTGGCGAAAGCTCTTACCCATGTCAACGTGGCTGCTCGCCAAACTGCCTCACCAGAAAAATCAGTTCATGCTGACTTCATTTTATCATTACCATATTTTAATGTGCGTTTGTTTTGTTTTGTTTTTTAAAAAAACCTTCATCGCTTCCCGAGTTCCACGGGGTTGAAACGCCAAAAACATGTTTTGAAAGCATCGTTTCTATGAATGGGGCATAGTTTGTTGTTCCTGCTGCACCCTTGAGGTCGGCCATTGATGTACAACAGCTTTCATGTCCACAAATGTGTGCGCCGCCCGCATCCCCTCCCCTCCCTCAACAATGTCTGGCAAACAAGAACCCAATGCCAAGTGTCCGGCTTCTGGGAAATTGGGAGGGGGGCCCAAGCAAGCAAGCAAACAAACCACCGCTCTTGAGTTTTATAGCTTTTAATCGGCTTGTTTGTTCCAAGTGTCGGGTGGCCCATTAGAACCCGGCCTGCTGTGTTTCTGCTCACACCCACCCCCGGCGCATTTCCCTTCCTGGCGACATCACCCTGCCGGGATCTGCTCCCGTTCGTTCTCCATCTCCGAGGCCAACACGCGTAAAGCTGGGCTTGGAGTGGAGAACGAATAAATCCCACCAGTTCCTTCTTTAGAGGAGGTGGGAAGGGAGAAAAGGTGACAGGACCCACTCGCATGCAGAGGACGCTGACAGCATCCTAACTCCTAACGTCACTGCAATGTGATGTACACCTGAGCTAATGCGCTGGGAATCCAGGTGTGGCAAACCGAGACCTGTCACTCAGCGTTAGTAAAGCTGTAACCACATTGGGACAGGAAAAGAATAAGAAAGGTCAGAGATGGCGTTGTCAACCTCCAGGTGGTAGCTGGAGACCTCCCGCTATTACAACTGATCTCCAGCTGATAGAAATTAGTTCCCCTGGAGAAAATGGTCGCTTTGGCCGTTGGACTCTATGGCATTGAAGTCCCTCCCCTCTCCAAACCCCACCCTCCTCAGGCTCCACCCCCAAAATCTCCAGGTATTTCCCAACCTGGAGCAGGCAACCCTTGTTTATAGGGTCGCCAGGTCCCTCTTCGCCACTGGCAGGAGGTTTTTGGGGCGGAGCCTGAGGAGGGTGGGGTTTTGGGGGGAGGGACTTCAATGCCATAGAGTCCAATTGCCAAAGCAGCCATTTTCTCCAGGAGACCTGATCTCTATTGGCTGGAGTTCAGTTGGAATAGCAGGGAATCTCCAGCTGGTACCTGGAGGTTGGCAACCCTACTTGTTTAGATTCATTTTTGGATATGACGAGAAGCTGTTTGTTTGCCTAGAAAAGAAAAGCAGCCTAATAATGTCAGTGTTTACTTTTGTATGGATAAGTCCTTCTATGTGCCTTAGGAACGGTTCTCCCCACAATTGAGGAAGGGCTTCCTCCCGCATCAAAGAAGGAAGTGCAAAGTCCTGGGCATCTGCGTGGGGTGTGCAGACCCTCGAGCAAAGGAGACAGACAAATGGGGAAGGAAATCGCAGCTGTTCCCTTCTCCCGCACACCCTCACACCACAAGTGCGGCTGAAAACAAACGGTCCTGACAGTGTATAGTCTCTGACTCAGTGATGTAATCTCTGGCAATGGAGTAAGGGGGGTTACTGTCTGGTGAATGGGAAGAAGAGGCCCATAGAAAAGGCACAAAAATCTCAAGGGATACCTGGGGTGGGGCTGGGGTACTTGGCTCAGCTACTTCTTCTCTGCCATATTTCTGTTTCCTGACCCCCAGCTAATGGAACAGGTAACCTCAAAGACTTATAAGATCACCGCATCTGTACAAAGGAACCCAGGAACTCCCCCGCTCTCCTCAAATCCAGTTATCGTATATCTTATTCCAGAACATGTCCCTGCCCTGCATGTAGGGTCGCCAACTTCCAGGTACTAGCTGGAGATCTCCTGCTATTACAACTGATCTCCAGCCGATAGAGATCCCCACCCTCCCCAGGCTCCACATCCCAAATATCCAGGAATCTCCCAACCCAGAGCTGGCAACCCCATGAAGTGGGTTAGGCTGAGAGTACGTGACTGGCCCAAGGTAGCTTACCTTTCACAGATGATTCTGAGTTTTCGAGGTCTACTGGTGAAGAACCTCCCTGTAAAGTTAATACGCAGTAGCTGGATTAAACAAAAACCAAGGAAGCAGCCAGTAAAGTGTGCTTGGAATTTCAAATCATCCTATAGCATCTGTCACTCCAGTATTTATAAAAAGTAAATGTTACGAACCACTGATGATAATATCATTCTATAGTGCTGTTTAGTTATTCCTTGAATTCAAGAAATTCTAAATACTGCAATCAGTTCTCCCAGATTCTGCAACTGGAATGGATTGTGCCAATTCTGTATCCAGAAGGATAATTCAAGTACGGTAGTTCTTAATCCATTACTCACTCCCCAATACCTAACAATATCATGGAAATACCAACCTAAATGCCTTTATTAATTAACATATTTATATGCCACCTTTTCCTCGAACCCACAGCAGCTCAAAGTGGCTTACAAAAAGAATCCATCTATACAACTTTCCCTTAAATTAATACTATCCTTATAAACATAACTACAAAATGCCCACCTAAAAAGAACACATATCTTGTCACATTCACCATACGTTGTTTTTTAAAAGGGATATCTGTGCACACTTGCACAGTGCTCTGCTGCTAGAGAATTACAAATAAAGAAAAAATAAATGTTTTAAAATACCACAGAAGGGGAATTGTGTCGCTCATCCCTCATCATTTTACAGGTATTATCCAGTAGGAATTCATGACACTCTTGCACATACACACACAAACCCTACTATCGGGGGGAGGGAGGAAGCAAGAGGCAGCCTACGAAATTGGCTGTCGCTGCCTTCCCCATGCAACGCTGGGATCGGGTGGGCCAGATAGAACCCTTCCGGCACTGGGCTGGCATGGCCCAGGTAGGGGGGAGGCCATTGGCCCACCAGGAAACATCCTGGTACATATAACATCCCACCCACCCCTGGCTGCTGGTCCCAGATGAGGAGGTCTGCCAGGTCCCTCTTCACCACCGGCAAGAGGTTTTTGGGGTGGAGCCTGAGGAGGGAAGGGTTTGGGGAGGGGAGGGACTTCAATGCCATAGAGTCCAATTGCCAAAGCGGCCTGATTTTCTCCAGGGGAACTGATCTCTATCGGCTGGAGATCAGTTGTAATAGCGGGAGATCCCCAGGTACTACCTGGGGTTGCCTTAGCTGGCTCGCGGGCAGTACAAGAGCTTTCAAGGGGCTGGATCTGGTTCACGGGGCTTATGTGTGACACCCCTGTCTTAGTGTATGCTTACATAGGCTGTTGGTAAAATTGCTCCAAAATTCCCTTGGAGCTCTCTGAGGTAAATGAAGAAGCTCTTTTGCATCTGCCAAATTGCAAGACACTATGACTACTGCTTGGAGATAAGTGATTTTTTTAAAAGAAAAGTTACCAGACAGGATAGATACGATAAATTATATCTGTGAATTTAAAATGTCTGATAAAAAAGCAAATCACAGCTCTGTAAATATGCAGATGGCAGAGGGCGTGCGTACAATCACACACTCATCTGTACATGGGTTGACTGTCAACACAAGAATTACTCAATGCGTGTATAAAGAAAAACATATCAAGCGTACACTGTAAAAGGATTGTACGTGCGTTCCCTAAAACTTGTGAACAGGGCAACTGTTAACTCCTGACCCATGATTAGAAGAGAAATATATGATTGGAAGAGAAATGTATATGTAATAAGAACAACAGAGAGCCTATACATATGCCCTAACTGCCCAAAGGCAAGGTCTCTGACTGTTAGGGTTTCCAACTCCGTGTTGGGAAATACCTGGAGGTTATGGGGGTGCAGCCTTAGGAGGGCGGGGTTTGGAGTGGGGAGGGACTTCAATGCCATAGAGCCCAACTGCCAAAGTGGCCATTTTCTCCAGGTGATCTCTGTCGGCTGGAGATAAGTTGTGATAGCAGGAGATCTCCAGCTACTACCTGGAGGTTGGCAACCCTACTGACTGTAGGACAGCTTGATCATCTGTGCAGTCATGCCAAGTGGTAAGGGGAATGTTACCAATTGTAAGGGCCAGATGTGTAGTAGAACATGGAAGAAGGCTGATGTGCCTGAATATGGGCCTCTACCTTGATTTCACTGATCTGGCCACCGGGATCCATGTCATGGTAGCACTTAGTCTAGACTATTATAACACACTCTACATAGGCCTCCCCTCAGAGTTAACTCAGAGACTCCAGATGGTCCAGAATGCCACGGCTCAGTTATTATCAAGAGCGAGGCAGACTATTTATATTTCACTGCTGCCACTCCATTGGCTGTCATCAATGAGTGAATTAAACTTAAGGTATTGTCTATCACACTGGTTCCCAACCAGGGGTCTGTGGACCCCCAGGGGTCCGCAAGAACTAAATTAAGGTCCACGAAACAAAGTTATAAACCCATAATAAATTAATATTTTCAATTAAAAGTTCTCTGTTATAAATATATATATTCAAATATTATTCTAAGCTTAATGTTTAACTAACAGTTATGATTAAAGTTTATTTTCAAATTCTCCGAATTTTTATTTTGAACCTTGGGGTCCCTGCACTGAACAAAAAAGTCCTAGTGGTCCCTGGTCAAAAAAAGGTTGGGAACCACTGGTTTATCAGATACAAAGCCTTTCGTGGCCTTGGACCCTCATAGCTGCCGGCCCCCTCTTCCCCTATGCTCCACCAAAACAGCTTTGCTTATCTCCACAGGGCCTTCTCAAGGGGCCACTCCACAATAGTGCAAGATCATGGCCACCACATTATGGAATGGGGCAAGTGGGGCTTTTGCCCAGCAGGGCTTCTGATTGGCCACTGGAGATCGAATTGACTATGCAGATTATAGGAGCTTTGGAGGACTCCATGGCATCCAATGCCCACTGAGCTCTCTCTTCTCCCGAAACTCTGTCCATCTCACCCATCCATCCACCCCAGATCTCCATGAATTTCTGAAGTCAGAGTTGACCCACCCTAAAGTTCATACACACACGCCCCAACCAATCTGGCTATGAACGCAAACCAGGTGGCCAGAATGAAACGAAAGGAGGTTAAACAAACGGAACTAAAAGCAGCTAAAGGGCACCAATAGGGTTGCCACGTCCCTCTTCGCCACCAGTGGGAGGTTTTTGAGGCGGAGTCTGAGATGGGCGGGGTTTGGGGAGGGGAGGGACTTCAATGCCGTAGAGTCTAATTGCCAAAGGGGCCATTTTCTCCAGGTGATCTGATCTCCATCGGCTGGAGCTCAGTTGTAATAGCAGGAGATCTCTAGTTGTTTCCTGAAGGCTGGTGACCTTAGGCTCCAATCAATCCTCCAACTTTTAGAAACAGACAAATTCTTCCACCAATTGGTCTTGGGCAGCACGCTAACAGAGTAATACTAGGCAGAGTATTCCAGTCCAAAACAACTGGAGTAACTCTGCCTAGGATTGTGCTGCCAAGATACTTTTGGGGAAAAGGATGGGCTCGCCACTGATCTTATTAAACAAGACTGCAACTAATTTTCGGTGAGGAGCACACAGCCCTTTGGATTTTTGGCATGCTGCCGGCGATTGTGGCAGGGGCTGAAACAAGTTCCACAGGATTGCGCTGATAGAGGGTGTTCTACTCTGGGCCAAGAACAACGAGCCACCCAATTATTTTGTCTGTCGAGTGTGAACCCGCAAGAGAAAATTAACTTTGGGGAGAGCATGAAAAAAAGGACAGAAAAATAAAGTTTTCGAGCAAACTGGTCTGTAGATAAAACGTTTGCTGCTGAATCAAGCCAATACATTTTTTTAAAAGACTGAATAATACCTTAGAACCAACCCAAGTGTTACAAAATAGTCAATAAATTTCCTTTCTTCTTTGGGCTTACATTAAAAATAGCAAGGGGGCGGGAGTGGGGTTGGTGTATAGAAAAAGAGCCCGAGTATGGGCCATGGTGTAATTTTAGAAAAGTATAAAAGATAATTTCAGAATTATGGGATCATCTCATATGAGTGAGATGGGGGTTGTGTTACAAATACTGAGACCCCAGAAAGGATGCTTAGCTCCTGCACATTCCAGAAATGTCTGATCTGGCCTGCTTCCCTATTGAAGACAATTTTCTGTGTAGATCTTTCCGCTGCTATGAATGCAGAGGTATCTGCATCAGCAATGGCATTAGAACACTCACATTATAGCTTTGCATGAACTTTTCTTGCCCCGAACTCTCTTCAGCTACCATTTCCCCCATAAAGCTCTTTCTAAATAATGAGAATCATTTTGAACTCTAAAGGATTGCAACGTTATAATGATCTGTTGGCATGATCTACTCATTTCCAGCTTTTATTCATCAAAAAGGCAAGCCTCTGATCCTTTTCATTACAGAGTTATAATGGGAAATATGTAGTCTGCACTTCCCCTTGTAACTCCGTAACGAAAAGGGCTAGAGACTTACTTTTTAGAAAATGAAAGCTGGGCAGTGGTAGATTGCATCAATAGAGTGTTCTGCTTCTTTTACAGCCCTCTGATGTAGGGCAAATGGCAGCTGCAGAGGCTGGGGCAAAGAAAATGGCATCAATGAGGGCAGGACCTCAAAAAAATGTCCACCTTTCCACCCCCTGGTATCAAAAGGCCATTTGATCTGACTACAGTCTTTCCAGAAAGATTGTACCAAACCATATTTGGGAAAGATCACAGCAAAACAGAGAAATGACAGTGGACAGTTAGAGGATGACATCATATAGATACTCCTGAAAACAAATCAAGATGGAAGGAATCCAAGGTAAAGCACAACCACCATATTGCTTAGAGCATGGGTGTCAAACTAAATTGTTACGAGGGCCAGATATGACATAAATGTCACTTGGTTGGGCCAGGCCATGCTTCACCAGCCCAGATTGAGGAGGAGGAAGAGGAGGAGAAGAAGAAAAGTTGGTTTTTATATGCCGACTTTCTCTACCACTTAAGGGAGAATCAAACCGGCTTACGATCACCTTCCCTTCCCTTCCCCACAACAGACACCCTGTGAGTTAGGTGGGGCTGAGAGAGTGTGACTAGCCCAAGGTCAGCCAGCTGGCTTTGTGTGTAGGCGTGGGGAAACCAACCCAGTTCACCAGATTACCATCCGCCGCTCATGTAGAGGAGTGGGGAATCAAACCACCGCTCTTAACCACTACACCACGCTGGCTCTCGGGCCAGATAAGAGCTCCCAAGGGGCCGGATCTGGCCCGGGGGCCTTATGTTTGACGCCCCTAGCTTAGAGTGTCAGTCTTGGATATGAGAAACCCAGGTTCAAATCCCCACTCTGCCTTGGAACTTCGCTGGGTAACGTTGGGATAAAATGGAAGAGAAAGAAAAACGGAAGAGAGAACAATGTAAGCTGCTTTGTGTCCCTGTAGGGGAGGATAAACAAAACACCTGTGTGGAAACAGCTTTCCATCCCAACATGTCAACAAAACTATGATGTTACGTTTTAATAGTAAAAACAAACTGGGGAAATGTCAGTTTCAGGCGTCTGTCCCTAGCATCCCATAAGCAAACTCATCCAGGCAGGTAGCTCCGAAGCAGTAATACTTTATTAGGAGCAAAAAGACAGATAAAAGGACTGACTGCCTACAGGCAGGTGAGGCTGGTAATGGGGAACACAGGCAGGTTACATGCTAAAGACACTACGGACTGAAAAGGTAAACATTGCTAGGCAACCCCGAGATAAGCGGTTCCCAGGAAGACAGACTAAACATTACCACAGCTGCAGAAAACAGAATGAGCGAAACTGTACACAGACGTTCATAGGCATGAGAGCCAAGGACTTGACGTGTGGCCAGAACTGGGCCTGACTCATGTCAAGAGCCTTTGCTCCAGCAAAAAAAGGCAAAGGCCTGACAGGAAACACCCAAAATTTTAAAGATCACATCAGTACTCAAATGACTTTATCACGGGTGCTACGTGAGCTCCGATAATGGTTTCATTTAACCCACACAACAACCTTGCAAGGGAACGTGGGCTGAGAGACAGCTACTTACTCAAGGCTTCACCATGAGTTTCATGGCGGAGTGTGGAAAGATCCGACCTGGAACTTCCTACAGCCAAACTACCGATGGTTGATTATTTTAAATAACAGGAATGGAAAGCTTTTTGTGTTTGCCACTGCACAGTGTAACTTTGTGTCCATCCATTAAATAAGACTTCCCCTAGACCAAAAAGAGAGCCAGTGTGGTGTGGTGGTTAAGGTGTCGGACTAGGACCTGGGAAACCCAGGTTCATTGAATCATAGAATCAGAGTTGGAAGGGACCACCAGGGTTATCTAGTCCAACCCCCTGCACAATGCAGGAAATTCACAACTACCTCCCCCCCACACACACACCCAGTGACCCCCTACTCCATGCCCAGAAGATGGCCAAGATGCCCTCCCTCTCATCATTGCTGACAGATGGCCATCT
Source organism: Euleptes europaea (assembly GCF_029931775.1). Taxonomy (NCBI): domain Eukaryota; kingdom Metazoa; phylum Chordata; class Lepidosauria; order Squamata; family Sphaerodactylidae; genus Euleptes; species Euleptes europaea. The sequence goes on from NC_079326.1 coordinate 51,003,578, forward strand.
AGCCTCTGCTTAAAAACCTCCATGGAAGTAGAGCTCACCACCTCCCAAGGAAGCCTGTTCCACTGAGGAACCGCTCTAACTGTTAGAAAATTCTCCCTAATGTCTAGACGGAAACTCTTTTGATTTAATTTCAACCCATTGGTTCTGGTCCGACCTTCTGGGGCAACAGAAAACAACTCAGCACCCTCCTGTATGTGACAGCCCTTCAAGTACTTGAAGATGCTTATCGTATCCCCTCTCCATCTTCTCCTCTTCAGGCTAAATATAATCAGGTTCGAATCCCCACTTGCGCCATGGAAGCTTGCTGGGTGACCTTGGGCCAGTCACCCACCCTCAGCCCTGACCCTGGCTAGTATTTGGATGCAGAGGCAGGCAATGGCAAACCACCTCTGAAGGCCTCTTGCCTTGAAAAGTCTACAGGGTTGCCATAAGTCGGCTGTGACTTGACGGCAAAAAGAAAAGAAAAGAAAAAAGGCCACAGTAGATAGCCAACTCCCATGTTGACACGCATACACCCACAATGGCTATGGTAGATTTTAGACCCAAATGCTCTTATGACTGTGGAGGTGGGGAATACATGCCCCACCTTCCTCTGATTTACAGGATGGGGGTTTTTTTTGGGGGGGGAGAGGTGCAAGAGCACTCCCGTTGTGATGCTGACGCTTCTGGGGTAAACCCAAAGTGAAGTCATTGCGTCACGCGTGTGAGATCGCCGCTGCGAGCAGCCCGGTTAACTGGCGGGCAATCGGATGGCGGAACCAGCAACTTGGTAAGCCTACCAGGGGACGGCTCCCTCTCCACAACAGCCGCCAATCAAGGAGGACACCACCTGGACCCCCCCTCCCAACAATGGCAAGAAAGATTTCCTTCCTTCTCGAATTCCGTTTCTTTCTCCTCCATAGAGATGTCTTTTAAAACGAAGCATCAGTACTGAAAAGCAGGTTCAAAATCTTATGCGGCGTTTGTTTTAAAATGCCCTCTTGTTGTTGGCAAGGCAGTGCTTGCTGTTGGTTGCTTCCATCTGCTGGTAGAAAATAAAAAAGCCAGGAGGGGGACTGAAAAAAGAGGTTTGATTTACCTCAACTATGGAACAAGTTGATAAGGACGTCTTCAAAATTCCTCTTTGGAGCCTTCACATTTATTTTCTTCTAAAGGACCTCTGTGCGCTTTTTTTCTTTGTGGTTTTCAAACTACCCAGAGAGAACTTTTCCCCTGTTGATTTCTCTGCAGAGAAACTCCTGTGCATTGCCCAGGAATCTCAGTGGGGTATCCTCGGGGGGGGGGGCAAAAGGCAGGGTTGCCAACCTCCAGGTACTAACAAAAACAAACACTCCTATGCTGAACTTACTCAAGTTATGGAAATAGACAGCACGTGGGCTCAAACTGTAGCACACCTACTTTATGTTCACAAAAAACTACCAAGCACAATTTAGAGTCCCTGATGAAGGGAGCTTTGAATCTTGAAAGCTAAAATCTTATTGGTCTTCATGATGATACTGGACTCCTCTCCTGCAGACCAGTACAGCTGCCCTCTGAAACCATCTTTAAAAACTGGGGGAGGGGGGGGCTGCTGTAGCACATGCCATTAGCTTTTAAAAGAAATGATAAATACAGGCATCATTTCTGCCAGCAAGGTCATTGGCGATTCCTTGTCGCTGCCTAGCAATGCTCCCACATTTCATGATTTTTAAAAATATGAGCTGGTTCCCAAAAGGTTACACTGGGTCATTTATGAATGGGCACTTGGACTCAAGTCAGCCCCGGTCTGACTTGGTTGTTCCTTGGAGCTCTGCACGAGTTCTCCATCCATTAGAGATGACTTCACTGCCAGCCCTTGTAATGGCCGGGTCTTCCCATTCCTCTGTTGATCTGGCTTTTCCCTCTAACCTGAGCTCAGCCAGGCTGAAATCTCTTGTGCAGATGGCAAAACCAGGCCACAAAAAGATTTTGGTTTCTCTCACAGCCAATCACAAAGCAGCGTGTAAAGAGGCGGGGATTCAAATACTTCCTGCTTCCTCGGAGCTCTTTCTGAGCAAAAGAAAGGAGTTTTAAAATGGAGGTTTGGATTTCTCCCCTCCCCACTTCCTTTCAGATTGCTCTGTTTTTTGTTGATTGTTCTTAAAATGCTTTTTTATGCGGCAATTGGGTTTTGGGGGAGGGAATCGTCTCTCACAGTGAGCACTGCAATTACAAAGCAGCATTTAAAGGGGTGGGGACTTGGAGGCTGCTGGTGCAGAGATTCCCAACAGGAAAGCGTGGGTCCAGCCAGCAACGAACCTCCCATGCATAAATGACCCAGGAGAGGCTTTGCCCACTGTCTCTTCTGTTTCGAACCAGAGTGTACATCTCCTCTGATTTTGCTTAAAATGGGAGTACTGCAGGAATTGGGATGGGAAGGGAGATGCCAGCGCAGACCCTGGCCTGCTGGAGAATGCAGCACGTTCTCACTTCAGGCCGGTTTGATTAATGAGTCTCGGCTAATTGTGCGAAAGATTCCAGGCCTTTACAACGCAAGTTCTGCTGATTGTTTCGCTAATCGCGGCCAGCATGTGAAAGTGAGAGATGCTTAGTGTCCAAGCGCTGGAGCCAAAAGAAGGCCGTTAGGAGCAAGGGAAACGCCCACTTCTTTGAAACACCCACTTCTTTGAAAAGGCGTTACTATGCTCTGCCAAACCTATAACCTCTGACTGAAAATGTTCCCCCCTTTCTTGTCTCTCCTGGTTTTCAAACAGATCGTATCCACCCCCCTCCATCTCCCCAAGCAAAGGCAAGGCATGTTGGCTAGTGTGCAGCTGGACAGACTGCACATTTCAGGGTTTTAAATATTTCACTTTTATAATGATTTCCCAGAGAACGATCCTGCTGAGAGGCTGAGGAATGGTGCTTGTTCTTCCCTCCACCCCACCCGCTCCGACACTTGGGTATACGACTGAAAGGTATCCCGTGAGAAAATATTAAACAATATGGGGGGAAAGGAAGGGGAAAGGAAGCCTGCTTTTCAGAGGATGCTTCTCATTCTGCCCACCACTTCAAAATGAGACACAACCGGCCCTTGGGAGTTCAGGACACAGAACTCGCACCCCGTCTACTTGGTAAGCAAAGAAACTGGCTTTATAAATCACACGTGTGGCTGTGCATTCACACAACACATGCCCAGAGTGTTTTTGTCTTGGCCACCTGACAATCAGGAGCAGAAGAACATAAGAAAGGCCATGCTGGATCAGGGCCATCAAGTCCAGCAGTCTGTTCCCACAGTGGCCAACCAGGGGCCTCCAGGAAGCCCACAAACAAGACAGCTGCAGCAGCATCGTCCTGCCTGTGTTCCAAAGCACCTAATATAATACACATTCTCCATTGATACAGGAGAGAATAGGTATGCATCATGACTAGTGTCCATTTTTACTAGTAACCATGAATAACCCTATCATAAGAACATAAGAAAAGCCCTGCTGGATCAGACCAAGGTCCATCAAGTCCAGCAGTCTTCTCACACATTGGCCAACCAGGTGCCTCTAAGAAGCCCACAAACAAGACGGCTGCAGGAGCATTATCCTGCCTGTGTTCCAAAGCACCTAATATAATAGGTTATGCTCCTCTGATACTGGAGAGAATGGGTATGTATCCTGACTAGTAGCCATGGATAGCCTTCTCCTCCATGAACATTTCCACTCCCCTCTTAAAGCCTTCCAAGTTGGCAGCCATCACCACATCTTGGGGCAGGGAGTTCCACAATTTAAGGTTTTAAGGGAGTTTATAACTAGAGACAACACCCATAAGAAATGTACACTAATTACAGAATTCTGAATAAAAGAGGATACGTTAGACCTGTATAAGGTCTGCGGGCTTGCTATATCTGTAGTACCAAAGACAATCAAGCACAAACCAAAAGATAAGATTGGCACAAACATACAGGAACTAGCATACAGCATCCTTTGAAGCTCAGGGCACTGGTGTGCAATTGAAACGTTCAGATCTGGACATCTAAGGTTGCCAAGCTATGCCTAGCAACTACTGGGAGCTTGAGGGGGGTGGGGACATGAGATATGACAATGCTTCCAGGAAAAACTGAAAGCGGTGTCATGTCGCTCTAGGAACTGCCAAAAACTCTATGGCAAAACTATAGAATTCCTAGTGATTCCTAGAGAAGTGAGATATCACTTCCATGCTTTCCCCAGAAGTGCTGTCACGCTGTCCGTGATGCCAGTGTTTAAAAAAACAAATCTTCCAACCGCTGCTCAGAGTGGCAGCAGGCAATGAGGGTTGCCAATGGGATATCTTCCACCACAGCGGGAAACCTAGTAACTAACCCTAGTGACATCCATCTGTTGACTCTTGACAGTATGTAATCCCTGCAGAATAGAGACAATGTGCCAGTGTGCTAGGGTTGCCAACTATAGCTTGGGATGTTCCTGGAGATTTTGGGGTCCTATCTGGGGAACTTGGGGAAGGGACTGAGTTCAGCAGAGATGTAATTCCATGGAATCTGTTCTCTGAAGCTGCCATATCCCTCGGGAGACTAATCATTGTAATCTGGAGATCAGCTGGAATTCTGGGAACACTCCAGGACCCACCTTGAGGTTGGTAACCTTACTGTGTGCACGTGTACAGAGCCTGGCAAAACAGCTCCGTAATCTATGGAAGGGGCAGGCCATGCCCCCAGCCTGCCCGTGTGTTAACCTTCCTGACCTCCCTGCCTAGTGCAGTCCCACACTGCCGCCGTGTGTGGCGTGTGACAATCGGCCTTTTCCAAAAGGAAATGGAAAAGAAATAGGGTTGCCAGCTCTGAGTTGGGAAATACCTGGAGGTTTTGGGGGTGGAGCCTGATAAGGGAGGGGTTCGGGCAGGAGAGGGACTTCAATGCCATCGAGTCCAATTGCCATAGCGGCCAGGTTCTCCAGGTGAGCTGCTCTCTATTGGCTGGAGATCAGTTGTAATAACAGGAGATCTCCAGCTAGTACCTGGAGATTGGCAACCCTAGGCCAATGGCATGACGTCCTTTCTGGGAAAAACCAGCATAGAACTGCTTTCAGAAGGGGAACCTGAGAGCTCTTTAAGTGTCCTGAACTTTAGGAAGCCGTGATGGATTTACTCCTGTGAAAAGCAGTTTCGATTAGCATTCCTGGGCTGTTAGCACTTTGAAGTAGCAGCCAGTCTGCCCATACCTGGCCTGTAGTGGCGAAGCTTCGAAACTCCAGGCCAGGTTTTCTCCGTTGGGACTCCCAGTACCTGTACAGAGGCAAGAGAGAAAAACAAATAAAAAAATCAATGTTGCTTCTAAAATCATGAGTGTAGATTCCATTCTAGTCCTGATTTACTCCTGGAGAGGGACTCTAAAAGCTTTTTGTATCAGGGAAGCTGGGAATATAAATCCACTTGACTGGCAGCTCTGACAGGTGCCATTTCCAATAGATCTGTGGCGGCCCAAACCACCCCACGCTCTTATTTACCGCCAAGGCTCTGCCCTAGAGACCAAGACGGCAGCGACGAGTGATTCTCTACGGTCGCAATTCCCCCCCAAAATGATAGGCATTCGGAAGCCGTGCACTACTGTGGCTGTGATCCAAACCCCTGCTGCTATGAGATGAAAAGGAATAGCGCGTCAACGGATCTTCTGACAGGTGTTCAAAAACAATTCAGGGCACAAGCCGGAGTCGCAGGGGGCCTGAGAAACGCTGCACCACAGTGAGGTGGTCTGAGCTCACCGCAGGACTATGCCCTCGAGCAAACAAATGCTGGCCGGGGAAGATGAAACGCCCCAAAGCAAGATTTTTTGCCACTGGCTGAATGCAAGGTACTCTTCTCTTTGGCACTGGAATTGCAGTTCTTTGCATCAGTGTTTGGCAATCATGGCCCTTTCTTGAGTGCCCAGGGAGTGCCAATTGCCACTTTGGGGTCAGGAAGCAATTTCCCTCCAGGCCAGATATCCTGGAGGGTTTTTTTTGGGCCATCTTCTGGATGTGAAGTAGGGTCACTGGGGTGTGAGTGGGGGAGGTAGTTGTGAATTTCCTGCATTGTGCAGGGGGTTGGACTAGATGGCCCTGGAGGTCCCTTCCAACTCTATGATTCTGTGATTCTATAAGTCTATTTTAAGGTTGGTTCAGCAAACTCTTGCTGCAGTCCTGTGGATCTGTATCGACTCTGGCATTGCCAGCCCCCAAGTGGGCCTGGAGAGCTCCCAGAATTGCACCTGATCTGAGAGCCAGCGTGGTGTAGTGGTTATGAGAGGTGGTTTGGAATGGTGGACTCTGATCTGGAGAACCGGGTTTGATTCCCCCACTCCTACACATGAGTGGCGGAGGCTAATCTGGTGAACTGGATTTGTTTCCCCACTCCTATACATGAAGCCAGCTGGATGACCCTGGGCTAGTCACATTCTCTCAGTCCCACCTACCTCACAGGGTTTCTGTTGTGGGGAGGGGAAGGGAAGGTGATTGTAAACCGGTTTGATTCTTCCTTAAGTGGCAGAGAAAGTCGGTGTATGAAAAGCAACTCTTCTCTTTCTTCCTACAGAGATCAGTTTTCCTGGAGAAACTTGCTGCTTTGGAGGGTGGATTTTACAGCATTACATCCCGCTGCAGTCCCCCCCCCCACCTCTCCAAACTTTGCCTTCCCCAGACTCTACCCTCAAATCTCCAGAAATTTCCCAACCTAGATTTGATAACCCTAATTGACTCAAATGGACTTGCTGGGATATTATTATTTTTTACGCTTATATCCCGCCCTCCCCTTTCATAGCAGGGCTCAGGGAGGCTAACAACAGTGTTTACAATAAATACACATGAAAGGGGCAGTGGTAGAGCATCTGCTTGGCATGCAGAAGGTCCCGGGTTCAATCCCAGCATCTCCAGTTAAAGGGACTAGGCAAGTAGGTGATGGGAAAGACCTCTGCCTGAGACCCTGGAGAGCTGCTGCCGGTCTGAGTAGACAATACTGATTTGGATGGACCGAGGGTCTCATTCCGTATAAGGCAGCTTCGTGTGTTCATGTGTTTAAAAACAGACTTGTTAAAATACAATAATTCAAAACATTACATCTTAAAAAAAACCATAGTGATGGTGCTTAAGGATCAAAAATCAGAACAGCATCCCCACCTAAAAACATAGTATTAAACTGCAATGGAAACCAGGGTGCACAGCAACCAACAACAGCCAGTTCATAACCGAGAAGAGCTGACATGGGACAGGTGGAAAGGGAAGGGGGGACCAGGTGGCAGAAGCGGAGGGAGGTCGCCACAGTCCGGGCCACCAGTCGATTTTAACCATTTTAAACCATGGTGATGGAAAGTGCCGTCAAGTCACAGCTGACTTATAGTGACCCCATAGGGGTTTCAAGGCAAGAGACCTTCAGGAGTGGTTAGCCATTGCCTGCCTCCGTGTGGGCCAAAAGAGTTCTGAGAGAACTGTGACTGGCCCAAGGTCACCCAGCAGGCTTCATGTGGAGGAGTGGGGAATCGAACCTGCTTCTCCAGATTGGAGTCCACTAATCTTAACCACGACACCACGCTTGCTGTCTGTTTTAAACCATCACTGTCCTCAACTATAGGCCTGGCAGAACAACTCCATCTTGCAGGCGCAGTGAAATTGAACCAGATGTTTTATGGCCCGGACCTCCGACAAGCAGGGTACGGCCAGATGAGACAGGACCTTTTATTTAGTACACGTACAATTGCCATTGACTTACATGGATGCATTTGGGAATGATTTGGAGGTCTAAATCATTCCCAAATGCATCCATGTAAGTCAAATGTTTGAAACAGATTGTGTGTGTGTGTAAAGTGCCATCAAGTCGCAGCTGATTTATGGCGACCCCTTTTTGGGGTTTTCATGGCAAGAGACTAAGGGAAGTATATTTCATGCTGCATACCATATACTAAATAGTTCCTATGATCAGAAATATTCCCGCTTAGCCACAAAGCTCATTGAATGACCTTGGACCAGTCTCTCTCTCTCTCTCTCTCTTAGCCTAACTTACCTCACAGGGTCTTTGGGAGAACAAAGAAAAGAGGGGGAAATTACCCAGCTCTCCTTGGTGGAAAAGGTGGGACAAAAAGTAGATAAGTAGTATGAAACTTGAAGCAAGGATTCAGACCAAACTATACAGTGGAGGATTATGAATCACGCACATCAGTTTGGCCCTCAAAGTTTTGAAAAACAGGGATCCAGTTTTCAATGGGGCTTTTGAGTGTATCGCATCCTGCTTGATTATTTTATCTTTTTAATACTTAATGGATTGCAATTTTATTTAGTGGGCCTTGATTAATGTTTCTTAATGTGCTGCTGCAGATTGGATGTGTGTTGAGAAAGCAATAAAGTAAAAGTTTAAAATATGAGCTCCTACATATACAGGGCTAATATTGCTATGACGTGACTACTGACAGGAATAAGGATGTTTCCTGGGATTGTTCTCGAGGAAGCACATAACAATCAATGATGCTGAACGATATTAGTCGCTCTTCAAGAGAGGCCACAATTCCACTTGAAGTGGCGTAACAAGACTTGAAACTTCTCTGTCCCTCCTTCAACTCGCTGTCAATCTAACTGGCTTTAAATTTTGGATGAGACAAGACAGACATCAAAGCGAAGTCCCTTTGATTGATCTTAGTGTTTAAAGGAAAGTTGCCAAATATAGATTGGCTTGTTGGATAAAAACCCTAAACTTAACACATTGGATTGGGTTGGAGGATTTCGATCAAACTCTTTTTTTGCTGGGCCCAGCCGCCGTCATCACAACTTACCCCAAAAGGTGTGTGTGTGAGGAGGGGGGAACGTTAGCTGACCCTTTAAAATGCAAATAATTTTTAATTCCATGTTCCTGATATATCATTATATTTACCTCCCAGATTTTCTCCAGCTGTTCAAAGGTGTTGTGAACCCCTGGAAACAGTGGCTGACCCTGAAGCATCTCAACAAATATGCAGCCTGCACCCCTGCAGGGGGGAAAGGGGTATTATCTTCATTTACTCATTCATGCAATACAGATATTAAACATGTAGAGATACATACGTACATACAGAGCGAGATAAAATAAAATTACATATTTTCAATCGAAAGCAAAAGTGTATGTGAAAACGTTGGTAGATGGCATGTGACAAGTATCCATTTTGCCATAAGCTTCCCACAAGTTTATGGCAGCGCTGATGGTTACCTGAATCCCTACTCTTTGTGCTGGCAGAAAGTGCCATCAAGCCACAACCAACTTATGGTGACCCCATAGGGTTTCCAAGGCAAGAGACAAACAGAGGTGTTTTGCCATTGCCTGCCGTGTAGCAACAGTGGACTTCCTTGGGATTCTCCCATCCAAGTACTAACCAGGGCTGACCTTGCTTAGCCACTGAGATCTGACAAAATTGGGCTAGACTGAGCTATCCAGGACAGGGCAAGAGACAAACAGAGGTGGTTTGCCATTGCCTGCCTCTGCATAGAAACCCAGGGCTTCCTTGGTGGTCTCCCTTCCAAATACTAACCAGCACCAGCCTTGCTTAGCTACTGAGATCTGACGAGATCAAGCTAGACTGGACCATCCAGGACAGGGCAAGAAATGAACAGAGGTGGTTTGCCATTGCCTGCCTCTGTGTTCCAACCCAGAGCTTCATCAGCTGTCTCCCATCCAAGTACTAACCAGAGCTGACCCTGCTTAGCTACTGAGATCTGACAAGATTGGGCTAAACTGGGACATCCAGGACAGGGCAAGAGACGAACAGAGGTGGTTTGCCATTGCCCGCCTCTGCGTAGCAACCCAGGGCTTCCTTGGTGGTCTTCCTTCCAAGTACTAACCACGGCCGGTCTTGCTTAGCTTCCGAGATCTGATGAGTTCAGGATAGCCTGAGCCATCCAGGTCAGGGCTCCTCCCCTTAAGGGTTATTTAAGAAATGCAGGCAATGGTTGCAATAGAGCTGCTCCCCCACCGTGCCTTCTTGTGCCGTCGTGGTCCTCGCGAGGTGGCCAAAAAGGGGAGAAGCCCTTTCTGTGGCTCACCATGCAGACACCACCACTAGCCAAAGTTGGCTCTCACCAGATATCCACCTCGGAAGAATACTCAGTGGCTCCCATCAGCACTTCGGGAGGCCGATAGCCCAGTGTCACCACCTCAGCAGAGTAGGTCTGACCAGGAATGGACTTGGCACGAGCAAGACCTGCCAGGAGAGGGGGACAAAATCAGTCACCTTTAAAGCTCATACAACATTTCAATTCTATGGTTGTTTATGCATGGGTACTTTCACTAGGGTTGCCAACAGAGTTCCCCTGGAGAAAATGTCTGCTTTGGCAATTGGACTCTACGGCATTGAAGTCCCTCCCCTGAGGAGTCTGAGGAGGGCAGGGTTTGGGGAAGGGTTTCTTCATCTTGCTTCAAGGACCTTGAGTCTCATGGACTATCGTTGCAAACTAATATAGGACCGTACGAGGTTCATTTTTTATATTTGTGACTGTATAATTGACTTAAATGCTTGTTTACTTTACTGTTTGTGCTTATGCTTGTGCATAGAATACAGTTTGAATATACGCACGATTGCGTTTGCTTTTTGCCATAAGTGCCTGAGATTTTCCAGTAACGACCTGGAGGTTGGCAACCCTACTCACAGGGTTGTTGTGAGGATACAATGGGAGAACCATGTAAGCTACCCTCAGCTCCTTGGCAGAAGGCTGAGATTTAAAAAATGTACTCGGCAGCAAGGAAAATTCTCATTTTAAGTGAATTGGTTTCATCTTGCTGTGCCTGGAATCATTTAAATTAAATTATCTGTGTATCCTTTTACAGAAAGACTCCAAAGATGGGCTACAGCAGGGATGGGGAACGTCAGGCCCGGGGGCCGTTTAAGACCTGCGAAATCATTTGGTCTGGCCCTCTGTGGGTCCTGGCAGATCTCTAGCTCAGAAGGATCTAAGACTGGCAATCCGCCCCCTCTCGCGGACAGGAATAGCCTCTATTCAAGGCAGATGTGAGTTTGTTTTGCCGGGAAAAGAAACCTTCTCCTCCCCCCTTGCAGAAGAGTTGTTAGCTATGGAGTGGCTAGGACCGCCCAAGACACTGTGTTAACCCTTTCCCACCCGGGCCACGGAGAAACGTATTCCCTCTGTACTACAAGAGGACTGGGGGCAGAAGTGGCGACAATGGAGGGGTTAAAGGGGGCAGGGCCAGAATGTGCAGGGGGGGGGGAGTTCTTAGCCAGTGTGTCCTCATTTCATTCCCGCAGGAGGAGGTAGCAGGAGCCGGCTGTAGAATCCGGCCCCGACCATGCGGAGCATGAGCAACTCCGGCGTGCAGCTGGACGGCTACGCCCGGCTGGTGCAACAGACCATCCTGTGCCACCAGGTGGGCGAGTGCGCCACTGGTTGGATGCCTGCCTGCTTGCCCATGTGTGTGGGGGGTCATCTGGGGCAACTGCCTGCTTGGGGCTTGGTCGACTAATTTTTAAGTTGATAATTTTGTATGGCCCGCAAATGATGTTGCAAACTTCCAAGTGGCCCTTGGCGGAAGAATGGTTCTCCACCCCTGGGCTACAGGAACATATCCCCGCCCCCCCCCCGCCCCCCGCGACAAACACTGCACATTCGATGAGAGAAAAGCTGGGGGGGCTTTCCATTCACGGTCATGCAGAAGCCTGGCTGAGACTCACCGAAGTCCGCTAACTTGAGCTCTCCAAGGCAACTGAGGAGCAAGTTTGGAGGTTTCAGGTCCCGGTGAAGGATGTGGTGTTGATGGATATAAGCCAGGGCTCTCAGAAGTTGAAACATAAAGAGCTGGGGGTGCGGGAGAGAGATAGAGAGGGAGAAACCAGACGGCTGGGGTTAGCGATTGATCAGTTACCACGGCATGTCAGGGAAAAGCCTCCGATATGAAAGGGAGAGGTAGGCAGGAGAGGTGGGGGGGAAGCATCCTTAAAACTCCCTTGCAATCAACAGTGCAGGCCAGAGAAGCAGATTGTTGCGGGCGGCTTCACACTGGAACAAGTGAAAGGATTTTAAGCATGGCTCCGCTGGGAGTTTGGCTGCCTGCAGCTTCTCAACAGCATTTCAAAACCTCACTTTATTAAAAAAGAAGAAGAAGAAGAAGAAGAAGAAGCCAACCGATAACTTGCAAATGTTTGTAATAACTAGCAGCTCAGGCAGGCAACCTGGCACAAAATGGAGCGCACCAAAGCCTTATGCTGTCTTTGAAGCATTTGCTTTATTTCAGGCAGAGAGGCAGCCCCTCTGGACAGCAAATCTGCTTCCCCACCTCAGACCCCGAGAGAGAGAGAGAGAGAGAGAGAGAGAGAGAGAGAGAGAGAGAGAGAGAGAGAGAGAGAGGTTGCATTCTCAGAATCCTTCAACTAGGCTTACAGGCCCTGCCTGTTTGCTTCTGTCTGGAGAACCAGCATGGTGTAGTGGCAGACTCTAATCTGGAGAACCGGGTTTGATTCCCCACTCCTCCACATGAGCGGCAGACTCTAATCTGGTGAACTGAGTTGGTTTCCCCACTCCTACACATGAAGCCAGCTGGGTGACCTTGGGCTAGTCACAGCTCTCTCAGCCCCACCTACCTCACAGGGTGTCTGTTGTGGGGAGGGAAAGGTGATTGTAAGCCAATTTGATTCTCCTTCTCCTCCTCCTCTTCTCTAGGAATCTGAAGTGTTTCAGACACACACACCCTCCCTTCAGCTGAGAGGATCACATCTAAGCCCCTCAGGGTGTCAGGTTGCTACACACTTTCCAAAACTTGTATTCAGCAGGGTCCACTCTCTTGACACAAATGTTAATCAATTAAAAACAACATCAGAACCAATATCCATTTGCCCAACCTTGGCAGAATTGTTTTCTATCAGCAGGTCAGAAGAAACAAAGAGGATGCTGAAAGAGGAGGTTTTCAAATTCCCACAGTGTCTGAATATGTTAACAGGTGTAAAGGTAAGGCACCTGGTTCTCTCAGGCCATTTTTGCATGGTAATTAGCAGCGCGTTCCAGGCTGGATTGCCCCGCATTTTTTTAATTTTTCACGCTGAACCGTCATTCCGGAAGTGACTGTGAAGCCAGTGCTTACCTGCTTTGCATTACTAGAGAGCACATTTAACGCAACCTTTGGTGTTTGCCGTGAAGAATCCCCCTGAAGGAACCATGCAAAATAACAGCGGCGGGTTAGCTATGCACATGCGAATGGCTATGCAAACAGGAAAAAAGGAGCAGGCGAGTGGGGGTGGAATTTCTCCTTTTGCGTCGGGACCGCGAACGGGCATTTTTGAAGTTGCATTTTTAAAAAAGCTTTGAGCGAGCATCAAAATTGACCATGCATAAACGGCCTCAGAGATACAGGACACCTGAGGGATGTTTTCTGCAGAAATAACTGGAAGTGAAGGCCAAGAGTTAAAGAGCTTCCTGCATTGAGTGTGTGTTTTTAGGGTTGTTTAAAACGACCAAACCAAAAATGCTAACCTTTGTATTGTAGTTTATTTTAGTAGCTGCTATTTAAACAGAAATTAGAACCTAGGTTTCTTAAGCCCAACCATCTGTCCCAGGGGTGTCGAACTCAATCATTACAAGGGCCGGATATGACATAAATGTCACTTGGTCGGACTGGGCCATGCCTCGCCAGCCCAGACTGAGAGTGGTGTGTGTGTGGCTGCCTTGGCTGGCCGGATAAGAGCTCTCAAGGGGCCGGATCTGGCCCGCAGGCTTTGTGTTTGACACCCCTGATGTATCCACTGCAGCCTTCTGGCTCTTGGAACCTGATCTTTGCATACCGAAGAAGTGTTTGGCCCTGCAGGGCTTACCATGGCATTATGAAAATGAATCCCCCCTGGATGCCGGGACATGTACTGAGCCAAGTCTGTGTCCTAAACAGGCATGGAAGAGAGAAAGAAAAACAGAAAATCTAGTCCTCTGAGAGCTTATCCACAGGATCTGATCATTAGGTTCAACCACATTTTAGAACAAGAGACCAACAAAGCTACCCTCTGAAATGATTTTAGAACACATACAAGATTTCCACAAGCCCATTGTTTATTTAAACAGCACAATATTCCGTCTTCTGACAAGGGACGGGGGAATAACCTTCCTACAGGAAAGTCAGACATCCAACCATGCTGCCTCTTCCCTTTGAAAAAAATGTCTGGCCAGGTGTGTGCCGCAGGGCAAAGGGTTAAAAATTGGTAGGGCTCAGTTGTGGGAACAAGGGAAGGGGCAAGGCTTGCTAGACCTCACACTGGAGTCAGCTAGCAGGGAAAGCACAACCTCAAGTCACAGGTCTTTGACCACTGCTATAGGCTCTGTTGTGACGTGTTGGGTCACAATCTGATGACTGGTGGCAAAAAATCCTATTGAATTCAGTTAGGGTTGCCAGGTCTGTCCTGGCAACTGGTGGGAGCTTTGTAGGTGGCAGGGATCCACACTCCTAGGGTTGCCAGGTCCCTCTTCACCACTGGCAGGAGGTTTTGGGAGCAGAGCCTGAGGAGGGCGGGGTTCGAGGAGGGGAGGGACTTCAATGCCATAGAGCCCAATTGCCAAAGCAGCCATTTTCTAAAGGTGAACTGATCTCTATTGGCTGGAGATCAGTTGTAATAGTGGGAGATCTCCAGCTAGTACCTGGAGGTTGGCAACCCTATCCAGAATCAATCATAATTCCAGATCTCTAGGCCCAACCTGGAGGTTGGCAAACCTAAGTGGAATGGGGAGAACAAGCAAGAAGCACCAGTCATGATAATGTACTCCTTATACCTCAATTATAGTTTAAAAAACTTCACAAGATTGCAAAAATGTACATGGTATTCTCATTGGCTTACAGATGTTCACAAAGTGTAGACAGCAACTCACCACGTACTCCAAAACCAACGTCAGGGTCTCCTTCGTCTGGATAATGTCATGTAGCAGCACAATATTGGCATGTTTTAGACCCTTGAGGAGGGAAGCTAAAGAAACACAGTGAACGGCAGTCAGGTCAAGAGCTGCTGTGTGAAAGGAAATAGCTTAAGGCCATGGTTTCTGCAGCAGTGTCAAGGCAATGTTGAATTCAACAGTTTGGGATTAACAGCCTGGGATTCGGAGCGAGGGCCGTAAATGACAGGATTTGTGTTCTTCCCAACAGAAGTTGACAGGGAAGTTAAAATTATGAGTGTGCGTCCCCCACCCCCAACACGGTCTGCTTTTCTTATTGGCATTACAAAGTGCAGGTCATGCCCTTAGAGAGGGTGAACAGTTGCCTGATAAATTCTAGGACAGGCCAAAGATCAGTTCAGATGCTGGCATGAAAGAATGCCTCGACGACTAACTCTAATTTATATTAGAATCCAATCCCATTCTTAAAAACTCGTTGTCCTGGTAGAGTGTCTGTTTCACCCAGGACCACTTTGAAATGCAGTTTTTTTTGGGCGGGGGGATTGAGACACAATGGGCATTTAAGTCTATAGGCTGGCCTGGTAGGCAGGCAGTTGTTTTACACACTCACACATATACACACACAAGCCCTCCTTTCACCTTAGTGTGGGAAAAGATTAGTGTGGCCCACTGGGACCTCAAGGCAGACTAAAGAACTAGTCTTTGTAGTAAATTAAACAAAGTGTTTTGGATATTACATTTGTCTGGATCATCTATCCAAAGGCCTGATGGGAATATGCTTGAGCAAACGCGTGAATCAGAGACATCAAGAGAACTTCAGACATGTTGTCCAGTACTGTGACTTTTCCTGGCCATCAAAAAAAGAGCAGAGGGGGAGAATGAGGAAAAGAGCATCCTCTAGGGTTGCCAACTCTAGGTGGGGAAATTTCTGGAGATTTGGGGGGGTGGAGCCCAGCTGGAGAGGGAAGAGTGGGGGAGGGGAGGGACCTCAGCAGGGTTTAATGCCATAGAGTCACCCCTCCAAAGCAGCCATTTTCTCCCAAAGATCTGATCTCTGTTGTGATTCTGGGAGATCTCCTGGAGATCTGGCCACTTCCATAGTCTGGAACTACTGGATGAATGTGTTAGTTTTCTAAAATCAAGGGAAAAATGAATTGCAAAAGTTAGCAATTAATGCAGTGTAGTGTGCACATCTTGAATTCCCCCCGCAATCAAGTCTCAGCTGACTTATGCTGACCCCGTAGGGTTTTCAAGGCAAGAGGTGTCTTGTCATTGCCTGCCTCCACATCCTGACCCTGGTATTCTTTGGAGGTCTCCCATCCACATACTAGCCAGTGTCAGGGCTGAGAGTGTGTGACTGGGCCAAGGTACCGTAACCCAATGGGCTTCCATGGCGCAAGTGGGGATTTGAACCTTGGTTTTCCAGGTCCCAGTCTGACATTTTAACCACTACTGGCGCTAACTCTTGATGGGTATGGGTACTTAATTTCTAACAAGACAGAAAAAGAGAGGAAGGGAAGGGCACTCTCTACATTCCCAGAAGTAGTTTACTTTTACAGCTAGGGTTGCCAGGTTCCTCTTCGCCACCATTTTTAGGGCGGATCCTGAGGAGTGCGAGGGTTGGGGAGGGGAGGGACTTCAATGTAGGGTTGCCAACCTCCAAGTAGTGGCAAAATATATATATACAGCTCTTATGGCTAAATTGTAGTCAAACACAAACACAGAAGCTATGTGTTTTACTACAATTTAGCCATAAGAGCTTTATATATTTTTTGCCATAGACTTTCAAACCTCCAGTTAGTAGCTGGAGATCTCCTGCTATTACAACTGATCTCCAGCCAAGAGAGATCAGTTCACCTGGAGAAAATGGCCGCTTTGGCAATTGGTCTCTATGGCATTGATGTCCCTCCCCAAATCCCCCCTCCTCTGGCTCCGCCCCCAAAAACCCCACCGGTGGGGAAGAGGAACCTGGCAACCCTACTTCAATGCCCTAAAATCCAATTGCCAAAGCGGCCATTTTCTCCAGGGGAACTGATCTCTGTCGCCTGGAGATCAGTTGTAATAGCAGGAGATCTCCAGCTACTACCTGGAGGTTGGCAACCCCATTTACATCCCATATTATAGGATCCAGGCCCCAGTACTAGGGTTGCCAACTCTGAGTTTGGAAACACCTGGAGATTTGGGGGTGGAGCCTGGGGAGGGCAGGGTATATTGCTACAGACTCCATCCTCCAAGTCAGCCATCTTCTCCAGGGAAACTGATCTCGGTCGCCTGGAGATCAGTTGTAATTCCAGGAGACCTCTGGACCTCTGGGCTCCACTTGGAGGCTGGCAACCGTACCCAATACTAAAGATGGATTTGTACATTGAAGCCCTGGCACAGATTAAGCCCTAGTGCTTCTTACCTTCTCTTATGGTTGTAAAAGG
The DNA here is from genome assembly GCF_029931775.1 of Euleptes europaea. Lineage (NCBI taxonomy): Eukaryota > Metazoa > Chordata > Lepidosauria > Squamata > Sphaerodactylidae > Euleptes > Euleptes europaea. The sequence goes on from NC_079326.1 coordinate 51,020,808, forward strand.
CACCCCTTCTTCAGTCTTCAGTCGGATGACTTTCAAAGCTACCAGCTGTCCATATATCCTAATGAGACAGATGACAATGGCGTGCGCCACTCAGTGTATGTACGATCCAAAGTCCTCATGGCTACCACAAAGACGAGATTAATTTACTTCATTTATATCCTGCCCCAGTGGGGACTCAAAGCAGTTTACATCATTCTCCCTCCTCCTTTTTATCTTCACAACAACAACCCTGTCAGGTTAGTTAGAATCATAGAATTGGAAGGGGCCAAACAGGCCATCTAGTCCAACCCCCTGCTTAATGAAGAATCAGCCTAGAGCATCCCTGACAAGTGCTTGTCCAGCCTCTGCTTAAAGACTGGCAGTGAGGGGGAGCTCACCACCTCCCTAGGGAGCTGATTCCACTGTCGGACAACTCTTACTGTAACAAAAAGAATTTTGCTAATATCCAGCTGGTACCTTTCCATCTGCAATTTAAACCCATTATTGTGAGTCCTATCCTCTGCTGCCAACAGGAACAGCTCCCTGCCCTCCTCCAAGTGACAGCCCTTCAAATACTTAAAAAAGAGGAACCATGTCCCCCCTCAACCTCCTCTTCTCCAGAGTAAACATTCTAAAGTCCCAAGGCTGGCCCAAGACGACCCAGTGAGCTTCCATGGCGGAATGGATATTGGAACCTGGGTCTCCCAGGCATTAGTTAGAGACTCTAACCACTACACAATGTTGTCTCTCCTTTATAATCTGTGAATCAGCCTTCATTTCATTGTGGTCAATTGCTTCCTGGCACATTGAGTCACCATCACGGTCTCAAAGTACAGCTGTTTCCTGTAAAAAAACAACAACCACCCACCTGCTGATCCCCTTGTATACAGTAGAGTAAGAACCTTCATTCAGCTTCTCAAGATTCAAGTAGGATGCAGCATTTCCAAAAGAGAGAGCCCTTCTTTGCTTATATGGGATGGGGAGAAAAGTATGAATTCAGTTCTACTTTTACTAGAGATCATTTCCACAACGAGAAGAAAGTGTTATTATCCAAGAATAAAAAATAAATGGAAATTTGTTACTGGATCAGTTTGACTTTACACAGAAGTTAGCAGTTTCATCAGCAAAACTGGACAGGCAGATAATATTCACCAGATTAAAAGATGTTTATTTATTAATTTACAAAATGAAACGTGAAATGGACTAGCATCCAGGAAGGGTGCTAGTACTGTTGATCTTTGTTACACTGTTCAGTTTTTCATAAAGAAGTATGCTAACTTTAAAGAGGACATGCTGGTGATTACATTTGTGGACTTCAAGGATGCTTTTGTCTCAATTCCTAGAAAGAGGATCTGGGATAAATTGAGGAATACTTCTACGGCTTTATTTTGCTGTTAAGTCAACAGCTGACTTATGGCGACCTCGTAGGGTTTTTAAGGCAAAAGTCATTCGGAGGTGCTTTGCCATTGCCTGCCTCTGCGTCACACCCCTGGTATTCCTTGGAGGTCTCCCATCCAAGTACTTGCCAGAGGTGAAGCTGAGAGCGTATGACTGGCCCAAGGTCACCTAGCAAGTTTCCAGAGTGGGGCTTCCTGGCCGCCGCAGAGGGGGGAAAGCCTTTTTTCCGATATAAAAATCTGCCTCAGCCCCATAGAATCTACCTGCTTTGGAGGTCTCCCATCCATCATACCCTGTTACGTTTCCTCCCCTCCCCAAAACTCACCCTCCCCAGGCTCCCCCAGATCTCCAGGAATTTCCCAACCTGGAGTTGGCAGCCCTGCCTCTGGTGACTCAAGTAACCAGCAAGGGTCATACATACAGGTGGATAGGTAGGGTTGCCAGGTCCTCTTCGCTACTGGCAGGAGGGTTTTGGGGTGGAGCCTGAGGAGGGTGGGGTTTGGGGGAGGGGAGGGACTTCAGTGTCATGGAATCCAATTGCCAAAGCGGCCATTTTCTCCAGGGGAACTGATCTCTATTGGCTGGAGATCAGTTGTAACAGCACCACATTGTTATTTCAGCACTGATGGCTATTAAACACTATGATTCATATAGTATCATTCTAGTCTACCGTCAAGTGCTCCAAGCCTTTGGGATTGGTTTGGATACTCATTCAGATTCAGAAATGACAATAAAACTAAGAACTCATTCTATGCACTTCTCACTCACCCACTGGAATCTCTCAGGAAAATCTTGCTCTTGGGACGGGGTGCTGAAACGGCGTTGCTTTATGCTTGTACCTTTTTTAATCTGGAGCGAATGGAACCATTGAGGCTCTGAAGAACTCTCAGGCTGTGATATTCTCCGTGGCTCTGTTAACTGGCAGGGTGAAAAGGCAACCAACTTTAGAGCAATGATATCTACCATTATATCCCTATCCTGTCAGATTTCAGCTTAAGTTTATAAAGAAGACGAAAAAGAAGAGTTGGTTTTTATATGCCGACTTTCTCTACCACTTAAGGAAGAATCGAACCAGCTTACAATCACCTTCCCCTCCCCACAACAGACACTTTGTGAGGTAGGTGGGGCTGAGAGAGTTCAGAGAGAGCTGTGAGTAGCCCAAGGTCACCCAGCTGGCTTCATGTGTAGGAGTGGGGGAAATCCACCCGATTCACCAGATTAGACTCTGCCGCTCATGTGGAGGAGTGGGGAATCAAACCCGGCTCTCCAGATTAGAGTCCACCGCTCCAAACCACCACTCTTAATCACTACACCATGCTGGCTCTCAATACACCGGTTCAGGGTTTCTTCAGCCTCCCTGCGATCAGCTGGAAGAGCAAGATAGAGCTGAATGTCCTCCATATTTGGGTAACGCAGCTCAGATTTCCAGAAGACCTCTCCCAGCGGTTTCATGTAGAGGTTAAAGAGCACAGGGGACAAGATGGAACCTTGCAGGACTCTACAGGTCAAAGGCCAAGGAGCTGAGCTGCAGTCCTCCAGCACCACCTTCTGAAACATCCTCTTAGGGCTGAAACCTCTGCAAAACAGTGCCTTCCCAATCCTAGCCCGGAAAGGCAGTCCAGAAGGATCCATGATCGATGGTATTGGAAGCTACTGAGAATTCCAGGACAATCAGCAGAGTTGAACTCCCTCAGTCTATCTCCCAGCACAGGTGATCCACCAGGATGACTGATCCAGTCCCTTGGCAAGGCCTAAAACCAGTGTGGAAACGATCTAAACAATTTACCTCATCCAGAAAAGCTTGAAGTTGTCCAGCCATCACCTGTTCAATCACCTTGGTAAAGAAGAGAACATTTGAGACTGCTGGTCGATAATTATTGATATCACCTGGGTCTAGGGTAGGCTTCTTTAGAAGTGGATGCACCACAGCCTGTTTCAGGGTTGGGGCAAACACCCCCCCTCTCAAGAGTCCAGGAGTCCCATAACATTAACTGCCTCTCAGCCTGGAGATCTCCCATAATTACGGCTGCTTTAGAGGGTAGATTCTAAGCCATTATACCCTGTTAAGGTTCCTCCCATCCCCAAAACCCACCCTCCCCAGGCTCCCCCAGATCTCCAGGAATTTCCCAACCCAGAGTTGGCAACCCTGCCTCTGGTGATTCAAGTAACCAGCAAGGGTCATACATACAGGTGATAGGCCTAGGGATGCCAACCTCCAGGTACTAGCTGGAGATCTGCTATTACAACTGATCTCCAGATGATAGAGATCAGTTCACCTGGAGAAAATGGCCGCTTTGGCAATTGGCAAATGGCACTGAAGTCCCTCCCCTCCCCAAACCCTGCCCTTCTCAGGCGCTGCCCCAAAAACCTCCCGCCAGGGGCAAAGAGGGACCTGGCAGCCCTAGATAGGCCTCAGACCTCCAAGGATCCCGTCAAAATCCTCCGACTGAATAAAACGAAAAGTATCCCAAACAACTGGATGGGTAGGAACCCTGACTCTCCTAACGTAGAGTCCAACTCAGAACAGCCGTGAGTTAGTTTGTTAATTCCAGAGGACTAACCCCCCACGCCACTCTGCCTCATCATTGGACAAACTTAAATAACACAGAGGCCAAAGACTTGATTAAAAACTGATCTGTTAGTGTATGAAAGCTCTTTCCTTCAGAGGCCCCACTAACACCAAGTCCCTTCCAGAAGCAATACAAGACCTTTCATTTACGGTATTCAAGAATTTAGTGGCCATGGCTTCTGTGGCCATTCTTTCTACTTAATTAATGCTGTTATCATTTTTGCAGTGCTCTAATCAACTCCAAGTCTTCAGTACTAGGGCAGGTAACAATTCTACCTTCAGAAACAAACATATCCAGCAGTGCTAGGAGTGAACTGGTCCAGCAATAGAATGGGTTGCCCATGTGATCGGTGAAAGCCTTCCAAAAGGACTTGTGTAAACATCCAATGTAGCCAAGCCATAAAGTTGGCTTGACAGTAGAAAGTTCTAGCCATACCTTACTTTCCTGACATTTCTGTTTCTTTGGAACTAATATTGGTACTGAGACTCTAATCTGGAAATCTCTGTATCTTCCATGGAGAATTTGACTCTTATCCCAAAAGAAAACCAGATTCCGGCATCTGGCTGGAGTAATACACACCTTCCTAAAAGATTCTACTCCCTCAGGCCGAACCGTGTCTTGTTGTGTTGAGTCTTCAGTCTCTTTGCAACGTTTGAAAGCATTTCCACAGAGAACGTCTCCCATGTTCTTCTGTCCTCTGACTGCCGGATCTTTTCCCTCCCTCTTCTGACTGTTTCCTCGCAGTTTGCGAGACTAGAAATGCATGAATGCTCATATGACTTGCATGAGGCCTCTGCCCCAAGTCCCATGACTCAAGAACAGTTTTTCTCCATATTCCCATGTTTCAAATTCATCCAAATAAACACAGAAAGAAGCTTATTATAAGGCATTTGTTCAGGTCCTCATGAGTTCTCAATGACCAGCAACCCCCAACCTGGTCATATGGCACCAGGGTACTGATATTTTTTTCCTATTGTCTGCTTGCTACCTCACTTCCTGACCTACCATAATCCTTTTCAAGTTACTTTCTTCACTAGGCCCTCGTTCTTGTTCACACTTCCTCTTCTGTCAATCTTTTGTATTCCTACCTTCCGCTTCCTCTTGAGTCTCTCTGTCCTTCATTCCTAGCTTATGCGTTTTTTAGGTGTGCTAGATGTGATGGGAAGAAAGAGATTGTGCTGGTGTGATGGGGGGGGGTCAGGAGGCACGGAGCTCAGAATTAAACAGTTTTTATTTTTCACATTTTATTTTACGCCTCTGTAAAATAAATGTTGAGCGCATTTCTTTCCTGCTTACTGCTCAGACATATTTTGCCTTTCACGGCGATACAGTATTTTCCCTTGTACATAATGCATATGTAATATGAACACTGGAAGCATTTTTTATCCTAGTGTCTCAAAGTGCAGGGAGATGCAAGAAAGGTTCTTCAAATGATCACAAGCCTTCCATGACTTCTCACGTCACAAAGCAACGAGGGGCAATAATGCACAGTCATAAATGACAGCAAAGATACTGTAAAGACGTTGCCCACCAGAGCCACTGACAGCACAATTCTCAACAGATTGACTGATCCACTGAAGTCAATGAGCCTAGAAGGGTGCAATTCCACTTAGGAGCGCACTGTTGCCTGACAGGAAAATATGAGTAACTACCAGGCTTTACTGCGTCACAGCCTTAAACAAGTGTAAACTGCTATGACTTCCTCTAGGCAGCTACGGAAACTATACCTGGGGATAGATCACGATGGGTAGCCGTGTTAGTCTGTCACTAGCAGTAGAAAAGAGCAGGAGTCCAGTAGCACCTTAAACAAAATTGTCCAAGGTACAAGCTTTTGTGACCTACACTGCTTGACGTATCCACATCCTTAAGAGCCCGGCATACAACAGAAGGTGAGACAGTGAAGCCAGGTTTTAACATATAAGAAGTAAAGAAATTTACAGGGAGCTTCACTGTACTAGAAGGGCTTTTAGATATTTCTTACTGCCCATTAGGATATGATTGTATTATTAGGATGTGTGATAAGTTATAATTTTATACTGACCACTGAGGAAGGCCTTTCCAGGCCGAAACGCGTCTGGTCCTTTTTGTATCTCATATTGGTCAATGCAAGATTGTACATCGCAGTTGTACATGTTTGTATATATTGAATGTGTTAGTTTTTGTCTTTACTAGGAGTTTTATGCTTTTAATCTATATGTGCACCTTATTAAAATTTATATATTTGTAATTTTAAAAAGCTTTTGTGAGCCAAAGCTCACATTTTCAGGTGAAAGGAAAATCCTTCTTCCGGGCAGGATTGATAGGTATTCTTTCTTTATTCTTTCACGTAGAAGGCTTAGACATGTGTTACTAGCAGTACAAATTTTTCGGGCGTTCTTTCATCCACCATGCCTCCTGTCATGAAGCTGTCCAAAGCCGAGCAATCTTACTGCATGGGCATGCTGGGCTTTTGCCCGGGGGGCCCACGAGCATAGGGGCCCCATGCTAATCTATGTATCTTGTGACTTCCTGTCAATGAATAAATACTATACTAAACTATAAATATTTGTTATTGGAATATTTGTTATTGGAAGTGTGTGTTTTGAGTTATCATTTATATGTTGAAATTTTTTGTTTTTTTCAAGGCTCATGTTATACTGTTCAAACGTTTGTGTTGATTAGTCTTTAGCAGACCACATTTTTAGATGTTTAAACACTAAGGCTGCCAACCTCCAGGTCCTAGCTGGAGATCTCCCACTATTACAACTGATCTCCAGCCAACAGGGATCAGTTCCCCTGGAGAAAGTGGCCGCTCTGGCAATTGGACTCTATGGCACGGAAGTCCCTCCTTTCCCAAAACCCCGCCCTCCTCAGGCTCCGCCCCAAAATCCTCCTGCGGGTGGCAAAGAGGGGCCTGGCAACCCTATTAAGCACTGATTTTGTTGGATAATTCACAGTGGGTAGCCGTGTTAGTCTGTCTGCAGTAGTAGAAAAGGGCAAGAGTCCAGTAGCACCTTAAAGACTAACAAGAATATTGTCTGGGAGGGTGTGAGCTTTCGTGAGCCACAGCTCACTTCTTCAGATACAGCTAGAATGTGAATCCATCCGTCTTTAAGTAGAGGAGAGTGAATTCAGACAAGCATTAGTATGTAAATGTTAACAGTATGTAAATGTGAATAGCAGGTGTGATGGGATTGTGTGTGTGTTAAGTGCCGTCAAGTCGCTTCCGACTCAAGGCGACCCTATGAATGAAAGCCCTCCAAAATGTCCTGTCTTTGACAGCCTTGCTCAGATCCTGCAAATTGAAGGCTGTGGCTTCCTTTATTGAGTCATGATGGGATTAGGTGTGCTAATCCCATCACGCCTGCTATTCACATTGACATACTGTTAACATTTACATACTAATGCTTGTCTGAATTCACTCTCCTCTACTTAGACAGATGGATTCACATTCTAGCCGTATCTGAAGAAGTGAGCTGTGGCTCACGAAAGCTCGCACCCTGCCAGAAAATATTCTTGTCAGTCTTTAAGGTGCTACTGGACTCTTGCCCTTTTCTACTACTGATTTTGTTGGAAGCAGCAGTAAATAGATCTTGAATTTTATCCACCATTTACCTTTATATTCCTGTGAGTGGTTGAGTAGGAAGGGGCCCCGGGCACTGATTTCCCCGGGGGGGGGGGCTATAATGCTGTTAAGACGGCCCTGGTCCAAAAGGCTCTTGTTTTTGCCTGAAGCCGTTTGAATCGTCGCAAAATGTGACATTTGTTTCCATAGCTTTAGCCGCTTGGGAGGCGCCTCAGCTGGCTGGAGCTGTGGCAAGCGCCCCAGACAAGGCCCGCCAAGGCAGGCAGGCACGGCCTTGCCAGCCAAAACGACGCGGACCTGGAGCCGCCGATGCCACCCCGCCTGGCAACCATCACCCACACAGAAGAGGCCGTTTCCCCCCCCCCCGGCAGTTTTTTTTAACTTAACGCTTTTTGTTACATTTGTCCCACTCGAGGCCCCGTCCGCTCGCTCAACTCGTCCTAGTCCCTCCCGCGCGCCTCTTTACAGCCCGAGGCTGGCCGAGTAGCTCCTCCCACTCGCTCCGACAGGCCCCGCCTCTTTACGTGAATCAGCTGATTTGAGCGTCCCTAGAAGCCGGCGAGGATCTTGGCGGTTGAAGGGAGGGCGCGCGGCTGCAGGTGAGACCGGGGGGGGGGGGCGGCGGCTGGGGGGAAGCGCGGGATTTCGAACGGTCGGGCTTCCATCTGCCAATCACCTTCTCCCCTGCCCGCCCCTCCCCGCGCGGTCTTGGGGGAGCCCCAGCTGGGGAGTGAAACTTCAGTCACGTGCTTCTGTCCGGGGGGGGGGTGTCGCCTCGTACTTGGAGCAGCCTCACCTGTGTGTCGTCATCGCTGCTGTCAGCATCCCGCCTGGCGCTCTGGGCTGCCTTGTCGCGTCTTGTCTCCTCAGCCTGGCTGTCGTACAGCCTCGTTATATGACATTATGTGCATATGCTTTTGCATACTGTCACCAAGGGCAGGGCTCTCCCGCCCTACCTTGTTTTCCTTCTAAACTGAAGCAAAAAAACCCCCCCAAAACCCAGCATTGTGTCATTTGACCATTTTGTCAGGGCTCAGTTTGTAGAGCATCTGCTTGGCATGCAGAAGGCCCCAGGTTCACTCCCCAGCATCTCCAGTTAAAGCGACTAGGCAAGTAGGGGATGGGAAAGGCCACTGCCTGAGACCCTGGAGAGCCACGCTGGTCTGAGTAGATAATACTGACTTTGTTGGACCAAGGGTCTGATTCAGTAGAAGGCAGCTTCATGTGTCTAAGGCACTGGTTCCCAACCGGGGGTCCATGGACCCCCAGGGGTCCGCGAGAACTAAATTAAGGTCCGCAAAACAAAGTTATAAACCCATAATAAATTAATATTTTCAATTAAAAGTTCTCTATTATATAAAAAAAATCAAATATTATTCTAAGTTTAATGTTTAACTAACAGTTATGATTAAAGTTTATTTTCAAATTCTCTGAATTTTTATTTTGAACCTTGGGGTCCCTGCACCGAACAAAAAAGTCCTAGTGGTCCCTGGTCAAAAAATGGTTGGGAACCACTGGTCTAAGGGGAGAGGCCGTGGCTCAGTGGTAGAGCCTCTGCTTGGCGTGCAGAAGGCCCCAGGTTCAATCCCCGGCATCTTCAGTTAAAGGGACTAGACAAGTAGGTGATGTGAAAGACTTCAGCCTGAGACCCTGGAGAGCTGCTGCCAGTCTGAGTAGTAGACAGTACTGACTTTGATGGACCAAGGGTCTGATTCAATATAAGGCAGCTTCATGTGTTCATGACCCATCTTGAAAGGGGGAGGGGACACACACACGCGCAATAAACTGTTTCTTCAGTCTCTCCCCCCCCACCCCGGCAATGTTTATGACAAGCTGGAGAGGAGGCTTCCCCTGATTGAAAATATGAGTTTAGCTTAAAAAGCATGTGTGTGTATGTGCATATATATGTTTCAGAGGGTAGCTGCCTTGGTCTGGAGTAGAACAGCCAGATCTGAGTCCAGTAGCGCCTTAGAGATGGAAGAGGTTTTGGGGGGATGAGCTTTCGAGAGTCAAAGCTCTTTTCACCAGATACTGTGAAGGGAGCTCTGACTTTGGAAAACTTATACCTGAAAATCTTGTTGGTCTCTAATGTGCTACTGAAGTCAAATCTTCATCACACGATGAAGGCAACAGGTAACGTGCAATTACTGCTTTGCTTTGACCCATAGCTACAGGTGTAGCCATAACTGGCACTGCCAGGACTTTCAAACAAGCAGCTGCTGAGCTTTTTAAACCAACCAGCAATACTCAGTATATTGTCGAAGGCTTTCACGGTCAGAGTTCATTGGTTCTTGTAGGTTATCCGGGCTGTGTAACCGTGGTCTTGGAATTTTCTTTCCTGACGTTTCGCCAGCAACTGTGGCAGGCATCTTCAGAGTAGTAGCACTGAAGGACTGTCCTTCAGTGTTACTACTCTGAAGATGCCTGCCACAGTTGCTGGCGAAACATCAGGAAAGAAAATTCCAAGACCACGGTTACACAGCCCGGATAACCTACAAGAACCAATACTCAGTATGTGTGTGTGCTCATACCTGTAGCTTATGGGTCAAAGCAAGACAGTAGTTGTACGTTACCTGTTGCCTTCATCGTTTTCTTTTTCCTCATAAGCCTATGATTGCTAACTGCCCGGAGAAAAAAAATATGTCCTGCCCCTTTAATAGAGGACTAACAAGATGTTGTTTAACCGGGTGATGTTATTTGTCTCTTTGTCACGAAGAGCTTCAGCTGCCCCATTTCCACATATTAACTTTCTATTAAAGGGACAGGACTTTTTTTCCAGGCAACTGTACAGAAGCCAAATGTATTTGACAGTGTGGTGTAGGTGCCCCCCCCCCATTAACACAAGCATAAACTGGCAAAGTATCAACAGGTGTGTTTAGATCCTTTTTATCAGCTGTGGCTACGGGCCTTTCCAAATGGAACTTGTTTTTTCCAGAGTGACTATTTGCTATTTTACTGACAGTAGCCAGAATGGATGCTACCTCTGCCCCCAGCCTTATTGCAAACCTTACAAACATATTTTGCAAAATATATGAGGCCCACCACTGGGCACAGTTTCCAAAAAATTCAGAATTTGGCATAACTGTAGCAGGATGCAAGGAAGGATCTGTTCTCACGTTTTACATTGTCCTGGGCTACATGGGACTTCTCTTCCTCATCAGCTTGACTGTAGCTTTCCAAGCCAGGAAGTTGCCAGATAGCTTTAACGAAGCCAAGTTTATCACCATCAGCATAATCTTTTGTAGTGTTTGGGTGTCTTTTATTCCAACCAATCAGCACCAAACGGAAATTCATTGGAGGTTGTAGAAATCTTCTCTATCTCAGCTTCCAGTGTTGGGTTACTGGCTTGTATCTTTTCACCTAAATGCTATATTATTTTCCTAAGACCTGAATTGAACAATAGGGAACTGCTCGTAAAAAGAAGGAATAAAAGAAATAAATAGTGACTATTTAATTGACTTATACATGGTTGTGTTCATACTGGATGTGAGCCTCCTGGAGCCCAGCCTTGGTTGGGGAGGGGTGGGATATAAATTTAATAAACGAATAAACAAACAAGAAGAGGGTCTTTAGACGGTGACGCCATGGGTGCCATCTTGCACAGTGGTGCTCATTCTGTGACTCATGGAGAGCTACATTCACCATCAACCAAGAGAAGAAGAGTTCGTTTTTATATGCCGACTTTCTCTAGTGCTTAAGGGAGACTCAAACCGGCTTACAATCACCTTCTCTTCCCCTCCCCACAACAGACACCCTGTGAGGTAGGTGGGGCTGAGAGAGCTCTTAATAGAACTGTGACTAGCCCAAGGTCACCCAGCTGGCTTCATGTGTAGGAGTGAGGAAACAAATCCAGTTCACCAGCTTAGCCTCCGCCGCTCATGTGGAGTAGTGGGGAATCAAACCCAGTTCTCCAGAACAGAGTCCACCGCTCCAAACCACTGCTCTTAATCACTAAACCATGTTGACTTCCACCTCCGGCCTGAGGTCTGTGTTTCATGGAGGCTCCCAGCTTACCCATTCCTCTGGCAGCTGCTGTTTCAAGGTGGGAACCCCCTGCCAATCACAAGCCCTGCCAGGCAAGGGTCCTGCCTGCTCACCTGAAACATGGGGCTGGTGCCACATTGGGGGACGGTGCTCAGAACAGCCACAAGTGATGTCAAAGAGCCGTATGCGGCTCACGATCCACTGAGTGTCACTGAGCTAGCAGGTATCTGTGATTAGCACACGGCACGTGCTCTTGTCCTTTCAGCCCAGCCGGAGCAACAGTACTGCCTGTTGCGTCCAAGAACTGATGGCGCTACTGCAAAATTATTGATGTGGTGTTGAGAAAACAAGCTAGTTTCTCCAGGATGGTAGGAGTCCAGGAGAGGGCTTGGGGGGGGGGGGGTGCTGCTGCTTCCAGTTTGTAACCCCCCCCCCATCCCACAGGAGCTGAGGAGCTGTTTCCCTGAAGGTCTTGTGGATAGGTCTGAAGCACCTTTGTGTATGATTGGTGTTGCCTCAGGGGGAAGCAGACAGTTGGCACCACTGAAAATTGCTCGATTTGTGATGTCTTGAAATGGTGTTTAATGATATATCTTACTGAGCATTTTGTAAACTTGCCTTGGGGACTTTGTTTTTTAGTTGAAAGGCATCCTGTAAATAAACAGATATATGCATGTCGTTGGGGTGATGGAATCATTCTAAACAAAGTTGTCACAGAACAACCACGGTATCTCAGAAGGCTGTTAAACCCAAATGTTACAATCATGCGGTCTGATATTCACAATAACAACAGGGACTTGGGATTTGATATCAAGTTTCTGATTGGCCTTCTGATGATAGTCATGTGTCCCACGGTGCTGTTTGACCTTTCTCTCCTCATTTAGACATATACCATTAGCCTCTACCTTTGTTTTTTAAAAAAGTTTCTATTCAAGTCCCCACCTGCTTTAAGTGCAGTGCTACTCTCTAGCTTCCCCTTTATTTCCGTCTGAGGCTTTCAAATTCAAAAGACCAATCCTCCAATTTTTGGCACAGCTGTTATGTTTTGTACCGGAGGGTGGGGTTAGAAATTTTTTTGAGACAGGCCTCTCGATTGCAAAGGCTGACTTGATTCAGTCAGCAGTGGATGTAATGCTGCCTACAACCCACACAAAACTTATTTTGCCTTCAGTGCCTTATGAAAGTTAATCACGTTGCTCTAATTCTTTGTGTTCTTGTGAAGGCTGTATCCCCATGTTACCTTTCCTTGGTTGTCATTTTAAAAATACGAGTAGGGAAATTGCATCTTGGCCATCTTCTGGGCATGGAGTAGGTGTGTGTGTGTGGGGGGGAGATAGTTTGGAATTTCCTGCATTGTGCAGGGGGTTGGACTAGATGACCTTGGTGGTCCCTTCCAACTCTATGATTCTATGCTGAAGGTGCCCATCTTTCATGTTAGAACGGTGCTATGCTGCTGGGTAAAAATGGAGAAACTTGGACAGAGAGAAAGCAGGAAGTATCAATTTGCTAAGTACCTTGGTGACCCTTGTGAGGGCTGAAAGGTGGGATATAAATTTTGTAAACCAGAACAGATCAGAATCAGTCACATTCTACATTTATACTAAAAAAAATATCAATCGCAGTTTAAAACTCTTCTCTATAATGATACGGCACCCCTAATGTTGTCGCTGGATAAAAACTTCAAGGGGATGAGAGTGGGAGACCCAGGCCATTTATGCAGGGCTGATTCCCTTACGGTCACCCCGCAGGCTGCTCCGGTACTTCGTTTTGATTATGCATGCCTTTCCCGACCATCAGAGGTCGGCTCGCTCTCCCCACACTTTTCCACTCATTTTGCCTGTGTTTTCTGGATGCTGTTTTAGTGACAGAAAACGTGAGCGAAAAGCGTGAAAATGCACAGAGAGAGCGAGGCGACCTCTGACAGTCAGGAAAGGCATGCATAATCAAAACGAAACTCCAGAGCAATCGGCGGAGATGTCCGTAGGGAAACAGCCCTGCATAAATGGCCCCAGTGAACGAATGGAGATACTGTATTTCTCGACCGGGTCCAACAAGGAAGCAGAACCAATGGATTGACATTAGATCAAAAGAGTTTCTGTCTAAACATTAGGAAGAACTTGCTAACAGTTAGAGCGGTTCCTCAGTGGAACAGGCTTCCTCGGGAGGTGGTGAGCTCTCCTTCCCTGGAGGTTTTCAAGCAGAGGCTAGATGGCCATCTGTCATCAATGCTGATTCTATGACCTTAGGCAGATCATGAGAGGGAGGGCATCTTGGCCATCTTCTGGGCATGGAGTAGGGGTCACTGGGTGTGTGTGTGGGGGGGGGGAGGTAGTTGTGAATTTCCTGTATTGTGCAGGGGGTTGGACTAGATGACCCTGGTGGTCCCTTCCCACTCTATGATTCTATAAGGAAAGGTTAAAGGGAGGGGAAGAAGGGAAAAGAAGAAAGGGAAAAGAGAGAAGAAACAGTGGAGAGAGGAAGAAGGGGGAAAGGAAAAGGATGGAGGAAAGAGGGGGAAAGGAAACTTCCATGCACGTGTAAGCCTTGTAAAAAAAATATTATTATTTAAATGTGTGCTGCGTGTTTTCACCTGCATAGTTGTCCCTATCCTGGAAACACCGCAGGTGTGGCGCTACAGAGGAGGCAGGGTGAATGGTTGCCTGGCAACAGGTCAGGGGGGATGAGGGAGAAATTCCAAGAGGGAGAAGCGGCCAAAGAAAGAAGCTGGGGCGTTTTTTCTCCCTCTCAAACGTTGAGAGAGTGTGGCTTCTCACTATCTGTGAGGGACAGTGGCTAGAAGACTTCCTCCTCTTTTCTTGCCCTAAGTTTGGGGCTGCCTTTATAATTTTTATTCACTTTGATCGTTAAAGCCCCCAGTCTGACCTTATTGTTTCCCTCCCCTTTCAATAAACGTTACTTTTTAAAGTGTCTTCAGGTTTTGAATGGGGGCATCCACACCTATGTGGCCACCAAACTGGCCCTTTTACAACTAAAAGGGTTACACGGGCATTGTAGGGATGCTGTGTTGCCTACGGCTTGCCCCGCCATGGCGCACAGGTGTCGTGAGAAAGTGTGTGTTGTTCTCTTGCTTGCGTTGCATGAGGACACGTGGAGCTGCCATATACTGAGTCAGACCCTTGGTCCATCAGGGTCAGTATTGTTGCCTCAGACCGGCAGTGGCTCTCCAGGGTCCCTGACAGAGGTCTTTCTCATCACCTACTACTTGATCCTTTTTAACTGGAGGTGCCGGGGATTGAACCGGGGACCTTCTGCGTGCGACGAAGGGGCTCTTCCACTGAACCACAGCCCCCTCTCTCTTGACTTCTCTACAGTTCATATTTTCTGCTTTGCAAGTAGACTCATATTTATGAAAATTGTGAGATCCAGCCCTATATATTGTTCTTGTGGGCTTCCTAGAGGCACCTGGTTGGCCATTGTGCGAACAGGCTGCTGGACTTGATGGGCCTGGGTCCGATCCAGCAGGGCTTTTCTTATGTTCTGCTATGGCAGAAGGGTCAAAAACAATGTTGTTTTTCTCCGTGAAGAAAACGTTGAATGAACGTAACTCTTCTGAGCGTTTCAGCAATTTTAATTGCAGGCCTTTTTTGCAACTAATAATAGGAGTGGTGCTGGCTAGAAACGTCCAAAAGTATTGTGGGTGGTTTCTGTTGCAAACAGCTTTTGTTCTAACAGCGCCGGGGCCTATCACAGGACCTGTGGGCAGACTGAGTCTTACTGCTGAGCTCTTGTTTGCTAGTTTGTTATAAAATAGTTGGGATATTTTTTTACACATTCCACTGTTGTGTGGATGTTCATTCAATTAGGTATCTGGAATGACCGCTGTTTCCTTGTCCTCTTCAGTGATTCTGCACCACAGAAGCATCAGCTGCTGATTTTGTCTTTTGCTGCCAACTTGATGGTGTTAAAACTATTCAATTCTCGGAGGAATAATTTTGTGATGGGGTATTTTTACTGACTAATGGACTCAACGGAGAAAAGGTAAGGCCGTCCGATGATGAATCTGTATAGATTTTACATAGTTTTGAAACTTAATAAGGATCTTGTAAATATCCGTTAACATATGGCACTTGTAGATCCAGGCAATGGGTAGTAGATAAATAGAAAACAGCAACAGAAACCGACTAGTAGCTTGGCAGCAGCCTTTTTCTATGGTCATAGGGATCATACCACTCCAGTCTTGTTCCATTTATACTGGCTTACAGTTTGCTTTGGGGCTCAATTCAAGGTATTGGTATTATGCTGGGGTCGCCATAAGTCGGCTGCGACTTGACGGCGCTTTACACACACACACACATGCTGGAAAGTCCTGACTCGGATGGCCCGGGCTAGCCCAATGTTGTCTAAATCTCAGAAGCTAATTAGGGCCGGCCCTGATTAGTAGTTGGATGGGAGGCCACCAAGGAAGTCCAGGGTTGCTAGACAGAGGCGGACAATGGCAAACCACCTCTGAACGTCTCTTGCCTTGAAAACCCTACGGGGTCGCCATAATTCATCTGGGACTTGATGGCACTTTAAACACACAGGTATGCTTGTGGCATATAGTTTAGGGCTTTAAAAATCAAAACCAACATTTTAAATTGGGCCCCAAAACAGACTGGAAGACAGTGGAACTGTATCAGAAGCAGCTTGTCCCCCCCCTGTAACCAGGCAGCTTCTTTCATATCCACTGACATTTCCAAGAACTTTTCGAAAGTAGTTCTGCAACAAAAGTCCAATCTGGAAGTCACCAAGACATGTGCAACTATGACGTTGCCTGGCTTCTCCAGAAAGCTTGCAGAGGAGGAAAATTACTTGCATTCATTTAAATCTGGGCAGGTGGACTTGGGGAAAAAAGAACCAGAGTATAGAGAACAGGGGCTGCACAGAATTTCCACCCACCTACGGGTTCTTTAGCACTTGGTCGAAATGGAGAACTTTGCTTCTCTTCATACTCTTTCTGCTACAGTGCCCTTTACACAGACTTCTGTATCTTGGCTGTGTATTCAATAGTGAATGCTGGAAACAGGCACACTGGGCTCTTTCCAGGTTTGCATTGACGGGTGGTGGGGTCATGCAGACGTAGGCTTGGACGGTCCTACAACTGCATTTTGTGATTGATTACTTGACATTAGCCATGGATAGTGAGCAATGAAGTGCAAATGATGTGTGTTAGTGTGTGTGTGAGAGAGAAAATATCAGTGTAACTTGTGTGTGTGTGTAGAAGAATTAAGCTGTGCGAATTTATTTCGGCTTCTTCAACAGCTCATCAGAGCAAGAAGGAACGAGAGAGAGGGGCCTGGTCTATATGTGGCAGGCCGGCTGCTGTTGTCCAGCTCCTGAAAGCCTCCCTGGTTGGAGTGGAAAGTCAGTATTGCAGGTGGCACTTGGTGCAAACCATGGTGTGCTTCTGTCAGAAGGTATGGAATAATTATTATCCTTAAATGAACACCAATATTATTTGGGGGGAGGGTTCATATAGGATGAAAAATACAAACAGAAGAGGTCCTTCACAAACATCTCATCACATGTTTTTTCTACATTGTTTATTTCAGCGTGTGTGTTTTTCTGCTGTCTGTCCATGGCAAATGTTCAAGGCAGCTCCCAACAGATTCCAGCCAGCAGAATTAAAGCCCAGGAATAAATAGGCTGAGGCCGGAAGGGCTGTAGGCAAGGGAGCTAAATTGAGCTTATGGGTAGGGAGTTGCAAAGATTGAGGGCAGCCACTGAGAAGAGGAGTTGGTTTTTATATGCTGACTTTCTCTACCACTTAAGGAAGAATCAAACTGGCTTACAAGCAGCTTCCCTCCCACTCCCCACAACAGACACCCTGTGAGGTAGGTGGGGCTGAGAGAGTTCAGAGAGAACTATGACTAGGCCAAGGTCGCCCAGCTGGCTTCATGTGTAGGAGTGGGGAAACCAACTTGGTTCACCAGATTAGCCTACGCTGCTCATATGAAGGAGTGGGGAATCAAACCTGGTTCTCCAGATTAGAGTCCACTGTTCCAAACCACCGCTCATAACCACTACACCACACTGGCTTTTGTACGGTTTCTCACTAAGTGCCCCTGTCATGGCTTTCCACAACAGAGTCCCATCAAACAGTCTGGGAGCAAGAGATGGGGCGAATGAGTGGAGGCTTAAAAATGTAGAAGGATTGAGAACTTGGATCGAGGACCGCTGTTTCAGCTTCCCTAGAGTTAATAAAGTGGACTTAGATGAAAGAGTGGCAAATGTGTATTCATTTAATGAGATGTGCAGCATTGTACCTGACCTCTTCAAAACTTTGCTTTAGTTTTGTGTGGGATTTTTTCCTAGACATACACTTTACTGTGCATTGTAAGCCATATACATTTTGCTGATGGTGGGGGGAGTGTATTCCTCTCTGTGTTGCTTTCTGCCTCTGAGGGTCCCTTTATCTCTGGAAATGCCCTTTTAGAAGGGGTGGGGTATACAGGAGGCTGTTAGGGAAAAGGGAACATCTGCTTCCACTAGTGAAACATCCGTAGAACCAGAGGGTAGCCGTGTTGATCTGCAGTAGAACAGCTGGATTCGAGTCCAGTAGCACCTTAGAGACCGACAAGATTTTTGAGGTATAACCTTTTGAGAGTCAAAGCTCTCTGATAAAACCCCCCCAAAAATCTTTTTGTCCTCTAAGATGCTACTGGGCTAGAATCTAGCAATCCGTAGTACCATGCTTTGGGGCAAATTAGTTCCCTGTATGTTTGCCTTCGAAGTTATGACAATTACTGTATTAGTCACTTA
Organism: Euleptes europaea; assembly: GCF_029931775.1. Classification (NCBI taxonomy): domain Eukaryota; kingdom Metazoa; phylum Chordata; class Lepidosauria; order Squamata; family Sphaerodactylidae; genus Euleptes; species Euleptes europaea. The sequence continues at coordinate 51,039,066 of NC_079326.1, forward strand.
GTCATGTAATAATTGTGCTTTCGTATTGCACTTCCATGTTAACATGATATTTTTTTTCCTTTCTAAATTTATGACATTTCTTTTTGGCTTTCTTTTTCGCCTTCCAGGTGGTGAGGTTTACAGCTTTGGCAAGCTTCCCTGGAAAGTTGGGCTAGAAGACACCTGTACCGATTGCCCCATCTTGGAAAAGGCTTTGAGCGGGCAACGCGTTGTCAGTGTGGCGGCTGGCAGCTTCCATAATGGGGCAGTGACCGAGAACGGCGGGGTGTACACGTGGGGGGCGAATTCCGCCGGCCAGTGTGCGGTGGCCGGTCAGGCCTCCGTTCCTGAACCGAACCCCGTCAGTATTTCCGACTCTGAAACTAGCCCTCTGCTGCCAATAAAGATCTTGCAGCTGGCATGTGGGGAGGAACATACCCTGGCGCTCTCGCTGAGCAGGGAGATATGGGCTTGGGGCAGCGGCTGCCAGTTGGGACTCATAACCACCGCTTTCCCCGTGACCAAACCCCAAAAGGTGGAGCACCTGGCAGGGCGGGTCGTGCTCCAGATTGCTTGTGGGGCCTACCACAGCCTGGCTCTTGTCCAGTGTCTCCCCAACCAAGATATGAAGCCTATCCCGGAGCGATGCAACCATTGCAGTCAGCTGCTGATCACCATGACTGACAAAGAAGACCATGTCATTATTTCTGATAGCCACTGCTGCCCTTTAGGAGTGGTCCTGGCCGACTCCCAAACTGGAAGCCTCGTCTCTTCCTCCTCGTTGGAAACATCCGATGGGAAGAACGTAACGGGCAGCCAAGAGGAGGACTGTCAGAAAGCACTTGCAGGAGAACACGCGCTGGTTGGTGCAGAGTGCGATGCGACCAGCGTGTGTTCCAACAGCGATGGTCAGGAAGACAGCGGCATTTCCAGCCCGGGACACCCCTTGGCGACGGACAAAATGGCATCAAAGCAACACTCGGTGGGTCTTTCGGATCATCCGTTGAATGAAAGCGGGGAGAAGCAAATCAGCACAGAACTCGAACAGGTACTTGCTTCTGTTGGGTTGTATTTACTTTGCTACTGTTTGTACGGTCTTGTGATTCTCTTAGGCCAGGGGTGTCAGACATAAGGCCCGTGGGCCGGCTCCGGCCCCTTGAGAGCTCTCATCCAGCCTGCGAGCAAGCTGAGGCAGCTACACACACTCCACACTTGATCTGGGCTGGCGAGGCATGGCCTGGCCCGACCAAGTGACATTTATGTCATTATCCGGCCCATGTAGCAAATTGAGTTCAACAGCCCTGTCTTTAGGCTCTTACAATTCTTAGGAATGTAATTTTAAGCCAGAGATGCAGCTCCAAAAAAGCAGAGTTTCAGTCTTGCTCTTAGGCAGTAATCTAAAGGTACATACGTAGATTGGAACTGTGCCTCCTGCTGTAATTTTTTTGAAGATTTCATTGTAGCAGTTCCCATTATCAAAAGAACTTTAAACAAACAAACCATGAACAGAGTCTTTTCCTGACACTTTGTCGCTCATTTTCAAACTTCCTGCCTTTTGCAAACAGTTTTTATAACCGCTTACTTGCACGTGAATCTTTGCCCACCTGCCACAAAACCCCAGCATGTTTCAGAGGGCTCTACAAAAAGCTCCACTCAGTTCATGCGAGGTCAGGTCTGTTGACCTTGCAGTTGTCCTGATTTGAACGGTTAATGCCATCTGGTACGCATGCTTCTGCACTTACCCATTGCAGGGGAAGATCAGTCGTTCTGGGGACAGCTGCCTTTCCTTCATAACTGATCATATGATCAATGAGCTCCTGATAAGCTTATGAGGAACCCCCGGGAGGAGTTTCCTAGAATGCGTTTCGAAAGCACTGCTTTGTGCGATGCATGCAGTCTGTGTTCACCGAAGTACAGAAAGTGTGTTGTGACTAACTAGTGCAGTCTCCTGATCAATGTTCAATAGAAGGCGGCTGAGGGGAGACATGATAGAGGTCTATAAAATTATGCATGGTTTGGAGAGAGTGGACAGGGAGACGTTTTTCTCCCTCTCCCATAATACTAGAACACGGGGTCATCTGCTAAAGCTGGAGGGTGAGAGATTCAAAACAGATAAAAGGAAGTATTTTTTCACACAACGCATAGTTAAATTGTGGAACTCCCTGCCCCAGGATGTGGGGATGGCTGCCAGCTTGGAGGGCTTTAAGAGGGGAGTGGACATATTCATGGAGGAGAGGGGTATTCATGGCTGTTAGTTAGAATGGATACTAATCATGCTGCATACCTATTCTCCCTAATATCAGAGGAGCATGCCTATTATTTTGGGTGCAGTGGAGCACAGGCAGGATGGTGCTGCTGCACTCGTCTTGTTAGCGGCTTTTTAGAGGCACCTGGTTGGCCACTGTGTGAACAGACTGCTGGACTTGATGGGCCTTGGTCTGATCCAGCAGGGCCTTTCTTATGTTCTTATGTTCTTAATATAAATGCAGCAGCTCCCTCTTTATTGCCTGAGTTGCTTTGTTATAAACTGTGAAAGTGAAGGAGCAGACGGATAGCTTAATTTGGGCTTACCCCAGAATCATAGAGTTGGAAGGGACCACCAGGGTTATCTAGTTCAACCCCCTGCGCAATGAAGAAAATTCGAGGGCTGTGCTGGCACCGCAGTCTGGGGGCACCACTGTAAATGCCCCTACGCTGGCGTCCATGCCAGTTTGCATGGCGCAAGTGGCACAGCCGCCAGCGTAGGGGTCATAGTGCCTTCTAAGGTGATTCGGCCCCCAACCTCAATGCACTGTCACTTTTCACTTAGGAATTCCATATAGATTACAAACGCAGGGTGTGGTTGGCTATCCTTACAGTGTTATGGCATAGACCGTTCAGTGTCAGAGGGAAAAGAGGTAATCTACACTGTCTTGCATATCTGAAAAGGCATTCCACTTTCATTATGTCTGGCTGGTAGGCTAGTTAATGCTCTTTTCTCCTTTCTGATTTAAGCCAAAACCTAGGAATTCGTTAGTCTCATGGCACTAAATCTGGGTAATTCTATCTACTTTCAAGATGCAGTGTTAGGAACCGTGTCAGGCTTGCTTTTCTCTAACGACGAGAGAGTAGCAACCTCCTTCTAATACCTGTTCTCTTGATGTGCTGCTAATGCTTCCGGCTGTGAGGAAATTAGGTTGACCTATTCTGTAAGGATGTGTTCGAAACAGTTTTTCTTGGTGGAAAGGCCATTGCAGTTTAACCTGCCCTGCTTCTTACTGCGAAGAGTCTTGTGCTGTGTGTTATGCTTTGTGCGCGGTTTGAGGGTTCCCCCCCCCCAGCTGCAGTTGTACATATGCAATTAAGCCACATGGGCCGTGCGTGATGTTCAGTATAGGGCAGTGTGGTTCAATCACCTGCAGATCTTGTTTTACACTTTGGCTTGCTATCGGGACGTCGAATCCCAATATAGCTCAACAGTTTTTCAGATCAGTGAATGATATTGCCTATTCTGCACGTAGCTGGCACCCCTAAAACTATACTTCAAAGATTAGTGTGACACTGGATTTCATTCTTCTGATACAGTAGTATCTTCTCTATATTTAATTGGGATGACTATCCTTACCTCCTTGGGATTTTTATGCTTATCCAAAAACCCTGTAAAGTTACCGGAAGTATTCCTCTAATGAAACACTTTCAGGAAAAGATCTACACATACCTCCCATATAAAGAGGCCTTCCCTCCAGATACACATGAACACATGAAGCTGCCTTATACTGAATCAGACCCTTGGTCCATCAAAGTCAGTATTGTCTACTCAGGCTGGCAGCGGCTCTCCAGGGTCTCAGGCAGAGGTCTTTCACATCACCTACTTGCCTAGTCCCTTTAACTGGAGATGCCGGGGATTGAACCTGAGACCTTCTGCATGCCAAGCAGATGCTCTACAAACTGAGCCACAGCCCTTTCCCAAAGTCAGTATTGTCTACTCAGACCGGCAGCGGCTCTCAGGCAGAGGTCTTTCACATCACCTACTCGCCTAGTCCCTTTAACTGGAGATGCTGGGGATTGAACCAGGGACCTTCTGCATGCCAAGCAGATGCTCTACAAACTGAGCCACAGACCCTCCCCATTTTGCTACGGTCTGATACAGTCTAGCTATGGTTGAGCCTAGCCATGGTTGAGTTGTATATTCACTACTACTACTAAGAAAACCCCAGTGAAGGATCCTGAGGGTATGTGGAACTGTTGAAGAGAGAGTGTTCTTTAAATATAATAATCGCTCCAAGTGCAGATAGCTTGTTTTCTTCAAGATGAGGAATTAATCTCTTCCTGTAACATCCTCCACCTGGAACTTTGTTGGAAAACTGCCTCTCTTTCCCAGAAACATGAGGTATAACATCACTTGACTAGTAATACTAGTCCACATGTCCACATACCCATGGTTTCCCCGCGAGCGAGGTAAACAAGCGCGGCATCTGGGTACAAGGAAATATGAGCTTTGCAATGAGACACCACTCTTGGTGGGGGGAGAGAGAGGAATTTGGGTTTGTTATTTTATTTTTGGTTTTAGCTGGGGATGTTTTACCTACTATTGTAAGCCGCCTTGAAGAATGAGGGAAGGCCAGGATATAAATGTGTAAATCAATAAATGGAACTCTTTGGCGACTGAGATTTTTCATTATTACGGTAATTTAATTCAGAGATAGTTGTAATTTCAGAGGTTTTCCTAAAGCAATTTCTGGGATGCATTCTTCTAATTCCCTTTGAATGTTGTCTGAAGCCCTAAAAATGCTGACAGTGTGTTTAGCTGACAGGGTATCAGTAGTTCATTTTTATTTGTCTACAATGAGCCAATGAATATAGCAACTGGCTCTCTAATAAAACGGAAACTTTAATTTGATTGGAAGCTAAACTTTTAAGAATAAGTGGGTTAAAATGTAAATAAACAGATATTGTGGTGTATAATCAAAACTTAAACCCTTCCTTTTATTTGTATGGATACATAACATGATTGATGTATTCAGTTTTGGGTGCTAGCTGAAGAATATGGCGCTGATAGTTCTGGTGACGTAAAGAAAGACTGATGATCTTTCTTACTAGAGGAGAAACTCATAAGGAAGGGAAATTTGCTTTTCCTCTGCCTCTTTGCCCCACCGCCTTTGGCCTGCCTCCCCTCTACGTCCTTGTTGCTTTAGCTCACCTCTCCCAGCCTGCTTACGGTTTCCTCTCTCTGTATGATCGGTAGTTCCAGGGTCTCCTGCTGCTGCTTTTTTGCTTGCCATTTTGTGTTGCTATGGCAACACATAATGCTGCCTAGACTCCACATTTTTAGGGATTCCTCCCCCCCCAAAAAAACAAAATCAAAGATATTTCTGCCAACCTGGGAATTCTGGTGGATTTGTAGGATCCAGTTTCATAGCCCCAAGTGGCCTATTGCCTAGATTTGTGTATCCACAGAAGGTCAGGCCTTGGATAGCTTACATACCCAAACATTAATCTTCTGACTTCATATTGTTAATAAAGGCTACCTCTGAGTAGGATTTTTTTTTTAAATGTACAGATTTTCTTCTGCTCAAAGTGTCATACGAAGTAAAATATACAAACAATACATATACAACCCACCAGGCCCCAGTACAAATTTAAACCAGGTAGAGGGACCATGGCTAAAGTTGCCAGGTCTCCCTTCTCCAACAGCGGGAGGTTTTGGGGGGCTAGGCTGGGGCTGCAACTGCACACATGGCTGCGCACGATGAGATTACATCATTTCTGGGGGTAAACCCAAAAGCGCCGCATTGCAAAGGGACACTGTCACTCAAACCCCTAGAATGCTAGCAGAAGTGACGTAATTGCATTGCGCGCAGCCGTGTGTGCAATCGCTGCTCCAAGCAACGTGGAGGATTGGCGGGCAATTGCCTATCAAAAGCGCCAGCCTGGCAACCCTAGGCCATGGCTCGGTGGTTGAATATCTGCTCAGCATGCATAAGGTCCCAGGTCCGATCCCTGGCATCTCCAGTTTAAAGAATCTGACAGTATGTGATGTTAAGGACCTCTGCATAAAATCCAGAAGAGCCGCTGCCAGTCTGAGGAGACAATGCTGACTTTGATGGACCAAGGGTCTGATTCAGCATAAGGCAGCTTCATGTGATCAGCAGCCTGTGGCCGCTTCCGATGGCGTGACTTGTGCAGGGTCCCAAGTTTCAAGCTGTGGGCTAACAGCAATGAGCTCTTTGGTCCTTGTGACAATTGCCTCTGGGCTAGCCCAGGCTCTAAATACCTGCAAAAAGGGGAGGGGACAGGTGCTCAGCTCAGATCTTATTCAGCTTGCTCAAATGTTCTGAGTTTGGCTGCAGAGAGCATGTCTTCCATTGTCAGGAGCGGTCAGTGGTATCCACATTGGCAAGACCATGTAACGTCAAACAATAGGGCATTCCTTTTATTGGCAGATAAGTTATAAATAAGCAGTAGAGTGCTGGTAGATTTCTGGGTAGATGTTTACCCAAGAGTTGGTAGCTTGAAAGTCAGGCCCTTTGTTGCTTGGGTGGAATGCTTGTGGTAGCACCAACCCAAGTGCAGCAACAGAAGCGCTTTGCTGAGAGGAGTCCAGTCCATGGGTTTTGTTTAATTAATGTAAACTTTTGGTTAAATTAAGTTTTTTTTAAATAAAATTCTGCTCTTATACTTGTGAATCTGGTTACAGTGTTGGTGGACAATCCTTCTGTCAGAACAATAGGCATACATTACAGAATGCAAGCAATTTAACCGAATAGCTAATCCTCCAATCTGGCTTGGAAATGTTATGAGAAGTACACATGTGCATCTAGGTATTATTTTTATTTATTTATTTGCTGTCAAGTCACAGCTAACTTATAATGATCCCGCATGGCTTTTCAGGCAAGAAACATTCAGAGGTGGTTTGCCATTGGCTGCCTCCACGTCATGCCCCTGGTATTCCTTGGAAGTCGCCGATCCAAATGCTTGCCAGCATCGAGGCAGAGTACGTGTGACTGGCCCAAGGTTACCCAGCAAGCTCCCATGGCTCGAGTGGGGATTTGAACCTGGGTTTCCCAGATCTTAGTCCGGCACCTTAACCACTACACCACTCTGGCTTTCATTTTTTTATATTATAGTATCATAAAATCAAGCAGTAGCCAGAGTTGTCTGACCTTGTTTTGAAACTCCCTGATTCTAGGTTGCCCAGTACAAGAGACTTCTTGAGTTTCTTTTACTATATTTCTAGCAATCTCAAGAAGAGGATCTCATCGCTTGCTTACCTGGCCCAACCGGTCCCGGTACATCTGCCCTTAACAGCCTGGTTGTCTCTTGTGCATCAGCAGTTGGTGTGAGAGTAGCTGCTACCTATGAAGCCTTGTCTCTGAAGAAGGTAATTAACTTCTATGGCACAACCCCTGGTGATGCAGCATCTCCATCTAGCAGTGGTTCTCCAGGCCCAGATGGGCTGAAAGAGAGCCGAGAGGAGCAGGTCAAGCTGGAGTCCATGCAGGGTAAGAAGAGTTCCAGCTTGGTGGACATTCGAGAAGAGGAGTCCGAAGGAGTCTGTCGCAGGCTTTCCCTACCTGGTTTGTTGTCGCAAGGTAAGGTATTTGGAGATGGTTCTTTAAACAATTGTGCATTTGGTGGTGGTGGAAAGTACTCTCAAGTTGCAACCGACTTATGGCGACTTGGGTTGCCTACCTTCAGGTACTAGCTGGAGATCTCCCGGGATTACAACTGATCTCCAACTGATAGAGATCAGTTCACCTGGAGAAAATGGCCACTTTGGAAAGGTGGATTGTATGGCATTATACCCCATTGAAGTCCCTCTGCTCCCCACACCCCACCCTTCTCAGGTCCCGCTCCCAAAATCTCCAGGTATTTTCCAACCCGGAGCTGGCAGCCCTAATGGCGACCCCCATGGGGTTTTCAAGGCAAGAGACTAACGGAAGTGGTTTGCCATTGCCCGCCTCTGCATAGCAACCCTGGGCATCCTTGGGGGTCTCCCATCCAAATACTAGCCAGAGTCAGGACTGAGAGCGTGTTATTGGTCCAAGGTCACCCAATGGGTTTTCACGGTGCAGTGGGGATTTGAACTTGGGTTTCCCAGGTCCTAAACCGACACCTGACCTGGATGGCCCAGGCTAGCCTGATCTCGTCAGATCTCAGAAGCTAAGCAGGGTCAGCCCTGGTTAGTATTTGGATGGGAGACCACCAAGGAATACCAGGGTTGCTGTTCAGAGGAAGGCACTGGCAAACCACCTCTGATAGTCTCTTGCCATGAAAACCCCAAAAGGGGTCGCCATAAGTCGGCTGCGACTTGACGGCACTTCACACACACACACAAACCGACACCTTAACCACTACACCATGCTGGCTCTCTAAATCCAAGTATTTAATTTAAAACAGTGAAATCTTGCCTATGACTTCTAAAAAATTAACTGGATTGACTATGTGTGATCAACAATTTTGCTCTGATAATGCTGAACCCTTTTGTAGCTGAAAAAAGACTCGTTTGCTGGACGTAGGCATTTAGCTGTTAACAGTAAGGCCACACTTTGTAAAGTAGGCCACACAACTCCTTTCAAAACTTTATCCTTCCTGACCAGCATCATCCCTACCTTGTCACTCTGCTAATTATGTTTTCCGTTCCAAAACACAGATGTGTGTGTGTTAAGTGCCGTCAAGTCACTTCCGACTCATGACAACCCTATGAATCAAAGTCCTCCAAAAGGTCCTATCTTTGACAGCCTTGCTCAGATCTTGCAAATTGAGGGCTGTGGCTTCCTTGATAGAGTCAATCCATCTCTTGTTAGGTCTTCCTCTTTTCCTGCTGCCCTTAACTTTTCCTAGCATGATTATCTTTTCCAGTGACTCTTCTCATAACGTGACCAAAAACACAGATAGCTAATGTGAAATATGATTGTCCCTCCTCCTACAAATTCCATGGAAGAAGGCTTCTGTTTTCAGCCTGGCTGGATTTAGATTGTAGCCCATTTGTGTGGTAGCCTGTTTACACATGTTGTTCTGGGGACATTGTGGAGCACTCTTGGCTCTGATCTGGTCCTGGCCTTCCCAAGACTAGCAGGTGTCATGGAAAATAGCCCTTGATGGGATCTGAACTGTGGATTTGAGAAGTTCTGGGGACTCTTTAAAAATGCTTCTGTATTCTGGCTTAGTTGATCTGGAAATGCTTGTCAGGTGAAACTTTGTTCTTCCTTTCTAACTTAGATAAACTAAAATACTGTAGTGAATTACTTACTTTTAAATTACTTTAATGATACTGTTCATATGGCCAATTTGGCCCTGAATAGTGTTACACTAAGATCAAAATCACCACCAGTGTAGTATTAAAATCCACCCCTGCTAAAAGAACCCTCCGATTATGCAATTCACAGACAGATTCCCAGATAAAAGGCTTTATCCATCCGTCTCTAACTTCGTCGAGCAGATCGCAGCTAAACAAGGAATGCTGAAGAGTGTCTGTTTGGCCAGAACCACATTGACACAGTCCCTTACAGTTCCAGACCCTATTTAAACGACCCATTAACTCCCCTGATGGAATGGCATTCAGTCTAGCAGACATAAATAATCATCTGTATCATGGGATATTATAGTGAATTGCTAAAATGACTGCTCGGTAATGGGCCCAGCCACAGATGTTCTGAGATGTTGTGATGGCTCTGGGGGTCCTTTGTATTTGGCCACAGAAATAATTTGGATTTTTTTTTGTGTTTGTTTGTTTGTTTGCTTCCTTTTGTAAAAGTTTCCCCGAGGCTCTTGAGGAAAGTGGGACGGGCTAAAATGAGGACGGTGGCTCTCACACCGACCTACAGTGGTGAAGCTGATGCGCTTCTCCCGTCCTTACGAACGGAGGTGTGGAGCTGGGGAAAGGGAAAAGCAGGGCAGCTAGGACATGGCGATGTCTTACCAAGGTAAGGAGTTCCTGAGGAAAGCTGTTCCATGCCAGGTGTTTTCAGTGCCCAGTGGTCTGGTACAACCTTTGTTGTTCGTAAATTGGTATGTTACCTGTTTTACCTGTGCTGGTCATTGACCATAATAAAGTATTTGTATTTGTAACCTTTGTTGTTGATGGGATATTAGCTAAGAGCCGCTGGTGAGAGCCATGGGGAGGGGTTGTGGCTGGTGGAGATCCTGTCCTCTTATCCCATGATTGCTAAGTTTACTCAAAAGCCTTTGGTAAGGGACCTTGGTCAAAAGCCCTTTTGAAGTCAATAGGGGGAAGGGGAAGAAAAACAAGCGAAGAATAGGGTGAAGGTGAGGAACACCTATTATGTGTAGGTTTATTATGTGTGTCTTTGCTGTGGTTCTTTCATACTATTACATCAAGGGGAAGGGCTGTGGCTCAGCGGTAGAGCCTCTGCTTGGCATGCAGAAGGTCCTAGGTTCAATCCCCGGCATCTCCAATTAAAGGGACTAGGCAAGAAGGTGATGTGAAAGACCCCTGCCTGAGACCCTGGAGCGCCGCTGCTGGTTTTAGACAATACTGACATTGATGGACTCAGGGTCTGATTCAGTATAAGGCAGCTTCATGTATTCATATGTTTACAGAATTCATTATATTAAGCCCATCTGTAATGAGGGGACGACCTGATGTCAAAATGGTCATGACGTTCTCCTCTATGTCACTGATAATATTTTAAATCGTTTTTCGTTAAACACTCGTGCAATGATACGTGCTACATGTTCACATTGAAGAACCTGATTTCATTTTGTGGGTTCACAGGCTCCAACCGTTATGTGTAAAAAGTCTTGATGGTAAAGAAGTAATTCATTTGTCCGCTGGTGGGCATCATTCCTTGGCGCTCACTGCCAAGTCGCAGGTATGTGGATAGAATATTATTCGCTGCTCATGCTTCCATAGCGCTGTTTGATCTCCCTGGGTTCCCACTCCCCTGGTCAAACTCTGACATGATTCCAGGCTTGTGTTGAAAAGAAACTCTCAAGCAACATGCGTAACAGCTTTTGGTACAAATGCGTGTACATCTTTGTAAAAAAGTATAAATGAATGCATTTGGTTTTAAGCTGAAGAATGCACATCTGTATGAGGACATTCCCCCTGACCTGAATAGCCCTCACTAGCTCGATCTCATCAGATCTCGGAAGCTAAGCAGGGCCAGCCCTGGCTAGTGTTTGGATGGGTGACCTCTACTGCAGAAGAACGAAAATGCCCATTTTGTCCGGATCAAATAGACTCCCTAGCCCACATTGTTTTAGCATGTCCACAAAATAATATTGCATGAAATAAATACATCACTCCCTGGATAAAACAGCTAAAGACACTTTCTGAAAGGCGGATGCTGCGTTGTCTGCTGTCAAATAGTTTGGTCAGTTGCGTGAGAGATGTGGCAACTTTTCTCTATATAGTGTCAAGGGAAAACTAAATTTCATTTCTCCTTTTTAAAGTGTGAAGTGGTTGATGGGTAGCCAGTGGCTGTTAAATCCAGGGAAAGGAGAAAGGATTGGTGACCTCCAAGGAATTCTAGGGTTGTGAGATGGAGGCAGGCAATGGCAAACCACCTCTGAACATCTCTTGCCTTGAAAACCTTATGGGGTCAGCTGTGACTTGTCAGCACTTTCCACCCCCATGAGGACATTTCACTGAAATGTAGACAGCATGCTCCTCTTAAAGTGAGGAGTGAAGAGCATTTGACGGCTTGTGGGCAGGATCTGGACTGTTTCCAGGCAGGAGTGTCCCTGCCTGTCCCCTGCTCCTTGATCGAGTCATCATGAATTCATTTCTCTCCAGGAGATAAGTCGGCCGCAACAAGGAAAGGAGAGGCAAAGTAAAGTGAAAGGGAAAGAAATGCTAAGAAATAGAGTGGTAAGGGTTACAGCAAGTGCAGAATGTGTGGGTGGGGGGATGAAAAGCTAGTAATGCCAACGATTCCCCGATCATTGACCAAAGTGTACAAAGGAGTGGGAAGAAACAACATGCAAGAAAGATGTGCATGCCTAAGGAGCAGAAGAGAAAAACAGATATGGAAAGTTGTACTGAAGACACTAACCAATACTCTTAAGTCCCAGGAGGCCTTCCAAGTAGTCGTTGTGAGGCTCTGGTGGTGAGGGAAGGGCAGTCTATGCATCTCCCCCCCCCTTGGTGCTACAGAGCACATAAGTGGACTGACATTGAGGTCAGAGGTGCCAAACTGAGCATCAGAAAGTGGTCATGTCTGAAGAACAACCCTCTGTAAGAGGGTGAGAGATTCAAAATAAATAAAAAGAAGTATTTCTTCACACAACAGATAGTTAAATTGTGGAACTCCCTGCCCCAGGATGTGGTGATGGCTGCCAACTTGGAAGGCTTGAAGAGGGGAGTGGACATGTTCACGGAGGAGAGGGCTATCCATGGCTACTAGTAAAAATGGATACTAGTCATGATGCATGCCTTTTCTCTCTAGTATCAGAGGAGCATGCCCATTATATTAGGTGCTTTGGAACACAGGCAGGATAATGCTCCTGCAGCCGTCTTGTTTGGGGGCTTCCTAGAGGCACCTGGTTGGTCACTGTGTGAACAGACTGCTGGACTTGATGGGCCTTGGTCTGGTCAAGCAGGGCTTTTCTTATGTTCTTAAAACCTAGAAAATATATGAGTAACAGTTGGGTGGCATTGATTGAGATGTAATAATTCACTGTCTTGGAATTAAATATTATGAAGTAGCTGTTCTTTTCCCCCTTCTGCCCATGTTTTTGACACAGGTGTATTCATGGGGCAGTAATACTTTTGGACAACTTTGTCACTTAAATTCTCCAACCACAGTCCCTCGTCTTGCAAAGGTACTTCTTATGATTTAATTTTTCTGTTTGCTAATTATATTTAGCTAAATTTGAAAGCTAGGGTCATCTCCACTTTTTTTAAAAAAAAGTAAAAGGCATTTTCCTTTGCATCATAGATGTTTCCAAGTAAGCATAAATGGTGCAATAGTGTATCGGCTGTATTAATCCAATTTAAGTCAGTCTTATTTAAACAGCATAACTGTGTGGAAGATTGCAGCTTAAAAAATATTTCCAAATTCTTGAATGACAGGTGTTGAATGACCCATGTTATATTTCTGCAATCCTCAGGGTTCCCCTATGTTTGCAGAAATATCCCACCTATCAGAACATGGCCTTATTTTGCACATTTTTCAATCCGCATCGTAGGGCAATTGTTCAGAATTACATATATGATATTTTGACAGCTGAGTCTTATGCACTTGAGGGTGATATGCTAATTTCTTTATTTTTTTTAATTAGGAAGGCTCCTTACTTTAATTAAAAGCGACAGAGAGAAGCTTTCAAATTTCCATGTGCAACAGAAGAAATCTGTTTTAGATAAAATCTTCTATAAGCCCTTTCTTTATATCATCAAGAAGTCCCCTTTATCCTTCTAATAGGTATTTATTTCTCCTTTTCTGTGATTTGTGTGTGTGTGTGTGTGGCTTCCAGGTAAACAATGACAAAAACGTCTGGCATACTGTAGCAGGTCCAGATTATTCACTGTTTCTGGTAGATGGAGAAGATTTCCAGCCTTTATTATATTATAGTGGTCAAGAAGAAAGAAAAGAAGGGGGTGTCTCATCTGAAGATAACTGCTTAAAGAGTCCGACACTGTTGCTCTCCTGTAGTAAGGTATGGATTATTTTTCTGCTTGGTAGCAGTAGAAAGTTTTGCGACCTGGTAGTAGTCTTTGGAAATGGAAACTTCTTGCCTCCAAGGAACCCGTTACAAATTGAGCTCCAGACCCTATAAAAGTTCAGACTCACTTCATAATGGGCTTGTATTAACACCCTTCTCTTCCCTCATCACTTTCTTTCCAGTTTAAACTTACCCCAAACCAGCAGGAAAACCTTCTGTTATGGCCTCCCATTAGGCTCTTGACCCTTCTTCAGCAGGTACAGAAAGCATGGGAATTGTAGTCCTTCTCAGGAACTCTGGGAATTACCTTTCCCATGGTTCTTCATGGACCTGTGGTGCTGATTTGGAGGGCTAAACAAGGGGTTTATCACAGGGGTCATTTATGCATAGGTGTTTTACCCGAGGTTCGTTGCTCGCTGGACCCACGCTTTCCTGTTGGGAGTCTATGCACCAGCAGTCTCCAAGCTCAAATCAGGAAGTACTTGAATCCCCACCCCTTGAAATACTGCTTTATATTTGGCTGTAGTGAGAGAAAAGTTCCCTCCCCCCCGAAACCCAACTGCTGCATAAAAAAGCATTTTAAGAACAAAAACAAAAAAACGGAGCTATTTGAAAAGAACGGGGAGAAACCCAACCCTCGTTTTTAAAAGTCTGCTGCTCAGAAAGAACTCTGAGGAAGCAGGAAGTATTTGAAGCCCCACCCCTTGACATGCTGCTTTGTTATTGGCTGTCTACTTGCTGTGAGAGAAACCAAGCTTCTGTGTCCTGTGCTTTGCTTTATGCATGGGGATTTCAAGCGAGCTGAGCTCAGGGGAGAGGGAAGAACTGGCTTAATAGAGGGATGGGAAGTCCCAGGATTTGTGAAGGCTGGCAGCGAGGTCATCTCTAATGGAGGGAAAACTCATATATAACTCCAAGGAATCACCGAGACAGATGGGGGGTGGTGAACGTGAGTGAAAGTACCCATGCATAAATGACCACGGTCTCCTACTTGATGCTGCCAGATAAATGTGGAGGATGTAGTAGTAGGCTAGAAATTATGAAATTCATGAAGATCCGCATCTGTATGTTTTATTCTATAAAGTAGAAGATGCCTATAGCATCCTGAATAGGCCTGACTAATCCAAGCTCCTCAGAGCACGGAAGCTAAACAGGGTCCACCATGGTTGGTATTTGGATGGGATGCCAGGGGAGACATGGGTTGCTGTGCAGACGAAGGCAATGGCGGCAAACTATCCCTGTTCACCTCTGGCCTTTCAAATCCTACTGGGTTGCCATAAAATCAGCTGTGTCTTGACAGCACATAATTGTTATAATTGAGAAGGTAAAAGGTAAAGGTAGTCCCCTGTGCAAGCACCAGGTCATTCCTGACCCATGGGGTGACGTCACATCCCGACGTTTACTGGGAAGACTGTGTTTATGGGGTGGTTTGCCAGTGCCTTCCCCAGTCAGCTACACTTTACCCCCAGCAAGCTGGGTACTTACTTTACCTACCTCAGAAGTAAGGAAGGCTGAGTCAACCTTGAGCCAGCTACCTAAAACCGACTTCCGTTGGGATCGAACTCAGGTTGTGAGCAGAGCTTTTGACTGCAGTACTGCAGCGTACCACTCTGCGCCACAGGGGTCCATAAATCAAGAAGATATATATGTAAATTAGAGTTAACTGTAATTTTTTCCTTAGGTTTTTAAAAATAGTTTGTCTTCCTTTCAGCTGGGGTATATAAGCAGTGTGGCGGCAGGGGGAGCAAACTGTTTGGCACTGGTGGATAAAAACATTATGGGCTACATTGCCAGTCTGCATGAGTTGGCTTCGACAGAAAGACAATTCTACACCAAACTGAGTGCTGTAAAATCGCAAGTCCTTAGACCTCTCTTGGGAATAGGTAAGGCGTTTCTTCACAGCGTCATCTTCTGTATCTGACTAACTTTTAAAATCTAGCTTCCTTTTTTGTCTTAATGAGATTGCCATTGATAATCTTCTGCCTTAATACCAATTAAAACCTCTCTCGACGGGTATCCCCCTCTTACGTCAGCCATGCGCTGCAGTTGCTGAGAGGTTCAGATAAGGGGAAGACAGCAAGCTGCCTTTGCTCTCCCTTTTTAGCATGATGCTAGCTCTCCTGCTGTTTCAGGACATAACACAGCTTCTGTAGTGTTTAATATACCAAAAGCTTCCCTGCCAGGCGAGCCGCTGGGTTCAATGGGTATGGCTGCACTATAAAAGTAGCAGCAGCAGAATTCCAGACTTCTGTTGCTCGTTCTATGGCTGACCCCTTAGCTCTATGCTACATGCTTGCTTTCTTCATGGCCACCCAGATTCTCCCCAAGGATCCCTCAGGCATCCTGATCTCTTGCTTCTTTCCCAAGGAACCCTCCTTTATCCAGGCAAATGGTGTATCGCCCGAGTCTGCATGGCAGCTAAACTGTTTTGTCCTGCTAGTATATAAAGTGCTAGTATATAAAGAAGCTAAAATGACTAAACTAAGGCTATCATATTTTGGACCATTATGAGAAGACAAGAGTCACTGGAAACGACAGCCATGCTAGGAAAAGTTGAGGGCGGCAGGAAAAGAGGAAGACCCAACAAGAGATGGAGTGACTCAATAAAGGAAGCCACGGCCCTCAATTTGCAAGATCTGAGCAAGGCTGTCAAAGTAGGACATTTTGGAGGACATTGATTCATAGGGTCGCCCTGAGTCAGAAACGACTTGACGGCACTTAACACACACACACACACAGTATATAAAGTGCAGTGGCGGTTGATAATTATTTTTCTGTCTGCAGCACATGTGTTCAGGTAGGAGAATCAACATTTGTCCATTAGTTAAATGGCATTCTTTGAAATCATGCCTAAAATTAGTATTTGGTGTGTTAGAAGAAGGAGAGTTGGTTTTTATACCTCTACCTTTAGGAGTCTCAAGGCTTACAATCACCTCCCACCCCCCGCAACAGGCAACTTGTGAGGTAGATGGGGCTGAGAGAGTTCAGAGAGAACTGTGTCTGGCCCAAGGTCACCCAGCAGGCTTCATGTGGAGGAGTGGGGAAACCAACCCGGTTCACCAGATTAGAGTTTGCCGCTCTTGTGGAGGAGTGGGGAATCGAACCCATTTGCCAGATTAGAATCCACTGCTCTTAACCTCTACACTACGCTGGCTCTCAATAGAAACCGGAATTAGTCTAGGCTGGTGTATATAAAACCAGATTAGTGTTAGAAACCAGAATTAATCTAGGATGGTGTATTGAAGCAGTAGTGTTCCTACCTGCTGGTATACCTGTGCACCGTTACCTGGTATAATGGTGTGTTTTTTAACCTGTGCAGATAATTTAGGTGCTATATCAGCGATCCAGCTATTGCAGGAAGTGGCAAGCATGTTTAGCAAGCTGTGTTACCTGACCGGCCAGCACGGAGCCTCTTTGACTAGCTTTCTTCAGGGATCAAAAGAGGCAAAGAACTTGGCTATCGTGAAGCATTCAAGCCTTTTCTTGGAAAGTTACACTGAGCAAGTATCTAATTCTGTCTTTGTATTATGGGGAGGCAAATTGTATAGCGGAAAACGTTATAACGGAGGGAAAAAACTGAAATGTGAAAAAATACTTGAAGCCTTATGCTTGTTCAAGGTTCAAATTTATTGCGTATGGCCAAAGGCTCATTACAAAAATTAATCCCAAAACTCTATAAATCCAGGTAACAAAACTTTTTTCTAATTAAATGTTTATTTTCCAAACAACACATACAACATACACTCCATATACATAATCAATGCTCCATGTCTGAAACAAGATCTTCATCCACAACGCTATGAGCAGAGATACATCGTTCTATACTATCTAGCATTAATTTTTAAATCTTAAAAGTAAAAAAATATTTGAACGAAACGAGGGACATATATAATTATCCTCACACCTCAAGCAAATTAACAACATTACGAAACTTGATAGCTATTGCATAATACTTGTATCATTTACTATATCATCTACTATAATAGCTAAAAAGTGAGTATACAAATTTGATATTGTTAACTCTGAACAAATTATGCATATACATATATAAGTTAAAGGTAAAGGTCGCCTGTGCAAGCACCGGGTCATTCCTGACCCATGGGGTGACGTCACATCCCGACGTTTCCTAGGCAGACTTGTTTATGGGGTGGTTTGCCATTGCCTTCCCCAGTCATCTTCCCTTTACCCCCAGCAAGCTGGGTACTCATTTTACCAACCTCGGAAGGATGGAAGGCTGAGTCAACCTTGAGCTGGCTACCCAAAACCGACTTCCATCGGGATCGAACTCAGGTCGTGAGCAGAGCTTGGACTGCAGTACTGCAGCTTACCACTCTGCGCCATGGGGCTCCTATATATATACCAGATAATGAACCTTGATAACAACAAATATGTTTCTCTAACCTGCCGAAATAGGTCAAAATGCTGAATATAAAACATTGTTAAAAATTTAACATCTAAAATTATCTAAAATTCAAATGACTACCGGTAACTGAAATTGACTGACTTGCAATAACCAGCAGAACCACTCAGAACTTGGCATGCTTTATGCTTGTTATCTACAAGATTGCCTTGTATTCTAAAACCTGTGAACCAAACTACACATTCAACAAAATGGCAAGCTAGGACTTGCTAGTGGAGGAGTTGCCTTTTTTTTTTTAAGGCTTTGTCGCTAAGTTAGCGCTGAAAGGAAACCACTGGGCCTTTTGAATCTTCAGAGACAAACACTGACATACCGCTGGATTGAAAACAAAAATGGAATCTTAATGCGGCTGCTCCTTCCTTAAAGATGCATCCCGCCAAGCATCCACAACGTGAAGTTTCAGTGTGGCTCATCAAAGTCATCTGTGCAAAACTTGTTTGAAATGGGCATTGTGTAAAAGGAGCGCTTGAAAAAACGTACATTTTTACTAACTCTTCCATCACCGTTGTACACACTGTGACCCTCTCGTCACATTAAATCTTGTGCGCAAGCGGATGCTGCGTCGCTGCTTCAGTGGGATGCGCTGGGCCACGTTGGGAGGGCCCCTGCAGTGGCTTGGGTCCTAAGAAGTGTAAATTGGAGTCCCACTAGAGCATTGTTTCTCAACCTTTTTTGCTCCGTTCCCCCCTTTCACCATTGTTCAGAATATAATTCCCCCCCTTCCCAAGATAGTCATAAACTTTACTGAATGTCTCAGATTAAATTAAAAACAAACTACAATTTTACAGATTGTACATAATCTACAGGACATCACGCTTTGCTGAATAGTGGTCCCAATTCCCCGCCCCCCCGGAACCCTAAAATCCCCCCCCCTGTTGAGAACCCACTCACTAGAGCAAAGCTTCTTAAACTGTGGGTCACGACCCCGTATGGGGATGCGTAACTGAATGTGGGGGGGGGGGGTTGCGAAAAAATTGTATGTATACCAAAGAATTGTTTTAAAATAAATGTCTTTATGATTATTATCAGTAAATATTTGATTTGTATACCTATTTTATATACCTATATACCCAGCGTTGCGTAAAACTTTCTCGGGCAAAAAGGGGTCGCGAGTGGAAAAAGTTTAAGAACCTCTGCCCTAGAGGAAGGTCCCTGGTTCCCCTCACACACACACTCTGCATTCCCCCCCCCAGCATCATGTTCTGCAGTTTTCATAAAGTACCGTATCTTTTGTTCTCAAAGAGATGCAGGAAGGTGAATTCTCAAATTACCAAAGTAATGTTAGTGGCGGAGAGAGGGAAGGCTGTCTTCCACTTTTCGTATTGTTTCAGCTTTCCACCCTTATCCAGCATAGGCTTGCAAGCTCTGGGTTGGGAACTCCTGCAGATTTGGGGTTGGATCCAGGGGAGGGTGGTGTTTGGGGGGAGGGGAGGAGCCTCAGCTGGGTATAATGCCATGAAATCTACCCTCCAAAGAAGGCATTATCTCTAGGGGAACTGATCTCTGTGGTCTGGAGATCAGTTGTCATTCCAGGGGATCTCCATGCACTCCCTGGCGGTTGGCAACCCTAACCCGACAAGTTCTTGAGGGTGTTTTAAATTTTGAAATCAATTTGTTTTAACTTTTCCTTCCAACTTCTCTGGTTTTAGGTATTGTACTTCCTTGACAAACTTCCTAGTGATGGGAGGATTTGCGCTTCTGTCCAAACCAGCAATGTAAGTTAAAGTTTCCTAATATTGATGATGATTGGCGTAATGTCTATAAACCTCTTAATTTGAATCCCTAGCAACGTGCCGCAGTTCGTTTTAGCACTGCACAGAGCCACCTAGAGGAGGTGGAAAAAAACACTTTGCACTCCCACAGACTCATTGCCAGCATTTCCTGGGCTTGCCTGGGTTCCTGGTTTGGTGAAATGATAGAGGCAGCACATTACTTCTGTGCATGCTTCTTAAATGTTCTGACTTTCATGTTCTCTTTGGCAATAGCGGAGACGATTCCTCCTGTACTGTGTATTCCTTTCTTCTCTCCAGGTATTCTTCAACGTGGTGTAGTGGTTTGGAGCGGCGGACTCTGATCTGGAGAACCGGGTTTGATTCCCCACTCCTCCACATGAGCGGCAGAGGCTAATCATCTTATGTGTTTTGAAAACCACTGAAATGTTTGTCCCATTATGGATTTCAAAGCCAGCAAGAAACATTTCTGTGGGTAACGCTTTTGTGTTTAGCATGACTGATTCAGATGGTGAAACCTTTTCAGCAAGATAGTGATTGTCCGTGGTTAATGATACCAGATGGGCTTCTCTGACTATTCCTCAGGATCTCCTTTTAAGCAATTCGGCTTCAAGGGGAAGAAGTAACTCACCAGGATTCCTCATTGTCAGGGAACTTTTGCAGGGTTTCCTTTTGAGATATTAGCTGAGACTTGGTCTTACGGCATTTCTGATCCTCCTTGATGCTGATTTTGTGCCTTCCAAGTTTGCTCTCAAAGCGCTTTAAAAATGCAAGCTATCCAGATGGTTAGTCTTAGCGGCAGAGAAAAGGAATTTTCTGATAGAGGATCCTTTTTTCCCCCCACTTCGAGCTGGTTAGAAAATGAGGAGTCAAGAAACTAGGCAAGGTACCTTCGTTTGATGTTTCCGTGGCAGCGCCTCGTTAATCATGTAGAGTGGCCCTGCTGTTTAGTGCGCTAAGCTTCTCCTTTGTTCCCAAACCTTTGATTTCCCTGCCTTCTGTACCTTGCTTGTTCCTTTCCAAATTAAAAAAAAAACTTATTTCATCACCGTATAAATATGTCGATAGGGACACATTATCATTGCAAAAGGCGATGGAGAGGAATAAAAAAATTAGTACATTTTGTGTTTCACCTTTGCATTCCGGTGTAATCGCCTTTGAACATCTTTCCCGCTACTTTGAACTTACTGCCTCTTGAAAAGCACACTGAAAAGTTAATAAGTCCGGGGGCGGGGGGCGCACGATGGCCTCCTAATTGGAACTTTCTTGAACTTTCTTTCGCGATACGGTAAATATACTCGGACATTTATTTATTATTTGCCTCAAGGTTCCCAGCCCGCTTTTCAGCTGCTGTTCCCAAAGCGTGTGCAAAGCCATGCCATAAAATCACACATTAAAACTGAGGTTTTAGAAAATGGATGTAGACCTAAAAGAACACCAGTGAAAGTAGCAAAAGGGCTAAAAGCCACAAAGAATGGCCGTGGACGCATGAAGCTGCCTTATACTGAATCAGATCCTTGGTCCATCAAAGTCAGTACTGTCTACTCAGACTGGCAGTGGCTCTCCAGGATCTCAGGCAGAGGTCTTTCATATCACCTACTCACCTAGTCCCTTTAACTGGAGATGGTGGGGATTGAACCTGTTACCTTCTGCATGCCAAGCAGATGCTCTACCACTGAGCCATGGCCCCACGGCCATGAGAGGGGGAGCCGAAGGGTCACTCCTCCTGAGAGTACTGGAGTGAAATCTCTGGGGCGGAGTTCAATAGAGTTTGTGTGTCAATGGAAACCAATGTTGCATTTCCTGGGGATGGAACTTGAAGTATGGTTTAAGTGGGAGGCCTTAAAATTTTAGCTATGGGCTAAACCTATGGCTGAGGGCAGCGACGATATCCATCTGAAGCTGGTTTCCCTTCCCCTCTTCCCCTTTTTCCTTTCCCTTTTCCTACCCACCCCTTCCCAGTTTTTCCCTTCCTTTTCCCCATCTGTATCTTTTCCTCGTGTTGATCTTGTCTTCCGTCTCTTTCCCCCTGAGGTATGACATCAAACAGAATGGTGGAGTGACCGTTGCCGAAACAACATCTCTTCTTATAGGGAAAATTAATATGGCACCATTCATAGATACATTTGTTGTTCAGCTTTGGTCTGTTTTAAAAATTGTTTATATATATATACTCGTGATGTTAGCCGCCCTGAACCCGGCTTTACTGTGGGAGGGCGGGATACAAATAACATTTCTATTCTAAATGGAAATAAGTGTAGTTACTTCTCTTTTCAAGGTATGGCATATTGTTTCTCACCTGTTACCTTTGTAGAAGTTGGCTCAAATGGAGGGCAGATAAGTCACCCGACCCTATATCTCACTTAAACATTGTTCTGAAGAAACATGATGCAATTCCTCTGCTAAAATGAAGCATACCAGGAAGGGAAGCAACCTAGGAATAATATGTAACTGCTCTGAGGTCCTTGGAGAAAGAACAGAGAGCAAATGAAGCACACAAATAGCTCTTCAGAGTGACTGTGTTGCCAGCATAAAACCCCATCGAACTATTGCCTTACTTTTTACTTAACAGGAGAATGAATTCTTCGCCCTCTTTGGATTTGTCTCAGTCTCCAGTGGTTTATGATTCCACAGAACAATAATGTCTCTGTTTCAGCACTGAAAGCGAGCCTTCTAACTCACGCCCATCTTTTGCCTACAGGGACTTCATAAGTAAAAACCAAGCATTACTTCAGGATTTGTCGGAGACAAATGAGGAAGCTTATCCTTTGGTGGAAGTGCTGAACGCTTTATTTTTCCTGCCCATCAGAAGACTTCAGAATTATGCTAAAGTTTTGCTAAAGCTTGCTACTTGTTTTGAAGTGGTAAGTTGCTAGATGCAAAAGCTTTGGTTGGGATGTAATTCTTTGGTTACTTGAGGGCTAACAAAGCATGACCTTTAATGCTAGCATTCATAGTACCGTTGAGAGCCAGTGTTGCATAGTGGTTAGATTGTCAGACTAGGATCTGGGAGAATCCAGGTTCGAATCCCCACTCTGCCATGGAAGCGTGCTGGGAGACCTTGGGCCAGTCACACCCTAACCTACCTCACAGGGTTGTTGTGAGGATGGCATGGAGGAGAGGAGAATGATGTAAGCCACTTTAAAGTCCCTCTGGGGAGGAAGGTAGGGTGTAAATGAAGTAAATCAATAAATAATTTTAACCTTCTTGTGTGTGTGAACATAAGAAAGGCCATGCTGGATCAGACTAAGGCCCATCAAGTCCAGCAGTCTGTTCACACAGTGGCCAACCAGGTGCCTCTAGGAAGCCACAAACAAGACGAGTGCAGCAGCTTTATCCTGCCTGTGTTCCACAGCACCTAAGATAATAAGCATGCTCCTCTGATCCCGGAAAGAATAGGTATGCATCATGACTAGTATCCATTTTGATTAGTAGCCATGGATAGAACTCTCCTCCATAAACATGTCCACTCCCCTCTGAAAGCCTTCCAAATTGGCAGCCTTCCAAGTTGGCAGCCTACACCACATCTTGGGGCTGGCAGTTCCACAGTTTATGCGTTGTGAGAAGAAATACTTCCTTTTATTGTTTTGAATCTGTCACCCTCCAGCTTGAACAAATGACCCCGGATTCTGGTATTACGAGAGAGGGAGAAAAGCTTCTCCCTGTCCACTCTCTTCATACCATGCATAATTTTATAGACCTCTATCATGTCTCCCCTTAACAGCCTTCTTCCCAAGCTAAACAGCAAAAAAAAAAAATCTGTTGTATCCTACCAGCGCACACAGCTGGGGGTGGGGAACACATTCCATGGATGCAAAATGCATTCCACCAGTGTCTGAGGCTCTAGGTCAGGTGGGGTGGAACATGTGGTGGCAGAATATGCTAGGGACTCACCCTCTTCACCTCCACGTAGTGATAAAATACAACCCTATGTCTTTAATTACGCATTGAGAGAAATACAAGGGTAAGGGAAATTGCACTCCTTTTAATAACTAAGCATGTTTTATCCTTCACAGGGCAGGAGATAAGTGCAAATCATTAAAAAATTAATTATGTAAAAAAACAACCCTTGAATTTTAGGAACCTCATTTGCATGGCTGTAGGTTTTCAGTTGCCTGTTTAACTATAAATGTTAAGTGCCTTAGGTATCAATCTGCGCTAATCATACTAATTACCGCAAGCTGTTAAGCAACTTGGCCTTACAATTAGTTGAACTTCTTGAATCAAGATGCTTAACTTACCATGTACCACACATCATGTGCTGTGACTTGATTGACCTTATCGCACTCTTAAAATATGTCCCTTTCCCAATATAGGCAATATGAACTCTTTGTAATAAAATGTTGGGATAAGTCTCTGGAAATGATCTTTTTTTCAATTTTTCTTCCTCCGCAGACATCTCCAGAATACCAGAGCCTTCAGGATTCCAGTTCTTGTTATGAGTCCCTGGCTGTCCATCTTGGCAGGAAAAGAAAAGAAGCCGAATACACTCTAAGCTTCTGGAAAACCTTTCCTGGAAAAATGACAGTATGTTGACAGCAGCTTCCTGTTCTCTGCTAGCACAACCCTGGCACCTCGTGCTTCCATTAGTTTTAACGCAGCAATTTCCTTCCCCTTCCATGCCTTCTTATCATCTGGCAGTACTTCCAGTTTCAGAAAGGAAAAAATCTATCAGCCTAATCAGTGAGTGAAAAATCCACTGAACACGTTGGACTTTAGTTTCAAGAGAACATTAACAAGTTAGGTGGGCTCTATTGTTTTAATTTAAGGTCTTGTGTTCACAGTCATTGTCACGTTTAAATGTTCTGGACTGCAATTGTAAATCCATTAGGAAAGAAATCTCACTGAACTCAACGGGATTTACCTCCACGTAAATATGATTAACAGCGCATTCCTGAAATGCACTGGCAGCACTTACCAAAGCCCCTAGGAGGCCAACGAAGGCCTCCGCCGGTGCAGGGGCCCACACCACCGGCACCTGGATGGCACACGCCAGCGTGAGTGGCCCCAGCACTGGCTTGCAGGCCCGGCCGTCGGTCCCCAGCTGCCACCATGGCAGCGCTGGGCCCGGCCGCCGCCTCAGACTCCTGCCAGCACAGGCTGCGGCGGCAAGCCGGGAGGTGTTCCGGCATCCCAGGAGGTTTTTCCGGGGCGTTCCGCAGCCAGCCAGGGGGCGGGGCCATGTTAGTCAGCCTCCCGAGCCATTTCAGCTCGGGAACGCCCCTTTTTGTTTTTCTAAAGGGTTTGCACGGGTTTTTGAGGGTTTGCATGGGTTTTTATGAGGGTTGCACGGGTTTTTGGCACTGGGTAAAGGTTTCATCGGTGCCATTGCCTCCTAAGCCCAGTGCAGGCATTCCTTTCAGGAATGCGCTGTTAGATTAGGAACCCGGAGCCTTTGCCAGAGGACGTTTCTCTCTTTCCCTCTTTAAATAAATTAGCTCTTCCTCTATCATATTCTTTACCACTGAATTATTGGTGATTGCAATTGGGCATTTCACACAAAGCAATTGCAAGGTGTCCAAGTTCAGCCATTGTCTGCACGCATAATTTGAGTTGATGATATCAGGCTTGTATTCGTCTGTCTGTCATTGATAAGCTGATTTGCGGTGGTCTCTTTCACTTGATGGTAGGATTCCTTGAGGAAACCAGAACGACGATTAATCTGTGAAAGCAGCAATCGAGGATTGTCTTTACAGCATGCTGGGAGATTCTCGGTGAACTGGTTCATCCTGTTTAATGATGCTTTGGTCCATGCCCAGGTGAGCTCACACTTGGCACCTGTGTGGGTGTCAAGTGCTGTCAAATCGCTTCCAACTTATGGTGACCCTATGAATTAATGACCTCCAGAACATCCTTTTGTTAACAGCCTGGCTCAGGTCTTGCAAACTGAGGACCGTGGCTTCCTTTATACAGTCCCCTTTCTGTGTGGGAGGGGCACCCAGAAGGAAGGAGCTTCGCCATGTAGACACAACTAAGAGAGCAGTTCTAAACAGGCAGTTCTGCTCAGAATCTGCTGAATGGGGCTTATTCCCAGGAAAGCATTTTTAGAATTGTACAGTAAAGATCTGTAATCTGGTTCTTAGCAGAACAAATAGTGAAAGAGTATTTATAATGAGTGAATCTAATGTGCAGTTTTCCTTCCTTCCTTCTTTTCTTCTTCTTCTTCCTCTTCTTTTTTTGGTAGTTCTCAACTCATCACATTTTTTCCTTGTCCACACTGTGGGTTGAGCCTGTTTCTGAAGAGCCTGGCAATATGTAAGTATTTCTAGACCCTCTTTCAAGTGTAACTTGATTTGCAGAACCTTTTTCTTTCTTTTTTTTAATAAAAGCCTACTTTCCTTGACAATGTAGCCCTGTTGCATCTTCTGGGATGTCAGAATAATATCATTTGACGCCAGTATATATGTTTAAATATAATGCTTTGGGTTAGTGACGCGACGCTGTCACAGCAGCAGACTTGGCCTTTTTAGAGCGTTTATTGGTTGGTGCAGCAACTCTTAAGGAGAAGTGCCAGTATTTGTTGGAGACCTTTTATAGATGACTTATCAGTAGACTTGCTACCATTTTAGTTATATTTTGATCTGTTTTTTTATTTATTTCCGTTTGGGGGTTTAAATAGAAGTTTAAAAAACTAGAAAAATAAAAGGAGTAGTGCTGGTAGGATGAATCAGTTAAATCTTCTAAACCATTATTCTTTATAGAAGTCATATTGAATTGTTCTGTAGCTCTGAATGACTTATATAAAGAATAGTGTTACGACAGTTTCTTGTGTCTAGATAAAGGGTGTCGAACACATTTGTTACAAGGGCCTGATATGACATAAATGTCACTTGGTTGGGGCCGGGCCTCTCCAGCAGGCTGGATAAGAGGTCTCAAGGGGCCAGGTCTTATGTTTGACACACCTCGTCTAGATAAAAATAAGACAGATTCAATAATTTATGTACATAGGATAGAAAATCGTAAATTTTGTATTGGGCGTCATCCTCAACATCCTGAGAATGCACGCGTTTGGAGCTCATACAAGTGTGAAGTTAGTTCTGCACATAAGCGAGCAAAGCTTGGTGAATTCTCAGAAGCATGAGGAGCGGCTGAATAGGAATGAAAGATTCTAGGGTTGCAAGAGAAGTAAAATATTCTGTTTCCTCTGCATTCTTTGAACAAAATACTTTGTCCAAAATAGAGAAACCAAATTGGCTTTTGGACATTGATCAAATGGGCACATTTCATCTTGGCCAGATTCAAGAAGAAAGAGGGGTAGAAAGTGCTATTGGAGGCCCATAAACTTGCTTTAGTATACATTTCTTCCTGTACTACAGTAGTTTTTTGCCTTCCTCTGGGCATAGAACAGGAGTCACAGGGGGAGTGGGGGGGCAGTTGTATATTTCCTGCGTTGTCTGGGGGGTTGGACTAGATGACCCTTGGGATCCCTTCCAGCTCTATGTTTTTATGTTTCTAGTTCTAATTTGTTCAGTCATTTTTAATCTTTTCTTGCTATGTGTGTGTGTTTTATAAACCAAATTAAATTAGTTTATTTCTCTGGATTAGAGTGTTCTGAACATGGATGATTTATTTTCTGTTTTCCTATTAGAAACGGTTTGCGAATCACTACACCTGAGGAGCAGTTTATTCTTATTTCGTCAACGCCACAGGAAAAGGTAGGCAAAGAGACTGATTTGTCATGCTAGCCCGATGGGCTAATGACCTAAGGAGGTGGTTACTTTCCCATAGAATACAGATGGGCTTACTTCCCAGAGCTATGTCAATCATTTTCCTTAGCTACTATTTTGATAGCTAAAGGGTGGGGTGCTTAATAATCTGATCTCTGCTTCTTCTGCACTATAATTGGGCTTATTTGGTAGGGGGTAAGTATGTAGTGTGGATGTTGTTGATATTCAGTCTCCTGCCACAGGAGAAGGATTGGACTAGATTGTTGGTCTTCAGATGATGGTTTGTGACCCATAACCAGGTACTCGTTGACCTAAGATCTTGCATCAGTCGCATCACTGCTAATTCCTTCTTTTAAAATGGGTTTAAGGAATGTTTAATTGGGATAAAGATGGAAAGAGACGGAGGATATATATGGTAAATAACATTAAATAACATTTGATGGTCTTGAGATTTCTGCAGTCCTGTGATCTTTATTGTGGTTGGATCCATGATTAGTCATATGTAGGTTTATGGGGCAAACTTGGTATTGTTCCTTCATCCTTGGAGCTGTGGACTCTGGTCTGGAGAACCGGGTTTGATTCCCCACTCCTCCAAATGAGCCGGCAGACTCTAATCTGGTGAACTGAGGTGGTTTCCCCACTCCTCCAAATGAAGCCAGCTGGGTGACCTTGGGCTAGCCACAGTTCTCTTAGAGCTCTCTCAGCCTCACCTACCTCACAGGGTGTCTGCTGTGGGGAGGGGAAGGGAAGGTGATTGTAAGCCGGCTTGATTCTTCCTTAAGTGGTAGAGAAAGTCAGCATATAAAAACCAATTCTTCTTCTTCATCCTTTCTATAAGAGTAACGGGGGGGGGGGAACAGTTAACAAGGTAACACAAAGAGTAGGCAAGTATATGAATACTTTCACTGAAATTGTTTCAGACAAAGTGGTTGAGATCTATAACTCAAGCAGTGGATCAGGCCTTAAAGGGGACAACTGACTTGCCGCCTTACGTGAGTGGTGGAAATATTCAGAGGCAAGAGCCCCCCATCTCCCGGAGCGCAAAATACACTTTTTACAAGGATCCTCGGCTTAAGGACGCCACGTACGACGGACGTTGGCTTTCTGGGAAACCACATGGAAGGTGAAAATTGTATTTATGTATGAATTTGATAAGAGGAAATTACCTACACTTACATCAGCTAGTAAACAAAAGCGGGGGAATGCTCTTAGGAGCTCGCTTGACCCCGACGCTGACATTCATGCCACTTGCAGCATGCATACTGTCACGGACACCAGTGTAGAGCCACTTAAGTCGGTCCTCCTGGACCATGGTGGCAGCATGACCCTTGGGTTCCCACACTGGTGTCCCCGGGAGGCGTTCCAGGGGGCAGAGCTGCCTTTAGGCAGCTTCCTAACCCCATTTGTGCTGGGAACGCCCCCTAACTTGTTTGTTTTTGAAAGCTGCGGTAATCCTACATAAGCTGTGTTAGGCGGCTCTGAATGGTCTATCTGTTGTGCTCCTATATGTTGCAGAGGAGTCTTAAAATGGTCGGATGGAAGGATGTATTCTGGCATGTTCCGGAATGGCCTGGAAGATGGGTAAGGACAAAGAGCAAGACCAGTTGAGGGATGGAGAGGAGGGAACCTATTTACTGTTAAATAATTATTTGGCATCACCTAGGTGCTAAGTGATATGCCTGTCCCTGTGTGCAGGAAAAAAAATCTGTGTTGATTCTAGATGTTTTGTGGTATAAGTTCATACTATTAGCCTGATTTTTGTTATGGTGGGACCAGAAGTAAATCTTGGGCAGGTTGTAAAGTATATTTGGCATTGCAGTATAAAATGAGACGCTGACTTTTTGCGTCTCCCGTACTTTTTCTAAAAACTGTTCAGTGGATGGGAGTTCTTTGTCGACTTCAGCCTAAATGTTGAGGGTATTTACTCTCTTGACATAACTGATTTGTATCCTTATCAAAATATACATGACATTTCGTATTGCTTTTTTTTCTAGAACGTGCTACCAAAAATGCAAAACCCCTCAAAACTGGCATGAAACCAAAAAATTACAGATACATATTAACTTGCAATCAGTGTATACTTGTATTTATATACCCACCACTTTCAACTTCTTGGCTAGGAAAGTCACTGGCACATTTTATATGTGGTGCTGTGGCTCAGTGGTAGAGCACTGCTTGGCATGTAGAAGGTCCCAGGTTCAATCCCCGGCATCTCCAGTTAAAGGGACTAGGCAAGTAGGTGATGTGAAAGACCTCTACCTGAGACCCTGGAGAGCCACTGCTGGTCTGAGAAGACAATAGTGACTTTGATGGACCAAGGGTCTGATTCAGTATAAGGCAGCTTCATGTGTTCATGTGTTTATATGCTGTCAATCTTTTTTCTTCAACAGTAAGACATGAACTAAATTTTCAGTGCTGTCCTGTACACCTATGTATATCTATCTGTATCTGTCTATATATTTTTTCTTGAGGAGGGGAGATCCACTGAACTCAGTAGTTCTTGCTCACAGGACTGCAGCCGGAGTTTATAGACATGATTGTAGGACGTAATCTTGGGTTACTCCCTGAACTTCATTTTTTTTCTCTTACTTGTTCACGTCTGTGGTCTTCACGTCGGCAGGCACGGCGAATATAAAGTACCAAACAAAGCGCTGAACAAAAGCGACCGCTATGTTGGGTATTGGAAGGAGGGTAAAATGTGCGGCCAGGGAGTCTACAGGTAAAATGCGGACAATGCATATGTGATTTGGAAGGATGTTCTGTACTGTCAATGAGAGAATAGTTGTTTGTTTAAATTATTTATATTATCCCCTTTCAGCTGAGACTTCTAAGTGAGACTTCATTTCACAGTATTCTTCACAATATTCTTTCCCAGCGTGGTGTAGTGGTTAAGAGCGGTGGTTTGGAACGGTGGACTCTGATCTGGAGAACCGGGTTTGATTCCCCGCTCCTCCACTTGAGCGGCGGAGGCTAATCTGGCGAACTGAGTTGGTTTCCCCACTCCTCCAAATGAAGCCAGCTGGGTGAACTTGGGCTAGTCACAGGTCTCTTAAAGCTCTCTCAGCCCCACCCACCTCACAGGGTGTCTGTTGTGGGGAGGGGAAGGGAAGGTGATTCGTAAGCTGGTTTGATTCTTCCTTAAGTTGTAGAGAAAGTCGGCATATAAAAACCAACTCTTCTTCTACTACTACTTCTATCTGACAAACCGCATGAAATGGATGCTTAGATAAGGCAGTTGCTTACATGGGAATTTCTCCATATTTATATATGGCAGAAGCTACACTTGGCCCTGTGGGTCATCTACGTGCCATCTTCATACTGGTTTCTGCAGGGATTCATAATTGTCCTCCCCAAGGAGGCTATTGATGTGGGAAGTACATGGAGTTGGACCCAGTGATGCAGAAACATAGACAGACTTAGTGCGGTTCCACTTGTGTGAGATCTTGTACACAACACCTAGCTCTAATGTCCGGAGTTGGTGTGCATGAGATGTTGTGCAAGCAGAAACGCAAGTGGGGATACAATGCGCTTGACTTAGCGCGAGCGTCTGGTGGTGGAAAGTGCTGTCAAGTTGCAGCCGACTTACAGCGACCTGGGAGGATTATCAAGGCAAGAGACGTTCAGAGGTGGTTTGCCATTGTCTGCCTCTGCATCATGACCCTGGATCTCCTCAGTGGCCTCCCGTCCAAATACTAACCAGAGCCAACCCTGCTTAGCTTCCGAGATCTGGTGCCTGGGCCATCCAGGTCAGGGCACAAGTGGCTACCGTGGCATTTCTCTTACGTTTCCACTTGCACAAGATCTCTAAAGCAAGAGGAAATTTTGTCCTATATCAAACCCATAACCCTCAGCACAGTAATACAAATCCAGTAGTGATAACCATCACTCATATTCATTACTGAAAATAATCTACCTCAGTTTTTACATTCCTGCCAAATATGTTAGTGTATCTATGTGTATCTGCACATGAGTTGTCTCCATATCGATGGTGCTGCGGCTCCCTTTCATTTATGACACTTTCCCTTGAAATTCATCCCATATTTTTTTCATGAGGCGGGTGGGAGTGAGGAAGAAAGGAAGCCTTTAAAGAAGAAAAAGTAAATAGTGAGCAATCAAATGGCCCTTCTGTCACTCTAGTTTCAAGTATGGAAGCAGTTTTAAAGAAAATGGGGGATAATGTATTCCCTGTCCCCCACAAAAATCTTCCAATTCCATATAGAGAGTCCAAAACATTATTTCTTGCAGTTATGCCACTGGAGAAGTGTATGAAGGTAGCTTTCAAGACAACATGCGTCATGGCCACGGGCTCCTGCGCAGCGGGAAACTGACCTCTTCCTCTCCCAGCATGTTCATTGGTCAGTGGGTGATGGATAAGAAGACTGGCTACGGAGTGTTTGATGACATCACGAGGTAAATGCATCCCTCACATGGCCTCGTGGAACTCCCTTTCCGGGATCTTAAAGAATTCCACAGGATCTGTAAAACGGAGATATTCCGCCAGGCCTATAGTTGAGGGTAGCAACGGTTTTCATCAGAGCTGGCCTCCCGACCCCCTCTATGCTGTTTTCAGTGAAAATTGGGGGGCTCTGTCTGTTTTTCCAGGCCCACTGTGGCCCTGTGCTTTAGTGCTGAGTGCCACTTGTTTTAATTATAGATTGATTAATATTTGGAGAGTTGGTTTTAAAAAAATTAAGGTTCATGTTTATTGTAGTTTTATTGTATTGGATGTTGTTTGATGATGTTAGCCACCCTGAGCCCATCCTAGGCTGGGGAGGGGTCGTGGCGCAGTGGTAGAGCATCTGCTTGGCATGCAGAAGGTCCCATGCTCAATCCCCAGCATCTCCAGTAAAAGGGTCTAGGTGAGTAGGTGATGTGAAAGACCCCTACCTGAGAACCCGGAGAGCCTTGGAGAGGGACTGTGGCTCAGTGGTAGAGCCTCTGCTTGGCATGCAGAAGGTCCCAGATTCAATCCCCAGCATCTCCAGTTAAAGGGACTAAGCAGGTAGGTGATGTGAAAGATCCCTGCCTGAAACCCTGGAGAGCGGCTGCCAGTCGGAGTAGACAATACTGACTTCAATGGATCTGATTCAGTATAAGGCAGCTTCATGTGTCCACAGCAAGGTTTGACAGAGGGCAGGATGTAAATAAAAAAACAGAAACAATCAAGTATGCCAAGTAACGTAATATGAAGGACAATACCTGGTTAGAAGCTTTTATTTTTGTGCAGGTTCTAAAACTTTTGCTGGCTTCACTTAAGGAGTCTGCTAAACAAGAGATTTTAGAAAGTTGTTGCTTTATTAAAAAAGAGATCACAAAACAATGGCGTGCTTATTCTCATGAAGATAATACAAAAAGTGCTTATTTTGTTTGTGAGAACCATTCCTGTCTAGGGTTGCCAGCCTCCAGATGGGGTTTAGAGATCTCCTGTAATCCAACTGATCTCCCAACTACAGAGATCAGTTCCCCTGAAGCAAATGGCTGCTTTGGAGGGTGGACTCTATGGCATTATCCCCTGCTCAGGTCCATCCCCTTTTCAAACCCTGCCCTCCCCAGGCTCCACTCCCAAATATCCAGGTATTTTCCAATCACCTGGATTTCTCCACAAATCCAGGTGATTCAAGTGGCATAAGCAGATTCTTTTGAACTTGAAAGGCAAAGGTTCCATCTGAAAGAATATTTCAGTCATCTGAATAATTCATTTGTTTATGCATAGAAAGTCTAATTTCTGCTTGAGACAAGGATTTTGTTACCTGTTTTTTTTTCTTCATCTTTTTTCATACTCTAGATTGGTATATCTTTTATCTCATTTTATTGTAAGCCACGTTAAGGGGTGGAATGGTCAAAAAGATGAGGTAAAATATATGAATTGTAAATACTCATGTTTGTGAAGATGACTTGTGTCCAGGTAATTCCTTCCGTTCAATTCAGTTCAGGATTGCAGCTTTGATTTTAAAAAGGGTTTTAGCAGAAATGTCATAGCCCAAAAGCTAGATTCGTGTCCACTAGCACCTTAGAGATCAACAAAATTTTCAGTGTATGCGCTTTCTCGAAAGTTCTTTTTGGGAATGTGGCAAGACGAAAGTTTCTCAAAAGCTCATACCCCGAAAATCTTGTTGGTCTTTAAGATGCTAATAGACTAGAATCTAGCTGTTCTACTACAGACCAACATAGCTACCCTCTGAAAAGTCCAAGTTTAATTTACTCATGATTTCTAAATCTATGCGTGGATTCTTTTCAGGAGCTAAATTCAGTGTTTTCACCCTGAAGATAACAATTTCAGAATGAATAGAGGACTGTGTTTGGCCATCTACCATCATCAAGAAAATTATGTACTCACATGCCGTTAAAACATGCAGTGGTTTGTGGTCATTGGACGCAAGACAGCTTTTTAAAGGCATGATCCTAGTAATTGGCGGAACAGGCTTGCTTAATGGTGTGTGGCAGAAGACCGAAATCCACCGCAAAACACTTGAGTGGCCCAAAGAGAAGATAACACCGTGAGCCTTAAAAAAAATAAAGCTCCCTTGGACAATAACGCCTTCTTGTCTTTCCAGGGGAGAAAAATATATGGGAATGTGGCAAGATGACCTTTGCCAAGGCAATGGTGTGGTGGTGACCCAGTTCGGGCTGTATTATGAAGGAGCCTTTAACAACAACAAAATGATGGTAAGTTGCGTCCAAGCTGTCTTTCTTTGCAATTCACAATGTCGAAGTAAAAATGCAACTACTTCCTTAAAAGTTAACGTTTATACTGACTGTTCGGGAGCTTTGGGTCGTGACTCCTGGAACGGTGCGCACCACCTTGCCATTTTTCTTTGCTGATGTCAGCCAACGTGTATATGAAAGCTGCTTCTAACACGCTTTGTATTGATTGTGATATCTGTTTGATGCAGGGGACTGGAGTCTTGCTTTCGGAGGACGATACAATATACGAAGGGGAGTTTTCAGACAATTGGACCCTTAACGGGAAGGTTGTAATTTTGTATTTTGGGGTGTTTACTTCCTTATAGGCAAAGAGTTTATTATGAGCGATTCCATTATTTTTACTTGCTTTTTCTCCCCTCCCCCCTTGTCTTCCCCCAAGGGAACTCTGGCTTTGCCAAACGGAGACTGTATTGAAGGTACCTTCAGTGGAGAATGGGGGTCTGGGATAAAGATTACTGGAACCTACTTTAAACCCAGTGTATATGATCATGAGAAGGACCGACCCAAAACTCTGTGAGTGGATA
The DNA here is from genome assembly GCF_029931775.1 of Euleptes europaea. Classification (NCBI taxonomy): domain Eukaryota; kingdom Metazoa; phylum Chordata; class Lepidosauria; order Squamata; family Sphaerodactylidae; genus Euleptes; species Euleptes europaea. Next base: position 51,073,699 of record NC_079326.1, read on the forward strand.
CAGCTCTCTTAGAGCTCTCTCAGCCCCACCTACTTCACAGGGTGTCTGTTGTGGGGAGGGGAAGGGAAGGGGATTGTAAGCCAGTGATTGTAAGATGGACTAGATGACCCTGATGGTCCCTTCCAACTCTATGATTCTATGATTCTTCCTTAACTGGTTATGAAAGTCGACATATAAAAACCAACTCTTCTTCTTCTTGTCCTTGTCCTTCTCTTCCTTCTCCTCCTCCTCATATAAACAAAACTGTAAATGTATATTTGTCATAAAAAAGTAGCTCCAGAAACACATTTGATCCAAGAGGAATACTTTCAGTCACTCCTGTAAATCATTGGAGAGCTACTGTTGGGGAATAGGTAGCATGTCTAACCCGTCCATCGTGCATGATTTGTCACTTCGAAAGAGCTTTGGTGTGACAGTTGATTTAAATCATAGCCGCGATTGTTTTATTATTAAGCAGAACGTGTATATTTCTATGGGCCATACAACCCCATATGGGTTTTTTTTTCTTCCTGGCTTCTCTTTATGTTCTCAAAAACATTTGCTGTTACATTAATTTGTTTTGACATCGCTGACTCCCGCACTAGGGTGTGAAACAGGCTTCCCTGCTGAACTGAACACAAATTCTGAGGAGCTGCTTCTCACACCACTAGGGGGTCTATGAATAAATGCATGTAGGTGTCTGTGCAGCTGTAATTGTTAAGCATCCTTAAGTTCAGAATTATTTTTTTGTGAGCGGTTGCCTTTTTTTTCCCTTAAGGAAAGGACTGGGCTCAGAAATCTAGGGCACTGAGGTTACTTCAGAATTGCGGGATAAGATGGTGCTGGTTTTAATTCTAAATTTATTTGATCCTTTCTAGTTCGTCTTTCGTCCAGGGTGAAAGTGCTGCCTTGGTTGTTGACAGGAGAAATAATTTCATGGTGTAGTGGTTAAGAGTGGTGGTTTGGAGTGGTGGACTCTAATCTGGAGAACCGGGTTTGATTCCCCACTCCTCCACATGAGCAGCAGACACTAAATCTGGTGAACTGGGTTGGTTTCCTTGGGCTAGTCACAGCTCTCTTAGGGCTCTCTCAGCCTCACCTACCTCACAAGGTGTCTGTTGTGGGGAGGGGAAGGGAAGGTGATTGTAAGCTGATTTGATTCTTTCTTAAGTGGCAGAGAAAGTTGGCATATAAAAACTTTCTCCTTCTCTTCCTAGACCACTACTAAAGAGGATGAATAAAATTAAGCTGATAAAGCTCTAAGCAACCCAGGTCAAGCGTGTATTGGGGAGCACCTTTCTTGCATGTGAGCCTGCCAAACTAATAATGTTGACTGAGGAAGTCCTAATCCAGCTATTTGGTCATGACCTCTAGCAGAATTTAGGAGCAGGGCATTCTCCACAGTGGCCCCGTCATTGTGAAGATCTTTCCCTACCAATGCCAGACCACATCACATGAAGCTGCCTTATACTGAATCAGACCCTTGGTCCATCAAAGTCGGTATTGTCTACTCAGACCAGCAGTGGCTCTCCATGATCTCAGGCAGAAGTCTTTCATGTCACTTACTTGCCTAGTCCTTTTAACTGGAGATGCTGGGGATTGAACCTGGGACCTTCTGCATGCCAAGCAGATGCTCCACCACTGAGCCACGGCCCCTCCCATCCTCTGCTCAGGAAGGCTTTATAGATGCATGTATGTGTAAAGTACCGTCAAGCTGCAGCTGACTTATGGCGACCCTGTAGGGTTTTCAAGGCAAGAGGCATTCAGAGGCAGTTTGCCTGCCTTTGCATAGCGACCTTGGACTTCCTTGGTGGTGTCCCATCCAAGCACTAACCAGGGCTGGCCAGGCTTAGCATCCGAGACCTGAAGAGATTGGGCTAGCCTGGGCCATCTAGGTCATGATGGCAAACTACTGGGTATTCTTATGTTTTTAATCCCTTTTCCTTTATCTATTTGTTGTACTTGGGAGCTTCGTCATATAGTACCATTGTGGCTGAGAGAGACAGAAAAAACCTTTAAATATGTCCTACTGTCGCCACTGGCAGGACTCATTGACAACCAAGCTGTTCCACCAGGCCTACGGTTGAGGGCAGCTACAGTTCTTCCAACATAGCTGGCCACCCTTCCCTTCCTCCTGCTGCTTACTAAGACCTGGATTAGGAGACCTGGCTGCTTTCAAGGCCGGCCTGACCCTTGGCCTCAGTGTACTATACTGAGAGCCGTCTGGCTTTTAATTTGAGATTGATGGTTTTAATTCAAATAATTTTATATGTTGTTATTTTTATGTTGTTTTATCTGTTGGGAGCCGCCCTGAGACCGGCTTCGGCCGAGAAAAGGGCGGGATATAAGACTCAAGATAGATAAATAAATAAATAAACTACAGCTTATGGGGAGTAGCAGAGGTGGACTGCATCTTCAGAAACAATATTAACATAAGAACACAAGAAAGGCCATGCTGGATCAGACCAAGGCCCATCGAGTCCAGCAGTCTGTTCACACAGTGGCCAACCAGGTGCCTCTAGGAAGCCCCCAAACAAGACGACGGCAGCAGCATTGTCCTGCCTGTGTTCCAAATTGCACCTAATATAATAGGCATGCTCCTCTGATCCTGGAGAGAATAGGTCTGCATCATGACTAGTATCCATTTTGACTAGTAGCCACGCATAGCCCTCTCCTCCATGAACATGTCCACTCCCCTCTTAAAGCCTTCCAAGTTGGCAGCCATCACCACATCCTGGGGCAGGGAGTTCCGCAATTTAACTATGCATTGTGTGAAGAAATACTTACTTTTATCTGTTTCAATATTCTGCATTTAGGGAGACTAACATACTTGAAATTAAGCTTACCAAGCACACCTGCTAGTTAACGTGCCACGCTAATTATTTCCAATAATTTTGTTGTGGGAAAATTGTAGCTTTGAAAAAGTAGCGTTGAGAAACATACAGGAAAGAGTCATAGCCTAAGACTCTGTAAACTCGTGCTGTGTGTTTGCCCAGTGCCAAAGCTGACACTGGCATTGGTCACAGAACACAGCATTCTGGAGCAAGCATGCATGATAAGATAATTCCAGGAGTTGCAATTATTGCTAAATGTTACCAGGCGGAAGCTTGGGCTCCTTGCCGTCCCCGCAGATGAGAAGTGGAAGGCGGTCTTCGAAGAATGCTGGCACCAGTTAGGCTGTGAGCATCCTGGCCAAGGGGACAGATGGAAAGCTTGGGACAACATCGCTGTTGCCTTGACAACCAATCGGCGTCAACACAAAGACAGGTCAGTAGCTAAAAAAGCAAATGCGATCTTGGCCTATATCAACAGAAGTATAGTGTCCAGATCACGCGAAGTGATGGTATCGCTTTACTCTGCTCTGGTTAGACCTGACCCGGAGTATTGTGTTCGGTTTTGGGCACCGCAGTTTAAGAAGGATGTAGAGAAGCTGGAACGAGTCCAGAGGAGGGCAACAAAGATGGTGAGGGGTCTGGAGACCAAGTCCTTTGAGGAAAGGTTGAAGGAGCTGGGTATGTTTAGCCTGGAGAGGAGACGACTGAGAGGGGATATGATAACCATCTTCAAGTACTTGAAGGGCTGTCATATAGCGGATTGTGCTGAGTTGTTTTCTGTTGCCCCAGAAGGTCGGACTACACCAACAAGTTGAAATTAAATCAAAAAAAATTCCGTATAGACATTAGGAAGAATTTTCTAACAGTTAGAGTAGTTCCTCGGTGGCACAGGCTTCCTCGGGAGGTGGTGAGCTCTCCTTCCCTGGAGGTTTTTAAGCAGAGGCTAGACGGCCATCTGTCAGAAAGAAAGGCCATGCAGCATCTTGCCTGTGTTCCAAAGCACCTCATATAATAGGCATGCTCCTCTGACCCTGGAGAGAATAGGTATGCATCATGACTAGTAACCATTTTCACTAGTAGCCACGAATAGCCCTCTCCTCTGTGAACATGTCCACTCCCCTCTTAAAGCCTTCCAAGTTAGCAGCCACCACCACATCCTGGGGCAGGGAGTTTTGTAAGATCATGGAATTCAGCTGTTTTAACCTGACAGTTATTTAAAAAAAAAATCTTTGGTTGCTAGGAGTTTCCTTGGGACATATACTGGACTATGCGCAACTTCCTTTCATTTATGCATGAGTTGTTGCTTTTTTAATGTCCCTTGTGCTTTCAGAAGCTTTGCCATTCTAGGATGATATGAAATTACTGATAGAATACAAGTATGCCAGTGTAAGGCTGGACAGAGGAAATTAGCTCAAGGTTTCCCAACGTGGTGTCTGTGGGCAACGTGCTGTCTGTGGGCACAGTGGTGCCTGCCAAGCTATACTGCTGATGTGTTAGAAACAGAAAGCCATATATTTACTTGCCTCTCTCCTGAGATAGGAATCAGAGGACCTGCCCTGTGTGCCCCACATGCTGAAGCTAGGGAGGGATGCATTACAGTCAGGGCCTTTTCGGTGGTGGTGTCTGCATTGTGGAACTCCTTCTCCACAGGCACTCACCTGGCACCAAGTCTATATTTCTTTAGTCACCCAAGTGAAGAAGTTTTATCCCCCCTCCAAGGGATTTAGATCACTAGAGTTGGTTTTGGACCTGTTCTGGTCACCGAACCCCCTCTCTCTTTCTTTTTTTGTTAACACTTTTAATGCTGGCTCTTTTTTTAAAAATGTATTTAATTACTTGGCAAATACCAACCTTTTGGTGGTCCCCGGCCCGAGGAGTGTCCGTCTGGCCTGGGCCAGGGCTTTCGCTTTCCTGGCCCCTGCCTGGTAGAACAGCCTCTCTGGTGAGACCAGGGCCCTGTGGGACCTTAAAGAGTTCCACAGGGCCTGTAAAACAGAGCTATTCCCCCAGGCCTATGGCTGAGGCCAACTATGGTCCCCTTATGTATAAATGCTGGCCTCTCCTAACCCCCACTGCTACTACTCTCTCCCTATTCAATCGGGTTGTTATCCATCTGTTCGCCTAGATGCAGCTTTATGTTAACATTTTAGAGGCGCCTTTAGAAAAATTAAGACATTATTGATATGATAGTTTTATAGGGCTTTTAAATGGTTGTTTTAAGGTTTTATTTATGTAACAGGATGCTTCCCCTGTAAGCCGCTCAGGGCCTGGCCTTTGGCCAGGATAATAAATTGAAATAATAAATAAATATATTGGCGGCTCCTTGTTTAGGTTCTTTTAGACTTGACGGTGTGGGTGTGTTAAGGATTTTAGTGTTATAATTTTCAATATGTTGCAAGCAGCTTCAGTTACCATTTTGTAAAGGAGTGGGTGTAAATATTTTAAATTTAAAAATAAAAACGTTGTTTTGTGCACTTAATCTGTAGTGCTGTGATTTTTTAAAAACTATAAATTGTTGGCAGAGGGAAGGAAGTGCAGTGAAAGCTGTAAAACTATGACTAGATGATGGAGAAACGGTATGTTTAGGGTTAAATCAATTTCTCAAGTACATGTTTTTTGTTTTTCCAGATCATTTAGCTCTTAAGACATGCAGTTTTATTCTATATGTTTTTAAGTTTTTCATTTTTAGCTTTTTGCTGAAAACGTTTCTAGATACTTGGTCCATGTATGTATCTGTGCTTTCTGTTGTTATTTACAGTCCAGAACTTCTGAGTAGATCACATACTCAGACACTGGAAAGTCTGGAATTCATTCCGCAACATGTTGGTGCCTTCACACTGGAAAAATATGAGAACATTAAGAAGTATCTAATAAAGGTACCTTGACTGTGAATTAGTAAAAAAAGGTAAAGGTCCCCTGTGCAAGCACCAGGACATTCCTGACCCATGCGGTGACGTCACATCCCGACGTTTTATAGGCAGATTTTGTTTGCGGGGTGGTTTGCCAGTGCCTTCCCCAGTCATCTTCCCTTTACCCCCAGCAAGCTGGGTACTCATTTCACCGACCTCGGAAGGATGGAAGGCTGAGTCAATCTTGAGCCGGCTACCTGAAACCAACTTCTGTTGGGATCGAACTCAGGTCGTGAGCAGAGCTTGGACTGCAGTACTGCAGCTTACTACTCTGTGCCCGGGGCTCCTCATTTGTGGTATTAGCATTCACATTTTGCCCCGTTCATTGACTGAGCTGATCTCGCAATCAGTATTAAAGTACAATAAATAGTTGTTGTCCCTGAGAGAAGTGTCCCTGTGAGAAAAAGTTCCTTTCCAGGAGAAGTCCTACCCTGAAATCCTGTCAAGTGCCCTTCTATGTATTCTAACTCAAATTCTTCATCTTGTGCCCATTGCACACTACTGATTATAAGAGCACCATATCTAGTTCTTCCCCAGCCCTGCTATGAATTCTTAAGAATTACTAGAGTTTGATATAACAAGAATATTAATTTAGAACAGCTGGGTCTGATTTAGGTGACCTGAATATGTGATATGTCTGCCCATCTTAATAACTGTGGAATGTATAGTATTTAAGAACCCTAAATGTGCAGTTTGCAATTGCAACCTCTCTTCTCTATGTGACTGTCTGGGTCTTTAATATTCCTCATTTTTTTTCAGGCATGTGATACCCCTCTACATCCTTTGGGAAAACTTGTGGAGACTCTAGTAGCTGTGTACCGAATGACCTATGTAGGAGTAGGAGCCAATCGGCGGCTGTTACAAGAAGCCGTCAGGGAAACTAAATCGTACCTCAAGCGCATATTTCAGTTGATCAGGTAAGGAACGACAGGGGAGATTTACAATGCAGCTTCTTAAAATTTGTGGCTGTCCCCCCCCCCCCCTTTGCAAAGAGTTGTGTACTGTGCAAAGGGGGGGAAATTGCAACTCTTTAATGATTCTCACGATTGTGATTTTGGAAGTATGGTTACAGTTATGTATGCTTTGGTTTCAAGATTCCTCTTCCCTGACCTCCCTGAGGAGGGCAGCACAATTCCGCTTTTGGTAACTGAGACCAAAGGAAGGCGATCCTTCTGCAGTGGAAAAAGCAACTCCAGGCCAGAGTCTCCAGAACCGGGGTCTGTAGATTTTAAAAATATGTCTATATTTTTGTTAGTTGAGAGATGGGCTCAGTGGGAACCCAATTTTAGTGAGTAATTTTGGAGCAAGAGTTTGACAAGACAGATCTGGGAAACAAAATTGGGTCATTGTTTCTCCCTCAGGATGCCTCACCTCCTCCCTCACGTGTGCTTTAAATAGGTACAGGAGTGCCTAATTCTGTCGAAAAATTGTGGTTTTGTCAGTTTGCATCAAAAAACAAACCCTCAAGCTCAACCAGTAGAACTTTGAGGCTTGTGAAGCACGGGAAGCCCATTCCTGAGCCTAAAGTACTTTGGAGGCCAGGAAGGGGCTGTGCTGGCATTCGGGGCCCTTGTGCCAGCATTACTTACGCCTGCGGGGATGGTCTCCCGGTGCCGCCCAGAGATGCCAGTTGGGCCTTCCACCGGTGTCCCACTGGTACAAAGGCCTGTGGCAGCATCCCAGGGGGCGTTCCCAGGGCGTGCTGGGGGGTGGAGCTTCCTGTCCCCTTTTGGCCCGGCACACCAACGGGGAGAACAGCATTGCTGCGCCTGCCTTGCTGTTCTCAGTGGGGCAGAATGCCCCATTTAAAATTTTAAAACCTGGCGAAAGTCTTTTTAAAGCCTTTCGGCTGCCGGGAAACAGTTTTGGAGGCGCCGTGGCAGCGCCTCTGCCACGCCGTCCCCGGCCACTGAAAGGTAAGAAATGGGCTGTAAGTCAGTGAGCCTTCCTTGCCTATTGGCTGAGCTATTGTGAAGTCAGCAGAGTCCAGGTGACCAGTGATAAACCTAAGTTTGTTGAAATGATCCTCCTCCTCCTCACAGGCTTAGGTGATGTGGTGCCATGGAATGCTCATGAATATTCAAACAATTCAGGAATAACTTGCTAGTACACAATTTCAGTGATGTCAGAGTAATTTGCTCTTGTTGGAGTGAGGTGCAGAAGATGGAATTTCTGATGTCCTTCGTTTTCTCAGTGTGTGCTGTGCCTGACCAGTTCGTGCTGTTGATAGGCATGAGCGAATATGTTTAAACTGTCAGTCTTTCTGTGAGTTTTCACAGGCTTCTGTTACATTCAGTGTAAATCCTAAAACATTTTTATTCAATTTTGTCCTTTTAAGCTATGTGGTCACCAGCTCTGGGTTGCTTCTTCCTGTGTTACTACCCCGGCTCTACCCTCCTCTGTTTATGCTGTACGCCTTGGACAATGAACGAGAAGAAGATGTTTATTGGGAGTGTGTTCTGCGTCTAAACAAACAGCCAGACGTGGCTCTGTTGAGCTTTCTGGGAGTACAGATGTAAGTGTTCCTTGAGATGCCATCGAAAATATTGATTGTAACACTAAAGCAAGATGCAATATTTCCATTCTTTAGTTGTACTGTTCTTCATTGTGTTGAGGCCAAATGCTGACTCTCGGCTTTGAGAGCAGTCATTTTCTGGGGTGATTTGGTTACAAGATTGACATTTCCTTGCCTCAGAAGTTTCCTTATGATTAGACCCCTCTCTCAGGCCTGGTTATGGAAGTTCAGCCTGGCTCTTGAGACTGAGAAGCAGCTTCTGTAGAATCAAAGGCATCTGTTGTGGCGGGAGCAGTTCTGGGGGTCAGAGGTTGTGCCAAGAACACCCTTGTATCCCTGAAATACCTCCGCTACTCCGATGCATCCAGTGCCAAATCTTGGAGAGCCAGCGTGGAGTAGTGGTTAAGAGAGGTGGTTTGGGGTGGTGGACTCTGATCTGGAGAACCGGGTTTGATTCCCCACTCCTCCACATGAGCAGAGGAGGCTAATCTGGTGAAGTGGATTGGTTTCCCCGCTCCTATGCACAAAGCCAGCTGAGTGACCTTGGGCTAGTCACAGCTCTCTCAGCCCCACCTACCTCACAGGGTGTTTGTTGTGGGGAGGGGGAGAGAAGGTGATTGTCAGCCTGTTTGATTCTTCCTTAAGTGGTAGAGAAAGTCAGCATATAAAAACCAACTCTTCTTCTTGGTCTCACAAGCTGGTTCACTTCCTTGCACAAATTGGGCCTTCAAAAACGAGTATTTTGTTTGCTTTATAAGTTTGTGGAGGGGATTTAAAGCCCTTTCTTCTGTGACAGATCTATCTTTAACACTACTTATGGTGTGTCTTTTAGGAAATTTTGGCCAACAACTGTGCCCGTCCTTGGTGAAAATAAAAAGGTATGTTAAATTTCATTTACAGGTTTCTTACCTGAGTGTTACCTTTGTGTGATAAGCCTTTGAATTGAATAGCGAGACTGGACAGGTATAAATAAATTTGTTGTTTTTTTTTGTTAGTATGCAAGATGTTTTCTTTTAATTTTATGTCAATCATTTTTTACATTATACAGTTCTTCCAGTGACACTTAATTCATATTTCCAGATTCATGGCTCCAAAAACATGTAATATTTATAATTTTCTCCCGTTTTTAATCTCATTTCTGTAACTGTTAAATGATCCTCAGATTTATGTGCTTGACCTAATCACACAATCTGAAAAATTGTTACTTTTGGTGAAGGAGATGTCCCCTCTCTGTGTGTCTGTACACATTGGCTGTTTCGTTTTAAATGTTAGCGTTCTGAGAATCGATTAAAGGCTACATCCTCTCTCAAAAGCCCAGGAGCCTGCCCTCATGTATGGAGGCTGGAAAGCGCAGGTGTGCCGCAGGTGCCCCATCTCCATGCCTGATCTGGTCCATGGCATTGTCACTTAGCACTGTGAGAAAGGGAGGAAGGCTCAGCTGCACAGTGAAGATGCTGCATCTGTAAATTGGATGCCTTTGGGCTGCAGTGTGGTGTAGAGAGCCAGTGTGATGTAGTGGTTAAGAGCTGTGGTTTGAAGCAGTGGAGTCTGATCTGGAGAACCGGGTTTGATTCCTCACTCCTCCACATGAGCGGCAGAAGCTAATCTGGTGAACCGGGTTGGTTTCACCACTCCACATGAAGCCAGCTGGGTGACCTTGGGCTAGTCACACTCAGCCCCACCCACCTCGCAGGGTGTTTGTTGTGGGGAGGGGAAGGGAAGGTGATTGTAAGCCAGTATGATTCTCCCTTAAGTGGTAGAGAAACTTGGCATATAAAAACCAGCTCTTCTTCTGCAGTGCCCAATGACATCCTCACTTTGCTGGAGGCAAGAACACCTGTGGTCCTGTCTAGCTCCCCCCCCCCCCCCGGCCTCTGGCACTGCTTAGTTTCTGGATTTATACACAAGCCCTTTTCTCTGCCAAGCCAGTTTTGCCATTTGGTTACCGGTACCCAAGCCAGTGTGGTGTAGTGGTTAAGAGCGGCAGGACTCTAATCTGTCGAACCAGTTCAATTCCCCACTCCTCCACATGAAGCCTGCTGGGTGACCTTGGGCCAGACACAGTTCTGATAGAGCTCTCTCAGCCCTGCGGAGGCAGGCAATGGCAAACCACCTCCAAACGTCGCTTCCCTTGAAAATCCTACAATGTTGCCATATGTCAGCCGTGACTTGACAGCGCACACATAACCAGTACCCAGACTCTGTGGGCAGCCATGCACACTTTAGGCTGCAGTTGCATAGCCCAGTAGGCAGTGATCTCAGCCAATGATCCAGGACTGGCAGAAATATCTGTGGCATTGTGTCACGCTAGGGTGCAGCAGAATGTGTACAAGTGGCTCACTGCCAATAGTACATGGTGATGGAAAGTGCCGTCAAGTAACAACTGACTCCTGATGACCCTGTAAGGTTTTCAAGGCAAGAGGCATTCAGAGGTGGTTCACCATTGCCTGCCTCTGCGATGCAACCCTGGGCTACCTCAGTAGTCTCCCATCCAAGTACTAACCAGGACCGACCCTGCTTAGCTTCCGAGATCTGACGAGATCAGGCTAGCCTGGGCTAACCAGGTCAGAGCAAATAGTACATACCCAGACCCTGGCATGTCACAGCTTCATCAGAAGAAGAGTCGGTTTTTATATGCTGATTTTCTGTACCACTTAAGGAAGAATCAAACCGGCTTACAATCGCCTTCCCTTCCCCTCCCCACAACAGACACCCTGTGAGGTGGGTGGGGCTGAGAGAGCTGTGACTAGCCCAAGGTTACCCAGCTGGCTTCATGTGTAGGAGTGGGGAAACCAATCCAGTTCACCAGATTAGCCTCCGCTGCTCATGTGGAGGAGTGGGGGAATCAAACCCGGTTCTCTAGATTAGAGTCCATCGCTCCAAACCACCGCTCTTAACCACTACACCATGCTGGCTCTACAGAACAATGATACTAATTTTAAAATGTTGATGGTCTCAATTCTGTTTCATGTAGACAATGATCCATTAGCATTTTTAAAAATTTTCTCATCTTAGATTTTCTTTGACAGTTGGCAGGGATTGAAAAAAAAATCAAAACCAGGACACATAATCACTTAAAAAAAATTTAGTTAACCATCTGCTTTTAATACATTTGAATTACTCATTAGCAAAACTTCAGTTTTAGTGGCGTCTGGGTATACTGAAGATACAGCTTGCTATTCAATAAATAAAAGCTATCACTTTTAATTAGAAGAATTCATCTGTTTTTTTAAAAAAAACCTCTAAAAACATATCAAACCAAAATAGTTTTAAAAGCTAAATGTGCCCTCAACTCGTAATCCTGCAGATGGTTCAACTATGGTTTAGCTGATCTGCCAAATTAAAATTTAAGGCTTTGCAGTTCTAATCAAAACCAATTGAAATTCCCACCTTTTGGCCTCTCCAAGGTATTCTATCAGAATTGGGATTTACTCAATAGTACAATCATGGTGTGTAGAAGTGGAGATTTCTGGTGATCTTAATCCACTTTTCCTTATTTCTGAAACGGTTGTGGTTCAGCTACTTTGATAGCTCATCTAGCAGTAACCATCAATGCTCTTCCTTTCGTTTAGGTCTTGCCAAATACAAAAAATGCCTGTTTTGCTTCAGCAGTGGAGTGTTTACAACAGATCAGGTAATCTCAAAGTTGGACTCCTTGCCTTGCCTTCCAGCCCTTATAGACATCAGTCGGATGGCCTCAAACTGCTGAACTGAGAACGGTGCATGTAGTGTTAAGTGGCACTCAAATGACATTGTTAAGAATTAGCTTTGAATGTGGCTCTTTGGCGTCCCTCTTGGTTTGACAAATTAAAAAATTGCAAATTTATCCAGGTGAGGTTAATTAAAATGGGGTGGGGCTTGGTGCAAAACGTCTCATAATTCTGAAAAAAAAAAGCCTGGTGAAAAATGTATTGGCTGAAAGGAATATGCCTGCAGTCATTATTGGATATTGGTCACATTATGAGAAGACAAGAGTCACTAGAAAAGACAGTCATGCTAGGAAAAGTTGGGTCTTCCTCTTTTCCTGCTGCCTTCAACAAGCGATGGATTGACTCAGTAAAGGAAGCCACGGCCCTCAATTTGTAAGACCTGAGCAAGGCTGTCAAAGATAGGACATTTTGGTTGGAGGACATTGATTCATAGAGTCGCCATGAGTCGGAAGAGACTTGACAGCACTTAACACACACATACATTATTGGAACTCACTGAAATGATTATATAGGGCCTGTTCTTCTATGGCTACACTGAGCTTCCAGGCTCAATTCAACATGCTGATCTTGAACATCAATTCCCTTAAATAGCTTTGGCCTCATGGACCTTCTCCAGTATCAACCAGCCCAAGCGCTCTGATCACTGAGTGAGGTCTTCCTGCAGTAGCCTGCATTGTCCGAGACAAGACTGGCTGGGGGACAAGTAGCAGGGCCTTTTTGGTTGCTGCCCCCAGGCTGCCGAACTTCCCCCTCTGGAAAGCGAAACTGGTGCCATCAGTATAGGCCTTAAAGAATAAGTTCAAAAGATGCTGCTGTTCTTGGACGTTGACTCATCCTCTTTCACCGTATCCAGGGGATGATTTTGTGACTATGAATGAATGTTAGCGGCTTTATTGTTCTTATTATTGGAATTGGCTTCCTTGGGGACCCAACAGCAGCATGCAAATGACTTAAATATCTTCGTTTTGCTCTCCCATCCCCACAACAGTACCACTTTTACACCGGCTGACAAACTAAAGGTGATCCAGCAGACCTTTGAGGAGATATCGCAGAGTGTACTGGAGACTCTCCATGAAGATTTCCTATGGTCCATGGACGATCTGTTTCCTGTGTTTCTGTATGTGGTGTTGCGTGCCAGGTGGGCAGCTTCAGTTCGAAAAGCACTGCAAAACCCTATTATTAGTGAATGCGGCAACAATCCGATCCCAGGTTCACTCTCAAATCAAACAGAACTTTGGATTGGGCTGTATTCAGGTAAAGGTGAAAAATTCTTTAGGGTTTGCAGGAAGTTCTAAAATCGTTAACAGATTTTCCACCAGCGTGGGGAGCCAGCGTGGTGTAGTGGTTAAGAGTACACATGAACACATGAAGCTGCCTTATACTGAATCAGACCCTTGGTCCATCAAAGTCAGTATTGTCTGCTCAGACCGGCAGCGGCTCTCCAGGGTCTCAGGCAGAGGTCTTTCACTTCAGTATATGACCCATGCCATGTATAAACATTATTTTTCCACCCTGGTGAATATGGTGAAATATGACTTCTCACTGAAGGGGGGGGCGTTCTGGCCAAGATCTTGTGAAATAGCGTGCAATTAAATTGAGTGTGTTTTCCCTTTTGTGGCAGGATAAGGAATTTAGGGTCTGAAGTACATTTGATTGAGGACCTGATGGATCCCTATCTCCAGCATGGCGAACAAGGCATCATGTTCACTACTCTGAAGGCAAGCCTGGAATTATCGCATCAATTAATTGTCCACCTTCTGTCATTTATTCTCTGTACAGTGTCATTCGCCAGAGATGCTCGCTCACCGGAACAATTCCGTTTATTTTGTTTTGGTTACTTTATTGATAGTCCGCCTTCCTCACTTGGACTCAAGGCAGATCACAGTAGAGCGAGTCGATACAATCAACAGGATGGGGCGTTCAGTGAACAATGCAGTAGGAATTTAGGGTTGCAGAACCAACCAGAAGTCTAAAAACAGAACTAAAGCATAAGCTTTAACATGACGCATTAAATGATGCAGAAATTACACAGTGGGATCTTAGTTTCAGCAAGCTGTACACAGTAGCATTGACCACAGTCCCTAACAATTTATCCAAGTAAATTTGTGGACTAATTTGTACAGTGTAACCCTGTTTACCTGCACAGAAAAGCCCTCTTGAATCATTCAGTTTTGCATAGTTTGCAGAAAGCCAGGAGAGTGGGAGGCCACCCTGACCTCCTCAGGCAGGCCGTTCCACAAGGTGGGGGCCACAACAGAGAAGGTGCATGTGCGGGCAGTGGTTGATTTTGCCCATTTGCAGATTGACACCTACAGAAGCTCCAGCTCCGATGAGTGAAGGTGTCAAGCTATCTGCGAACTGCAACCGGTGCAATTCAGCTGTCGACAAATAGTTTATACATGCACACTCTCAGAGTTGTTTCCTGTGGCCTTCTCTCCTGTTCCTGCTATGGCGAGAGCCTTAGTGTATGTAGGACAGCTAAGTTTCCTAGCAGGTGGCTTGCTGATATGAGGTGTCTCCCTCTGCATTTACCACTGTCTGGTCTGGTGTTCATTAAGAAGAAAGGCAGGCAAACTGTCCAGGCTGAGAATCATGGGGGCAGGTGTGTTCTTGCGAGCCTTTGTCATACCTCTCCCTTTATCAAAACATTTTCTGCCCGAAGAAAAATGCTGCCCAATGCCGGGGGTGTCCCAGCGTCCTGGGAGGCATACCCGGGGCTTTCTGGGGGGCAGGGCTGCCTATACGCATCCTCCTGTTCCCTTTCGCCCCGGGTACACCACCAGGACGAACAGCGTTGCTGCATGTTCTTTTTAGTAGGCGCAGCCTTGCTGTTTTCAGTGGGGCGAAAAGACCCATTTAAAAAACAAGCCTATAAGAGGCTCTTTTCAAGCTTTCGGCATCTGGGAAACAGGTTAGGAAGCGCTGCGGCGATGCCTCGTCCATGCTGTCCCCAGCTGTCAACAGCTCAGGAATGGGCTGCATATGTGAAGGAAAAGAGCATAGAAGTTCAAATTGTATTATATTTTCACAGAAAATAATGCATTGTGCTAATTTTTTAAAAATTTGCATCCAGGCATGTTATTACCAGATTCAACATGAAAAGCTCACTTAAGGCATTCCCTTGCCACCTGAATGGAAGACCCTGCTGAGAAGAGCTTGATCCTTGTTCCCTGGGATGGCACCTTAAAACGGAGAGAGTATTGATCGCGCTGTGGATGTTATTCGTAGGCCTTCTCAAAGGACAGAAAACCCCTAAAATCAGCTGAAAACAAAACAAAAAAGACAGCAAAGGCAGCTTTGCTGGGCAACAAAAAGAAATGCATTCTTCGAAGTGACGAGATTGATTTATTCTTCCCCAGATAGCAACGATGCTAAAATGACTTGGCAATACCATCGACGTGGAATTCACATGCAAGCAGGCTCGGGGGAGGCACCAAGAGGCCCTGAACTTGCGTGCCACTGAAGGATCGTGATGCACTATAGAACCACTCAGTGTCTTTCTGCATTCAACTGCCTAAGCTAAAAAGAGGAGAAAAGTTCTCCTTAGTTGCCTGCTGCACGTCTCACTCAAAAAGGTTAGAGAACTCTTCTCTGTGTAGGTAAAGTTCCAGGCGGCAGCCAGGAGAACTGCTGTGCTCCTCTTGGCTGCGTGGTTTCGTAGTGGTAAAGACATAGGAGCCGACAGCAGTTCTTGTTTCATTTGTTTGCTAACTGTTCACTAGCAAAGCACTGGCCACTGCGAACTTCAACACTAAAACTGGTGTTTAATATGTTTACAGAACTCACGGTTTTCGTTCTTCCGAGCCTCGGCTGCCCAAGATGAATGAAAGATACAAGCTATTAACGGATCAGTAGCCTTGTGTGACAGCCAGGCCTGAGTAAATGTGTGCTAGGTCAAAATCATGACATAAGCTTAATATCGAGAGACGAGCAGCTCCTATTTCTTCTGTAACTGTTCGGCAAGAAGAAAACCTTTTTAATGCTATTTTTTTGGAAGTATTACGTATACGTCGCACTCAAAATGCTCATGTCATTGTTCTAGTGTGTCCTCCTGTGACTTTTTTCTTCATTTATACAGATAATGTTTGCTGATGTCTTGAATAAAACAGGTGCTGTTCTTTATTATGCCTGTCACAGATGAGTGGGGAGATACAGAAAATAGCCTCCTGGCTAAAATTAACTTGGGTTGGTATAGCCAATGCAAAGGGAAAAAAATCACTTCTGGAGATTTGAATCATGGCTTATGTGTAACTTCTTTATTTAAAAAAAAGTGTTGGTTGGAGCTGTTAACTGCAAATGGAACAGTTTTCATAATAAAGAATATTGCTAATTCTGTGGTTCTGCTGTGAAAATCGCTACAAATCCCATTATAATGCAATTCCCTGATCACTCCAGGGTGGTTCTTCTGCAGAGAGAGCAGTAATTTATTCTGTTGTTAAGTTAATATGTATTTTAAAGGGTATTTTCATTCAACTCTTTTAGCAGCAGCCTTGCACTTCGAAGGTAGTGTAATAATAAGGAGGAGGAAGAGTTGGTTTTTATATGCCGACTTTCTCCACCACTTAAGGAAGAATCAAACTGGCTTGCAATCACCTTCCCTTCCCCTCCCTACAACAGACCCCCTGTGAAGTAGGTGGGGCTGAGAGAGCTCTAAGAGACATGAGAGGGACAAACCAGTGACACCCTAGCCATGCGTTAATGGCCTAAATCACACGTCTACAAACTGGAGTGCTGGGTTTTGATTTCATCATCTTGTTACATTCTGTATTTTAATTGTCTTGTAGTGCACCAGTTGCTGGAAATACCTTGAATGTCTGTCTAAAGCCCATCGGGGCGGATTGGCCCTTTCACTTCCAGGGAAATTTCCTGGGCGGGGGTGGGCATTGCACTAGAGAGCCACTGGTGGCTAGGAGCGAGTACAGCCAAGCCCCAGCAGTGGTGCCAATGCCTCAGGGGCCCACTTGGCTCAGGCCCTTCATCAGCAATGGCATTTCACAAATTGTCCCCTCCCACAACGCCTCCATCGCTTGGGGGAGGAATAGAGTTGTTAGCTTCACGCTGGAAATACCTGATGATTTTGGGGGTGAAGCCTGAGGAGGGTGGGGTTTGGGGAGGGGAGGGACTTCAAAGGGGTGTAATGACATATAATCCACCTTCCAAAGCTGCCATTTTCTCCAGGTGAACTGATTTCTGTCGCCTGGAGATCAGTTGTAATAGCGGGAGATCTCCAGCTACCCCCTTAGGGTTGCAAGGTCCCTCTTCGCCACCAGCGGGGCAGAACCTGAAGAGGGCGGGGTTTGGGGAGGGACTTCAATGCCATAGAGTCCAATTGCCAAAGCTGCCATTTTCTCCAGGTGATCTGATCTCTATCGGTTGGAGATCAGTTGCAATAGCAGGAGATCTCCAGCTAGTACCTGGAGGTTCAACCCAAAAAGCAGTATAGGAAAAGGTGTACCAAACTTCCAAAAATACTCCAAAAGTATGCACAAAATATCTATAATGATTTTCACATCACAATACAACAACAAAATAATGCTATGTCATATACAATCATATTATAGAAAGGATCCAATCACTTAACATGAATAACAATTTACAAGTTTACTGTATATCGGTCACAAGAGTCAGATGCACTCAGAGTGGTATAATGTCCACAGGTAAAGTGCCAGTTGAACTGTTGTATCCTTTTTGGGTTGTATTTTCATTAGTATAGAGGTGTGGTTTTGAATAGTACCTGGAGGTTGGCAACCCTATACCACCTGGAGGTTGGCATCCCTAGGGAGAAAGCAACGGGTCAGCTAATGCCCATTTTTGACGCTGCTGAGTTGAGTGACCCCTGCAGTGTTGACTTATAGCTCTGCAGGGGCTACTAACTTGGATTACTCCAGGGCCATTCGCATTTCCCCATTCCCTCCTACAGTCTGTCTTCTTAAGGTGTAATTATTAGCTGAAGAGAATCCCATAATTAAGTACACGTGGATTTGTCTGAGCAAACTGAGCCGCTCAACAGAACATCATTGATGCCTTGGCATTCCTGGCTATCAAAGAAATGAAATGACAATAACCTTAAGCTCTTATTTCTACCTATCTTAATTGGAAAATGGGTGCGTATCGTAAGAATGATTTCTTGAATGCATAAGTTTTGAAATGGAAAGCAGCCTTTGCAATATCTTTAAATACAGGCAAAGATATTCAAGGGGCAAGATTCAATGTTCCGACCAGGGAGATGCCATGAAAGGAAGAGAATTTTTTTTTAACAATTTAATTTTTATGGCAAGCAAATGGATTAAGTCTTGCTGCTTGATAAGAGAGCTCTGCTGAACTACGTTTCTCCAGATTACAAAGGAAAGGATATCCATAGATTAGCTGAAGCAGAGTGGTGACCTAGCCTACTAATATCCAAGCGGTAATTCTCCTTGGCAATTCCGACGATGTTGGACCATGTTACATATTCTGATTTTTAAAATGTTTCCCTGCATGATAAAGGAGGGCATCGCATAGAAGTGTTTTTCACCATCAACCGTGAACTTTAGCAGCAGCTTAATACTGGTAAGCTGATTTATGTTTCTTCAAGACCGGATTGTAGCTTAAAGATGTCTAGCTAATCGTGCATCTGTTGTGTTTTTTATTTTATTTTTAAAATAGTAATTTTATACATTAATGATAAAGTAAAATCGTTTCAACTTAATTTTGACAGAAGCAGCACTGTAGATATTTAAAAGCTCTCTGTACAGAAGGGTAACATTCTGCAATATTTTATTCCAAGTTTCCAGAGGATCTGGGACTGGGAATGGCCAACCACCTCTGCTTCTCCCTTGCCTTGAAAGCCTCTTGCTGGGGTTGCCATAAGTTGGCTGTGACTTAACGGCACTTGACACATACAGACGTGGACATGCCCATCTGCTTAGTCCTTTTCTGGCACTACAAATCTCCATGGTTGTTGTTTTCTCCTCAATATTTGTGTGTGTGTTAAGTGCCATCAAGTCGCTTCCGACTCATTGTGACCCTATGAATCAATGTCCACCAAAGTGTCCCATCCTTAACAGCCTTGTTCAGATCTTGCAAATTGAGAGCTGTGGCTTTATAGAGTCAATCCATCTCTTTTTTTTTATATATAAATTTTATTGGGTTTTATGATAGAAATTTTCCATTGCATTAAACAACATCTATAACAATATCGAATTTCAATTCTAACCTAAAGTTGTTATAATTCCATATCATATAATAAAAAAGAGAAAAGAAAAAAGAAAAAAAAAGAAATGGAAAATTTTTTGACTTCCCCATCACCTCTATCTGCCTCTTAATAAAAAGTTCATCCCGTCATAGGTAATCTAATCTTGATAAAATATCAATACCATATATAAAAAACCATAACCTGTTAGTAAATATAATTATGCTTATTCAATATAAAAAAAAAATCAAAAATAATCCTCTGGATCAGATTAGAAAATATTCTTCCATTCTTCCCAATTTTAACTCATATTCACAATAATGCATCCACGCCCCCCATTCCCCCAAAAACCGAACGTCATTTTCTTCATTTAGAATAGCTGTGAGTTTTGCCATTTCTGCCACTTCAAACATTTTAACAATCCAGTCTTTTTTCTCGGGAGTTTCTAGCCCTTTCCATTTCGCTGCATAAAGCAGTCTCGCAGCTGTTGTGGCATAAATCAAAAAGATTCTTTGTGTTGCTAAGTCGTCTGGAATCATACTCAATAACATCATTTCTGGTGTTTTGGGTATATTCTTTTGTAGTATTAATCTCAATTCATTATAGATCATGTCCCAGAAGTCTTTGGCTTTGTCACAGGTCCACCACATGTGATAAAAGGAACCAATTTCTTTGTTACATTTCCAACAAGTAGGGGACATCGTTTTATAAATCTTTGCAATTTTCTTGGGTGTTAGATACCATCTATACATCATTTTATAGATGTTTTCTCGCACTGACTGTGCTTTTATTCCTTTTAAATCTTTAGACCATAATCTTTCCCATTTATTTAAAACAATATCATGTCCCACATTTTGAGCCCAATCGATCATAGTTGGTTTAATCGTGTCCTGCTCACAGTATATTGTTAAAAGGAGATTATACATTTTAGAAATCAGCTTTGTATTATTGTCTAGTAGAATCCTTTGAAAAGGAGATTTTTCTTTAGAGAAACCTTTTTTTACATCTTGTACAAAAACTGATTTGATTTGGTAATATTGAAGCCATTGTAAATCATCCTTAAGAAGTTGAAAGTCTTTTAGTGAGCATTTCTTTCCTTCCCAATTAATTAGATCTTGATAAGTAATAAATTTGTCTGGTCTAAGTGGGCGCAAAGTTAGCATTTCTTGGGGCGATATCCACATCGGTGTTTCTGGTTCCAAAATGTGTTTATATCTCATCCAGATACGAAGTAGAGAGGACCTGATTATATGATTACGGAATGTTGCTTGTAATTTAATTTTATCATACCACAAATAACCATGCCATCCACTTAAGTTATTATAACCTTCCAAGTCTAACAAACGTACATTTGACAAATTCATCCAGTCTTTTAGCCATACTAAAGCTACCGCTTCAGCATAGAGTTGAAAATTAGGCAGTGCTAAACCTCCTCTAGTTTTTAGATCCACCAAGTATTTATAAGCAGTCCTTGGTTTTTTTCCTTGCCAGATGAAGTTTGAAATGTCTTTCCTCCAAGTTTCAAAATATTTTGTTTGTGATATTATTGGTAAATTTTGGAATAAGAAGAGCATCCTCGGTAAGACATTCATTTGGATCGTTGAGATACGTCCCATTAATGACAATTTTTTGTTTGACCATATAATCATATCAGTTTTAATCTTACCCCATAACTTGAGGTAATTGTTGGTTAACAGATCTTTATTCTTTGCAGTGATCCAAATTCCCAGGTATTTAACTTTGTTAGCTTTCTCCCAGCCAGTATATGATATAAATTCCTGTTGTTGTATTTCCGATAAATTTTTAAATATTATCTTTGTTTTTTCTTGATTCACTTTAAAGCCTGATACTTTTCCAAAATCATCCAAAGTCTCCTGAAGTATATTCATTGACTGTGTTGGGTTTTCCAAAATTAGCAGTAGGTCATCCGCGAATGCTCTCAACTTAAATTCATGTTTTTTAATTCTTAGCCCGCGGATGTCCTCCATACTTCTTAGTTTCACACATAGCGGTTCCAACACCAACAAAAATAAAAGTGGAGACAAGGGACATCCCTGTCTAGTCCCTTTCGTGATTTGGCAGTTATCTGACATTGATTCATTAACCAAAATTTTAGCTTGTTGGGAGGTATAAATAGCCGATATACCTTTCTGAAAACGATCTCCAAAGTTCAATTTATCCAAAATCCGTTTCAAGAAGTTCCAAGAGACCATATCAAAGGCTTTTTCTGCATCCAAAAATACAAAAGCCGCAGTTTGTTGAATATTCTGGTCATAATATTCCAGTGAATCTAGTAAAATTCTTACATTGTCTTTTATTTGCCTTCCTGGTATAAAACCTGCTTGGTCCTCATGTATAAGATCCTTAATAAATTGCTTTATCCTACATGCCAAAACCGAAGCAAAAATTTTGTAATCCACATTTAAGAGCGATATAGGTCTGTAATTAGATGTTTTTTCTGGATCTCTTCCTTCTTTGGGTATCAGTGATATAAATGCGTGTGACCAAGTCTCCGGGGATGTTCCCTCGTCCAAAATTGCATTGTAAAGTGAACCAAAAAATCCAACTAAATTGTCACTAAATGTTCTATAAAATAGTGCAGTAATTCCATCTGGTCCAGGTGTTTTATCCGTTTTTTGTCTCAGTATTGCTTCTTGTATTTCTTCCCTTGTTACTGGAGCTTCAATACATTCTCTCTGGGTCATTGACAAAGCTTTCATCTGTATTGAGTTTAGAAATTTATCTATTTTCTGTTTTGGAGTATTTTCTTTCTGATATAACTTAGAGTAAAATGAAACAAATTCTTTCTGAATTTCTGAAGTTGAATAAACTGGTCCTTTAGCAGTTTGGATTTTTGTTATAATCTTCTTTTGAAATGAGTCCTTCAGTTGTGTTGCTAAAAATTTTCCTGGTTTATTTGCATATTCAAAATACTTTTGTTTAGCAAGTTTCAGATTTTTATTCATTTCCTCCATTATTACCAAATTTAATTGGTGTTTAGATGCAGAAATCTGTATTTGAATTTCTCTTCTCTCCTCTTCCTGTGTTACCATTACCAATTTCTGCTCCAAATTTTGTAAATTCCAAAGTATGTTGTTTGTAAATTGCAATTGAGTCTTCTTCCAGGCCGAGTGTTTCTGTATCATAAAACCTCTCAGAACAGCTTTGAATGCGTCCCAAACTGTATTTAAAGAAGTTTTCCCATTAAGGTTAATTTCAAAAAAGTCTTTCATTAAAACCTGTAATTCCTTTTGTATCTTGTTGTCTTTTAAAAGTTTATCGTTCATTCGCCATCTAAATGCTTGTTTATTGTTCCAATCAAAGGTAACAGGATTGTGATCAGAAAAAGTTCTAGGTAAAATATGAATTTTACGTAGTTGCGCGAAAATTGATTTACTGGCCCATATCATATCGATTCTGGAGTGTGAATCATGTCTTGCTGAATAAAAGGTATATTCTTTAGCTGTTGCATTCATTGTTCTCCAAATGTCTTGTAATTCTAATTCTGAGGCCATGGCAAAGAAAGTTTTAGGCAAGCATCCATCATTGATATCTTTTGCTTTTGATTTTTTGTCCAGAGATGGGAGAATAATTCCATTGAAGTCGGCCATCAATAAAATTTGGTCTTTTGCGTACTGGGCTATCAGATCGTGTAATTTTTCATAGAAGGATTTTTTCCCTTCATTGGGTGCATAGATTCCAACCACTATTGTCCTTTGTCCCAATATTTTAGTTCTGATAATTACAATTCTTCCTTCATTGTCTTTATATACTAGTTCTGGACAGAGACTGGGGTGGGCATAGATTACCACTCCCTTTGTTTTAGTTTTAGCAGAAGCAATAAATGCTTGTCCAAGCACCTGTTTCTCCAAGTATTTTTTATGCTTTGAAGCTATATGGGTTTCTTGTAGGCAAATTAGGGAGTATTTATATTTCTGTAGATATTTGAAGATTCTGGCCCTTTTAGTTTTCTCATTCAGTCCATTTACATTCCAAGAAATTGCTTTTGCCATAATGTAGTGTTTTTTAGCAAAATAAAAAGTCTATAGTTTGGTACCACCTTCTGCACCCTGTACCTCTTCTTCTTCCTCTTCTTCTTCCTCCTTCTCTCCAGGTAATTCTTTAAGGTCCATTTTATATTTTCTCAGAAATTTCCCCACATCTGCTTGGGATAGAATTGTCGTTTTCACTTCCTTATAGGTGAAAGCCAAACCTTGTGGCATAATCCAACGGTATTTGATACCATTAGCTTTCAGTATAGACACAAAGTCTTTGTAGTTATTCCTCTGTGAAAGTAGATGCCTTGGAATATCCTTCAGTAGTATAAGAGAGGAATCTCCTGCTGACACTGGATTTTCATAATGAATCTTCATAATCTTATCTTTAACTCTGGTGTCATAGAACACTATCATCAAATCTCTTGGCTTAGATCTTCTCATTCTAGCAGGTAGTGGTATCCTGTATATTCTATTAATGGCTTGTTTTAATTCCTGTTCATCTATCTGAAATAAGTAGGCCAAATTTGGTATTGCAGATTCTTTATTGTCTCCCATCATATCTGGAAAATTGCGTATACGAAGGTTGGTCTCTCTCACTCTCATCTCCATCATTGCCATTTGATTTTTTGCCGCCATCTGATCCGCTTGTATTGTTTCAATCTGTTTTTCTTGGCTTGTTAATTTTTTCTTTGTGTCCTTGTGCTCATCCATCACTTTCTTAATTGATACATCCATCGCTTGCATATCTGTCTTCATAACAGTCATTTGAGTTTTTACTTCTTTCAAGTCTCCAGTGACCACATCCAACTTCTGATTAATAGCTTGGGATGCTTGACCAAGATTTGTCATCATAGAAGTCAACTGTGCCATCTGTGTAGACATCTGTTCAAACTGTTTATTTGTTGCCTCAGTTTGTTTAGTTAGCATATCCTGTAACTTTTTTTCCATGGTCGAGGTTTGTAAAGAGTCCCTTATTTTAGTATAGGCAGGGCTGTGTAGTGAGCCAGAGCGGGGTCGAGACATTTACATTCAAAAAAAGCTGGTAAAATACATGTCCACCGACAGGGCCTTTAAGGTGCTGGTTAAAAGATGATAGTTCAAAGATCAGCCTAATAATTTTTTCGGGTTGAAAAGAGTCGAAATTGGCTTTAAAATTGCATTTTAAAGTTTTAAAATACCAGTGAGTTTTTTCGGTCGCTCTAGATCGGGTTAATCAGGAAGTAAACAGGAAGTTACTAGTGCTGCAGACCTTCTATCGCCTCTTCTTGATGGTTATTCCTTCAGGAATGATTTGAAAGTAACTCGAGTGCGACGGATATTCAGTCCCGCGGCTACTTCCTGTTGTTTTAGTTCCAATGATAGAGAGGGTGTTATAGAGAGTCTTCCGTTCCAGGCACTCCCTTACTGCAAACGTGGCAGGAATTTGCCGGAAAATCAGGAAGAGAGATCACCCTCCCCTTCCTTCGGACCTTCTCATTGGTGATAATTCTTGTCAGTCTAAAAGGTATCCTTCCGACTCTTTGTTATGGTTTAGGCTGATCGATCCGATAAGGCTCCTGTCGCTAATCCCGATGACTAACTCAGATCAAACTTTTTCAGTTCGGATTATGGAGGGGTGGGGGTCCCAGAAATATTCTTATCAGCCCCCCGTCTGTTCAGATTTCTAGTAAGTAGACGAAGAGTTCTTTTGTACTCACTTGGGTGTCAAGAGGTGAGGTTCTTTTCTTTATGTAGTCCTTATGTTGGTATTAAGGCGGTGGAGGGTAGAGCTTGCTGCCAGAGTTGCGTTTTGGCGATGTCCTTCCCTAGTGCCCTCGCAGGACCGGCGTCTAGGACTCCGAGGGGCTTAAAAAAGCCCCCTCAGAGTACCTAGGAGGTCAAACCGCGTTTGCGGGCTGCAGGGAGTTCCTGCTTTCCAACCCACTTGCAAGGGTCGGATTGGGGTATCTATGTACCCCAAAAATAACGCAAACTTGGATTTCTCCCAGGACAGCCTGGGGAAATGGAGTGCTCTCTCCAACGGCACCACCGGAAGTCTCTGAGTCAATCCATCTCTTGTTGGGTCTTCCTCTTTTCCTGCTGCCCTCAACTTTTCCTGGCATGACTGTCTTCTCCAGTGACTCTTGTCTTTTCATAATGTGACCAAAATATTTTTACAGTGCTGTATATATGGGCAGATGATCTCCAAAATGTTTCTGATGCTCTTTACCTGGACCAACTGTGGTTCTCAGTTGGAGTCCAGTTTCTAATGTTATGTGATCAAAAGCATTCCCTCATGGTTTTTCTGAATAATTTGGAGGGGTTTTTTTGGGGGGGGGGAACCATTCTTCAGAAAACAAGAGCACATTTGTTTTGTTTGTACCACTTTCTCTGTTTTAATGCAGCCCACCTTAAGACTGGAGCTGCCGGGAAAACATTTGCGGGAAGTCCTCCTGACTGTAGGGCTATTCTGTTTTAGCCAACTGGTGAACTGAGTTGGGTGACGTTGGGGCACAGGAGAGGCATTTGAAAGGCAGGTTGGCCATCTTCCTGGGTTTCCCAGAATGGGGTGCAATATGATCTTGAACCTGTGCTGGCAGACCTGGTCTGGGTGAGGAACACATGAAGCTGCCTTCTACTGAATCAGACCCTCGGTCCATCAAAGTCAGTATTGTCTGCTCAGACCGGCAGCGGCTCTCCAGGGTCTCAGGCAGAGGTCTTTCACGTCACCTCCTTGCCTGGTCCCTTTAACTGGAGATGCCGGGGATTGAACCTGGGACCTTCTGCATGCCAAGCAGATGCTCTACCACTGAGCCACAGCTCCTCCCCAAATTTCCTTGTCCATGTTGATGAACCATTCTTGCGGCGCACATTCATGCACCAGAGTTACCTGCCAATTCCCACGCCTGCCCACATGCCACATCAACGTACGTACTTTGTCAGCGGACCAAACTTTGCATGGCGCAAGAGGCCTCATGGAAAGCCCTCCCAAAGATGCTTTCTCGGTTTTTCCCAAAGGCCCCCTTTCCCACTTCTTCTTGCTCACAGGTTGGTTTTCTCACGAGTCCTCTGTACACTGGTTTGCATAGGTGGATTACTCATGATACTCAGGCCTAATTTAGATGTGTGTAGCGTTCACAGCTTTGGTGAGGAATAACAGATAACAGGAACAGCTGGAGCATCATAAACACTGCTAAGATCACAAGCAGCTCAGGTTGACCTTGTACAAAATGACTGAGCGTTACGTAGTGACGTAGGGATGGCCAAAACACACCTCTTGTTTCAAAGTGGTCCTCCTCCAAGGATGGCTGCGCAATCGCAGTGCGAGTTTAATTATACACGATAGTAAGCTGTTTGCACGCTTGAACAATAATGAGCACTGCGGCTCAGTGGTAGAGCATCTGCTTAGCATGCAGAAGGTCCCAGGTTCAATCCCGGCATCCAGTTAAAGGGACTAAGCAAGTAGGTGATGGGAAAGACCTCTGCCTGAAACCCAAGGCTGCCGGTCTGAGTAGACAATACTGACTTTGATGGACCAAAGGTCTGATTCAGTATAAGGCAGCTTCATGCGTTCAATGAGTAGATGTGCCAGTTAGTAATGTGCTTTCCAAATATATATAAAGGAAGGAGGAAATGAAATGCCCTCTGTTGTTTGTGATTGGGAGTGACGGTGTGCTTCTCTCTTCAACAGCCCCTTGAACTGAGGGAAGGGGTGCCTTATTTGTGTGTGGTTCATTGGCTCAACAACACCAGGGTCAAACCTGTTTATGGCAACACTCAGGAATACTAATAGCGACCTGGGATGCCATCAACAGGCTAAGCTGTGTGGCAGCATCTTGTGGGAGCGAAGATCAGTGCTCAGATTAGGAGGGTGATGACGGGAAGAAGGAGAGGCAACAGGGTAGGTAGCAGAGCATGTGTATTGAAGCACACCCTCTGACCCAAAGCTGTTCACGTGCCCTGCCCTTCTGAAAGTGCTACGGAATGGGGTAAGCCCTGGATGAGCTTAGCCCGGGGCTACTATGTACGTGGATTCTGGTGTGCCTGGGGTTCCCTCGGAATTAGACAGCTCAGCCCTAAAGCTGTTTTCTTCTGTGTATATAAGGGTGCTATCACACATACTGAATAATGCACTTTCAATCCACTTTCATTGCACTTTAACTATCGCAAGTGGATTTTTCCATTTCACACAGGCCATTTATGCAGGGGTATTTAGTTTGCAGTCCCTGCTGGAATGCTTCAAGGCTTCTTTTGCATTATTCATGATTTTACCGATCTTCAGAGTAACTTCACTCTGGCCTCGTTCTTCCCCCTCAGTCCTAGGATCCTGTTTTGGAACAAATTTAAATACTGCTTTGAGGCAAGAGCAACACAAATTCCCCCCATTTCCATGCATATTCTTAACTTTCGTTTTCTCTCCCCATGCCCATTTTGGCTTCTCCCTTCCACATGTCTGTCCCTCCCATCCAACCCCTTCCCTCAAAGTAAACACAAAAGAGGGAGTTAAACCTTCATGAAATATGCAGGAAGACATCAAAGAGAGTCTGCAAAGGTTGAAAGGCAGTTCCTGGAAGGTGGGGAGGAATACCCAGCAAAAGCACACACAGCCTCTTTAAGAGCTGACCCGCCCCCTCCAAGTAAAGTGCAACAAGGCTGCGTTTTCAGGGGGAGGGATTCAGAAGCTCCATGATTCACTGGGGATGCCTGATTAATCACAAGGTACTCCTGGAATTGGGGTGGGGGTGGGGGAGAATCCCTCGTGCATATGATGTTTGAGAATTCAGAGCAGAAAACTGTGCAGCAAGCCAAACACAAATTTCCCCTGCATAAATGACCACAGTAAAATCCAGCAGCAAAGTGCATTGAAAGCGGATTGAAAGTGCGTTATTTGGCATGTGTGAAAACACTCCACAAATTATTATATTTTGATCCTAGTAAGGATTTCAAGCCATAAAGGACTCTCGTTAAATGCTGAGAAAACTTGCCCATGAATGCCCGGTGACTTCTTCTAAACTTTCTTCATTGAAGAAGCTTGTGTTAAATTTTTTTTTTTTTGCACAGGCATTTGAAATCCTGGTCTAACTAGTATCTATTTTAGCTTCTTTCTCCTTTTGAAACCCAACACTATGACTTCTTCAAAGTAGTATATGATCTAAAGCACATTATATTCCGCAGTAACTGGGCAGACTTGAAATAGCCTCTTTCTTTCCAGTTCCTGCTTCTTTTGAGAGACGTACAGCAGAGGAATTAACATGGGATCTTTTCTCCTTGATTGCTCTGCATGCTGGGTAGTAAGAAGGATCCATGAATCGTTAATGAATGGAGTTCGGTTACAAACATACACACTTGAGCAAACTAAAAACCAAGTGAATATAGACTGTCTGATAATAAGTGGTGGTGTATTTTCTGCCTGCCATCTGTGGTGATCAAAATGAAGCAGTCAACCTAAAATATTTAAAATAATTTGACGTTCTCTTGTTATTGTCCATTTGAAGAAGAAGAGTTGGTTTTTATATGCCTACCACTTAAGGAAGAATCAAGCCGGCTTGCAATCACCTTCCCTTCCCCTCCCCACCATAGACACCCTGTGAGGAAGGTGGGGCTGAGAGAGCTCTAAGAGAGGTGTGACTAGCCCAAGGTTACCCAGCTGCCTTTATGTGTAGGAATGGGGAAACCAACCTGGTTCACCAGATTAGAGTCCACCACTCATGTGGAAGAGTGGAGAATCCAACCCGGTTCTCCAGATTAGAGTCCACCACTCCAAATCACCGCTCTTAACCACTACACCATGCTAGCTATTGAACATCCAATAATATTTTATGTTGCCATTTGACAAAATGTCCTTCGGTAGATTACGCCAGTAAAATGGGACAATTCCCATATAAGAATTAATGCATACATGGACGGTATTGAAAATGGAAACATGCAGAAAGAAACCAAAGGGATGGGATTTTTATCTCTAACAACATTTCATTGCTGTCCTTAGGGGCCCTGCTGTCTAATCTTGTGTATGCTTATCCTGAAGTAAGTCCTACTGAGCTCTGGGGGACTTGCTGCCAAGTAATTGTGCACAGGAACGTAACCTTACAATAGCTCCAGAAAGCAGTTGTAACAAGACTAGACAAGCAGAGTCCTTTAATAAACCTGCTGGCACATTTTTCAGGTTTTGGATAACTTCAGCATTTTCCTTCTCTAAAAACTGTTCCCTTGTTGGCTGGGAGTCAGAGCCCGGAAGCTAATCAGGGTCAGCCATGGTCAGCACTTGGATGGGAGACCTCCAAGGAAGTCCAGGGTCACTACGCAGCCGCAGGTAATGGCCATAGGATCATAGAGTTGGAAGGGGCCGTACAGGCCATCCAGTCCAACCCCCTGATTAACGCAGGATCAGCGTAGAGCATCCCTGACAAGTGCTTGTCCAGCCTCTGCTTAAAGACTGGCAGTTAGGGGGAGCTCACCACCTCCCGAGGTAGCCGATTCCACTGTTGAACAACAACAAAAAATTCCATTTTATGAGAGATATGCATAGAAGAGAATGGTAATCATTTCATGAGAGACATGCATAAAAGAAGAGATGCTGATAGATATTAGTAAGAGTTGTTAAACTAAACATTGGAAAACAGTAGAGCGGGGCTCTAAGAAGCGGCTATTAGATGTAGTTACAAGGCATAATGGTTTATAATCATAAGATAGTCTATAAGCTTGCTGATTGGTTGATTAAAGTTAACTTACATAACCAAAACGAAACGAAAATGTATGAGATTAGACCAGATTTATTCAATATGCTATATAATTCTTTAAGAGACTAGGGTTGAGGTGGAGGTTAAAAATGTGGGCAACTACGGGCACGGATAATGAATGGAACGAAATGCCAATACCTCCCCTATATGTTTTTTCTCCTTTTTATTTCTGTACCCCATAAATAAATAATTAAATAAATAAATCCCTAATATCCAGCTGGTACCTTTCCTCCCACAATTTAATCCCATTATTGCTGGTCCTCTCCTCTGCTGCCAACAGGGACAGCTCCCTGCCCTCCTCTAATTGACAGCCCTTCAAATACTTAAAGAGAGCAATCCTGTCCCCTCTCAAACTGGTCTTCTCCAGACTGAACCAGCTCTGATTGCCCCTTGCCTCGAAAACCCCTTGAAGGGGGTTGCCATAAGTCGGCTACAACTTGACCGCACTTTATTATTATTAATGGGATCCACTGTACATTTAGTACCTTGGCAGGCGAGTTATTGTTGTGTTCCTTCTTACCTTTAGGCTTGGTTGACAGTGACAAACATTACACTTGACATTGTTTGGCTGTAACATCTAGTGATGACAGGTCGGCTGATTCATTCACGCATGTAGAACTTTTCTATTGTACAAATGCCATGTTTTTCCGTCAAGAAGAAGAAGAAGAGTTGGTTTTTATATGCCGACTTTCTCTACCACTTAAGGGAGAATCAAACACTTACAATCACCTTCCCTCCCCCTCCCCACAACAGACACCCTGTGAGGTAGGTGGGGCCGAGAGAGAGTGACTAGCCCAAGGTCACCCAGCTGGCTTCATGTGTAGGAGTGGGGAAACCAACCCAGTTCACCAGATTAGCCTCCGCCGCTCATGTGGAGGAGTGGGGAGTCAAATCCGGTTCTCCAGATTAGAGTCCACCGCTCCAAACCACCGCTCTTAACCTCTACACCACACCGGCTCTCTAGTCATTAAGTATGGTGACACAGAGTGATACGCATGTCTGAACTGCCCCATGGTACTTACCAGAGTTGTGCCCTTTGAATAACTGTGTGTGTGTGTTGGTTGCCAGGTCCCACCTTGCAACCTGCGGGAGATTTGGGGAGGAGGGGTTGGAGGCGGCAACCAGCATCATCTAAACAATGACGTCACAGTGTAGCCGGAAGTGCCGGCATGAGGCTTTCCCTGCCCCCTCCTGTTCCTATCTTAAGTCTCCAACCAGCAGGTCTTCCTTCCCCCCACCCTACCGCCCCTCAGTTGTTTGGTGGCGGTGTGGCCTTTCTTTTTGGCTTTGCCGCTTCTCCGCTGGTTTCCTGGTGCTCCAGCGTGCCAGCTTTCTTTGCCGCGCTCTGCCCGGTATCCCAGGTTTCTCAGGCAGCTTTCCTCCCCGGCTGCTTTTCCCCGCGGATTCTCACGAGTGCTAGACGCATCACCTCCTACCAGATCGTTTTAACTGGAGATGCCGGAGATTGAACTGGAGATCTTCAGCATAACAGATCATTTTAACTGGAGATGCCGGAGATTGAACCGGAGATCTTCAGCATACCAGATCATTTTAACTGGAGATGCTGGAGATTGAACCAGAGATCTTCAGCATGCCAAGCAGATGCTCTACTGCTTGGCATGCTGAAGATCTCCGGTTCAATCTCCGGCATCTCCAGTTAAAATGATCTGGTAGGAGGTGATGTGCAAGACCTCTGCCTGAGATCCCAGGCAGCCAATGCCACTCTGAGTAGGCACTATAGGGCAGATTCGTGTGTTCATGTATTCAAGTCACACAGATGTGCAGTTGGGCAACCATCTGCCATTTTAAGAGATCCAACGGGTCCAAACAGATAGGAAGACAATATTTCAAAAGGACAGTCGGGAGCTGGGGGTAGGGTTGCCAGCTTTGGGTTGGGAAACACCTGGAGATTGTTGGGGCGGAGCCTGAGGAGGACGGGGCTTGGGAAGGGGAGGGACTTCAATGCTGTAGAGTCCAATTGCCAAAGTGGCCATTTTCTCCAGGCGAACTGATCTCTATCAGCTGGAGATCAGTTGTTATAGCAGTAGATCTCCAGCTAGTACATGTAGGTTGGCAACCCTAAGCTGGGGGTTAATAGAATTTTACCAAACCTGAAGCCTCTACCACCTCTGAGGAATCTAGTAAAATTTGCTATGTCACTTTTGTCTATCAGTCTTTCAAAATTTCTTGGAATTAAGATGTCAGAAGAGTTGTCAGTCTAATGCCATCGTTCCTTCTCTTCAGCTTCTTTACAGGAAGTGTAGAATCAGCCACAAAGTACCATATTGGTTCTCCATGCTCTAGGGTTGCCAGCTCTCTCTTCGCCATCGGCAGGAGGGTTTTGGGGTGCAGCCTGAAGGGAGCGGTGTTTGGGGAGGGGAGGGACTTCAATGCCATAGAGTCCAATTGCCAAAGTGGCCATTTTCTCCAGGGGAACGGATCTCTATCGGCTAGAGAGCAGTTGTAATAGCAGGAGATCTCCAGCTAGTACCTGGAGGTTGGCAACCCTACCATGCACGCACCCCAACTCCCCTCCTCAGTTTCTACCTCCTTCCTCTTAGGGACACGCTTACATAGGGTTGCCAGCTCCGGGTTGGGAAATACCTGGAGATTTGGAGGGGTAGAGCCTGAGGAGGGCAGGGTTTGGAGAGGAGAGGGGCTTCAATGCCATAGAGTCCAATTGCCAAAGCAACCATTTTCTCCAGGGGAACTGATTTATGTCGCCTGAGTTAGTTGTGATAGCAGGAGATCTCCAGCCACCACCTGGAGGTTGGAAACCCTACACTTACAGGACCAGGCGGCTCCCTGTTCTCCTCCCTCTCTTCTCTCTCTTGATGTCACATGCCCCCATCTTCTTCTCTCCAATCCACGACTAGGTACCGATTTGCCATCTGACGGCGTTAACTTCAGGCACTGGCATACCCCGTGAATGCGCCGTGCACGCTCGTGAAGTCGTGTCTCTTGGATTTTATTTTGCTTTTCCCCCCTGTTCTTCTTAGTTACCTTTTCATCCCCGACAGAAGAAGAAAGACAGCAAACTCTAAATATAGGCCCTAAGCAGGGCAGTAAAAGTGACAGTAATTCCTTTGCCTCTGGTATAAGAAGATTGAGGTAATACATCTCCTGCTGTAGTCGACAAGTTTCCCATCTGCAGAACAATCCTAGGGGGGAAATGGCTGCTGTCTTGCTGTGGTGACTCCGGAGACGACAGCGCATTATATTCCCGGTGGGTATTTTACTTACTTGTACGTGTATGTCTTTTAGTGCAAACAGATGTATAGTTTCTACTTGTTATCGATATACTTTACACATAGGCTTTCTTTTGTTATTGTATCCCCCCTCAAAAAAAAAATTGCATTTGTGTTTAGCATACCTTTGATTTATACTAATTTTCAAGTAAGATAACATAATTTCATGTAAGACATTTAGCTGTCTAATACCAGCTTTTAATTAACAGAAAAGCATTTGCTTGAAAGCTCAAACTGGGTGATATTTCACGGAGGACTGGAAAGCTGCTAGTCGTACCGCTGGTGCCCTAGATTTTTCAAAGACGATGCTAGGCATGAGAGAACCTAATTTTTTTTTGGGGGGGGGCATGGCTTTTTGTTGTGATCCAGCCCCCCACCCTTCCAGGTGTCAATCCTGACAGTCTCTCTAGCAGCATTTTAATACCAGCAGCAGGACTGATCATCTTTCTGTATAGCGTTTCTGTGTATGGTGAAAAGACAATTGAAAAACTTCATCGAACTTTTTCAAGTAGTGCAATTCAT
The DNA here is from genome assembly GCF_029931775.1 of Euleptes europaea. NCBI lineage: Eukaryota > Metazoa > Chordata > Lepidosauria > Squamata > Sphaerodactylidae > Euleptes > Euleptes europaea. The sequence goes on from NC_079326.1 coordinate 51,107,301, forward strand.
AATTGTATGGCATTGTTAGGGCTGCCAACCTCCAGGTGGTAGCTGAAGATCTCCCGCTATTACAACTGATCTCCAGCCGATAGAGATCAGTTCACCTGGAGAAAGTGGCCACTTTGGCAACTGGACTCTATGGCATTGAAGTCCCTCCCCTCCTCAAACTCCGCCCTCCTCAGGCTCCGCCCAAAGACCCTCCCGTCAGTGGCGAAGAGGGACCCAGCAACCCTAGGCATTGTCCTGATGATTAAAATGCAGGGTTTGCTTTTAGCCTAACACAGACCGCCTGTAATAATGACCTTTGTCGCCTCTTTTCACATATATATTCATGTTGTGCCAAAGTCAATTCATGTAGGTTATTTTTTAGACATTTAAATCATGCGACTTAATGTTCTTTAAACTTTTTAAAGAAATGCTCACTTTTTAAACAAATGCTCATTTTGTTCCAGGGGATCTTATCCTCCCCTCAAGGTTAGTACAGGGTAGGGTTGCCAGGTCTTTCTTCACCATTGGGGGGGAGGTTTTTGGGGAGGAGCCTAAGGAGGGTGGGGTTAGAGAGGGGAGGGACTTCAATGCTATAGAGTCCTATTGCTAAAGCGGTTAGATGTCCCAAGGAGGAATCCATGAATCTTGTCTAGCTCTGAAGAGCAGAGGATATGATTTTTATACTACCCATGTGGAGTTTTGAATAAAAAAAATGAAAATGTGTAATTGAAGGAATAGACCAACTTGTATTATCAAGGGTTTGAAGAGGAACCGAAGAAGAATGAAACGGCCGTCTTCCTCTTCTACCTGACATCTGAAATAAGAATACAACAAGCTTTAGTCTCCTATAGACAATATACTGTGAACAAATAGTGATATTAACAACACTGTAATACCTTTTATAAGATAGATCTGATACCAATTTGACTGTTGGATATATGTGCACAGTTGGTGTTTTGTACTATTTGGTGATGTATATATGAGAGTTGACAATTTTGTAATAGAGAATTTGCATTTAAATAATATTGTGACTGTATTCTTTGGCTTGTAACCACCTGGAGGTTGGCAACCCCAGCTCAAGGTGGAATGTTGTGTTTATCCAAATGTGGTTGTTTGCTGCTGGTGAAATGAGATCTTTTCCCTTGGCTGGTTCAGCCATGGATCTTGCAATTTCTGTTTTGGAATATGGATGTGCAAATGTCACAAGTCCCTATTGGATAATAGCTATGACATCACTAGCAATGATGGCCCCACTTTCCTTTCCCCACATCTGTACTTTCCCCTCTCCTCCGTTTTCTCTCCGTACTTACGAAGTGGACAAATCTCTTGAAGATTTTGGTTTTTGTTTAGTGATGGATTGGGCGAGAAAGAAAGAGCTGGTTTTATAATCCCCTATCTGGATAGAAACAATCTTAGCTTTCCTAAAGATGAAGTAGCTGGTATAAATAGGGTTGCCAGGTCTCCACGTTGGCAGCTCCCACTTTCTGCTGCCACTCTATCAGTTGGTGGGAGAAAAAAAAATCATTTAAAAATTGCTATTGGCGCAATGGCATGATGTCACTTCCCGGAAAACCCAGAATTGACATCATGCCACAAGGGCCAATTCATAATGTCTAAAAGTGTATGTCCCTCTTCACCATCGGCGGGAGGTTATTGGGGTGGAGCCTGAGGAGAGCGAGGTTTGGGGCGGGACTTTAATGCCATAGAGTCCAATTGCCAAAATGGCCATTTTCTCCAGGTGATCTGATCTCTATCGGCTGGAGATCAGTTGCAATAGCAAGAGATCTCTAGTTAGTACCTGGAAGTTGGCAGCCCTAATCTTATGTAAAGCAATATCAATGACTTAACATTGTGCTGTGTTTCCCAGTTAAGCATTTGTCTTTTATATGTAGAATAGATGATCCACTCATCCAAACGAGGAGAATCTCCTAGAATGAAGGAGAAAGTGGAGAGGGGTACCCCGCTGTGCAGCCGTGAAAATGGTGTGGTACATTATATTATTTCCCTTTTTGTAAATGTTTCATGTAGAAACCATTAGAGGAAAATAATGGCTGATATTACTGAGAACTAAATTTATATATACCTCCATTCTCAAGATGCCACTTATACAAATTGGAGTGTTCATTGTCTGCTTAGAGATGTATGCATATTTTCATTTAAATTTATACCTTTTAAAATTGTTCAGTAGCTAGCTTTTGGGCTAAGATTTTTTTTTTAAAGAAATATTTGTTTTAATAATTTGTATTTTATATCCTACCAGGTTGGGAAATACCTGGAGATTTGGGGGTGGAGCCTGAGGAGGGCAAGGTTTAGAGAGGGAGGGGCTTCAATGCCATAGAGTCCAATTGCCAAAGCAGCCATTTTCTCCAGGGGAACTGATCTCTGTCGTCTGGAGATCAGTTGTAATAGCAGGAGATCTCCAGCCACCACCTGGAGGTTGGCAACCCTAGATTTCCCCTATCCCTTCTTCAAATGCCCTGGTGGGAACAATGGAAGTCCCATAGACAAACAACTGTTGTGAATAAAACCAGTTTACGTTTAGGGATGCGTATGTCTCTCGACATGGTTATGCTACCTCTTGACTTGCTATCCCAACAAGGAATCTGCCGATCAGTTTGGGGAACCCGTTGCCTGTACTAACCTGTATTGTCTGTGGGTTTTGGAAATTAGGTTTACCTCATGTTCTGTCTCTGGTCCTGCAAGAACTAAGCCAGTACTATAAAAGGGATATCAACAGTGTTGGTGTGTTGTATGACCTGCTGAGGTCCCCTTGGCTACAGGCGCTTCTAAAGGTAATGTCTCTTCCATTGAGAACCAGTTTATTTTAGTAACGGTTATGCTTCACATTGCAGCGTATGGAATAGATCTGTCTGTGTCATCAAGGAGGACTAATTATAACTATATTACATAATGGGGAACTGTGACGATGAAAGGCTTTTGGTATAAAGAGAATTCATTCTTCCACTGATGATTTGCTGTCTGCTGCTCCAGATTGGGTGTGTAAATTAATTTTTGCCTGAGAAAAATATGTGGGTGTTATGTAAGAGAATCCATACCAGCTCAGGACATGAAACATCCTCAATAATGTGCTATCATTGCAAATTTGGACACTGTGCCCCTCACCTCAGTCCCACATCATTTATGAACAAATACAATAGCATTGGTCCTAACACCACTCCTTATGGGACCCTCACTTCCCTCTGTTGTGAGAACTGTCAGTTTTTTTCCCTATGCTTCTTACCATTTAATTTTACTCTGCAAGAGATCCTGTCCTCTTATCCCATGATTGCTAAGTTTGCTCAAGAGCCTTTGGTAAGGGACCTTGGTCAAAAGCCCTTTCGAAGTCAGTAGAGGGAAGGGGAAGAAAAACAAGTGAAGAATAGGGTGAAGGTGAGGAACACCTATTATGTGTAGGTTTATTATGTGTGTCTTTGCTGTGGTTCTTTCATACTATTACATCAAGGGGAAGGGCTGTGGCTCAGCGGTAGAGCATCTGCTCGTCATGAAAAGGTCCCAGGTTCAATCCCCGGCATCTCCAGTTAAAGGGACTAGGCAAATAGGTGATATGAAAGACCCCTGCCTGAGACCCTGGAGAGCCACTGCCGGTCTGAGTAGACAATACTGACTTCAATGGACCAAGGGCCTGATTCCTTATAAGGCAGCTTCATGTGTTCATGTGTGTTCATGTGTTTTTTGTGTGCAAATGGCATGCACAGTACAACTTCAGTACAGTTCTGTCTGTGCTTTCGAAATTTATGATCCATGAATCATGCTGAAGTTGCCAGATTCATCTGAATTCTAGGATAGTGCAGGATGTTGGTGTGTGGCTGGTTGCACATCATAGGCGCATGGGTGGAAAAGATGGGCCTAAAAGACAAGGCAGATGCCTGTGTGTGTAAAACCCACATGGAAAGAAATGGGGTGGCTGGGGGGGAAAGCTGTGGAGCATTGTGTACCGCCAATACCTTTGCATGAACAATGTTGCCTACCCGACATGTTGCTGAGGCAGTTATGTATTATCTCTAATGCTTCTACTCTTAGGTTTATGAATGCCTTCATCAATACATCAAAAAGAGGCCAGTTCCACTCACACCACAGGCGCGCACATTGACCAATGAGGTAAGATGGATATCCGGGATGGAGGCTGAACCTCTGTGACAGGAAATAACCCAGAAGTTTGAAAAACCTTTTGTGTGGGGTTTTTTATAATGAAATCTCTGGGAAGGGCAGCCTAATCCTAAACTGGCCACCACTGGTTTGGTACGTACACCAGTGTAAACTTAGTTGGCAACCTGTTATCACCCAACAGCAAAAGTCAACGCTTCTCTTCTGGGAGGATGTGTCATGTCTTGCTTTGGTACCACTGCATCCTCCTGCAGCCAATGTTTCTAAAAATGAATGGACAACAGGTGTCCGGAGACGGACTCTGACGCCATTGTCTCTGTTGCGGCAGCAGAGTCCATCCCGGCCTTCAAAACTGACTGCCCAGGCGCGGAGGCCTTCCTGGCTTCCTCTGCCAGCCCCTACCAGGAACCCCCAGCCCCACTTCCCTGCAAGGGGGCAAGAGCAGGAACCCACAGCTCCCACAGTCCAGGCCCTGCCCACTCGCTGCCTCAATGGAAGGTGCAGCAGCAGAACTCTCCTTCCTAGGGCCAGTAGCCCTACAAAAGCACTGGCTGCCAAGCAGGGAGGAGAAGTTGATGAAAGCCTACACCTGGGAGGCCAGGTCCCAGGTGGAGGGAGCGAGGAAAGGCCAGCAGAGTTGGGGAAGATAGCTCACAAGTAGCCCTGGGAGGACAGAGAGAGCCAGACCAAGGCTCAGACACCCATCAGTTAAGGGAAAAGGGAAGCACCTGGGAGAAAGGGCTGGGGGCTGGGATTGAAGGGGAGACAGGAATAAAAGGCAGCAGAACAACTGAAGCCAGAGAGAGAGAGAGAGAGAGACAGACAGACAGACAGACAGACTGACTGAATGAATGACACACACACACACACACGCACACATGCCATCCAGGTCTGGGCAAAGAAAGAGCAAAGAGGCATTTTAGTTTTCATTCTTCTTGTATCAATGTTCCAATCATTGTTGGTGCCTTTTACTAATTAATATTTTGGTGATTTGCAGTACTTTTTAAAAGACAGCACTAAAGAACATACTGTACACTTTCTCAATGGTCAGTTAGTTTTCTTTGCTTGTCCTCAGGTAGCCGATTTGTTGCGTGGAGTCCATCCAACTTCAGAGGTGAGAGAGCTGAGGAGACTTCTGCGTGGCCCCCACCTGAAGGCAAGTAGTGTCCCCCAAAATCGTTCAGCATGGAGGATTTCCTGGAATTATTCTGCGCTGAGGATGAGGAGCAGAAGATTTTGACGATGCACAGCTGAGGAGGAGAGGCTGTGGCTCAGTGGTAGAGCATCTACTTGGCATGCAGGAGTTTCCAGGTTCAATCCTCGGCATCTCCAGTTAAAGGGACTAGGCGAGTAGGTGATGGGAAAGACCTCTGCCTGAGACCCTGGAGAGCCGCGGCCTGTCTGAGCAGACAATTCTGACTTTGATGGACCGAGGGTCTGATGCAGTATCAGGCAGCTTCATGCGTTCATGTGAAGGGGGGCAACTCATAAGCCTTCTTTCCTGTCATGGCAACAGGCCACTCACTGTTTCGTTGCCGTGAAATATTATTATTTATTTGGAGGGGTTGTGGCTCAGTAGAAAAAGGTCCCAGGGTCAATTCCCAGCATCTCCAGTTAAAAAGGACCAGGCAGTATGTATTGTATGCAACACGCTACAGAATACAGTAGATGATGCGAAAGACCTCTGCCTGAGTCCCTGGAGAGCTGCTGCCAGTCTGAGTAGGCAATACTGACCTTGATGGACCAATGGTCTGATTCAGGATAAGGCAGCTTCATGTGTGTTCATGTGTACTAGAAAGGTTCTGCTGAAAGAGATGCTGTTGAAACCTTGAAAAAACAGAATAATCTGCCCTCCAGAATCTTCAACAGATATACCCTGATATTAAAAGAATGCACTTTGCTAATGAAAATAGAAAGGTTGTATCCAAACTCCAGCCCAGTCCATCTTGACTACTTGACGGTTCCCAAATATCGACGAACCTTTACGTTAGCTTGCCTTAACTCAATCCCAACGGCAGAACCTTTTGGCCACTTTGGGAGGATTCCATTTGCAGATAGACTTTGTGGCTGGGGCACAGGGAGACTTGACACCTTGCTCCAATGTCTATTGGATTGTCCAAAATTTCATAGGTATAGACTCTATACCTATGAAATTTTGGACAATCCAATAGATAGAGCTATGTTTGTCCCCTTCTAAAGGATCATAGAATCATAGTTGGAAGGGACCACCAGGATCATCTAGTCCAACCCCCTGCACAATGCAGGAAATTCACAATTGCCTCCCACACACACACCTCCAGTGACCTCTACTCCACCCCCAGAAGATGGTCAAGATGCCTTCCCTCTCATGAGCTGCCTAAGGTCATAGAATCAGCATTGCTGGCAGATGGCCATCTAGCCTCTGCTTAAAAACCTCCAGGGAAGGAGAGCTCACCACCTCCTGAGGAAGCCTGTTCCACTCTAACTGTTAGAAAATTCTTCCTAATGTCTAGACAGAAACTCTTTTGATTTAATGTCAACCCGTTGGTTCTGGTCCGACCTTCTGGGGCAACAGAAAACAGCTTGGCACCATCCTCGATATGACAGCCCTTTAGGTACTTGAAGATGGTTATCATATCCCCTCTCAGTCTTCTCCTCTCCAGGCTAAGCATACCCAGCTCCTTCAACCTTTCCTCATAGGACTTGGTCTCCAGACTTCTCACCATCTTTGTTGCCCTCCTCTGGACACGTTATAGAGGATCTGGTTAGAGTTCCAGGCCTGGAAGTGATCATAATACCACCCTGGCAGTTGACAAGTTCCTCCCCCCACCCGCATGTAATCAAATCTAACAGTAAGATAGATCTGAGCAACCTGATGCCCTAGTGGTCAGAGGCATATTTATTGTTATTATTATTGTTACTCTCTTTTTTGTTGTTCTGTTGTTGGAAATGGCTGCTTTGGCAATTGGACTCTATGACATTGAAGTCCCTCCCCAAACCCCTCCCTCCTTAGGCTCCGCCCCAAAAACCTCCCACCGGTGGTGAAGAGGGACCTGGCAACCCTAATTGAACGGTCAATTAGAATGCCTCTTTCCACATCTTACTTCCCAGGAGTTGCATTCAAAGAGGATCTAAACCAGGGGTGTCAAACTCAATTGTTATGAGGGCCAGATATGACATAAATGTCCCTTGGTCATGCCGGGTCATGCCTCATCAGCCCAGATCAAAGGTGGTGGTGTCTGCCTTGGCTGGCTCACGGGCCAGATCAATGCTCTTAAGGGGCCAGATCCAGCCCACGGGCCTTATGTTTGACACCCCTGATCTAACCTCTCTATTTTTCTTCCCTTACAGGCTTTACTATCAGCACACGACACCGTGGCCCAGAAAGATTATGAACCGATTCTTCCGCCTCTGCCAGACAACATCCCTGAAAATGAGGAAGCCATGAGGATCGTCTGCCTTGTGAAAAACAAGCAACCCCTTGTAAAGCTCCATTTTAAGTTTAAACTTGTGCAATCTATTGTGCAATATAATAATACATTTTCCTCTGAGTTCTAAAAAAGACACACAATCTTTTAGTTACTTCAGCCTTTAACTGGCGCTTATTTTGCTAAATTAATATTTGCATTTTAAGCGGTATGTTAAAAGTATGATACACTACTGAGGCTGAAGATGTGTGCGTGCACTGAAGATTTAGTCACAAAGAGATTTCTTCTAGATAACCTGGGCAGATATTCAGAAATTATACAGGATTGCTTTTAGATTTTACCTGTTTTTAAGAAGTGGCTGACTGAATGGTATAGCCCAATCTCGTCAGATCTCGGAAGCTAAGCAGGGTCAGTACTTGGTTGGGAGACCACCGAGGAAGACTTTGCAGAGGAAGGCAATGGCAAACCACCTCCGCTTAATCAATTGCCTTGAAAACCCTACTGGGGTCGCTATAAGTCGGCTGCAACTTTATGGCACTTTATTAGGGTTGCCAGCTCCAGGTTGGGAAATACCTGGAGATTATTTGGGGTGGAGCCTGAGGAGGGGGGGTTTGGTGAAGGGAGGGGTTTTAGTGCCATAGAGTCCAATTGCCAAAGCTGCCGTTTTCTACAGGGGAACTGATCTCTGGAGATCAGTTGTAATAGTGGGAGATCTCCAGCCACCACCTGGAGGTTGGCAACCCTACACTACACTACACTACACACACACACACACAATATTGTTGGCCCAGTCAGGGCAGCTGGTTTGCTGCTATGTGAGGCAGGATGCTGGACTGAATGGACTACTGGTCTGATCCAGCAGGCTGTACTGATGTTCTTGTGGCCTGAGCTTGAGAGGTAGATACGAGTTTTCTACGTGTGAGTAGATTATCTGTGACATTTTTATCCTGTCCTTCTTCCAAGGAAGTCAATACATGGTTCTCTCCTTCTTTTCATGATTTTTGGAAATAATTCTGTTAAAAATAGAACTATGGAGGATTGTGCGGCTTTCACATTAGTTAAATCCAGTTGTGTGGCGGCTGCTATTGTGTGCTTCTTAAGAAACAGGGTTTCTCTCTCTGGTGGTTTCATAGAATCGTTGAGTGGGAAGGGACCACCAGGGTCATCTAGTCCAACCCCCTGCACAATGCAGGAAATTCAAAACTACCTCCCCCCCTCACACCCCCAGTGACCCCTGCTCCGTGCCCAGCAAGGGCAAAAAACCTCCAAACCCTCCAGGATCTCTGGCCAATTTGGCCTGGAGGAAAATTGCTTCCTGACCCCAAAGTGGCGATCAACAACCCTTCCTGCCCTCCCTCTCATGATCTGCCTAAGTTCACAGAGTCAGCATTGCTGACAGATGGCCATCTAGCCTCTGTTTAAAAACCTTGGATCCTGCCTGACCAGTGGCTCTGTAGTCTAGGAAAGAGGCAGAGGTTGGCAGAAAAGTGGAACATCTTTAGAAGGGGGGAGGACATCTGCTGAAAGCTCCATCCTTAATGTTTCTAACAAATGTAATAATTTCTGAAACCTCACCAAATCTACACTTCAAATGAATACAATGGAAATGGAAAAAGATACTAATTTTTTTTTTTAATTCCTAGGGTGCCACTATTAAACGCCATGAACTAACAGGAGATATTACGGTGGCAAGAGTCATCCATGGCGGGTTGGCAGATAGAAGTGGTAAGATGAATTTAAACTGTGCATTGGGGAAGGGATGGTGGGTTAGCTGCTTGTTATTTTAAAAGAAAAGGTGGGGGGAAATACGCAATGGGATATTGTGTGTTGTTACATTTTGTAAACCTCTTTCAGAGCAAACTGGAAAAAGATCCCTTTTCTTTGAACAGAGAGGGTACATCCTGAAAGATAATGGCTTGTACCCGACTATCCAGTGGCTGACTGGCCAGGGTGTTAGCTTGCCCAATGGCAGATGGGCCCTGTGGGCCCCTGAGGAAGTGGGCCCCCTTAAACATTAGACAATATGTTAAAAATGTTAATGACCTTTTAGTAGCTTGAAAATATAATAGGTTTATTAAAATTGTTTATTAAAATTAAAATTTTGTTATTAAAAACAATTTTAAAATTCAATTATAACAATCTGTATTTACATTTAGTATCTACTGTATACTGCCAGTAATAGGTACAATATATGTACACTGTAATTACTAAGAAATATACTTTTATTTTGCAAAAAAATTAATTGTACCCTTTTCCCACTTATGTGTTTTTTTTTTACATTTTCTTTTTTTCTTTTCTTTTTTTATAACATTTTATTATATTTTAACATAATATAACACAACATACACAACATTCATATACAGATTAGGCTTCTTCCAGGGTTAATATTTAATATTTCTTAAGGTCACAGTCATCTCAACATCATCTTAATAATTATATTCTGGTTAAACTGTATTGTTGTTTAATATTTCTACTATCCACGATGATTTTTTCAGTACTATTTCATTTCTTAACGAAGTTTCAGCTTTTACTAGTATTGTTTCCAGGATGACTGCGTTTTTATTTATTTATTATAAAAATAAAGCGTTCGCCTTATAGTTGTGGGTGGGGGCTCCTTTGTCTCCTGGCAGCCAATATTTTTAGACCCAGTCCGCTACTGCGACTATCTGTTTCCGATGCTGGAGAAAGCCACTTAACCTTCTGCTGTGTTCACTCTGTGGGCAGCAGCTGGAGAGGGAGGCAGGAAAGTCCCACGCTGTAAGTGCCCCTCTGCTCATGGGGTGGGTCCAGACTAAATTTCCCAGTGTCAGAATAGAAGTTTCAAGCCTATACCCCTCCATCTGCAATCCAAAGATCTCCAAGAAACGCTGCTCCTGGAGATCAGTTGTAATAGCAGGAGATCTCCAGCTAGTATAGGGTTGGGAGGACTTCAATGCCATAGAGTCCAACTGCCAAAGCGGCCCATTTTTTCCAGGCGAACTGATCTCTATTGGCTGGAGATCAGTTGTAATAGCAGGAGATCTCCAACTAGTACCTGGAGGTTGCAACCCTAAACTAATACCTGGAGGTTGGCAACCCTAAGAGAGAGGCAACCTCTGACGGTTGGAAACGGCATGCATATTTAGGGTTGCCAACCGCCAGGTACTAGCTGGAGATCTCCTGCTATCACAACTGATCTCCAGCCAATAGAGATCAGTTCGCCTGGAGAAAATGGCCTCTTTGGCAATTGAACTGTATGGTGCTGAAGCCCCTCCCCTCCCCAAACCTCGCCCTCATCAGGCTCCACCCCCCAAATCACCTGCTGGTGGCAAAGAGGGACCTGGCAACCCTATGCATATCACAAGAAAGACCCAAAGTTGTCGGAGGGGTGACCGCAAGGGAAACAGCCATGCATAAAAGGCCTGTGTGAAATGGCAAAATCCTCTTGCAAATGATCATTACATTGAAAATGGATTGGAAGGGCATTATTCAACATGTGTGAATCTAGTCTGAGCATCTAGTCTGAGCATTGAATGTCTTTGCACAGATTTTAGGTTACAAACCCTGGCATCTTTGGAAGCACAGCGTGTCTTTGCCTACCTCTTCTTGGTTGAAGGGCTTAACGGCAGCCTTTTTTCTTGTTGCAGGGTTGTTGTACGCTGGAGACAAACTGGTAGAGGTGAATGGAGTTCCGGTGGAAGGGCTGGAGCCGGAGCAAGTCATCCACATTCTGGTATGACACTGCGAAGATTTGAATAGCATCCAGTGACAGCATATAGTCAATGCAAATAAAAATAGAAATGCACCCTGAAAGCCAGTTTGTAAAGTAAATCTCACTAAGGAATTTGCTCCAAGCGGTCCATGACATCAGGTTTTGTACATACCATGTAGAGACTGCTGTAATTTGCATATCCTCTTTTCTACACCACATACTGTGTTGACCAAGGGCACGTTCATACATGCTGTATAATGCACTTTCAATCCACTTTACCGATTGTTTGCAAGTGGATTTTACCACACAGGCCATTTATGCTTGGTAATTAGCAGTCATTCCAGGCTGAAGTGTCCCGCTTATTTTTTTTAGTTTTTCATGCTGAACCGTCATTCAGGAAGTGACTGCAAAGCCAGCGCATACCTGCTTCGCATTTCTTAAGAGCCCCTTTAACGCAACCTTTTTTTGTTTGCTCTGCCCCTGCCTTCAAGAATCCCCTCAAGAAAGCATGCAAAATCACAGGCACGTGTTAGCTATGCAAACGGCGGTTGCTAATGGAAGGAACGGAGCAGGCCAGTGGATTGTGTGTGGAATTTCTCTTTTTGCGTCGGGACTGTGAATAGGCATTTTAAAGGTCACATTTGAAAAAAGAGCTTTGAGCAAGCATCAAAATTGACCCTGCATAAATTGCCACAGTAAAATCCAGCTGCAAATTGCTTTGAAAGTGGACTGAAAGAGCGATATTTGGCATGTGTGAAAGCGCCCTTCAACTGTTCAAATGCTTTTGCTATGTGATTTCCCTGTTTTGACAGGCAATGACATTTCTTTACCGACTCCTTTGTTCATTGTCGCTCATGGGATTAGCTTAAGTTGTCCATTTCACATTATATGTGATCATCAAGCCCTTTTGTTAGGGTTGCCAACCTCCAGGTGTTGAATGGCAGCACGAGGGCTCATATATTAGTAAACCAATTGGTAACTATTAGGTTATACTTGGATCGTTTATTCTAACAGAGTTACATTATTAATTCATGCTGTAGTCTGTATCATTGAACAAAAACATTCAACAGTCAGAACGTCAATTCGCTATCTAGCTATTAATCAGGCATAGCAACAGATGTGTTATAAATGAAAAGCATAAATAAAAAGATTAGAATGGCAATTCAACAACAATGGATAAGTCCATGTAGAAATCTTTCAGCTTATATTAGCGTCTGCACCCATTCTTGACCACGAAGGTTGCGCCCATCTTTGCAACAGAACCTCTGGTCTATGATTTGGAACCTTCATAGTCAAGAATGGGTGCAGACGCTAATACAAGTTGAAAGATTTCTACATGGACTTATCGCGTCGTTGTTGAATTGCAATTCTAATCTTTTTATTTATGCTTTTCATTTATAACGCATCTGTTGCTATGCCTGATTAATAGCTAGATAGCAAATTGACGTTTTGACTGTTGAATGTTTTTCTTTAATGATACAGATTACAGCATGAATTAATACTGTAACTCTGTTAGAATAAATGATTCAAGTATAGCCCAATACTTACCAATTGGTTTACTAATATATGAGCCCTCGTGCTGCCATTTTTCTAAAGTTGACTTATTACGGGCATAGGTTGCATTTTTTTTTCTTGCTTAACCTCCAGGTGTTGGCTGGAGTCTCCTGGAATTACAACTGATCTCCAGGCAACAGAGATCAGTTCACCTGGAAGGTAGACTCTATGGTATTATATCTCATTGAAGTCCCTCTCCTTCCCTAAATGCCATCCTCTTCAGGCTCCACTCCCAAAAACTCCAGGTATTTCCCAACCCAGAGCTGATCTCTATCGGCTGGAGATCAGTTGTAATAGCAGGAGATCTCCAGCTAGTACCTGGAGGTTGCTAAGAAGAACCAGTACTAAGCCAGTATATACTAAATTGAAAGTCAATAAACAAATTTATATATTTCACAGAAGATACACAACAGTGCAAACACAATGACAACGGTGTAAATGTGCAACCAAAAATATACAACAACATCAACCTGGAGGTTGGCAACCCTATTGGGGATATGACCCATGGGGGTTCCCCTACCCCCAGCGGGATCTGGGAACCCTCCCGAGGGTCCTAATCCACCAGTCTATCAACTACACTGACTCTTGAGGATGTTGTAACGTGTAAAAAGGCCCATATGTAAGCATACAAATCACATAAATGTCAAGAGACATCAGGAAAGCCTTACGTTACTTTATTCTTTGTATATGTTTACCTTCAATAAATTCCCCGTCACTAGCAAATTGGATTACATTGGCTTTATTAATCTTATCTTCACCAAAGAGTATGTGTAATAGTCTGGAGGCTATCACCGGTGATTAAAGTTTCAATTTGTGATGATGATAACTGGATGTTTTTCTTTTTTTTTCTCACTTCCTGCAGTCCCGGTCACGGGGAACAATCATGTTCAAGTTGATTCCTGTTTCAGACCGACCCGTCAGTAATCAAACAACGGTAAGAGATTTCTGTTTCTTCAGAGCTTAATCCAATAACATTCTGCAGTAAGAACAATCGGTGCCGTCAGTTCAACTGAGGACAGTTTCTGGTGACACAACGCTAGCAGTACAGATAATGGGGAAAATAAGTTTGCTGTGCATAGAACACTTAAGGGGTGAACAAAGCGTATAACAGCAAAGCTCCTCCAGTGGCGTGTAGGCCCAGTTGAGAGAACTTCTCTCACACTGACATGTGAACTAGCTACTAAGCAGACCATATCGTATCCTGAGGAAGATTCATGAATCGAAACAGGAAGATTACCGTATCCCTGTATTGCACTCGTGATACAGGTCAAGGGAACTTTTATGCAGAAATTTATGTCCAAGAACGCATGCTATACAGCACATCGCCTGATTGCCTTGGTGACTTCTTTGGAAGACCAACTTCATACTGTGTTCTGGTCTAGAATATGACTTCTTTGCTTGGACTTTTGAATCATACTATATATCTTTGTGTATCATTGTACCTTGTTTTGTATAGTCAGTGTATCACACTTTGACTATTTGGATTTCTTCAACAACGTCTATTCTTTTGCATATATTTGGTATTTTGCCTTTCTGTTGTTATTTGCTACCAGTTCTCCTTGTGACGGCAAAACAACTTCATGCGTAACTAGATGAAACCCCTTCCTTTGATTCTGTTCAGTTTGGGTTCTGACCTGGCTTTGGGGCAGACGGCCCTTCCTGAACACTTGAAACTTTATACTGAATCAGACCCTGGGTCCCTCAAAGTCAGTGTTGCCTCCTCATACTGGCAGCAACTCTCCAGGGTCTCAGGTCAGCTTTCCTTGATCTGGGTTGGGAGGTGGGGGACATCACTTAATTTTAATAATGCTGTTATTAAAGAGGGCTAATTGACCATATGCACTGACCGTGATAGCCCAGGCTAGCCCATTCTCACCAGATCTCAAAAGCTAAGCAGGATCAGCCCTGGTCAGTCCCTGGATGGTCGCTATGCAGAGGAAGGCAATGGCAAACCACCTCTGTTCGACCCTTGCCTTGCAAACCCTGCAGGGACTTGACAGCAAAAAAATATATATTGACCCTATGTTGATGCTTGTCAGATCTGACTTTACAGTTGTACGTAGTGCAGCCGAGCAGTTCACACACCTCAGAAGTAATTCTTCTGTCTTCCATGTTGTTGTATCAGCTCTATGTGCGAGCAATGGCAGATTATTGGCCTCTTCAGGACCCCGCCATCCCTTGTGCTGACGCAGGACTGCCGTTTAAAAAGGGAGACATTCTTCAGATTGTGGACCAGAATGACGCCTTCTGGTGGCAGGCGAGGAAAGTCTCAGACCTCAGCTCCTGTGCTGGACTTATCCCTTCCAATCATCTTCTGAAGAGGTAATTAGACCAAATACAACGGAGAAACCCGCTTATTGTTAAAGGATTCCCCCCCCCCATTTGTCTGTGGCTTTGCCGAATAGGGTTGCCAGCTCCGGGGTGGGAAATACCTGGAGATTTTGGGGGTGGAGCCTGAGGAGGATGGGGTTTGGAGAGGGGAGGGTCTTCGATGCCATAGAGTCCAATTGCCAAAGCGGCCATTTTCTCCAAGTGAACTGATCTCTGTCGGCTGGAGATGAGTTATAATAGCAGGAGATCTCCAGCTACCACCTGGACGTTGGCAACCCTATTGCCAAAGAATGATGGTGCTGGACGGGTCTGAAGGAGGTAATTAATGAGAGTGAGCCAGAACAGTGTGCCATTTTGCCATTTACTGCAGCATAAAAAGGGAAAGAAATCGAGGTTTCCCACAAAACAAGGGAATGTTATCAAACGCGATCTCAGCAAGAGGAACATAAACACAAATGATATAATTATAGGATTGTATCCTGATAAAATAAACATTGGTAAACTAATCATATGGATTTAAATTGCTTCAAATTGTGCATAAATCTTACACTCTCCCCCCCTCCTGTTCAGGAAGCAGCGGGAATTCTGGTGGTCACAGCCCTTGCAGCCCCACAGGTGTCTGAAGTCAACAATATGTGAGTGCTGAGATTTTTTATGGATTGCAAGCTGTGAGGGGGAAATGGCTCTCCTTCCCTTAAAAGATGAGTGAAGAAGGAAATAATTGTGCTTTGAAATGAATAGCTGCTTTTGTTAAGGTCTAATTTTTACCCTGACCTGGGTGGCCCAGGCTATCCTGATCTCATTATATCTCAGAAGATAAGCAGGGTTGGTCCTGGCTAGTTCTTGGATGGGAGACCACCAAGGAAGTCCAGGGTTGCTACATAGAGGCAGGCAATAGCAAAACTACCTCTGAACAGCTCTTGCCTGGAAAACCCTAGGGGGTCACCCTATGTGGAGTCTGCTTTTTTTTTTTTTTAGAACTTGGTAACCGTCAGTTATTATGTCGATCCATATTGTCATCTCTTAAATGAAATGATTCAACATTTTGCCCCCAGCAACAAAACTCTCCTGTGTATTCTTTTTTACTAACCGCTTCCATGGATCTGCTATGGGCAGTGAGTACTGTGGAAGAAGGTGAGTAGTGTCCAGGTTTCATCTATTTCTTTATACAATTCATATGGCTGCTTGCATGTCACGAGCTAGCTGAACCCTCAGTCTAGAAGACATAGACTTCTTGTTATAAGTGATCTGGGTTGAATCCTTTCTCGTAGAGCTATTTACAATGTTCTGAAAGGGCAATTTCCAGTTGGTGGACTCCTAGTAGGGTTGCCAGGTCCCTCTTCGCCACCAGCGGGAGGTTTTTGGGGCAGAGCCTGAGGAAGGTGGGGTTTGGGGAGGGTTGGGACTTCAATTCCATAGAGTCCAATGGCCAAAGCGGCCATTTTCTCCAGGTGAACTGATCTCGGTCAGCTGAAGATCAGTTGTAATAGCAGGAGATCTCCAGCTAGTACATGGAGGTTGGCAACCCTAGCTGTTAGGGTTGCCATTCTCCAGGTGGGGCCTGGAGATCTCCTGGGATTACAACTGATCTCCAAATGGCAAAGATCAGTTCCCCTGGAGAAAATGGCTGCTTTGGAGGGTGGACTCTATGGCACTGTACCCCAATGAGGTCCCTCCCCTCCCCAGTCCCCACCCTCCCCAGTCCCCGCCCCCCAAATCTCCAGGTATTTCCCAACTCAGAGCTGGCAACCCTATTTACTCCTCCCACCCTCCATCCATTTTAGCATATTACACTTCAGACATGAAGTGCTATGTTTTGTTTATTAGGCCAGTGTCTATCCAAAGTAAATATATGCTTTAGGAATAGCCCTGCTTTCAGGCGTGCTGTTCCCCCAAACCCTGTTACCCACTTCTGCTGCAAGCCTCCATATTTTACCATTGTGTTTCTGGCCATTCCTAGAGCTGCCCTCCGTCACATCCAGTGCACCCAGCGTCGCGGTCCACCCATGTTCCTACCCCCAATCCTCCCCCTGCTTTTTGTCTGAAAAATTAGCTAACTTCCAGTGTGGCCTGATAAAAAGATCTGCGTAAGGGCAAAAATTACATTTTCTAAGTAGTTCGGTTTCCTTTTCCTAATGATTTCTTTAAATGTAGCCCCTGTGGTTAAAATTTAATACAAAAGAACAGTGGGGAGGAAGGAGAGGGGTGTGTAACACTTTCACTCTGTTTTCTCAGTGAAATCACTACCCAAAGCTGCTTTTACCACTGCTAGGAAACATTTATAGGCACTTTCATAGAATCATAGGTCACCAGGGTCATCTAGTCCAACCCCCTGCACAATGCAGGAAATTAACAACTACCTCCCCCCCACACCCCCATTGACCCCTACTCCATGCCCAGACAATGGCCAAGGTGCCCTTCCCTCTCATGATCTGGCTGAGGACATAGAAATCAGCCTTGCTGACAGATGGCCATCTAACCTCTGCTTAAAAACCTCAGGGAAGGAGAGCTCACCACCTCCCAAGGAAGCCTGTTCCACTGAGGAACCGCTCTGTCAGAAAGTTCTTCCTATTGACATATTTTTTATGTTGGAGGTAAAAGCAGTGGATCTGCCCTCTTGGTGGATGGAAGGGAGGAAGAGCAGGCCCATGTCCACCCCATACAAGGTTAGGGGCACCAAGCTGTGGTAGTGGCTCCAGCCTACTCCACTTGGAGTGATGGGCTTCCCACACTTGGGGCCAGAATGGCCTGGTGGTAGGATTGCCAGGCAGCCAGCAGCAGGGGATCCCAGCTCCTGTTTCTTGGCACCATTCAGATCTGAGGCAAGGGGGGAAAATTAAAGCTATTGGGCCAACAGTGTGACATCACTTCTGGGAAGACCTGGAAGTGACATTGGTCCTCTCTAGGAATGGCCAGAAGCTCAATGGCTTTAGTACAGAGTTTCTGGCGATTCCTAGAGAGCCATGAAATCAAGACACTATGGATGGTAGACATGAGATCCTCGTTTATAATTTGGGACCTTTTTGGATTACGTGATTGTCTTTGCATAATAGGAAAGAAATAGTTACATAATCTATTGCTCCTGAGCACAATGCTGAAATGCTAGAGAAGGATTGTAGGAATTGAATATTAGTGTGGATTATTGATTGTATTTAGATTTCTTACATCATTATGACCTCAATCTGGTTCTTTTTCTCGTTTTTTGTTTCCAACAACGTAAAGAAGATGACATGCAGATTGATGAGAAGTGTGTTGAAACAGGTAATTGACTGTTTTGAGCAGGTGGGGGTTGTTAGTCTTTCTCCCATCACTACAGTGCAAAAGGGATCTTAAATAGGTCTAAATAGGCCTATTAAAATAATTTCTGATAGCATATGCAAGGCCAATTTTGTGTGTGTCTAGAAGAAGAAAATTGAGGACGTAGCTACGATTCTGATGTTCTCAACTAATGCTTTCTACCAAAGAGAACATTCAGTCAAGAATGAGTATTTTGCCTGGTATCCAGTCCCTGTTGGAACTCTTGTCTCTGTGTTACGGATTTGAGTCTCTCTTTGGACTGTTTCAAAAGTGAATGCTAAGAATCCATTTTGCCCCTAAACTATTCATTTAAAAATTATGAATACTAGTAGAGTGAAGGGATGCCAGCCTCCAGGTGGGATCTGGGAGCTCATCTCCAGAGTACACAGATCAGTTCCCCTGGAGAAAATGAATGCTTTGGAGGGTGGACTCTGTGGCATTGTACCCCACTGAGGTCCCTGTCCTCCACCCCCAAATCTCCAGGAGTTTCCCACCCTGGGTCTGGCAACCCTATCCCCCATCCCCCGCCGGTGGCCGGGCGGGATGACTACCTGGCAATCCTAGCAGAGTGGCATGTAAAACAAGCACAATATTTTTAATTTGAATTATAAACTATAGAGATGTGGCTATTTAATTTTAATGATTTGATGGTTGCTCATCGTCTTGTTCCTCTGAATAGGTCCAGTCATAAACAGGCATAGGAACCAGCTGTTTTATAGCAAGGCTATGTGCATATTCTCCACCTAGTGGGATGTCTTCTCCCATGCTAATAAATTTTTTTAGATTAGTATGGCTAAAGCACTTAAACGCTAGATACAAATGTTGGTTTTGTCACACGTATGTAGGAAATACAA
This sequence comes from Euleptes europaea, assembly GCF_029931775.1. NCBI lineage: Eukaryota > Metazoa > Chordata > Lepidosauria > Squamata > Sphaerodactylidae > Euleptes > Euleptes europaea. The sequence continues at coordinate 51,126,539 of NC_079326.1, forward strand.
AAATGAAATTAGCAATGTCACATGAAACACTAAATGGCAGCCACTGACTGTCTCAGCGTGGTGTAGCGGTTAAGAGCAGTGGCTTGGAGCGGTGGAATCTGATCTGGAGAACCAGGTTTGATTCCCCACTCCTCCACATGAGCGGCAGAGGCTAATCTGGTGAACTGGATTGGTTTCCCCACTCCTACACATGAAGCTAGCTGGGTAACCTTGGGCTAGTCACACTCTCTCAGCCCCACCTACCTCACAGGGTGTCTGTTGTGGGGAGGGGAAGGGTACGTGATTGTAAGCCAGTTTGAGTCTCCCTTAAGTGGTAGAGAAAGTTGGCATATAAGAACCAACTCTTCTCCTTCTCCTTTGCCATTCCCTTGCGTTAAAACAATAATACACTCTGGACTCTTGAGCCTGTAACTCTGATCACATGAACACATAAAGCTGCCTTATACTGAATCGGACCCTCAGTCCATCAAAGTCAGTATTGTCTACTCAGACCGGCAGCAGCTCTCCGGGGTCTCAGGCAGAGGCCTTTCACATCACCTACTTGCCAGGTCCCTTTAAACCAAGATGCCAGGGATTGAACCTGGGACCCCCAGGTATGCTGAGTCTTTTATTATTGATTCAAAGGGGGAAAATTCATTCTGAAAGTTCAGTAAGCTTGGATTCAGAGCCTCTCTAATAACATCAGGTCCTTCTTAAATAGGATCCCATTTTCCTGGTCACTATTTTGATATATAATGTTTCAGAACATTTTGTAAGTTTCAGCAAATAAGACTGACAGAAGCCAGATCCAAATATTCTTGAACTCTGTATACAGAAGCAAAAGTTAAGCAATGAAACTTGGGGTGGGTGGGGTCAAGAAAAGGAAATTAGAACTTGGTGCTCTCCTGAGGGGGGGATGGAAAATCCTTTCTAAAGCATTAGAATGATCTGAGACAGGGATAGTATTGAAATGAAATGTATTTGCTATTTTTGCTTACTGGATGACTTAAAAGATGAGGAAACTTTTGAGTCTGGTAAGTATAAGACTTTTTTAAAAAATCTGGGCTTTTAAATTATTGTACTGTATGTTTTATTGTATTTATAGTTTATTGTCTTTAATACCATATTGTTAAGCTGGCCTGAGCCCAGCTTTGGCCGGGGATTTAGGGCAGGGTAGAAGTTTAAATAAATAAATAAATAAACATTTTTAAGAGTCTCAAAGTGTGTGGTGGAAAGGGAATTAAACCGTTGCATCTTGAAAATGGGTGACGATATCTTTGTGTAGAGTCTTGTTTTTAGTTTCAGAAAACCATCTTGTCACTGCCTTCTTTATGATTTCCAAGTTAAATCAGAAGATTTTAGTGGCCAGCTTTAAGACAATTGGGTCCTCTTCTCTTCAACAGAAGGGTTTGCATATATCACAGTGGGAAATACAGAACTAGGCAGGCTTCAGTAAGGACACATAATGAGATTATATTACATAAGTATAATTGAAGGACTAATCTACTTCATTGTGTCCTTATTACTTTAGACTGAGGAGGATCCCATTTTGTTGCTCAGATATCAGTATGAATTCGTGCACTGGAAACTGAAAATGGGGCAGGGTACATGTAATGTCTATAGAGCCAGCATGGTGTCATGGTTAAGAGCAGTGGTTTGGCGCGGTGGACTCTGATCTGGAGAACCGGGTTTGATTCCCCACTCCTCCACATGAGCGGCGGAGGCTAATCTGGCGAACTGAATTTATTTCCCCACTCCTGCACATGAAGCCAGCTTGGGCTAGTCACACTCTCTCAGCCTCACCTACCTCACAGGGTGTCTGTTGTGGGGAAGGGAAGGTGACTGTAAGCCGGTTTGATTCTTCCTTAAGTGGTAGAGAAAGTCAGCATATAAAAACCAACTCTTCTTCCTCTTCCTCTTCTTCTAAAGCTTATCCCTTACCTGTGAAGGTAATGGAACTATCAATAATAGTAGTAATTTTGAGATGGGGTGCTATTTTTTTTCCTATGGAGTCCCTTTTCGAAGCAGAACTTTAAAAGAAATCCTTACTCAGCTGTATCCATTGCATAGCCGAGGATTTTTCATATAGTTCAGCATATCAGAGCAAACTAAGTGAGCTCCAGTAACTAGACTGGCTATTTGGTAACATGATATACTGGGGGAGATTGTAGAACGTAGAACTATGTGTAATGAACACATGAAGCTGCCTTATACTGAACCAGGGCCTTGGTCCATCAAAGTCAGTATTGTCTACTCAGACCAGCAGCAGCTCTCCAGGGTCTCAGGCAGAGGTCTTTCACATCACCTACTTGCCTAGTCCCTCTAATTGGAGATGCCGGGGATTGAACCTGGGACCTTTTGCATGCCAATGAGATGCTCTGCCACTGAGCCACAGCCCCTCCCCTATGGCCAATACAAATGTCTCAAGAGGAGATCTGAAACTGATCAAGCTGCAGGTGGGAACTGGTTTGCTTGGAGTATCTTTTCGTGGAAAAAGGAGAGCAACAGGGATTTTTAAAAAGTAAAGGAGAGGTTATATTCAAGTTTTCCGTGGGACAGGAACGGCTCTGGAGACAGAAGTGAGTGGCCTATGCAAAGTTGAGAGGAAAAGTTTTGATTCCAGGCTGGTCTTGCAGCAGCATCTGTAGTCATTAGATAAGAAATACATGTAGCTGCTAGATATTCTGAAGAGACCTGTAAAATTGTCAGCCTTTATACTGTCCTACTGTAGTCAATGTTACATTGCGTTTACATTCTGCTAAACAGCACCTGTCAATATTTGTCCACTCAGATGTGGACCTGGAGTCATAAGATCTCTAATTTTTAATGTGTATCTCCCTCTTCTTACATTCTCTTACAACAAACCAGAGGAGCTTAAGGAAGGTAACATTTCATTTCTCTTTTACATTATATGGAGTAGGCTGTCAGTCATATCTTAACTGTCTGAAAACCAAGAGGTGTTCGTGTTGTACTGATTTTTTTTTTAAAAAACTGTGCATAATGGCAAATTTTAGTCAGGTAGGGTTGTCAACCTCCAGGTACTAGCTGGAGATCTCCAGCTATTGCAATAGATCTCCAGCCAATAGAGATCAGTTCACCTGGAGAAAATGGCCACTTTGGCAATTGGCCTCTATGGCATTGAAGTCCCTCCCCTTCCCAAATCCCGCCCTCCTCAGGCTCCGCTCCAAAAACCTCCTGCTGGTGGCGAAGAGGGACCTGGCAACCCTACAGCCCGGTCTGATAAATATGCACAGAAGTTAATACATGGCAGAAATAAAACGTGTGTAACAGGATAAAAGTGTTCGTTTACCAAACCATAACACATTTGCATGATAAAGGCACCAATCAACAGTACAAATAGCCCAGACTAGCCCGAGCTTGCTAGAGCTTGAAAGCTAAGCAGGGTTGGCCATCATTAGTATTTGGACAGGAGACCACCAAGAAAGACCAGGATTGCTATATAGAGGAAGGCAATGGCAAATCACCTCTGCTTATCTTTTGCCTTGAAAACCCCACAAGGGGTCACCATAAGTCACCTGCAACTTGATAGCACTTAATTATTGCCCTGACCTGCCAATATGGAGAGCCAGTGTGGTGTAATGGTTGAGAGCGGTGGTTTGAAGCGGTGGACTCTGACCTGGTATTCTGTGGTGAGAGCCAGCATGGTGTGGTGGTTAAGAGCCGTGGACTCTACTCTGGAGAACCGGGTTTGATACCCCACTCCTCCGCATGAGCGGCAGACGCTAATTCGAAGAACTGGGTTGGTTTCCCCACTCCTCCATATGAAGCCAGCTGGGTGACCTTGGCCTAGTCACAGTTCTCTCAGCCCCACCTACCTCACAGGGTGTCTGTTGTGGGGAGGGGGAGGGAAGGTGATTGTAAGCCGGTTTCTTCCTTAAGTGGTAGAGAAAGTCGGTATATAAAAACCAACTCTTCTTCTTACAACCAATCTAATACTGCCTTTTCTTTTTGTTCCTTCATCTGTCCTCTCTTGGTCTTTGGACCCACACCCACATTGGACAGCAGATCAGTTTCCCAGCTATTTCCCATGCTGGAGCTATTTCCCAGGCACCTTCTACCAACAGGTTCTTGACTAGTTGGGTGGCCATTAGATAGTAACTAATTATTCATTCACCTCATAACAGAGAAGTGTCTCTTATCAGAATTACATGACTGTAGAGTTGCCAACCCCAGTTGGGAAATACCTGGAGATTTTGTGGGTGGAGCCTGGGGAGGGTGAGACCTCTGCAGCGTATAATGCCATGGAGTCCACCCTCCAGACATTTTCTCCAGGTGAACAAATCTCCATCATCTGGAGATCAGTTGTAATTCCGGGGGCCACACCTGGAGGTTGGTAGCCCTACTACAGATTACTATTGTGAAAAGCTGCTTCTTGTTATATAATGATTTCTCTTGTATAGTTGATACGGGACATTTGTATTCATAAATTGGCCTCTGCATCTCATTCTTCTGGCATTATTATTCATTAACTCTTTCACATCTACTGTATTGGGAGGGGGCAAAAAGGTAAAAGTCAACATTATTCACTTTCACATCTACTATATGGAGGGAAGGTAAAAACCAATAGTCCTGTGGCTCTTTAAAAATATCAGATTTTTATTCTAGCATATACTTCCAGGGACTTCTTTGTCAATTCTATACAATCATATGCTATAATAAAAACTTCTTTGTCCTGAAGGGACAGCAAGACTCCTGTTTAACTTTGCTTCAACAGACTAACGTGGCTACCTCTGGAATCATTACAGTTTGACGATCGCTGTCCTTTCTCGTTGTCCTTCCTTGCTTACATGTTGTGTCTTTAATGTTATAGAAGAGGAAGAATTCACTGGATTTGGCCAGCGGGTCTTTGTTGGTAGGTAGTTATTCTGAGATCGATGAAAACTTTGGGGTTGCCCTGCAGCTGGGCTGGCTTGTCATATTTTATCTGAAATGCGTTCATTTCGGGCTTCACTCCCAAGTATCCCTTTACTCTTCCTTTGCTATTGTCCTTTAAGCCTACAACAATCAATTCTAGTTTAATCTGCTTATGGCAACGGCATTTCTTTGTTTGCAAATCTCCTGTGCAATACATTTTTAGGATCTATTCAATCTAAGCTTCTGTTACTCATGACTCCCTCCCCATCTCTTTCCCCCCCACTCTTGACAGCTGTGGGGGGTTGACCTGCTAATTTTGTTACACAGTGGCACCAGGTAAATTTAAGGCCATCTATTTATGATTGCATTATGTTTAATTGTTTTGAGGTTTTATAAGTCTGAGGTTGATGTTTTAATGATGTTAAGGTTTTTTAAATGTATTTTAGCCCGCCCTGAGCCTGGCTTGCTGGGGATGAGGGCGGGCTACAAATTTGAAAAATAAATAAAAACAAATAGCTCATTTCAGATAAGCAAATATTTCAAAATACGGATCCGAAATACGGACTACTTCTGGTCCCATGCAGTCTGGGGATAAGGGATACTCAACCTGTATTACTCATGACTCCCTCTGCTGTTCATGTTTTTAGCAAAACTTCTTGATTTTGCGTCCATAATTAGATAGTGGAATTTATTAGAAATTCAGGCAATCTTCTTTTCAGAGCTAGTCAAATGGAAGATGGGGAACCCAGCTGGTACTTAGTTATATGTGATGTGAGTCGGATGAACAGAATAGACTAGACCGGTTCATGAAGGATCATCTAAAAGTGGCTATGAAAGCAAACTATGAACCTCTTTCATAGTTTACCTCTCTATTCCAGCTGTGGTGAACGAAACAGCAAATGGTCAATGCCTGCATAACCAGCTTGTACCCAGGAACGATTTGGCTGGCTGCTGCTGGGATCAGAGTGCTAGAACAGGCAGGCCTTAAGTTTTATCCAGCAAGGCCATTTATGCCTTGTTTCATTATGTTTCCTCACGGTCACCCAGCCGACTTCTTCAGGGCTTTGCTTTGATTATGTATGCATTTTCCGACCGTCAGAAGTCGCATCGCTCTTTCCCCCCGTGTTTCCGCATGTTTTGCCCGTGTTTTCTGGATTCGGTTTAGCCAGCATCCAAAAACCATGGGGGAAACGTGTGGGGGAGAGCGAGGCGACCTCTGACGGTCAGAAAATGCAAGCGTAATCAAAGCCAAGCCCTGAAGAAGTCGGCAGGGTGACTGCGAGGAAACAGCCATGCATAAATGGCCCAATTCCTCAGCTTCAAGGTTTTGTTAAAATGGCACCAGGGAAAGAAGCAAAATAGGAACCCGCGGCACAACTGTGGTAATGGGAAAAATGAAGGAGGCTCCATCTATCTAAGGTTCTGCAGGCCAGGCGCTATGAAAGGAGATTTGTCTGCCAAAACCAGGAGCACGTAAGAACATAAGAAAGGCCCTGCTGGATCAGACCAAGGTCCATAAAGTCCAGCAGTCTGTTAACACCGCAGCCAACCAGGTGCCTCTGAGAAGCCCACAAACAAGACAGCTGCAGCAGCATTGTCCTGCCTTTGTTCCACATCACCCAATATATTAAGCATGCTCCTTTGATCCTGGAGAGAATAGGTCTGCATCATGACTAGTATCCATTTTGCCTAGCAGTCATGGATAGATCTATCCTCCATGAACATGTCTAGTCCCCTCTTCAAGCCTTCCAAGTTGGCAGCCATCACTACATCCTGGGGCAGAAAGTTCCACAATTCAACTATGCACCATCATAATGTTGCAGAATAGAAGGAGCATTTGATGTGCCAGAAAAATTCAGGCAAGCCCTGCCCACTTATCTGGCAGGCCTACCCGTTTTGTTGAACGACCAGTTTTAAGAATCTTTCCGCCTCTCCCAGCTGGCTTTCGTAGAAGTATGCGCCTGTGTCGCAGGAAATCGCGCAACAGTCACTTACCATGTTATGCCCGGTGTCCCAGCGGCTGCTACAAGGCTGTAGCGGCACCTTATGAGGAGGTGGTGAGATACCAAAGGCACCCTGGGGATCGGAACAGACTAATCATGCTAGTGGGTAAGTCACATTGACTTTTAACTGTATAGTATGGACAATCTGGCATGACGGAATGAAATGCATTTGTGGTGAACCTAAACTCACTACATGACTCAAGATTGGGGAGGGAGGCATGAACACACATGATCACATGAAGCTGTGCCTGATACTGTATCAGACTCTTGGTCCACCAAAGTCAATATTGTCTACTCTGACCGGCAGCGGCTCTCCAGGGTCTCAGGCAGAGGTCTTTCACATCACCTCCTTGCCTAGTCCCTTTAACTGGAGATGCCGGGGATCGAACCTGGGACCTTCTGCTTGCCAAGCAGATGCTCTACCACTGAGCCACAGCCCTTCAACACATGGGGTGTGTTTCTATAGAAATGCTGCTTTTGGAAGTTGACCTTTGAAAGGAAGGTCTGGAAATGCAGCGCTCCGGGGTAATTGGTGGGGAGGGGAACTTTCACCAACTGAAGCAGGAAGTATGGACTTCCTTGAATGAATGGACAGGTCACAGCAAATCTCTTCAGAAAAGCAGATACTCATAATCTCAGCAGAGAAATCATTATGCTATTGTAGAAGCGCTTTAAGAGAACTGGGGTGAGCATGGAATATTGTCAAGCATGTGAAAGAAACTGCTCCCCAGGTTACTCCAAATGAAGGGGATGAAGGGTTGCCAGGTCCCTCTTTGCCACTGGCAGGGGTTTTTGGGGCAGAGCCTGAGGAGGGCAGGGCTTGGGGAGGGGAGGACTTCAATGCCATAGACTCCAATTGCCAAAGCAAACATTTTCTCCAGGTGAACTGATCTCTGTCAGCTGGAGATCAGTTGTAATAGCCGGAGATCTCCAGCCACCACCTGGAGGTTGGCAACCTTAAGTGGATGAGAGATCCTTTTAGGTATCTTCTGCTCAGTTCTGTAGTCTGTGATGATAATTCAGCCCGGTGGCGCTTGCATGATTTGATTTCCGTTCCACAGTTTTGTTGTTGTGTTATGCAAGCACCATGGACTACATCAGGCTTGCCCACGGCTTCGTATGCAACTCAGCAAGTGTATGGGTCTGTGCAGTTTTGAGAAAGGCCTTTGGGGGAGAGGGAAGCACTGAATATCCCAAGAAGCTTACTGCTGGCTCCTGCTTGGAAAATAACTATCTGTCTTGTGTTACAAATGTAACACCATGAATCAGGGGTCTGCAGTGTGTTGACACAGAAGTTATTTAAGTATTGGAAGAGCTGTCACTTAGAGGAGGGCAAGGAGCTGTTTCTGTTGACAGCAGAGGAGAGGACTCACAATAACGGGTTTAAATTGCAATCAGAAAGGTACAGGCTGGATATTAGGAAAAACATTTTTTACAGTAAAGCCAGTTTTGCATGGTCAATTTTGATGCTCGCTCAAAGCTCTTTTTTAAAATGCGACTTTAAAAATGCCAATTCACAGTCCCAACACAAAAGGAGAAATTCTACCCCCCACACACACACCTGCTCCTTTGTTCCTAGTTGCATAGTCATTAGCATTTGTATAGCTAATGCACCTCTGTTGTTTTGCATAGTTCCTTGAGAGGGATTCTTCGGGGCAAACACCAAAGGTCACGTTAAATGGGCTCTTTACTAATGCGAACCAGGTATGTGCCGGCTTCGCAGTTACTTCCGGAATGACAGTTCAGTGTGCAAAATTTAAAAAAAATATGCAGGGCAATTCAGCCTGGAATGCTCTAATTACCATGCAAAAATAGCCTAAGAGTTGTTCAACAGCAGAATCGGCTACCTAGGGAGGTGACAAGCTCCCCCCACCGGCAGTCTTTAAGCAGAGGCTGGACAAACACTTGTCAGGGATGCTCTAGGCCAGAGGTTCCCAAACTGTGCTCCATGGACCACTTGGTGCTCCGCAAAACATCTCCTAATGCTCTGAGAAGAGACTGGAAAGAAAAATACTACTGTTGTTCGGTTTAGTATATAGGTTTTGGGTGAAAATTAGTGCTCTGTGACGTATTCTCTCAAAAAGTTTGGGAACCGCTGCTCTAGGCTGATCCTGCCTTAAGCAGGGAGTTGAACTAGATGGCCTGTATGGCCCCTTCCCACTCTATGATTCTATCTGTGCTTCTCTTGCAATACGCAGGTCCTTCAGGTGTTGGAGTGAATGAACTACAGCGGCGGCTTATCGGTGCAAACCCCCATCAGTTTCAAAGTGCAGTGCCACGTATGTAACACCTTATTTTTGTAGCATTAGCCCCAGCAGCACAAGGAGAGGGAGAGTAACAGAACCACAAAGTTTGATTTGGTTTTGATAGCTGTGGTTTGCGGTGAGATTTTTTCCGTCACCCCCACAGAACTTAGGAGAGGGAAGAGGTCAAGTGGGCCTTTCAAGACACCTGGAAGCCAGGGAAATTTGTCTCCAAAGTCCAGTATAAACAGTTTTCTTCTTGTTGGTTCTCTGGATATGGCAGAGAACTTGGGAGTGGGGCAAGGTCAGTCTCCCACCCAACACAAAACTCTTTGAGATGGGACTTCATGGGATCGCCGTTAAGTCAGTTGCGACTTGACAGCACAATTGTTGTGAAAATGGATCTTCATGAGTTTCAGACTGAGAACCACTGGACTAAATTATAATGTGAGAATCCAATTAATTAATTGATTGATTAATGCTTTTATTAAACCAAGACAGACGAAGCAAGAGAACATGTCATTAAAAATAATGTTACAGGGTTCACTGAAGAGAGCCAGCGTGGCATAGTGGTTAAGAGTGGTGGTTTGGAGCAGTAGACTCTTGACTTGGAGAACTGGGTTTGATCCCCCACTCAGAGTCTAATCTGGTGAACTGGATTTGTTTCCCCGCTCGTACACATGAAGCCAGCTGGGTGACCTTGGGCTAGTCATAGCTCTCTCAGCCCCACCTACCTCACAGGGTGTCTGTTGTGGGGAGGGGAAGGGAAGGCGATTGTAAGCCAGTTTGGTTCTTCCTTATGTGGTAGAGAAAGTTGGCATATAAAAACCAACTCTTCTTCTTCTATTTGTGTCCTTCTTTCCACTACAGTTCATTATTGTGTGTCTCAGAACTTCTTGAATCAGATTGCAGTGACAGAGAAGGGACTGAAAGGTCTTCTTTGCATTCCTTGGCTTTGCCAATTTTATTGTTTGCCATTAAACTCGATGCTGCTGCTGAGGGTCTTCTGACTTTTGGGAGTAGCTTTTTGGGTGGCATGTAGAACTGACTGGGGTAGAAAAGAAGAAGCTTCCTGCAAGGTCTTTTGACATAGACTATATCCAATGTTCTTTTATGCTTTGCACCATAAAGTTCTATCCTAATATTAATGTATGGATGAATTAAAATATTTTCAGTAAAGCTAACATTCCTTTAAACAGATACAACTCGTGCTCAGAAGAGCTATGAAGAGAACGGTAGAGAATATCACTATGTATCAAGGGAAACGTTTGAAAACATGGTGTATAGTCACAGGTAGCTGTTGGATTCATATTGCTTTCCCTTATTTCCTTAAATCTTCCTTTTTTTTTTAAAAGGAGAGATGATCCATGTGGCCAATCACCAGGACTGCGGGGTCAGTGGAGTTAGATGTTGATTGGTACTGCTGATTTCCTGTTTAACAGAAGAGTCATGATAACACTTTTACTGGTGCTCTACTAATGTTTACTGATACTTATTTCCAAACATGTCACGGAGGTTTGTTTCCCCACTCCTCCACATGAAGCCTGCTGGGTGACCTTGGGGTAGTCATAGTTCTCTCAGACCTCTATCAGTCCCATCTTCCAAGGTGTCTGTTGTGGGGAAAGGAAGGGAAGGTGATTGTAAGCCACTTTGAGACTCCTTTCGGTAGAGAAAATCAGGGTATAAAAACCAACCTCCTCCTCCTTCATCTCTTCCTCCTCCTCTTCTCCTCCTCTTCATCTTCTTCTTCTACTACTACTACTAAAGCACATCATGAATTATTAGTTTGTACTGTGGATTGCAGTTTGACCTGGATAGCTCAGACTAGCCTGCTCTCATCAGATCTCAGAAGCTAAGCAGGGTCAACCCTGGTACCGGTAGGTACTTGGATGGGAGACGACCAAGGAATACCAGGGTCACTATGCAGAAGGAGGCAATAGCAAACCACCTCTGAACATCTCTTGCACTGAAAACTGTACACGGTTGCCATATGTTGGCAGCAACTTGACAGCAAAACAACAACAGCAAAATTAAATCACCTGTGGATTGCGACACCTGTTAGTTCTCACCTAGCTGGGATAATGTGGGAAGGTTGTCAGGCCTCGCGCATACCAATATTGTAGAATGTTACTCTCACTTTACTCCTCTCTCTGTCGATCCTCTTTGCAGAATGCTGGAGTACGGAGAGTACAAAGGAAATCTCTATGGCACAAGCGTTGACGCTGTACGTACAGTGCAAGATGAAGGGAAGATCTGTATCGTAGATTTAGAGCCTCAGGTGAGTGACAAGCAGAATTTGAATGCTTGAGTTTCATGGATTCATGCTGTCCCGCTGTTGAAAGCTAGTGAAACACCAAGTAATGTTCAAGTATTGGTAGCTGGAACAAATATGACACAAATAGGTCCAGGCTGATAGGTGAATAATATCTCGTAAAGACAGTAGGACCATTTATGCAGGAGTATTTACTTCGCAGTCCCTGCTGGACTGCTTGGAGGCGTTTTGCATTATTCATGATTTTACTGACCTTCACACGTGACTTCACTCTGGCCTCGTTCTTCCCCCACAGTTCTAGGATCCTGTTTTAGGACAAATTTAAATACTGCTTCGAGGCAAGAGCAACGCGAATTCCCCATTTCCATGCATAGCTCTTAACTTCGGGTTTCTGTCCCCACACCCATTTTGGCTTCTCCCTCCCACGTGTCCGTCCCTCCCATCCAACCCCTTCCCTCTAAACAAAGCACAAAAGAGGGAGTTCAACCTTCATGAAATGTGCAGGAAGACACTGGAGAAGGCTGCGAAGGTGGGAAGGCAGCTCCCAGCAGGGAGCTGTTGAAGAAAGGTGGGGAGGAATACCCCAGCGAAAGCACATGCAGCCCCTTTAAGAACTGACCCGCCCCCTCTAAGTAAAGTGCAACAAGGCTGCATTTTCAGGGGGAGGGACTCAGAAGCTGTGATTCCCTGGGGATGCCTAATTAATCAGAAGGTACTCCTGGAATTGGGGGTGGGGGGAGAATCCCTCAAGCATATGATGTTTGAGAATTCAGAGCAGAAAACTGTGCAGCAAACCAAATGCAAATTTCCCTTGCATAAATGACCTAGGTGTTAATAGAATATATCTTACAAATTTGTAATGTATTAAATATGGCACTTAGTGCATATCTGGGTTATTGGGAACTTTGGCGAAAGTATCTTCTGTACAGGATTGTCTTTGGTTCTACTAAACTCTGTGGGCTCAGAGCCAAGCTAGACAAGATATCATCGGATATCAGAGCTTTGGCCTTCAACAACTTCAACCCAGGAATTCTTGTTGATCTCTAAGGGGCTCCTGGACTTGAATCTAGCTGGTCTCCATTGCTGTTGTTGCCTCTTAAAAATAAACCATGGCTTGTTTGTAATAGGAATAACACTGGGACTGGATAAGAGTGTTGTTAATTCAATATAGTGAGTTTAAATTGCTTTATTTGTTTTGTGGTCTTGTAGAATATTCAACTGGCTCGCACTCATGAACTGAAACCCTACATTATATTTATTAAGCCATCAAGTGTGAGTTGCATGAAGCAATCTCGGAAAAATGCCAGGATTATCACAGACTATTATGTGAATATGAAGTTTAAGGTGAGCATCAAAAGGGTTATCGGACTTGTGTGGCATTACTGTGGCCACAGCCAGCATGTGGTTGTTCAATTTTTAAAAATGTATTGTATCAACTTGTATGCCCTGACCTGGATGACCCAGGGTAATATGATTTTGTCAGATTTCGGAAGCTAAGCAAGGTTGGCCCTGGTTATTACTTGATTGGCAGGCCACCATGGAAGTCCAGGGTTTGCTATGCAGAGGCAGGCAATGACAAACCACCTCTGAACATCTTTTGCCTTGAAAACCCTACGGGGTCGCTGTAAGTCGGCTGCAATGTCACCTTATATTAATCTTCAGAACATTCTGTTCCTCCACGTGAGCGCTGGACTCTAATCTGGAGAACTAGGTTTGATTTCCCACTCTTCCACATGCACCTGGCTGGGTGACCTTGAGCTAGTCACAGCTTTGAGACTCTCTTTGGTAAAGCGGGGTATAAAAACCAACTCTTCTTCTTTTGGTCCACACTATAACCCAGAACTTCCTTTCCAACCGGCTTCTAATCTTGCACAACTTTTCTTATTAACCATCCTGCAGCAACAGCAGCCAATGACTTAAAGAAAAAGCAATTTCCAATAAGCGAGTGCTAACTTACCAGTGTGAACAGAACTGTGAGCCAGTTATCTCTAATATCTTGCCAAGTTGCAAAGAGAACTTTCACACAAGGTCTGCACCCAAGCAGAAAGCTGGGGAGAAACCAAGGAGTGGTGGTGAATAGCCTTTGTCTCCAGGGCAGTCTTTCGCAACGCTGTTCAAATTTTCTGTAACTAACAAGTTCTGTGAGAAGGCTGATGAAGCCAATTTTATTGGTGAAAATGCTATAGAACCGGGAGGTGTTTCCGTGCACTTCTTGTGCGACTCCTGTGCAACTCACCATATCCATTGCCAGGAACTTTGAGCATGGAAGCTCTACAGCTATTTGAGAGACTTTAAGATTCTTTGCAACATCTCCCTCTGCTATTCATTAAGCATTGTCTTTGCTGTAAATATTTCCCGAGTTTGGGATAAGCAGATTTGTATATATTTGTCTGTGTATGTATGTTTAGGCTTATAGGAATTAACTATTCACATTTATATATAATTTTTGCACTACACATTACTATGTTCATAAATGCATAAGAAATTTCTATAACTGAGCGAGTACTGTGTATTTGTGGCATCTTGTAATACAGTACTGGTGATTCTTTCATACTAGTACCTGGAGACTGGCAATCCTAGTTCAGGAACCCCCAATCATAACATAAATCGGGAGAGGAGACCCGGAAATACCAGCCAAAACTACTGGAAGAGCAGTGGGATAAAAAATTAGGTAAAAAATGAGGACGTCGGTAGATGCCTTCAGCTTCTTATTGTGCTATTCTCTACATTCAGGAAGAAGATCTGCAGGAAATGGAAGAGTCAGCTAAGAAAATGGAGGCTCAGTTTGGGCAGTTCTTTGACCAGGTGATTGTGAATGATAACTTAGAGGAGGCGTGCATGCAGCTGCTGTCTGTCGTCCGTCGAGCACAAGACGAACCTCAGTGGGTTCCTGCAGCGTGGATATGCTCAGACAATCAGTCGTAATTCTCAGGACTAGGCAGCTTCACGATTATAGTTTCTGCTTCTCTGTAACAATAATCCTAATGCTAGGGTTCAAAGAAAGAATATATCTTTGCAGGGAATTTGGAGAGGATTAGGCAAACCACCGTTACAAGATGTAATCATATTGTCTTCTGTGGTATTTCTGAGCACTGTATGTTCAGTTAACATTACTTTTGTACAAAAAAAAAAAGATGGTTGCGCTGTAGTTTCTCGTTTTAATTGTTAAGGGAAATAAAAGGGATCTATTTTGCTGAACCTACCTGTGTGAGCCAGTTGCGTTAATCTAATGAAATGTTTCCCATGGTTTTTAATTTTGTAGTTCTTTGGTTGTAGCCTTTTTTCTGAGCATAAGAAAAAATCAGGAATCCTCTCCAAAATGGAATTTCTTTCTGAAGGGAAGACCACTCGATCTATACACTATATTTTAAGAAATATGTTGTAAATATTTACAGGTTTAGAATGTATGAAGCTTGTCTCTGGTTAAAAAGGGAAGGAATACAAAGCCAAACTAAGGATGCAGCAGTTTCTCATTTTGAAAGACAAATACATAATTAAGCGAGATTGGCGGGAAGGTGGCATGGTCTAGCCTGATCTCGTCAGTCTTAGAAGCTAAACAGGACGGGAGACCCACCAAGGAAGACTCTGCAGAGGAAGGCAATGGGAAATCACTTCTGCTTCTAACTTACATTGAAAGCCTCTTACTGGGGTCACCATAAACCCCCAGTCTCCTTTGGTTTTAGAGACTTCTCTCCAGGCTGTCCAGCATATCTTCCAAGTCTTAAGGTCTAGAAATGTGCTTTCCCCCAACCCAGCTATGATTCTCAAGATGCTGAATTCTCTGCCTGGTCCTGAATTCTTCTTTGGGGCTATCAGAGACCCAAATTACCTGTCCTGTTATGACTATGTATGGCCAACTGCATGCAGATTTCAAATTAATTCCTGTTCAGAGTCATGGTGTACACATGTCAGTGCACAGTGTAATGCTTAGAGTGCCCAACTAGGATTTGGAAGCTTGCTGGTTGACTTAGGAGCATAAAAGGTTCCCTGTCTATCAGGCCCAGTGGTCCACATAGGCTAGCATCTTGGTTCACACTGTGGCTGACCATAATGTTGCCTCCTGGAATTGAAAGGTTTACTGCATCTGGATGTGGAGGCCATCTATGCTATCGGCCATGCTTGAATTCTGTGGCAGTGAGTTCCTCAATTTGAAGTACTTCTCCTTTAGTCCATCTGGAATCTGTAGGCTAGTTATACTCTCTCAGCCTAACCTATTCTCACAATCTTGTTGTTGTTTTAATTCAGGCTCATATTTTATTTGTTCATTTCTTGCATTTGAAGTACTCCTCAATAACATCTTTGGCCTAAGATTCTTTGCCATGGTCTTTTACAACCGCACAACTGCAGCCCACAACTTTGCGGGGTTTCCCTTCTCCGTTGATCTTTCAGTGGGTTTTCTTTTTCTGTCAACCTTTTCTCACAAGACTGTTGTGGGCATAACATGGGAGAAGGGAGGAAGACCCATAAAACTGTCCTGAGCTTCGGCATAAAAATGTACTACCCAGATAATAGAGCTGTTGCAACTCTTTGAAGCCACAGTGTATGAAGGAGGTATTTCCAAGGGACTCATTCAGTCCTCTTTTTCCAAGCAATCCAACCTCAAAGTCTTATACGTGCATCCTTATACGTGCATACTGCCTCATTTTGTCCTGTTAATGAAGGCTGATAAGCAGTGTGGTGTAGTGGTTAAGAGCAGTGGCGTGGAGCAGTGGACTCTAATCTGGAGAACTGAATTTGATTCCTCACTCCTCACATGAGCAGTGGATGCTAATCTGGTGAACCGGATTGGCTTCCCCACTCCTCCACATGAAGCCAGCTGGGTGACCTTGGGCTAGTCACAGCTGTCTTAGAGCTCTCTCATCCCCAACTATCTCACAAGGTGTCTGTTGTGGGGAGAGGAAGGGAAGGATTGTAAGCCGGTTTGATTCTTCCTTGGTAGAGAGAGTCGGCATATAAAAACCAACTCTTCTTCTTCTTGATACCATGCATAATTTTATAGACCTCTATGATGTTTCCTCTTAACCGCCTTCTTTCCAAGCTAAACAGCCCTAAGCGTTGTAACGGCTCCTCACAGGGCCGTTGCTCTAGCCCCCTGATCCTTTCGGTTGCTCTTTTCCGCACCTTCTCAAGCTCTCCAATATCCTTTTTTAGGTGTGGCGACCAGAACGGCACGTAGTATCCCCAGCGTGGTCTCACCATAGATTTGTACAAGGGCAGCACGATGGCAGCAGTTTTATTCTCTATTCCTTGTATAATTCTGGCCAGCATGTGGCTCACGAAAGCTCATCCCCTACCAGAAAATATTCGTGTTAGTCTTTAAGGGGCTACTGGACTCTTGCCCTTTTCTACTACTGCAGACAGACTAAAGGCTCACCAAAGCTCATCCCCTACCAGAAAATATTCTTGTTAGTCTTTAAGGTGCCACTGGACTCTTGCCCTTTTCTACTACTGCAGACAGACTAAAGGCTCACCAAAGCTCATCTCCTACCAGAAAATATTCTTGTTAGTCTTTAAGGTGCCACTGGACTCTTGCCCTTTTCTACTACTGCAGACAGACTAAAGGCTCACCAAAGCTCATCCCCTACCAGAAAATATTCTTGTTAGTCTTTAAGGTGCCACTGGACTCTTGCCCTTTTCTACTACTGCAGACAGACTAAAGGCTCACCAAAGCTCATCTCCTACCAGAAAATATTCTTGTTAGTCTTTAAGGTGCCACTGGACTCTTGCCCTTTTCTACTACTGCAGACAGACTAAAGGCTCACCAAAGCTCATCTCCTACCAGAAAATATTCTTGTTAGTCTTTAAGGTGCCACTGGACTCTTGCCCTTTTCGACTAACACACGACTAGTATCCGTTTTCACTGGTAGCCATGAATACCCCCCCTCCTCCTCCATGAATACGTCCACTCCCTCCTTCAGGCCTTCCCAGCTGACTCCTCCATCGAGCTCCCGGGGAAGGAGGCGAGAAGGAAAGGGGGGAGAGGCGGGAAACCGGCCTCGACGGGCGGCCGGGCGGGCGGATGAGCGCGGTCCAAACAAGAGACCAGGCCGGCGGCTGCCCCCTCAGCGAGGAGCGGCGGGGCGGCCCCGTCTCCCCGGGCAGCGGATTGTGACGCCCGGGGCCCAGGAGAGGCGAGCAGGCGGCGGCCTCCTTCCTCCTCTCCCCTCAGGAGAGGCCGAGGCCGCCCCCTTGTCGCCCGCCCGCCCGCCGAGGGCTGAGGGCGTCGTTGCTGGCGATGGAAGAGGCCTCTCGCCGCCGTCCCTTCCCTCAGCAGCAGAAGCGCAGGCCTTAAGGCGCCGCCGCCATGCCGGACCCGGGGCCCCACAAGGCCCTGGACCTGCCGGAGAAGTCGGCCCAGCGGCGGGGCAGCTGGCGGGACTCCCTCTCGCGGGCCATCGGCGGCCGCCCCGCCGCCGCCGCCCCGTCCCAGAGCACCTCCAGCCTCTCGTCGGACTTCAGCTCGGAGCTGGACTCGTCCACCGCCTCGGCCTTCTCGCGCCTCTCCGTCTCCACGCTGCTGGGCCTCGCCGGGACCGGCAAGGGCGGCAAGGGCGGCGGCGGCGCCGACAGGCCCAAGGCGGAGAGGGCCCGCTCCCTCCTCAGGGTACGGCCGGCGGGTTGCCAACCTCCCGGTGGGACACAAACAGGCACCACGAGCGAGGCGCAAAACCGGTTGAAAGGCGGGCAAGCCTACCAGCAAAGGAGGGGGGCCGACCTCCAGGGGCTGTTGCACTCCGAAAGGAAGGCACCGCCGTGCTAGTACCGGAGGTTAGGGGGGGGGGGAATTGCACGGGAGTCCCCAAGTACAAAAGTATCAAAATGGAGTTGGTATTTTCTCCGACAATATTTTATCAAAACGGTGTTTAAACATATAACATCTACAGAACCCAGTGGGGCGCATAAACATAAATTTTAGAGAGTATGTACTATATACACGTGTGAGTTTGATGCAGTCTCTATGCAATTGAAATTGGTGTTGAAATCTTCGGGGTATATATCAATTGATCTCCGACAAGTCCATGAATGGTACAACGTTCCCCAAAAGATGCCTTTTTATGTATCCCGCTGTGTCCTGTAGATGTCATATGTTTAAATACCAATAAGCATTTTGATACTTTTGTCCTTGGAGACTCCTGTGCAGTTTTTTTTCCTAACCTCCAGGTACTAGCTGGAGATCTGCTTATTACAACTGATCTCCAGGTGACAGGGATCCGTCCCCCTGGAGAAAATGGGCCGCTATGGCCATTGGACTCTAGGGCATTGCAGTCCCTCCCCTCCCAAACCCCACCCTCCTCAGGCTCCGCCCCTAAAACCTCCTGCCGGGGGCGAAGAGGGACCTGGCAACCCTATAGCCAGGTCTGGTAAATATGCACAGAAGTTAGAATCATAGAATCATAGAGTTGGAAGGGACCACCAAGGCCATCTAGTCCAACCCCCTGCACAATGCAGGAAATTCACAATTATCTCCCCCACACACCCCTAGTGACCATAAGATGGCCAAGATGCCCTCCCTCTCATCATCTGCCTAAGGTCACAGAATCAGCATTGCTGACAGATGGCCATCTAACCTCTGCTTAAAAACCTCCAGGGAAGGAGAGCTTACCACCTCCCGGGGAAGCCTCTTCCACTGAGGAACCGCCCTGTTAGAAAATTCTTCCTAATGTCTAGACGGAAACTCTTTTGATTTCATTTCAACCCGTTGGTTCTGGTCCGACCTTCTTGGGCAACAGAAAACAACTCGGCACCATCCTCAATATGACATATCCTCAATATGACAGTTAATACATGGCAGAAACAAAGCATGTGTGTAACAGGATGTAAGTGTTCGTTTACCAAACCATAACACATTTGCTTGATAAAGGGACCTGGCAACCCTAAAACTAAGTGTAAATACCAAATTCATCCAATCCTAATTACATATTTACAAAAGATTCTCATAGGTCTTGTGTGAATTTTTAAATTTCTGTCTTCACCATGGTCCATGTATGTCCACCATGGTGAAGACAGAAATTTAAAAATTCACCCAAGAATTTTTGAGAATTTTTTGTATATATGTAATTAGGATTGGATGATTTTTGTATCTACACTTTGCTTGTATGTTTAACTGTCTTTCAATAGATTTTGTATTACACTATTTATGCCTATTTCTGTACTGATTTCCAAATCCTCCAGGTACCAGGACAAAGGTGTCACTTCTTTGTTGTAACCTCCAGGTAGTAGCTGGAGATCTGCTGTTACAACTGATCTCCAGCCGATAGAGATCAGTTCACCTGGCTGCTTTGGCAATTGGACTCTATGGCATTGAAGTCCCTCCCATCCCCCAAACCCTGCCCACCTCATGCTCCGCCCCAAAAACCTCCTGCCAGTGGTGAAGAGGTACCTGGCAACCCTAAGGTAGTAGCTGGAGATCTCCCGCTGTTACAACTGATCTCCAGCCGATAGAGATCAGTTCCCTTGGAGAAAATGGCTGCTTTGGCAATTGGCCTCTATGGCATTGAAGTCCCTCCCCAAACCCCACCCTCCTCAGGCTCCACCCCAAAAACCTCCTGACGGTGGCAAAGAGGGACCTGGCAACCCTATCCCACCTGGAGGCTGGCATCCAGGTGTGAGCCTGGGATGTTGGAGTCTGGGGAGTTAAAGTGGCCTGGGGAGCAAGCCAGAACAAGGCCCCCTTGCCGCTCTGTAAGGCAATGCTGCAGGGGCCTCCTCTGCTCGAACCTGATCTGTGGCTCCAGACAAATCAGATTTTCTAATTAAATGTGGAAAACATATTTGCAGCTTGTTACTAAGGTATGCTTTCTGTCCCTGCTGAAACAGAAGAGTCATTAAGATGAAGCCTGATGAGTGGCACTCTTCCTTGGCTGCATCTCTCCTGTCAAGGATGAAACTCCAAAGCTACTGCTGCCCTTTAAATGCAGTTTACGTCCTTTAAGGAGGCAATGTCAAACTGTTCTTCTGGCATGTTTGAGGTGTAGGTTAGCTTGTACTGGACGGACATGTGCGGCTCAGACAAATCAATTTAAGCAGTCTCTCTGGCAGACAGGTGGTTTAAACTTAGGGTTGCCAACCTCCAGGTACTTAGCACGGGAAAGTGGTACACAAATGCACATAAACAGGTTGCAAAAAAACACGTCTATAATGAGTAATGAAGATGGAAAGAACAAAACAAGTGTACAACATGAAAGCTTAGCAACTAAGTGATTGGTTATATACAAATGTACAAGTAAGCATGAAACAGTCTATTGGTGTATATCTGGAGGCAAAAAGTCCTCTTCTGAGTTTCAAAATTAATCAGTTCAGCAGGATATCCAATAGTAGGTATAAATCCAAAAGCTAGGGGACGGCCGTTTCACATTCGTTTCTTCAGCCCCACATTGCATCCTACATATAAATATATTATTTAAAATGGTATCATACTGATTTAGCCACTAATAATAAATACATAGAAAAGCATACTTAATTCATTTTGTAATAAGTCAATTACATATACAAGTCCATTTCAATTCAACATTCTGCAGCAGCACTGTCAACAGGTTCCCAATGGGATACTAGTGTGGTAAAATTCTATAATTCTTGAAGTTAAATACAACAGATGCTACGATCAGCAAAAGACAAAAGAGACCCCCTCACCTCTGCAGGAGTATATCGTATACCTTGCAGTTGTGGACAAGTTTACATCGGGACCACAAAACGCAGCATACAAACAAGGATAAAAGAACATGAAAGATACTGCAGACTTGGCCAACCTGAGAAATCAGCAGTGGCTGAACATGGACTGACACAAATAGGACACAGGGTCTTATTCCAAGACACTGAAAGACTGGACAATTCTACCAACAATTTTGTCAGATTGCACAGAGAAGCCATTGAAATTCATAAACATCAGCACAACTTTAACAGAAAAGAAGAGAGTTTAAGAATGAATAAGGCTTGGCTTCCTGTCCTGAAAACCTCCAGACTAACAAAGACTACAGTCCACAATAGCTATGCAGATTAGTTTTGGATTTCACATATTAACAGATCACTTCAGGATACAATGGTTCCATATTAACATACCACACCCTCATTAGCACATTATCTTGATACTTACAGGACAATGATTAGCACATTACCTTTGATACTTTTTGCAGGACAATGATTCAGCTCAAACCCATCCCCTTTCTGACTGTATATTACTCTTCCTACACACTTGACACTGAGAGACACTGTCCTTCAGTGTTACTCCTCTGAAGATGCCTGCCACAGCTGCTGGCGAAACGTCAGGAAAGAAAATACCAAGACCACGGTCACACAGCCCAGATAACCTACAAGAACCAATGAACTCTGACCGTGAAAGCCTTCGACAATATTAAGGGAATTAGTGTTTTTGTAATTATTCTTTGGCCCCCATTTTGCTCTTCATCAACTATTAAGTTATAAATTACAATGTATATACTTTGTAGTTAACTGCAGAATTGCATTTCCCATTTGTTTTATAGCTGTTGTTGAAAAGTCAGAAGAGCACTGAAGGTTCAGGATCTGAACTGGTCGCTGATGTCCATAGTTTAGTTCCTTGTGGTGATGTGGTATGTATAATATATATATATATTTAGTTTAAAATTTTATTGGTTTTTTTAACTTTTAAAATATTTTTTACTTAATAAAAAGTCAGGGTTTGTCCATCTGGTCATGTCCTTGTCAAGTTAATGTGGGAAAGTGGCATTTGCTCTATGAGCCCGAATGGAGTTATAAATAACAGAAAAGAAACCCCGCCCTTCTCTGGGCGAGAGGAAGGGGCCCTGCTCCGTCCCGCTGGCTGACAGTGCCCCACGCGGGCTTCACTAAACCAACGGAAAGGAAGGTGCTTGTGAGGGGGAGTCCAGACCAAGCCAGACTGTACCCCCCCGCAGGGGCCTCTCTGCCATGGGCCCTGTTTTAAACTTTTATGATTGCAAACTGATCAGTAGTGCTACATTGTTATCAGAGACTGTTGTGTGCAATTAATCAATATTCTTTAAGATTGATTCCATTTGCTACTTTACTTGTAAAAACGATACTGTGGATTTACAAATAAATTTCATTGACTAATGAAGGGGGATGTGTTTGTCCCAGAGACATCTTTATTTCTTTTGCTTGAATCTCTTAAGTTTCTTAGAAACTTTTAACTAAAATCATAGTAAGATACTGTTAAAATTCTATAAATTTGCCTATCCTACCCCCAAATTTATTTATATTTTATTTATTTATTATTATTATTTACAGCTTTTGCCAGAACATAGTATACAGCTACAATCTTAAAAATAATTTTAAAAGGGTAGGTATCAGATCTAAAGTATCTCCATAGCTTAACATAAATACATTAAAATGCTAAAATAGTTGCAATAAATATATTATACTAAAATTTACCTAAAAGTTCGTTGTAACCAATATTGACATTCCTATTAGTGGTCTCTCTCAAACGGACCTTAATAGCCACTGAGCAAAATTTAGCAACTTGGGAAAGACTAAAGGTGTCCTTTTCCCGCAGCAGAAATTTCATTCCCTCTTCTTCTGAATAAGACTCCCTTAGGTTCACCAGTGATGAATCAACTTTTGTCTAATGTCCTTATAATAATTACATCTAAGAATAACATAGCCAGAGTCTTCAATTTCTCCGGCCCCATATTTATTGTATTTAAAACATTTTAATGTCGTCTTTCCACCAATCAGAGTCCACAAGGTAGCGAACATAGAAAACATACAAACTATTTAAAATACAGTTAAAATTATAAAATACGAGAAGGAGGGCCAATAACCATTGTTATTATGAAACAAAAAGACTTCACCTTCTGGCGAAAGACACCAATAGAGGGAGACAGGTGGAATCTCCCTAGGGACAGAGTTCCAAAGTTTTGGGGCCACAATGGAGAAGGCCCTTTATTGGGTTGCCACCTGTCTTCTTGCAGATGGCGGGGCAACCAAAACAGAGACTCTGAGGATGACCAGAGTGAGTCGTTTCCACAAACAGCCCACAAACAAGACAGCATCCTGCCTGTGTTCCACAGCACCCAATATAATAGGCATTGCATGAATATATAGCCTCATGCTACATAATTAAAAACGAATCCTTATTTCATGATGAATAACCTCTGAATTATAATGTATCTTAAACAGAAAACTAGATAGATTTTTCCTCAAAAAGTATCTTAAAGAGCCAGTGTGGTGTAGTGGTTAAGAGCAGTAGACTCTAATATGGAGAACCGCGTTGGTTTCCCCACTCTTCCACATGCGTGGCGGACTCTAATCTGGGGAACTGGGTTGGTTTCCCCACTCCTACACATGAAGCCTGCTGAGTGACGTTGGGCTAGTCACGGTTCTCTCCAAACTCTCTCAGCCCCACCTACCTCACAAGGTGTCTGTTGTTGGGAGGGGCAGTCACGGTTCTCTCCAAACTCTCTCAGCCCCACCTACCTCACAAGGTGTCTGTTGTTGGGAGGGGCAGGGAAAGTGATTATAAGCCGATTTGAGACTCCTTAAAGGTAGAGAAAATTGGGGTATAAAAACCAGCTCTTCTTATTTTTAAAAATCTGATTAAAATTTTTTAAATCCGTTTTTTAATGTTAAAAAAATTATTGATTTGTATTCACCCTGCCTCAAACACTACATTTAAAATGATCAATAAATATATAGATCCGCTTGTACTTTAATAAAACAAAGCAATGAGATATGTATTGTCATAAAAGAAGGTGGGTATGGATACAAATGAAATTACTTTCTCAATAACCTCTGTTACTTTTGTGAACCTGGTTTACTTTGCTTGGCTTTTTAAGCAAATAGCAACCGCATAAACTATAATAGAACTATTTATTTTCACAAAAACGAGTTGATAAATGATCTTGCATAACATAAATCTCATACATAACTACAGTGTGGTTTTAATAAGCAATGACGACTCCAACATAATTGTAAGAAAAATAATTGACTTATAATTTGATGTTTTATGTTCTAATAGGTTGGCTTGCTGGCTGTTAGTGTGAAGCAGTTGAAAGATTTTACTACCAAATGTATCCTTTTCCCTAGTTCTTCAAGTGTACTAACAGCTGTGCTCTCTGAGAATTAAATTCTGATCATTTTCAAAAATATACCCAAACCATAATGCCAACAGACAATGGCTAAAACCAGATTCGAGTCCAGTTGCACCTTAGCTTTGACTCTCGGAAGCTTATACCCTGAAAATTGGATTGATCTCTAAGGTGCTGCTGGATTCAAATCTAGCTTTTCTATTGCAGACCGACACAACTAAAGCCGGTTTACCAGCCTGCAAAGTTGAACACAAGAAGCCGCTGTTCTGGAAAACTATAGTTTAGTGAATCAAGTTGCTTCAGTTTTTCTTTACCTTCCATAGGTGACTAACCTAAGTACACAGAGGGAGTAAAAAATGAGTAACGTCTGTGGATTTATTTGCAGTACTTGTGTACATAAACTGTAGACAATGATATAAACTACATATTGTATACCTGGAACTTGAATGAGGAACTATCTTTTAGTGATTTTGAACACTGGAAGATGTAACAACCCAGTCCAGGTATCTTTCAGAGCAAGGATGAACAAAAAAGACTGGATCATAGTGAGTGATCCATTCCTCCCCCCCCCCCATACAAGGTGGAACTGTGATATCAAAACAAGTCTTCTATGTGGAAAAGAGGATAATAACTTGGAGTTTTAACGTCTATATTGGGGAAAGCAAAATAGTGATACAAAGGATAAACGATTAGCCCAGCCGACCAAACCATGTCCCAAAGTCAAGGCATGACCATGAAATTGGTCCGCTTCTCTCTGGACTCCCCAATCTTTGAGGGGTTAGAATGTACTATGTGGGTTCTCCCCACTGTTTGAAGGAGTGGAAACTCACAAGAGGATAAAATGAACAGCAGAACAACTTAGCTCAAGCATAGGGCTTGAGGTTCACACACGTTCAGTTTCCTGTTCTTCTAGGCCACACTTAGTTGAGTCAGCTCTCCAGAAACCAGTGTCACAGAGGGGCCACATACAAGATAGCTAGCCAGTTATTATTCCACTTGGTATAAAAGAGGTTTGTCCCTACAGGATGCCAATTAGATTTTACAACATGTCGCTCAAAAATTTTATAACAGGGTACTTCATATTCATCATGCTTCTTTATTTTTTTTAGCCTGCTCACTTGAAAGGTTTATGCAATGTTAACATAAGGTTCTTTTCCAGTCAACGTTAAGCAAGATACCAACTTACAGATTTGCATTATTATTGTTGTTATTGTTATTATTTAAAATGTTTCTATGCTGCCTTTCCACCCAAATAGGGTCTCCAAACCCAAGGTGACAAACATCAAAACATTAAATTTAAAATAGTTAAACGTTTAAAATGTATACATAAAATATTTAAGAATACAGAAAAAATATAGACATACAAACACAACACAACCAGGGGGGTGGGCAATAAGAGTGTACTGGGAGTACACCAAATGAAACAGAAATGTCTTCACTTGCTGGCTAAAGTCAATGACAGACAGGCCATTTATGCAGGGTCGATTTTGATGCTCGCTCAAAGCTCTGTTTTTAAATGCAACCTTAAAAATGCCTATTCACGGTCCTGACGCAAAAGGAGAAATTCTACCACCCCACCCTCTCGCCTGCTCTTTTGTTCCTTCCATTAGCCAACCGCCGTTTGCTTGGCGGTCATTTTGCATGCTTCCTTGAGGGGATTCTTCGCTGTGGGGGCGGAGCAAACACAAAAGGTCGGGTTAAAGGGGCTCTTAAGATATGTGAAGCAGGTATGCGCCGGCTTCGCAGTCATTTCCTAAATGACAGTTCGGCGTGAAAAACTCAAAAAAAGCTGCAGGGCAATTCAGCCTGGAACACGCTGCTAATTACCAAGCATAAATGGCCACAGACAAACCTTCCTGGGGAGGAAGTTCCAAAATGTTGGTGCTGCAACTGAAAAGGGCCTTGTTGGGTTGCCACCCATGTGGCCTCAGATGCTCACAATGTTTATAAAAGGGTTACGCCAGCCATGTTCATTGTGCTTCTTTATTTTATCGCCTGCTCACTTGACAGGTTTATGTTATCTTAACACGTTCTTTTTCAGTCAACGTGAAGCGAGATACCAGCTTACTGGTTCGCATTAGTATTGACAAAATAATGAAATGCACAAATCCTCAGGTTTATAGAGCAAACTTTAAAAGCAGCAAGAAGAACATTGCAATTAATTTTGGAGACGTGAGATATTTTTCCGTGAAGGTATCAATAAGATTTTCTTATATCATGATTCTTACAATTGTCTAAAAACTGTACATTAACTGTCACCTGCCTGAGGACCTTGCTAGTTGCTGCTTGCTATGTTTGAACAGGTATTAGAAGGGCGTGGGAGGCAGAAAAGCTGCATAGGTAGTGAATGCTCACCCACTGAGCCACTGAAAATCCACTAGAAGATGCAGGATTATTATGAAGTGAAAGGTGGTGGGAGAAATGAACACAGAATTGGATCTGGCTAGATTTTTCACTCAGTTTCACTTAATTGCCTTGTCCCACATGGCTGTTGTCTATGCAAGTTCTATGATCCCCAGCCTAGCCCTTTTTGGGGGACAAATGGGTTTCCTTCCTTGCTTTTTCATCATCAGAAAAGCTGGCCGGATCCAGCCCATACTTTTTTAGCCAATATTGGGGCAATTTCACCATTGTGGTGTCTATTATTTTGATGGTATTACTGACGGACAATTGAAGCTGGCCCAAGAGTTTTTCCCGCACTAGGTGAACTATGATTTGGGCGCTTCCCGCTCTTCAATAAATATGAAACATTAACTGGCTTAGTCCAAGGGCTACGCTCCTAAGAGCCAGCGTGGTGTAGTTGTTAAGATCGGTGGACTCTAATCTGGAGAACCGGGTTTGATTCCCCACTCTTCCACATGAGCAGCGGACTCTAATCTGGTGAACCGGGTTGGTTTCCCCACTCCTCCACACGAAGCCTGCTGGGTGACCCTGGGCCAGTCGCAGTTCTCTCCGAACTCTCTCAGCCCCACCTACCTCACAAGGTGTCTGTTGTGGGGAGAGGAAGGAAAGAAGATTGTAAGCCGGTTTGATTCTCCTTAAAAGGTAGAGAAAGTCAGCATATAAAAACCAACTCTTTTTCTTCTAAGCATGGGAGTAAATTCCACTGAACATACTGGGACTTCTGAGTAGACATAGTAGCCAAGGATTGGGGGAATACTGCTTAGGTTCCCTCATTGCCCTGCACTACACCTGGGGCCGCCTGTCACCCTCTACCTGTTTTTGCTGTTTTTGCCCCCAGCCCTGGCACCTTACACAACTGCCTAGGTTTGCCTTATTGTGCAAGCCCTGTGCACAATAACCTCCTGTGAGGGGACATGATAGCCATCTTCAAGTACTTGAAGGGCTGTCATAGAGGAGGGTGCCGAGTTGTTTTCTGTTGCCCCAGAAGGTCGGACCAGAACCAATGGGCTGAAATTAAATCAAAAGCGTTTCCGTCTAAACATCAGGAAGAATTTTCTAACAGAGCGGTTCCTCAGTGGAACAGGCTTCCTCGGGAGGTGGTAAGCTCTTCTTCCCTGGAGGTTTTTAAGCAGAGGCTAGATGGCCATCTGTCAGCAATGCTGATTCTATGACCTTGGGCGGATCATGACAGGGAGGGTTTCTTGGCCATCTTCTGGGCATGGAGTAGGGGTCACTGGGTGTGTGGGGGTAGGTAGTTGTGAATTTCCTGCATTGTGCAGGGGGTTGGACTAGATGACCCTGGTGGTCCCTTCAACTCTATAATTCTATGATATCTATGGGTGAATGCTGTTGAACAAAATTGCTGCTCCAATAAATGTGTTTGCCCTGTGTTTCCATTTTCAGGTTCCAAACAAAAAAAGTGACTCTAGGAATAGAATTGTTCTAGAGTTGGTAGGCTTTGAAAATGCAAAAGACTTCCCTAGGCTGTTTGGGTCTGTAACTACGCACCTTTATGAAGTCATTCAAGTAAGTGCAATGAAAAGATACTCTCTTGGGTGTGGGTCATACTGACCTTTGAAAAGAAGAAGATTGCAGATATGGATATAATGTTCCTTTTCTTTCTAGAAATAATAATTTGTAATATTCTGTATTGAGTAGTGTTTTAGAACCACCTGTCTGGGCTTTTAGCTAACAGGCAGAGTTAACCTAAAATCTGGATTCTGACATACCATCAGTGCCAGCATGGCACTGGTATAGCTAGTCAGCTGCTCTCTCAGCAGAACAAAAGGTATTTACAAAAATGACCCGACCCCAGGGAGCTGAGAAACATCCTCCATGCTTTTTTGAGTCAAGAGACCAGCTGTCCCCAGCATGGTGTAGTGGTTATGCGATGTGGTTTGGAGCGGTGGACTCTGATCTGGAGAACCAGGTTTGATTCCCCAGTCCTCCACATGAGTGGCGGAGGCTAATCATGTGAACTGGATTTGTTTCCCCACTCCTATACATGAAGCCAGCTGGGTGACCTTGGGCTAGTCACAGCCCCACCTACCTCACAGGGTGTCTGTTGTGGGGAGGGGAAGGGACGGTGATTGTAAGCTGCTCTGAGTCTCCCTTAAGTGGTAGAAAAAGTCGGCATATAAAAACCAACTTTTCTGCTGCTGCTGCTGCTGCTGCTGCTTCTTCTTCTTCTTCTTCTTCTTCTTCTTCTTCTTCTTCTTCTTCTTCTTCTTCTTCTTCTTCTTCTTCTTCTTCTTCTTCTTCTTCTTCTTCTTCTTCTTCTTCTTCTTCTTCTTCTTGCCATATCGGTGACCGTAGCAACTACACTGGAGTCTGTAACAACTCTGCCCACACCCACCAATCACAAAGAACCATTCTGACAATACCCCCATGTCAGCCATATATTGAAACAGCCCACCTGAACACATGGCAATGCCCATATGCCTCCAGGTCACCCTTCTTTCACTCACACAAAGTACACACGGTACACAACAAGGAAAAGGAGCAAAGGGAACACAACAGTACCCTCTGCTGTACAGAAGACTGTGGGGTGATGACTAGGATCCGTGCAACACATTCTCAGGTCAGTCCAAAAAATATTTCCTGTGGCCTTTGGTTTGGAATTTTGACTTAACCTGTTTAGTTAGATTTGTTTTGTTGTCTTCATGTAGTGAATGTTGCAAACAGGAGAAGCACTCTAAATTTTTCAGTTCTTCTCTCTCCCTTTTCAGAGACAGTCTTTTGTTGAAGTATGTGCCATGAGAATTCGAAACATGGTGAGTTTTTTTAAAAAAATACACAGTGAAGTAGATGCTCGTTGTAGAATATGCATTGAAGTTGGCCTTGCTAAAGGCAAGAGCTAAAGGCAGCTCCTCCCCCGGCACACTTCAGGAACACCCCTGAGGACACTGGAATGCCCCTCAGAACGCCGACGCAGGCCTTTGCGCTGGTGGGATGCTGTCGGAAGGCCCAGCTGGCGTCCCTGGGTGGCGCTGCTGCGGCAGCGCCAGGAGACCAGCATCCAGGCCTCCCTGCTGACAACCGGGCCACTTACACAGGCGTGGCCCCTTCCTGGCCTCCTGAGGACTTTCATCCTCAGAAGTCAGGAAAGGGCTGGTACAGCTGTATTTTGACTGAAAAACAGCATTGTAATATTCCTGAAAAATCTCCTTCAACCAGTTCCTGGGAAGCAGCCTTTGGGTCTAATCAATGTCACTCCTAATGGGAAATTTTTCCTTCAGTCCGTGTTTTCACTCCAAGGGTAAAATTGACTAGGTTAGAATGTTCCTGCTTTATAAGGTATAACCTGGGGCAGCTGATTGGGCACTCACTAGTAATGAATTCTAGTGCTCATCTTTATGTGCATGACCTGCAAATGTGCTGGCAAGGGAAGAAATCAGAAATGCTTGCATGAACATACCCTCATTTTTACAACATCTGTTTTTTAAAGAGACTGATAATTGTTCCACATTTGGTTCCTCTATTTTCTTCCTGATTGCTGGTGAATAGCACCAGAGTATCTAAAGGGATACAAATAATTTTTGATGAACAGGGTTTTAAGGATCCATTAAAAACAGTATCAGGTGGTGTGGGATGTGAAAGACCCTGAAGAGCTGCTGCCAGTCAGAGTAGACAAATACCAACCTTGATAAACCAATGGTTTCGTTCGGTGTAAGGTAACGTCATGTGTTCATGTGGGTCCTAGTAGAACACAACCACTGTTAAAGTCATTTGTTTTAATCAATTTACTTAGTTTAAATTGTTACAGCCTAAATAGTTATGCCCTATCTTTCTACATTTCCAAGTATACAGATATAATGATAGAAGAATCCAGTATTTATTTTTCTTCTTAGTCAAGTTTCTTAGTTGACGATCAAGTTGCATCTAATTAATTGTCAGTGTAATTGAGAAAGACAACTTCAGACAACATTCTGTCCTCTAGACAATGAGGGCCAGAAGTCTACTTTATGATATATTTTTGGGGTCTATTTTATGGTATATGTTGTGGGGTCAATTGTGTGATATATTTTGTGGGGCCAGCGTGGTGTAGTGGTTAAGAACAGCAGACTCTAATCTGGAGAACCAGGTTCAATTCCCCACTCCACATGAAGCTTGCTGGGTGACCTTGGGCAAGTCACAGTTCTCTCAGAACTCTCTTAGCCCTATCTACCTCACAAGGTGCCTGTTGGGGGAGGGAGATTATTGTAAGCCGCTTTGAGACTCCTTATGATAGAGAAAAGTGGGGTATAAAAAACCAACTCTTCTTCTTGATCAGGCCAAGTATAGTAAAGCTGGTATTCAGCACTATGTTATGTGAATATGGGGGGGGGGGGGGTTGAACTTGATGTTTTTAAAAAATATTTATTACTGAGGAGATAGGTAGATAAAACTAATTCACCTTTAAGAAGGTGTTGCATATCATTGTAACACATATAAGAGATATCCCATAACCATTGTTTACATTTAATTTATTATATAAAATATAGGAGTTTTGTGCTAAAAGATGGAGTTTTTCTACTTTCAGGTTTTCTGCATGGCAGAAGTAGAGTTTATGTTCTGCTATGGATCTCTTGGATATGGATATTCACATCAGGTCACTATCTATTTGCTTAATTAGATTGTTTGAACTGGGGTCAACAGCGCTGAAAGGACTAGGACTAGTGCAAAGCCAGCCCCCTGCCCGTGCATTACAAATAATCTCCTGTCCTGCAGCTCAACTCATAATGTAGATTATGGTCCTTTACAAACACTGTATGAAAAGCCACTGCACGTTAAATGGCTCCAGATGTTCTAGTGGAGACATTGGTCATGAGACACTCTACCCCAGGGCAAGGAAGATTCCTTCTCAGTCCCATATCGGTGAAAGAATGCAGTGAGCAAGCAGTGAGAACCATCAAGTTCCCCAGTGGGGCGGGGGAAATCATATGCCAGCCCTCACTATCGTGCACACCCACAAAAATGTGGAGGAGAATGCTCCAGGGAGTCACTGGTCGCTCCCAAAGGGGCTTTATGTGTACTAATATGGCTACATGTCAGTTTCCCCAGCGAAGTAAACACTGGCTCCTGGGGGCTCATTAGGGTTGCCAGGTCCCTCTTCCCCACTGGTGGTAGGTTTTTGGGGCAGAGCCTGAGGAGGGCGGGGTTTGGGAAGGGGAGGGACTTCAGTGCCATAGAGTCCAATTGCCAAAGCAGCCATTTTCTCCAGAGGAACTGATCTCTATAGGCTGGAGATTAGTTGTAATAGCAGGAGATCTCCAGCTACTATCTGGAGCTTCTCTCAACAAACACAGTACCTATGCTGAAAATAACGAGGTTGTGAAAACAGCAGCACGAAGGCTCACAATAATGTAAATATTGTATTAATTACTAATGAAAATAATTGTTGAAGAGCTTGGCAATATAATTTTTGACAATATAATTAGGAACAAAAAAGAAAAAGCATTGCTTCATGCATATAATCAATTCAACACAAAGTAAGTACACCCAAAGCAAAATACATGTACACGGGCGAATTGCCCTCAAATGAGAAAAATGTTCCACTAACAAGTGGTAAAGAGTCTGGTGTACTTGATATATCAAGAAGAAGGTGATGAAGGAAGCCGAGAAGCCGAGACGACACCTCCGGTTTGGTATTCGTTTCGCATGTGCTTCTTCAGTCGGATGTTGCCGTCATGTGAAAACTCTCTAGGCAAAATAAAGGCTTATATAACATAAAATCCATTGCTAAATATTTTCTGATATATAGAAAACAGAATGTTCTTACCATATGTCTTACAATTGACCCAGGGGGTTCATAGACCACAGGTTCTCATGTCCTTCAGCGAGGTAACAGATCATGAGATAATGTCAGGGTATGAATTTTAAAGTAGCAGCTCATTACATACAGGTGAATTGAATACATGGCATTCTGAGGGTCTTAAAGCTACAAATTACAAAAAGCAGGATAAATCAAAGTCACTGTTAAGTCCAGTAGGGGTCAGTGTTTTAAAGAGAAAAATGAGTTTCATTTCTTGCCTGTGCAAAATCTGGGCTACATTTTGATGATGAAAAGGTTTGGGTCTATATTTCCATAATGCAAAGAAGAGCATGTCATTCTCTGAGTGTCCCTTTTCCAGAAAATGCTCTGTTAATGGCGCTTCGAGATTCCTCACGCGTAAGCGCGCTTTGTGCTCGCCAATTCTAAGTTTTAATTGGCGTGTGGTTGAGCCAATATAAATTAAGGAACACGGGCACGTGACCGCATAGACCACATTGTATGATGCACAGTTACTAAAATGTCTTAATTTATATTTAAATTTAAATGCTGTAGAGCTGACTTCCTTAACTTGTAGGCTTAACGGGCAAAAGGTACAGGAGCCACACTTAAAATGGCCGAAAGTAACTTCCTGTTGTACCGGAGTAGCACTTGTTTGTATTAATTGGTCTCTCAGGGAATTTGTTTTTCTCAAGCCAAAGAGCGGAAATTCTTGGCAACCTGGAACGGTGTGCAGAATGTGCCAATGCTTGTTGATTATCCTTTTGATATCATTAGTAAGATGATTAAATTCTAGGGATGAAACGATCCTAGTGGTACTGCTCTTTGTTTGCTCCGACAGAAATAGTGACTCTCTAGTTTTTAGTTCCGCTTTAGTATAGGCTGCATTTAAAACCTGGTCATTGTAACCCCTATTTCTCAGTTGGGCACATAATGCAGATGTGGTTTGTATGTAATCCTGATGAAAAGTAGAATTGCGTTTGAGCCTTAAAAATTGGCTGAAAGGTAAGTTTCTACGCAAATGAAGAGGGTGGTGTGATTCAAAATGTAACCCTGCGCCACGATCTGTAGCTTTTTAAAATGGTTTGACTGCAATCTGACCTGTCTGGGTCCTAAAGACCGTGATGTCAAGGAAGTCGATAGATTGTGGGTCAGAACATCCAGAAAATTTAAGATGACTGTCCAAAGAGTTGATCCACCTGTTCAATTCGGAAAAGGTGTTGACAGAATCCAGGACAAAAAATAAATCATCAATAAATCTAAAATAAAATAAGACATGTGATTGAAAGAACGTATTGCAAAAAAGAAACTTTCAAAATCCGCCATATATAAGTTGGCTATGGCAGGGGCGCACGTGGAGCCCATAGCCACGCCTTGTTTTTGTAGAAAAAATTGGTCCTGATAGCGAAAAAAATTGTTCTCAAATAATATATCAATAAGTGAAAGAATAAAATGAGTGGGAGGGTGCGGATTGTTTCTGGAATCTAAGTTGTCCTGGATGATGTTCCTTGCGGCATCTAATGGGATGTTGGTATACAAAGCCGCAATATCCAATGTTGCAAAAACTGCTTGTTCAGGGATCTTCTGCTTCTCTATTTTCCTAATAAAATCACCGGTGTCCTTAATATAGGAAGGTGTGAGGATGCTAAGAGGCTGCAGAAATGAGTCAACGTATTTAGAAACGGGTTCAAGCAGACTACCGCAAGCTGAAATAATGGGTCTACCTGGGGGGTTGTTCAGTGATTTATGGATTTTAGGTAAAGAGTAAAAATGAGGCACTTTAGGAAATTGTACCAATAGAAAATCCATAGTAGATTTATCTATGTAATTTAAAGACAAACCTTCATATAATACAGTTTGTATAATTTTAGTTATTTTATTAGAAGGGTCCTTAGATATTTTAATATAGTATTGGCCGTCATTAAGTTGTCTGAGATTTTCAGACTCATATTTTTCTGTGTCCATAATAACCACCGCACCGCCCTTGTCAGCTTCGCGGATAGTAATGTGGGGATCATTAGCTAAAGACTGTAATAAGCCTTGGTCAGTTTGTGATAAATTGGATTGTTGGAAGATTTTGCACAGGCAAGAAATGAAACTCATTTTTCTCTTTAAAACACTGACCCCTACTGGACTTAACAGTGACTTTGATTTATCCTGCTTTTTGTAATATGTAGCTTTAAGACCCTCAGAATGCCATGTATTCAATTCACCTGTATGTAATGAGCTGCTACTTTAAAATTCATACCCTGACATTATCTCATGATCTGTTACCTCGCTGAAGGACATGAGAACCTGTGGTCTATGAACCCCCTGGGTCAATTGTAAGACATATGGTAAGAACATTCTGTTTTCTATATATCAGAAAATATTTAGCAATGGATTTTATGTTATATAAGCCTTTATTTTGCCTAGAGAGTTTTCACATGATGGCAACATCCGACTGAAGAAGCACATGCGAAACGAATACCAAACCGGAGGTGTCGTCTCGGCTTCTCGGCTTCCTTCATCACCTTCTTCTTGATATATCAAGTACACCACAGAGACTCTTTACCACTTGTTAGTGGAACATTTTTCTCATTTGAGGGCAATTCGCCCGTGTACATGTATTTTGCTTTGGGTGTACTTACTTTGTGTTGAATTGATTATATGCATGAAGCAATGCTTTTTCTTTTTTGTTCCTAATTATATTGTCAAAAATTATATTGCCAAGCTCTTCAACAATTATTTTCATTAGTAATTAATACAATATTTACATTATTGTGAGCCTTCGTACTGCTGTTTTCACAACAACTATCTGGAGGTTGGCAACCCTACCTACAGCTGATGTTACAGGGGGTGGATAGCCAACCCAGTTCAATCTGGCTTATCTTGGGTTCAGCATCTCTTGCTACAGTGGGCACTATATTATGTGGCGGCCATCTTTTTAATAATTTAGGAGTGGTTTTATGGTTTTTACTGTTTTATCATTATAATTGTAATTTTTAATGTTGTTACCCATCCTGAGCCCAGCCTTGGCCAGGGAGGGCGGGTTAGAAGTCCAGTAAATAATAAAATAATAATAATAATTCATTCTTCTTCTGATATGTTGCATCCTCTGACTTATTTGAATGGAACAATCAACTCTTTTGTAAATTAAATCAGCCAGCTAGTACCTGGAGATTGGCAACCCTAAGTAGAGATAAGCAGGCCCTAGCTAGTGGACACTGTCTGCTGTTCAGGAAGCAGGAACAGAATTTGGCCCAAACTACACATTACATTTTTTGATGAGGGGGGCCCAGGTTCCAGGACCCAACAGTGCCTGTGAAAAAAGGCGTTTTTAAGTGCACAGGAGCCCTATTGGGCTCAGAACAATGGCACAGGGGGAAGAAGGGCTCCTTCCCTCCCCTCCTGCCATTTTCCTGAGCTGAAATGGCCAGGGGGAGGAATTTGCCCACCTTTGGAGCTGCATGTGGACTATTTTGTGCATGTACAGCTGTAAAGATGGGCAAATTACTCACCCCCCCAGCCATTGTAGTTCAGGAAAATGGCATAGAGAAAGCAGCAGCCCCTCCTCCCGGGACACCATTGTCCCAAGCGCAGTCAGGCTCTTCCGTACTTTACAAATGCCTTTCCTTGCAGTGACTGCAGGGAAAATGTGACCCAACTTGTCAAAAAAATTAATATATATTTTGGCTAGGGTTGCTGGGTCCCTCTTTGCCACCGGTGGGAGGTTTTTGGGGTGGGGCCTGAGAAGGATGGGGTTTAGGGAGGGGAGAGACTCCAATGCTATGGAGTCCAATGGCCAAAGCGGCCATTTTCTCCAGGTGAACTGGTCTCTATTGGCTGGAGATCAGTTGTAATAGCAGGAGATCTCCAGCTGGTACCTGGAGGTTGGCAACCCTAATATTGGCCCTTTACAAGATGACTTTGCATTAGAGAGTCTGTGGGGTGGATCAAGAAGTTTTCCTCCAGGGATGGAGCTGAGTCCTCTGGAGGAAAGCTCCTTGTGCCAGAAGGTAACTTTGCTACAATGGAATATATTCATATGGATCCGTAGGATTTCTAACCCTGTCGAAACTTCTCAGCTCTGCTTCCTCTCCCACATGAACTACGGGACAGAAAAGGAGGAAGCTCACAAACAGTAGAGCTACTTAATTCCTTGTTATTTATAGCAGATCAATGTTGCCTCTTTATTCGTTTTAGTGTAAATGATTTTCTTTTGCAGCTGAAATTGCCGGGCGCAGATCCTGTCAAGGCTGTGGCATGTTCCATGTTCATGCGGGTTCCACCACCAAAAGACAGGAAAGATGCAAGGCAATTATTCAGTTTCAGTAGACAGTGGACTCCTATAGTTTGTCATGCAAATAGTCACATAATAATTGGGAATCTGTATACATTTTACTGTTGACATGGAATTCGAATAGATCCTTTCTGTGTGTTTTTTTCCATCTCATTAAGTATCCATGAAGAATTTGGAGAGTGCTGTTTTGGAGTAATGCCCTAGTTACTTCTTCATGGTCTCTATTCAGGGTAGGGTTGCCAGCTCCGGGTTGGGAAATACCTGGAGATTTTTGGGGCAGAGCCTGAGGAGAGTGGGATTTGAGGGAAGGGACTTCAATAGAGTCTAATTGCCAAAGCAGCCATTTTCTCCAGGTGAACTGATCTCTATCAGCTGGAGATCAGCTGTAATAGCAGGAGATCTCCAGCTAGTATCTTGAGGTTGGCAACCCTAATTCAGGGCCAAACTGCATCATAAATTAACTCCCTTTACCACAGTCATTTAGAAACTGCGGAGAAAGGCATTTTTTTAAAGTCCCCAGGATCCTGATCGGGCTCGGGAAAAATGGCATGAGGGGGAAGGGCAGAGACCCTCCTGTCCCTGAACCAATGTCCCAAGCCCTGTAGGACTCCTGGGGACTTTTAAAAAGCCTTTCTTCTGCTCAGAAGAGCTCCCGGGAAGCAGGAAGTATTTGAATCCCCACCTCTTTATATGCTGCTTTGTAATTGGCTGTGAGCGAAACCAAGCTTGCGTGTCCCGCACTTTGCGTGTCCCGCACTTTGCACAGAGATTTCACCTGGGCTGAGCTCGGGAAAGGGAGGAATCAGGTTAACAGAGGAACAGGAAGGTCCGGGATCTGTGAGGGCTGGCAGTGAGGTCATCTCTAATGGACGGAAAACTCATGCCTAACTCCAAGGAACAATCGAGACAGATGGGGGGGAATGTGAGTGAAAGTACCCATGCATAAACGACCTAGGATAAAAGGACTCAAGAGATCTCCATTTCTTCTCATGCCTGACAAAGGGAGCTTTGACTCTCAAAAGCTCACACCCTGAAACTCCTGGTCTCAAATCTAACTGTTGTGATGCAGACCGACATGACTACCTTCTGAAACTAAATGACAAAGTAGGATCTAACCCAAGAATGTCCTTGTCTGAATGAACCTTATTTTGAATATTTATTATTTCTAGAAAAAGCCACATTGAAACAATTCTTAATTCATCTACGGTTTCATGCGGCCCCACATTGGGGGACTGCGCCTGCGCAGGCCTGCTGCCAGAAAGACTTTTCTAGCTCCACAACACCAGGGGCACTGTCTCCCCGGCGCGCACCGACTGCTTCCCCTTCCCCCCTGCCTCCCAGTTCCATTTTTGCTGCCGCTGTGATCGGACGTTTTTTTCTTCAGTGCTCCAGAATTTCTCCTACAAGAGTGTGGACAGCCTAGCTAGTCCGACTCTGCCTTTTCAGGAGCCCCCACTTGTGTAGCAACTCCTTATTATGGCTTCTAAACCCCTCTTTAAAAAGTGCCTGAGCTACGGCTCAAAGATGCCCCAGTCTGACGACCACGTGCCTAGCGTAGTCTGTCTGGGTGAAACGCACAATGTGACTGCCTGCCGGGTGTGCCAAAAATTCACACACAAGGCTAGAAACTGAGAGAGATGCTAGATTAAAGGCTGCCCTTTGGAAAAAAGCCCTTTCCTCTACTGGCCCTCTACCGGGCTCTGAGACGCATAGCCACTCCTCGACCGCCAGATTGACCCCGGTGCCCCTCCCCCCCAGCGGTTCCGTCCTCGGCGCCACCCTCGGTTCCGGGCCCCGTTCCGACACCCTCAGTGGCCCCTGGTGAGCCCAAGGCACTGACCTCCACTCCTAACACTGACTATGGGGCTTCCTCATCCAAGTCTTCCTCCCACAAGCGTCAGGCTGCCGAGAATAAGCATGTATAAAGGACTTTGACCTTGAAAAACAGCTGTGCTTTTCACTACCGTGAACAGTGGCAGATCATGTAGGGGAAACTCCTTTTCTATTCGAATGCCTTTGTTTTTCTTATTTTTGCAGCAATGTCATCAAACCACAGCTCTTGGATTACCCTGCATTCTTGTCTCCAGACTTAAATGTCAAAGTGGGGAATGTTGATCTAGAGGCTCCTACAGAAGATTTAGTTGACTACGAAACACTTCAGAAGGCTTTGAAAGAGCCCCCTCGAGAAAGGCAAGATAATAGATAATAAATATCTATTAAATATACTATTAAACATGCATGAAAAATTGTAACAGATTTGGGAAACCACCTATGGATTAGTTTAAGAAGCTGCAAAGTTACGTTTACAAGCTAGCCCAGTCTCATCACATCTTGGAAACTAAGCAGGGTTAAAAATATTGTCAAAGGCTTTCACGGTCAGAGTTCATTGGTTCTTGTAGGTTATCCGGGCTGTGTAACCGTGGTCTTGGTATTTTCTTTCCTGACGTTTCGCCAGCAGCTGTGGCAGGCATCTTCAGAGGAGTAACACTGAAGAGGAGACACTGTCCTTCAGTGTTACTCCTCTGAAGATGCCTGCCACAGCGGCTGGCGAAACGTCAGGA
Organism: Euleptes europaea; assembly: GCF_029931775.1. Taxonomy (NCBI): domain Eukaryota; kingdom Metazoa; phylum Chordata; class Lepidosauria; order Squamata; family Sphaerodactylidae; genus Euleptes; species Euleptes europaea. Next base: position 51,165,949 of record NC_079326.1, read on the forward strand.
AAGAAAATACCAAGACCACGGTTACACAGCCCGGTTAACCTACAAGAACCAATAAGCAGGGTTAGTCTACTTAATACTTGGATGGAAGACCACCAAGGAATACCAGAGTTGTGACTCAGAGGCAGGCAATGGCAAACCACCTCTGAATGTCTTGTGCCTTGAAAACCGTACAGGGTTGCCATAAGTCAGCTTTACCCACCCACACAAACTTAGGGCACTTTCACACATAACTAATAATGTACTTTCAATCCACTTTCAGTGCACTTTAACGATTGTTTGCAAGTGGATTTTGCTGTTTCACACAATAAAATACAGCTGTAAAGTGCATCGAAACTGCGTTATTCGGTATGTGTGAAAGCACCCATAAGTAGTTAACTCTGCAGCTAATACATGGTCCAGAGCCAACTGACTTTTCCTCACTTCCCATGAAAATTCTGTACTTTGGTTAACTGGGTTTTTCTCTGGATCATGTGAATTGCTGCCTCAGAACAATAGTCCATAGAATCTTCACTGTGCCAAATGTGTAATTTAGCTAATGTTTTCATCTGTGTCACAGTTGTACCGCGATAGGATAGTTAGCCTAAATTGTCAGCTGTCTGATTCACAACGTAGTTAAATAAAAACAAACTTTGGTTTCATCTCTTTGACTGTAATGGGATGATATTAGCTCAGATCTGGGTTTTTTTTTAGTAGTAGTAGTCATCTCTTGCCTTGAAAACCTTAGTGTGTCACCATATGTCGGCTGCGACTTGACAGCACTTTACACATTTACACACACACAAATGGTAACCATGGTTGGCCCCACTGTGTGGATCTGGCTAGTTGCATGGGGACTGATTATTAGATACAGTGATTTCTTTTCTCCCCCTTTTAGACTGGTGAAAATGAAACAGGAATATCGGAGTCTGAAAACATGGCGCGAAAAGGCTGAATATTTAGACCAGCTTCTCTTGAAAAGAGGGCCAAAGACAAAGCCAGGTGTAATAAAGGTAATTAGCATAAAGAAGACAGTTTGCTGTACTACTGGAACCAGACTACATGGGGTAGGCTGTCCCATAATTCTTTCTACCAGTTGTTGTTTTTAACAAAATGCAGCTTTTCAAAATCAGGAGCAGAGGACCAGCTTAACCCTTTCCTCTCCTCGCTGCCTTTTCAGAATTGCCCCCAAGATGAAGGATCATGGAACTTTCCCATTCTGTTTAGGTTGGTCCTTAAGTTGCAGTTCAGCACAGCACACAATGAACTTATGAATTTAATTTCCACAGGATGCTATGGAGCTTTTCCAGTTTGCAAAGGGACTCTTATCCCAGGCCCCTGAGGATGTGGGCCCACTGTGATGCATTTGCAAGTAAAAGTGCTCGCTTCCGACATGACTTAGATTCCACAGGTGGTGCAGCCCAATCTCAGGATGCTGTTTGAATGCAGTCAGGTCCTAGTTGTATGGATGCCTTTCAGTTGGTGAGGCCTAATGAAGTGGGCAAGCTGCTTAGGGGGTGGCAGCCCACCACACCAAGACTTGATCCTTGCCCTGTGCTGCTGTCGGAATCCAGCTGGGCTGGCTTGGTTGAGTTGGGGAGAGACAGCGTGGTGTGGTGGCTAAGAGCGGTGGTTTGGAGCGGCAGACTCTGATCTGGAGAACCGGGTTTGATTCCCCACTCCTCCACATGAGCGGCTAATCTGGTGAACTGGATTTGTTTCCTATGCATGAAGCCAGCTGGGTGACCTTGGGCTAGTCACACTCTCTCAGCCCCACCTACCTAGGGTTGCCAACCTCCAGGTACTAGCTGGAGATCTCCTGCTATTACAAATGACCTCCAGCCAATAGAGATCAGTTCCCCTTGGGAAAATGGCCACTTTGGCAATTGGACTCTATGGCATTGAAGTCCCTCCCCTCCCCAAACCCCACCCTCCTCAGGCTCCACCCCAAAAATCTCCAGGAATTTCCCAACCCAGACCTGAATGTCTATTGTGGGGAGAGGAAGGAAAGGTGATTGTAAGCCGGTTTGATTCTTCTTTAAGTGGTAGAGAAAGTCGGAATATAAAAACCAAGTCTTATTCTTCCTCCTCTCAGTGTGTGTGTGGGGGTGTAGTTCCAACTGCCTTGAAAGAGGCAATTGTGAGACCTCTCGTGAGGAAGGCCCCCTGGATCCTACCAACTTAAACATCTGCTGCCAGGTGACGCATATTCCTTTTTTGGGTACAGCGCTTGAGCGGATGTTGGCTTCACAGTGTCACAAAGTCCTGGAAGCCCTTGGATTATCAAGTGTCATTTCAGTCCAGGGTTTGTTAGGGGAACAGCTGTGGTCTCACTGACTGATGATCTGCGCTGGCAATGGGGACAGGGGGAGTGCTTCCCTGTTGATACTCCTGGACCTGTCAGTGACTTTCAATACCATTAACCACCTTATCCTTCTTTCCTTTTATCCCTTAGAAGCTCCTTGATCAATTGATCTTGAGCAGCATATATCTAGTGTTGGAGGGATATAAGGATTGAAACAAATCTTGCCACTGACAATGTAGCCTTGGGGTCCCTATCGCATAGTAAAAAAGGCATTATGTCAGTCACAGAGGCATTGGATTTGTATATTAAAAGGGGGGAAATATAGTGCGATCGAAGTTCCTCGTAAAAGTGACATTCCAAAAGGGCATGGGCTAATGAGTCAATAGAGCCAGAAGAGCAAGGGCAGATCCTGTCTGAGTATGGTATATTCAGAATTCTGCCCTGCATTACCATAGAAGGGTTAGCATTCAATCTAGCCAAGCAAAAAGCTCTACAGAGACGAGGAGTTGTCAGATAATATGTATAGGCAGGCAGACCATGTGGAGGGGGTATTCCAAAGAACTGGGATGAACAGACGCGACGAGCTCAAAAAGTAGTGCTGTTATGATCGAGCTCTTTAATGCGCTTTTTGATTTTGGTAAAAGCTTCAGTTTTCCCAAGATCTAATAAGATATCCTGCGAGAAGCCCAACAACGACAGTTTCTCATCTAAGATTTTTTGCCATGAGGATTTAAAAGGGTCATGCTTCAGAGAAGCTAGGAACCCCTCAGTGCTAAAGCACAGTTTAAGGTGTAGTTTAAAGGTGGCCAACCACGCCCTAGCTTCAAGTGACATTTGGCCAAACTCGGAACAAAGAGTAACGCCAGCAACACATCGAGTTTTCGTAAGAACTGAAGCAGTGGGCGATCTATAGATTCATTGATAACTGTTATCCAGATGGCAACACCAAAGAGGATAATTGGGGTAATTTTCAGGTTAAAATTTTGTTGGACACTGTTTTTGATGGGCATTCCAATTTAGGTTATGGGAAAACAGAATGCTAAGGTTAACAAACTCCTTGACTTGGTCAACCTCAAAGCCATCTAATACCCAGCGAAAAAGAGGCATTTTTCTCCTCTTAGTGAAGATCACCGTATCCTTCTGGAGTGGCTGGCTGGGTTAGGAGCAGGGGGTACAGCCCTTTGGTGCTTCTGTAGTTACTTGACTGGCCAATTCCAGAAGGTGAGCAGGGAGTCTGTTGCTCTGCCCCACTGCATTTATACTATGCAGCCCCGCGGGATTCCATCTTGTTTCCTGTGCTGTTCAACATCTACATGAAACCACTAGGAGAGATAATCCAAGGAGTCATAGTACAGAGTAAATTCAAATGGCACACTAAATTTAGGTTAACTGCTGAGGTGCATGGAATAGCAATCCCAGAACGACATGCAATATTTTTTTAAAGCATTTGTTACTATACTCGTTATCCCAATAAGAATTATGTGTACTGACAAGCGTAGTTGTACATTCCACTTAACTTTTAAACATTTCTCCCCCCCTCCCCACGCACAGATATCTCGATTTAGGCAATTTGTTGGGAAGATGCAGCATCCTCTTCGTCAAGAAAGTCTTTCGACTAGCGGAGCAGGTATACAGAATATTCGTGATCATTTTAACAGAGGATGGGACAGTATGTAAATGATGTGGTTCTAACATTTGCAGCGGAAGCATGCGCTGGCATTTGTGGTTCTCATTTTTTAATTTTACCTTGTCTGCAAATAGCTTAAAATGCAGAAGAATTTTTTTCCTAACTGTAGACTTTTTGAAATCATAAGAATAACTCTGGTCAGACTGGGAATGTATAATTCAAGCTACGGAGTTATTTGAATTTCAGGTGCTTTCTTATAAACAATTAAATTGGTCCATCTGTATAATCAAGCAGTATCCATTGTGGTACAACTTTTACTTCTCTGTGGTCTCTGTGCATCACGCTGATGGGCTTTGTACCTAAGCAGATTGATAATAGAGCTAGCTTTTAAGCGTGAAATATCTCCCCCCTCAGAAATGGAGCCTGGGGCTGAGCATACCCAACGGGGAGGAGTCACATTTTGCCGATATGTTTCTTTTTGCCCACCAAAGCAGCAGCGTCTAAGGATTTATCCCAGGGAATTTCTAAAGAGCTAGTTTTTTTCTCCATTAAAAGAATTTTACATCTAAGTACCGTATTTTCCAGCGTATAAGACGACTGGGTGTATAAGATGACTCCCAACTTTTCCAGTTAAAATATAGAGTTTGGGATATACTCGCCGTATAAGACTACCCCTCTTCCAACGCACTCCAAATAAAAATTAAAAATAACCTCCTGCTCCGCTTCCCCCTCCCCGGAAGGACGGGGGTGGGAAGGGACGGGAAGGGCTCTTCCCGCGTGGCTGCGTGGACCGGTATGGGGGGGGGGAGAGGCACAAAGGCAGGCGTGGCGGCCGTCACGGGGACGGAGGAGGGGGGTTCCTGCGGCGCCCATGCGGGGAGGGGGGATTCTCCTTCCTTTTCCTCCCTAACTTCTGGAGCAGGGGTCCTCAAAGGGCTTTTTTCCAGCCCGGGAACTGAAAAAGCCAGTCCCCCCTTGCCCCCCTCCCCAGAGCTTTTCTGGGCTTCCTGGCCACGTGCGCCCAGCCGGAAGCCTCCCTCCTGCCCCAGTCGTCCCCTTCCCTGCTCCCTCTCCAGCCCCAAACCCCCTTTTCTGGGCGAGCGAGGCATCTTGCCGCCTCGCATGCCACCCAGTCACCTTCGCCCTCTCCCACCCACCCTCCCCGGCCCAAAACCCCCTTTCCTGGGCGCACGAGACGTCTTGCCGCCTCACACACCGCCCAGTCGCCCCCTTCGCCCTCTCCCTCCCAGGCCCGAAATCCCCTTTCCTAGGCCCGGTCGCCCCCTTCTCTTCCGCAGCACGCCCCACCGGGAGACTTCTCCCATTGCCTAGCTTTGTGGCTGGGCCTGGCCTCCTTGAGCTCCATGCAGAGGCGCCTGGTCCTTCGGGGCCCTCCACAATGCAGCCCAACATGGCCCTGGCGTTCCTGTTTTGGCTGCAGTCGGGCAACGTTCTCACGGCTCGGGGCTCTCTCTCCTCCCGGGGGTATCCTTGTGGCCTGGAGGTAATTGTAAGGGCCCCTTGGGGGGGGTGCTGGGCATATCTCCAGGGAGTAGAAGAAAAAGACGTGTGGCCATTGATGCATGAGAGGTTTTGCCTTGGATTTGCTGCTCTCCAGATGCACATTTTCCCCATCCGAATTCTCAGAACTCAAGCGTAAGCTCCCCCACCCCCGGGCAGAGTTTGGAGAATTCAGATGGGGAAAATGTGCATCTGGAGAGCGGCAAATCCAAGGCAAAACCTCCCGTGCATAAATGGCCTTGGTTTTTACATGCCGACTTTCTCTACCACTAAAGGGAGACTCAAATTGCCTTACAATCCCCTTCCCATACCCTCCCACAACAGACGCCCTGTGAGGCAGGTGGGGCTGAGAGAGCTCTAACAGAGCTGTAACTTGCCCAAGGTCAGCCAGCTGGCTTCGTGTGTAGGGGTGGGGAAACCAACCTCCGCTTCTCACGTGGAGGAGTGGGGAATCAAACCCGGTTCTCTAGATCAGAGTCCCTGCTCCAAACCGCCACTCTTAACCACTACATTTGTAAGGCACAGGCGCTTGCCGCAGACTCCAGCCTCTTTATTCCCCATTAACTCGCCTCTGTGCGTGCGTGTGGAGAGGGCAAGTGAGGCTGGGGCAGGGGCGAGGCTGCGTCTGCCGCAGAGCGAAGGGGGAAGGTCCGGGCTAGGGAGGAGGATGCTTTTCAGGAGAGCCACCTCGCGCCGCTTCCTCCTCCTCCTCTCCCGCACATGCGGGGAATTTGTTCATATTTTTTCAAACTATAGTCCGGCCCCCAACAGTGTTTGAGGGGCAGTGAACTGGCCCCCTGTTAAAAAAGTTCTGGAGCCTTCAGGAGAGGCGCTTCGTGGCTTAACGGCCCCTCCCCCCCCCGCTCTTGGGATCTTGCACGTGGCAAATGGAGGAGAGGGAGAGAAAGCAGAACGCCCCTCTTCGCCATTCAAAGCGGCTTAGTGGCAAGGGACGGTCTGCTGATCGCCAGGCTGGAGCATGGCGCGGCTGCAGTTGCGACGCCGGAGCGGGTGGGCAGGAGGCGGAGAAGGACGCGGGGAGAGCAGCCGCCCCAGCCCCGGCCAGCCAGCCGCCTGCCTGCCTTGCGCTGCTGCCGGAGCGCTGCCGAGCGCTTCCCTCCATGCGCCCCGGCGCGCCTGGCTCCGACTCCCAGCCGGGCAGCGACCTCCCTCACCGGGCTCACCTCCCCTCCCTCCTCCGGTGGACATGGACATTCTCCAGTCCGGCTCGGAATTCAGCACCCGCCCTTATATACCCGGCGTATAAGACAGCCCCCGACTTTTGAGATTTTCCTGGGTTAAAAAGTCGTCTTGTATGCCGGAAAATACGGTATTCATCTTTCCACCTTTCTCTTCAATTTTGACTTCGTCTTTTCCCGTCTTTATACTCTTAATGTATGCAGTTCTACCTTGTAGATAGTTTTTTTAGTCATCCTCACGAGTGACTGGCACCTAGAGTCCAGCCAGCCATGTTTAAACAATGTAGACTGTACGTCCTGTGGTGGGGAAATCCTCTTGACAGACAACCACAACTGACTACTGTTTATGAGCAACACAAAGTAGAGAGGTGCCTTCACTGCCTCAAGTCCACCAAACGGGCTGGGAAGAACCGTGAGTCCAGACTGTGGGCTCTGTTGTACTTTATCTTCTTCTGGATTAATATTTTACCTCAGTTTCTTACTCTGGGCTTTTCTACATGGGTTTTTTTCATCAGTTCTGGCCGCATACTGCTTTGGTTTATCCTCTGATTTCCACATACATCTCTTTTGAGATCCCTTTTACCCCAGTCTTTTACTGCAAGCTGATATTGAGTTGGCTTTTTGCTAGTGCGTAATGTTTCTGTGGTTTTCTTTGTCCTGCCCACTGCCACCCACCTCCAGCCCACTTTTCAATTATCCAACTGTCTTCATTGTTAAACCATTCCCTCTGCCCCACACCCCAGACAGCGATTTCATTTTTTAAAAATGGCCTAAAATTTCACTATAGTGCTGTAGTGTTGTAATTATAGGGGGTTATAACACCAATAAATGTGTGCGTCCTCGTCACCCAACCTTTTAAACCTTTTAGGGAAATCCTCACTGCGCTTTCCCCCCACTGACGCGTTCAATACAAGCGCCAATACATAACATTTCTCCAACACACCAGGGTGAGCAGAACTTTTTTTTGGGGGGGGGAGGAACGGTAAAGAACCGCATCATTGTGCAGCTGTACTCTTTGTGCCAATGGCCCAACGTCCTTTTGTCCCTTCATCCTAACATTCTTTCCTCCCAGTGATAGACTCAAATGTTCGGTTAAAAAGAAATTACGGCGGAGATGGAAGGAAGTGAAATGTCCGCCTGGAAACACAAACTGGAGGGGGGGTGGCGTCAGCGAGGGGAAAAATGGGAAAAGTGGGTGTTGCCACTGGGATTCACAGCAACGTTCTTGGCCCTTCGCATCTGTGGAGAAAACATCATGGAGATGGAGCATTCAAAAACATCGCCAGAAAAGGGTTTCCGGCAACCAAACGGGGGGTGGGGGGAGTGTGGTGAGTGCTGAAAATGCGGGGTTTAAAAGGCCCAGAAAACGTTTGGGACACTTGGTGCGGTAAACCTCATAGTTTAAGCAGGTTCTCTGAATTCCCAGCTTTCATTTTTTTTAAGTAAGTCTCTAGCCCTTTCCCATGTGGAGATAGAAGGGAAAAGGCATATCTTCACAAGGTAAGGGACTAGAGATTTACTTTAAAAAAATGAAAGTTGGGAATTCATAGAACCTGCTTAAACTATAATTACAACACTACAGCGAAATTAAGGCCTTTTAAAAAAAATAAGGAAGGTGCTGTGACACCACCGATGATGCTACTGATGACGACAGCCACCCTCCCTTGAAAATCCTCAAAATTTAAGTTACATGCAGCAGAAAATAAACTCACTCCACAACTGGAAAAATGCACAGGGAGGGCAGAGGTGTGGAAGAGCCCTGCCCAAACCTATTGCCGTGCTTGTGCTTCGACTCCCCAAAAAATCAGGAGTAACTCCAGCATGCGAAAAACGTTTCGTGTAGACAGAAGGAGCTCTTTTTGTCATGCCCAACATTTTTCTATCCCATCTTACCTTCTGTTTTGCTTTGAAAATTTGTCCACCAACTTGTGAAATTGTGTGTGTGTGCTGTCAAGTAACAGCTGACTTATGGCGACCCCATAGGGTTTTCAAGGCAAGAGACGTTCAGAGGTGGTTGCCATTGCCTGCCTCCATGTGAGCTGAGAAAGTTCTGGCCCAAGGTCACCCAGCAGGCTTCATGTGGAGGAGTGGGGAATCGAACCCGGTTCTGCAGATTAGAGTCTGCCACTCTTAACCATTACACCACGCTGTGAAATTTCAGTTGGCTCTAAAAAGTATAACACTACTGTGTGTTTTTTTAAAATTGTTTTCAACCACCATGGCTATCTACAATTTTTATCCATTGAAGTATACTCCTAAAAGTCTCTGTTGAGGAGAAATAGCTCACTATTGTATTTATTAACAGTGTGGTGTGGGAAAAGGATTTTGATTCACTTCCAGTTTGTTGGAGTTCTATATCAGCCAGGGAGAATCATGAAAGAATCAACTAAATTAAAAAGTTTGTTAGCATAACACTATAAGGAATACCACCCAGGATCTGTAAATTTTGAGGAGGACATGTTGAATGCTAAAGTAGTCTCATTTGAATTAAAAAGTGTATCATCTAAAACCTAAACATGATGTAGAGAATAAGTAATGTTGTAGTCAACTAGCGTTTTCCTTTTAATGTGCTAAAATATAACAATGTCTGACTATTTTTTCACGTCTGCAGAAAGAGTAATACATGAAGTAATGCGTGAAGAAAAACAACCTGAATTTATGGTAGGAATATGCATTGCAGTTATATTGTGTTATGAAGTAAAACCTCTGTAATACTGAGGTAATTAAAGAGATCCTTTGCATCAGACTGCTAAAAAGTTTTAAGATCTATAAAGATATCAGTAGCCAAAACTGATCAGTAGCCAAAATTGATTCATTTTTAAAAACCCTTTGGTCTTTTTACACTAGGTTTCTCCTGCATTGTTGTAGCATTGTAGAATTATAACTGGTCTCATACATCACTTAATACAGTGCTTAATACAGCACTTAATACAGTGCTGTATGACCCATAATGATCCAGCTATATTGATTCCCACATATAAGATCCTAGATCTGTTTATTCAGAAGCTTAATACCGTACTGTTGAGTTCAATGGGACTTCCTCCCTAAAAGGGCGCTTAGGATCGCAACCCCCTCAAGGGTGCATTATGTGACGCAGTTAGGTTGCGGAGTCTCCTGACCCATCTCACAATCACACATATTCTTGGGGACCCACCTTAGAAAGCTCTTTGTCCTAGGGGGAAGGGGCTGAAGACATGGGGAGCCCAAGGAAGGGGCAAACAGACACCCCTAGCCCTTTCCGCTAGGGAAAACGGCATGTTACTAGATTTCATTGATGTTTGGTTGTGGTTTTTCTCAGCAATGAAATGCTAAACTGGCCATAGAGTTGCTTCTTGACTCAAATGTATGCTTCATGTTTGTTTACTCCAAAAATGTTTATGAAAACGGTTTGCATTCCTTTCAGGCTACCTTTTAAACAAGGCTGGTGATTGTGTGTCTTTATTGTTAAAACAGGTGGATCTTCCAGACTCTGTGTCCGAAATTCCTGTTATTCAAAGTACTATATCTGAAATTCCTGCATTGTTAAGGCGTGCAGAAACAGATTCAGATACAGACTCAGAAAAGGATCATGAATTTCTAGAATCTGCTGACACCTTACATGCTGTTCCAACGTTGACTATATCTAGCACTGCTTCTTCTCATCTATCTTCGGATATTATAGAAAGGACGGTCAAAAGAGTAGAAATTTCCCCTGAGTCGGAAACCTCTCTGTCCAGTTCTAGCGGAAACCTAGCAGAATGTTCAGATAGCCATGTGGAAACAGGGGATTCGGAAAGCACCGCTTTTGAAAGTCCTGAGACCAAAGCTGTAGAGGAGGAACCAGTTCCCACAGTGAGAAAAGAATCTGCCATAGAATCGCCACAATCAGTGGAGGTAACTGCGGTGCTGACAGTATACACATGTTGTTCCCCATCGCTTCTTCAACGATGAATTCATCCATACTTTTATTTTTCTAATGAAGATCTTCACTTGAAGTTTTGAGGGTTCCATTTTCACTCATCCAAAGTTAGTGGCATTTGGTTAGTAAGAATGCCCTCAGGTGAAGCGACAAATGGCTTAGCGAGTCTGGCATAAATTGCTGTAGTACAGCAGACTTTTAGCTACTCTCTCAGAGCGTATCTCCACTAAAGATGTAGGGCCAAAATACAAGTGGCAGAGGCAATGGGCCCATCTGGCCACCAACGCCATTTTAAAAGCATTTGTAAAGGTAGTCCCCTGTGCAAGCACCTGGTCATTACTGACCCATGGAGTGACAACACATCACGATGTTTACTAGGCAGACTATGGCCATTTATGCTTGGTAATTAACAGAGGAACGGGAAGCCCAGGGATTTGTGAGGGCTGGCAGCGAAGTAATCTCTAATAGATGAAAAGCTAATGCATAACTCCAAGGAAAAACCGAGAAAGACCAGGGGTGAACATGAGTGAAAGTACCCATGCATAAACGACCGTACAATACCAAACCTCATACAGACCTCATTCGTCCAGAATAATTTACAGTCTGACAAACTCCTCATTCCATTTACACGGTTACCCATCCTCCAGGTCATTCTATGAGTGCAAATTCTATCAGCGGCATACCTTAACCACTTAAACAACCTTTAAAGTGCCAGTGAGTCCTAACAGCAGTCCTTCACATTAAAAGCACTTAGATCATATTTGTCATTTAGACCATTGGGAACCAAAGTTTGCAAAGTACATATCCAATGGGATTCGCGTTGGCGTAAACACCTATCAACATCCAATTGATTGTACGGATGTTTGAACAATTTCTCTGTTGCAAAGAACTGGAACTCAGTTGGTCCATGTCCCTTAATTTTAAGATGTGAAACCAAAGGAGTCACTAAAGAGCTTCGATGTTCTGAAACAGGTCGCCAGTTCTCAATTCAGACTTATAAAAAAACACAAGTTTATAACAAGGAATGGTGTGATATGTTTTGATCTGCCTCTCCGCACAACAGTTTTTCTGTTTCAGTCATTTTGTTCGTTTAAATTCATTACTTTTTTGTGTAGTCAAATTGCAATCTTAGTATGATAAAGATTTTAAAGATACTCACTCACTTTACTAACCGTTTTTCTACCTTGTTACTTTACCACCTGGTATATTGCCTCTGAAATACCGAAGGAGCCATGTCCTGAGCCTGAAGTTTCTCTGAAATTCGCTGAGGTTGAAGCACCAAAAACATCAGGTAAGTAACTACTTTTAATAGTTGCCATCTATTTCCAGGAGATTGCAGTACACATGTCAAGGACTAGAAGGCATGTCCTTTCACAGGTGAATGTTGGGGACTGCATGCTGTTAGTATCCCCCAGTATTTATTCATTTACTTCATTAATATTCCACTTTTCTCCCCAATACGGACCAAGAGTAGCTTACAACACTGAACACATCAACACATGAAGCTGCCTTATACTGAATCAGACCCTTGGTCCAGCAAAGTCAGTTTTATCTACTTAGACCAGCAGCGGCTCTCCAGGGTCTACTTGCCTAGTCCCTTTAACTGGAGATGCCGGGGATTGAACCTGGGACCTTCTGAATGCAAAGTCAGTATTGTCTACTGCATGCAAAGTCAGTATTGTCTCCTCAGACAAACAGCGTCTCTCCAGGGTCTCAGGCAGAAGTCTTTTCACATCACCCATTTGCCTAGTCCCTTTAACTGGAGATGCCAGGGATTGAATCTGGGACATTCTGCATGCAAAGTCAGTCTTGTCTACTCAGACGGGCAGCAGCTCTCCAGGGTCTCAGGCAGAGGGTTTTCACATCACCCACTTGCCTAGTCCCTTTAACTGGAGATGCCGGGGATTGAACCTGGGACCTTCTGCATGCCAAGCAGATGCTCTACCACTGAGCCACAGTCCCTCCCAACATTCTTCTCTTCCCTTCTCTCTTTACCCTGTGAAGTAGGTTAACAACAACAATAATTTTCTACCCCACTGAGTGTGTGCAGTTAGCCCAAGGTCACCCAGCAAGTGTGCATGGCAAAATGGGGATTCAATCCCGAGTCTCTGAGATCAGTGTCCTTTTATGCAGGGACGTTTCCCCACTGTCACCCCCACTGACTGCTTTGGGGCTTCCTTTTGATTATGGATGCCTTTTCCGCCCATCAGAGGTTGCCTCGCTCTCCCTGCCTGTTTTGCCTGTGTTTTCCAGATGCTGCTTTAGCCAGAATCTGGAAAATGCAGGCAAAACGCGCGGGGAGAGAGAGGCAACCTCTGATGGGCAGAAAAGGCATCAATAATCAAAAAGAAGCCCCAAAGCAGTCAGCAGGGGTGACAGCAGGGAAACGTCCCTGCATGAACGGCCATAGTCTGACACTAAACACTGCTCCATATTGATTCTCTTTCAGGTTGGGAAAACGGGGGTGGGGGGGGTCCAAGACCCATTTCTCTGTCCACAGTGGTCCATATGAAAATCAGGTCCCTGCACATGTGGAAACCACTTAAGAACACGTCTCCCCTCCTGATGCTAGGGCATCATATTGATTCAAGTGTTCCTGACCACTACAGAAGCGATATTTATGAATTGTAGCTGCTTAGGCAGTTTATTCTGTGAAGTACTGACTGAAAGCTTATACCCTACCAGAAATCTTTTTAGTCTTTAAGTTGCTACTGGACTTTGGCTCTTTTCTATATCTGAAGAAGTGAGCTGTGGCTCACGAAAGCTCATCCCCTGCCATAAATATGGGTAGCCTTTAAAGTGCAACTGGACTGGCTCTTTTCTACTGCAATTGACAGACTAACATGGCTACCCATCGTGACTGAAAACTGTTTATATAATGGGAAGTGCATGGTTACAAAAAGTTATTCCAGTGCAGGGGTCCCCAACATGGTGCCCATCAACGCCATAGCACCTGCCAACATCTTACCTGGTGCCTGCCAAGAGTTTTTAGAAAGTGGGTGAGGCCAGGTGGGACTCTTGCCTAGCACGACTTCTGATTGGCCATTGGAGATCTGATAGGCTGTGCAGATTAAAATAATGATGATTTTGCAGCAGTTGCTACCACAGTGTTGGTTTTATTCTCTTCCTCACTCCTCTTTCACAGTGCAGTTTTCAAACTGCCCCTCTTTTCCCTGGCACTTGGACTTCCTCCTGTGACCACCTCCTGCAGCAGTAGGGTTGCCAGCTTTGGGTTGGAGATTTTGGGGGTGGAGCCTGAGGAGGGGGGTTGAGAAGGGGAGGGACTTCAATGCCATAGAGTCCAATTGCCAAAGCGACCATTTTCTCCAGGGGAACTGGTCTCTTATCGGCTGGAGATCAGCTGTAATAGCAGGAGAGCTCCAGCTACTACCTGGAGGTTACAATACAAAATAGGCACCTCCGTGCCAATACCAATGGTTAGAAAATCTGCAACGGAGTCTCCAGTACAAAAGTAGCAAAAAATTCTTATTGGTGCTTACACATGTAACATCAACAATACAAGAGTGAAAGATACATATAAGAACAATCAAAGTTATATACAGTATGTACAATCTAAGTAAGGTGCAGTCTCAATGCACCAATTGCCATGTTCTTTCAAGTAAATGTTGTATTTTCTTCAAACAGTCCAATAGTAGGTACTATCCCAAAAGCACACTTTTGGGAAAAGGTGGGGGACGGCCGTTTCAAATCTTTTCTTCAGCCCCAAACAGTAACCAACTTTGTACTCAGCTTCACTTTAGAGTATCCCTCGGGGAACTGAGAACAGAGTGGAAGATTTTACTATTGGGTACGATTTGCATTGAGACTGCACCTTACTTAGATTGTACATACTGTATATAACTTTGATTGTTCTTATATGTATCTTTCACTCTTGTATTGTTGATATTACATGTGTAAGCACCAATAAGAATTTTTTGCTACTTTTGTACTGGAGACTCCGTTGCAGACTACCTGGAGGTTGGCAACCCTATGCAGCAGCCATTTTGTGGCTGCACCCACCACCCTGTTTTCAGATTTCAAAGGTGTTCACAAGCTCAAAAAGGTTGGCAATCCCATTCTGATGTTTTGGCCTATTATGCTAAGGAATATATTTTAGGTTTTATAAAACTTTATAATAACTAACAGTAAAGAAATCTAACAGATTTAAGAGCTAAAATAAAATAGCTTATGAATGTCTAAACTTTAAAAATACTGTATATATCTTTTGTACTTGAATGTTTTAACTTTCTGTTTTGGTTAATTGTTTCTAGAATCACTTGATAAAATTCTACCACAGTGGCCTTGGAAAGAAGTTGAGGTAAGAAATAACTGGTATTGTAAATCCAGTATTATTAAAATGTCATATACTATTGTTAAATAAAAGTGGGTGAGGGGAAGAGGATGCTACCTTACACCATTTTCTATCAAAATTGCTTGTGCATGGGAAAAACTGTAATAGACTCTGCAGAGGAAGGCAATGGCAAATCACCACTGCTTCTCACTTGCCAGCGTGGTGTAGTGGTTAAGAGCAGTGGTTTGGAGCGGTGGACTCTAGTCTGAAGAACCAGGTTTGATTCCCCACTCCTCCACATGAAGCCAGCTGGGTGACCTCGGGCTAGTCACAACTCTCAGAGCTCTCTCAGCCCCACCAACTTCACAGGGTGTCTGTTGTGGGGAGGGGAAGGTGAAGCCAGTTTGATTCTCCCTTAAGTGGTAGAGAAAGGTGGCATATAAAAACCAACTCCTCCTCCTCCTCTTCTTCCCTTGAAAGCCCCTTTCTGGTTGGTTGTGACTTGATGGCTTTTTACACCCACACACATACATTCCTCAGGATGATCCTTTATGTATGGACACAAAGCCTATATATATTATGCGACCCCTGTATTTTCTGTCTTCGTATTCATATTGAAGCCTTCCAAATATCACAGTTTTGTCCTTGTTTCTCTCCATCTTCACAGTTCCAGGAACCGGTTTTTCGTAGGAACAAGTTCGAACCTTTCTTGAGACATATCAGAGGAGTACAACCTCCTGCACTTCTTAAAGGCAAAGCAAATGAATCATCCACTTTCATCCATTTAGATCAAAAGGGCCCCTATGTCGAAACCAAAGAACAAGAAGACCAAGACCCACCTCAACAGATATCTCCCACAAAAGCTGCTGGTAGCTCAGACAGTATGTTAGTTAAGGGTGGTAAGCAGCTGTCTATACTAAGACTAATAGAAAAAAAGATTGAGACAGAAGAGGAGGAGCCTCCGTTTCCCCTACAGATAGATGAAGAACCAAAGGCCCTGGCATCTAAACCAGATCTCTCACAGAAGCAGCTTGAAAAGGCACTGTCAGATTCTGAAGTAAAACAGGTCCATCTTTCTTTTAAGAGGTCGGTGGAAGAATTCCTCATCAACAGACTTACAAAAGTCATAGCACTGAAGTCACTTTTAAGCAAACAGGTCGAAAACCTTGTCGAAGAGAGACTTTTGGAAGCGGAGGTTTCCGAAGAACTGGAAGACAGCATGAGTACAGTGGAGAGCTTGCCAGATGCTAGGGGAAAATTTTTACTTATGGGAAGAAAACCATGCTCTGGAGAGAGGCTTTCAGAACAAGACATATGTAATTTGAAAACTGCTGCAAGTCAAAACTTGCAGGCCAGTCTCATGGAAAAGCTTTCTGCACATGGGATAATCCCAGGCAGGGAGCTAGCTGAGAATAATCAGAAGGTTTCTGTCTCAGGTTCTGCTGAGGGAGATTTGCTGAAGAGAAAGAAACAGTTGTCCAAGGAAAGAATTTCACCAACTGAGATAGTAACGTTGAAATCGCTAAGTGACAGTCAGTCAACTGGAAGTTCCCAATCTGAATCCGTGCCAAGCAGACAAGAAGACCAGCGGGTTGTTAGAGAGACTGATCTATCGGAAAGCAAAACGGATGACAGAGAATCTGCTTTGCGTCATAAAAGCAAAAGTAGTTCAGTAGAAGAAAGCAACACAAAGACGGGCTTAGACAAGGAGCGCCCCAAAAAATCGTTGGAAATCATTAGAGTAAGATTACCAGTGAGCACAGAAACAGAGTTATCTAAGAAATCGCCAGATAATATTAAACTTTCAGGACCGGAAGTAAGTCCCAAATCTGATCCAAACAAAACTGTTAATGATACGCTGATTGAAAAACTTTTAAAAGAAGAAATAGCCAGTCTAAAGTCATTTTTAAGCAAAGGACTCCAAGAGCACCTTAAAGATAAACTTTCAGATACTGGATCAAGTACAAAAGAAGACTTTGAAAAGATATGCCAGCAGTTGTCCTTGGATGTGAAAGATGAACTCACCACAACCCTGGGGAAAGCTTCACCTGAAGGAAGCCAGGATTCTTCTAAGGCGAATCTTCCTGAAATATGTGCAACAAAACAGAAGACTATGTTCAGTAAAAATATCCAGAACTTAGTTTTAGAAACGCTTACAGAAAGTGAGATTGCCAATCTAAAGTCTGTATTAAACAAAAAGATCCACGATCATCTTTTAGAAAGACTTTCAGAAATAGGAATGATTACAGAGGAAGAATTAAGGAAAGTACTTGAAAACTTCTTTCCAGTAGTAGCCAAAGAGACGCCACCCAAAGGAAATAATGAAAAAGTCTCTTTCAAAAAAGGAGAAACTGCACATTCAACGACCTCCTTAACTCAAAGCCTACAAGACAGGTTTTCAGAAGACGAATTAAAAAATCTTAAGTCTGTCTTGAACAGACTTCTGAAAGAAGATCACAGAGAGAGACTTTCAGAATCGGAAATAAAAGGTTTAACATCTGTTTTGCAGAAGAACTTTAAGGACCTCCCCGTACAGAGCTGTTCTGAAACAGGGATAAGCAAAGAGGTAGAAATAAAGGATGAATGCCATAATATATCTTTGCCAACCATGGACGAAAGTTCACCTTTAGGGTTTACCGTCAATGTATCCGAGAAAGAAAAAAGTCATTCAAAGGACAGTCTTCGCAAAATATTTTCAAATGAAAAGCTTGGCTTAGGAGGGAAACCAGACCCTCCTGTAAACAGTGTTTTCAAAGCAGAAGAACTGCACAAAGAAACTCAAACCAGTGGTTTCATGCCCCCTCCCAAAAAAGTTGCCTTAAAAGCAGAAAACCCAGACTCGTCTGTAAACAGTGCTTGTGGAGTAGAAACAGCACAAGGTGAAACTCAGACCAATTTTCCCATACTTCCTCCCAAAAAAGTTGTCTTGAAAGCAGAAAACCCAGACTCATCTGTAAACAGTGTTTGTGGAGTAGAAACAACACACGGCGAAACTCAGACCAATTTTCCCATACTTCCTCCCAAAAAAGTGAAACAAAGTTCCAAAAAAGAATGCCACCGGCTGCCTGGCTCTGATAAACCAGACATGGCGAATTCAAAGAGAGGGTACGAAACAGTATTAAGAAACCAGCCCTTCAATGAATCTTTGATGAAAATATCTGATGTATTCACCTCTTCGTCTTTTTTGAGTGCTCATGATATTGGCGTCCAGACTGAACTTAAAAATTACCTGTCCAGGCCTCCTGGTTATCTCTCCAAGCCCACGTTTCCAGTAAACCCGCAAACATTTCTCTTCTTACATTCCGAATCTGAGGAAGAAGCAAAGTTGCCAAGCAGACTTCATCAGAAGTCCAAAAGCAGGAAGAAGCCTGACAAGTCTTCCAAAAAGGATATTTTGCTGCAACATCTGCAACAAGGAGTGACGAATGCACAAGTTAAGAAGGATAAACCAGCTGGCGGGATTATGTCTAAGGATGTTGTGAAAGAGAAAGGCAGGAAACATTGTGAATTACCTGCTCCAAGACTAATCCCAGCAGATAGCAAGAAGGATATTAAGACAACAGCATCCCCTGGTGTGGTGCGAAAGGAAAGCTCGAAGCTGAAATTTGAGAAGAAACGAGATGAGGTCAAACCCAAAAAATCATTTAGCAAGACTTCTGTCCCATCTGACCCACACCTACAAAATTTGGGGAAAAATCTTCCGGACAAAGCATCTGTGACTAAGTTCCCAGCTTCTTGGCGTACAACAGGAAATACACTGGTAAGAACCATGATTGTCTGAATCTTGTGCGTGAAAAAGACGTTAAATATGACACCTGGAGGCAGCATGTATAGGACAGTGTTCTTTGATGCATTTATCTTTTCGGTAGCACATCAGGGTCGTAGGCTACTTTTCAGCATAAATGTTGACGCTGAATGTACTGAAGAAACATGACAAACTTTAAAAGTGAGGATTCCTGTACTGCCTAAAAAGTTTAATGTCAACTGGTTAAACTACACCCAGCAAACCCAGCGCTTACAGGTTGCTTGGATTATGAGCCGGCAGATTTCACTGGACAGTGTTGCTTTTGTTATGTACAGATAAGGGTGTTTCAAAGACCTGAAAGTGGTACTGTAGAGCTATTATTACCAGCTATGTTCACATTTAGTTTTTCTGTCCTGCCGAGGACTCTGGTCAGACTAGGTTCTAGTCACGCAGCTAGCGCTGATGCCATGCATGTATGTAACATTTCCTTTGTGGATACTGAGGCAAGTAGCTATTGGATAGTTACTCTGAATAACACCGATCCTTCCCTGTGTGTGTGCACGGACATACTCATTCCAAACACCATTCAAGAACATTTTGTCAGTTCAGTGAATAGGGCACACGTTAAAGTCGTCTTCTCGTGGTTTCCTCAAGCGCCGTGCTGGCTACAATATCTAATGTTAGAGAGGTGAAGTCTAACTTCAAGGATCGTGCTTGTTAGTTTCAATCACTAGGTAAACTTCAGTGTTTTTAGTATTGCTGTCCATGTCACTGCTACTCAGCCTACTTCTTCTTGACTCCCAAGTTTCCTCACTATACAAAAGCTTTCTTGCCTATCAGAAGCACAACCCGTCTCTAGGCCATATTTGAGAATTCCCCCCCAGTGTTTCTTTATCCTTCTTTATCTAGATTTATAGCCTACAATCTGCAATGGGAGGTGGTTCCATAATCGGAAGGCATTCATTTCAACTTTGCACCCTCGTTGCCGACACACAACTTATAGAAAAAACATATATTGTCTCCTTGGCCAACCTTTTCCCCAGCAACATTTTGTCCATTGTGTAATTATAATAGAAAAAACAGCTCTCTTGTACAGTATATTTTTTATAGCTTAGACTTGCTGAATGCACACTGAGTAGTCATTACTCTTATAGACTCGTATTGTCTATTAGTGTTCATTTCTCTCTGAAGAACTGGTATTTTTATGAACATGACATCACAGCAGCTCAACCAATTGAGGAGGGCTCACAGATGATAAATAACAAGCTAGTGCTGCACCTATTAGATACAAGATTCATTCTTTTTGGAGTCAGCTTAATGTATAGATGTTAGCAATTATATGAGTTTGACAAATGAAAGTGTACCAAGTGATCAAGAGTTTCATTGTTACAAAGACCTTTGTCATCGTCATGATTACTATTATTATACTCCTGAATGCTTAAACAACTTTATCTGGTTTTATTTAGAACATTCCAGGCACACTTGATTTAGACATGGAAACTTTTAAGCATCTTGAGAAAGCCATAGAAAGGGCTCTTATAGATTTAGGGAAGGCCCCAGAAGGCGGCCTTAGCCAGGCACTGCATTCGGCAAGAACAAGCGCTGCTCCAGGTGTTGCTGCCACAGCCAAAGAGTTGCTCAGGTCAATCGCTGCAAGCTCATCTGCGGTTGAAAACCCAAGGATTTCCGCAAGCTCACTGTCAGAGATGCCGGACAATCAAGAACCAATATTAAAGATGAGTCCAGAACGCTTGGAGGCTGTACTCTGGATTCTCCAAAATATATTGCGGCAGAACACAAAATCCCAAAGTAATGGTTAGATGGAAACCATCTGTGCCTAAACCAACTGTGCGTGTGTGTACTTTGCATGTTACTATTTTCCGCACCTGTAGTGAGAAATAAAATGTACTTTGTAAGTGCTTATGGAGTTCTGGGACATCTGTCAATTTTCTCCAAAAGGTCTGTTTTTTTAAAAAAAATACAGCTCTGCATTCTACTTCAAATTGGCGAAATATGCCTACTTAACTTCTGTAGGAGGTTTGAAAAATAGTTAATTTTAGTTTCTTTTTTAAAGGATTTATTGTTGATATCCAGCATAGTACAGCGGTTAGACTGTACTGGGAGATCCAGGTGTGAATTCCCGCTCTGCCTTGGAAACTTGCTGGGTGACCTTGGGCCAGTCACACTCTCAGCCTCAACCCTGGCAAGTATTTGGATGGGAGATCTCCAAGGAATACCAGGGTTGTGATGCGGAGGCAGGCAATGGCAAGCCACCTCCAAACGTCCCTTTCCTTGAAAACCCTGCAGGGTCGCCATAAGTCAGCTGTGACTTGATGGCAAAACACACACACACACACATATATATTAAAACGATGCCCATCCCAGCATACAAAAAAAGGAAACAGCCTTGTCCAAACATTGCCTAGTAAGAAATCGGCCCTTTTACCTAGGCTGGAACACAATAAGTGAGGAATCTTCAGTGTGTATTCAAATAGATTATATGCTCTGGTATACATGGCGTAGAGTCCTGTGGCGCAGAGTGGTAAGCTGCAGTACTGCAGTCCAAGCTCTGCTCACGACCTGATTTCAATCCCGACAGAAGCTGGTTTCAGGTAGCCGGCTCAAGGTTGACTCAGCCTCTCATCCTTCCGAGATCGGTAAAATGAGTACCCAGCTTGCTGGAGGTAAAGGGAAGATGACTGGGGAAGTCACTGGCAAACCACCCCGTAAACATAGTCTGCCTAGGAAACGTTGGGATGTGATGGCACCCCATGGGTCAGGAATGACCTGGTGCTTGCACAAGGGACTACCTTTACCTTTATACATGACAAATGTGAGATTACCAAGAGCTAAGAGAGGGAATATACATTTTTTAGCACTTTGCATGTTCCTTTCAATTTCCTTTCATGTGGTGGGGAATTTGTCTAACCATTAAATTCACATGTTCTAATGCTGGACATGTCCCAATTAGCTCAGAATTAATCAATGTGACCACAGTTGGGTGCATGGTCTCAAAGTGAGCCAACTCCACACAAAACAAGAAAAGCCACCAGAAAAGGATGAGGCCGAGAATAGCTTTAAATAAGTAGTACATTTTATTCCAGTTATGCAACATGTGGGAGTGAGATTGGTAATGCACAATTTTACTTCAGTAGTTTCCCAGTCAGAATAATGTGGGTGGTGTTAATTGCATCATGGATCTGATATAACCTTGTGAGATTACATTCTTATCAGCTATACAAAAAAAAGAAAAAGCAGCTAACAATTTTAAATGATCGAATAGAATGTACAAGAATAAAATATAAACGTAAATACCTCGTGGTATTAAAAGCCTCTCCTCTGAAACCATACGCCATACAGAGAGCAATAAATTTTGGTTACAGTCAGGCTTATTCAGTCATTCACAGTGTGTGTGTGTGTGTGTGTTAAGTGCCGTCAAGTCGCTTCCAACTCATGGCGACCCTATGAATGAAAGTCCTCCAAAATGTCCTATCTTTGACAGCCTTATTCAGATCTTGCAAATTGAAGGCTGTGGCTTCCTTTATTGAGTCAATCCATCTCTTGTTGGGTCTTCCTCTTTTCCTGCTGCCCTCAACTTTTCCTAGAACAGTACTAAATTAAAAAGAACAGAAAACGGTCCGCTGCTTCGGATCAGTCCAACTTGTATCATTGCTTCTCACTATCATTTAGGCTCATGTTTGTCTTCTCAACAAAAGGAATACCAAAAAAGGTCAGAGGCAGACAAGGTGAGGTTCATCTTTCCTTATGAACCTATTGCCTTCTAGTATAAGGCGTGGAGCAGTATGGTCGTACCGGCCATGTACCGATGCTGCAGTTTCACTCGATGATCGATCCGTGTGGTTCAAAGGGCATTCTTGCATCATTTATGTAGTTCCCTTTCGGTGCATGCAAGTCCTACAGATTATGCGGTTCAAAATGCGGCCTAGTTCAAGACCACCTAGGTTTTGAGTTTTGAGCAGAGTCATTCCAGATACCGTTCAGAGCTGTGACCAGTGAGCATCAAGGAGTGTAATCAAGTAATTTCAGGGTTTTGTCATTGTTTAACAAATGTATTTATTCAGCCTTGTGGAGGGGAGGAGGAAGAGGAAGAGTTGGTTTTTATATGCCGACTTACTCTACCACTTAAAGAAGAATCAAACCGGCTTACAATCACCTTCCCTTCCCCACCCCACAACAGACACCCTGTGAGGTAGGTGGGCCTGAGAGAGCTCTAAGAGAGCTGTGACTAGCCCAAGGTCACCCAGCTGGCTTCATGTGAAGGAGTGGGGAAACAAATCCAGTTCACCAGATTAGCGTCTGCCACTCATGTGGAGGAGTGGGCAATCAAACCCGGTTCTCCAGATCCGAGTCCACTGCTCCAAACCACCACTCTTAACCACTACACCACGCTGGCTGTGAAGCTGTGAAGACAGCTAATACCTTGCATTAAAAAAAATCACAACTATTTTCAGGGTACAGTGATAGCTACTTCAGCAACCATTAGAAAACAGGTGGCAGAAGAGACCTCGGAACTGACCGATGCTGTCACATTTTGTAGATAAGAAAAGGCATGAAAGAAAATGTTTATATATGTGGTTACTGATTTATGTGGATATTATTGTCTGTTAAAAAAAATCTGAGCAGGACATTAGAAACAAGATTTTAGGTCAGTGCTTAAAAGTCAATACTAGAGATGAGTGAGCTCCTCCCCCTCCTGCTCACCTTGGATTTCTGCTTAAACAAAAAATAAAATACAATCATCTTTTTGATTAACAGAGCTAAAATCTAAGCTCTCAGAGAGATTGGAACTAGGGCTGGGCGTATCAATATACCAAAGTTTTTTTAAAAAAACTGAAAAATACATATTCGGTATTTTTCAGGGATTTTTGTGTATGTGTGTGTGTAAAGTGCTGTCAAGTCGCTTCCGACTCAACAAGAGTCCCTGGAAAAGACGGTCATGCTAGGAAAAGTTGAGGGCAGCAGGAAAAGAGGAAGACCCCACAAGAGATGGATTGACTCTATAAAGCACTGGTTCCCAACCGGTGGTCCGCGGACTACCACGGGTCCGCGAGAACTAAATTAAGGTCCGCGAAACAAAGTTATAAACCCATAATAAATATTTACGCGGGTGGAGTGGCAGCGGCTCGCGGGCGCAGAGTGCGGCGGTGACTCGTGGCAGCGGCACGCGACGAGTAAGGAACATGCGGGGGCAGGGAGGCCGGGGGAGGGTGCAAGCGAGCCTCACAGCTCACGCCACTTCGCATCTGCACGCACGTAGCGCAAGTTGAGTCGCACGCATTAAGTACCTACTTTGTTTTGCTCAGGGCTGTGTCCGTGACTACTGTTTAGTGAAGTGATATGATGGTTCCAGAGTAACGGTAAGTCCTTCAAATTTGTATTAACCTCTAAGATACCTGCGAAATATGCACGGAGTATTTTGAGAAACAGCATTATGTGGGAAAAGCTCGCCGGCTTCTGTACGGATGGCGCTCCAGCCATGTTAGGATCATGCTCCGGTCTAGCAACATTAATAAAACAGAAGAATCCTTCAGCAATAACAACTCATTGTATCATGCATCGTCAGACGTTAGCTTCCAAGACTCTTCCTAAAAGCCTTGTTAATACCATGGAAATGGCCACAAAAGTGGTCAATGTTATTAAAAGCAGCGCCTTAAATACACGCCTTTTTAAAAAACTGCACTGAAATGGACTCCGATCATGAGACTCTTCTTTTCCACACCGAAGTTCGTTGGCTATCGAAAGGCAATATGCTGGGAACTTCCGGGCGGAGATCAAGCCTGCCAGACGCGATCCCTTTCGTGGGTTCCCAATTGCCTCCGTGGAGACCCCCCCCCAGGATTCTCTCCATAAAGCCCCCCCGTTCCAATTGCGGGGGTCCAACAGCCAGCAAAACGCTGATCCAGCGTCTGGTGACGAAGGAAGCAACTGGGGGTGAGTTCACCGAGACCATGGCGGCTCTCCGTTCTTTTTTTTCCTCCCCCCCACTTCCGTTTTTTGAGAAACTTCTTATATTTTATATAAAAACAAACTGAAAGTCATCACAAGCCTAGGTCTCAATATCCCACTTCACAAACAAGTGAAAGGGGCTGCGTAAGAGCGAAGACGACTGATAGACCTGAGCGGAAAGAAAGGGGGGGGGAATTTACCTTTTTGTGGCTGAGCCTTGGAGCCGGGTGCTATAGAAAAGAGCTGACGGACCATCTGAGCGGCGCTGCGAGGTGGTCTCTGTGCGGCTGCTCTGGGCTGCCGGCTCCCCCGGGAGCGGGGGGACCGACAGACTCGGAGCGGGCCCTAGGAGCCAGGATATCGGTGGCTGCGGTGGCGACGGCAGACCCTGACGGTTGCTAGCAGTGTTCCCGGCTTTCTGTTTTTCTCCTCATAACCTCCCCCCCCCGCCCTGTACTGGATTAGCTCCGCGCCCCTCAACGTGACCTTCTCTTCTTGCTTGTTGCTAAACAAATTTTATAATTTTAAATGGAACCCACAAAATGGAGTCGGTGCCTCAGAGAGTTACTTTCGTTTCTTCATACTGAAAAACTTACATAGACGCTCTGCTGCCCTCCAGTGGTTTTTGGACGAATTGCAGTTGCATTTCCCTCTCCACTGTTTTTAACCTGGCAATCTTGTGGGTAAAAGGATAGAGACATTAACTGAAGACCAATCAATTTTGTTTTTGTTTTTTCTTCCTTTCTCCTTCTCCTCTTTTTTATGTGACAAACATTTATGGATTACAACTTTTAATATTGGTATTTACTGAATCTTGGAAAAACCACCAAAGGAGTTAAACATATTACATTTTTTGGGAATTTTGGCCTTTTTATAATTATTGATTACTGACAACTGTCCTATCTTAGGCGACCTATTTTTTGAAGTACTACCATAAACTGTGTTGGTTGAAGATTTCCATTAGTAAATGAGTTGACCTTGTTATATTCAGATTAAATAATTACTTCCTAATATTGTGTAGCTGGGAGAAGGAAGATGATAATTTTATATGTACAAAATTGAAGTTGATACGTTTTCAGGTTTTTAGGTTCTTAAATATTATGAGGAAAAGATTTACTAGCTTTGCGCATCGACAATCCCAAAAATTGAAAGGCAAACAACAAAAATTTCTAGAAGAATTTGAGGAGTCAGAAGAAGAAGGCCAAGACGTTGATGTGGCGAAGTTTAAATCTACAGCAGATAAGCCTCAGGCGAAAAGTTCGGTGATGGACAAAGGAAGTCAGGACTTTTTTTTTGCGTACTCAAGAAATGATATTGGATATGAAAACTTCTCTACAGAAGTCAATTCAAGACTCCGAACAGAAGGTGCTTCAAAGTATTGCAAAAGTTGAGGAAAAGCTTGAATCCAATTCTCAAGAAATCATTAAAATCAAACAGAAACAAGAAGATATAGAGACTTCAGTAACACAACATACTACAGAGCTTCTGGAACAATCAAAAATAATTCAAGACCTTTCAATTAGAGCTGATGCACACGAAGTGAAGCTTAGAGATAAAAATATCAAATTCCGTGGGATTCCTGAACGTTTTGGAAAAGATAGTCTGGAGGCAGATCTCAGGACACTACTCCATGACAATTATGATTTTGAAGAAGATGATACCCTTCTGGAATTTTGTTATAGAATAAACTCATCTTTTGCCACTAAATTCAATAAACCAAGAGATATATTGGTGAGATTTGTTCACAAAAGAACCAGAGATCTGTTGCTGAGGACACAAAGGGACGACCCACTGATTTGGGAAGGAAGTACAATACAGATTTTATCTGATCTCCCGCGAAACGTCTTATCCAAAAGGAAAGAGTACAACGAACTAAAGCAAGAATTGGCTAAGCACCAGATCAGGTTTCGTTGGCTCATTCCATACTCTTTAGAGATCTCATTGCCACAAGGGAAGAGAATAATTCACAATCAACTTCAAGCAAAAGACCTACTTGAAGAATTAAAAACCCCAGAAGACTCTTCTCCAAAAGATTCCGAAGACATTCCGGTAGCAGGTCCAAGTACGTCACAACTGACTCAGAAAGATAAAAAGCAACCACTTGAAAAACGAGAACTTAGAAAAAACAAGAAGACTACTGAAGCTGACAAATTAGACCAAGCAGCAGCATTGTAGATTTCAATTTTAATCTCATCATGAATTATCTACAGATTGTATCACTGAACATTAACGGGCTCAACTCCCCTAATAAAAGAAAGAGAGTTTTTCATAGTTTAAAAAAACATAAGAAAGACATTGTCTGTTTTCAAGAAACTCATATCAAAAAAGAACATGAATTTTTTTTACAGACAAATCAGCTTGGAACTCCTTATCTTGCTTCAGCTCAAGAGAAGAAGAGGGGCCTAGCTATTTATGTTAACGAGAAGATTCTGACTGTTAAGACCCATATAGCAGACCCAGATGGACACTATCAAATTTTGATTCTTTATGGGCCAGATGGAATTTGCTTCACAATAGCACATATTTATGCTCCAAATGCTGCTAAGGAAGTCTTCTATGAAACACTCTTTAAGGACCTCGCAGAATATCACCAAGGAGAAATTATAATCTTAGGAGACTTTAATGCAGTTGTGAACCCAACAATAGATAAGACTCACAACAGTACATCTGGAAAATTGCCGAAGAATGTCCTCAAACAAATGAAAGAATTCAACTTAATTGATATATGGAGAATGAAGAATCCTAGAACAAAAGACTTTACATTTTACTCAAATCGTCATGGATCACACTCTAGAATAGACATGTGCTGGATTTCCAGTTCAATGATAACAACTGTGGAAAGAATACAGATTGTACCCAGAACATTGTCAGATCATAACCCAATCGAATTGACTTTGTTAAAAGGTAGATCAGAAGATGGCGTTTGAATGATCAAATATTGCGGAGGAAACAAATACTTGAACAATGTAAACGTGAGGTGGAGGAGTTTTTTACAATAAATAAAACTCCAGGCATGTCTGATTTTGTAATTTGGGATGCAAGCAAAGCTTTTATCAGAGGGAGAATGATTGCTCTGAATACCAAAATTAAGAAAGATAAACAGAAGAAACTTAAAGATCTTCAAGACCAATTAAGAATATTGGGAAAAAAAGTTCAAACTAAGTTAGATAAAAGTACTTTACAAAGTATCAAGATGACCAAACATCAAATTGAGCTGATAGAAACAGAAGAAATTCAAACAAAAGTCAGATATGCCAAGCAAAGACTTTTTGAAAGAGCAAATAAACCTGGTCGTTTTTTAGCCAATCAACTTCGACAACAAGAGAAGACAAGGAAGATTATCGGGGCTAAGGCTAATGGGATAATTCATAATAAACAAGAAGAAATTGAAAGAATATTTGTTGACTATTATAAGCAACTATATGCAAAGGACGATTTGCAAGAAGACGGATTAAGAACTTATTTATCAGATGCACAACTACCTAAGCTATCAAAAGAAGATCAAGAGAGTCTCAATCAGAAGATATCGACTCAAGAAATTGTAGACGCCATAAACAATTTGAAAACAAATAAGGCACCCGGTCCGGACGGTATTACTCCACAATTCTACAAGCTGCTTGAACAACAACTGACTCCGGTTTTACTTTCTCTCTATAATGAAGTAATTGAAGAAGGAAAGATCCCTTCGTCCTGGCAGGAAGCACACATTTCTCTGATCCCAAAAGAAGGCACAGATCAATATCTTCCTCAAGCCTATAGACCAATTTCATTGTTGAACATTGACTACAAAATTTTTGTTTCTATAATTACCAAAAGATTCCAAAAATATGTTGGCAAATTGGTACATCCAGATCAAACCGGCTTTATTCCAAAGAGACTTATGAGAGATAATGTACGTTTGATTCTTAGTGCAATTAAGTACATAAAGTCTAAATCATTAAAAACTGCAATGATCTTTCTAGATGCAGAGAAAGCTTTTGATAACGTTTCTTGGCATTTTATTTCCAAGACTTTACAACAAATGGACTGTGGAGACACTCTTTTAACAATTTTTAACACAATATATTCCGTTCAGAAAGCACGTCTTTTGATTAATGGTTCATTGTCAACAGAATTTGCTATTACAAAAGGTACAAGACAAGGCTGTCCACTTTCTCCACTTCTTTTTGATTTATCAATGGAAATCCTTTCGAATTATATCAGAAATGATCCAAAGATTAAAGGTCTCATAGTAGGAAACGAAGAACATAAAATCAAAAGCTACGCAGACGACGTTGTCTTAATCTGTCAGAACCCCGGACAAACACTCCCACAGGTTTATAATCATATCATGGAATATGCAAAGCATTCCGGTTACAAACTGAACAAAACAAAGACGAAAATTATGACCTTTAATACTACAACAGATGAAGACAAACATATTAAAGAAGTTACTGGTTGTCATATTGCCAAGGAATCGGTTAAATATTTGGGTGTCAATATATCTTCACAAAATAAGACACTTTTAAGGTCAAACTATTTGAAAACCTGGGGAAAAATAGAAATGGACCTGAGTTTATGGTCAAAAATGAACATTTCATGGTTGGGTAGGATATCGGTGATAAAGATGAACGTACTTCCTAGACTGAATTTTTTGTTTCAATTTTTGCCGATTGATATTCCAGATAGAACAATAGAAAGTTGGCAAAAACAAATTAACCGATTTGTCTGGAATGGGAAAAAACCGAGAATAAGATTTAAAGTGTTACAAGACGAAAAGAAAAGAGGAGGATTAGCATTACCCAATCTTAAATTATATTATCATGCCGCTTGTCTGACTTGGATTACAGAATGGATAAAATACCCAAAAATCAGACATCTCATTCTGGAACGAGCGGACCTTGGACAAGGTTTCCATAAAGTTTTGTGGGATACTTCAACAAGAATTCAAAAAGACAAAGCACCAGAAGACTCTGATGTTAAAACGGCGTTATTGAAAGTATGGAAAAAATATAAAAAGAGAATAAGTCCTTCTCCACCATCTATAATGTCACCAGTTGAAGCTTATCATGACAACGTTAAATTAAAACCGGGTGTCCATTTTACTTATAATCAAATGATCGAGCCCACAGGAGAAATTAAGACCCTGACCAACCTTCAAGAAAACTTCCAAAAACTGAATTGGCTAACTTACTTACAACTGAAATCTAACATACAAAAAGACTGTTTCTATCCCCAACCATTCCGTGAATTAACAGAATTTGAGCAGACAATATCTAAAAATGATTTACATTTATTAGGAAAAATTTATAAGTTTCTACTGAAATACGAAACAGAAGAAGAACAAGTGAAAACCAACATGATAAAATGGATGCAAAACTTTGGAGAAATGATTAATATGGATTCATGGGAAAAACTTTGTACTTCCGAAATGAAATATACCGTCTCTCAAGAAGTGAAAGAAAATTGGTATAAAACATTTTATAGATGGTACTTGACTCCTAACATGCTTTCCCAGATGATTACTCCGGGAAAAAGAGGTGCCTGTTGGAAATGCCAAGATACTGATGGTTCCTACTTTCATGTCTGGTGGACATGTCCAAAGTTACAAACATATTGGAAAAGAATTCATCAAGAACTTCAGTTAATGTTCAATATTAAGTTAACATTTGATCCTAAATCCTATCTTCTCAGTATAGTGCCACCTAACTTACCTTCGAAATTTTATGACGTTTTCAAATATGCTACGACAGCAGCTAGAACGGTTCTTGCGAGAACTTGGAAACAAACTCTTATACCCGAAATAGAAGACTGGAAAGAAAAACTATTGGAATATGCCAGCATGGCCAAGATGACTTTTGAGATAAACCTAAAATCCAGTGAATCTACAGAGCAATTTGACGAAAAGTGGGTGTTATTCTACAATTATATAAACTCTAGTTAACTGAATGAAATGCGATGGTTAAATATTATTTAACTTGTTATAAAGAACTGTTAAGTAACTTTAGACTTTTACATAATAGAATACTAATATAAGCAGAATAATAGAATGACGTTTTGCAACATTTTTTTATTAATATAGAGAAAGCCTTACAATACGTATCTGAGCTTATTTTTTTAATAGTGTATTGTTTTTATACTTATAATGCTTCATCCCTCCCTTTTTTTTCCTGTACCCTTTCAATAATACAAATAAAATCTTTGCAAAAAAAAAAAGAAAGAAAGAAAGGCAATATGCTGGGAAGGTTATTTGAACAAAGAAAAGAGGTTGAGCTGTTTCTAGCCGAGAAGAAAATTAAGAATTTACTAGAGCAGTTTTCTGATTCGAAAAGTCAGATGCATTTGGCTTATCTTGTGGATATTTTCTCACATTTGAATAAACTAAACTTACAGTTGCAAGATTCTGGAAACATAAATTTAGCAGGTGTGGGAAACATTATTATGTTTGAAGACAAACTGCGTGCCTTTATTTGCAAACTTCAATTATGGGTAGGTAAAGTTGGTGAAAACAATTATTCTGCGTTTGTGACATTAAAAGCACTGGTCGATGATAGTAAAGATGACATGATCACCGCGAATATACAAGACAACATCAGAAGTCATCTGCAAATGCTGGTCGATGAATTCCACCGTTACTTCCTGGAATATAACCAGACCGAATCAAAAGATATCCAAAAGCTGATTCACAATCCTTTTGGTATTGCTGTTGAAGAGGTTGCAGAAGAAATCCAGGAAGAGCTCATTGAATTCCAAAATGATAGGCACTGTAAGGATGCGTTTGAATCAGTTTCTCTTGAAGAGTTCTGGTGTAAAAAAGCAATTTCATATCCTACAGTTCGGGGATTCGCCTTGCGATATCTTATGCTCTTCTCCACAACTTATTTATGCGAACAAGGGTTTTCTGCTTTACTTATAATTAACAACAAGACCAGAAATCGATTGGAAGCAAGTGATGATATTCGTGTAGCTCTGAGCAATGGTATTAGCCCCAGAATTGCCCAGCTTGTAAAAAGGATGCAAGCTCAAAAATCACATTGATTTTCAATTAAAAGTTCTCTACTATAAAAAATATATTCAAATATTATTCTAAGTTTAATGTTTAACTAACAGTTACGATTAAAGTTTATTTTCAAATTCTCTGAATTTTAATTTTGAACCTTGGGGTCCCTGCACCGAACAAAAAAGTAATAGTGGTCCCTGGTCAAAAAAAGGTTGGGAACCACTGCTATAAAGGAAGCCACGACCCTCAGTTTGCAAGATCTGAGCAAAGATAGGACGTTTTGGAGGGCTCTGATTCATTCAGTCGCCATGAGTCGGAAGTGACTTGGCGGCACTTAACACACACAGAGGAGAAAGGGGAACTCTTCTACGGCTCAGATTTACCATCCGAGCCAGCTGTTAGGCTCCTCTCATTGGGATTTGTCAGCACCTCTGATAATAATGCGGACATGCTCTGTGCCACAGTAAGCTAACTTTTTATCACGAGGTGTGCGCTGTCACACTGCAGTCCCCAAGAGGGGAAAGGAGAGGTTTGAGAGTGCAGAGGCACTTCTAACAACTAACCAATGAGAGAAAATTGGATTCTCACAGTATCACTTTGGAAGAACAGTCCAATTATCCTTATAGTATAACCTGTACAATTTTTTTTACTGTTTTCAAGTATACCACCAATATCTATATTTTAATCTTTAAAAAAGAAAAGCAGCAAAAAAAATAATCACATTTTTCCAGGAGACATATGGCAGAAGTAGGACGACATTGCTCTAGAATTCCCAGTATCTCTCTCTCTCGTTTGTGAAAAGACATTTAGACTTACTCCAAAGGGCTGACGAATGCACTGCTGGTATTTGCGACTGGGTGTGCTGGATAGCGGGAGACAACAGCGAAAGCAACGAACCTTTGCTTTGCTCTTTCACCTGGAGGAGGAGGACGTATTGGAAAGAAGAGTGAATTCGGGCCCGCAGAGCTACTTGAACAATTTTGAAGTAATTCAGATAAGAGCGTTATCCCACAACTATTGACTGATTCAGATTCTGAAACTCCAGCTTCTTTCAGAAAGGGATGCCTTTATGTTAAACGTCACCTTCTATCAACAAAGAGTATCAGTGACATGGTGGAATTAGGGCTGTCGATTCGGTTCATCCGAACCAGAAAAACAGCCGAATTTTCAGCAATTTGGGGGTTTTCAGTTCAGATGGAACCGAACTGAAAAAAGGCGGGGCGATTGCCGAATAAATTCGGCAGGTTCGGCATTCCCGAACCTGCCTTTTCCCACCTTTAAAGACCCACCGCCAACTTTCCCTGAAGCCGGACGGGGGGCGCAGATCTGTTTAAAGAGCCCCCCGTGCGCCTTCACAGGGCTTCCCTGAAGCCGGGCGGGGGGCGCTTTAAAGAGATCCGCGCCTTCCATCTGGAAGGCGCAGATCTGTTCCCCCCCTGCGCGCCTTCTTGGGGCTTCCCTGAAGGCGGGTGGGGGGTGCTTTAAACAGATCTGGAAGGCGCAGCTGGAAGGCGCAGATCTGTTTAAAGAGCCCCCCGCGCGCCTTCAGGGAAGCCCCGTGAAGACCCGTGGGGGGGCTCTTTAAAGACCCCCGCCCCCTTCCCGACTCTCGGTTTGAAGTAGTGGGCGCCGCCTGGGCAGGCGGCGCCCAGCACTTCAAAGACCCGGCCGAATTTTCCCCCAAACTCCGGATCTCGCGCCGAATTTCGCAGATCCAAAGTGGGGAGTTTGGACTTCGGCACGTCCCAAATTAAAAAAGGCCGAATTTTGCTGAAGCCGAACTTTACTGAATTTTTTTTTTCAACAGCCCTAGGTGGAATGCCCTGTCCTCCTGAAAGGCTGCCTATGATAACAAGCTGTTATTTCAAACCACTCAGTTTATCATCCCTTTACAAGGGTTTGTTAGTTAGAATAAGGATGCTTCTCACATGCAGCCTTCCAGCTACAGTCTAGCCGTGACCCTTATAAGCATAGACCAGGTTTCTTCCACCATCAATATGAGCAGCTGGTACCCAGGGTTCACTGTCTTTCATGCTCCGCAGTGCAAGGTTTCCTATGTGAAGGCCTATCTGGTTTTCTAGATCGTAGTCTGTGTGATTATCTTTAGCTGCAGTTAGAACATTTAATAAAAATTGTAACAGGCTCACCTGCTTGAAAAAAGTGTGTGACAGAAGACCTCTGGCTGAAGGCCTAGATCCCAGGAGGAGGAAAAAAAACAAAGCTTAGGATTTTACCCTTTTGCAAATGGAGCTAGCTGACAATTTAACTTTCCCTTCTCTTGTGGCCTATTAGCAGAGTTGATCGATCGACGGGGTGGGGGTGGGGGGCGGAAATCAAGTAGAAGCTTTCCATCTTAACCAGAATTTCTACTTGGTGAATTCCTCTTAAGTAAGCAAAAGACATTTCTTTTTCAGGATCTGCAAATCCTAACAGCTTCGATACCAACAGGACTGTCCACCAATTACAGATATTTTTAGTGGATGAGCCAATTAAAAGGCAGATGAGCTGAAATTAATTTGCATATTTCCAAAACCTAAATATGAGTACCAAAGGAACGCTGAGATAGGATGTTTTTGTTTTGTTAAATTGCAAGGCTACAGCTCACAGAAGAAGAAAAAATTGCTTAACATTTTCCCATTTCTGAATCGAAGTAACCTTAAAGTATAAAATGTGCCCTTCTCTCCTCCCTCTCCATCAGCCAACTAAAGATCCAGTTGCAGAACTACTTTGGAAGGATGCTAATGGGCATCATTCACTCGCACTCATAAACAGAGAAGCACTCCCCCCTCCCCGCCTCAAGAAAGCCCCGTTTTTGCCTCTTATCAGCAGGCACACACACAGCTGCATGTGCTCAAGGAAAAACAGGAGAATTGGAGGCCTGTGCTAGCCAGCCTTCCTTGTCTGCCACTTGTAAGCTAGTCATGTTCAGAAGTACAAACAACAACAGGGCAAATGGGTTGAACCGAATGAGAATCGCGCAGGTGCGCTTTGGGAAGAGGCTGTGGCTCAGTGGTAGAGCATCTGCTTGGCATGCAGAAGGTCCCAGGTTCAATCCCCGGCATCTCCAGTTAAAAGGGATTGGGCAAGTAGGTGATGTGAAAGACCCCTGCCTGAGACCCTGGAGAGCGGCTACCGGTCTGAGTAGACAATACTGACTTTGATGGACCAAGGGTCTGATTCAATATAAGCCAGCTTCATGAGTTCACGTGTTCACTTTCTGTTTCATCCCAATGTCCCATGACACTGTGGTCATGCACCCGTGCCAAGGAAACGGGCGGTGAGAAAAACCACAAAGGCCCACCAGAACTCTTCACGTGTGAATGCTACACACGTGGTAAAAGCAAATCGAACCCCAAATATTTATAATCACCACTCTCACTGAACATTTATCTCCAGTCTTGGGAAATGGCTACAGGTGTGTGTGTGTGCGAACGAGCTTGCTTCTGGTTACTTTGACTTGTGTTTATTGCATGCAGCCTCGGTGTTTTCATGCAGAATTCTCCTAATGGACATAGCACCTGGCTTCCTGACTATCTTAGCTTTCTTTATACATATTAAAAAAACACTGTACATCTGCAGAAGGCTACAGCCAGCCAGCGTGGTGTAGTGGTTAAGAGCATTGGTTTGGAGCAGTGGACTCTGATCTGGAGAACCGGGTTTGATTCCCCACTCCTCCACATGAGCGGCGGAGGCTAAGCTGGTGAACTGGATTTGTTTCCCCACTCCTACATATGAAGCCAGCTGGGTGGCCTTGGGCTAGTCACAGCTCTCTTAGCCCCACCTACCTCACAGGGTGTGTTGTGGGGAGGGGAAGGTGATTGTAAGCCAGTTTGATTCTCCCTTAAGTGTTAGAAAAAGTCGGCATATAAAAACCAACTCTTCAAGTTTCATTCCTCCCCCCACATCCCAAAAAATTGCTAGGCTAAACACATACCTTAACAATATGATAGAAAATACACGAGGTGTACATAATTTCAGACTCATGGATAAGATGAGGTTTTCAAACCACTGAGAAGTAGTTTGAACACACAATTTTAACCACGCTCCATGGGGACTAATAATCGAACAGATTCTAACTGCGCTTTTGCCACATTGCAGAGGAATTACCTTTTCTCGGGATCCTGCTGCAAGCAGAGCTCTATCAAGTTATGAAAAGCAGGGGAGAAGGTCTTGGGAGGCGTCTGCAGCCTCTCGCTGGTCATCGTGCGCGTCATGCTCTCGCCGATTCCGGAGTCAATCCCCGACCGGGAATTTTTTATCCTGGATTCACTGCATGGGAAAGTATTGGAACTCCAGGGACAGTACGGGGGGCCTTTCAGTTTCTGCAGCAGCATCTGGTAGGAAGGTTTCAGGCAATACAAAAATAAAAACCCAGTCACTCTGACAGCCTACACAGGATAAATAATCATTAGGGCTGTGCTAAAACTGCCCATTTTGATTTTCTGATCAAAAGCAGTGCTTTGGGGGGTGGGAGGCAAAAAAAAATTAGGCCATTTGTGCAGGGTCAATTCTGATGCTCGCTCAAGGCTCTTTTTAAAAAATGCGACCTTTAAAATGCTTATTCACGGTCCCGACGCAAAAGGAGAAATTCCACACACACCCCTCCACTCGCCTACTCCTTTGTTCCTTCCATTAGGCAACCGCCGTTTTGCACAGCTAACGCACGGCTGTCATTTTGCATGGTTCCTTGAGGGGATTCTTCGAAGCAAGGCCAGAGCAAACACAAAAGGTCGCATTAAAGGTCCTCTTAAGAAATGCAAAGCAGGTATGTGCCAGCTTTGCAGTCACTTCCTGAATGACGGTTCAGCATGAAAAACGAGCCTTGGGTACTTACCAGTGAAGGCTCCTTCTGCTCTGGGAGACGAAGGCCATCTTCAGCTCGGGTTCTTGTGTGTGCTTATCCGGGAGGCAGGAAACAAAACTGCAGATCTTCCCCTATCCTGCAGGAAGTAGCCCCTCCCATCTGCTGCAGCTCCAGTATTTTTAGAGCTTGACCGTAATCTCCCTGCAATAAATTCCTTTTTTTTCTTTTTTCTTT
Source organism: Euleptes europaea (assembly GCF_029931775.1). Taxonomy (NCBI): domain Eukaryota; kingdom Metazoa; phylum Chordata; class Lepidosauria; order Squamata; family Sphaerodactylidae; genus Euleptes; species Euleptes europaea. The sequence goes on from NC_079326.1 coordinate 51,202,495, forward strand.
TTTTAAACAAACATGAAAATTGTACAAAAATGCCAGGAGGAGCAAACAACAAATAACAAGGCAGAAAAACGCCAACTGTACAACGAAATATACCAAACGGTAGAACGTCTACGATCTCTGCGTCTCAATAATTTATAAATATTATCATTTGTTTGCTTGTGAACAGGTACCAGAAAAAGGGTAAGGAAAATATGAAGGTGGAAGAGTCTTAATGATCTTAATTGGGAGGGGAAGATGGCCTTCGTCTCCCAGAGCAGAAGGAGCCTTCACTGGTAAGTACCCAAGGCTCGTTCTCGCTCTGTGAGAGAAGGCCATCTTCAGCTCGGGACGTACAAGAGCTTAGGAATCTGGGTGGGTGTAATTAAGACTCCTCCACACCCTGTAACACCTTTTTCCCAAAGGTAGCCTCAGCGGAGGAAATCAAATCCAATTTGTAGTGCCGAATAAAAGTAGAAGTAGACGACCATGTGGCCGCTCTGCAAATTTCCTCTACTGAGACATTTCTGGCAAGGGCGGCCGAGGTAGCCGCACTCCTGACAGAATGAGCTGTGATGTTCACTGGTACCGGTAAGCCAGAGGCCTTGTAGGCGTGAACAATGCACTGCCTAATATTGCTGCTGATGGCAGCCCTGGACATCGCCCTTCCCTTATTTGGAGCCGTTAGAGTGACAAATAAAGAATCCGTGAGTCTAATATGATGGGTACGTTTAATGTAAATTCGTAACGCTCTCCTGAGATCTAGGGAGTGCCAAGATTTTTCCCTAGGAGAGGACGGATCTGGATGGAAGGTAGGGAGGACAATATCTTGTTCTCTGTGGAACCTGGTGTTTACCTTCGGGATGAAGGAAGGATCAGGACGAAGAACCACCCTGTTATTATGGAAGATGCAAAGATGAGGGGCAATGGACAATGCCCCCAGCTCAGACACCCTGCGGGCCGATGTTATGGCTGTTAAGAAAAGTACTTTGAATCTAAGCCACTTCAGGTCCACTGTCCTGAGAGGCTCGAATGGTGGTTTAGTAAGAGCCGTAAGTACCGTATGTATCTTCCAGGTCGGAAATCTGTGAGCCACTGGAGGGGAGGTAGATTTAACCCCCTTAAGAAAGGCTTTTATGTGAGGATGGTTGAGAAGCGGGTATCCGGATACCCGAGGTACCAGAGTAGCTATAGCTGCCAGTTGCCTTCTCAAGGTGGCACACTTTAGACTGATCTTGCGGCCTTCCTCAAGAAAGGCTAGGATCACTGAGATCTTAGGTTTAAGTGGATCCACGGAACTTTTCTTACACCAAGAATGGAAGACCTTCCATGTGGCGTTATAAATGCGAACAGTGGATGGGCGCCGCGATGCCAGAATAGTATTTACGATGTCTGGAGTGTAACCCAAGTCTAAGAGCCTCCTCCTTTCAATGGCCATACGGTCATTCTGAACCACTGAGGATCCGGATGACATACTGGGCCCTGTAGAAGGAGGTCGTGTTGGACTGGTAGCCTCCATGGTTCCCTGAAGGACATTTCCCGGAGAGCCGGATACCAAGGGCCTCTCGGCCAATCCGGAGCTACCAACAGCACTGTAGCCTTCAGAAGACGTATGCGGCGTATTACTCTCGGGATTAGGGGCAGGGGGGGAAAGGCGTAGAGGAGTCCCGATGGCCATGGTGCCAACAGGGCATCCGTCGCTTCTGCTGCTGGGTGTTTGTACCGTGTGAAAAATCTTGGGATTTTGCGATTCGTGTTGGATGCAAAGAGATCCACTAATGGATCTCCAAACTTCTGGGTAAGTTGGAGGAACAGTCGGGTTGAGCTCCCACTCTGCTTCGTCGATTTTTTGACGACTGAGCCAATCGGCCTGCACGTTTAAGACACCCTGAATGTGTTCCGCTGTCAATGACCGTAGATGATGTTCTGCCCAGGTAAGAATCAGCGAGGCTTGTTTGTGAAGGGTGGACGAACGAGACCCCCCCCCCCCTGTTTGTTGAGGTGGGCCTTCGTGGCCACATTGTCTGTTCTTATTAGTAGATGTGTCATCTCTATCTGAGGGGCAAAATGTAGAAGTGCCCTCCAGACTGCTTTTAGTTCGAGGAGATTGATACTCAGACCCTGTTCTGATTGATTCCAAAGGCCCTGAGCCGGCTGGCCTCGGAATGTGGCTCCCCATCCCGACAGGCTGGCATCTGTAAATAGCTGTTCGGGAGGGTCGTGAATGTAAGGAAGACCCTTGCACAGGTTGTTGGTGACAGTCCACCAATTTAGAGTCAGACGAGTGGCATTGGGAATAATGAGGTTCCTGTCCCTCTTCCTCATAATGTCTTGTTGGAACTGCAGAAGAAACCACTGAAGCGGCCTGGCATGGAAGCGCGCCCAGGGAACTGCTGGAATGCAGGAGACCATGTGTCCCTGCAGTTTGGCGAGGGTCATTAGTTTGGAGGAGGGAGACCTGATTACCTTTTTGGCAATGGCTGCAATCTTGAGAGCCTTGTCCAGGGGGAGGAATAGAGAATTCTGGGCAGTGTCTATCAATACCCCTAGGTGTAAAAGTCTCTGAGTGGGTTCCAGGTGACTCTTTTTCAGATTGACCAGGAACCCATGATCTTGTAGCGTCTGTAAGACCAAGGTCGTATGTCTTAGGCTCAGATCTCTGGATGGAGCACATATGAGATTGTCGTCCAGGTACGGGTGTACCTGGACCCCTTGAGCCCTCACCAGTGCTATCAGGGTGACTAATACCTTGGAAAACACCCTTGGGGTGGACGAAAGCCTGAATGGCATGGCCCGAAACTGGAAAGGAAGGTTCTGGAAGGAGAACCTTAAAAATTTTCTGTGGGATGGATGCACCGGAATGTGTAAGTAGGCTTCGGTGAGATCTATGGATGTAAGGAAAGAGCGGGGGCGTAGGGCCTCTTTGATGGAAGTTAGAGTCTCCATCCTGAACCGCCTCTTGATGACATACCTGTTGAGAAACTTGAGGTCCAGGATGGCCCTCCAGTCCCCGTTCCTTTTGGGGACTGTGAAGAAGTGAGAGTAAATTCCGCAAGAGCGCTCTGATGGCCCTACGGGTTCTATGGCCCGGATGTCTAATAGATGCTTTACTGCCTCCGCAGTGCGCAGGCGTTTTGTCCTGGAAAGAGATCGATGAAGGTATGTTACGCGGTCTGGAGGAGAACGTGCAAACTCTATTTGGTACCCCTGGTTGATGACCTGCATCACCCATGCGTCCGATTGGACGTCCGACCAAAGGGTAGCAAACTCCATGAGACGTCCCCCCACTGGGAGAGAGTTGGCGTCACTGCTTAGTTCCCTGGCGGGAATTGAAGGATTGTCTATCAGAATTTGGCTGTGAAAATCTGGGCCGCGAATAACGGCCCCCCCTTCGAAAGGAGCCCCGACCTTGTGACCACTGTCCCTTTCTTTGGTCAGTGCGAAATCTATGGAGTGTATGGGAGGACCTGAAAAAAAAACCAGAGGAGCCTTTGTTGTCCCTGCGAAAACTTTTGGGCAGGGCCTTCTTTTTATCCTTTGTCTCTATAAGAATGGTGTCGAGCTGATCACCAAAGAGTTTGTCCCCTTGGTATGGGAACCCCATCAGTTCCGCTTTGGAATGGGTATCCGCCTGCCAAGGTCGGAGCCATAGAGCCCTCCTAGCGGCTGTCTGAGTGGCTATTGCCCTGGCAGAAAAGGACAGAGTGTCCAGAGAAGAGTCTGCTAGAAAGGTCACCGCCTTGAGTACTCTGGATACTCCTTCCAGAGCTTTTCTATTGTTTTCAGGAATCAGTTGGTTGAGCTTTCTAGTCCAGACTATAGCGGCCCGAGAAATCAGGGCGGAGGTGACCGAGGCACTAATGGCCATGGCAGATGCCTCATGCGCTCTCTTAATGGCCAATTCCGCTTTTCTATCCAAGGGATCTTTAATAGGTCCCATACTGTCCCTGGCTACCACATCATAGGAGTGAAGTGCCACTACAGGAGCCTCCACTAGGGGGATCTGGAGTAACTGTGTCGAGGGCTTAGCTAAAGTATAAAACTTTTTTGAAATTGCTGTAGCCTGCTTGGAGGCCAGCGGTTTCTCCCACTCTGCCTTAATAAGAGTGGAAAAATAATCTGGCACAGGAATGGTTTTTTCTGGGACATTATGTCTGTGGAAGAACTCTTTTGCTCCTCTGAGTTTGTCTGACTCTAGAGGTTCTGAAACTTCCGCCAGATCCAGAGCTGCCAGGGATTTTGAGAGGAGAGATTGAAATTCTTCCTGTGGGAAGAGCCTGAGTTGTTTTTCTTCAACCGGAGGGGTTTCTTCACCTGAAGAGAACTCGCCCTCCTCTAATTCTACATCAGAAGAGTCAGGGGACATAGAAACATTTATTATTGGGGGGTGCCGGAGCTTTTCTGGCGGCTTTGGTGGTACTGGGAGTTAATTCCCTGCTGGTGTGCCGAGGGTTAGCTTGAACCTCAGTAGAAAAGACCTCCTCGCGAGTAAGGGCCGGAGCCCCGTCCCCTTGCAAAGATGGAGTAGGGGATTGCAGGGCCTGCAGCCCTTCAACAAAAACACTCCTCACCAGCTGAACCAACTCTGCTTTTAGGGCTAAAAGACCACTTTCGCCCCCACCCGCCTCGCCAGTCTGTACCTCACCGGGCGCCGTCCGGTCTCCGCCTGTTACAGTCTCCGTCCCGCGATGTGCTGCTGCTGGCGACAGCGCTAAACGTTCTGGGACCTCGGCCGCCATTAGCCCCTGATCGAGGGCTGTAGTGCTAGCCGGCATTTCAAGCACGCTGTGGGGTGCAGTTAAGACTGAAGGCTCCTGGCGGGGCGGGGCGGGCTGAACGGCCGAAGCCGATGCACTAGCCCGGGGCGCTTTGATGAGAAGGCTAGAAGCCGCGCCTCTTGTCTTTGTCTGCGTCAGGCTAGGAGCCTCGCTTTGAAGCCTCTTACTCCTTTTGTGCGCCTGGCTAGAAGCCGCGCCTGTGGTGTCCTTTTTGTTTTTTAAAGCCTTATCTGATTTATCTAAGGCTTTGCGCTTCTTCCCTGAAGGGGAAAGCGAAGCTCCGCTGCAGGACGGCTCGTCCAGGCTGCCAGTAGCCGCGGTAAGTAAACCCGGTACAAGATCCTGAGGTGAAATGAAGTCGTCACCCCGGGCCTCCGCCATCTTGTTTGGGCGGGAAAAATTTATTGCCTAGCCGAAGCTTGAGGCGTAGAAAACCAATTCCAATTTTTTTTTTTTTTTTTTTTTTTTTTGCACGCAGACACGATAGGGAGCAAAAAAGGACACCAACAAGACAGGAGGAGACAGTTGAGACACAAGACTAGATATATTTCCTTATCTGAAGCAGGGAGACAAAAACGAACGCTGCTCTCCCGTCAAGGCAGGAAACAAAACTGGAGCTGCAGCAGATGGGAGGGGCTACTTCCTGCAGGATAGGGGAAGATCTGCAGTTTTGTTTCCTGCCTCCCGGATAAGCACACACAAGAACCCGAGCTGAAGATGGCCTTCTCTCACAGAGCGAGAACTAAAAAAAATATGTGGGGGACTTCAGCTTGGAACGCGTTGCTAATTACCAAGCATAAATGGCCAATTAGTCAAAAAAGTCTTAACTGTATGAATGTTCACCTCTCCCCGGCACAAAGCAGTTGGCATGAATATTTCTGCCATCTGCTACTGTTTCTGCAGCCAATCAGGGAATCCTGTGATGATGTCACAATGCTACTTAGCCAATGAGATTGGCTACGTGATACCGCCCTGAAGAGCAAACAAAGCTAATTTAGACTGAGGGCTGTCCTTCTTGGACTGGCCCCGCTAATGATCCTAACCAGTTAGGGATCACAGAGCAAAAGCAGTGCCGCCGCTTCATGAACAGGCTAACACTTGGATCCCCTTTGGCAGCCATCAAAAGCGCCCAAAAAAAGGGGGTAAGGGCAGTGGAGTATATTTGACACAGTGCTGACGAACATGCTCACAGATGTCAAACCTCCCTCCTTTCCACCTGAGAACACTGTTCCAGAAACATCACAGCCACCTTTCTCTTCATAACAATATATACCTGGTCTTTAAAAAGGACGTGCTAAACCAACAAGCTGAAGAATTGCGTGTACCTGTGTGCGAGGCATATCCTGAAACGGTACACGCCCGTTAGCTAATTCACATGCTGTAATCCCCACACTGTAGATGTCGGATTTCACATTATATCCATATATATCCTATGAAAGAAAACAAAGCGTTGATAAACTCAGCTGCTGAATATCTACTTTGTGAATACGCAAGAACTTCTAAATGCCAGAAGCTGAATATTTTTGTTGGAATGTTATTGTTTGCCTGGGGATTACTTCACTTGGGCCTCTATGATGCAGTGTCCTATAAAACTGAAGTTACTAAATTTCGTCCTTGAAACAAAATTTGGAATTAGTAAGGTTATGCAACCCTGAGCTTTTCTGTGCAGAAAAGAACAACCAAAATGATCAGGGGACTACAGCAATTGTCCTAGGAAGAGCAGTTAAAATGCTTAGGGCTGTTTAGCTTGGAAAGAAGGCAGTTAAGGGGAGACATCGTAGAGGTCTATAAAATTATGCATGGTATGGAGAGAGTGGACAGGGAGAAGCTTTTCTCCCTCCCTCATAATACCAGAATGCGGGGTCACCTGCTGAAGCTGGAGGGTGACAGATTCAAAACAGAAAAAAGTATTTCTTCACAAAACACGTAGTTAAATTGTGGAACTCCCTGCCCCAGGATGTGGTAATGGCTGCCAACTTGGAAGGCTTTAAGAGGGGAGTGGACATGTTCATGGAGGAGAGGGCTATTCATGGCTACTAATCAAAAGGGATACTAATGATGCACACCTATTCTCTCCAGGATCAGAGGAGCATGCTTATTATATTAGGTGTTTTGGAACACAGGTAGGACAGTGCTGCTGCAGTCATCTTGCTTATGGGCTTCCTAGAGGCACCTGATTGGCCACTGTGTGAATAGACTGCTGGACTTGATGGACCTTAGTCTGATCCAGCATGGCTTTTCTTATGTTCTTATGTGTTGCTGCATTGTTAAGGACTGGGAAACAGACCAATCAGGAGATGTCTTATTCTTCCCATATGCACTGGGTAATGTGAGCCAGAGGTTGAAATATTAACTATGCCTATATTGTGTTATATACACACACACACAGGAAGACACCATCTCTACTAACCTGTCTCAGTAGTTCAGGACTCAGCCAAGGAAGCACTGATGTACTAAACTGGGGGAAGTCGTATACAGCTTTTAACCTTTGTCCATTGTTGACTAAACTGTAAAGGTGGTTTAAGCCAGACAGATAAACTAGGCCATCCCCGGAAATCAGTATGTGGCTAGCTTTAATGCTTCTGAAACATACGTAATAAAAGTTTTAGTTAGAAGAACAATTCAGAGAAATACAACTTGAGATAGCGGGTGGCACAGATCGAATGCTCCCTTATCTCTAACCTGACAGCCACTCCCCTAAAGCACACAAAACACAGAGAACGTCTAGTGGAGATCGACAGCTTGTGTTAAGTCTTTGAGCTGGTGTTGATCGAAATAAAGAAGAGTTTCTGGATGTGGGAAGTACCAGATACTAGTGTACAGATATAGTGCAATTACGCTGAGAGCCAGTGTGGTGTAGTGGTTAAGAACGGTGGTTTGGAGCGGTGATCTGGAGAATCGGGTTTGATTCCCCACTCCTCCACATGAGCAGCAGAGGCTAATCTGGTGAGCTGCATTTGTTTCCCCACTCCTCCACACGAAGCCAACTGGGGACCTTGGGCTAGTCACAGCTCTCTCAGCCTCACCTACCTCATAGGGTGTCTGTTGTGGGGAGGGGAAGATGATTTGTAAGCCAGTTTGATTCTCCCTTAAGTGGCAGAGAAAGTTGGCATATAAAAACCAACTCTTCTACTTCTTCTACCTTCTCCCCCACCCCTTTAAAGGGCACACCCAGTAAGTTCTGGCCTGATTACAATCAAAACTGAGAAAGCAAGGGCTGAAGCTTACAAAATCTCACACTGCAATAATTTGAAACTTCGCTATATGCTTCTTCACAATACCTGTGAATGTAGCCATGGTGGTGCATGTAGCTTAACCCGCTAATGGCGCCAAACAGGATATTTCCTATCAACGCTTCACTCATGCCGTCAGGGAAATAAGTCCTCAGCAGATGACTGGCTGAACCTAGGAAAGTTGCATGAAACTTGCAAGTAAGTTGAAAATATTTATTTTACATGGACAAACATTTTGCTGCTGCCACCAGAAAAACGAGCCCCACAAACATGATCCCTTTTGGTGCTTGGTGGTCTTGGGCATTCAGGCCAGCCCTGTGGGAAACAGCTTTTTCTTTGGCCAGTGATCACTAGTGCGCCCCCTCCCCCAACCGCTTCTTCCTTCATGTAAAAAGATCCACTGGTTTTCCCAAGGCAGGGACTTTAAAAAAAGGAAGCTATTTGCTTGGTTAGAGCCAGCGTGATGTAGTGGTTAAGAGCGGCGGACTCTAATCTGGAGAACCGGGTTCGATTCCCCACTCCTCCACATGAAACCTGCTGGGTGACCTTGGGCCAGTCACGGTTATCTCAGAACTCTCTTAGCTCACCCAGAGGCAGGCAATGGTAAACCAACTCCAAATGTCTTTTGCCTTGAAAACCCTGCATGGTCACCATATGTCACCTGTAACTTGATGGCACAAATACACACACACACATATTCGCTTGGTTATAGTTCTTTTAAGTTTGACAACTCAACCCTGGTACTACTTATGCTCGATTACCCTGTGCAGACACAATAAAATCAATACTTTTCTTTTCAAACGAGATACTTACTATAGGCCATGAAAGGAGAAATGACCCAGAGCCAGCTTCCAGTGGTGAACACTGCCCAAAGGGTCATGATATTGGGATGTCGAAAGGCGTGGCATAATGTCACCTCATTCTAGAGTGAGCAAATGTTTTGATCATTTAGAAGACAACAATTAAGGTTCCGCGTACAGGTTCACTACTCGTCTGAAGAAAGTCTTCAAATGAATGGCTTGTGAATTCTTGCAATGTCAGAAATGTAAGCTCAAGCAACTTGACAAAACTGTAATTCAGCGTGATCATTAGTTTCTGAATGTTTTATGATAACATTTGTGGCCCAGCACATCTAGAGTTACATTCATTCATTTATTAGATTTCTATAGCGCCCTTCCAAAGCTCAGGGTGGTTTAAAATACAATAAATATCACAACAATATAAAATTAAAAACCAAAACTTATTCCAATATTACAGTATTCAACACTGTGTCAGAGGCATCAAATCGGCCAGCAGTTACACTGAGGATAACAGACCAAACTAGCGGCCTAAATCTGGTGGAACGCTTTGTAGGCCCTGTGGAATTATTGTTCCTAAATAACCTCACAGAGCAGTGGTTTTCAACCTTTCCTATCTTATGTACCACTAATCAGTCTATCAAAGAACCTAGATCCCACCATGATGGAAACAAAAAGCTCACTTTTTCTGAGAAAGACTTTTAGTGAGTTCACAGGCATTCCATTATTGTAGTTATCATTTACAGGAATTATCATTTACGGGACATAAAAAAATTGCAGAAGCACAGTGGATAATCCCAGGCAGGGAGGGTCAGCAGGAAGCCGTTACCAAAGACACTTGCTGGTGTGCAGGGAGAACGAAACACCAAGCGTCCAAGGTTACTACAGGCAGAGTATCCCTTACTCGGATATCCCATGTCCGGACTGATCCGAAAACTGGATCCTTCAAGCTGGCATGCAGGGAGATCCATGCTGCCTGCTTTCAGTGTTTTCTCTCACCTAAAAAAATAAAATACAGTGTACACTGCATCGTGGGTGGAGACTGAAAGCCTGCTGTTGTTAGTTAGTTTGTTATTTGTTGTTGCTCTTGTTTAACAGCTGGTACAGGTACTGTGTTGAGATATACCTTTGCTTTCTGATGGTTCAATGTACCCAAAATTATTAAGAACATTGTTTAAAATTACATTCAGGCTATGTGTATAAAGTGTATATAAAACTTAAATGAATTTGGGTCCCATCCCCAAGATATCTCATTATGCACATGCAAAAATTCCAAAATATTCCAATATACGGAAAGATCCGAAATACGGACCATTTCTGGTCCCAAGCTGTTCGGATAAGGGATGCTCAACCTGAAATAGCATGCCAAAAGGTTACATATGGATAATCCGTGGCAGGCAGGGTCAGCAGGAGACAGTTCATCCCATTTGTAGTGGGCACAGCGACGGAGGGAGAGCGAACTCTTTCATCATCACGGAAACCCTGCACCCCACCTAGAAAACTTCTGCATTCCCACTGGTTGAGAACCACTGCTGCGGAGTACTTGTTCCTGGGAACTTTATGTCACATTTCAGTTTTTAAAATCATGGTTTCCTTCACAGCTCAATTCCATCACTCCTTCAAACGTGAAACGTCTGTTTTATACTTGCAAAGCTTTCAAGCGTTCTTCAGAACATCTCTCCAGATCTGTAATCCTAACAGCCACCGGCCTTCCTGTAGGGATATGGCGGGCGAGGTAGACCGAAGTCAAGTCGTTGCATCCCTTTCCTGTTAGCAGAAGAGGTCGGCCACACTTAGCAACTTTGTTGGTTCTCTTAGTCATAGAATCATAGAGTTGGAAGGGACCACCAGGGTCATCTAGTCCAAGCCCCTGCACAATGCAGGAAATTCACAACTACTTCCCCCACACACCCCCAGTGACCCCTACTCCATGCCCAGAAGATGGCCATGAGAGGGAGGGAAATTCACAACAACCTCCCACACACAACTACCTCCCCCACACAACCCCAGTGACCCCTACTCCTTGCCCAGAAGATGGCCATGAGAGGGAGGGAAATTCATAACTACCTCCTCCACACACACCCAGTGACCCCTATTCCTTGCCCAGAAGATGGCCATGAGAGGGAGGGAAATTCACAACAACCTCCCACACACACACCCAGTGACCCCTACTCCTTGCCCAGAAGATGGCCATGAGAGGGAGGGAAATTCACAACTACCTCCCCCACACACCCCCAGTGACCCCTACTCCTTGCCCAGAAGATGGCCATGAGAGGGAGGGAAATTCACAACTACCTCCTCCACACACCCCCAGTGACCCCTACTCCTTGCCCAGAAGATGGCCATGAGAGGGAGGGAAATTCACAACTACCTCCCCCACACACCCCAGTGACCCCTACACCCTGCCCAGAAGACAGTCATGAGAGGGAGGGAAATTCACAACTACCTCCCCCACACACCCCCAATGACCCCTACTCCATGTCCAGAAGATGGCCATGAGAGGGAAGGCATCTTGGCCATCTTCTGGGCATGGAGGTGTGGGGGGGAAGTAGTTGTGAATAGTCTTAGCTATTGTTTCACCACTTGGCACTCAAACCATCTTGGCATTCTAGTCAATGGATCAATGAGCTGTGGAACAACCGCCATTCTGAGACAGGATATCGCAGGGGTCCCCAACATGGTGTCCATGGGTGCCATGGCGCCCGCTGACACCTTTGTTGGTGCCTGCCAAGTGTTTTTAAGGAAGTGAGCAAGGCCAGGTAGGGCTTTTGCCCAGCAAGGCTTCTGATTGGCTGTGCAGATTTTTAAAAATGTTACTTTGGCACCAGCTGCCCCCACAGCACAAGGATCTGCACTGTGTGATTGAAGTTAAGCTGTGGCAATCATTTTGTGGCTGGCTCTGCCTCCTGTGGCTGCCATTCTGTGGCAGCCATTTTGTTACTGCGCCCACCGTGCTTTCACGTCAGAATTCCAAATGTGCCCGCAAGCTCAAAAAGGTTGGGGACCCTTGGGATACAGCCAATTAGCTGGTTTTAAGACTACATCTGGCTTAGATCAATACAATCTCATGATTGTTACCTATTTCCACCTGGAGATCATAATGTGATACATCGGAGGACCATGATATTTGTTCATCTCCTCTTCTAGGTGAATGGCTCCAAAACACAGCAGATTCATCTGTCTAAATAAGGAACAGATTTTAAACATTTTGTTTTTAATGCTGAAAAATGCAGCAAGCGGTGTAATGGCTCAAAAAGGCTTGCACACCTGCCAACATCCAAACCCTAAGCATCTTTCAGAAAAAAAATGGTAAGGTTTTTTCATTCTGTCTACATTTATGCTCATTTTTCTTAAACCACTGCATTGTTCATGTTAAGGCTAATCAGTTGTTCCAAGACAAAAGCAATGCATTCTGTTTGGAGGAACTGAAAGATGGGGGTAGGAAAGTGACAGACAGAAATAAGAAAACAAAGATGAGAGACTGGGGAGAAATGGGGAAAGGACACTTAGAGGGAGTGAGATGGACAGGAAGACAAGGAAGGGGACAAGAGAACAAGTGGGGGGGAAGAAATGAAGTTGGCAGACAGAAGAAGGGAGAAGGAAGATGATGTCCCCTGTCTAGCAAGCACACACATCCTGGCAGCAGTGGGTACATTACTGAAAAGAGAAGGGACAGACACACTGACACACCGAGAAAAGGAAAAACTGGAGGATGCAGCAAACTCAGTTCATGGTGGCACTAACAGTGGGCTTGTCAGCCGCTGGACATGGGGGGGACACTAAATCACTCTAAGTGTAATCTCTTGAATGGGGTGTTCCTCTCTTTGTCTGAAACTGGTAGCTACCCTCTGACCCCCCCTCCTTCTCTCTCAATAGCCATTGTCCTCTCTCTTCTCCACATGGACTGCAGTGGAGACAGACGTTTCTGCAGGCCTCTCGTGCAGAAACAAATATCCTGTACTTGCACTCACGTGATGCCGGAATAACTGGCCACTTGTGTTAGGGAAATGTACTCTTTAGATTAGGTTTCTGTCTTTCTATCAACTGGGACTTGAACGTGAACAGAATCTACTTGAATAAATGGAAGTTTTACTTTTTGCAATTTACTTCTTGGGAGGATTGATTTACTGCACTCAATATCACGCTTCTCAGACCAGGCAAAACTCTGCAATGTTAACCAAATGTACCCAATATACATTCATATGTCACAATGAACGAAGGTTTGATCCAACACCAGTTTATTCAAATGTTCCAGTGCCGGTTGTTCAGCACACTGGTTTGTTTGTGGGTGCTAAGCTTAAACCACAGTTTAACCTTGCTTGTTAACTTGCTATTACCTGTGGCTTCTGCATGACCAAACTGAGAAAGCCCAGCCTTATTCAGGAGCACAATTCCTCTCAGCCTCCTACATACAGAAAAGGCCACAAAGAGCAACAGAAAAACCTGGCTCCCCACCCCCGCCGCTTCTCCTTACTCATGCCCAAGGTAGTGACTCACCAAGCAGAAGTACGTTGCTTCAGCCTCTCCAGTGGGAAAAGTTAAAAGACAGTGGAACAAAAGATCTCGCTTAATCATATGCTTTTATTCAGTTTGCCAACATACACAATAGAAACTGCTCTTCACAGAATGAAGTGGCCATCAGAAGGGATTCACAACCTGCCCTACCTTCTTCCCTGCTGTTTGATTAGCAAGTCCTTCTATGCATGCATGCACACAAAGAGCACTCAGCCGGCTGCACCGCTCAAGTAGTTACTAAACAATCTAGGAGTAAAAGGTGACTCGGATGGTTAAGTAGTGCGATGCCTGCAGTGACCCCCCTGGCTCCCCACATACCAAGCCATAAGGGAAGCGCATGAACTATCGTCCTGTGCGATGGTGGATATTCCTCTCGCCCCATTTCTTTACAAAGGAAAGCTGCCTGCCCAAGACAGTCATATTTTCAGTTTGAAGAGATTATATGCTTGCATTAAACTCTGGTTTAATATTAAACCAGGTTATTTAAGAGAGAAATTTATATCTAAACCCCAAAACATGTAAGTTTAATGTTTAATTTAAAAAAACACACACACAATTTTTATCTGCCTTGTTCAGGCTTCAATCCCCACCCCTCCTCTAAACATACCTTTAAAAACATTATTCGACTCTCAGAATTGCTTAATTGGCTACGATAATATTAATGGGGTTTTATCCTAAGCACCCATGTGAAAAACTAGAGTAAAGAGGTAAAAGAATGCAGTTTCCCACAGTAAAAACTATGCACAGCGCCTTTCAATTTTATTTCCAATTCTTTATTTTTTTAATTCAGGAACTGGGTCATGTCGCAATGCTGTGTAGTTTAATTGGGTGCCTCTCAGTTGTAAGATTAATAATATGTCTGGTTAACAAACTCCTACGTTAGCCTGCAATAAAAGACATAGAGTGCACAGCATATTTTATTTTAAAAATTAATGTCACTTAATAAAAATATCCAAAATGGTGAACAATAGAAGAACACGAAACTCTAAAATAAACTGGAAAAGAAAGATTAACACAACCAGTAAAATTAGGTGTCTCTCAGCAAATAAAATTAATTAAATGCTGGCTCTGATTAATAACTCAACAGAGATTCTACATCACGACGGTGCTAAGTGGAAAAGCCCTATGCTGCATTCGCCAATTTCCACCAGTCATAGCTGGCAATGGGAGCATTACATGTATGAACACATGAAGCTGCCTTATTCAAATCAGACCCTTGGTCCATCAAAGTCAGTATTGTCTACTCAGACTGGCAGCGGCTCTCCAGGGTCTCAGGCAGAGGTCTTTCACATCACCTACTCCTTTTAACTGGAGATGCCGGGGATTGAACCTGGGACCTTCTGCGTGCCAAACAGATGCTCTACTACTGAGCCATGGCCCCTCCCCTGTATGCATATAAGGCCTGAACCACTGTAATGATTCAGGTGCTGCTACAGTGGATATAACCTCCATAAAGAGCACACCGCAAACTTCTAAGGAAGTGGCCCTTGATCTTCCTCACGGCACTAAAGAAAACACCCTGCCCAGACTAAATATAGTGGGCATTTCAGTTTGGACACCCAGTAACTGGGGCTAGCTGAAAATAACAAGGCATGCTCTTTTTTATGGCATGACTGCCAGAGGCCCAAAATAATTAACACAGGCCAAGTGAATATTTGTTTCCTCTTACCGAGTCTTGACTGCTGCTGTCCTCAGAGTTCTTTTCTGCTCCAAAGGATTCAACTCGTGTCCGTAGAATACAGGAACAGTCCTGAAATGCACAAACGCTACAGTGTGCGCCATGAATTGTATATCATACAGCTTTGTTCCTATTCATAGTCTTACTGTGCAATCCTAAGAACCCTTTCCTGGGAGCGGTAAGCTGCAGTACTGCAGCCAAAGCTCTGCTCACGACCTGAGTTCGAGCCCAAATGAAGTCAGTTTCGGGTAGCTGGCTCAAGGTTGACTCAGTCTTCCATCTTTCTAAGGTTGGAAAAATGAGTACCCTGCTTGCCAGGGGTAAAGTGTAGATGACTGGGGAAGGAAATGGCAAGCCACTCCGTAAACATAGTCTGCCTAGTAAACATTGTGATGTGACATCACCCTATGGTTCTGTGATGACCCAGTGCTTGCACAGGGGACTACCTTTACCTTTTACTCCTGAGTAGGCCTGCTTAGGAGTGCTCTCTTATTGACTGATCTATAATAGAATGGAGCTGGTACCCTCACCAAATGGTAAAGGAACCCATCCAAGCAACAGCATAGCTCTGCTTACTAATCCAGATGAGTAGTCAAGAACTTCTCCAAAGTTGTCTTGATCTGGACACACTGGACAATTAACGCTTGAGTGTTTTCCTAAAATGCTGTATGGCCAATCCATATCAAATCCATACAGAGCAACTTAAATCAGACATGTGGCTGCATAGAATGGTGTTCAACAGCTACATGTTCCCAAGCCAGACCAACCGTGGACCACCACTATTGAGTTCTCACTTTCTTGGCTGCAGCCCTTTCTTACAACTCAAAGAAGAACCCACAAAACAAATAGAGGAGAGCAGGCCCAGGCTGTGTCTCTCAACGGGCAAAGTTCTTGAAGAACTGGACTTTCCCATTCTCTCTGTTATTTAAAAAAATCTAGTAAAATTTAGCTTAAAAGATAAAGGAACCAAAGGTAGAAAAAAGAACACATGAACACGTGAAGCTGCCTTATACTGAATCAAAGTCACTCTTGTCTACTCAGGCAGAGGTCTTTCACATCACCTACTTGCCTAGCCCCTTTAACTGGAGATGCCAGGGATTGAACCTGGGACCTTCTGCATGCCAAGCAGACGCTCTACTACTGAGCCACAGCCCCTCCCCTCAGAAAGTTATGTTGATTTTTTAAAACATAAAAGCCAAGGCAAATTTCTCTCCAAAACAAAACGAAAGGAAGGGTGAAATATATGCTTACCAAGCAAGACATGGAACTGCCTTAGTTTGTAGGAAATGTCATGCAAACCCATTTACCCTGAAACAACATATTTAAATCAAGGTTACTTTCAGCCCAGAATCCCAATACAAACCAAGCAAAGGTGCCGCTGAACCGTAAACCCTCAAATCTCTCCCCACCCACACATTCACAAGTTACAGACATCAGAACCATGAACAACTGTCTTGGATGGAAGCAATTCTTCTGGGCACATTAACTCAAAATTATCACAAGTCAAATTCAAGTATCAATTAGTTACATAGGGAGTCCCACAGACTTAGCACAGAGGACCATTGTGAAAGGAAGCACACACCGGACAGGACTGTTCCTCTCACAACAGCTCTATCACATGAGGCTTAATCTCCTGTAAAGAGGTGTACAGTTGTGAGTTGTCAAGCTGCTGCAGAAGCACCACATTTTATGCAGACAGCTCTGTCCCAAATAAAGCTCAAAGAAACTATTCTACCCAGCTTGCAGCAAGTTCCAACTGTGCACAGTACCGACTGGCTGGTGCTTTGAACATCACACACCTTCTTTACCAACCCAGATTGCTTTGCAGCTCCTTTTGAATGGGTTTTCTTTTCTTTTTTTAAAGCAACAAACGTGCTTAAATGGATAAATATTCTTGCAGTGTTAACAGCAGAAAAGGGAACGCCCTGACTGAAATAGCGTCGGAGTGGAACAAGATTATGATGGGGTAGCAGTGTTAGTCTGTCACTAGCGGTAGAAAAGAGCAAAAGTCCAGTAGCACCTTAAAGACTAACGAAATTTCTGGCAGGGTATGAGCTTTTGTGAGCCACAGGAGTGGATCAAGATGGACTATTGAGGCAGATATTCGAATCATGAAGACTGTAGAATGTTTTGTAAATGCAGGTGAAAATAAAGTAAAAGTCCAGTTGCGCTATTTTAAAGACCAAAGTCAGTTCCTGGATAAAGATTTCTCTACAATTTACTCAGTTTGTGCAGCTCTGCTGTGTAATCACTCTGTCAACACTCTCCAAGGAGATGGGAGGGGGTGACAAACATCCTGCTTGAAACAGGTATAGAAGACAGCAGAATTTACTTCTGAGCAAATACTCAGAGGACAAGGCAGCACACGTGACTTATGATGGGTAGACTTATGATGGGTAGACAATGTAAGTCTGCCAATAGCAGTACAAAAGAGCCAGAGTCCAGTAGCACCTTAAAGACTTAACAAAATTACTGGTAGGGTATAAGCTTTTGTGAGCCACAGCTCACTTCTTCAGATGCCTTAAGCTTATACCCTACCAGAAACTTTGTTAGCCTTTAAGGTGCTACTGGACTCTTGCTCTTTTCTACTCTGACTTGCTTAGTGTTTTAATACCCTTTCACTACGCCAGAGAGAGCACCTCTACAGTGAAGGAGCATGCTCCATGTGCCTTTCCCCAAGTCAGCAAGGGAGAAAGAAAGCAGTTGCCTGGTCATGAATGGAACAGAGGCATAGGAGTGGGGGAACATGATGCCCTCCAGCCCCCCAAATCCACCCCTATGGCTCCTCAACTTTGCATAGAAACTATTGCAACAAGCGACCCGAGACAAATGACAGCTTGGTCACCCAGAAGCATGACACAGAACTGGAGCAAATTTTAAGTCCGCATGAGCAACTGTCTATTTTTTCCTCTTATGGCGACACGGTGCTGGCTAATCCGCCTCCCTTATACCCTTTTAACACCTCCAAAATAACACCCCACGGGGAGACTTCCATGCCAGCATGGGTCTCTGGGGACACCTCAAAAGGCTAATACTTTGTTCTCTCTCTTTTATTCTAGCCCAAACTTAAAAGTTCGCCTTCTGAGGTACCCCCAGAGACTCCCTGGCCGTTTTGAACGGGAGGTTTTGCCTTGGATTTACCTCTCTCTAGAGGCACATTTTTCCCCCATCCAAAGTCTCAAAACTCTGCCTGGGGGCTTTTTTTTTTAAGTTTTGAGGATTCAGATGAGGGGGGAATGCGCATCTAGGGAGCAGCCAGTCCAAGACAGAACCTCCCGTGCATAAATGGCAAAGTCTCAAAACTCTGCATGGGGTCTTATGTTTGAGTTTTGAGGATTCAGATGGGGGGGGGAGAATGTGCATCTAGAGAGCAGCCAATCCAAGGCAAACCCTTGGCATAAATAACAACGTCTAAAAACTCTGTATGGGGGGTTTATTTTTGAGTTTTAAGGATTTGGGCCATTTATGCATGGGATGTTTTGCCTTGGATTTGCCGCTCTCAAGATGCACATTTTCCCCATCCAAATTCTCAAAACTCAGCAATAAGCCCCCATGCAGAGTTTTGAGAATTTGGATGGGGAAAGTGTGCAGCCTAGAGAGTGGCAAATCCAAGGCAAAACCTCTTGTGCACAAATGGCTCTTTGCAAAAACAAAAACGTGTTGATTTTTCTCATGCTGAATAACGCACTTTCAATCCACTTTGAAGCTGGATTTTACTGTGTGCAATGGCAAAATCCACTTTCAAACAATCGTTAAAGTGCATTTGAAAGTGGGTTGAAAGAGGGCATTATTCAGCATGTGTGAAAGTAGTTTTGTGTGTGTGTTAAGTGCCGTCAAGTCGCCTCCGACTCATGGCGACCCCATGAATGAAAGTCCTCCAAAATGTCCTATCTTTGACAGCCTCGCTCAGATCCTGCAAATTGAAGGCTGCGGCTTCCTTTATTGAGTCAACCCATCTCTTGTTGGGTCTTCCTCTTTTCCTGCTGCCCTCCACTTTTCCTAGCATGACTGCCTTTTCCAGTGACTCTTGTCTTCCCATAATGAGACCAAAATACAACAGCCTCAGTTTTGTCATTTAGCTTCTAGGGAGATATCAGACTTGATTTCATCTGTGTTAAGTGCCGTCAAGTCGCCTCCGACTCATGGCGACCCCATGAATGAAAGTCCTCCAAAATGTCTTATCTTTGACAGCCTTGCTCAGATCCTGCAAATTGAAGGCCACGGCTTCCTTTATTGAGTCCGTCCACCTCTTGTTGGGTCTTCTTCCTCTTCTCCTGCTGCCCTCCACTTTTCCTAGCATGACTGTCTTTTCCAGTGACTCTTGCCTTCTCATGACGTGACCAAAATACGACAGCCTCAGTTGAGTCATTTTAGCTTCTAGGGTCAGTTCAGGCTTGATGTGATCCACTGATTTGTTTTTTGTTTTTTTGTTTTTTGGCGGTCCAGGGTTATCCATCACACTCTCCTCCAACACCCCATTTCAAAGGAATCTATTTTCTTCCTTGAAGATAATTCACAGTGGGTAGCCGTGTTAGCCTGTCTGCAGTAGTAGAAAAGGGCAAATGTCCAGTAGCACCTTAAAGACTAACAAGAATATTTTCTGGTAGGGTATGAGCTTTCGTGAGTCACAGCCCACTTCTTCAGATACCAAGTGAGCTGTGTCTCACGAAAGCTCATACCCTACCAGAAAATATTCTTGATAGTCTTTAAGGTGCTACTGGACTCTTGCCCTTTTCTATTTTCTTCCTATCAGCTTTCTTCACTGTCCAGCTTTCACACCCATACATAGTAATAGGGAATAGGAAGGCGACACAAAAGACTGCTGGGTTTGACCCCTGGAGACGTCCGTGCGTCTCTTCCCCCCCCTCCCCATATTTCACTGCCCCTTCCCCAAACACTTACCTCAGCCCCTTCCTCCATCCTGGACCCCAAAAGGCGACGTTATAACCCCCCACCACCACCACCACCAATGGGCCCCCGGCTCTTTCTTCTCACCGGGATGGGCGTAGGCAGCTGAGGCGAGGGGGCCGCGCTCCCCAAGGAGCCCCCGACGGGACCGAAGGAGCCCGAGGGAAGAAACAGCTCGGCGCCCCCCCTCAGCGACCACCCTTCGCCCGGCTTCGCCTCAGAGTCGCGGCCGTTAAACGGCTCCAGCCAGCCCGGAGGCGCCTCGAACTCGAAGCCCCGCCCCGCCCGAGCAACTGTCACCGGGCCCGGGCCGGGCCGCGCCTCCCCGCCGGGAACTACGAGCCCCATGATGCAGCGCGGCCCGCCTCTGGATGGGAACAGGAGGGGGAGAAAGCCCGTTCCCCCTCCCGCTGCACGCCGGGAGCGGTAGTTCGAAGCGGGCCTCCGCGCGGGGATGGCCTCCGACCGGCTCCGCTTGGGCGCCATCTTGTGACCTGAGGCGGCCCTCGCCGTCTCCTCCTCCTTTCTGCCTACATGCCTGCCTTCGTCCGGCCCTCCAAAAGAGGGAGCTGGGGAGGCCGCCGCCAATTGCAGCCGCCGCCGGTGGGTCGGGAAGAAGCCGACCTGGACCTCAAGCTGGTAAGGGGGGCAACGGCTCGCCTCGGGGGCAACCCGCCTTCCTCTCTTTCCTGCCCCCCCCAACCCCTTCCCCTCCGTCTAGCCTCCTCCCTCCTTCGCCTGGTCCCGAGCGCGCCTACTCAGGAGTAAACGGCATTGACTCCCGGTAGAGCTCAGCCCGCCGCCTCCTATCCGGAGCTGCTCCTGTCTAAGCCGAATTTGCCCAATTATGCGCGGGAGGGAGGTTTTGCCTTGGGTTTGCCGCTCTCTAGAGGCACCTTTTCCCAATTTTGCATTCTCCAAACTCTGCCTGGGGTGGGGTGGGGGTCTTATTGTTGAGCTTTGAGCATTCAGGTGGGGGAAATGTGCCTCTAGAGAGGGGCAAACCCAAGGCAAAACCTCCCGTGCATAAATGGCCAAAAAATAAGCCCCCCTGCAGAGTCTTGAGAATTCAGATGGGGGAAATGTGCATCTAGAGAGCGGCAAAATCCAAGGCAAAACCTCCCACGCATAAACATTTCCCCCCCATCTGAATTCTCAAAAACTCTGCTCGGGGGCTTATTTTTGACTTTTGAGGATTTGGCTGGGGGGAAATGTGCATCTAGAGAGCGGCAAAACCTCCCGTGCGTTTTCGCCCTAGGATCGCACTGAGATAGAATTTTTTTAAAATAAATAAAGCAGAATTTTTTTAAAATAAATAAAGCCCATATAGCAGCATGCCCAGGAAGGATCAAGCCGACCTCCTGCAAGACTAGCGACCCGCCCTGCAGCCCTCTCCTTCAAACTGACCTTTCCCACTTCCCCTCCTAAATTTACCTCTCTTTTTTTATCCTTATTTCCCCTCTCCCTTTTTAAATCGGTCCTAATTTTACCTCTCTTTTTTTACCCCGTCCTCCTTTCTTGGCTTCTCGCTGAAAACTGCACAGCATCTTTTTCAGAAACGAAGAGTTAGGCTTTCTTTTTTTAAAATGGGGTTGTTTTTTAAAAAAAGCTCCCAAAGCAGAAAGCCTAAGTGGGGGGACTGAGCCTAAGCAGGCAGCTGGCCCCTTCCCTGGGCATCAAGGTAGCGTGCCCGTCGAGAGGTAGGCACATATGCCACATCTGGTGGCACAGGGTGGCCAGTTGCCCACTTTTCTTCTGTAGGAAAAGAATAGCCGCTTTCTCTTTGCTGGGTGACATCAGTGGGGTTTTGTAGTCAGATGACGATGACGACCACAAGAGATTTTGTGTGCCCTTTCAGTTCCGGCGGTTCCTGTAACAGTGCAATCCTAGAAAAGAGCCAGAGTACAGTAGCACCTTAAAGACTAACACCATTTTTGGCAGGGGATGAGCTTTCGTAAGCCATAGCTCACTTCTTCAGATACAGCTAGAATGTGAGTCCATCTATCGTTAAGTAGAGACAAGTGACTTAGACACACAATGGCAATATAAATGTCAAAAGCTAGTAAATGACATTAGCAGGTGTAATTGGATAAGGTGTGATATGCAGAGGGGTAGTAGGCATGGAGAAATCAGTATTGGTAATGACTGAGACAGGAATTCCAGATTTCGAATAAGAAAAGAAGAAGAGTTGGTTTTCATATGCCGACTCTCTCTACCACTTAAGGAAGAATCAAACCGGCTTACAATCACCTTCCCCTCCCCACAGCAGACACCCTGTGAGGTAGATGGGGCTGAGTGTGACTAGCGCAAGGTCACCCAGCTGGCTTCATGTGGAGGAGTGAGGAACCAAACCCGGTTCTCCAGCTCAAAGTCCACCACTCCAAACCACTGCTCTTAACCACTACACCACACTGGCTCTCCCTGAGAATTTTGTCCCTGAGAATCCATAGCCTTGAGTTTCATTATTAGTTACTTTCCAATTATTGGATTTATTAATAACATAGTGTACAGACACCTACTAAGGAGTATAAGGGAAAGCAGGTGTGGCTCCTTGTATAGGATGGTCCTGGCAATGCATCATTAATAAGAAGGCGACTGACGAAGTACGCGAAAGCAGGAGCTTACCGGGATCCTGTGTCGCCTTCAAGTTTTGCCATCACTCAAGGTTTTTCTGCCTGAATCACTTACCTGTGTGATATAACGCTGCCACAATCCTTCATCCGTCCGAACTTGGACTCTCAATTTCTTTGTCCTATATTAGTTGGTGCTATCCATACACTTTTGTGTGTGTGTGTGTGTTAAGTGCCGTCAAGTATGGTGCTATCCATACACTTTTTTACTTGTAAGCAATTACGCTATATTGGATAGATATTACTGCATGTATTGCCAGCCGTGCTGGCTCCATGGAATGCTCATAGGTTGTTGTTTGATTAGTTAGGTGCACTTAGCTAGCTGATAATTGAATGTATACACATAATATTGGTCTTTTAAATATCAGTGACATTTGAGCTGCGTTATTGTCTTCATTGTATGAACATTGGCTGGCCGTAGCAGCTGTGATTTTTGTTAACTTTAATTAGAACAGCACAAGTTTTTCTTTAAATAATTTACTTGTAGCAACTAAGCGTGCTGTACAGTAGGGCTCTGCTCCCCTGAACTGCCATATTCTCTGTACTGCTTCGTTCCATTCTTTCATTGTTCGACACAGACTGCTAGAAATAAGCCTCAAAGAAGATGATTCCTGTTGCGATTTTTTTGGTAACACATTATGCACCCCAGTCCTAGGTAGGTTGACTGAAATGCCCAGTCCTCATTTACTTAGAAGGAAGTCCCACTGAACTTGGTGGGACTTCCTTCTGGTGCGTAAGGTTGTGATATGCAGAGGGGTAGTAGGCGTGGAGAAATTAGCAGTGGTAATGAGACAGGAATCTCAGTTCTCTATTCAGTTAAAGGGACTAGGCAAGTAGGTGATGTGAAAGACTTCTGCCTGAGACCCTGGAGAGCCGCTGCTGGTCTGAGTAGACAATACTGACTTTCATGGGTCTGGTTCAGCAGAAGGCAGCTTCATGTGTGTTCATGTGTGTTCCCGCCTTGCTTTGTGACCCACCTGTAAGTGCTCCGACCCATTTCTGGGAATCAATCCACAGTATAAGAATCACTGCCTTAGTTAATCCTACATAGAGTTACTCCACTCTGACAGGCCATTCCTGAGCTCTGGGGCCAAAAGAACTCAGGAGGTGCACAAGTGGCCGCACCGGCGTCAGGGCCACTTGCGCTGCCGAGAGAGGCAGGGATGCTGGTGTTGGGGCACTCATGCCTGCCTTCCTGCGCTGGCATGGTGGCGCGGCCCTGTGATGCCAACTTGGCCTCCCGCCGGTGTCCCACTGGTGCAAATCCCGCCGGTGTCCTGGGGGTTTAGCCCAAGGTCACCCAGCTGGCTTCGTGTGTAGGAGTGGGGAAATGAACCCCGTTCACCAGATTAGCCTCCGCCGCCCATGTGGAGGAGTGAGGGATCGAGCCTGGTTCTCCAGATCAGAGTCCACTGCTCCAAACCACCGCTCTTAACCACTACAACACACTGGCCCTATTGATGCTCTTTAGTAGTAGAAAGTGATTAATATGCAGGTGTGTGTTTTTTTTTCAGCTACAGTGCAGGAAAAATATCTAGGTACAAATCCTGAGAACCATTTGCACTTAAGCACTCCTTTTAGGGGAACAACTAGATTCGAGTCCAGTATCTCCTTAGAGACCAACAATATTTTGGGGATATAAGCTTTCGAGAAAGCTCCCTTTGTCAGATGTCAGAGCTTTGACTCTCAAAAGCTTATGCCCCGAAAATCTTGATGGTCTCTTAAGGTGCTAATGGACCCAAATATAGCTCTTATACTGCAGAGCAACATTGGATACCCTCTGAAACTGTCTTTCAGTGGAAGGGGCCGTAGCTCAAGGGTGGAGCATCTACTGGGCATGCAGGAGGTCAAGGGCTCAGTCTCTGGCATCTCCAGCTAAAACTACAAAAAACGGGATTAAGTTGTGAGTGATGTGAAAGACCTGGGAGCACTGCTGTCAGTCAGGCCGCACTGACCTTGATAGATCAAGGATAAGCCAGGTTCTGTGCTCGGCCATGCAGTTCCGTAGCTAGTCTTGGGCCCTTTCACCATCTGTCACCCTAACCTACTTTACAAGGGTTGTTGTGAGGATAAAATTGCATTGGGTAGAGAAAGTCCCAGATAAATCCCTCTGATAGCTGGGCTAGAGGGGTGAGATGCATTTGCAATAAAACAAACAGCAGTGTTTTCCTGCAAAGCTAGAATTATGCTGATCTCTGGGAGGAACACTTTCCAGGATGAATTCCTTAACTGTAAGCACTCCTTTTTCTTGAACAGTGCTGTAGGAGGTGTCATCGTGATGATTTTGTGCATGTTGTTTATTTTTTTAGCAGCCTGATAGCCCAGCCTAGCCAGATCTGATCAGAGCTTGGTAGCTAAGCAGGGTTGGTCCCAGTGAGTACTTGAACACGTGAACACATGAAGCTGCCATATGTGGAATCAGACCCTTGGTCCATCAAAGTCGGTATCGTCTACTCAGACCAGCAGCGGCTCTCTAGGGTCTTAGGCAGAGGTCTTTCACATCACCTACTTGCCTAGTCCCTTTAACTGGAAATGCCGGGGATTGAACCTCGGACCTTCTGCATGCCAAGCAGATGCTCTACCACTGAGCCACAGCCCCTCCCCCCCAAGACCACCAAGGAAATCCAAGACCGCCAAGGAAATCCAGGGTTGCTATGCAGAAGTTCTAGAACTACGCTTTAGAAAGTGTATAATGTGTTTAGAGGACAGTACTGTACAGTTTCCTTTCCTACTTAGAACAGGAGGTTTTACGGTTGGACTGCTATTTTGAAGAGTCGAATTTTGGCTCGAGCAAAAATAGGCTTAGCTCAGCACAGAGAGGCTGAAGATAACCGGCACATGATACGCAGTCAAGTATTTCCTCTGATCCCCTTAACTATTGTCTCACCATTTGGTAGTATGTATCTGTTGCCTTGTGTTCAGTGAGCCTTGTACTAAACGTTGCTTTGCAAATGTCTCCCTCCTCTTCAGTCTGCCTGCTAGTTGTATATTCATGTTACCCCTAGAATTCAGTGATCTGTAAAAATGTTGAAAGGCGCATTGAAATTCTAGTGCTCTAGAATGTGAGTGTTATTTTGCTGTATTTGACTTCCCAAAGGCATTTTGCTTGTGTAGATATTTTTATTTATGTACTACTATATAGTCCGCCTTTCTCACTGAGACGCAAAGTGGATTATGCAGGGTAAGTCATAGTGGACTGTATGAAGCCACCAAGTTAAGCAGCCTTGAAAAATGTTCTACTCGGCATACAACTGAAGCAAAGAATCTGACGTAAAGTGTGATTCTATTATTGGATTTTTCTAGATTTTAAATTTTATTGCATTTATTAAAATATGTATACCCCGTGTTTTTTTCTTGGCTTCAAGCAGCACCTGAAGGAAAGGAACTTACTTAAAAGCTTTTCCTTCCGTTAAAGTAATTTTGTGTAAATTCATAGAAAGCTTTTAGTCATTCCTATTCACGGTAATAGTTCATGTCCTTAAAAAAAAAATTTTGTGTAAAGTTCACGTGAATCTATATAATAGTCTACCAGATCACTGGTTCGTCTGGTAGCCTTTTCTCTTTCTCTGAAATCTGTCAAGCACACATTCAGAATTCTGTATTTCAGAATTCTGTATTTCATTAAAAGTACTGCAGTAATCTGCCTTCCCAAATGAATGTTTGTTGTAACTAAAGAACTCAGCAAGAGGCAGTCAAGGCTATTGCATGCAGCAGGAAAACTAAAGGTCACTGATAATTAAATTAGTAGCATGGTGTTAAATATAGTTGTGGGGTGGCACTTGGAAGACATTAGCAACGTTCTTAATTTTCTTACTGCATTTCATTGATGTTTTATCCTGAAGAAGCCCGTTTGAGCTTCATTTTACTGATGGAGGTTTTTGTCTTGCGTTTCTAGCTTTGCAAAAAAATAATAATTCTGAGACTTGGAACAATTTGGAAAGACTTCTGAATTTTATGTTTAAAATGGGATTGAAGCTCCTTCAGCAAATGTGACTTCCCTTTAATGTGCTCTTCCATAACTTGGGAAGCAGGAGAGATTTTGCAAAATCTTTTTCATCCCTTCCCTAGGATGTATTTCATCATGTCTCGTTAGGTTTGCCATGTAGTTCTTGAAATGGAAGGGGCTGTCTCTCCTAAGGAAGCCCGGGATTCTCTTCGCCACCCGTAGTTTATATACTGTGAAACCAAATTAGAGAAGAACAAAATGTAAGAAAAAATAAAAAGGCAGTGAGACACTCCCAGTTAACAATTGGAAAGCGCATACACAGGAGACACATTTAAGGCAGCTGTTCGGCTACATAGCTGTGAAAAAGCCAGAGGCGCTGCTGGATCTGTCATAACAGCTGTCTAGAAGTAGGATTGTCGGAGAACCAGATGGTAGTGAAGAAGAAATAGTGTTATGCCTGACTTCTGTGTTTTCTAATTTTAGCAGACAAATGATGAGGTAGATCAAAGTGGGAAAACCTATAACACAAAAGTCTTTTTTTAAAATTTTGACATAGACAAAAATTTTCTGATCTTCCAGTATTAACTTAAACATGTAGTGTGTGACTGCAGGCTTTATTTGACAAAACATGCTTTCACAATACTCTGGGCACAACCCCCCTCTGTGTATTATTTCTTTCTTGCTTTCTGCTATCAGGCTGTTCCCTGCTCTCAGTGTTTTTCCCGCACTGCGCTCTATCCTGCACTTTTCCTAATGAAGTAGATGATAGCCTACTAAAGGTCACTTAAAGTATGTTAGGGTTCATTCCTACAAACCATGAGTACTTTCTCCCAATAGGCCTCTGTGTCCCCCCCCCATGTGAGTGTGTGGGGGAATCCAGCAGTCTTCATGAACAAAATGCCATGTGTCATGGGGGGGGGGGCATAGCCAGGCCCAGAGTCGCTCCAGGCAAGCACAGAGAACATGTTTTTATTTGGGGGGATTCAAACCCCTCCAATGTTTGTTTTTTTAATGTCAGATTTTTCTGCAGATCTAGGGGATCCCCCAAATCTGCAGAAATATGTTTGGGGTAAGTGTGGCCCCGATCTGCAGATTTAGGTATCCGCAGATGGGAATTAGATATATATTGAAGAAGAAGAGTTGGTTTTTATATGTTGACTTTCTCTACCACTTAAGGAAGAATCAGACCGGTTTACAATCCCCTCCCCCTCCCCACCTGGTGGGGCTGAGAGAGTTTGGAGAGAACTTTGATTAGCCCAAGGTCACCCAGCTGGTTCACCAGATTAGAGTCCATCGCTCCAGACCGCCTCTCCTAACCACTACACCACGCTGGCTCCTTCATAGATAGGTAAATACTGCCACTTTTACTTTGCATTGGCATTAATTCCTATGGCTGGATTGTTTGGAGCCAAAACTCAATGTTATAGTGGTGTAAGCTGGTATAGTTAAAAAGTATCTATTCCAGCTTCCTTTTTATTTATTTAAGGTACTGGGGCAATTTTTGGTTGGTGACTAAACTGTTATCAAAAGCAGTTTCCACCTATGATTTCAGGTTGCTGGTATTGGTCCTGAAACAAGTATACAGCCATACATAATTCATGGCAGGCAACAGGCTCTGGTACTGTTGATATCTGTTTATATTCATTTTCTCCCCATCTTGGTAACCTTTGCTTTTTCATTGCAGCACTTAAAACTTGAACACAAGGTCTAACGTTTCTTGTGCCCCTTCTATTTCTGTGAAGCGCTCACTAGATCGGCCTTTGGTGTTCCTAAATAGTCCCGAACATTCTGGCAGGGAATAATTTACAATGTCATTTTTAAACAGCCCTGTTCTTCGAAGGGCAGTGCCACAGTAACTTGGAATTTGAATCAACGCGCTTTTGTTTTTCATCCCAGTGCTTTGGAAAATGTTCTTCCTACTCGTGTATGTAGGGTGGAAGCGAGATACTCCTTACCTGGAAAAATGCACTCCTGCCATCAGTTGCTCCTGTTCACCATTTCTCTGATAGATCATCATATTCTGTAAGTAAGCCACAGTGAATCAGACTAGGGCAAAATAATGTTAAATGTAACTTAATTTTTTGATAGTAGGACTCGCCCACAGAAACACAGTGCTGCTTGCGCATGTTGTCAGGGCCCCGGGGGTATGAAGTGTCAGAAAAAATCCACAAAACAAATAGAGTATTGGGGCTGCTGGTTCAGTGTGGAGAAACAGAGAACCAGCTGGAATTTCCTTCAGCCTCACTGAGTTTAAAAATACCTGTGAGTTGGAGAACACTCGATAGAGACCACAGTTTAATGGTACCTGAGAGCCAACGTGGTGTAGTGGTTAAGAGTGGTGGTTTGGAGCGGTGGACTCTGATCTGGAGAACCGGGTTTGATTCCCCACTCCTCCACATGAGCGGTGGAAGCTAATCTGGTGAACTGGGTTTGTTTCCCCACTCCTCCACATGAAGCCAGCTGGGGTCACTTTGAGCTAGTCACACTTTACCAGCCCCACCTACCTCACAGGGTGTCTGTTGTGGGGAGGTGGAGGTAATTGTAAGCCGGTTTAATTCTTCCTTAAGTGGTAGAGAAAGTCGGCATATAAAAACCAACACTACTACTACTACTTCCTCCTCCTCTACAGTGAATAAATCCAAATATTCAAAGTGTTTCACCTCTGGAAAAATGTGCTTTTCCTTCTCCACTGGAACTTTTCTGTGGCTGGTTTTGGGTCTCCTCCACCTTCAATGTTATAGTGTGTTTCTTGGAATGGGGTCTGTTCTTTGCATTAAGTAATATTTTTTTTTAAAGATGAACATGTGCACTGAGAACCCAATACACACAGAGCACTTTTTGGAATGCTGAGGGGTATGGGGCAATTTTGTCACTTTAATTTTTAGTGGTACCTGAGGGTATGAAATGTTGGAGGGAACAAAATGAGAAGCCCTTGGATGTGAACCGGCAACTTAAGGGGAAACGCTCCTATTCAGCATAAAGCTTAAGGGAAAGAGGAAGGACCACCAATGTTGGAGAGGACTGGCAGAATGGTAGCCAGGATGAGGAATGTTGTGGGATGGATCTAGAGACGTTTAAGGGTGTACCACACAAAGGTCAGTGCCTGCTTAAGTACTGGATTTGAAAGCCCGCGTGGTGTAGTGGTTGAGTGTGGTGGAACTCTAATCTGGTGAACCGAGTTCGATTCTCCACTCCTCCACATGAAGCCTGCTGGGTGACTGTTGGCCAGTCTCAGTTCTCTCCGAACTCTCTGAGCCCCACCTGCCTCACAATAGCCTTCCCTTCCCCTCCTCCCAACAGGCACCTGCCTCACAAGGTGACTGTTGGGTGGAGGGGAAGGGAAGGCTATTGCGTAGCAGGGCCTCTGGAGATCTTAATTAACAGGCCAGGGCATATAAAGGTGGGTGTAGAGAAAATCATCAAAAGTGTGTAGAATGTTCTAAGTAATAAACTTCTGCCTTGAAGCAAACTGGCAAGCGGTGAAGATTTTTTTTTTTTAACTAGTGAGATGTAATCTCTGCAACTTGTACCTGCTAGCTGCCACATTTAGAACCTGTCGAAGCTTCCATACGGTCTGTTAGAAACGCCAAAGCTCTTATTCCATTTTAAAGAAATAGAGGGAGACTGAGGCCAGAGAAATCTGTTTTAATTGCAATCAAACGGGAATTGGCACCTTTCGGTCAACCAATTCAAAGGTTTGATGGGTAGTCTGTCTTTTTTTATTCCCTACTATCCCAACCGCAATATTTCCTCCTCCATCCCCCCACTGGAAAGAGGGAAGGAGTTTACATCACCGTCCTATTGGATATAACATACAGCTTACATCATTTTACACCATCCCCACCCCACACTCCTTTGTTTCATTGGTTACATCTTATTACTATTAATAAGCTCTTTGCTCATGCATCGTTTAGTTTGAGGGCCAGTGGGGGTACCTGGTTCCCCCGGTAACCCAGGATTCAATGGCACACCTGGTCCTCGTCACTCGAACAGTCAGCCTTTCTGTGAACTTGTCTGCTTGTCTGTTAGGATTTGCTAGTTTTGCCAAGTTCTAAACTAAGAACTTCCAGCTAACCTTCCTTTCAACTGTCTGCCTGTCTTGTTCCCAAAATATTTTACTAATTGTCCTTTTCCCTGTTGTGATGAGTATGTTAGAAAAGGACTTGTATTGTACCAGAGTTGGCCTCTTATAGTAAGGGCTGTTGTGCTTAAACCCAATAGCACCTTCCACCTTGATCTTAGACCTGGTGGTGCTGCCTAGGTTCTGAGGTAGTCTGTTCTGAGGTAGAATGTCTCCTCCTGCTCCTGGACCTGGTTGCCTCTGTGGCTTAGCAGCATCTGGAAGGATCCCCTCACTGTGGAGACAATCAGAATATCCCTCCATAATTTAAGTAGCTATGGAGCTGGGAGGTTGAAACTGCATAGACTCCTGCACACTGAAAGCCTGACCAGTGGTCCTTTTAAAAGACTTTCTTACCTCTGAAAGAGGGGTATGTTGGCTTCCCTCTCCTGACCAATCAATCCCTTGAAAAGCGTTCCTGACAACTCTGTTTGTGGCATTTGTCTATTATTGAATATTACCATTTAACTATTGAACATTTCTTAAAACTGTCGAAGGCTTTCACGGTCAGAGTTCATTGGTTCTTGTAGGTTATCCGGGCTGTGTAACCGTGGTCTTGGAATTTTCTTTCCTGACGTTTCGCCAGCAACTGAGGCAGGCATCTTCAGAGTAGTAACACTGAAGGACAGTGTCCTTCAGTGTTACTACTCTGAAGATGCCTGCCACAGTTGCTGGCGAAACGTCAGGAAAGAAAATTCCAAGACCACGGTTACACAGCCCGGATAACCTACAAGAACCAATTTCTTAAAACTGTTTGTACCCTCTGTTCTAAATCTGCTCTTGTCTGTAGTTTTAGATAGACTTTGTCAGCAAACAAAGGCTGCTTGCTTCTCAACTCTTGATGAACTTGTCTCTGCATTCTACTTCACATATTGTCATCTTGGCCTAGTGCTAAATATTATCCATTAACCTCTGGTTGGCTCATGAACAATTCTCATTAGCGAAACTCCTGTCTATATCAGCAGACAGACAGCTGGACTGGAGAAAAGCTTGTTGCAGCTGTGGATCAGAGAAATTCATTTTAAGTACCCTTCAGGTCTTCTTAAACAGTCCAACTACAGTAAGTCCAGCGTGGATGTAATCAGAGCATGGATGACCGTGGCCAAACCATTCTTTCTGTCATGTAAAGTCTGTAGTCACTGAGAAACCCAACGAATGATCAAACAGTCCTGTTGTTTCTAGTGATAGGGCTTGTATCACAATGTAGATACAACCTTTCTTATTCTCTTTGACATGATTAAAGAAAACTGGAAGTTTACATGCTCCCGGCCCAGGCCTGTGTATTTTCGTTCCCCTTTTCAACATAACTAGTAAATCTCTTGGTAAGCAGGAACTGAAGCTGGATTTCATATATCCAATCCCAAATTCTGTCCCCTATACCATATTAACCCACTACAGGTTTATTGGATGTTCTCTCACTCTTTCCCATGCAAATTTCCATTCCCATTCCTAATTATAGTGTGATATTAGCTCTCTGTCGGGCATATTTTCCATGGTTAGTTCTGGAAACCTTGACTCCCAATTTTGGATAGAGTTTAGGGCTCAAATTGGAATACATCCCTACACACATACCTGGGCTGTTATAATTCTGCTTTAATACTGTTATACATGTTGGTTTATGTATCGGTGTGCATAATAAGTGATGTTATTAGACCTCTGATGAAGGCGAGGGGGCCAAAACGCAGTTGAATTGTGGTTTTAGTTTATCAACCTGTATTAGGTACCATTTGTGATTTATTTTAATATAATTTTTAATGTTTTAATATAGATACCAGTGCCTTAAAAGAAATATATTTCTATACATAATTTGAGTCTTTCTCCATCCAAACTTCAGGTACCCAGCTTTGGTTTTAGGTTGGGTGTGATTCAGTATAAGGCAGCTTCGTGTGTTCATGGGTTCAAGGGGGAGAAACTGGGGGATCAGGATGCCAACCTCCAGGTGGGGTCCGGAGTTGTCCCACAATTACAACATCTCTAGACTATAAAAATTAGTTCCCATGGAGGGAGGACTCTGTGACATCACATCCCTGCTAAACTCCCTTCCCAAACTCAGCTCTCGCTTGGCACCCCCCCCCCTCCAACTCTCTAGGAATTTCCCCCACCAGAGCTGGCAACCCTGCTGGGGGAGTTAGTCCAAAAAGGAGAGATAGCCAGGACCCTAGAGTTGGGCTGTTTTTCCAGGATGGGATGGGCAGGCTGGCCACCCTCTCTGCCTCCACACCCTTGCAAGGGGCCAGGCAAATGGGCTGCTAAGCCGACACTGTGACCCTCTCCCCCCCCCCCCCGGAGCCTGATCCGGCCCTGTTTAGTTCTCATTTATGTTCAGATTTTGAGTTTTAACAACTGTTTGCTTGTTTGTCTCTCTTTCAAGGTAACAACTAATCCAGAAAGGACCTAAAGATGAGGTATAAGCTTCAGATCTGTCATCCTCAAACCTAAATTACCTGGCCTACAAAATGAAGTAAGGAAAGGGTACTTCTAGTGCCATGGTAAGTTGATGGCTCTGTTGTTTTAAACCGAAGCCATCTTTCAACCAAAATCAGAAGGAGCAACGCACAGTGTAAATACAGGATGTGGTTTCCAAACAACTGAAGTGTGAAGCAAACCTCATGAATTTCAACCACCGAGATTCAGAGAGCATCACTGGTAAGTTGCAAAGCCTTAGAAGGTACGTTGGTGACAGCTTTCAGAACCCACTCAGTAGAGGCACAGAAAACATATTTTAGGGTCCAGTCTTCAAAATCTTTTCCTTTAAATTTCAGATAATGGACAAATGTGGTTTTAGGATTAAGCTGGAGTTCACACCCTATCATGGTGGAGTTGCTTTAGAAGAGGATAGGAGATGAATTGCATAGCTGAAGAAAGGAAGGAAACCAAAGAAAATCAGTGCTAGAGATGAAAGTTCATGGTGGGGGGTTTTTGGGGTGGGGTTTGCAGATTAGCCAGGTCTGTAGCACATTGTGCCTCCCAACCTGTAGAGTAACTGGTGAGAGGACAGGTGCTTATCTACAGACTACAGAGAGTTATTGCATGTTGTGAGATGTACTAGATACAAATATTTTATCAGTTAACATATTTGTTGTAAAGCATCCTGAGAGTTTGGGATGGAAGGCTGTGGAAATTACAAATAACATGTCCTCTATTAGAGCCTGATACTTCATTATATATTTCAGATACGCCTGGCTTCTTTAGAATTTTTTTTTTAATTAGAATTGCGAAGAGAAGCCTGTTCTCTAGTTTGCAACTGGAGAAATAAAAGGGCCTCATCAGTCACAGGAGTAGCTACTGAACTTATACTCTTCTTTGAAAAACCACTCCAAGACTAACAGATCCCCCTGAAGAAGCCTCTGGGGCTAAACGCTTAGGGAATTTTTATCTGAGTAGTAAAAATACCTTTACCCGTTTTGCACTATCAGCCTTGGCCTTATTTTTTTATCTCTAGTTTGCAACTTACATAGCTGGAAGAATTCTACTGCAGACAAATTATTTGTTCTTCAGATAGGACATAAAACATGCCTAGAAATTAATTTCACTCATCCAGTGAAATGGATCTTTAGCCAATGCTGACAGGGGAGCTAATTTTCAATAACATTGGGTTTGACCAGTGCGTTTGAAAACTGCAGTTTCTCTCTAGCAGTGTTGACTATCTGGTGTGCTTGTGATGCGAAAAGTAAAGAAAATCTGTTACTTAGCAGAGGAAACTAGTTGTTTTCCAGCTTACTTCCCAAGTCAGGTTTGCAGCTTCAGCTTGTATTTGATAAATTTGTGTTATGCTGCCTGCTTGTATCTTTTAGATGTTTTAAAATTTAGATGCTCGCGGGCTGGATAAGAGCACTCAAGGTGATAAGAGCACTCGGATAAGAGCACTCGGGCTTTATGTTTGACACCCCTGGTCTTTGGTGTGCTTGTGATGCAAAAACTAATGAAAATCTTATTTAGCAAGCTGCCTGCTTGTATCTTTTAGATGTCTGCCCTGATGACAATCTCCCTGAAGTTGAGCTGGTGAGCATGCTAGAAGAGCAACTGCCTCAATACAAGTTACGAGTGGACTCTTTGTATCTCACTGAAAATGAAGACTGGATCCCGTCCCCGAGCCCCCATGGCCACGTCCCTGAAATCACGTCTCCGGTCCTTGCTGAGGAGACCTTCCGTTACATGAGTAGGTATTTCTGGTTCCTATTAAGGGTCTCTTTTCTTGAAAGGGAGACACTAAATGAATTGGTATAAAGTAGTCGGAATGGGCTCCTGGGATAGATTGCAGAAGTCAGTCCTGGGATAGGAGATTCTGATTCTGGGTCATCCACTCATTAGGTTGATTTGAAATGGGGGCTACAGTGACCTGTAAGGATTTTGCACAGTGTAAATGCTATTTATAGCTGGATTCGAGTCGAGTAGCTCCTTAGAGACCCACAAGATTTTTGGGGTAAAAGCTTTCAAAAGCTTTTATCCCAAAAATCCTGTGGGTTTCTAAAGTGCTATTCGACTCTAATCTAGCTATGCCTCCTTATGTTTCTTTTGTGATTATAGTTTTTAAATTTTTGATTTTATTAGATCAAATACTGGTTGACCAAACTTGTGTAGCTGGATATGTCTGCATAGTTTTTCTCACAGTGAGTTTGGAAAACTTTGGCCTTGGTTGTCTTTTAACCTGAAGTTCTTACATGCATTTTAGAAAAATACTAGTTATAATAGTAACATTCTATGCTAAAGCCATGAATTGGAATTGGTCTGTTTATTGGGGAAATCAACTTCTGTGAGCCGAGCTGTAAAAGGAGCTGAAGGTGTTATAGTAGCAATCTTCATACAGTACACTGGGTAGATGTGCTACTGAAATGTTTACCTGAGGTCCAAGTCCAGCAGTCTATTCATTGGATGACTGGGTCTTGAGGCATGTGCATGTTCTGCAATAGAAGTTCTTGGCAGTTTCAAGCAAAGAGAACACAAGTTGTTCACGTGTTTGCAGCACAGGCCATATTTCTGGAAGAACGTTGATTCATTGAATGTGGCAGTGCACATTGGCGGGGGGCGGGGACCAGATATAACACCGGCTATAATCCACACTTCATAACTATTTACAGAATTATATGCGAAGCTGTAAACCAGAGTTGTATAACAAACGAATTGCCATCAGCATGA
The DNA here is from genome assembly GCF_029931775.1 of Euleptes europaea. Lineage (NCBI taxonomy): Eukaryota > Metazoa > Chordata > Lepidosauria > Squamata > Sphaerodactylidae > Euleptes > Euleptes europaea. Next base: position 51,238,212 of record NC_079326.1, read on the forward strand.
GGACTCCAAAATTGTGTTTTGTTTAAACAAAACATCGGTCACTCGCCATCCAAAGTTAACCTGGAAGGAATCCAGAGTGGTTCCATCTTTGTGGGATTCTGTATTGCTCACCATTGGTGAAAACACAGAATGAGGAGAAGGTGGCTCAGAATATTTCTACCACGAAACCTTACATCTCTAGACCCATACTGGGGTAAACAAGTTGCAGATGAACATGGGGGCGGAGGGAGAGAGCAATGCACATAAGCCCAAAAAAACTAATGGCTTTTGAAAAATTGTTGTTTGGTTACATCTGAAAATATTGACCTTAAGGTATGTGCAAGGCCCAGAAAACAAATAAGCCTTGGAATATTTTTTTGGGGGGTGGGGTTATAGGGGTAAAGCGGTCATTTACAGTACAATAACACTGTCGGTACTGGTTAAATATTGACGTATAGAGCTTTTTGTGCCCTCCCGTTGGTCAAATAGCTTTAACCTGTAGTGCCTTCACCAAATGAATTGTTGTGCATACTGTACAGGTTTCTGAATCCAGAAAACAAAGGTCTGGGGGAAAATCGGCAACATCCTTATTAAATGTTAGATGATTTGAATAGAGCCCCCAAGACACTTAGCTCTGTCAGCCCACCAGTAGAAAACATGCATGTGAATGGGTGCTGATAATTCGCCCTTATTGAAAAGCCACATGTGCCCTCTTTCCAGACAGGTGATCCTTTCTGGTGAAAACCATTAGATTAGGGCTGTGCGTCTGCAAGCCCTGGCTGTTGGACCGGGGCCTTCAGCCCAAGGAAATGCAGCACCTCTTTGTATTTGTGTTTCCTAGCATTGGACCTGAGGGGTGGAATGAAGCGTCTGTCATAAGCTGTAAGAATCTCTGTTTGCCACATATTCTGCTTTGTAGTGTGGTTTTTAAGATTTTTACGGTTGTTTCTTACACCCAGAAGATTGGTGTCTAGGGTGGTTTAGTTTGAAAATTAGCTCCCCTGTCAGCATTGGCTAAAGATCCAAGTCTAGAGAAAAGATGACTAAACAGGAAGAGTGGCAGAGGTTTATAATAATCCCCAAGCATAGATGTCTTTAAAAGAAGACTGGATGGATTCATGGAGGATGGGTCCATCAGTGGCTATGAGTCGTAGTGACGAAAGGAGAGCCTCCACATCCAGAGGCAGCAAACCTCTGAACACCAGTTCTAGGAAGCAAGCTCAAGAGCAGGCCTTGACACTCTATGCCCCGTGTGCTGATCTTCCAGGGCAACTGGTTGGCCGCCGTGTGAAACAGGATGCCGGACTAGGTGGCCCACCGGTCTGATCCCGCTCTTGTTTTCACAGTTCACAGAACGAAATGAGAAGACACAGGGCGAGTCCTTTTTAGACCCGAGCAATTTCTTATGAAAACTCACGGTGCTATTAGGAGTACAGGAAAGAATCCAATTAAATTGTAGCCCTGCATATTGTTATAGACGTGGCCTAGTTCTGAAACCAAGCAAACTAGAGAAGAACCCTTCTTTTGCACCCAGAGCTGTGTGTATCTGGGTCTGTGCTCGCAGCACAATATCGCAATCTGGCTCCTCCTGGGTTTTTTTATGACACCACTGCTTCGAAGAATGCTTGTTTTGATTGGCAGCTGGGCAAGGGCCAGAGCCCTTTTACTGCGGCACCGCCGTGTTGTGTGCTGCAGAACCAAAACACACACATCCTGAACAGGCACGGCTGCTTCTGAACTGGCTCTGCATGTGGTGTCTGTGCGTGCGCGGGCTTGAGCTGGCACTGGAGCATGGCGCTAGATAACAGGGAGATGAATCAGAACGAGGAGCTGATGTCTGTGTTCACTCTGCAAGGTGAGGGGGGCCCTCTTAAATATCGCTGGGGAAAACAGGTGTTCTGGTTGCGGGCCTTCCAGAAGTATTCAAGTGGAGGGGGGAGTTCACAAGGGTACTGTTGCTTTATCACTTGGTGGTTGACAGTGCACACTGTGTGGACAAAGCTCCTCCTGACCCATCTTTAAAGTTTAGTCATAGACTGAATATCATGTGGATTAGGAAGCGCAATTCCCATGTGTGCCTGCACAGAAGACCACTCGATGAACAGCAGTTACAAGCAAGCGCAACTCTGTTTTCTTCTCTTCAAATGTTAAACAAGTGAATGGCATCATTTCTTGTCCCTTTCGTTCCCCCCCCCCCAAGTTAGCCATAAGTCATAAGTGGTGAGTCTGCTCGTTGCATTCCTGAGTTTCTTGGGAGGTAGGGCAAGACAAATACAAGGTCCTCTCCTCATCCTTTTTGCCCTCACAACAACCCTGCGAACTTGGTTGGGCTGAGAGAGAGTGATTGGCCGAAGGTGAGCTCTGTGGTGGGGGGGGGGGTTGAACTTGGCTCCTAGGTCCTAGTCCTGCACTCTGACCCATTAGACCAGAGAGGGTCAGGTTATAAATAGGTTTAGATGTGTGGTCGCTGTTTTCTGCGTTTCTCTGCATGAAGTCAGATTGTGCTCTGGTTACATTTTAGACTTTCCCTGAAGATCCTTCAAGTCCTTTACTAGCCGCAGCAAGGGGACCCATGACCCGTTGGGGGGAGGGAGAGGCAATAACAATGTTTGCCTCCCGCTGTCTCTCTGTCTTCTCTGTATCTAGCAAGACGGTGAACCTCAGCACAGGAGGGGTTGAGAGTAGTTATCCTTGGAAGAATTAGAAGCTAAAATAAGATTCACCAAAACATTCACAAGCAGTAGAAAAGCGCCAGAGTCCAGTAGCACCTTAAAGACTGACAAAATTTCTGGCAGGGTATTGAGCTTTCGTGAGCCACTGCTCACTTCTTCAGATACAGCTAGAATGTACATTCTAGCTATATCTGAAGAAGTGAGCTGTGGCTCACGAAAGCTCAATACCCTGCCAGAAATTGTGTCAGTCTTTAAGGTGCTACTGGACTCTGGCGCTTTTCTGTTGCCGGTGACAGACTAACACCGCTACACATCGTGATCTAGTCACAAGCAGTGGAGGTTTTGTGGGAGTAAAGGAACGGCAGGCTATTTGCCTGCCTGGAGTTGTAGCAGTCATTAAATGGTGTGGCCAAGCAGGATTAGTGTTAAATTTAGGTTGTGTGTTGTTTTTTTAAGACCACATGTGTCAGTGTTTCCTAAACCGTTTTCTGACTTGTCTGTTTTGGTTCTTCTCTTCCTATTTTGTTTTGCACTGAACAGAACGTTTATTCCACAGACCCTGTCCATCAGGGTGCACGTGGGGGGCATGCAGTGTTCTTCTGCCAGCAATGAAAATTTCCTATTCCTATGTGCATCATATTCCCTATTACTATGTATGGGTGTGAAAGCTGGACAGTGAAGAAAGCTGATAGAAAGAAAATAGATTCCTTTGAAATGTGGTGTTGGAGGAGAGTGTTACGGATTCCGTGGACTGCCAAACAAACAAATCAGTGGGTTATAGATCAAATCAAGCCTGAACTGACCCTAGAAGCTAAAATGACTAAACTGAGGCTGTCGTATTTTGGTCACGTCATGAGACGACAAGAGTCACTGGAAAAGACCGTCATGTTAGGAAAAGTAGAGGGCAGCAGGAAAAGAGGAAGACCCAACAAGAGATGGATTGACTCAATAAAGGAAGCCACAGCCTTCAATTTGCAAGATCTGAGCAAGGCTGTCAAAGATAGGACATTTTGGAGGACTTTCATTCATAGGGTCGCCATGAGTCGGAAGCGACTTGACGGCACTTAACACACACATGTGCAAATTGTCCTTGGAGACTCAGAACACTTGACATAGGGAAACAGGAAACTGTTGAACATGCAGGGCTTTGTAAGGCAAGGGCACATGGCTAATAGCCGTAGAAGAACCACAAAGCACATAGGCGTGTAGTTTTGCAACTGTTGATGTTTTCTCCTTCCTCTTTTTTCTTTCTGTCCTATCCCTCTCAACTAGCTGTTCTGGAACTTCCTCCTTCTTCCCTGGCCGGATCTCACAAATACCCACCAGGTAACTCAAATTTCATCCTGCCCGTGGCAAGAAGTAGAAATGACTAGTTCATCACTACTGCTGACTTCTTTATCATGATTTCTTCATACTCTTCCATTTCATCCGATTCCACAAACATGCTTAGAAACTAGTGCCTAAAGGTCTGTCGTTCTTTTTGCGCTCAAATGGTACATATCCTTTCCCTAGATTTAATACCCACTGGCTATCCATCAACCACTTCGCACTTTAAAAGGGAAAAATTAAATTAAAAATTTTCTTGGCACTATAAAGAGAAAAGTTGCCACGTCTCTCAAGCAATTTGACCGATATATTTGACAGCAGATAGCACAATATCTGCTTCTCAGAAAGCGTCTTTAGCTGTTTTATCCAGGGAGTGATATATTTATTTCGTGCAATATTATTTTGTGGACATGCTAAAACATTGTGGGCTAGGGAGTCTATTTGATCCGGACAAAATGGTCATTTTTGTTCTTCCGCAATAATTGTATTGTATCACTCTTGTGTCTTGGCTGATTCTAGGGCATTACATCTCACCAATAAGAAAGCTTGTCTGAACTTATGAATTTCTAACTAGCAGAAATAATCTGGCAAAGGGAAAGTTCTGTACATATATTATTATTTTGTGCTTAAAATTTCCTATGCGTTTTCAGACATATTGTTACAAAAGCCGCCTGCGTTTTTAATATGCTTTCCCACTAATCCTCACCAGATTTCTGTGAAGTTCCCAAGCATGTCACTCCCGTGAGTACTGGGTATTACTGTTCTGTGTAAACCACATTAAGGAAGCTCTTTTGATTTTCAGTTCTTGGTACAGACGGCCGAGAGCAGGTGATGAAAAACTGCAACGATGTCGAAGTGGTTACTCATCTGCTGGCTGAGGTATGACGTCTTGCTTGCGTTGTTCATTTTTACAACAGATTTATTCTTCAGTACCCTTAAGTGTTTTTAGGAAGCAAAAGGATTTTTAAAAATTCTGTTTTGGGGGAGTGGAATTACAGCGGGCTCAATTCTGAACATAAGTAACATATTTATTTATCCCGCCTCTCCAGACCATAGCCTTGACAGAGAAAGAAACAAACTCTGTCTTGTTGTTTCCCAACAGAGAGATCGGGACCTGGAGTTGGCAGCGCGAATTGGACAAGCCCTCCTTAAGCGGAATCATATCCTGACGGAACAAAATGAGGCTCTGGAAGAGCAACTGGGCCAAGCTTTTGACAAGGTGAGTGGCGGTGGCAGTCACAGCCAAATTTGGAGAAAGTCGTAGTGCTCAATCGGCACGAGAGGTAGCAAGTTGGCACTTGGTTTTGCAGCAAGGAAAACAGTGCCCCTCTTCGCAGTGCTATTTTGTGATAGGACAGAGCTGAGCAAAAGAGGATGTTTGCTCAGGCACAAGAAATATCACAACTGAGAGGTGATATGATAACCATCTTCAAGTATTGAAGGGCTGTCATATAGATGATGGTGCTGAGTTGTTTTCTGTTGCCCCAGAACCAACGGGTTGAAATTAAATCAAATGAGTTTCCGGCTAAACATTAGGAAGAACTTTCTGCCAGTTAGAGCGGTTCCTCAGTGTAACAGGCTTCCTCAGGGGGTGGTGGACTCTCCTTCCCTGGAGGTTTTTAAGCAGAGGCTATATGGCCATCTGTCAGCAATGCTCTAAGACCTTAAGCAGATCATGAGAGGGAGGGCAGGAAGGTTTGCATCAGTGTTTGGCTCTCGTGGCCCTTTCTTGTGTGCCCAGGGTAGTGCCGATCGCCACTTTGGGGTCAGGAAGCAATTTTCCTCCAGGCCAGATTGGCCAGGGATCCTGGAGGGTTTTTTGTTTTTTTTACCATCTTCTGGGCCTGGAGTAGGGGTGACATCCAGAAAGTAACAGTTGAACAGGTGCAACTCAGTGTAGGTGTATGCTCAACACTCCCAGCTTCCGTTCTCTCTAAAAGGAACGGAAGGGTTGAGGAAATCAGGGTGGATTCCATGCATGTGCGTACAAGCAGTGAAATGTCATTACTTGCATATACTAGTAACGGGAATGCTATGACTAGCAAATTAGCTCACTGATAAACATGAATCAGACCTTTATCTTTAAAAGAACAAACACTTGTTGTGCTGCCAAAGCTGTTGTGCTTCAGAGGCTGTTGCACAATTGTTATTTCCCTCATTGAGGAGCTACTGGGTTGGATCCTAAGATGAGTTTTTACCAGTGGCACAGTAGTTATGCTGGCAGGGTAGCACTTCCATTGGCAGAGGAGGGGAGGGCAATTTTGGTCTATTCCCCCCCCACACACACACACACACTTTACCCCGCCATGCTGTTCCTGAGACTCCCTCCACCATCCAGGGACAGAATTGGGGTGGGGGGCTCAGTGGGCTGGAGCAGTAGGGGCCAGGTGAGAGAGGGGGATTCCCACTCCCCAGTCCACGGGTTGTGCTTTGGATCCAGCCCACTGGCTCTTAAAGTTAAAGACAGAAGGGACTGCATGCGCAGCATTCGAAGACCTTCCCTTGTGCTTTCTGGGACCAGATGTTAGGGACTGAACTGCCATATTTTAATGACATCATGTATTAAATGATGAAGTTAGTATGATTACTTAAATAATACGCTTACTCTCTCTGATAATCTATGCATGGGAGTTTTACCGGAGGTTCATTGCTCGCTGGACCCACACCTCCCTGTTGGGAATCTCTGCACCAGCCTTCTCCAAGCTCAAATCAAGTCCCTGCCCCTTTAAATGCTGCTTTGTAATTGGCTTACTTTGTAGAGCTTACTGTGAGAGAAAATCCCCCCAAACCTAATTGCCAAATAAAAAAGCATGTTAAGAAGAAAAAACAAAAAAACCTTTCCTCTGCTCAGAAAGAGCTCAGAGGAAGCTGGAAACATTTGAATCCCCACCTCTTTACACTCTACTTTGTAATTGGCTGCATGCTTCCTGTAATAGAAACCAAACTTGGGTGTCCTATGCTTTGCCTTATGCGTGGGGATTTCACCCGGGCTGAGCTCAGGGGAGAGGGAAGAATCGGGTTAACAGGGACGGGAAGGTCCAGGATTTGTAAGGGCTGGCAGCGACGTCATCTCTAATGAAGGGAAAACTCATGAATAACTCCAAGGAACAACCGAGAAAGACCGAGGGCAAACATGAGTGAAAGTACCCATGCATAAACAATTTTTGTGATACATATCTGATGGTGCCATAACATCAAACAACGTAATAATCGTGGACTAAACAAAGGGATGAAGGCATGAACTGTCAGTAATGGGGGAGGAGACAAGGGTGGGGGAACATCTTTTTCTATGTCTCATTATTGGGGGGCTGTGCTGAGTTTTGTGTAGTAAACCAAAGCTCTTTCCAATCAGGTTCACCAGCTGCAACATGAACTGACGAAGAAAGATGAACTGCTTCGGGTTGTGTCCATCGCTTCCGAGGAAAGCGAGACTGACTCCAGCTGTTCCACCCCCCTTCGCTTCAATGAATCCTTCCACTTGACTCAGGGACTCTTGCAGCTGGATATGTTACAGGACAAGCTCAGGGAGGTGGAGGAGGAGAACTTGGCTCTTCGGACAAAGGTGAGTGACATCCATGAGCTTATCAAACTTCGGGGCTTACTTACCACTGTCTGACCCTGAGGATGATCAGTTTCTGAATCTCATCAAAGCGTTTAGCAGACAACCCCCACGGAACGTAATAAAGCTCTGGTTGCCCATTGTAGTAAGCAAGGCTGGGTGAAGCTGCATCTTTATCTTTAGAAGAAGAAGAGTTGGTTTTTATATGCCAACTTTCTCTACCACTTAAGGAAGAATCAAACTGCCTTACAATCACCTTCCTTTCCCTTCCCCACAACAGACACCCTGTGAGGTAGGTGGGGCTGAGAGAGTTCTAAGAGAGCTGTGACTAGCCCAGGGTCATGTGGAGGAGTGGGGAAACCAACCTGGTTCACCAGATTAGCGTCTGCAGCTCATGTGGAGGAGGGGAATCAACCCCGGTTCTCTAGATCAGAGTCCACCGCTCCAAACCACCACTCTTAACCACTACACCACGCTGGCTCTATGTATGATTAACCACTTTTATCACGCAGGTGTATTCTTGAAAGATGTCTTTCTTAAACCCTTCTGGAGATTCAGTTTATGGTATACTGAATTGCGCATCCTTCCTCCCCAACTGTTTCTCAAATATGAGCGAATTAATGATCTGGGTTTGCTCCCACAATTGACTACACACACACACACGATCATGTGAAGCTGCCTTATACTGATTCAGACCCTTGGTCCATCAGGGTCAGTATTGTCTACTCAGTAGCTCTCCAGGGTCTCAAGTAAAAGGTCTTTCACATCACCTGCGATTTCATCCTTTATTAACTGGAGATGCCAGGGATTGAACCTGGAACCTTTTGCATGCAAAGCAGGTGCTCTGCCACTATGGCCCTTCCCAACGTGTGTGTGTGTGTGTGTGTGTGTGTGACTTCTTAAAATGTACATGGCCCCTTTCTGTCATTGTAGAATAGAATTGTAGCTGGGGCTTAAATATTGCCAGTAACCATGGTGCTATCATAGTGAGAACTATTTTTATCGTTTTAGTGCATTCAATTATACAGTTTTAAACTTTAACCACATGTTTGATTTTTACTTGTTGATTTTTATACACTTGAAGGGATGCCAAGAGGAATTGTGGCACTTGCTATATTGTAAGCCATTACCTTTGCATTTACCTTGCTTTGAAAACTGAACTTTGTGCATAGGCTGGCAATAATATCAGCACACAGTTCAAAATAAGACTATCGTCAACATGATCACCATTGCATTCCCACATGGATACTGCTCCTGCCGCTAAAAAACCCTGGGTTTGTTTTTTGTGTTACTGGGTACTCAGATCTTATGTAAAATACTGTTCACGATTGCTTGTGGGGTTTGCAATCAAGGCCAAATTTATGAGTAAACCAAAGAACAGGCGATCCAGTTCCCTGCCGTTTCATCCCTGCACACGTATGCTGCTCATGTTCAGAAGTTTCCCACCGCTGACCTTCCCACTCCAATCAGCAGCCATTTTGTCATCTTGCATGCAGAAAGCTAGTGGGGGGGGGGTGTCTTTATTGGCACAGTTCAATGCTTATATTTTCAGTCTAACATTCCTCTGACATCAGCCAGCCATACTCTAGGTTAGATAGCTTGTCTTTGTAATCTTCCAATTAGGTGTATATTGGTAGCAGGTGGATGTTGCTAGCAGGTAGAAATAGGGGAAAGTGGCTTAACTGAAAACAAATTGCAGCATGGTGTAGGGGTTAAGAGCCGTGGTTTGGAGTGGTGGACTCTGACCAGGAGAACTGGGTTTGATTCCCCACTCCTCCACATGAGTGGCGGAGGCTAATCTGGTGAACTGGATTTGTTTCCCCACTCTTACGCACGAAGCCAGCTGGGTGACCTTGGGCTAGTCACAGCTCTCTTAGAGCTCTCTCAGCCCCACCTACCTCACAGGGTATCCATTGTGGGGAGGGGAAGGGAAGGTGATTGTAAGCCAGTTTGATTCTTCCTTAAGTGGTAGAGAAGTTGGCATATAAAAACCAACTCTTCTTGTAATTCACAAGTACGGTTTCATTCAACTTCTGATTTGGAGGTGGGAAAAGCCAGAATATGTCTAGATGTGGGACCAGCTTGAAATTAACGTGCGGTCTTTTGAATGTCCTTGAAGGCCTGCCATTTGAAGACTGAAACCATGAGCTACGAGGAGAAGGAACAGCAGTTGGTCAGTGACTGTGTCAAAGAGATCCGTAAGTATCCAGAGGAGAATATGAGAAATATGTTTTTGTCTTTGAGGACAAATTTATCAGCTACTCTCTCATAATTTGCCTTCTGGGACAACAGAAAACATCTCTGCTTCATCTTCTATGTGACAGCACTTCAAAGACATGAAGATGGCTATCATATCACCTCTCAGTCATTTCCTCTCCAGGCTAAACGTACCCAGCTCTTTCAACCTTTCCTCATAGGACTTGGGTCTCCAGCCCCCTCACCATCTTTGCCACCCTCCTCTGGGCGCTTTCCAGCTTATTAACCTCCACCTTAAATTGTGGTACCCAAAAACTGAACACAGTACTTCAAGTGAGGTCTATCCAGAGCGGAATAAAGTGACACTATCACTCTGCATAATATGGATGCTATACTTCTGTTGATGCAGCCCAAAATCGCATTTTTGCCTTTTTAGCTACCACATCACACTGCCGACTCATGTTCAATGTATGATCTACTGAGACCCCTGTCGTCATCATGAAGATGCCTGGCTTTCGCTCTTGGGCCACTAGGATTGTTTACTTTTATTCTAAGAAAGCCTGGAGGTGGTTTTTTACATGGATTCTGGATCGCTGTCTGGATTTAATGCACCCCGCTTATATATTTTAGGGGAAACAAACGCTCAGATTGTCCAAATGAGTGAGGAGCTGACAGGGAAGAACGAAGAGCTGCTCCATTACCAGGAAGAGATCTCCTCCCTCTTGGCCCAGATTGTGGATCTTCAGCATAAGATCAAAGAGGTTCGTGTTTACGGAGCCTGGGGAAAGGAGGGACTGGATTCCAGGCCAGTTTGTTGCAAGACGTTGGGTGGCTGTTGCTTCAGAGAATGTTCTGGAAAGGAAGGGGTACGATGACAATTCTCTTTGTTCCTCAGCATGTCATTGAAAAGGAAGAGCTGAAGCTCCACCTGCAAGCTTCCAAAGATGCACAGAGACAGCTGACCGCAGAGGTATTGATCCCCCGCCTTAATTTTTACTTGCAAATTTGAAATGTGAAGCCAAATCGGCAGAAAAAAGGAAAAAAGGGATGTAGGTTTTTCTCTTAAATATATGGAAAGAAGCATAATCACATTGTTTTTTTCTTTACGACTTGGGCAAATGTTTAATGGTCAACTTTAATGGGGAAGTAGGAGAATTCTTGAAAATAGCATGCCGAAACATCAGATTCTTAGCTAGAAGGGATTTTTTGCCAGTTCTATTGAGCTTGAGAAGAGGAAAATTAGAAAAAAATTAAAGGGGCAGACCCTCAAGAACTTTGGGGGGTTTTAACCTTTCCCCCTCTGTAGCTTCCTCCCCTGGGAGTCACTGGAAAAGACAGTCATGCTAGGAAAAGTTGAGAACAACAGGAAAAGAGGAAGACCCAACAAGAGATGGATTGACTCTATAAAGGAAGCCACGGCCCTCCGTTTGCAAGACTTGAGCAAGGCAGGGTGTGAGCTTTCGTGAGCCACAGCTCACTTCTTCAGATTAGAGGAAGTAGGGACCAAGGAATTTCCAGATAATACTTCTTTAGCTGATATTTTCAATCAAAGTAATTTATTGACTGCCTGTATTTTTACAGCTGCATGACTTACAAGAGCGGAACGCAGAGTGTCTGGGGATGTTGCATGAATCGCAAGAAGAAGTGAAGAGTCTGCGCAGTAAAGCTAGCCATACCGCTCTCCTCTGCCACCCGCAGTCGTGTGGAGCGTTTCCTGGGGTAAGATAACCAGCGCCTTCAGTGAACGCAGTGAAACCCAGTTGTTGAGTGGGATCTGTGATGCTGCCAACTGATTTAAGTAACGTGAAACCCCAAGGTCAAAGTCAGAAGTGGCCGCCCTTGTCTCTCCAAACTCAGAAGAATGTGAGCTGGCAGCTGGCTACCGGGAGTAATAATCACCTCTTGTGATTCTGTCTGTCTGTCTCTCTCCCCCCCCCTATTTAGCCTTCAGTTTGTTTTGGGGAAAAAGAACTTCCTGAGTCTCCCACTCTCTTCCCTATGTATCACCGTCCAGAAAGGGTGGCCTCAGTGTCAATTTTCACCACATCTGTAAAAAGTGCCACAGTTGTGCTCTTAGCAGGAGAATTAGGAGCTGCAAGTGTCCCAGGACAGCTCCTGGCATCTCACTTTGCAGTTCAATTTCTTCGCTGTAATTTTATTACGGTGGCCCCCTCGGCAGACCTCTAAACCCCTTAGGCCATGACCCCACTGCCCGCCTCCTCCCTCTACACTGGTGTTCTAGCAGCAGAGGGAAAAGTGGGGACAGATCCCACTGACAGATATTTAGTCATCTGTTAATCAAGAAGGTCTGTGGAAAAAGCAGCTGCTTCATTTCCCCCCTTCGTCTCTTTTGCCAAGTGGGGGGAAAAGGCAGGGGAGACAGTGTGGTATTTAGTCATCAGAAGCTGAGCTGCATGGGGACCCATGAAGTTGCCTTACACTGACTCAGACCCTCGGTACGTCAAAGTCACTCTTGTCTACTCAGACCGGCAGCAGCTCTCCAGGGTCTCAGGCTGAGGTCTTTCACTTCACCTACTCGCCTAGTCCCTTTAACTGGAGATGTCGGGGATTGAACCTGGGACCTTCTGCATGCCAAGCAGGTGCTGTACCACTGAGCCACAGCCCAAAAGGGGGAAGGAAAGACCCAACCTATGAAACCAAAGCTGGGTACCCAAAGGTTGGGTAGAAAAAGACTCAATTATGTATAGAAATGTATTTATTTTAAAGCGCTGATGTATATATATGAAAAACCTTTTAACATTATATTAAAAGAAAGCACAAATGGCAACTAATACAGGTTGATAAACTAAAACCACAATCCAAATGCGTTTCGGCCCTCTGGCCTTCACCAATGGTCTAATAACATCACTTATAATGCACCCCAATACATTACACAACTTGTATAACAGTATTAAAGCAGAATTATAACAATCCAGGTATGTATGTAGGGACGTATTCCAATTTGAGCTTCAGGCTTGAACTTCTTTTCTCAGTTCTTAGGTTGAGCAAAAATATGCATGTTACCAAGTTTATTTATCTGGTTGTGTTTTATGGAACATGTTGAATCTTATTCTGTCCTCCTCCGCTTTAAGGAATCTTTGGCAGCAGAGATCGAGGGCACGATGCGGAAAGAGCTGAGTTTGGATGACGAATCTGTCTCAAAACAAAAGTAAGCTCAGCTGCTGGCACTGTTCTGTTCACCTATTTTGGCACATCCCAAGAGCTACCGGGGTAGGGATAGTGCTCTTAACTTAGTGACCGCAGACAGCTCATCTACATTGCTCTTTTCATGGTTTTGCTTTTACATTTGAGCTGCCTTGAGCAGGTCTCTGGAGAGGCAGAATATCAACTGATAAGCTTGCCCTAGCCTGCCTAGCCCAATCTTGTCAGAGCTGGGAAGCTAAGCAGATTTGAACATGGTTAGTACTTCGATAGGGAACCGTTAAGGAAGTCCTGGGTTGCTGTGTAGAGGCAGGCAATGGCAAACCACTTCTGCTCTTCTCTTTCCTTGAAGAGCCACAGGCCCCTCTGGCAGGGGGGAAATGAGGGGTGCTGGCACGCAGCGTCACTTTAAGTAACTTGAAACCCCAGTTTGGCAGTGAAAGTGACGCTGCATGCCAGCACCCCTCATTTCCCCCGCCAAACTGGAAGTGATGTCATCACGTGGGTGGGCGCTCTATGAGTCACTAAAAACTATAAAGTTTTGGGCACATCCTATAGCATCGCTCCCCAGCATGATGGATTGACCCCAGAAGTGATGTCACTCACAAGCACGATGCTGGTGCGCCTGTTCTTACCCCCCAGTTGCTAGCATGTGTTAGCCACTTGGAGCTGACAGCCCAAATAAGAATTGCTGGATGAAAGACTTGAGGGCTGCTGTTGACAGATCTAGTGAGCAGGAGACAGAAGGAGTTATTAAACCCATGAACCCATGAAGCTGCCTTATACTGAATCAGACCCTTGGTCCATCATAGTCAGTATTGTCTACTCAGACTGGCAGTGGCTCTCCAGGGTCTCTGGCAGAGGTCTTTCACATCACCTACTTGCCTGGTCTCTTTAACTGGAGATGCCGGGGATTGAACCTGAGACCTTCTGCATGCCAAGCAGATGCTCTACCACTGAGCCCCACAGGCCCTCCCCCAGATTCAGATTCAGCAGTGGGGGAAAGGAGTCAGAAACAGAGTAAAAACACTCAAAAGGACGAAAAAGAAAAAAGTGTACGTGCAGAAATACGGACGAGAAAAAAGGAATAATAGAGTATAAAATGGGGCAGCTATATGGAGGGGGAAAGAAAGGGGTAACACTGGATGCAGACATCTCTTGCATGGGGAAAAGGGGGATAGTTGAAGCATGGAAGGGCAGAGAGACCTGGGATGATCAGAGAAGAGAGACGAGAGCACAAGAGGGTATCAAAAAAATAGGAAGGGAAAGGGGGTGTGGAAACCTGTGTGTGGGAAAATGGAGAAAGGAGGCAGTTGACTGAGGTGTGAGTGTGCTGATCTGTGATGATGTAGAGACCGTGTGGAGAAATCATGCTATGAGGCTTGGTCACTCAGGAGTGGTTTGCGGAGAATGCATAGAGCTGAAGTTCTGGAAGTGACTGCGATATCCCTAAGTTCAATACTGTACTTGCACATTTCTTCCAAAAGCATCTCTGCAGTGATTTTTTAATTCCGTTTCTTCTTTAGGATCCAGCAGAAGCGTGTGTTTGATACTGTCAGAGCCGCCAAGGACACGCGCGGCCGTCCCGTCCCACTGCCCATTCCGGGATCGAACCGTTCAAGCGTCGTCATGACGTCGAAGCCCTTCCACTCCGGCTTGCAGCCTGTAGAAGGAAAGGAAGGTCCCACTCAGAGGAGCAGCCCAGAGAGCATTTGCAAGTAGGAAATGAATCTAAATTGGAATTTTTATCAGACTGCATACTGTGCTGTGAACACATGAAGTTGCCTTATACTGAATCAGACCATGGGTCTATCGAACTCTGTCTTATCTTCTCAGACTGGCACAGGCTCTCCAGGGTCTCAGGTCAAGATCTTTCACATCGCTTTCTACTTGGGGTACCACTGTTTTCCACCATGAATTGAATCTGGGATTTTGTGCATGCCAAGCAGATGCTCTACCACAGCCACGGCCTCTCCTAAGACTCAGGCTCCCATTTGGCTGTTGTATCCAATGAAGAAGAAGAGCATATGAAACTGCCTTCTACTGAACCGGACATTGGTCCATCAAAGTCAGTCTTGTCTACTCAGACCGGCAGCAGCTCTCCAGGGTCTCAGGCAGAGGTCTTTCACATCACCTACTTGCCTAGTCCCTTTAACACGAGATGCCGGGGATTGAACCTGGGACCTTCTGCATGCCAAGCAGATACTCTACCACTGAGCCACAACCCCTCCCCTAAAGAAGAAGAGTTGGTTTTATATGCCAACTTTCTCTACCACTTAAGGAAGAATCAAACCGGTTTACAATCACCTTCCCTTCCCCTCCCCACAACAGACACTCTGTGAGGTAGGGGCTGAGAGAGCTCTAAGATCAGAGTCCACCACTCCAAACCACCGTTCTTAACCACTACACCACGCTGATGTGATTTGGCTGTTGTATCCATGCTGGGTCGTGTGTAGTAAGGTTGGCAAATTGTATGTTGCCCAGTATATTGTTTGGAAAAAGTTTTTTTTTAATCGAAAAGTACAAAAGTAAGGTTGGCAAATTGTATGTTGCCCTGTGTATTATTTGGGAAAACTTTCTTTTTAATGGAAAGGGAATACTTAAGTTAGCTGTGTCGAGCATCGATATAATTCTGTAACTTTGTATTTTCCAGTAGGGATGATCCAAAGCCGGGCCAGCCTGATGCCCCTGGGGAAGGTGACTTAGCCACCGCTCTGCACAGGCTTACCCTCCGTCGGCAGAACTACTTAAGCGAGAAGCAGTTCTTCGAAGAGGAGTGGGAGCGCAGGGTGCGTCTCCTGGCTGACCAGAAGGGAGAGCTTGCCTGCTGCAGCACGCCGGCGGAGAGCTGCCTTTCGTTGGGCAGCGGTTCGGAGCTCGCCGACTTTTCTGGCACCTCCAGCAGCATTCGCAGCCTCCTGCCAGAAAAACTGCAGATTGTCAAACCACTTGAAGGTATAAGGCAAGCGCGGCCTGTTCTTGCTTCCTCAAATGTGAGATGATCGACAGTTTATTCACTTGACCAGTTCTGGCGTTAAGATCACCTGCGATCAAGATTGGGAAGTTAGGGTACCAAGAGCTCAAATTGTCATAGACTAGCAGTAGAGAGGCCCAATAAGAGGACAGTGTATATTTATATTGAGTAGGGGGGAAATATATAGATGTTATTACAGTGTCAAAATCAGCCAGTTGTATCAAAACAGCCAATATCAAATCAGATGATACTATGACTTCCAAATTATGAATATTAAGGGCAGATGATATGAGGCAAGCAATTCCGCCTCTTGGCCTCCCGTCTTTCACACCCTTTTGGGCCAACAATTTATTATAAGGTGGAGTTGGGCCTGGGTTGAAATCTTTGATCAAGCCGTCTGTCATAGAATAGGCCTGGGCTGATCCCAGTCTCTCTGGGATAGATGGGGTTTTTGTTTTGTTTTCAGGCCGGCTTAAGCTTACCAAACACCCTCAAACCTTGGTTCATGACATGCACAAACCTGGTTAATGGGAGCACTCATGTGCTCCCTTCTTCCTCCCCTTCCTTGGGAAAAGAGCATGTTTGAAGACACTTGCTCATCCGGAAAGTCTTCGGTCTAGCTCCGTTTTCTTTTTCTTCATGATGGCTAAATGCAGGCAACCTGGAGAAACCGGAGCCTGTTTCTTTCCCACAAATTGGAATTCTGAACTAAAGCCATGGCTGAGCATCCCAGTTTGTGGGGAAGAAACAAACTCAGATCATTCCAGGATGTCATGACAGAACAGGAGGTCGTCCATTGCTCCCTGCACTTGGACAGGAGGGGGCGTCTGAGCACCACCATCGCCATGTATGTGCCTGCCACAAACAAAGAATTTGTGCTCGAGGTCTGAATAGCGCCGGGGACTGAGCCAAATGACAAACTGGTGGCAGTCAGTGAGTGATCAGGTGTTGTTTGGGACCTCTTGGTCCATAGTCTGCCTGCAGCTCTTGATATCTTCTCTTGAGCTCCTGTCCTGGCTTTCAGTTATATGGGAAACTACCGTATATACCCATGTATAAGCCGACCCGCGTATAAGCCGAGGTGCCTAATTTCTCCCCAAAAATGGGGAAAAATTAGGCACCCGCGTATAAGCCGAGGGTCGGCTTATAACCCCCCCCCCCCACGCGCAGGCTTACCGTTCCTTCTGGGCTCCTGGCGGCGGGCCCGGCGGGGCCGGTGTAGTGGCCTCCCCGCAGCCGCAGGGCGCCTGTAAAGGCCGCTCCGGCCGGGAGAAGGCGGCGGGGGCGGCTGGGCGGCCTCCCCGCGGCCGCAGGGCGCCTCTAAAGGCCGCTCCCGGCCGGGAGAAGGCGGCGGGGGCGGCTGGGTGGCCTCCCCGTGGCCGCAGGGCGCCTGTAAAGGCCGCTCCCGGCGGGGAGAAGGCGGCGGGGGAGGCTGGGCGGCCTCCCCGTGGCCGCAGGGCGCCTGTAAAGGCTGGGCGGCTGGGCGGCCTCCCCGTGGCCGCAGGGCGCCTGTAAAGGCCGCTCCCGGCCGGGAGAAGGCGGCTGGGCGGCTGGGCGGCCTCCCCGTGGCCGCAGGGCGCCTCTAAAGGCCGCTCCCGGCCGGGAGAAGGCGGCGGGGGCAGCTGGGCGGCCTCCCGGTGGCCGCAGGGCACCTGTAAAGGCCGCTCCCGGCCGGGAGAAGGGGGCGGCTGGGCGGCCTCCCCGCGGCCGCAGGGCGCCTCTAAAGGCCGCTCCCGTCCTGGAAAAGACGGCGGAGGTAAGTTCCCCCCTCCCTCCTCCCTCCTCCCTCCCCCCTCTACCGTATTGACCCGCGTATAAGCCGAGTTCGGCTTTTTCAGCCCTTTTTTTGGGCTGAAAAACTCGGCTTATACGCGAGTATATACGGTAGCTACATGGATAAACACATGGATATTCATGAAGCTGCCTCATACTAAAGCAGACCCTTGATCCATCAAGGTCAGTGTTGTCTACTCAGACTGTCAGCGGCTCTCCAGGGTCTCTGGTGAATGCTGATAGATCACGATAGGTAGCCATGTTAGTCTGTCTGTAGCAGTAGAAAAGAGCCAGAGTCCAGTAGCACCTAAAAGACTGACAAAATTTCCGGCAGCGTATGAGATTTCGGGAGCCACAGCTCACTTCTTCAGAAGTGAGCTGTGGCTTACAAAAGCTCATACCCTGCCATAAATTTTGTTAGTCTTCAAGGTGCTACTGGACTCTGGTTCTCTTCAGGAGAGTGTCTTTCACATCCCATAAAAAATGATCCTTATTGGAGATGTCGGGGATTGAACTTGAGACCTTCTGCATATCAAGCAAATACTCTGCCATTGAGCCATGACCCTTCCCCTTGTCCATTGATCTGACCCACGGGCAGCAGATGTAAGGACAAACCCTCAGGCCAAGGTTCCTTGTTGGTAAAACAGAAACTGTAACCTGTTACTTCATAGAGTTTGCAAAGATGAGCAATGAGTAAAATGAAATTATAATGAACAGCAATGAAAGTATAACAAACAGCAACAAGATGATGGACCTCATGCATTTAAGATGTGCTCATTCTCCCTCAGGCTCTCAGACCCTCTTCCACTGGCAGCAGCTGGCCCAGCCCAACCTGGGCACGATCCTGGACCTTCGGCCCGGCGTTGTCACCAAAGGTTTCACGCCATTGTCCCAAGAGGATGTCTATCACCTGTCTGACTTGGAGGAAGATGAGGAAGAAAGGGATGAAGGCATAACTTTCCAAGTGCAGCCATCTCTTTCGGAGGAAAGGAAGCCCGCAGAGCCAAAATCAGTGGCAGGGATCTTCCTGCCCCCTGTTAAATTACCAACAGCGCCCCCTACAGGTAAGGACTGAAGCCTTTGATGGGTTTTTTCTGGTTTGTCATTGTGACTGCTAGTCTCTCTATGTTTTTAATAATTCTTAAACAATTATTTAATAATTCTAGACCTAGTGTGGTGTAGTGGTTAAGAGCGGTGCTTTGGACTCTGATCTGGAGAACCAGGTTTGAGTCCCCATTCATCCACATGAGCGGTGGACTCTAATCTGGTGAAGCCAGCTGGGTGACCGTGGGCTCTTAGAGCTCTCTCAGGGTGTCTGTTGTGGGGAGGGGAAGGGAAGGTGATTGTAAGATGGTTGGATTCTTCCTTAAGTGGTAGAGAAAGTCGGCATATAAAAACCAACTCTTCTTCTTTTGGCAGGTTTATTTTTAGTTATAGGAGACTTTGACTTGGTCTGTTCAGTTCTGTATACAGGAAAATGCAATTGGTGGGGGGACGTGTGAAATCTGTAGTTTTTTCTTTGCTCTTCAGCCTTGTGTACCATCATAGAGCAGTAGCTCACTAAAAACTGTACAAAAACCAGGCTTAATAATGAAACCGGTTTTCCTTGTGTCTTTAATCAGAGATGACTTTTTCTATGTGTGTTTTATGGAAAATGGAAGCTTAATTTGTCCTGGGTTGCAGAAATTGGAATTGGAGGGGAGGGACCTCAGCGGGGTATAATGCCATAGAGCCCACCCTCCAAAGCAGCCATTTTCTCCAGGGGAACTAATCTTGGTCATCTGGAGATCAATTGTAATATTGGGAGATCTCCAGGTGCCACCTGGAGGTTGGTAACCCTAGGTATGTGTGTGTTTTGTGCCATCAAGTCATATCCGATTTATGGCGACCCTATGAATTAATGTGTGTGTGGTTAAGGTGTCGGACCAGGACCTGGGAAATCCAGGTTCGAATCCCTTCTCATGCCATGGAAGCTTACTGGGTGACTGTGGGCCAGTCACACACTCTCAGCCCTGACCCTGGCTAGTATTTGGATGGGAGACCTTCAAGGAATACCAGGGGCGTGATGCAGAGGCAGGCAATGGCAAACCACCTCCCAATGTCTCTTGCCTTGAAAACCCTGTGGGATCGCTATAAGTCAGCTGTGACTTGAAGGCAAAAAAAAATGAATGACCTCCAAAAGTCCTATTGTTAACAGCTTGCTCAGACCTTGCAAACTGAAGGGAACACAATTTGATTTGCTGGGGAGGTGAAGACTTGAAAATAAACTGTTATATTCAATAGATTTTGGAATTGTCAGGGTTTTACACACTTAGTATCTTAAACATTTTAGCCTTTTAATCACCTTTTCATCAGCCTTTTTATTTAATTATAGCTTCCAATCCAGGAAAATGTCTGTCATCTACGAACTCCACATTTACTTTTACTACCTGTAGGATCCTCCACCCATCTGATATCACACAAGTTACCCCTAGGTAAGAAGGAAGTTATGGGTGTTCTCAGAAGTGGGCATTCAACCAAATAGATCGCTAGCTCTTGAGATACCAACAAGAACTACAGAGCATCTGTTTCTTAGGAGCGAAAGCAGACAACAGTTTATGAATGTGATTAATTGTGCTTACATATTTCAAGGTAACTAATGGTTTAACCAATTCTTGCATTTGAAGGTTGTAGGTTTTTAAAGGGGATGGAAGCACATTGACGTATAGGGCAGGGCCACCTCTACCCATATATCAGGCTGCCTGAGCCTTGAAATTGATGGATTGGGGGCCCTCCTGTAAGACACTGCCTTATCTGAAAATGAGATTGGCAGAGGGGCGTTTTGTTGTGGAACTCCTTCCCATAGATGATGAGATGCTCACAGCCAGCTCAGGCCTTTTTGATTAAAGATGCTTTTATTCCACGAGGCCTTGGAAGATGCTCCAGTTGTTTCAGTTGTTTCCCAGGTATAACAATTGACTGTTCTGCTTGCTTGCTTGCTTGTTTTGCTTTCTATTGATTGCTTTTACTGTTGCCTTTTCTTTTTGACACACTGCTTTTACTTATTTATTTCCTGTTTTTATTTTTTAAAACTATTTGTTGGGGGGGCATTAAATATATTTCAGGCGATTTTATGTCTTTGTGACCCTCCTTGGGCTTTCTTACCTGATCAGAAAGGCATTAATACAGATAAGCCAGTCTTCTTGTTAGTGCAGGGAGGGGGAGGGCTGTGGTTCAGCGGAAGAGCCACTGCTTTGCAGGCAGAAGGTTCTAGGTTCAATCCCCAGCATCTCCAGTTGAAAGTACCAGGCGGTACTGAATCAGACCATCAAAGTCAGTACTGTCTACTCAGACTGGCAACGGCTCTCCAAGGTCTCAGGCTGAGGTCTTTCGTATCGAAAGACCTCAGCCTGAGACCCTGGAGAGCCGTTGCCAGTCTGAGTAGACAGTACTGACTTTGATGGTCTGATTCAGTATAAGACAGCTTCATGTGCAGGATGTAGAAGTCATGCCCTTGATTCCTGGAAACATTCCTCTCCTTCCTCTGCTGTTTCCGTAGAAAAAGGCTTCGAATGGTAATATTTAATATGGTTATCTTTGATTTGTTTTCCAGTGCTTCGTTTGGCCCCCAGTGCTCTGTCAGTAATTGCAGTACGAGCAATACGGTCACAAGCTCCCCAGTCATGTCGTACAGGCTCAGTATTGGAGAATTCCTCACTAACAGAGGAGACTCAACTACCACCTTCAGCAGCACTACTGGTTTAGCTAAGCTTCTGCAAGAAAAAGGCATCTCGGCCAAGGTCTACCACAGCCCAGTCTTGGAGAAACCACCGCTTCTTCAGTCCTTCAAGACTCTTGCTGTTCCCACCACGCCACCAAATTCTCCTTTGCACTCTCCTTGTCCTTCCCCCTCGCCATTCGAGTCTCGAACAAACGTGTCTGAAAACTTCTTAGCCTCTCGGCCGGCCGAAACGTTACTGCAGGAGATGTATGGGCAGAAATCCTCCAGCCTTCCTGACGTCGGGCAGCTGAAGATGAACCTGGTGGAGAGGCTGAAGAAGCTGGGTATCGCCAGAGCTGTCAAACCCCCCGAGGCAGGGGGCGATAAAAAGAATCAAGGGGTGAAAACGGGCCTGCCGAGGCAGGATTCGGTTGTGTACGTCAGCGCAGGCAGCAACCTGATGGGCGGGCTGAGAAGAAACCACAGCCTTCCGGTCTTGATCGGGGCACTGGGGGGTCCTTTGGGCACGCCCTCGTCTAAAATGGGGGTCCTGAACGAGGACTGAGGGGTTTGGCATGATGGGCTTTTTATTGGAGAAATAATGCATGTACTTTTGAGATACAGGCCATGATGGTCGAAAGGATGTAGAAGAAGAGTTGGTGTGGGATGCTGGTGCACGTTGAAAAGAGCGGGTGGGCGGGAGGGGCGGAGAGTCTGCATGGAATATGGAAAGAAGACAAAGAGCAAACCAAAGGTTCGGTCACAAGGCCACTGAAATCTCCACTACCCTTGTGTCTCTAACAAGAGGAGGCAGCAGAAGGCATTCCGCACTTTTCTACATGTGGAATAGTAAACATCTGCATAAGTTCCTTTGTTGGGTGTATTGTGTTCAGGTTTTATTGAAAAGGTCCTACCACTTAAATGTGGTTTGAAAGAAACCAAAATAGTCTTTCAAATATTGAACAAGAGTTGCAGAGAGCTAAACATTCCATCAGGAGTGGTCTTTTCAGTTTCTCAATAATCTGAACCTTCCTCTTAAAAAGCCAGGTGTCGCAAGCGCTGCAGAGAAACTCCTTCCTGTCCAAGAGTGCAGACTTATAGGGACAGCTCTCCTGTTTTTGTACAGATCTCTCAGGCCAATATTAAAGATGCAAAAGGGAATAAAATCCATGTGCTTTATTCAGGGTTTATATTTGACTTGAGCAGGAGCGTAGATTTAGCAGACAAAGACAATGAACGAGGCCGTTCAACATCTGCCTGTGTTTTGGAAATGCTTTAATTCATACATTACTCCTGCTAAAATAGTCCTGCAGTAATCCCACAGATTTACAACACAACCTCAAGGTTAATTCTGTGGAGCAAGGGACTAGAGAGGAACTATAATCTGGGAACATCTGTTTTGTAAAACAAATTACTTGATAAATCAGGGTCTTTTCCCCTTGCTGATTTCTTGGAAGGCTTCCATTATATGGCTGTCATGGAAGAGGCGCCTCAGGGAACGTGCGTCTTCTGGCAGTTACAGAGCAGAGCTTCAGTTTCTAATACAAAACAAGGTGGCGGCTATCTTTGAAAGTGGAGTAGTTGCAGATATTGGCATGGCTAAAAGAGAAGCCTGAAAAGAGGTTCTGGAGCTTCTGAATAAACTAGTTGGGGGACAGCTGACTCCCACTCTCCCAGGTTTTTGGAGGAGCAGATAGCAATTTAGTCTCTCTCAAGATGGCTTTGGAAGCCAGAGAGAGCGAAAAAAAGCACACGTGATTTCTGCCTTCTGTTTTTGCCTGGCTGCGCGACCAAAGTGGGAACTTGCCATTCTCAGGTCCTACGCACATCTGAAAAAAGGCGTCTCTCGCTAGCGTGTGAGAGTACTTGAATTATCATGACGTGCTTGCGGTGAGCACCGTGATAGAATCAAGGTCCGTGCTTACGGTCGGCTAATGCACACAAGCTCTTTGCCATGGGCGGATCCCAAGCCGTGCGGGGGGGGGGGGTTGTTTTGAAAATTAAGCACAAATAGTAGATGTGAGACTCAGCAAGAGATCCCACACGTGAGCTCCAGTTATTGCAAGAGGTATCCGAAAGCGCTTACTTGATTACCTAGAAACATACCATTGCTTTGTACTTGGCTGCATATCAGCAACATGATTTAACCAATCCCCTCAGCATTGTAGCCGAGGACTTTGTTATTTTTTTTGGAAAGCTTAAGATTCTTAACATGCCAAACAGCTGCCCAAATAAGTGGTACAAATGTATTTATTATAAACGACTACATACGGGTTACTTCTGTTTTAAATTATAAGCGTATTCAGACATTTTGAATGCTTTCTTTTGTGTTGTATGAAACCTTGCCACCTTCAGCAAGATTAACAAAGGGGAATTTTTGTTTACTTTTGCTCTTTATTAAGCTTGGAGTCCAACACGTCCTGCTGTATTTTTTACGATACTAGGGAAAGATCAGGTGATGAAACTAGCATTTGTCCAAGGCAGCCAGAAATATCTAAAGAAGGGGAAAAGCACAATGTTTCAGGTAGCATAAAATATATGTATGCCTGATTTTATGCAATGAGTAAATTCCTGATGCATTCTTTAAAAAAAAAAATTAGAATCAATGTGGGTTTCTAACTGGCTTTGCAATTGCATCTGCTTTTTAATTACCTGTATTTATTATCAGCGGAGGAATTGGAACTTGTAAAACAGACTTGTTTCTGCCGACCATATTCATGTTAAAATGAATTTTATAAGCATGCTCAGTAAATGCACGTTCATATATGTTTGAAGAGAGCTTTTTTTTACTCCTTTTAAGAAGTCATTGAAAGGTGTCAAAAAGTCTCAGCCCAAACAAAATAGAAAATTATCCAGATCCTGCCCCATGATAGGAAGCTGACTAATAAATTGTCAACTGATCCGAGCGCAGCCTGTGTCGGCAGAAACCTATTCACGTTGCACGGAAGATTGGTCAACCAGCAAAAAAAATTAAAATTGGTAAACTGCCCAGTTAGAAATGAAATTAAACAGGAAAGGCAAAGTTTCAGTAACTCAAAAGAAAAGTCATGATAAAGGCAGTTGTTGCTGACAGATGGTGCTATTACGCTGCCCACCCGGTGGCATTCTTGGATCCGTGGAATATTTGACGATTAATAATTTACTGGTCATGGACTGTTCCAATAAACTGACTGACGATTAATAACAGGTGGCCAGTTGACACGTTATTGGACAAGTGAAATAACTGGGATTCCACATCCTTAACAGTTCACGTACATTATGGACAGTAGGCCTAAAGTCCTTTTCCTCAAGAAAATTTGCTGGAAAGGTGATACAGGTTGAGTATCCCTTATCTAGACTGCTTGGGACCAGAAGTGGTCCATATTTCAGATTTTTCCATATTTTGGAATTTTTGCATAGGCATAATGCGATATCTTGGGAATGGGACCCTAGTCTAAACACGAAACTCATTTATGTTTTATATATACACATTATGCACATAGCCTGAATGTAATTTTAAACAATATTTTTAATAATTTTGTGTACGTTGAACCATCAGTGACGCTGCTTGAGGGCCTGTAATGCCTGCATGCCAACTCAAAACGTCCGGTTTTTGGATCGGTCTGGATATTGGATATCCGGATAAGAGATAATCAACCTGCATAGGAGAACTTTTGTGCCAAAAAAACCCCCCTCTAAGGCAGGGGTGTTGAACTTCTTTGTTACTATGGCCAGATATGACATAAATGTCACTTGGTTGGGCCGGGCCATGCTTCATCAGGCAGATCGGGATTGGGGTGGGGGGCCTGCCTTGGCTAGGTGAACATGCAGCGGGCTCACCAGCCCAGTTCAGGACTGGGGGGGTGCTGCCTTGGCTGACTCACGGGCCGGATAAGAGCTCTCAAGGTCAGACCTGGCCTGTGGACTCTATGTTTGACACTCCTAAGACTTTTTCTTTTAGTGAAAGTTTGGAAGTATGGTCACTAGCAAATCTCAGTTCAAGCAATGCTGATGAATAGATGGTCCTTGTACAGGAAACGCAAGGGACTGTGCAGAACGTCCCAGATTTGCTCCCGCGTTTGTGGCATAGGGTCTTATTGAGTGGGCTTGGCTTTATCAAAAGGCAGTAGCAAGCCTGAGGGATGGATGGAACGAAATAATGATCATTAGAAGGCGGCACTGATTAAGCTGGCCGTCTTTTTCTTTGCAAATGTATTTAAAAACAGATACTGTATTTGAATGCGGAAACAGCGCTAAACACACACACTTTTTCCTTAAATCAATATTGAGGTTTCTTCCCTCATTACCTGATATCTCTATCTATCTATTGTAGTTAAATACCACATGGTCTCTGTGTCTCTTGATCCAGAAGGTGTCAAGGTGTCCATTGTAAAGATTGGCTTATATGCAAACAGAAAGGTGAAATGTACTTTAGTTGAGGAAAACAATATTTTTAAAGAAGTAGAGCAGCATAGAAAATAAGTTTGGGTGGCGTCCCCATTTGACGTTTGCAGTAGTTTAGGCAACATATTTTTTAATAATATTTTTTGCACATAATTTCATTTTATAGTGTAGTGCAAGTCTGATAATACATCAGTCTTGTCTTTTATGCAATACTAGTCACGTTGTGATTTGTTCTAAGCATTGTTATGCGTCTCTGTGTGTGTGTGTATAAAGGTTGAGAATCCCTTATCCGGACTGCTTGGGACCAGAAGTGGTCTGTATTTCGGATCATTCCGTATTTTGGAATATTTTGGAATTTTTGCATATACATAATGCGATATCGTGGGAGTGAGACCCAAGTCTAAACATGAAAATCATTTATGTTTTATGAGTGCTGCAGCTACCTTATGATTTTAGCCATCTGTATTCAGTTTCTTCCAGTTTTACAAAATTTTCTGAACTTATATGTTTTATAGAGACTGGTTTATTGTTTTGATGAATTTATATGTTTTTATATGTTGTTATCCGCCCTGAGCCCGGTTTCAGCCGGGAATTGAGGGCGGGGTACAAATTGAATTAATAAATAATAAATAAATATACTTTATACACATAGCCTGAATGTAATTTTAAACAATATTTTAAATAATTTTGTGTACATTGAACCATCAATGGCACTGTTGAGGGCCTGCGAGTAATGCCTGCATGCCAGTTCAAACGGTCCGGTTTTCAGATCAGTTTGGATATCGGATGTCCGGATAAGGGATACTCAGGTCGTTTTACCTGGGGAGTTTTACCTGAGGTTCGTTGCTCGCTGGACCCACACTTTCCTGTTGGAAATCTCTGCACCAGCAGTCTCCAAGCTCAAGTCAAGCCCCGCCCCTTTAAATGCTGCTTTGTAATTGGCTTACTTTGTAGAGCTTACTGTGAGAGAAAATTCCCCCCCCCAACTCAATTGCCTCATAAAAAAAGCATTTTAAGAACAACATAAAAAAACAGCAATCTGAAAGTGGCGGGGTGGGGGGAATCTAAGCCTCGGTTTTAAAAAGCTTTTCTGCTCAGAAAGAGCTCTCTTTGAATCCCCGCCTCTGGACATGCTGCTTTGTAATTGGCTGTGAGCGAAACCAAGCTTGCGTGGCCCTCTCTTTGCCTTATGCATGGGGATTTCAAGCGGGCTGAGCTCAGGGGAGAGGGAAGAATCAAGTTAACAGAGGAATGGGAACACCTGAACATTGTGAGGGCTGGCAGCGAGGTCATCTCTAATGGACAGAAAACTCATGCATAACTCCAAGGAACAACCGAGGAAGACCAGGGACAAACGTGAGCAAAAGTACCCATTCATAAACCTCAACCTGTGTGTGTGTGTGTGTGTGTGTGTGTATACACACACACACACACACACATATATATATATATATACACACACACACCATTTTTCTCCAGAATGGGAGCTTCCAGTGCAGAAAAGAAATACAACAGGAACAAACACAAAGGAGGGGACGTTTCTGGGTGCCAAGCAGGTCTTCCCTTTCATTCTCAGGTTCACACTGCTGGACATGCCCGGGCCTGCGGAAATGAGCCTTCAGTTACCCCAGAGGTGTGGAAATGACCTCCAAATTGCCAGGGGCTTTTCTGCTTAGTTTGAACTTGCTGTTTTATCAGGTTTTATAGTTAAACAAAAAAAAAATTACTATCTGAAACCAAGTTTATTTGCAAAGTAAGTGGATTTGAATCACAAGCTGTTGGGGTAGCTACCTAGAACAACCATGTGGAGTGTGCCTTTAAAATAGAATGGAGGCAAACAGCCAGTGACGTTGTTTCCATGGTGAGAAAGAAAGCTAAAATTGCCTGATGGAAGAGAGAGAACAACTGGAAGAAACTCATGTTCTGTGTCTGCTTTTAAAGGACTCCACATTTCAAGTTTGAAAGACCAGGGCAGACAACCGCTAACCAATAAGCTCTCTTGAAATGTAAGTTGACCTCCACTATTTCGTATCGTCGTTCTACAGTCAAGGTGGAATCCAGACAGGCCTCTCAAAACGGGTGGTGCACATTGGGTCGTTTGTTGCCGGGACTTGCTAATCTGTTCTCTTAAAGCTCTCTGTCACCGTAACATACCAAATATAAGGGCTTATTTTCACCCCAAATCGTTAATTTGACCAATAGATCAAATGTTTGCACTCTGCCTCTCCTTACGCTGCTTTAGGAGTCTGCCTGAAATGTTTTGGCTGTCATGCTGTTTTTACCTTGCCTAGTTTTGCATACCAGGTTGAAAAGTTTTAGCTTTGGTTGCAATTTTAAAAAGCGTTTATGTTCCTGCTTATTGTTAGATTCCATCGATTCTGTTGCTTTAAGTATTTGAGCAGCAAAACCAAACCAGAAAGGGGAAGAGGGGAAAAAATGTCATTTAAGTATTTGAATCTGTTGGCTGCCTTGGAAACTTATTAAGAGGCAAATAGATTGCATGAACAAAGGCACGCAGACAAGGTAAATTCTCAACTAGGTTGTAAAACTGATATCACATCCCTTTCAGTGATGCTCAAAATTTGACTGCCCTGTGGAAGGTGTAGCTGTTTGAAATGGTAGCGAAGGAAATAGTGAAGCCGTACTTCTGTGGACATTTCCTGACAGCTATTTCTGGCTTCTGCTTTCCAGTCACTATGACTGTCACCCAAAATCTCCCCATTTTTGTTTTTTAACATTAAGGAAAGCATCCGATTGTGGATGTAATGTATAATATGCAGAGCGATCCTCAGTTTGCAGCCAAACTGCCACCAATGCTACCATTTCTGTGCCTCCGCTGCTACTCAAGTCTGAAACAGCACTCCCATATGCAGCACCGTTTTTCCATGGTTGCCTGAGGGACATGAGAATTAAGAGTAAAATAAAGGTAAAAGTGCAGAAAATTGGGAGCAAGGCTAAAGAGCCCTTAAGGGGAAAGCCAAGTGGAATGTGCTTGGTCCTTAGGCAAATGATGTGCGCTGGTGGTCCAGAATATGGGGGTGGGATATTGCCTCAGGTCAGGAAGGACAGGACAGGAAGAGAAAAGAGCCAGAGTCCAGTAGCACCTTAAAGACCAACAAAATTTCCGGCAGGGGATGAGCTTCCGTGAGCCCACAGCTCCCTTCTTCAGATATAGAAAAGAGCCAGAGTCTAACAAAATTAAAGACTAACAAAATTTCTGGCAAGGTATGAAGGGGAAGAAGAGCCACTCAGGTGATCTTATAGGAGTGCTGCTCCAGCATCCATTCACCTTTCAGAGGGGGGATGAAATGTTGGGCGGGAAGCCCCGAGGCAGTCTTAGTTCAGGTCTGCCTCCGGGACGGTGCAGGGAGGGTTTGGGTCTGCCTCAGCAAGGCAGCGGACAGTCTGAAGGGTAGCTCTGCCTGGTAGCGTGGCAGAGTGGTTTAATTCTGCCTCTGGGAGAGGACAGAGTCCCTGGCTGTCGGGGCTGTCTCTGGTGATGAGCAGACCTGGTACCATTTAAGCCGTGAACACCTGGTTCAGTCCTACTTGTTTTGTCCCAGCATGGTGTAGTGGTTAAGAGCGGTGGTTTGGAGCAGTGGAGTCTGATCTGGAGAACCGGGTTTGATTCCCCACCCCTCCACATGAGCAGCGGACGCCAGTCTGGTGAGCTGAATTTGTTTCCTCGCTCCTACACACGAAGCCAGCTGGGTGACCTTGGGCTAGTCACAGCTCTCTCAGCCCCACCTACCTCACAGGTGTTTGTTATGGGGAGGGGAAGGGAAAGGTTTGGTTCTCCCTTAAGTGGCAGAGAAAGTCGGCATATAAAAACCAACTATTCTTCTTCTTCCCTGTGTTGTCACACGTTTGATGATCCTGCATTCAGAAAATTAAACGCATGGCAAGGAGCTGCCGCCACTGTGCACCCCTCCACCACGCCGTCCCCCAGGTGGAGACGAAGGGGAGCCAGCGGCAGGTGGAGGTGGCAGCGACTGGCGGAAGGAGCCGCCGTCGCTCTGCCGTCTCCTGGGTGAGGTGAGGGAAACCAGCGCCGGTTGGAGGCGGGGGAGAGTGAGGGCGCACCAGGGTCCAGGGGTGTGGAAAAGTGCCACAGCTGCCACCGTCGAACCGGCCAGTGGCTTCTTCCGGCAGGGAGTCGACCTGGAGGCTTAACGCTCCGGCAAGCTCTCGCGTTTGCTGCGAGGCTGAATTTAAAGTCACGACAAACCAAGGATTGAAAAACACGGGGAAGTTCCGGAATTGGGTGGGTCGAACACGCAGGCCAGAGATGGCCATGCGTTTTGACTGGGGAGATTCGCGACGTGCCCGGTTATTCGCCGGACAAAACAGCCATGCGTTTTCAGCCTTAGTCTGGCTCTTGGGAAAGGGCCGGCTGATGTGGGTGGAATCCAGCACGGGTGACTAGTCAGTAAAAGCCTCTTTGTACCAGTAAGCACTGAAGAGAATTCAGACCACACTCTGAAACCATAACTGGCTTAAACTTATGTGCCTCCACCAGGATTCTCCTTTGACTGTCTGGAAGCCTGTGCTGCTGATCTGTTCTGTAGAAAAACAACCTGTAAATAAATAAATTTTTGTTATTTGCATACAGCTCCTGCCTCAGTGTTCTCTATGTTCTGCTTGCTCACCACAAAACTTCCCTCACAGCAGCAAACTCAACTCCTTTACACCTGCTATTAGAGAATGATTGCTAGAATATTTTACAATTTTATTAATGACGATGTGATAATTTTAACCAGGAGTTGCTTTTATTGCCCTTACACCTTTATATGTACGGGCAGTCTGTGATTCTGCGGTGCAAAACTATTGGGTCTGGAAATTTTGATGTGTTGGCACCTGATCGGTCAGCCAACCGTATTAATAAACTTGACTTGACACCTGCTACCCTAAGAACATCTTGTCACTGAAGGGAAGGCTAACGGTTTAAAACAAGCCGGGTCCCCCAAAATCATAAGAGGCTGTGTGGGTCCCCTCGGTTCAAGCAAAGACCTGTCACAAGAACACTCCCCCAACCCCACTTTCGGACATATTTCATTCTTTTTGAGGAGTGCCTTATCTGTAGGCAGCTTGCAGATCCTGCAGTGGGCACACTCCCTATTCAGGCTTTCGAAATCATTGATGCCGTATGCACATAGAAGAGAGAGGAAAGATGTCTGCTGGCCCCCGTTGCCAGACATATAGCTAAACATCTGTACATGCATTGGGCAACAGGATGTGGAAAATTCTGCTTCAGCAGTCTAGGGATCACAGAGATTTTAAGAGGGAGCAGTTATCTCCTTTCTTGGAGCAGACCCTTTGCTACGGATATAATCTGGTTTAATTATTCTCTCTCCTGAAGGAACTCCAGGATTCTGTGAGGAAAGGGAGGCTCCCTAACAGAATTCTCGGCATCCTTATCAAACTACAATTCCCAAAATGTCTTGGGGGAGCCTTGGCAGTTAACTTAGAAGGTTATTTTCCCCCACCCACCCACCCACCCTTCCAAGCCTGTTTCAAGATCTAAGCCTCCCTCTGATTCTCTCCAGAAACAATATTACCACCATTCCCTTATTCGCCACCTCTCCAGCCAGCTAATACCAACTGTTAGAACGATGTCAGCAAGAGGTGTATGGCGACCCCATTTTGGGGGTTTTCATGGCAAGAGACTAACAGAGGTGGTCTGCCAGTGCCTTCCTCTGCACAGCAACCCTGGTATTCCTTGGTGGTCTCCCATGAACACATGAAGCTGCCTTATACTGAATCAGACCCTTGGTCCATCAAAGTCAGAATTGTCTACTCAGACTGGCAGCAGCTCTCCAGGGTCTCAGGCAGGGGTCTTTCACATCACCTACTTGCCTAGTCCCTTTAACTGGAGATGCCAGGGACTGAACCTGGGACCTTCTGCATGCCAAGCAGATGCTCTGCCACTGAGCCACGGCCCCTCCCATCCAAATACTAACCAGGGCTGACCCTGCTTAGCTTCTGAGATCTGACGAGATCAGGCTAGCCTGGGCCATCCAGGTCAGGGCTTGTCCTCAGTATACCTAATTAAAATTTTCTGTACCCTGTAGAAGCTCAGTAGCCACCCTTTTACAAAAGTTTCTTTCGCTTTACTCAGTTATGGCTTTTGTTTTCCTTGGAGAGTATTCTTGCATGGCTTTAAATTCTGAAGCTCTGTTGACATTTTTCCATTTGCAGGTATTTGGCCACGCAAATTCCCAGATCAGCAGACAGGTCTCGGGCAAACTTCACAAACTGTCCTTGCTGGGATCCTTGGAAAAGAGGATGTAGGAGACTTACAAGACCCAAGACGGGGACACTGTCTCGGATGCCAACGTAAATTATTTCGATGGGGGGAGGTTTGGGAGGGAGAATTCTAAGAAGGGTATGTCATGTGTCACACACTTGTGATACTGAGTATCACAATGTAGTATATGTAGTGGGTAAACCTGTTGTTTATGTATGTAAAGCATTTATGTGACTCTTAAAAAGTGACGTAAAACAAGGAAATATCTTTAAAAAACCCAAAACAGCCAAGCCAGTCAATTAAATATCCAGTTAGGTGGTCATAAGAAAGTGCCATGAAGTCACAGCCAGCGTGGTGTAGTGGTTAAGAGCAGTGGTTTGGAGCGGTGGACTCTGATCTGTAGAACCAGGTTTGATTCCCTACTCCTCCACATGAGCGGTGGATGCTAATCTGGTGAACTGGATTTGTTTCCCCGCTCCTACACATGAAGCCAGCTGGGTGACCTTGGGCTAGTCACAGTTCTCTTACCCTCTCATCTCTACCTCACAGGGTGTCTGTTGTGGGGAAGGGAAGGTGATTGTAAGCTGGTTTGAGTCTCCCTTAAGTGGTTGAGAAAGTCAGCATATAAAAACCAACTCTTCTTCTTATGGCAACCCCGTAGGTTTTCAAGGCAAGAGACATTCAGAGGTGTTTTACCATTGGCTGCCCCTGCATGGCAACCCTGGACTTCCTTGGTGATCTCCCATCGAATTACTAACCAAACCTGCTTAGCTTCTAAGATCTGGTACGATCAGGCTAGACTGGGCCATCCCGGTCAGGGAGTCCAGTTAGGTTCTAAAAGCCCAGTGAAAGGAGCTTTGCAGTAGTCCGTAATCAAAGACAGCCAAGAGGAACTATCCTCAGCTCTAAAGGGAGATTACTCCATAATAGAACATGATAGATCTGCCCTGACGATCGCAGGATAGAAGAGATCACTGCAGACATTATTGCATTATGCTGAAACCAGTCTTTGAAGAATCCCAGAAGGTCTCACTGGATCCCAGGATGCTGCAGATTTGATTTGGATCAGGCTGTAAAGAAGAGATTGATGAGCACTGCTGTCATACTGCCCTTGTACAAATCCATGGTGAGACCACACTTGGAATACTGTCTACAGCTCTGGTCACCACACCTCAAAAAAGGATATCGCAGAGCTTGAGAAGCTGCAGAAAAAAGCAAACAAAATAACCAGGGGACTAGAGCAACTGCCCTATGAGGAGCGGTTATAATGCTTAGGGCTGTTTAGCTTGGAAAGAAGGCGGTTAAGGGGAGGCATGATAGAGGTCTATAAAGTTATGCCTGGGATGGAGAGAGTGGACAGGGAGAAGCTTTTCTCCCTCTCTCATAATAGTAGCGCATCTGCTGAATAGTAGGTTATCTGCTGAAGCTGGAGGGTGAGAGATTCAAAACTGATAAAAGGAGGTATTTCTTCACACAACACATAGTTAAATTGTGGAACTCCCTGCCCCAGGATGTGGTAATGGCTGCCAACTTGGAAGGCTTGAAGAGGACATGTTCATGGAGGAGAGGGCTATCCATGGCTACTAGTCAAAATGGATACTAGTCATGATGCATACCTATTCTCTCCAAGATCAAAGGAGCATGCCTATTATATTAGGTGCTTTGGAACACAGGCAGGATAATGCTGCTGCAGCCGTCTTGTTTGGGGGCTTCCTAGAGGCACCTGGTTGGCCACTGTGTGAACAGACTGCTGGACTTGATGGGCTTTGGTCTGATCCAGCATGGCCTTTCTTATGTTCTTACATTCATATGACACTAGTGGATTTCCATCAAGATTAGTTTAGCCCCAGGGTAATATAACGTTAAAGACTTAGACATTCCCCCGAGAGAATTTAAAGTGGTTTGAAAGAGGTCTTGTCACTTTGGTCATTTCTGGTAAAGAGACTTTGGCAGTGCTTTTTTTCTTTTTTTTTAAAGCCTTCCGAAAGTTGTTCAACTGGAGGAACCAAGGGACACTATGAAATCAGTTTTGAATGCTCATGAGCTCTACTGTCCTTCTTCAGCTGTAGTGACTGTCCCATAAGAAGATGTCACACAGATTTGAGAGTAGCCAAAAACATGGCTGGCCTTTTGACAAAAACATAATCACTGTCTAAACAGCATCTTTTTTTTCTTTTTTTTTTAAATAGGTTAAGTTCAATAGGTTCAAGTATGAAAGACCTAAGTAAGTCCCGGATTTCTCTAAAACCTTCAGCTCCATCTAGGTAAGTGTTCCTATGCATGCAGAAGAACCTCAAGCTACCCCCTCTTTGTGTGTATTTGTGGTAGTTTTGTGTTGAAAGACACCAAACTCTCTTCACCATGTGTGCTTGGGCCCATAGCAGCATCTCTCTTCATGTGATATCACAACAGTGGATCCATCCTTATGAAATAAGGACAACAACCCATTCATTCATTAACCAGCCAGCGTGGTGTAGTGGTTAAGAGTGGTGGTTTGGAGCGATGGACTCTGATCTGGAGAACTGGATTTGATTCCCCCTCTCCTCCACATGAGCGGCGGACGTTAATCTGGTGGAACTGGGTTGGTTTCCCTCTCCTCCACATGAAGCCAACTGGGTGGCCTTGGGCTAGTCATAATCTCTCAGCTCCACCTACCTCACAGGGTGTCTTTTGTGGGGAGGGGAAGGGAAGGTGATTGTAAGCCGGTTTGATTCTTCCTTAAGTGGTAGAGAAAGTCGGCATATAAAAACCAACTCTTCTTCTTCTTCTTCCTCCTAGGGTTGCCAAGTGGCCTGGAAAAAAATCTCTTGTCTTGATGCGTAGAAATAGACAATTGAAACTTTTAATGGCATGGAAGTAAATAACATCCCATTGGGATGGTCTCCAAGATGTGTGTGTGTGTGTGTGTGTGTGTGTGTGTGTGTGTGTGTGTGTGTGTGTGTATATATATATATATATATATATATATTTTTTAACTTGGTACTTTTTTTACTTGGTGGAAATGCTCTTCTCAGGCAGATGTGGAAAGCTAGGTTAGGAAAGGCAATGTCATCTAAGGCAGAATTTCTCTAAGTAGGATCTCATGAGGTCCAAGACGAGGAGGAGGAAGAGGAGGAGGAAGAAGAAGAAGAGTTAGCTTTTATATGCCAACTTTCTCTACCACTTAAGGAAGAATCAAACCGGCTTACAATCACCTTCCCTTCCCCTCCCCACAACAGACACCCTGTGAGGTGGATGGGGCTGAGAGAGCTCTAAGAGAATCAGAGGAGCATGCCAAATATATGAGGTGCTGTGGAACACAGACAGGATGGTGCTGCTGCAGCCGTCTTGTTTGTGGGCTTCCTAGAGGCACCCAGTTGGCCATTGTGTGAACAGACTGCTGGACTTGATGGGCCTTGGTCTGAGCCAGCATGGCTTTTCTTATGTTCTTATGTTCTCCCCAAATTTTGTTCTCCACAGGTACCAACCCCCAAAGCTCCAGGAATTCCCCAAGCTGGAACCGGGAACCCTACCCAGATTTATATTAGCACACCCAGTAGGGCTTGCCAGTCTTGACGTCTTGGGCATTTGAAGTGGTCCCTTGGTTCAGTGGTGGTGAAGGAAAGCTTCATTTAGCTACTGCTGCCTGAGGCAGTTTTTTTCTCTTCCAGGATTAAGTTTATTCCCGGAACACAGAAACTACCATTACGGGGCAGGGAAGCTCAAGATGTGAGTAGAACAGATTATTCATTTTAAAAAATATATATATTATCATTTATATCGTTTAGAATATGAAAAGCATTCTGTCAGTTTTCAGTCATTGTCATAACCACCTTTTCTTTAATTTAAAAAAAAACAACCCTCTTCCTCCTTCTCCCACTCAACTGCTATTAGCCCTTTCAAGGAGGAAAGGCATTTTCCTGCTGGAGCTGACAGCAACTTGGAGAAGGGGATGGCTTATGCCCAGGATATATCATGGTGGAAAAGGTTACATCCCTCCTGCCTCACTGTTTTTAAAAAAATATATTTATTAAATCTCAAAGCACTTTGCTCAAAGAGCACACAACCTACATAGAATCATAGAGTCATAGAGTTGGAAGGGACCACCAGGATCATCTAGACCAACCCCCTGCACAATGCTAGCAACTCACAACTACCTCCCCCACCCTACACCCCCAGTGACCAGAAGATGGCCAGGATGCCCTCCCTTTCATCATCTACCTAAGGTCACAGAATCAGCATTGCTGACAGATGGCCACCTAACCTCTTCTTGAAAACCACCATGGAAGGAGAGCTTACCACCTCCCAAGGAAGCCTGTTCCACTGAGGAACCACTCTAACTGTTAGAAAGTTCTTCCTAATGTCTAGACGGAAACTCTTTTGATTTAATTTCAACCCGTTGGTTCTGGTCCGACCTTCTGGGGCAACAGAAAACAACTCAGTACCATCCTCTATATGACAGCCCCTCAAGTACTTGAAGGTGGTTTTCGTATCCCCTCTCAGTCTTCTCCTCTTCAGGCTAAACATACCCAGCTCCTTCAAACTTTCCTCACAGGACTTGGTCTCCAGACCCCTCACCATCTTCATTGTCCTCCTCTGGACACGTTCCAGCTTGTCAACATCTTTCTTAAATTGTGGTGGCTAAAACTGAACACAGTACTCTAGATGAGGTCTAACCAGAGCAGAGTAAAGCGATACCATCACTTCGCATGATCTGGACACTATACTTCTGTTGATGTATATTACAAAGGAAGTGCTACACAGTTTGCAAACACAACAATGCCTATGAAGCAAGAAACTTTCGTTCTGATGCACCGCAAAAGGTGAGGGAGGGGGAAGAAGAGGCAAGACAGAAGGTTAACTGACTGGAACAGCTTGAAGTCATAACTGAAGGAGCTGGCCAAGACAGACGGCCATTAATTGTTTTTAGGAGAGAATAAAAATACTGGTTCTTGTAGGTTATCCGGGCTGTGTAACCGTGGTCTTGGAATTTTCTTTCCTGACGTTTCGCCAGCAACTGTTGCTGGCGAAACGTCAGGAAAGAAAATTCCAAGACCACGGTTACACAGCCCGGATAACCTACAAGAACCAATGAACTCTGACCGTGAAAGCCTTCGACAATATTTTGAAAGCCTTCGACAATAAAAATACTGTTTGCACCATTCAAAATTAGCTACTATGGAGTTCCGATCTGATCACCTTAGACAAAATTCAGTTGAACAGCCGTATCCAACAGCAGGAGCTAGATTAGTAAGCAGTTACTACAAACATTTACCTAAACTAAATTTGCTAAGAATGTTACTTAAACCCCTGCCTCACTGTTATGGCCATCCTTAGCTGGTTTTGAATAACAGTACAAGATCCAGTAATGTTTTTTTTTCAGGACTCAGATGCTGGACCACATTAGAACTCATATGAAGTCGCCTTATTTGATGGACCCTTGGTCCATCAAAGTCTGTACTGTATGGTCAGACTGCCAGTGGCTCTCCAGGGTCTCAGGCAGAGATCTTTCAGATCATCTATGACCTGATCCTTACTAGAGATGCTGGGACCTTCTGCATGCCAGGTGGATGCTGTACCACACAGCCCCTCCCCTAAACTACCTGCTTCTGAATCCACCTTGGGTCCTGTCAAACCAGAAGTCCAATGGGAGATCCCAGCAATATTAAAAACTTAATTCTGAGGCACATGGGGGCCCAGTTCAGATCAGGACTATGCTGTATTGGGAGAGGGGGCTTCAGCCTCCCCACCCCCAGTAGCATTTGCTGTACCTGACACACTCCGAGCTGTTGTTTGCCCCACTGGGCAATTTACCTTTAAACCTTCAGTGATCCAGAAACAGTGTAATGTGTAGTTGGGCAATTAGAATATCTAGGCAGGCCCCGTGCCATCTGCCTGATTAAGATATTCTTTGTTTGTTTCAATGGAGAGCCAGCGTGGTGTAGTGGTTAAGAGCGGTGGTTTGGAGCTGTGGACTCTAATCTGGAGAACCGGTTTGATTCCTCACTCCCCCACATGAGCGGCGGACGCTAATCTTGCGTTAGTTTCCCCACTCCTCCACATGAAGCCTGCTGGGTGACCTCAGGCTAGTCACACTCTCTCAGCCCCACCTGCCTCTCAGGGTGTCTGTTGTGGGGAGGGGAAGGGAAGGTGATTGAAACCCGGTTTGAGTTGGCATATAAAAACCAACTCCTCTTCTTCTTCTTCAATTTGGGGGTAGGGTTACCAACTCTGGATTGGGAAATTCCTGTAGATGTGGGGTACAGCATGGAGAAGGCAGGGTTTGGGGAGGTGAGGGAGCTTAGTGGAATATAATGCCAAGGAGTGTGCCCTCCAAAGCAGCCATTTTTTCCAGAGGTAACTGATCTTTGTAGTCTAGAGATCAGTTGTAATTCAGTGAGCGGCTGGCAACTCTAACTGCAAGTTGAGACCTACACAAGGTTTTCCTTCACTTTCACCAGGTG
The DNA here is from genome assembly GCF_029931775.1 of Euleptes europaea. NCBI lineage: Eukaryota > Metazoa > Chordata > Lepidosauria > Squamata > Sphaerodactylidae > Euleptes > Euleptes europaea. Next base: position 51,276,626 of record NC_079326.1, read on the forward strand.
AAATTTGTATTCTATTGGAAGGTACGTTACAAAAAAGCATCAATGAAAGATATTCCATTGCTGGTTCTGGGTACCTCCCCTCCCTTAAAGGAATAGTACATTTTATACAAAAATGAACCGATCCCTTAAAATGCTGTTTTGGAGAGTACCTAATCCTTTGGCTTTTAAAATCTAGGATTCTGGTGCTTAGACACTTTTGCTTACGCCCCCAGATATCCAAGGAATTCATACGGCTCTCTCCCAGCTTTCTTTTGTCTCATTCGAAAGACCAAATCTCCGTCACACTGGAAGAGGGGTTCTTTGAGAAGACAAGGCCGTTTGACGCATCCTTTCCCAAACCCAGTGTGCCCAGGTAATTTGGCAAGGTCGCTGACCTTGTTTGAAGGATTCATCTTGGGGTTGGCATCCTGTTCTAGCGGGTACTATGTTGTAGGGCACCTGGTGTTAATTTTATTAATTTATTAATTTTAGAAACGATATTTTAATGGTTTTAAGGTATTTTATTGCTATAATATTGTTTTTAATGTTGCATCCGTCCTGAGCCTGAACTTTGGCTGGGAAGGGCAGGTTATAAATTTAACAAATAAATAAAAATAAAATAAAGGTTGGGAAAGAATGCAGCAAAAAGCTGGGGAAATCCCCAAAAAGACGGCATCATGCAGATGCTCCAAAAACACTTGCTCCGGTTTGGTGACCAAACTGGAGCAAAAGCTCCCTGCGGAAGCAACCACTGGTGGTCACACAGAGAGTTATGGCTAGGGTTGCCAACCTCCAGGTAGTAGCTGGAGATCTCCTGCTATTACAATTGATCTCCAGCTGATAGAGATCAGTTCACCTGGAGAAAATGGCCGCATTGGCAATTGGACTCGATGGCATTGAAGTCCCTCCCCTCCCCAAACCCCGCCCTCCTTAGGCTCCACCCCAAAAACCTCCCGCCAGTGGGGAAGAGGGACCTGGCAACCCTAGTTATGGCCCTCCGTCCTATTTCAGAGCTGTAAAAATCCATTGCAAAACCTATCAGTTCAAACTGGCCTCAGGGCCAAAGTAAGGTGTTACATTGAAAGTCATCTGCTGAAGCTGGAGGGTGAGAGATTCAAAACAGATAAAAGGAAGTATTTCTTCCTCAACGCATAGTTAAATTGTGGAACTCCCTGCCCCAGGATGTGGTGATGGCTGCCAACTTGGAAGGCTTGAAGAGGGGAGTGGACATGTTCATAGAGGAGAGGGCTATTAATGGCTACTAGTAAAAATGGCTACTAGTGATGATGCATGCCTATTCTCTCCAGGATCAGAGGAACATGCCTGTTATATTAGGTGCTCTGAAACACAGGCAGGATAATGCTGCTGCAGTTGTCTTGTTTGTGGGCTTCGTAGAGGCACCTGGTTGATCACTAGGGTTGCCAACCTCCAGGTAATCAACAAGACGACACCTCTAGATCGGAGTACGTTTCGCAAAATTGCTTCATCAGTTGGTCTCCAAAATTTTTATCATCACTGTGAATTGCTATGGCATCTCAAGTTTATAAGGGTATACAGTACCTCACACAATATGATCAATGGACCTCAAAGGTTCTCCTGTCGTCCCTTGAGGTCCATTGATCATATTGTGTAAGCTTTTGCTTGCTCCATTTTCTCACTGGAAACGCGGAGTGCACCGGCTGGGCACATTCGCCACTTTGGAACAGTGGAACTAGCCACGGCTTACCACTTCCTTGGAACCACCTTGAAATACCAAAGGACATATTCTTTCATGAACTTTGTTCCCCTGAGAAATTGAGTTCTTCATTTGTGTTTGACATTATGTAATTTATGTTTTGCATTGCAGAGAGTTATAACAGATGTTATAAGTATTCAGTAAACTGTTGTATCATTGATTCTAAACTAGAGCATTTGCACTGCTTTTTGCCTGCAGCTTTGTTAATCCAGCACAGGTATTTCTTATATAAGAAGAACCTCCAGGTAATAGCAGACGATCTCCTGCTGTTACAACTGATCTCCAGCCAATAGAAATCAGTTCGCCTGGAGAAAATGGCCACTTTGGCAATTGGACTCTACGGCATTGAAGTCCCTCCCCTCCCCAAACCCCACCCTCCTCAGGTTCCGCCCCAAAAATCTACCGCCGGTGGCGAAGAGGGACCTGGCAACCCTACCGGCTGCTGTGTAAACAGACTGCTGGACTTGATGGACCTTGGTCTGATCCAGCATGGCCTTTCTCATGTTCTTATGCTCTAACATTGCTGTATGTGACAAGTGTAGACAAGTGACAAGATATTTTGCAAACTTATTGTAATAGTTAAAGCTGTTTTACAATGTGAATGTGTTTTACTGCCTGAAACAATTCCCTAATCAACATCTCTCTCTCTCTCTCTCTCTCTCTCTCTCTCTTTTAACCCCCTCCCCATAGCTCTCCACCCAAGCTGGAGACGTAAGTAATGTTTCCTATCCACCCCCTTGCTGATTTTCTGGATTAGAACCAAAACTAGTGGTTAGGAGCAGCGAACTGTAATCTGGAGAACCGGGTTCGATTCCACACTCCTCCCCATGAAGCCTGCTGGGTGACCTTGGGCCAGTCACAGTTCTCTCAGAACTCTCTCAGCCCACATGGAAGCAGGCCATAGCAAACCACCTCCGAACGTCTCTTGCCTTGAAAACCCTATGGGGTTGCCATAAATCAGCTGTGACTTGACAGCAATTTCCACCAACAATCAAAACGATTACTTTCGGCACTTCCGACAGTACTCTAGGGTAACTCCTTCTTCTGGGATACTGTTTTGACAAGACTTTATAACCGGCCATGACACATTATTACTCTGGCCAAACAGAATTGTTGTCCTGAGGTAAACCTGGGGTAGATGTGGTTCAGTGTGTGTGGGACTGTTTCAGTGGCTGACAAGTTCAGGTCGTGCACACGAACGCAGACGCCTCCTTATGAGCAAGGATAGGCCATGCTTAGTTTTCAACAGCTCTCTTCTTTCTGCCTCAGCAACGTGTTTAATTTTATTGATTTAAAACACTTTTATGCCTCCTTTCCACCCAAGTTAGGGTCTCCCAAAGTGGTGATCAATCAAAATCATTATAAGAAATTTAAATATACACAGACACACATATAAATTAGGGTTGCCAACCTCCAGGTGCTAGCTGGAGATCTCCTGCTATTACAGCTGATCTCCAGCCGACAGAGATCAGTTCACCTGAAGAAAATGGCCACTTTGGCAATTGGATTCTATGGCATTGAAGTCCCTCCCCTCCCCAAACCCCACCCTCCTCAGACTCCACCCCCCAAATCTCCAGGTATTTCCCAACCAGGAGCTGGCAACCCTATTCAGCGTGGTGCAGTGGTAGGGTTGCCAACCTCCAGGTGGTTAAAGAGAAAAGCAGCACCCCGGCTCTATTGACTAAATGAACATTTATATCATAAAGAATAATAAACAAACAAAAAGCACATCACGCATACAGATAAGTCCTTAGCTTCCAAATTAATGTCCCAGTGCCTGGTTACTTCACCAGTCAGCACTAGAAAATAAGTCCAAACTAACGTCCAGTAGTATGCTCTGATCCAAATGTAATGAACAAAAGTTCCATAAAAGTTCCATAAAAGTTCCATAAACGCCCTCCTCAGGCTCCTCCCAAAAAACCTCCCACTGGTGGCGAAGAGGGACCTGGCAACCGTAATATAAATGGGAAGGAGGGTGAGTGAGGAACTGACAAACAAAACAGAACAAAACTGGTGGGTGGCCATGATAAAGGGGGTCCGGCAAATTTCCCTTTGTTTTGTAAGGCAGAAGGCATAGGTGGCTGTGTTTCTTCTAGCAGCCTCTCCTTTTCGCTCACTCTACTAAGCAGAAAGTAAGTAAGACCTGGAGACAGCCCAGAATTACAGCTGGTCTCTGGATTAGAGACATTCCCCTGGAGAAAATGGCTTCTTTGGAGGGTGGACTGTAGGGCATTATACCTTGTGATGGTCCCTCCTAAGGCTCCATCCCCAAATCTCCTGGCATTTCCCAACCCAGAGCTGGCAACCCTATCCAGAAGAACATCGTCCCTTGTGACTGGCAGAGACCAGAATCTGGTGGAGACTTTGCATGGTAATTCCTGATTGGCTCAGTGTTGTTGGTCCTTCTGACAAGGTACAGTTGGCCACAGCAACCAACAGCATAGACTGCTAAATGAACATCATGAAGAATAAGACAAAAGTAGATCAAAGTCACTGTGTATAAACGTTGATAATGAAGCAGAGTAAATGTGGCAACGACCTTGATTATAATTGCAAGGTAATATTCAGGAGCCCTGACCTGGATGGCCCAGGCTAGCCTGATCTCGTCAGATCTCAGAAGCTAAGCAGGGTCGGCCCTGGTTAGTATTTGGATGGGAGACCACCAAGGAATACCAGGGTTGCTGTGCAGAGGAAGGCACTGGCAAGCCACCTCTGTTAGTCTCTTGCCATGAAAACCCCAAAAAGGGGTCGCCATAAGTCGGCTGCGATTTGACAGCACTTTACACACACACACAATATTCAGGAAAATATCCAGTATCAGAGGTAGTAAGATAAATCAGTACAGCTGAATGGAAGCAACAAACATTGGCCATTTATGCAGGGTCAATTTTGATGCTCGCTCAAAGCTCTTTTTTTAAATGCAACCTTTAAAATGTCTGTTCACTGTCCCAATGCAAAAGGAGAAATTTCACACACACACCACTCGCCTGCTCCTTCGTTTGCATAGCCATTGGCAATGGCTGTTTGCATAGCTAAGCCACGTTTGGGATTTTTCATGGTTTCTCCAGTAAATGCTTCGGTGCTGGGGCGGAGCAAATACAAAAGGTCGTGTTAAAGGGGCTCTTAAGAAATGCGAAGCAGGCGTGCGCCAGCTTCGCAGTCACTTCCTGAATGATGGTTCAGCGTGAAAAACTAAAAAAAATATGTGGGACACTTCAGCCTGGAATGCGCTGCTAATTACCAAGCATAAATGGCCATTAATTAAAGTGGCAGGAATCAGTGTACTTGAATGAAAACACTAGAACGTCGATTAGAGCAGCAGGAGCAGGTACGGTTCATCCGGAGTAGTTTAAACCGTTTCATCCCGGTGGACTTCATCAGCCCGCTAGCCTGAGAACATTTTGTTGCAATAACAGAGTTTGCATATAAGGAATACCCCTGAACGTCAGAGCACTAGGCTCAGTGTTGTTGGTCCTTCTGACATGATTCGGTTGGCGTCATGATGCAGCTTTTCACAGGGTGGCATGCCCTCTTGCAGGGAAGATGTTGTTGCTGACTTAGTGGAACAGATTTCAGAGCTCACGGGCATTATGGAGCAGTTGCGGCGAGACCATGAAAAGAGTCACAAGCAGGTGAGTCCCTTCAACACGACACGCTCTGGTCAGCTTGATGTATTTCGAGAGGAGCCGGGAAAGGAAGGCGCTTTCAAAATCTCTTTCAAAAAGAGAAGATATTTTAAAGGTAAAGGCCGAGTCTCCTTAAGATAAGCATAAAGAACTGGAGTAAAAACTGCTGTGGTGAATCCATCGGTATCAGAAAGAGCCTCCACTTGGAGTGAAGCATTCTGGGAATGCCCTCATAGTATGAAATGGTACAGCTGAATAAAGATGAGTTGTCTTTTTATTTTCCCAGTTGGAGAACGAGATGGAAGAAAAGTGCAGAGATCTGCAAGAAGAACATGAGATCAAAGTCGGGTACCTTGTGCATGTTTATTATTATACACTTTATTCAAAAATATTTTAAGGGCCCCCCTGCACCATGAGCTGCAGGTAGGGTTGCCAGGTCCCTCTTCGCCACTGGTGGGAGGTTTTTGGGATGGAGCCTGAGGAGGGCGAGGTTTGGGGAGGGAAGGGACTTCAATGCCATAGAGTCCAATTGCCAAAATGGCCATTTTCTCCAAATGAACTGATCTCGTATCAGCGGGAGATTAGTTGTAATAGCAGAAGATCTCCAGCTAGTACCTCGAGGTTGGCAACCCTAGCTGCAGGTGAATAACAAGGAGTAGTTATAATAGAAAGCTCCTTTGGGATTTGGGGCTTGCAGCCCAGTTCTATGTATGTTTACTCAGCAGTTCTATGTATGTTCTATGCAGCCCAGTTCTATGTATGTTTACTCAGCAGTAAGCCAAAACATGCAATGAAACTGACCCACCCAAAGAGTTCAGAGAACACTGTAGAACTGGATCCCCCATCTCGTAGAGCCTACAGGCATTTTTTTGAATTCTGAGAAAGGGTTACAGGCGCCACAACAAACTAGCTGCCACAGAGGTGAGGAGGTGCCAAGCTAAGCATCATCTTACAACTGATGCACCTACATCCAAATGGGTAGTTTCAGTCTCCAAAGAAAAGGGAGGATTTGTTCCCTAAATGGCCACAGGGTAGGGTTGCTAGTTGGGTTGCCAACCTCCAGGTACTATCTGGAGATCTACTGTTACAACTGATCTCCAGCAAATAGGGATCATTTCACCTGGAGAAAATGGCTGCTTTGGCAATTGGACTCTATGGCATTGAAGGCCCTCCCCTTCCCAAACCCCACCCTCCTCAGACTCCTCCCCAAAAAAACAACTCCTCCTCCTCCTCTTAATCATCATCATCTTCATCTTCTTCATCATCATCTTCATCTTCTTCATCATCTTCAAGTCCAATTGCCAAAGTGGCCATTTTCTCTAGGGGAACTGATTTCTATAACCTAGAGATCAGTTGTAGTAGCAGGAGATCTCCAGCCACCACCTGGAGGTTGGCACCCCTAGCCTTACAGCAATTAATTGTGCCTGGCAGAACACTGGTTGGAAATGCCCGGTCGATACTCTTTGTTCTGTACATTGTCCTTACAGTCAGCTTGAGGCAGCTCATAAATTGGAAATGAACGCTTTGGAAGACCAGCACAAGAAGGAGCTGAGGGCCGAGAGGGCGACCGCGCAAGAGAAGCTGAGTACGACTTGGGGCCAAAATATACATTACATGTGCATGACCACCACCACCCTTGGTGATCCTTTATATGCAGGAAAAGATATTTCAGGGTCTCTCTGTGTGTGCACATGCAACTCCAGAAGCATCTGGCTGTTCATTGTTGGAAATGGTATGCCAGGTTAAATGGACCGTTGCTGTGATGCAGAAGCCCTGCTTATTTGAACTTATGGAACCAGCTTTTTCAGTGTAAGATCAACCACTTGGATACCCTAACATGTTCAGGGGCTGTGTGTGAACGTTGGACTTCTGGGAGTGGTCTGATACTAGAAGGCCGCGATTCTTCATTTGTTGCCTAAGGGCCTAATTAGAGAGCCAGTGGGGTGTAGTGGTTAAGAGCAGTGGTTTGGAGTGGTGGACTCTGATCTGGAGAACCGGGTTTGATTCCCCGCTCCTCCACATCAGCGGTGGACACTAATCTGGTGAACTGGATTTGTTTCCCCACTCCAACACATGAAGCCAGCTGGGTGACCTTGGGCTAGTCACACTCTCTCAGCCCCACCTACTTCACAGGGTGTCTGTTGTGGGGACGGGAGGGGAAGGTGATTGTAAGCCAGTTTGATTCTCCCTTAAGTGGTAGAGAAAGTCAGCATATAAAAACCAACTCTTCTTCTTCTAATTACGTGTTAGGATTTTGTCAAGACTTCCTTGGGTCTTGCTAGGGTTACCAATAGGGTTGCCATCCTCCAGGCGGCTGTACAATTTCTAAATAAAGAGGAAGAACTGCTGTACCACGTGGATGTACAGAAATAAACAGCCATTCAGGCTATTACATACATCAATGCCAAAACTTGTATTCACATTCAAGAATCAAACATGCCCATAAACCAATATTGAACTATTCCAGACTAAACAAATCACTAAATCATTACGGTTGTCAAAATCCTTCTCTGACTTCAATTGCCGGTTAACCTCTTATGTAGAGAAACAGATGGACTTGGCAATATATATTTATTCACAACAATAGACTACGGACTCTACATAAGAGATTAACCGACAGTTGAAGAGGTTAATCGACAACCTTAGTGATTTGGTGATTTGTTTAGTCTGGAATTGTTCAATATTGGTTTATGGGCATGTTTGATCCTCCAGGTGGTAGCTGGAGATCTCCCGCTATTACAACGGATCTACAGGCGACAAAGATCAGTTCCCCTGGAGAAAATAGCTGCTTTGGAAAGTGGACTCCATGGCATTATACCCCATTGAATTCCCTCCCCAAACCCTCCCTTCCTCAGGCTCCACCCCCCAAAATCTCCAGGTATTTCCCAACCTGGAGCTGGCAACCCTAGTTACCAGCAGCCAGGTGTGCTTGGACTCGTAGGGCTGCCTGGCCTCCCCCTATGGCAGGAGACGCCCCATCAGCAAGTTGCCCGGCTGCCAGTTGCCCGGCTCTAGTCTGGAGTTCCCCAGAAATTACAACTGATCTCCAGACTACAGAGATCCATTCCCTTAGAGGAAATGGCAGCTTCGGAGGGTGGGCTCTGTGACATCACATCCCCACTGAGCTTCTTATCCTCCCAAGTCACTGTCCTCAAATCTCCATGAATTTCTCAAGCCGGAATTGGCAACCTTAGGTTCCGCTAGGGTTGCCAGGTCCCTCTTCGCCACTAGTGGAAGTTTTTTTGGGTGGAACCTGAGGAGGGCAGGGTTTGGGGAGGGGAGGGACTTCAATGCCACAGAGTCCAATGGCCAAAGCGGCCATTTTCTCCAGGGGGACAGGTCTCTTATCATCTGGAGATCAGTTGTAATGGCAGGAGATCTACAGCTGGTACCTGGAGGTTGGCAACCCTAGGTTCCGCCAATCAGACATCCACTGCGAGTTCTGTGCTGGAAACTGAATTGCCAGGTGTGCCGGGGGAGGCGATTCAGATTGGGACAGCAGCATGTGAAAAGAGGGTCCCTATGCCATTTCCCCACACCATTTCCCCAACTTGGAATGGCCTCAGTGGGGTGCTATTTGCCCTGCTGGAGAAATCACATGCACTAATAGTATGCACATAGGTTTCCTGTATGGTGCCAATAGTACCCCCTGGCTGTTTCAAGTCAGGAAAATTGTGGGTGAGGGAAGAGTCTTAAGCCTAATCCAGTTCAGCCTCCTCACCTTGTATCTGGGAACTGAGTTAGAATTAAAGAATCATAAGAGTTGGAAGGGGCCATAAAGGCCATCTAGTCCAACCCCCTGCTTAATCCAGGATCAGCCTAGAGCATCCCTGACAAGTGCTTGTCCAGCCTCTGTTTAAAGACTGCCAGTGAGGGGGAGCTCACCACCTCCCTAGGTAGCTGATTCCACTGTCGAACAACTCTTACTTTATTTTTCCCCCTAATACCCAGCTGGTACCTCTCTGCACGCAATTTAAACCCATTATTGAGAGTCCTCTCCTCTGCTGCCAACAGGAACAGCTCCCTGCCCTCCTCTAAGTGACAACCCTTCAAATACTTAAAGAGAGTGATCATGTCCCCCCTCCACCTCCTCTTCTCCAGACTGAACATTCCCAAGCACAGTATTCACAAAACATGAACACATGAAGCTGCCTTATACTGGATCAGACCTTTGGTCCATCAAAGTCAGCATTGTCTACTCAGACCGGCAGCCGCTCTCCAGGGTCTCAGGCAGGGGTCTTTCCCATCACCTACTTGCCTGGTCCCTTTAACTGGAGATGCCGGGGACTGAACCTGGGACCTCCTGCATGCCAAGCAGATGCTCTACCACTGAGCCACGGCCCCTCGCCACACATCTCCACAACACAGGAAAATGTATTGTGTCATTAGGCCATGGGATTCAGCTTAAGAATTCTGTAAGCAGTGACTGGATTGGGAGGGTTTTTTTTTACTTACTTCCTCTTGTTTAGAATATTAGGACTGGTCTGTAGCCAATCAGAAGAGGAGATTGATGGGGGGGGGTGGCAAACATGGAAATATTCTCTGTGACATCCATCCCAACCATTCAGAGATTCCCACAAAGAGCTATGTAGTGCATACCCCAGAGCGCAAGAATCTGCACGCTCACTCAACAGGTGCTTGGCATGATGTGTGGATTGGAGACCCCAAAAGGAAGGAGAATTTTAAAAGGGAGAGCCACATTTTAAAAACTCTGATAAATGCAATCAGGTTTCTGAGTTGGTGCTAATTTCTGGGGGTGCCATCTTTCAGAGAACCAAATGGACAGGGAATACTTAATAGAATGTAAAAAGAGCCCTGTGGCGCAGAGTGGTAAGCTGCTCTGCTCATGACCTGAGTTCGATCCCGACGGAAGTCGGTTTCAGGTAGCCGGCTCAAGGTTGACTCAGCCTTCCATCCTTCCGAGGTCGGTAAAATGAGGACCTGGCTTGCTGGGGGTAAAGTGTAGACGATTAGGGAAGGCAATGGCAAAGCACCCCGTAAACATAGTCTGCCTACTAAACGTCGGGATGTGACATCACTCCATGGGTCAGTAATGACCCTCTGCTTGCACGGGGGACTACCTTTACCTTTTTAAAGATTGGAGTGTGTGACGTATTTAATCCTTCTCTTTGTCTTAGGTGGCATGCAGAAGGAATACAAGTATCTGAAGAATGCATTCCGTGTGTACCAGGTAAGATTTAAATCCCCTCCCAAAACATACCTAATGCAATCCTTGGCTCCTTCCTAGGAAAATACTAGATCAGAATGTATTTAGGGCTGAAGGAGACTCGGTGAGAGATCTGGGGTCAGATCGCTTAACTGTTTTAAAACTTTAGGGTGTGGGAGGTTCTAATTTTTATTGGAACAGTGACACTGGGGAGATTTAATCCCCTCCCTCCCTGGTACCCATCCCATACTTCTTTGCCACTGTAAGATTAATACCAGCGTTAAATTTTAGGGGCAGTTTGGAATGTGAAAACCTCGGTTTGGATCCAGCCAGCTTTTTCACCTCATCTCACTCCATCTTGCTCAGTTCCCTTTCTTACTACAGCCCCCCAACCCATATGGGGAAGGGCCGTAGCTCAGTGGTAGAGCATCTGCTTGGCATGCAAAAGGCCCCAGGTTCAATCCCCGGCATCAGTCTGAGCTGTTCGGTCTAGCTGTTCAGTCTGAGCTGAAGCCAGATAGTAACTAAGCAGGCATTCCTTCCGACCACAAACTTGGCACATCCAAGACTTGGCACACCCTCAAGGTCTTTTCAGTGTTAGTCAGCAAGACAGGGGAGAAATGCTTCTCTGAGGCTAAAAGAAGACACAGACCATATTCTTGAATAGAATAAAAGGGTCCTTTGGCTCCTTTGCCTAGCTAAGAGGAGAAAAGCCTCTAAATGGACTTTTATGAGAGTTATGATTCTCAAATAGAGAAATTCTGTCTATGTACAATACTGAGATAACAGTTCATATGTTCTCATATGTCAAAGCCTGTAACAGTCACTTCTGGCACAAACCTGGAAGTGACATCACCACATTGGGGTGACGTTCTAGGATTCACCTCAAACTCTGTGATTTTACCATAGAGTTTTGGGTGGTTCCTAGAGCATCACTTTAATGCAGTTTGCACTAGAAGTGATGTTATGGCAATGCCAGTTCCCCCCACATTTTGCTCCCGCTGCTCCATGAAGAAGCAGCGGGGGTCAGGGGGTGCCAAGTGGGAGGTCGCCCCTGGCCATGACCCCAAGCAAAGCCTTTTTGGTGATCAAGGATAATGACCACTTCCGCCCTTTTTCGGCAGTAGAAAAGCTGGTTGGATCCAACCAATTGTGTTAGAGAAGGGAAAGTAAACACACCCCACACCCCACACACCGGTGCCACAACCAAAACTGGAGACTCCACATGTCCTGCCCATGACCATTTGAATGCTTAAAGAAGTTTAGAGATGCAGAGAGTAATCCTAAGCAGGTCTATTTAGAATCCTACTTAGGTCTGTTCAGTGGGGCTTACTCCCAGGAAAGTGTTTGTAGGTTGATTCCATCAGTCATGGAACCCACATACCAAATATTGTTTGTCCTTACTCATTTCCTGAAAGATTCTCCAGTCTTATTGGGACCCTGATTCAGGAGTAATCACATTTTTCTTTAGAAAATGCCCAGTGCATTGGAGATGAAAGAGTACTGAAGAAGCTACCAGCCCAGCCTAGACACCCTTCAGTTCTTGAAAGAATGCAAGGTCACAGATGCTATCACATGGGGGGGGGGTTCTTGTTTGCTGGCCACAAAATTTGAGTAAAGAGGGATATTGTTTTTGCATAGACATGTTTGGTAATTGTTCAGATTTCTTTCTCATTTTGTAGGACAGCATTTCTGATGAAATGGAAGAAAAGTGGCTGAGAAGGCAAGCGGAATGGAAGAAAAGCGAGAGGACTGAGCGAGAGAAGGCCCTGTTACAGCAGAGTGAGTTATCTGTTTACGTATTCCGTTTTTAAAATTTAAGTAAGGGGCAGATCTGGGTGACTGCTAGAGGAGTGAGAGGGGGTGAAGGAGAGTTAAGTATACCACAAATGGACTTACTGTGCCCCTCAAGTTATTACAGGATCACCTCTGTGGTCGTTTATGCATGGGTATTTTCACTCGCATTTGCCCCCCGGTCTGTCTAGGTTGTTCCTTGGAGTTATGCATGAGTTTTCTGTCCATTAGAGATGACCTCGCTGCCACCCCTCACAAATCCTGTGACTTCCCTTTCCTCTGTTAACCTGATTCTTCCCTCTCCCATGAGCTCAGCCCAGGTTTGTTTGTTTATTTGTTACAGCCAATGGTCAGCCCAGGTGAAATCCCCATGCATAAGGCAAAGCATGGGACATGCAAGCTTGGTTTCTCTCACAGTCAATTACAAAGCAGCGTGTAAAAAGGTGGGGATTCAAATGCTTCCTGCTTCCCCTGAGCTATTTCTGAGCAGAAGAAAGGCTTTCTAAAACTAAGGCTTGGATTCCCCCCCCCTTTCAGATTGCTCCTTTTTTTGTTCTTAAAATGCTTTTAAATGCAGCAATTGGGTTGGGGGGATTTTCTCTCACACAAGCACTACAAAGTAAACCAATTACAAGGCAGCATTTAAAGGGGTGGGGATTTGATTTGAGCTTGGAGACTGCTGGTGCAGAGATTCCCAACAGGAAAGTGTGGGCCCAGTGAGCAACGAACCTCAGGCAAAACTCGCATGCATAAACGACCTGTGTCATTCCTGGCATAACCAGCAAGTTTTATCCACCATCCCCATTGCTAAATGACGAAAGAGAGGTAAACAAAAGCTTACAAGAGTTTCTGTGACACACCATCCAAATGCATGTGATTCACACAGATGCAAAATGTCTATGCTTTCCTCAGAGCAGGCCTTGACGAGGAAGTTTGAGATGGAGCTAGAGGAGCAAAAGAAGATGATTCAGAATAGCAGTTTTTTGATAGACAGGGTCTTCCAACAGGAGAAAGAGGTAATGTTTCAAAGGGAGAAAAACCCGTGCTCATTCTGCGATGGACATTTGCAGGGGACCTTCTGTGTAGAGTAGCATCATGGGCTTAGAAGGGGCCTGAACACCATCTTGTTCCCAACCTTGTTAATCGGTACGGTTGCCAAGCTCCAGGTGGTGGCTGGAGACCTCCCACTGCTCCAACTGATCCCCAGGCGATAGAAATCAGTTCCCCTGGAGAAAACGGCTGGTTAGGCATTTGGACTCTATGGCACTGAAGTCCCTCCCCTCTCCAAATCCCACTCTCCTCAGACTCCACCCCCAAAAATCTCCAGGTATTTCCCAACCCAGAGCTGGCAACTAGGGTTGCCAACCTCCAGGTACCATCTGGAGATCCCCTGCTATTACAACTGATCTCCAGCCGATAGAGACCAGTTCACCTGGAGAAAATGGCCACTTTGGCAATTGGACTGGTATTGAAGTCCCTCCCCAAACCCTGCCCTCCCCAGGCTCTGCCCCAAAAACCTCCCTCTGGTTGCAAAGAGAGACCTGCCAACCCTATTGGAGGAAAAGGCAGGGTATAAATGAATTAAATAAATATCTTTGTGTTACGTCAGACGAGGTATAATTTTTTCTCCCCAGACTCACACAGTGAGCCCACAAGAGAACTTAGAATTATGTCTGCTGACTTTTAATTTTCTTACAGCATTCCCCACTGCAACTCAGCAAATTTCTTTTCCAGAATTTTCTCCAGCAACATGAAGAAGACTTGGAACAGATGCGGATTTTGACTGAAAAGATTGCGGTAAGTATGGTTAGCAATTTTGAGCAGGGTGCATGAAAAGCATCTCTAGAAAGGATCGGTAGGACATTCTGCCATGGAGTGTTGCCCATGTCAGGGCAGCACAACTTTGAGAACCAAACAGTTCCTATCAGAACATCTCTTAAGAAGGAACAAGGGGCCATTCTGTTAAGTGAATGTTCACCTGTGTCCAAAATAAACAAGGTAGGTTAAAATGCTTTACTATTTAATAAGGCACCCCACTGCTGTGGGGTGGACTGGAAAGGCAGGTTTCTCAGTCGGAGACATACATAAATTCTTTTCTTTTTTAAAATTAATTCTAAAAAAAACAAAAAAGAACCAGAAAGAACCATATTCTTACTGGCATTGGGCAGAAATTAATCTGAACTCAAAAGGCAGTTTTAACCACCATGGGATCTATGAACAAATCCAGCCTTGGGAAAAGCGAGGGGTAAAGAATATGTGCTTTAATTCAGATTTCCCTGATGGAGTACAAAGAAAGGTATGACAAATGGGTAACTACTGTTTGCAATAATACATAAAACTGCCTTTTAAAGATCTTAATTGAAAGTCCTGTTCCAAATCCCATCTTTTTGGGAGGCTGAACTTTAAGTAACAGGATTTTGTCAGAGGCTGCCCTGTCTTTGTGGCATGACCTTCCCCAAAGCAGTTCACTGGTGGGCTTTCCTCTTGACACCTTAAAGTGAGAGCCATGTGTTGTAGTGGTTAAAAGTGGTGGTTTGGAGCAGTGGACTCTGATAATGGAGAACCGGGTTTGATTCCCCACTCCTCCACATGAGCACCGGACACTAATCTGGTGAACTGGGTTGGTTTCCCCACTCCTCTACATGAAGCCAGCTGGGTGACCTTCGGCTAGTCACACTCTCTCAGCCCCACCTACCTCACAGGGTGGCTGTTGTGGGGAGGGGAAAGGAAGGGAAGGGAAGGCGATTGTAAGCCTGTTTGATTCTTCCTTAAGTGGTGGAGAAAGTCTGCATATAAAAACCAACTCTTCTTCTTGATATTTAGATGCGTCTGCAAGTTGAACGACGGCAGAATATTCCTAAATTTTTGATGGTGTTACGGTCTTACGTTTTAACCTTTAGTCTCTTTGTATGCATTCGATATTTTGAGCAACTGTGAACATGCAGAATATAAATGTTTTAAATTGATTGAATAAATACATTTGTTTTTGTGTCCAATAAAAGGCTTTGGAAGAAGAGCTGAAGGAGAAGAATGAGACTTTAAATGCAATCGCTTCATCCCTTCACAACACAGAGATGGAGCTCCAGCATGTGGTGAGAAACAGGAAGAAATACTTCTGGGGGGAAACTTCAAGAGGGGTTACAAAAATAAGCAGATGGCACCTTAATGACAACCAGATCTTTATTCCGGTATAAGCTTTCGTGAACTAGAGCCCGTGCATCTGAAGAAGACGGCTCTAATCCATGAAAACGTATGCTAGAATAAAAATTTGTTAAAGCTTTAAGGTGTCAGAAGATGCCCGTCTGTTTCTGGAACAAATTGAAAGGGAGGGGTTCACTGACTAGTGCTAGGCAGGTAGGGTTGCCAACCTCCAGGTAGTTAGCAAAAGATAGACACTGCTGTATAATTGTTAGAGGAAGACTGACATTTCATTCTTCTTCAGTTCCTCTTCAAACCCTTGATAATACAAGTTGGTCTATACCTTCAATTACACATTTTCATTTCTTTATTCAAAACTCCACATGGGTAGTATAAAGATCATATCCTCTGCTCTTCAGAGCTAGTGATAGTTCATGGATTCCTCCTTGGGATATCTAACGTTAGATATCCCAAGGAGGAATATGTAACGTTAGATATCCCAAGGATGAATATCTAACGTTAGATATCCCAATGTCAGGTAGTCTTCCTCTTCTACCTGACATCTGAAATAAGAATACAACAAGCATTAGTCTCCTATAGACAATATACTGTGAACAAATAGTGATATCAACACCATTGTAATACTTATATAGGATAGATCTGATATCAATTTGACTGTTGGATATATGTGCACAGTTGGTGTTTTGTATTTTTTGGTGATGTATATATGAGAGTTGACAATTTTGTAATAGAGAATTTGCATTTAAATAATGTGACTGTATTCTTTGGCTTGTAACCTCCAGGTAGTAGCTGGAGATCTCCTGCTATTACAACTGACCTCCAGCCGATAGAGATCAGTTCCCCTGGAGAAAATGGCCGTTTTGGCCATTGGGCTCTATGGCATTGAAGTCCCTCCCCTCCCAAAACCCCGCCCTCCTAGGCTCTGCCCCGAAAACCTTCCACCAATGGCAAAGACGGACCTGGCAACCCTATGGGCAGGAGAGCAGGGCCAAATCATGAAGGAGAGTCTGCGACCAAGGCTCAGACTAGACAACGTTTAACAAGTAACAGAATACTGTACGTGCCCATAATACTTCATGTGTAACTCCAAAATGGGGCTAATAGCCCCCAGGAAGCTCCTCATAGAAAATGGCTGCTTTGGAAATTGGACTCTATGGCATTGAAGTTCCTCCCCTCCTCAAACCCTGCCCACCTCAGGCTCTGCCCCAAAAACCTCCCGCCGGTGGCGAAGAGGGACCTGGCAACCCTACCCATCTCCCACTCTTGCTGTCTTTTCTTACCAAACACCCAGCCGGAAGAAAGGTTTGGGGGAAGTGTGAAAGCTTGCATACCTGTTGTGTGATATTTTTACCGGTCCCAATAAAAAGGTATTACACAACTGTTGTTTTTGGAATTGTTCTACGCACCAGTGTTTTCCATGTCCGTATATTTCATTTACGGAGCCATTATTGTCATGCATCTCAAACAGGTTATTGTGAATGAGCGGGATTCCCCGCCACATTTAATAAATCCAAATTGTTTTATGGATACTCCAGGCAGTGAGTCATTTTGATCCGAACCACTGCTAAGGGCAGTAATGTGAAATTGTGTAACTTCCCTAGCCTGTCTAAAAAGCATCAGTCTGAATCTTTTCCTCTTCTCCCCACAACCCAGCGGGCAAGTCCTATTTAGAGGTCTGTGTGTGTGGTTACAGCTTGAAGGGCATTAAATTGTACTCAAACCGGGTTACAATCACCTTCCCTTCCCCTCCCCACAACAGACACCCTGTGAGGTAGGTGGGGCTTAGAGAATGTGACTAGCTCAAGGTCACCCGGCTGGCTTTGGTGTAGGAGTGAGGAAACAAATCCAGTTCACCCAACTAGCTTCCGCCACTCATGTGGAGGAATGGGGGAATCAAACCCTGTTCTCCAGATCAGAGTCAACCACTCCAAACCACCGCTCTTAACCACTACACCGTGCTGGCTCTCCTACCGTTTAAGGCGTTCAGGGCAGCCACATGCATGCAGCAAAATTCAGCTGTAACATCTCTGAACCTAATCTGGGTTTTATAAAAAATGGGCCCATCTGTGATCAAATGTCTAGCCTTCCTTCTGTTAGACTGCACCAGGTATCCACGACTGAACAGGCGCTATTGGTCTTTGTCGTTCCAGCAATAGCTTATCTGGCAGTAGTGGGCTCGCTTAGCTGTGTATTTCTGTACTATAGTTAGAGTAACTATGATCAGGTTACTTCTACAGCTTGACTGCTCGTGTTGCCAGCTCTGGATTGGGAAATTCCTGGAGATTTGGGGGGGGGGGGTGGAGCCTGGGGAGGGTGGGGTTTGGGAATGGGAGGGACTTCAATGGGGTGTAATGCCCTAGAGTCCACCTTCCGATGGGGCCATTTTCTCCAGGGGAACTCAACTCTGTCGCCTGGAGGTCAGTTTTAATCCCAGATCTCCAGCCACCACCTGGAGGTTGGCAACCCTAGTTCACACCCCACCTTCTCCCATGATGGTGGAAAACAGGGCCTGGCCTGGCGGACCCCCAGATACTAACACTGCGTGGAGTGGTCCACATTCATTCAATCAACTAACCACAGAGAGCCAGTGTGGTGTAGTGGTTAAGAGTGGCGGATTCTAATCTGGAGAACCAGGTTCGATTCCCCACTCCTCCACGTGAAGCCTGCTGGGTGACCTTGGGCCAGTCACTGTTCTTTCCGAACTCTCTCAGCCCCACCTACCTCACAAGGTGCCTGTTGCAGGGAGAGGAAGGGATTGTCTGCTAGGTTTCTCTGGCTGAAAATGAGCCTTTGTACCCTGACAAGTTTTTTATGCCGGCTTTGCTATTCTAAAAGGACTAATTGGCAAAGAAAACAAGGCCTCCGTCCTTGGGCGCTGATAAGATGGTACAGAGGATAATTTTGAGTTACCCTCCCTGTAGCTACAAGAAGCTAGATACAATTTCGAAGCTGCATGAATTAATCAATTACTTGCTTCTGTCTAGTTGGATGGGATATTTTTTCTTTTGCAGTTCTTGCCTAGTAACGCTGCGATGTCATTAAAACTATAAAAGTTGTATGCATAATGAGCTCATTAGAACTTCCCTGTCTTTAAGTGACTTAGACTAGGTGAACTTCTCAGCTCGAGCTTTTAATAAAGGATCACTTTAACGCACTGGTTCCCAAACTTTTCGGGCCATCGCCCCTTGGTTCTACAAACTCAACCCCAGCTCCCCCTACCCTAGCCTATAAAAAATTCAAAATAGGGGTTAGCATGACGCACTAAAGAAGATAATAAAATAAAATTTCAAAACAGTAATAAATAACTGCACATCTATTCAAAATCACATTAAAACGTTTTAGTTGAAATGTATTCAACAAAACTGATGAACTTGACCCAGTGGTACCAGCTCTTCAAAGTCTTGAAAAAAATTCTGATCATTTCCCCCAAATTTGCCAGCAGGGTGCCATAGCTTGATCTATTGTAAATTAATGAACAACACAGTTGAAGGGGCCCACCTCTAGCGCCCCCCTGCTGCCCTCTTGCCTCCCCCCAGGTAATCCCCCCCAGGGGGTGGTACTTCCCACTTTGGGAACCACTGCTTTGAGGGCTCTGTTTTGTCTGGAGTGCACCATTGGGCAACCCTCCTTGGAACCTGCAATAAATTCCCCGTCACAGGTAAAAGATGAGGCCCCTCCCTCATTCTTCCAACTCAAAGGCACCAGTTCATGCCGGCGCGTTTAAATCTTCTGCTGTCGGCAGTAACAAGAGGCAGATATACCAATACCCTTATGAGAAGAGACTCTGCTCCTGCTCAAAAAACCCAACCTGAATCGGTAGCCCGCATCCTTTTGCACTGCGAATTACATACCTTGGCAAGAGATAAATATATAAAACCCCTTCTAAAAGACAGTCGAGCTCAAACTGATGCGAGGCTTGTACGCTAGTTGCTGAATGACTGTAATGCTCATGTAACTTGGTCGGTAGCTAGATTTCTTGAAGTTTCATTAGGAACATCTCCCTGAATGGGCTTACCCACCAGCGTGCGGTACTTGACGATGCGACAATTGCAGATACTCTAGATATCATGGTCTTTTGATTGGTACATTTTAAGTAGAATTTCTTACGATTATGCCAATAAAGGTATTGATTGAATGATTGAGAAGATGAGGCCCATTTAATTCCCAGCCTCTCCAGTTAAAGGCAGTCTCTGGTAACAAGGCAGACAGGGGGAGACCTTTCCCTTCTTGAGACCCCCCCCACCAAGGTCTCAGTTAGAGGAGTGTCATTTGTCGTGTTTTTTTTTTTTTCTATCTTCCCGTTCCCCGTCACCCAACTCTCAGAAAGCGGCTTTGGCCGAGGCAGAGAAAAGCATCCAGCAACGGATTGTAGTCATTGAAGACAAGCATCGTATTGCCATGAACACTCTGGTAGAAGAAAGCGTCGCTCTGAGGTAGGACAAAATGCCGGGTGGTGGAAGAACGAAGAAGGGGCCATTTCAAACTTCTGTTTTGAGAACAGTTTGTGAAGCTAACTCTGGGCTCCTCTTCAGTCTGGGGATTGCGATATCCCCCAGGGTAATTATTTCCTTTTCTCTGAGGTAGGATCGGTAGGTATTCCTCACCTTCCCAAACTGACAAAATCTCTATGAGAGCAATTCAGTTTTTGCAACCTGGCTGAATTCGTCAACGTATCTGCGTTCAGCTCCTTAATTTTGCCCAGTGTATTATGCTCACATGGGCTTTTCATTTTTTAAAATAATTGCTTTGTTTTGAAAAATTATGGCCTGACACGGTAACCACAATGCGGCAAAAATTAGTCACGTCCAAAGTGAATCATATTAAAATCAGTGGGGCTTATTTCTGAGAAAACTGAACGTTCAGTGAATTCAAAGAGACATGATATTAGGCACGAATGCTTTCAGAATTGCTTTCAGTCAGACATTATAGCCCAATCCTCAGCACGTATACTCAAAATAGGGATACCAGCCTCCAGGTGGGACCTGGGGATCCCCCATAATGACAGTTCATCTCCAGACTATAGAGATTAGTTCCCCTGGAGAAAACGGATGGACTCTGCAGCATTTTACCCCACTGGGGTCCCTGTCCTCCCCAGACTCCATCCCCACATCGCCAGGTGTTTCCCAACCTGGATCTAGCAACCATCCCCCCATCCCCTGCCAGTGGCCAAAGGGGACCTGGCAACCCTAACTCAAAAGTACATCACACCTTCATGGGGTTTACTCCAAAAGTAAATGTATATAGGATTGTAGCCTTAGTTGTGACTAGCTGGATTTGGTCTCTTGTGTTCACAGGATCTGCAGAAATGGGGAGATTAACAGTGTAATCCTAAGTAGTGTTACCTCAGTCTAAACCTACTGGAAGCAGTGGGCGTAGGATGGGTTTACTCTGAATAGGACTGCAGTTTAAATTGCTGTTCAGAGTACTACTTTGTTTTTTGGAAATTCTCTCTGGGCGTCTTAATTCACTATACGCTGTGCTTGCACGTTCGTAAACCTTTTTATGTAGTCTTGGGGACTTCAAAACCAACCTCTTAACAAAGTCAGTCTTTAAAAAAAAAAGTTACAGCCATTTGCAGTGAATACTCTACTGGTGGCCGACTAGTTAATGCAAAAAGACACCAGTTAACATGGCAGCACTTTGTAGCCTGCCTAGACAACAGCTAAACTGCCATTTTATAGGATGCATCAATGCAGTGAAACCCACAATTCTGCTTGCCTTTGCCAGATTTAAGCTTGTTAAACCACAGCTAAAAATCAACCCAAGTACATGTTTTTGTAGCATTCAGTCCTGTGGCAATGGCTTGGTTTAGAAGTCACACTGTCCCCTTAATTAAGCAACGGTTTAATTCAACTAACTATGAAGAAAGAGGGAGTCTCAAAGCAGCTTTCAACCACAATCCCTTCCTCTCCCTGCAACAGGCACCTTGTGAGGTAGGTGGGGCTGAGAGAGTTCGGAAAGAACGGTGACTGGCCCAAGGTCACCCAGCAGGCTTCATGTGGAGGAGTGGGGAATCGAACCTGGTTCTCCAGATTAGAATCCGCCACTCTTAACCACTACACCACACTGGCTCTCTGTGGTTAGTTGATTGAATGAATGTGGACCACAGCCAGTGTTAGTATCTGGGGGTCCGCCAGGCCAGGCTCTGAAGCTGTCTTAGTGTTAACTCTGGTTTTGCAATGTGTAAGAGTTCAAAATCCTAGTTTGTCCCTGGGTGACCCCGTCCTGGGTTACAGGGGAGAAAAGGCAACATAACAAGTATTTGGCAAGGCAAGCTGGAATTTGAGTGACTGAGACGAATGCCGGTTTTACAAAATAACCACAGTGATAAAGCAAACCAGGTTTTTTTTGTGATGTCTACACTGAGCAAGTACCCCACACTTGTGGTCAGCACCTGTGCCCTCACTCACCAAAAATACTGGCCACTTCTTGGCTTACTTGATCACAGAACTGGAACCTTCTTCCCAAATAGTGGGATCTCTTACAAGGCATTCAACAATTAGGTAAAAGGTAAAGGTAGTCCCCCTGTGCAAGCACCAGGTCATTCCTGACCCATGGGGTGACGTCACATCCCGATATTGGCTGTTACCGCTCTTGTATTCCCAGCAATGTATTAAGAGTTTGAAAACATTATAAAAAATACTGTTCGCACTTTCTATGTATTCCCACTGATGTATTAAGAGTTTGAAAACGTTATAAAAAATACCTTTTGAACTTTGTTTGGCCCCTTTAGCTGTGAAGGCGTCTTCCAACCATTTATAAGCCGTGGTATCCAAAAACCCTTTTAAAGCGATGTTTTTACAACATTTTCAAACTCTTAATACATTGCTGGGAATACAAAGTGCGGTAACCCCCATTTACTAGGCAGACTTTGTTTATGGGGTGGTTTGCCAGTGCCTTCCCCAGTCATCTTCCCTTTACCCCCAGCAGGCTGGGTACTCCTTTTACCGACCCCGGAAGAAAGGCTGAGTCAACCTTGACCCGGCTACCTGAAACCAACTTCCGTCTGGATCGAACTCAGGTCGTGAGCAGAGCTTGGACTGCAGTACTGCAGCTTACCACTCTGTGCCATGGGGCTCTTATTCAACAATTAGTAGAGCCAAAATATGGAGGGTCCCTGAGTGGCTTACAACCATCTCCTCCATTTTATCCTCACAACAACCCTGAGAGTAAATCACTGGCCCAGCTTCCGTAGCAGAGCGGAGATTCACACTGGGGTCTCCCACATCCTAGACCACTGGTTCCCAACCAGGGGTCCATGGACCCCCAGGGGTCCGCGAGAACTAAATTAAGGTCCGCGAAACAAAGTTATAAACCCATAATAAATTAATATTTTAAATTAAAAGTTCTCTATTATAAAATATATATATTCAAATATTATTCTTAGTTTAATGTTTAACTAACAGCTATGATTAAAGTTTATTTTCAAATTCTCCGAATTTTTATTTTGAACCTTGGGGTCCCTGCACTGAACAAAAACGTCCTAGTGGTCCCTGGTCAAAAAAAGGTTGGGAACCACTGTCCTAGACGGACTACACCATGCTGTTAACCCCATTCTTTCTGCAGCCATAATACTGCTTCTAATGTCTTCCACAGGCGCAAGCTTCTTGAGAAGAATGAAGAGATATTAAGCATACGGGCCCAAAGGAGTGTTTTATTTTAGTCACACGAATGAGTCAGAGCGCTAGGATCTTAAGTTTCTTCTACAGACCCTGCCCTATAGCATTAAGTTTGCAGTCTTGGCGTCAACGTAGACGACTTGCCGGTGTTTACCATTCGATCCTTCACTGCTTTTGAATCTGATTTCATGATCCTCCTCTTAAGTAAAGGGGGCGGGGCTGTCTAAGATGGGGCTGCAACTATTTGCTTATCTGCCTTTCCACGTATAGTAAATGCTTCTCTGGCCGAGGCAGTGTACCTGTGTGTGTTGTGCGCACACAGACTAAGGAGTGCGACTCGGGCAACATTAATTCTAAACTGTGCTGCGAGTGAAGCTCGTATATGAAACGCTCTGATTGATACTTTGTCCTTCATTTTGTCCGTCTCGTTTGCAAGCGATCGCCATAAAGCATTCAGCATTACAACCTTGTGTGTGTTATGTGCCGTCAAGTCGCTTCCGAATCATGGCGACCCTATGAATCAACGTCCTCCAAAATGTCCTATCTTTGACAGCCTTGCTCAGATCTTGCAAATTGAGGCTGTGGCTTCCCTTATTGAGTCAATCCATCCATTACAACTTTACGTTCCCTTAACAGAAGAAGAGTTGGGTTTTATATACTGACTTTCTCTACCACTTAAGGAAGAATCAAACCAGCTTACAATTACCTTCCCTTTCCCCTCCTCACAACAGACACCCTGTGAGGAAGGTGGAGCTGAGGGAGCTCTAAGAGAGCTGTGACTAGCCCAAGGTCACCCAGCTGGCTTCATGTAGAGGAGGAGGGAAACCAACCCAGTTCACCAGATTAGAGTCCACCGCTCATGTGGAGGGGTGGGGAATCAAACCCTACTCTCCAGTTAGAGTCCACCGCTCCTAACCACCACTCTTAACCACTACACCACACTGGCATAACAGGACAGGCAATTGAGCTCCTACATCAACTTTCTGTGAACTGGTCCTTGGTATCAAGAGGTCGGCTAGCAGGAGGAGGAAGGAACACCAGAGAGTACAAAAAAACAAGAACTTGCGCTCAGAAATGGGAAATTACTGGAACCACTTAATACAGCTGTATTTTGCCACAGTTTATACAACACCGTCCTCTCCAGAGATCAGATATGAAGAAGAGTTGGTTTTTATATGCCGACTTTCTCTACCACTTAAGGGCAACTCAAACTGGCGTTCAATCATGTACCCTTCCCCTCCCCACAACAGACACCCTGTGAGGTAGGTGGGACTGAGAGAGCTCTAAGAGAGCTGTGACTAGCCCAAGGTCACCCAGCTGGCTTCATGTGTAGGAGTGGGGGAAACAAATCCAGTTCACCAAATTAGCCTCCGCCGCTCATGTGGAGGAGTGGGGAATCAAACCCGGTCCTCCAGATCAGACTCCACCGCTCCAAACCACCGCTCTCAACTACTACACCACAGCGGTTTTGAAAATTGTTTATTCTTTATTTTTATTCCTATGGACAATCACTCATGGTAACTTTTAATCTCTTCTGAGGTGATTCTCTCTGCCTTCAAGGGCATACGGCAAACAGCTGCTGCTCTTCTTCTGAGGTCTCCCTCCTTCTCCTGTGCGACGTTTCCTCTTCAAGGGCTTCTGCCATATGCGTGTAGTAGTAGCCATCTTCTTCCCACAACAGAACCCTCCTCCTGTTTGTCACAGTGTGATTCATGCTGGGGATTTCCAAACCAGCGCGCATCGTGAGAAAAAGCCAGCGGTTTCAAGGGATTTTGCAAGGCGTAGACTTTTGTCCACTTCAGCGTTTCATCTGCAAGCCAAGACCACTAATTCTTTGGACAGCACGATTGTTACATTTTTTTTTCTGGCCTGGCAAACCAATCTACGCAACCACTGGTCCCTGCTTGTGCGTCTTAAAAAGCCCTACAACCCCCCCACCTTCCCGGAGTTTTATCCGTTCCCTAGAGCCTAGTCTCGTGCAGACGTGTGGGGCAAGTCCTCTTAACCCAGTGGTTATCTGTAACATGGTGCTCGCTGAGTAAAAAAGATTGCCCCTTGACTGGTGGGAGAACATTTTACCCTCCACCATGCTCCAAGGAGCGCAAACCACATGCACACATTTCTCCTTCCCTCCAGTTTCACCTCAAAACAATCCAGCGAGGTAGGTTAGATAAGGCTGACAGAGAATTCGTAGCCCAAGGTCGCCCTGTGAGTTTCACATTGGTAGGGATTTGAACCCGAGCCACGTGGGCGTCTCCCAGTCAAAATGTGTTGCCTGCCCAAATAAGGAAAGTTTAGCACTACAGGCAGACTCTTCCAGAAACAGGTAAAACGGATCTAAAGTTGTCTAGAAAAGCTCCTCTGGTGCACACACCGGCGTTACAGGGAATGTTCCTCATGCTTTCTCTATCAAAACAGCTAATTTCTCCTAAATCAACGTTTGGGGCAACGTTATCTGAGATGATCCTTGTGTAGCACCAGTCACAGGATTCTACGACCGTAGGCAGAGGGAGGGCAGGAAGGTTTGCGTCAGTGTTTGGCTCTGGTGGCCCTTTCTTACATGCCCAGGGTAGTGCCGATCGTCACTTTAGAGTCAGGAAGCAATTTCCCTCCAGGCCAGATTGGCCAGGGATCCTGGAGGTTGGGTTTTTTTTTTGCCATCTGGGTGTGCACGTGGGGAGGAGGTAGCTGTGAATTTCCTGCATTGTGCAGGGGGTTGGACTAGATGACCCTGGTGGACCCTTCTAACTCTATGATTACACCAAGGTCCTGTTAGTCCAGCATTCTGTTTCCCATTGGAACCAGGAAGCTCATAAGGAAGGTGCAGAAGAACGGCCATGTCCCATTTCTGACTAGCACCTGGTATTGAGGAGCGTGTTAACTCTTCCCCCACCACAGTGGCTTGCATTTGGCTATCATGACCGACAGGTGTGCGTGAAACAGAACAAAGCTGTGGTGGGGACCTGAGATGGCAGGTAAGTCTTACAGCACCACAACTCTCTTTTTGGATTTGTTTGAGCCTATCGCATTTTCTGTGAAACAAATTCACCTCGGAGGGGGAGAAACGAATCCTTCCAGGATCTGAGCAGGTCGCTGTTACTTGGTTTTTTGGATGTTCTCGATGAATTACCATTTATGCAGAGGACCATATAATGAAACCATAGGTGACCACATGTTGCTATGTGAAAAGCTGGTTTGTGCCAGAGGTGGGTGGGGTAGGGTTGCCAACCTCCAGGTGGCACCTGGAGACATCCCGCTATTACAATTGATCTCCAGATGACCAAGATCAGTTCCCATGGAGAAAGAGGCTGTTTTGGAGGGCGAACTCTATGGCACTGTACCCTGCTGAGGTCCCTCCCCAAACCCCGCCCTCCCTAGGCCCCACTGCCAAATCTCCAAGTATTTCCCAACCCAGAGCTGATACCCTGGAGTCAAAAGTAAACAGAAATCCTCAACAGCTTACACCTCGGTGCAAAACATACAAAAGCAATACAGCAGAGTTTTGTGTAGTCGTTTCTGCGACTCCAGAAATCCAAAATGGCAGACAGAACAAAAGTCCTACTACTGCTGCGATGGAGGAGGATCTCTAGGCACAGGGAATATCAGTTTTTTCCTCAGGGTGTAAGCTGGCTGGGGCATTTGCTTAATAGACCCGCGAGGGTCCGCCCGATCGCTCACGTCTTTGTTGACGGCTGTAAGAATGGACAAGATGTCTTCACCACTGCAGACCAAATTGGAAAAAACAGACAGGCATTAGACTGACGGCAATTCTTACTCTTAAACGTAGCTGTTAATGATTAATGAGTAGACAAACGATGAAGAGGAAAAGTGATCCAGTAAATCTGCAAGGTTAGAACTGGAAACCATGGCTTGGAATCCCTTATCCCAACTCCGGTAGACTCAAGCAAAAATTGTTGCGTGCAGTGTTTCTGCCACCGAGAACGGCAACTGGATCATGGTAAGAGAGTGCCGGTCATCTCTTCGGGGGAGAAGGAAACAGAGGGTGGGGAAGGATAGCTGCATCCATCCCCCTCTTCTGCCCAATCCACAAGATAATCAGCCTTATCAGGCAGGCCGGGCTATAGAGATAGTGCTCCTTATTGTTGGGAAATTGCATACACAGTCCTCACTTGTAGAAGCTTTTCTGCTTAGGCTGGTGAAGCATGTTGGAAGCCTTTGGTACCCTTCAATGGCTATGCAAGGCAGAAATTTAAATTTACCTTACTCGGAAAGGACTTGTCCGTGCTCTTCTGGCTCCACTGACTCATTAGCTCATGTGCTCTTGGAATGTCGTTTCTATGAGGACCTTAAAGCACGATATGTCTCTCCTCTTTTAATACATATATCAGACACAGAGGCACTGGATTTAATGCCTTTATTAAGTGATAGGGATCCCAAGGCTACATTGGCAGTGGCAAAATGTATCTCAGTCCCTATGTCCTCCAAACATTAGACTCAAAACTGTGCTGCTCCTTGATCAATGGATCAAGGAGCAGCACAGTTTTGAGTCTAATGTTTGGATCAATGGATCAAGGAGCTTCTAAGGGATAAAGGAAATGAAAGGAAGCCTTTGGCTCAGGAACGGTCTTCCCTGGACAGGGGAGCACTGCCAAAAGCCCTATCAAAGGTGTTCTTGTCAACTACTTCTCTGGCACATGATATGCCAACATGCCAGTCCGTTATGAGAAAGGTGACAGGGATTAAACCGTTATCGCTAATTTGAGTTAGAATGGCACGAAAATTCAGGGTTTTCCTCTCCTTTTTTTGGGAAATGGAAGCATTTTTAGGATAGGAATGAATTCTAGCTCTGCCAGAAACCAGCACTATTGTTTGGACCATTCTTTAAACCTCATTTCAATTTGTTTTATTTATTTACTTCATTTGTTTACTTAATTCACGTGTTTGTGTTAAGTCCCGTCGAGTTGCTTCCGACTCATGGTGACCCTATGAATCTATGTCCTCCGAAACGTCCTATCCTTAACAGCCTTGCTCAGATCTTGCAAACTGAGGGCTGTGGCTTCCTTTATAAAGTCAATCCATCTCTTGTTGGGTCTTCCTCTTTTCCTGCTGCCCTCAGCTTTTCCTAGCATGACAGTCTTTTCCAGTGACTCTTGTCTTCTCATAATGTGTCCAAAGTACAACAGCCTCAGTTTAATCATTTTAGCTTCTAGGGTCAGTTCAGGCTCAATTTGATCTATAACCCACTGATTTGGTTTTTTGGCAGTCCAGGGTATCCGTAACACTCTCCTCCAACACCACATTTCAAAGGAGTCTACTTTCTTCCTTCGTTCATACCCCCACTTTTCTCCCCAGTGGGAGAAGCTGCAACAACGTTCTGAAGACAACCAGCCCTCGAGGAAAAAATAGAAGCTACAGCTTCGAAGCATGGTTGCCAAGCACACGTAGCACAATCATAATGCCAGAAACAGTTGAAGGCAGCAGGAGAAGTGGAAGTCCCAACATGACATGGACTGACTGAATCAAGGAAGCCGTGGCCCTCAGTTTGCAAGAGCCAGGCTGTTAATGGCAGGACTTTTCTGGAGATCATGAATTCACAGGGTCGCTGTCAGAAGCAACTTGACAGCATATAAGACGCACACAAGGCATGAGCCATTGCATTGTCTTGGTGGCTCCCTCTCTTTTAAGGAGCAGTGGTAGAAGCATCTCTTCCCCAACTGCCTGTCCTAGAAATTGTATCAAAAACGAATCTGTGCTGTGAAGCGAAATAATTCAAATAGCTAATACAGCAGGATGGCTATATATTAATATTATATATATTATAATATTAATAATCAGTCTCATTTACACATAATATATTCAATAACACCAAGTTGATTTGGTCAAGTGTATATGAATTTTGCCTGTATTTGTAGCTAGTCCAGCTGTATTTCTGTTGTATTTTTGTTTTTATCTATTTGGTGTTATTGAATAATTATGTGCAAAGTAGACTGATTATTAATATATAGCCATCGTGCTGTATTAGTTATTTGAATGTCCTAGACATTGCACAGTGAGGTGAGAATCGCATGAGTTGTAACTTTCCTCATCACTAATGGAAAAAAAAAATCTGTATTCCACTTATTTACAACTGTATCTAGCTTTGTGCATAGTAAACTAAGTACTGATTTACAACCTACTTTAGCTGCCTAGTCTATACGCAGAGTTGCTTCCAGGAAGTCAGATAGTGAAAAGACCACCATGTGTAAACAAAAGCTCTGACCTTGGTATCAGCTCCAGCAGCTTGGAACAGAGGGCTTGGATGTACCACGTGCCTTCCCGTGTGTGCCGGAACGAGAGATAGCCATCCACCGTGGCCATGCCGAGGAGGAAATCGGCTTCTTCTGGAATGCTTGGCATCATTTGCTGTGCAGAGAAAGACCCTGTGCTCTGGGCATCGGATCCGAGATGGCCACGATCACCCGCGTCTGCTTCAAGGTAGACCGGCTTCTGTGTCTTGTTGCCTTGACATGCCTGGATGAAGAAGAGTTTTGGCTTTGTGGCCAGCAGAGGGCAGCGTTTGGCCGTGAAGTAGGACATGATGGTACGGATGGGTATTAGAAGGGCGTCCGTGCCGTATATTCCTCCCGATTTGCCGTGAGTCAGTATGCAGCAGACTAAGCAGTCGCTGTCTTTCCATTTCTTGGAAGACTGCCACTCCTCCAGGTGATCTCGGATTTCTATCGAGGTCCGATCGTTGTACGTAACGACTTCCAGCCCGAGCCACTTAAACACACGTTCCAGTTCATCTGTTTGAGAGAAACGGTGGTGGTGGTAGTGTTTAGTGTGAAAAAGATCACTGCAAAACACATGCAGGAGCTCTGATTTAAAGAAAGGACGCACGCCGATTCACGAAAACTAGTCTTGTAGATGTCTGTTACACTTTCACCCTTTGAGATCAGCTTTCTAAAGAGATTTGGTAGGGTGACTGAGAAAATGCATCTGTTTAGATTTGTCTTACCTTCCTTCTGCAAGACACATAGGAAAAACAAAACTTTGTGTGTGCAACCCAGACAAGAGTTTGGTCACTCTTAAATCCATTTTAAATCCCTCAAGTTATATTAAGAATATAAATTTGTTAACAAACAACTTTCCCTTATTAGACTTACACACACAAAGAATTCTTAGAATATTATCCAGTTGTGGGAAATGTACCTGGAAACAGGTGTACAAACGTAGCCCCCTTTTAAAATGCAGTTTACAAGGGGGAATGGCTTCAGTGGCCTTCCGCTTTCTCTTCCCCAAATATGGCAGAAAGCCTATTTCACTAGTACCAGAGCTACAGTTTATTGGGAAAATGTGATAAATATAATATCTAAAGGTCTGGAAATAGAAATACCCATAAATCCAGAAATAATCTTGTTACAATATTTACCAACTATGAATAAGAAACTTCTTGATGTATTCCTCCATATGGTAACATTAGCAAGGATAAATTTTGCCAGATGCTGGAAAGGAGCGAACTCTCCAAGCTTAAATAGTTGGTTCGACAAAGTAAGGGAGATATATGTGTTGATTAAATTAACTTATTATCAAAATAACAAAAACATAGAGGAATTGGATAGAATATGGAATCCCACTATATCCAGGATGGAGAACACGCTTAAAAGTTTAGATTTTGTTGGTGGTGATTCATAAAGAGAGTGATTATTTAGAAAGTTATATGTTTTATAGGTTTTATAAGTACTGGTAGATGTTTGTTTGTTAAGAAGGTTGTTTTTTTAATGTTGTATTATTGTAAATTTTAATAAATATACATTTATTAAAAAGATAGCCTATTTCCCCAGGGTTGTGTGCGTATTTGTTTCACTCTATGCTCTTCATTTTCATTTTGTAAGATCAGCCTCTTTACCAGAGGGCTGGAGAATGGCCAATGTAACACCCATTTATAAAAAGGGTTCCGGGGGGATCCAGGAAATTAAAGGCAAATTGGCTCAATGTCTGTTCTAGGTAAATTGATGGAAAGCATTATTAAAGATAGAATTGTCAAGCATATAGAAGGGCAAGGCCTGCTGAGCAAAACCCAACATGGCTTCTGCAAAGGTAGGTCCTGTCTCACTAACCCTTTAGAGTTTTTTGAAAGTGTCAGTAAGCACGTGGACAGGAATGAGCCTGTGGACACTGTGTATTTGGATTTCCAAAAGACTTTTAACAAAGTCCCCCACCTAAGACTGCTAAGCAAACTTCATAGTCATGGAATAAGAGAACAAGTCCTCTTATGGATTGGGAGCTGGCTAAAAACACAGGAAGCAGAAAGTACAAGTCAATGGTCAGTTTTCACAATGGAGGGATGTGAGCAGTGGGGTCCTTCAGGAACCTGTGTTGGGACCGGCGCTTTTCAACCTGTTCATCAGTGACCTGGAGTTGGGGGTGAACAGCAGGGTGGCCAAATTTGCAGGTGACCCCAAATTATTTAGGGTGGTTAAAACAAAAATGGATTGTGAAGAGCTCCAAAAGGAGCTCTCCAAACTGGAGTGATGGGCATTAAAATGGCAAATGAGATTCTATGTGACCAACTGGATTATTGTAAGAGTGTCAGTCATCTGTACAGGGATTGGCGCCCTCCTTTCAACAGGATTACATCCAGTTTATCAGCATGTGTGCCTTTTCTGCAGCAAACTCATCAATATACCCATCTCTGGGCGTTCAAGACACAAAATTCATCTTTTGCCGAACAGGCTTTGGTAGCTTAGAGTTTTCTCCAAACTTTCAAATAAGTATTCTGGATCTACCCAAAACAAAGAGCTTTCTGTGGCCTGAAGCTGCATAAAAATTGTTTAAGCCACTAACAATTCTTCCCTGCTGCATATAAACAAAGCACTTTTCGTTCAAGCGAGAGAGATGTCAACCGCTCTTAACACAAATCACAAAATCACACAAGGTTGGAAGAGACCACAAGGGCCATCAAGTCCAACCCCCTGCCATGCAGGATCCCACAATCAAAGCTCTCCCAATAGATGGCCATCCAACCTCTGCTTAAAGACCTCCAAAGACGGGGACTCCATCCCCCCGCTGAGGCAGCGCATTCCACCGTCGAACCGCCCTCACTGTCAGAAAGTTCTTCCTAATGTTTAGGTGGAATCGCTTTTCTCTTAAGTTTAAATCCATTACTCCGTGTCCTAGTCTCTGAAGCAACCGAGAACAAGCCAGTTCCCTTATTAACATGGCATCCCTTCAAATATTTAAACATGGATATCATGTCACCCCTTAACCTTCTCTTCTCTAGACTAAACAAACACAGCTCCTTAAGTCTCTCCTTATAGGGCATGGATTCCAGACCTTTGACCATTCTGGTAGCTCTCCTCTAGACACGCTCCAACTTGTCAACATCCTTCTTAAATTGTGGAGCCCAAACCTGGACACAGTACTCCAAGTGAGGTCTGACCAATGCAGAATACATTTTCTTTTCACTTACCGGCATCTTTCTGAGATCCCATCCTTGGTCTAAGAGATTCGTCAAAGTTGACATTATTAAAAATGAGGCAATGCCCTCTACATGGTCCATCCATTTTATACAGAGATGACGTCTGTGGAACAAGAAGATAGACTTTATACGTTCTTTAGAAAACAACAATCTCTTCCTATTAGAATGGAAATACGTTTAAAGACCTCCAGGACTAAAGGGGATACACAGCATAACAAGATAATTTCAACAGCGCGTGTATGCCAGTATCTGCTATCCTAGGATAAAGTTTGTTCTCCTGGCAACAGTAGTTTATTCTACGCCAAATTATTTATTTCCCACCTAGAAAGCCAACTAGAAAATTAAGAAGAGCCCTGCTGGATCAGACCAAAGGTCTACCTAAAAATATTCTAACAATGGCCAAGCCTCTGAGAAGCCCCCATTTTCCATTCCTGACAGACTTTCGGCTAACTTCCGTAGCTGGCTTACAGACCATTTCTTTCTAGTACACTCACCACTGTATTATTTCTTCAACATAGCCCATTCTTTTTTTGCCTATGTGACCTCTTCATCCTACCCTAATGGAGACTTCAGCAAACTTAAGATGTCTGAAGTCAGGCTAAGACCATTTTTCTTCCACGGTGTGTTTCAGGTAGTGATTTCTCCCCTGCACACCTTGCCAAAAGCCTGAAAAGGGCTTTCGTTACTTTGACATGGAAACAGGACTATTATTTACAGGGACAGAATCTCCTCAGCCACCTGCGTCGTCCCCGCCCCCCTTGGCGATTCCATTATTTGATGGACTTTTCTAGAGGTCTGCCCAAACCCACTCGGACTACCTTTTACAATAAGGCCAGAGTTGGTGGTTATGTGTGAGACAGAGACATACTATTTTAGCCACCATGATGCAAGGCGTAGCCTTGGACCACAGCGAAATCAGGTGAGGAGAACTGGGCCATAAGGGGACACACATAGAAGTGAAGAGACGGCCAAAACGAAAAACGATGAAAGAAAGTTCACAGATCTTAAACCCATATAGGCATTGATTCTAAAGGGCTTATTCAGGAAGTTACCAAACCTCAGCTGCAGTTTTTGATTCATCATCCTGTTCACGCAATTTAAGGCTCTGTTCTGAGTGGCCGACCAAATTTCCTGCTTCGATACCTAAGAAACCATGACAAAGAAACAGACGCTTAAAATTTATTTATTTTACATCATTCGTTGGCCTCTTATTCATGGCTGTTTCTCTCGTGGTCACCCCCCTGAAAACTGTGGGTCTTTGTTTTGATTATGCAGGCCGTTTCCGACCATCAGAAGTCACCTCACTCCCCCCCCTCTGCGTTTCCCCACATTTTGCCTGCATTTTGCAATTTGAGATAAAACGCAGGCAGAACGCAGGGGGAAGAGCGAGGCGACCACTGACGGTCAGAAACGGCATGCAAAATCAAAACAAAGACCAGAAGTCATCGGAGGGGTGACGGTGAGTGAAACAGCCATGCATAAAATACCACTGTCTGCCTTTCTCACTTGGGCTCAAGGTGGATTATATATTTTTGTCAGAATACTCCCTAAAAGTTTAGGCAATAAAAAAAAGGAAACCCATTTTAATAAAAACCTACAGCATCTCATTCATAGATGATCTTCCCTTATGCATATTCTCCTCAATTCTTTTATTTTTAGGGAAAATTGCTTTCTTTTCTGATAGACGGGTGGGCTCAGTTGTTCAAGGATAATAGTTTTATGAACGGTTACAAGCAGTATGGTGAAAACACCCATCTGTTTACTGCTCTTGGGCTAAGAGCCAATGATGATGACTAATAGCTTTTAAAGAAACAAACGGAAATTTGGAAATTTGGTTTGGGTTGCAGCAAGGTCAATGAAAAGTGGGGAAGGCCCATGACTCAGCGGCACAGCCTCCCCTTTACATGCAGAAGGCCCCAGGATTCAATCCCCAGCATCTCTAGTTAAAAGGATAATAGACGGCTGCTGCCAGTCAGACCAAGTAATACTGACCCTGACAGACTGAGGGCCCTGACTCAATATGAGGCAGCTTCATGGGTTCAAATACCCATAATGACAAAAATAGTTCAATAATTCTTAGAGCCAAAGTATGTACTTTAGAGATATCAGATCATAAAACATTTACTGGGGTAGGACAAATATTCCTGCTATTTGTCTTAAAAATAATAACTAACCATATATTAAAAGAACTCTTCCATGCTCATTCGAATTATAGGTAACATGTGCAGCTCTAGTTCCTCGAAGTTGTACATTTGTTCCCCCTGAGAAGGCACGCATATGCTCCTATATGAAGTCTTCTTGCAACTCCCCCTTCCAAATTGTTTTTCCTTTCTCAACTACACACAGGATAGCTTAAAATAATGAAATCCAGCACTCACAGAACAACTTACGACAGACCTGGATTCGATCCGAAAGAATGAACGTGTCCAGTGTGCTCCCTCAGGCTCCCATAAGACTCTTGTGAGAGAAAAAGAGAACACAAAACATGTGTCATATTGTTCACATTCTCCATCTACCTTAACAGCAAATGTATAAATTGCCATAACTTACAGACATTAAGGAAGCATTTCTGACTGCTGCCAGAAAGAACCCTCGGTTTCTTTCATCAGGACACAAAACCGCAATCCAGTAATCACAACTGGATACCATCATTATATTCATACATATTATAAGAATGTACATTTAGTAGTTACAGATACTCAGCTACAGCCTCGATTACATCTTTCCAGACACAATATACTGTTAACAGAACATTTATTATGGCGTTTATTATTAGGAAAAATTTCCAAATTGTTTTCGCAAATCAAAGTACACAGGAATGTTAATTTGATTGGCATTTGATTGGCATCTACCCTACCTGGAAGGGTTTGGGGTGGAAAACTCTCTTTCAAATATAAAATATTTAGATATGACACACATATTTTATGCATGTGCATGCACATTTTATATCGCATCCGTTTGTAAGTTAAATTACTAATACATACACACAGCAAAGGCAAATGCTTTCTTATTCCCTAGCCAAGAAACACTCACCTATCAGCAAAGGTCTTAATTATTAAAATATCTATACCACCACCCCCTTTAACCAAAGCCCCGGGCAGCTTTTTAAAGAACAACCAGCATCCCAAAAATCAGAAGGCACAACAAAGAGAGAAGCCAGGATCAATTAAATTTAAAAAGCCAACATGGCACAATAAAAAAAACGTTTAAATAGTAACAAGCCAAGACCGTCTTTCTGATTGCTACCTTCAGGCCATTATAAAAGAGGCCAAGAGCATCACCTTAAGGAAGGAGCGCAACAGTTTTGGTGCTATTGCTAAAAAGCTTGGCACATAATGATATCCCGATGCACCACAGATGGTGGAGGAACAACCAATACAGCCTCTGGAGAAGATCTGAAATGCCCAGCTTGGCTTTTCCTGGATCCAGGCTACTGAGAGCTGTAAAGGTCAAAACACTTTCCATTGGGCTCAGAGGCCCACCAGAAACCAGTGTAGATATTACTACTCTGGCAGAATGTGATCCATGGGGCCAACTTCTGTGAAAAATCTGAACAAGCTCTGGGTTTCTGAATACTTTTCAAAGGTGTGTCCGCAGTAGTCTAGCCTAGACCTCATTGTAAAATGGATTGTTAGTAGACCCTGACCTTATAGGAAAGCGCTCACCGGTGGAATTGTGAGTGAACACCTTATTATTAGGTTGGAACCAAGTTGTTAGGATAGTTCCCAAGCTACTGATCGCTGAGGCATGCTGCTTTAGAACCACAGTGCCCACACTGAGATGTGGCAGAATTACCAACCCTCAAGAGTTGGTTAACTGCTGCATTTCTGTATCAAAGGTAAACCCAACAACAGCACAATAGGCTATCAATACACAAGATAATCCCTAACATTCAAGCATTCAAACACATAATGATTTCATTGTAAATGCATGATAAGAAAGCATATCATCATAAACTAACATCCAGGAGCTAATGCAGAAGGTCTCAAAATAAGACAAAACTGTCCAAATTCTGCTTGGAGCAGGTAATTTGGTATATCACAGTTCCAACAAAGTAATAATGTGATGAATAAATAGTAATGTTGATAGAAGGAGAGACAGAACCGGATATCTACCGTTTCGAAGAATAACTTCATCAGTCTACATATCATGCTGAAACAAAATATAAACCAACACACATTACGCTCACACCTCCTCTTTATTGGTAAGATCCCTGTTATTGTATTGTTTTTTATTCTTATATTTCTACATTGCAATATTATTTGGCATGTTGTGTTTATTCCTGTTTATTCATCATATTGTTACTTTGTTGGGACTGTAATATACCCAATTACCTGCTCCAAGCAGAATTTGGACAATTTTGTCTTACTTTGAGCCTTTCTGCGTTAGCTCCTGGATGTTAGTGTATGATGATATGCTTTCTTATTATGCATTTACAATGAAAACATTATGTGTTTGAATCTTTGGGACTATATTGTTTACTGATAGCCTATTGTTGTGTTGTTGGGTTTGGTATTCCAGCACTGGTTGTTTGTTTGTATTTGCATTTCTGTATCAGGCACTGATCGGGGTACGCCACTTCTACAAATATACAGTGAGCGATCTCCGAGGACCAGGCATATTTCTCCATTGGATGCAACTGAATTATCTAGTATTTCCTGACGAAGAAATGCTGTCTCTCGTGTTTGATTGGAAGGTCACAAATTTAGGGCCCCACAGCAGTCTTTCATAATTGTAATTTGATTTATCATGGCACTCGTGGTACTCTCAGGTCACACTGGAACATCCCAATGGTTCTGGGATCAGGAGCAAAACTATGAGTGGTATACAAATTACTCTTGGCCAACATCAGTCAAATGTGCAGGTCTCATCTGCCCTGCCCCAGCTATTGAAATGAAGCTTTACTTTGCCGAGATCCTCACCAAACTACCACCTCAACTGAGATGGGGGTGTTGAATCA
This sequence comes from Euleptes europaea, assembly GCF_029931775.1. NCBI lineage: Eukaryota > Metazoa > Chordata > Lepidosauria > Squamata > Sphaerodactylidae > Euleptes > Euleptes europaea. Next base: position 51,314,086 of record NC_079326.1, read on the forward strand.
ATGACATTCCCATTCCTCTATATTCATGCATGTGTTTTGAGTAAATGGGTGATGGATATCCAGTGAATTTCTTAAGGAGCTCCTCTGGTACTTTATAATCTTTTATATCTAAGCAGAGATACCAAGCCAAGAAAACTTTCAGCAGCTCTGGGGGAAGAACGCTTAAGTGTTCATTGCTCCCTAGATGTACCTTTCCACCTTCCAAACCACGCGTCCATGTCAGCAGCAAAACAAAGGAACAATTCACAATTTGAACTACCACCACAAACGGCCACTACTTTTAGCAAAGACTTACCTAGATTTTTTGTTGGGTGTTGGATAGAGCCTTCCTGTTTAGGAGGGGAAAAGGTACATCAGATCAGATTTCCATTGGATGAAATTTGATTTGCAAATGCTCCATTAAAAGGCGGCAAGATGCTCAGCAAAGGGCCACTGATCACCAATTATTCCAAGCGCATCTAGATCATCGCTCCCTTCCTTTCTTCCGCTTCCCTTACTCACGACAACACTTCCAAACTTGATGGACTTGTATGCTTCCTTCTCTGCAAGCAGAAGGCATTTCTGACTAGGCAAGGAAGGAGCCACAATTTCTGTGCTGATCCCCAGGGTCCCCCAAACCACAGGAGCATCATTTTGGGTGACATAAGGTGATGAAGTAGGAGGACAGGAAAGGCAGAAAAGGTCTGCCCCACAAGCAGAGTCTTGTTTGGGGTTTTTGAGGATCTAGCCCTATAGCAGAGTGCAAACATGGACACAATGCAGCATTGAAGTCCACCATCTTCTCGTGAGATCTCCTAAAGCTGATCACACACACAGGAAAAAAAAGTCTCCTTAAATTCAGAACCTCCAGAATTAAGGACTTCAAGGTTGGTACGGGAGCCCACAATTTTTTGCTGAAATGTCTTCATATCTTTTGGAGCAGACTACCTTTCTCACATCAGAATGACTCTACAACGATCAAATGGTTCTTCTGCAAATTTGAAAACATGTAACTAACAGGGAGAATAAAAGGTGCTCTTCTGATACAGGGAGACAGTTCCCAGTTCAGTTATCATTCTGTGAAGAAGGAAGGGGGCTAGAAACAAAGACTTCCCCATTCTATACCAAAACACAATTCTCAGGCTTCTTTTGGGGAGGTGGTGATTATTAAAATAGTATAAAAGACAATACGTATTTTTAGTAATGTATACCCAGCAAGAAAGGCAATAATATGGGTACAGGGGAGATGAGCATCCATATTGGAGGATGGAGTTGAAATTGGGCTCTGGGTCTGAGAACACAACTGTCCTAAGCCAAAACAGTAATGGAAGCTCCCACAAAACCCCTCAATATTTGCTCAGTCTATATAAATTGCTAAAAGAACATCAGCTACTCTCTCTATCCTAGTGGGTAACAGAAGACGACGTTTTCTCCACAACCTACCTGGATAGCAGCATGCAGGCTAGTGCTTCCAAAAGATGGTTCTGGAACGGAAGAGGACGCAGGGCCTTTGCTTTCTTGAACAGACAGAGAAACTTAAGACAGGACAGACAATACAAAAAAAAATTAGGATCCAAGCTTCTCCCATGCTTAAAAAGAACAAAACTTAACAACTGGATACAATCATTACATTTATACATATTATAAGAATGTATATTTAGTAGTTACAGATACTCAGTCACAGCCTCGATTACATCTTTCCAAACATAATACACCGTAACAGAACATTTATAATGGTGTTTATTATTAGGGAAAAAATTTCAAAATTGTTTTCACAAATCAAAGCACAGAGGAATGTTAATTTGATTGGCATCTACCTTATCTGAAAGGGTTTTGGGTGGAAATTTTTCTTTTAAATATAAAATGTTTAGATATGACACATATTTTATGCATGTGCATGCACATTTTATATCACACCCATTTGTAAGTTAAATTTCTAATGAATACACACAGCAAAGGCAAATGCTTTCTTATTCTCTAGCCAAGTAATACTCACCTATCAGGAATGATCTCATTTATTAAAATATTTATCCCCCCCCCCATTTAAGAAGAATTTTTACATGCCGACTTTCTCTAACACTTACGGAAGAATCAAACTGGCTTCCAAGCTCCTTCCTTTCCTCTCCCCTGTGAGGTAGGTGGGGATGAGAGAATGTGACTAGCCCAAGGTCGCCCGGCTGGCTTCATGTGGAGGAGTGGGGAAACAAATCCAGTTTACCAGATTAGCCTCCGGTGCTCATGTGGAGGAGTGGGGAATCATACCCGGTTCTCCAGATCAGAGTCCACCTCTCCAAACCACCGCTCTTAACCACTACATCGAGCTGGCTCTCCTAATCGGGTGGCACATAAAATTGCTCAAGAATTTACAAAAAGGGATTGAGGGAAATTTGCAGATGGTCATTCCCTCAAGAGAATTTAGCAGCTTACAGCAGCATTTAAGGCGCAGTGTCAATTAGCTTAAACGTACCTAAAGAAGCAGGTTGGTGCCTACAAAAAGCTTTTGCTTGATTAGAATTCAGTCTCAGAAGTTGCTGCCCGAAGGCAGAAGGGGCCATAGCTCAGTGACAGAGCCCATGTGAGCAGTGCCAGATTAAGGCCCCAGTTACTTCAGATTGTTAAAAAGGAGACCAGGAAGCATGGTGAAGATCTGGCTTGAGACCCTACTGGTTGGAGTAGACAGGACCATGGAAGACCACTCCACGGGTTTATAAACTTTAAATAGCTGTAAATCCAATTGGCCCTGACCTGGATGGCACAAGGCAACCCAGTCTCATCAGATCTTGGAAGCTAAGCAGGTTAGGACTTGGATGGACGACCACCAAAGAAGACCAGGGTCGCTCCACAGAGGCAGGCATTAGCAAACCACCTCTGCAGTCTCTTGCCTTCAAAACCCTACAAGGTCACCATCAGTCAGCTGCAACTTGACAGCACTTTCTATTACCATCAAGTCCAATTGACAAGTATCTATCATTGGGAGAACACACCACCTCAAAAGTCATGAATTGTGGTGGCCAAGAAGAGTTGGTTTTTATATGCCGACTTTCTCTACCTTTTAAGGAGAATTAAACCGGCTTACAACCCCCTTCCCCTCCCCACAACAGACACCCTGTGAGGTAGGTGGGGCTGAGAGTTCAGAGAGAACTGTGACTAGCCCAAGGTCACCTAGCTGGCTTCACATGTAGGTGTGGGGAAACCAACCTGGTTCACTAGATTAGAGTCCACTGCTCATATGGAGGAGCGGGGAATCAAACCCAGTTCTCCAGATTAGAGTCCGCTGCTCCAAACCACAGCTCTTAACCACTACCACCACGCTGGCACACAAGCAAACAACTAGGTCACTGGAGCAGTAAGTCTGAGCCTCATTTGGACTCCTAACCATTGATCATCCTCCAGCTATTTTGAAACGACATTTTAGTTAAAGACCCATTATCTGGGCCACGCCGCACCCATATGGATGAGGAAGGCAGTGGCAACCAGGTGTGATTTGGGCTGAGCCACTCGTCCCTGTGGCTTAGAACCAAGCACACTATTGCAAAGTGGTTCTGGATAGTCTGGAGGAGGTTGAGGGGGGACACAATTGCTCTCTAAGTATTTGAAGGACTGTTGCTTAGAGGAGGGCAGGGAGCTGTTCCTGTTGGCAACAGAGGATAGGACTCGCAATAATGGGTTTGAATTGCAGGAGGAAAAGTACCGGCTGGATATTAGGGGAAAAAATTTACAGTGAGAGTCGACAGTGGAATCGACTACCTAGGGAGGTGGGGAGCTTCCCCTCCCTGGCAGTCTTTAAGCAGAGGCTGGACAAACACTTGTCAGGGATGCTCTAGGCTGATCCTGCATTAAGCAGGGGGTTGGACTAGATGGCCCTTATGGCCCCTTCCAACTCTTAGGATTCTATGGATGCTACTTTCTCATAAAATGACTCCACTCCCCTGCTTGGTTGATGGAGACTCTTCTGCCAAGCATGAACAGCCTTCTTGTGCCAAAGGTGGTTATTCAGTACCACTTACAAAGTGTTTCTGGGCTAAATAAATGAAAAGCTATACCACAAGAGTAAAATTCGGATACATTTGGGATTGAGTGATTTGGGACATCCTTTGCCCATGTTATCCATTAAAGAAGCGGAGTGAGAACTAGATGTGGACCTGGGAGAACCAGGTTCAAATCCCCACTCTCCCATGGATACTCACTGGGTGACACTTGGGCCTGTCACTCAGTCTCACAGCCTAGCCCACCTCAGAGGATTGGTGTGTGGATAAAATGGAGGAGAGGACAATGGTGTAAGCCCCTTTGGGTCCCCCACTGGGGAGGAAGGCAGGGCTTAATGAAGTAAATAAATAAAAATAAAATTCAAGACTTCCAATTCTTCGCTGTGTAGTCAAATATTAGAGAAGCTTGTGTGTTGTGTGTTAAGTGCTGTCAAGTCGCTTCCAACTCATGGCAACCTCTCTCCCTCTCCCATAATACTAGAACACGGGGTCATCTGCTAAAGCTGGAGGGTGAGAGATTCAAAACAGATAAAAGGAAGTATTTTTTCACACAACACATAGTTAAATTGTGGAACTCCCTGCCCCAGGATGTGGTGATGGCTGCCAGCTTGGAGGGCTTTAAGAGGGGAGTGGACTTATTCATGGAGGAAAGGGGTATTCATGGCTATTAGTTAGAATGGATACTGGTCATGCTGCATACCTATTCTCTCTAGTATCAGAGGAGCATGCCTATTATTTTGGGTGCTGTGGAACACAGGCAGGATGGTGCTGCTGCAGTTGTCTTGTTTTGGGGGCTTCCTAGAGGCACCTGGTTGGCCGCTGTGTGAACAGACTGCTGGACTTGATGGGCCTTGGTCTGATCCAGCAGGGCCTTTCTTATGTTCTAACCTTATGAATCAATGTCCTCCAAAATGTCCTATCTTTGACAGCCTTGCTCAGATCTTGCAAATTGACGGCTGTGGCTTCCTTTATAAAGTCAATCCATCTCTTGTTGGATCTTCCTCTTTTCCTGTTGCCCTCAACTTTTCCTAGCATGACTGTCTTTTCCAGTGACTCTTGTCTTCTCATAATGTGATCAAAATACGATAGCCACAGTTTAGTCATTTTAGCTTCTACGGTCAGTTCAGGCTTGATTTGATCTATAACCCACTGATTTGTGTTTTTGGCATCCGTCACACTCTCCTCCAACACCACATTTCAAAGGAATTTACTTTCTTCCTATCAGCTTTCTTCAATGTCCAGCTTTCACACCCATACTTAGTAATAGGGAATACGATGGCATGAACACTTAATCTTGGTGGCCAGAAGAAGCTTACACATCAGGATACACACTTCTATTCATCATACCCAAAAGTGAGCATGTTTGTTTCAATGAGTTTGATGGGACATGGTCTACTCAACGTTACACACACCTTTTTTCATTTTGTACGTATTGATCCTTATCAGCAAGTCTTGTGAGACTTTGGAGCACAGCTCTTCCAACAAGTATAGGTCGTTCTCCGATAAGAAGCCTTTCCTCTCTAAGGCAGTCAGTAGTTCCATGCCAGACTAGGAAAGAAATGGAATGTAAAATTTAGGCCTTTGTTTACACCTTTTCAACCAACCCTGAGTCCTCAAAGTCTTTCCCCATCATCCGCCAAGCTCTCTCATGTGTTTTCTGTGATGAAATCCCTCCTCAAACCAGCACACAATTTTCAGTCCTCAATTAGATCTCTGTAATTCTGCAACCCCAGGCTTTTATCATATGACACTAAATTTAAAGTGCTAAAAATCTCAGGCGTTTAATCTTCACCCTTGATTTCTGTGGAGATTCAGAGATGTCTGCTTACACCAGAAGCATCCAAATTTTAAAACGATTGGCCAGTTTACTCTTTCACAGCAGTGGTGAAACTACTATGACCTTTTCCCTTCCGGTACAGTGACCATTTTTGCACATACTGCAAGCTACAGACAAAGAGCACAGTTGCATGTCCCTTGGTAGAAGAAGAAGAGTTTGTTTTTATATGCCGACTTTCTCTACCACTTAAGGAAGAATCAAACCGGCTTACAATCACCTTCCCTCCCCCTCCCCACAACAGACACCCTGTGAGGTAGGTGGGGCTGAGAGAGCTGTGACTAGCCCAAGGTCACCCAGCTGGCTTCACGTGGAGGAGTGGGGAAACCTACCTGGTTCACCTGATTAGCCTCTGCCGCTCATGTGGAGGAGTGGGGAATCGAACCTGGCTCTCCAGATTAGAGTCCACTGCTCCAAACCACTGCTCTTAACCACTACACCACGCTGGCTGTGACATGTGACTGTAATGTGGGCTCCCCTCATCATTTTCCATGACCTATCAACTGTGTCATGAACTGCCATTGTAGTCACCACCCAAATCACCTTAACACCGTTTCACTACTGCAGGCACCAACTCAGTTGTTCAGCTGCATCTATCTGGAATATCTGTCTCTGGCGGAGCTCTCTCTTTCTCATGATCTTCATCCATGCACCCCAAGTTCCCAGTAGTTAATGTCTTAACAAGAAGACCTAAACTGGGCCCTAGAAGCCCTATTCCTTAATCTGGGAAGAACACAAATGGTTACAGGCATATATCGCTTTATTGTGCCTCGCAGATATTGCGTTCTCAAGCAGGTCTATTGGCACCATTTTCCCCAACAGCATGTCTCTGTGCCACATTTTGGTAGTTCTTGCAATATTTCAAACTTTTACATTGTTATTGCAGTACTTTTTAAAGACATAACGCTGTTGCACACTTAATGGACTACAGTATAGTGTAAACATAACTTTTATATGCATCGGCAAACCACAAAAATTGTGTGACTTGCTTTATTGCAGTGGTCTGGAATCGAACCCACAATATCTCTGAGGTATGCTTGTATAGTAAGGGCTTGTTCACATGTACATTGCTTAGTTATTTGACATTTGATGACCCGCCCCTCCCTATTTGAACATGTAAACCCACCTGTAAGGGACCAACCAACTCAAGACCGCCGATATTGGTATCCTGTCAAAAATCTCTTCTGACGTTACTGCCAGTTACTGCTATTGTGAAGAATTCTGTATTTTCTTCATTCCATTTGAGTACAGGTATTATCAAGATTTATAGACATTTAATTTTCAGAACAATCTCTAATAACATCCCTGACCTGGATGGTCCAGGCTAGCCCGATCTCAACAAATCTCAGAAGCAAAGCAGGGTCAGTCCTGGTTAGTACTTGGTAGGGAGACCACCAAGGAAGTCCAGGGTCGCTACGCAGAGGCAGGCAAAGACAAACCACCACTCTCCGTCCCTTGCCTTGAAAACCCCATGGGGGCCCCATGAGTCAGCTGCAACTTGACGGTACTTTACACATATACACCTAAATAATGCCCGTAAAGCTCTCTTTAGCCCCCCTTTACTGATGAAATAATTATCATAATCTGCATACAATAGTGCAGAAATTATTTCACTGCCCAGTTTAGGAGCATGTACATTATCTGCCTGAAATTTTTTACTTACGTCACTTAAATCCAAGTCAAACAACATGGAAGCCAACACACACAGTGCTTGTCACTAGGGCTGCGCACAATTTTTATTTATTGTATTTTTCAAGTTCAGGTTCAATAAACTCAGAAATTTTCAAAAAAAGCCAAATATAAAAATTCAGCTTTTTCGAATAATCCAAATTCTGAAAAAATACACGGCACAGAGGTGAATTCTGGCCTCAAGTGAGACCAGCAGTCAGTTTGCTAGCGCATCTGAAGCCCACAAGGACTTTGGAGGCGGTGGGGTAAGTAAGGGGGGGAGGGAGGGAGGAAATGTCGGCTAGGACAAAGTGGCCCTGAATAATGCCAAAAAAAATCGGCATTACTCGGGGCCCACTTTTTCGGCTCCTTTTAATTACCACCATTTTTTACCAGTTTTTTTTTAACCCAAAAAATACCGAAAAGGTATTTTACAGCATTGTTTTTGGTTCAGCTTTGGCCAAATGCACAACTGTAGCTGTCGCACTCCTTTACAAACTGGTATATCCAAAGTATGATGACCAAACTGAATACAGAGTACTTGCATTGTTGTTATGATGAAGTGAATTAAGTAAAATTAAAAGTCTAAGACCTATATCTTTGGTATCTTGTGGAATGCAGCCTGGAAATCAATAAAGGCCACGTGGAGGACACCGCCATGTCCTTTAACGTATTTATGTACATTTGAGTATTACATAACAATATCCCACCTTGTACTTCCTGCATTTCATGACCTTTGACCCTGCTGCTTTAAAAAAAAATCTTCATAATCTCATATTTAAGTGTCTGTCTAGTGAGGAGCTCCTACATGCATCTGTTGAAGTGGGCTCTAGTCTATGGATCACTTATCCTGGAATAAAAATGTCTACAGGGCCACAAGACTCTTTTAGTAAGGAATTCTTTTTCAGCCATTGAGCCTTACTCACCATAATGGATTGTCTCCTAGGAAGATAACCCCTCAGAAGGAATTCGGCAGTCCTGAGATCGTCCTCCGTGAATTCTTCTGACAGTCCATACAGCATCTGTCTGTGTGACAAGCCTCAAAAGGTGAGCTCGCTATTATATGGTATACCTGCTGCAAATCTTATTTTGATTTGCTTTCTTTATGGTATGGAATTGCGTATGTCAAAAATATTGGCGAAAGAGAACAATGATACGCACAATAAACAGTAATAGACGACAGCTGTATTTCCTTATTTTAAAAAGTCCTCCGTTCTCTGTGTTGTGTGCCCTCAAGAGATACAAAATAAGGCCAAGGCCAATGATGCAAAATAGGTAAAAAGTTTGTATTATCCCGATAAAATTCCCTATGCGTTTTGCCTGAAAGGCTTCTTCAGTGGAATCTGTTAGGCCCTTTTTGCATGGTCAATTTTGATGCTCGCTGAAAGCTCTTTTTAAAAGTCCGACTTTAAAAATGCCTTTGCATGGTCCCGACAGAAAAGGAGAAATTCCACTCTCCCCACTTGCCTGCTCCTTTGTTCCTGCTATTAGCATATGCATAGCTAACCCACCGCTGTTGTTTTGCATTGTTTTTTGACAGCGATTCTTCACAGAAAACAAAAATGTGGCGTTATCTATGCTCTTTTGTAATGTGAAGCAGGTCTGCGCCTGCTTCACAGTCACTTCCAGAATGATGGTTTAGAGTGCAAATTAAAAAAAAATATGCAGAGCAATTCAGCAGGGAAAGGGCTGCTAATTACCATGCAAAAAGAGCCTCTGTCTTGCAGAGGTTTTTTTCAAAGAAGAGTATCAGATCAGCAGCCGATTTGATCAGTCTGTACTTTGAAAAACCATCCCAAGACTAACAGATTCCCCTGAAGAAGACTTTTGGGCAAAACGTGTAGGGAACTTTAACTGAGTAATAAAATATATTTTCACCTATTTTGCACCATTGGCCTTGGCCTTATCTCCTGTGACGAGTGCAGCCCTTTTATTTCTCCTTATATGCCCTCAAGCCACTTCCAGCTTATAGCAACCCTAGGAACGAATGACCTCCACCAGGGGCATAGACTTTCTGATTTTCCAGGGGGGGCTGGGGCTTGGCCAAAAACATTGCTATGACATCATAGGGAGGGGCCAGTGACATCATAGGGAGGGACTTCCTTTTCCACTATCGATGGAGGCAGGACCATGGGGGATTTAGGGAGGGGCTCCCCAGAAATTTAGGGGGCTTCCCAGAAATTTAGGGAGCCTTCAACAAATGATCTTCAGACAGCTGAAATACAACTTTAACTTTTAATTAACAATGCAAACTGCTTTTTTATATTTTCAAAATTATAGTACAATCAAGTGTCCTCCTAATCCCCTATTATGCCCTCTACTGCTCCCACAAGCATCCTCTCCTGCCATATTCCACCTCTCCTTCCTAATTTCCCTTCACCTCGCCACCCCAATACTTGGCATGTGTTGGTATAATTAGTGGTAAACCTATACAGATTGCATCAGCTAGATACAACCCACTCATTAAGATGTAGCAATTCAAAATACTCTGCACTTAAATGACACATAAGAACACAAGAACGGCCATGCTGGATCAGACAGAGGTCCATCAAGTCCAGCAGTCTGTTCACACAGTGGCCAACCAGGTGCCTCCAGGAAGCCCATGAACAAGATGACTGCAGCAGCATTGTCCTGCCTGTGTTCCAAAGCACCTAATATAATAGGCATGCTCCTCTGATCCTGGAGAGAATAGGTATGCATCATGACTACTATTCATTTTGACTAGTAGCCATGAATACCCCTCTCCTCCATGAACATGTCCACTCCCCTCTGAAAGCATTCCAAGTTGGCAGCCATCACCACATCCTGGGGCAGGGAGTTCCACAGTTTAACTATGTGATGTGTGAAGAAATACTTCCTTTTATCTTTGAATCTCTCCCCCGCCAGCTTCAGCAGATGACCCCGCCTTCTAGTATTATGAGAGAGGGAGAAAAGCTTCTTCCTGTTTACTCTCTCCATACCATGCATAATTTTATAGACCTCTATCATGTCTCCCCTCAGCCGCCTTCTTTCCAAGCTAAACAGCCCTAAGCGTTTTAACCGCTCCTCATAGGGCAGTTGCTCTAGCCCCCTGATCATTTCGGTTGTTCTTTTCTACACCTTCTCAAGCTCTGCAATATCCATTTTTAGGTGTGGTGACCAGAGCTGTACACAGTATTCAAAGTGTGGTCTCACCATAGATTTGTACAAGGGCAGTATAATAGCAGCAGTTTTATTCTCCATGCCTTGTCTAATTATGGCCAGCATGGAATTTGCCTTTTTCACAGCAGCTGCACACTGGGTTGACATCATCATTGTGCGATCCATTACAACCCCAAGATCCCTTTCTTGGGCTGTTGCTGCCAGCTCAGATCCCATCAGTGCATATGTGAAGTTGGGATTTTTTGCCCCAATATGCATCACTTTACACTTGCTCACACTGAATTTTATTTGCCATTTTAATGCCCATTCTTCTAGTTTGTACAGATCCTTTTCGAGCTCTTCGCAGTCTGATTTTAAGCACCCTAAATAATCTGCAAACTTGGCCACTTCGCTGTTCACTCCCAACTCCAGGTCATTGATGAACAGGTTGAAAAGCACCGGTCCCAACAAAGATCTTTGAGGGACCCCACTGCTCACATCCCTCCAGTGGGAGAACTTACCATTTATTCCTACTCTCTGCTTCTATTTTTCAACCAGCTCTCAATTTATAAGAAGACTTATCCTCTTATCCCATGACTATGAAGTTTGCTTAGCAGTCTTTGCTTGGTAGACTGTGCTCTGTCGGGGCCAAGACGCGCTCTTGCAGCAGCTCCCGCACCAACTTTCTGTCGTGGGAGACTTTGGGTGAGGCTGCTAGCTACACGTGTTGGCGAGCGAGCGAGAGCTGAGAAGGGTGGGAGGCGTGAGGCGGAGGGGGCAGAGCGGGCGCTGGAGCTTGGCACGGGACGCACGGAGCCTTACCTGGGAGGGATGCTTTCAGGCGGCGACAGCGGGAGCAAATGCTGCCGCAGATCCCCCACCGCTCCTTACGCAGGGCACGCAATGCAAGCCAGCAGCCCCAACTTTGCACAAACGCAGCATAGCGCTGGGGCTGCCCATTGCACTGTTTCCTGCAGCTGCAGCAGACTATACTCTCTGTGTCCAGACCCGCTCCTCCTCCTCCCCCCCCATTCAGGAACCGGAGTGCGATGCCAGGATCCCAAGCAGCCAGACGCGCCGCTCTCATTTTGACATCGGCAGCCTTCGCTTCTATTTATACTTCAGCTGCCAATGTAACTGAGCCCCTCACGTGGGCACTGGTTCCCGGTGGGGGTTCAGCCCCCCCATGCCAAGTTCAGTGGGGGATCGAGCCCCTGCGCCACCCCCATAGTTTACGCCTATGACCTCCACAACATCTAACAGCCTTGCTCAGGACTTGCAAACGGAAGGCCATGGCTTCCTTTATGGAGTCAATCCATCTCAAGTGGGGTCTTCCACTTTTCTTTACTGCCTTCAACTTTTCCTAGCATTATTGTTATAAAGATAAAGGTGGTCCCCTGTGCAAGCACTGGGTCATTACTGACCCATGGGGTGAAGTCACATCCTGACGTTTACTAGGCAGACTATGTTTACGGGGTAGTTTGCCATCGCCTTCCCCAGTCATCTACACTTTACCCCCAACAAGCTGGGTACTCATTTTACCGACCTCGGAAGGATGGAAGGCGGAGTCAACCTTGAGCTGGCTACCTGCAACAGACTTCCATCGGGATCGAACTCAGGTTGTGAGCAGAGCTTTCGACTGCAGTACTGCAGCTTACCACTCTGCGCCACGGGGCTCTATTATTGTTATACTACAGCTTTATTCCCTCTACAAAAATGCCCTTTGGAACAAATCCTGTTTGCAGAATGAGAAGAGGTGTGGGAGACTTTCTGAGTGCCTCAAGTCTCCCCCCACACAACCAAACCACTACAGACCCAAACACACACTCTGCTACCATTTGCTCCATTAAATAAAAACAACTCATCAAGAAAAACAATGATATCTGTCAGTTCCAGTCAATTCTATCTCAAGCAGAGTGAATATCCAGAGTTGGAAGACTTACCGGAATTCGGATACCTTCCCTCTCAGATGTAGGTTTTCTTGAACTTTCTCTTTGGTATAGCCGATTCTGTGCAGCAGATTGTTACGCTGAATCCTATAGAGAAGCTCCGCTAGGACAAAAGTATCCTCCTGATTTACCATGTCATTGCATATGAGGAACTGGAAGACCGCACATGCCGAAGTCATAGCTTCCAGCTTACCGAAGGGGATAAAGTCCTGGCACAGAAATTTGAGGGCCTCCACATCTTCCCTTCCCAAGTCTTCAGCAACCATCAGAAGCTGCTGCCGAAACTTTACACTATCAGCCTCATCCATAATGGCATGAACTTCAGACTGCTAAAAGAAAAGAAAAAAAATCTTTTAAAAAACAACAAAGTGGTAGTTAAAAAAAAGCGAGCATGCTACTATGAATGGATAAAAAATTAGATTCTGTTAGAGAATCCTAAAATATTAGAATTAGAGGGATTCAATTTACATTTTGGGTGGCACGCATATTTATGGTACGAAAAAGAGAAAGTAAATAAAGAATTTAATTCTCATGTTATTAGAGGTGGTTTACTCCAAATTTGGAAGAAATATAAAGGATTTTTGGAATGTAAAACCCCGGGTTGGATTAATCCAGTGGAAGCTTTTATGAAGAGAGGGGTACAATTAAATTTGGATATCGATATTTATAGAGATATTATAGAATATAAAGAAGAGGTTTGGTCATTAAAGACTAGAGAAGAGCTTAACATCAAAGATTGGTTTATGTATTATAAATTAAAGTATATATTTAATCAAGATAATGTGAGGGGATTTAATCAAAATAAATCTAAATTTGAAATTATATTAACTAAGGGTAATAAAGGATTGATAGGAAGAATTTGTAAGGTACTAATAGAAGTAAATTTGGAACAAGAAAGAATAAAACCAGTTATGGTAAAATGGATGAAGGAGTTAGGATATAATATAGATCTGGAAATATGGGAAAATTTGTGGAAGAGGGAATACCCATGTTCGAATCCCCGGTCTGCCACAGAAGCTTGATGGGTCTCCTTGGGCCAGTCACACCTACCTTACAGGGTGGTTGCAAGTACAAAACGGAGGAGAGGAAAACAGTGTAAGCTGCTATGGGTCCCCATTGGGGAGATAGGTGGGATATAAATAAAGTAAATAAATAAAAACAAAAACGATCAGTTGGCGAAAAGATGGTTGGCACTAAATTGGGAGGACCCAGAATATAGAATAAGGCCTAATTTCAGTGAAATAAGGAGTGTTGGTAATTTCTGACAGAAAGGTGTCCAAATTCTTTTTTAAAAAAAAAAAATTTGTCGATTAACCTGTTTGATCAAGGGAGTAACTTCCGGTTTGACTCAAAAGGCACCGCTGGTCAACCACATATTTTAAAAAACAATTTTAAAAAATCCCACTTTCTTATGCAATTGAGTAACTTGTAAAAACTGAAGATGGCCAGTGCCATCTTAGAAGAGGCCTTTACGCAGGCTTCTCAAACATAGCCAACAAGGGGTCGTTCGGGCTGGCCCTGATAAAAAGGTATTATGCGTTATGTCAGGGCCTTACAGGCCCCTGGGCAAACCACTGCATTGGGGCCCCTTCCTACACAACCACTCACAGGAATAAAAACGTAAATGGTCGATGAAATTAAAGTTATATTTATTGGTGCTTCCATAATGAACAAGTCCTTTCTTACATCAGACTTCAGTAATTATTCTTAACCCAAACCCAAATTGACATTAATATTGTTCATTACCTTTAGTAAAACATATGCTAAATATGCAAGTCACATGGATTAGCGTGGGGGCCCCGGGCAACCGCCCAGCGTGCCCAGCATGCCCAGGCATTAAGACAGCCCTGCATAAGGGCACCAGTGAGTCACCATTTTAAAAAATTGTCCCTTAAAAAAACCTTTCTTATGCAACAACTTGTTAGAACTGCATAAAGCAGCTGCCACCTTAGAAGAGGTCTCTACCCCCACCCCCCGAATACAGAAACCGGAGGGAATGACAACGTGGTGTAGTGGTTAAGAGCGGTGGTTTGGAGCGGTGGATTCTGATCTGGAGAACCAGGTTTGATCCCCCACTCCTCCACATGAGCGGCGGAGGCGAATCTGGTGGCCTGGATTTGCTTCCCCCCTCCTCCACATGAAGCCAGCTGGGTGACCTTGGGCTAGTCACACACTCTCAGCCTCACCTACCTCACAGGAGTCGAAAAGGGCAAGAGTCCAGTAGCACCTTAAAGACAAACAAAAATATTTTCTGGCAGGGGACGAGCTTTCGTGAGCCACAGCTCCCTTCTTCAGATACAGCTAGAATGTGAAAGATTCTAGCTGCAACTGAAGAAGTGAGCTGTGGCTCACGAAAGCTCATCCCCTACCAGAAAATATTCTTGTTAAGTCTTTAAGGGGCTACTGGACTCTTGCCCTTTTCGACTACTGCAGACAGACTAACACGGCTACCCACTGTGAACTACCTCACAGGGTGTCTCTTGTGGGGAGGGAAATAGGAGGCGATCGTAACCCGGTTTGAATCTTCCTTAAGTGGGAGAGAAAGTCGGCCTGTAAAAACCAACTCTTCTTCTAACCCCTTGTAAGAACTGCAGACGGCAGGGGCCATCTTAGAAGAGGTATCTACCCCACCCCCATACAGACACCGGAGGGAATGCGGCTTCTAAAAGGGGGCCTGCAGCCACATAACCCCTGATGCATCCAAAACACACACCCTCCAAGTATTAGGATTTCAATCCCATTGAAGACAGTTCACAGTGGGTAGCCCTGTTAAGTCTGTCTGCAGTAGTAGAAAAGGGCAAGAGTCCAGTAGCACCTTAAAGACTATTTTCTGATAGGGTATGAGCTGTGGCTCACGAAAGCTCATACCCTAGCAGAAAATATTTTCGTTAATCCCATTGAAGACCCCCAGGATGTCTCGAACGGGGCTGAAATGGCCCGCCCTGGCAGGCCAGGGCGCTGGGAACCACGGCAGCGGAGCGCCTGGCAGAGCCTAGAAAGGGCCAGGCTTCAGATCAACCCCCTCAACCTTAGCCCCCACCCCCCTTTCTCTGCCCTGACCTCCTTCCCTTCCCTTCCCAGACTCCCCCAGCCCGGGCCATCCACTCCTCTCCGCACATGTCTCCTTTTCCTGAGCATGCAGGGAGCGAAACGGCGCCGCGGAGCAAACCTGGGGCCCTTTACGCAGGGGAGGGTCGGCCTCGGCTCGGCCGCTCTCGAGACGCACGTTTCCCCCCTCCAAATTCCTAAAACTCAAAAAGGGAGCCCCCCCTGCAAGGTTTTGGGGATTCGGAGGAGGGGGGAATGTGCATCCCGAGAGCGGCAAGTTTGGGGGCACTTTCACCCCGCCCAAATCGTGCACTTTCCATCCCCTTTCAATGCACTTTGAAGGTGGGTCTGACTGCGTGAACCGGGAAAAAGTCCACTTGCCCAACGATCGCTCAGGTGCCGTGAAAGTGGGTTGAACGTGCGCGATCTGGCCGGAGCGAAAGGGCCCCCAGAGGCAAACCCTCCCGTGCGTAAATGGCCTTTTCCTCCTTTCGCTCCGCTGCCATTTCATAACTTTCCTGCAGTTTGGTTTCAGTTTTGCCGTTTACATGGCCGGTATCTGTGTGGCCATTTATTCATGGAAGGTTTTGCCTTGGATTTGCCACTCTTTAGATGCACTTTTCCCCATCCATATTCTCAAAACTCAACCATCAGCCACCATGCAGAGTTTCGAGAATTCAGATGGGGAAAATGTGCATCTATAGAGTGACAAATCCAATGCAAAACCTTCCATGAATAAATGGCCTGTGTGGGGGGGGGGGGAGTAAAGGAGCGGACTTCCTTTCCTTTTGCCCCTTAGAAGCTCCTTGATCCATTGATCTCGAGCAGCATGTCTCGAGTGTTGGAGGGATGTCAGGATTGCAACAAATCTTGCCACTGACAATGTAGCCTTGGTTTTTTTTTATCGCGGAGCGGACTTCCAGGAAAGCCGGGCGCTGGCGGGGGTGGGACGGGGTGGGGGTCCTTCTAGTTTCACAAGCACAAAAGCCAGCTCCAGGGCGCCTTAGGCAACGCGGGGGAGAAGCGCGCGCCCCCACTTCGGCTCCCCCAGCCCACCTCCTGACAGCGTCGGCTCGCACTTACCGCAGGAGCGGAGTCTTCTTCCAATTCTAATTCTAATTCATCCAAGGCGAGAGAAAAGTTGCAATATATATATTTATATATATATATATTTTTTTAAGTTAAAAAGGATAATACTACTTGTGCCAAATCGCTCAGGGGGAGCAGGAGCCGCTGCCCTGCCCAGGTCCCGTGGAGAAAAGTGCCCCTTCCCAAGCGCACAGCGGCTTTTATAGACCGCGGGGCCGACTCCGGCCCGGGGGTTTCCGCCTTCTCTCGCTTGTCGTCCGCCGCGAGGAGCAGGAGGAGGAGCTGCCCCCCCCCCGGGGGTGCTTCGCCGCGCAAGACGCCCCGTAGAAAGGCTGGCCGGGAAGCCCGGCGGAGCGCGCGGGCCCGGCTGGCTCTCGGCGCATGCATCACGGGCCGCGTGCAGATCGGAACATCAGGAAGGCCCTGCTGGATCAGACCCAGGCCCATCAAGGCCAGCAGTCTGTTCGCACAGTGGCCAACCAGGTGACTCTAGGAAGCCCACAAACAAGACAACTATAGCAGCACCATCCTGCCTGTGTTCCACAGCACCGAGTATAATAGCATGCTCCTCTGATCCTGGAGAGAAGAGGTCTGCATCATGACTTGTATTCATAAGAATATCACAAAGGCCCTGCTGGATCAGACCCAGGCCCATCAAGGCCAGCAGTCTGTTCGCACAGTGGCCAACCAGGTGCCTCTAGGAAGCCCCCAAACAAGGCAACTGCAGCAGTATTATCCTGCCTGTGTTCCACAGCACCTAAGATAATAGGCATGCTCATAAGAAAGGCCCTGCTGGATCAGTCCAAGGTCCATCAAGGCCAGCAGTCTGGTCACACAGCGGCCAACCAGCGGCCTCTAGGAAGCCCCCAAGCAAGGCGGCTGCAGCAGCACCGTCCTGCCTGTGTTCCACAACACCTAAGATAATAGGCATGCTCCTCTGATCCTGGAGAGAAGAGGTCTGCATCGTGACTAGTATCCATTTTAACTAGTAGCCACTCTCCTCTATGAATATGTCTAACAAAGGTAAAGTGCAAGCACCGGGTCATTCCTGACCCATGGGGTGACGTCACATCCCGACGTTTACTAGTCAGACTTTGTTACGGGATGGTTTGCCTTCCCCAGTCATCTTCCCTTTACCCCACTCTTAAAGCCTTTGGAGTTGGCAGCCATCCTGGTGCAGGGAGATCCACAATTTATGCGTTGTGAAAAAAGATTTTATAAACTGGACAAGGAAGGAGCTTTTTATATTGCTTTCTCTCTTTTTATTTTATTTATCACAAAGAAGGGATACAAAAGGGGGGAAAGGGAGGAATAGGGAACCGTCTACAGATAATATATATCTGAAAAAAAGGACGTTTCAGCATAAAAAATTACAGCATAATTACCACATTTATTTCTTCAATTAATTGAATAGAGTATCTTATTCTTCTAGCAAATTACTTCACTTTAACTCCCCAGGATTGTACCTTTATTCTTATTGTACTAAAAAAATAGCTTCACTATACTTCAGCCAGTGTTTATACCTTTTACACTAGTGGTGTTATTATAAAATTTCAACTACTGGTTTCTATATTGCTTTCTTGAAGGCGACAGGGAGGTTGAACACATGAAGCTGCCTTATACTGAACCAGACCCTGGGTCCAACAAAGTCAGTATTGTCTACTCAGACCAGCAGCAGCTCTCCGGGGTCTCAGGCAGGGGTCTTTCATGTCTCCTTGTCTAATCCCTCTAACTGGAGATGCTGGAGATTGAACCTGGGACCTTCTGCATGCCCAGCAGACGCTCTACCACTGAGCCACGGCTCCTCCCCACGCATGGTATGGAGAGAGTGGACACGGAGAAGCTTTTCCCCTCTCTCATAATACTAGAATGCAGGGTCATCTGCTCAAGCTGGAGGGTGACGGATTCAAAAAGGATATAAGGAAGTATTTCTTCACACAACGCACAGTTCAATTGTGGAACTCCCTGCCCCAGGATGTGGTGACTGCTGGAAGGCTTTAAGAGGGAGTGGACATGTTCATGGAGGAGAGGGCTATTCATGGCTGCTGGTCAAAATGGATACCAGTCATGATGCAGACCTATTCTCCCCAGGATCAGAGGAGCAGGCCTGTTATATTAAGTGCCGTGGAGCACAGGCAGGATGGTGCTGCTGCAGCTGTCTTGTTTGTGGGCTTCCTACAGGCACCTAGTTGGCCCCTGTGTGAACAGACTGCTGGCCTTGATGGGCCTGGGTCTGATACAGCAGGGCTCTTCTTATCTTCTTATGTTCTTATTTGATTTTTTTAATTAAATGATTTTATTCATTTTTTGAAGGGGGTACAGAAAAAAAAGGGAAAAGACAAATAGGGAAGATTTTACTGTTCATCTTGTGTCTGTGCCCAGTGAAGCCCGTCTACATAACATTTTTTTTTCTATTGTTATTATCGATCTTTTTGAGATACAGGAGAGTGAGGAGGAGAGGTAAAGCATGGGGAATAGGGCAATGGTGCGTGTGCTATGATCCGCAACCCACATCCAGTTTTGCGCCTAGTAGTACTCCGTGTAGTTCTACTCAACTCATTATTAAGTTTTTGTTCTGAAATGTTGTCTATCTATAAAAAATGTTTGGTCTGTCTCATAGTAAAAATCGCGGATTCTTTCTGCGGTGGCTTGAGTGAAACCCTAGCTGCACTGTCCTTGCAATCTGATTATGACCTAGATCAGTTTTCACCTGGATTTTCCGTAGAATGGTCGCCACTTTTGTTGATGCTCTTCTAGTTGCGTGCCGTGGATTAAGTTTGTCAGTCTTGCCATCGTTGCCATCATTTTTGTAACCCATTCAGAGGTTTTTGGAGTTTCCTTGTTTTTCTAGTGTCTTGCATATGACTCAGATCAGCAGGAGCGGTCAGAAGGCGCAACTGCCAGGCCTTCTGTTGGGGAAGGGGAGTAGAGTTGAAGGGAGGAAAAGAGGGAAGCTGCGGAGAGGGTGGTGTGAGCTGCTGCCGGAGGAAACAAGCAGACAGACTCAGTGCTGAGCCAGCGTGAAGGAATAGCAACAAATGAAGAAGCAGGAGGGAGGGAAGGAGGCGGTGGTAAGGATGGTGCGAGAAATGCCATTGTGAGTAAGCAGCAGTGCCAGGGTGCGGGGAAAGAAAGAGAAAGCCAAGAGTGGCTTGCTATAGATACATGCTTGCTTTCTAGCATATTGCCATTTAGGCTTTTGTTTATCATCCTTAGAATTTCGCTGCGAATGCATTAAATTGTGTCAATTGTGGTCCCTTTAAACGCCTTGGGGTCGGCAAGCTGAAGAAGATTTTCGAAACGCGTTCTTGTGTCAGACCCAGCCACGGACCTTTTTTCTAATTGTTTCTTCATGATATATGTAGAAATAATTTTCCTATGTAAATTCTTTTCCTTTACTTATATTAGCCTTTGTAGGCTCTACTTAATTTGTTGTATTGCCCTTAAGCCCTGCGAGGCACTTAGTGTGTATTCAACACTTATTTATGTATGGTTTTGGTGTTTGATTTTAGTTTCTTTGGTTATCAATAATACCATTATAACATTTACAATTTTGATCTTGATTCATTAGTGTTTGATTATATTTGAGCCACGTGCTGCTACTCTATACAGTTTCCACTATTTTCAGCATAGGTTCCTTTCTCCTCCAGTTTACTAACTACCTGGAGGTTGGCAACCCTATTGTGAGAAGGCCCAGCCTGTGGAGTACAAGATTACCTCCCCTGTGTGACCCACATTTTAAAAAAATCTTTATTATTTTTTAATAAAACATATACTCCTCTCATACTTCATGTCTACAACAAGATCCTCCTCAAATAAACAATAGAGCAGTACTAATACATTCTATATCATCTAGTATTATTCTTTAAATCTGCACAAACACTTGCTTCTTTAATTAGACAGATATAAATCTCTGGCCTGTCTTTAGTCTGAATTATTTTTCTTATTTAAAATTATATTGCTTTGGCAATTGGACTCTACGGCACTGAAGTCCCTCCCCTCCCCAAACCCCGCCCTCTTCAGGCTCCGCTCCAAATCTCCAGGTATTTCTCAACCCAGAGCTGGCAACCCTATGTCCACTGCTTGGAAGCCTTCCTGATTCAAGAAGCCTACTAAATCTACAGTGAATAGTCACACCATCTGTCAATTAGACCCCAAGCAGCACACTCCCCAACTCAGAGGTAAGGACTGATAGCTCTATTCAAATTATTGTCTTAAGCTTCCCCACTCTACCAATATTTTAAATGCACCCTTTCCCCACCCACCCTTTTATTTATTTAGCATATTTATATGCCACTTTTCTCCTGGAACACAGGACTCAAAGTGGCTTACTAACAACAAAGGCAATCAAATCTAAAAAGAATACAGTCGTTTAAAATCCTACTATATCAAAGCATATCTTGAGAGCCAGCGTGACGTAGTGTTTACAAGCGGTAGCTTGGAGCAGTGGACTTTGATCTGGAGAACCGGGGTTGATTCCCCACTCCTCCACATGAAGCCAGCTGGGTGACCTTGGGCTAGTCACAGTAAGCCGGTTTGATTCTGCCTTAAGTGGTAGAGAAAGTCGGCATGTAAAAACCAACTCTTCTTCTTCATCATCTTGCTCACGCCCCCCATTATCATGAAAATTTAAAATGGGTGGAAAACACTACAACAGCAAGAAACCATCCACAGAGACACACACACACAAATCCGCTAGGAAACATAGGAGTTAAAACCAGGAAAAAAACAAAACCAAAAAAACCTGCAGGTCAAGGCAAAAAGCAGCCTCTCCTTCCCATTCTCGAGTCTTTATATCATCTCTTGACAGAGTTGTAGCTCTGCAGGCAGGAGGGGGAGCTGACAATCTGCAGGCGGAAGATAGTAAGTGCCCCCCCTTCCTTTAGCACCAAGCACGTACACGCACACACTTTCCAAAGGCTGGAAACCTTCCCCTTTCATAAGGGAACGCTCCAACAGCCTCCCTCCCACCTATTCCTCCTTTTTGATACTTTCGCTTCGCCCTGCAAGGGGACGCTCTGAACTGCTCAATAAGATAGGCTCCATTCATTAATGTAGCAAGGCTCACGCAGGCGCTGTAGAAACTAATGACGTTGTATTGACAAGCGAATATCGGATGTTAAGAAAATGTATCATTGTGGTGCTGGAATGTCAAATGTCTATAAAACCTCTTGCATGTGCCCTGCTTCGGGGTGGCAGGATCGCGGAGCTGTTTGTCTGGATCCTGACTCACCCGGTTATGACTCCTTGGCCAATAAAGCGAGCCGTAAGCTCAAACCAACCTCCTGCCCTCATTGATCTCATTGGACTCTACGATAATGGGGGGAGCACTTCAATTTCAACCTGGGATTTGTTCCACAGAGAAACACGCTGTAAGCAACTATACTATTAACAAGCGGGGGGGACCTGAAAGGATTGGGGGAAATCTAATTTCCCCCTCTAATAGGGTTGCCAGGTCCCTCTTCGCCACCGGCGGGAGATTTTTGGGGCGGAGCCTTAGGAGGGCGGGGTTTGGGGAGGGGAGGGACTTCAATGCCATAGAGTTCAATTGCCAAAGTGGCCATTTTTCTCCAGGTGATCTGATCTCTATCGGCTGGAGATCAGTTGAATTAGCAGATCTCCTGCTACTACCTGGCAGTTGGCAACCCTACCCTCTAAACACTATTTCCTCTTTCCCATCTCTGAAATCCCCTATAGCCTCTCCCTGTTTTCTTCTTCCTTCTCCCCTTCCCACCCACCAGCAAATCTATCTTTATCTGCCCACCGACCCACCCCCACCCCCTGTCTTCAGCTTTCCTTCTCCTCCCCCTGGCATCCTCTCCCTGGACAAACTTTGTGCAGTTCCAGACACTGGGAAGGCTAGGCCTAGTTTTGCAGTGTTGGTCTCCAGGCTGGGCCCAGTTGCATGGTAGGGAACCCGCAAAGACTTGTGGGGGCACCTCACTTATCCCCTCCCTATACTATTGCCTCTTTTCCTCCTTCTGGCAGGCCCCATATCCTCAACTTCCCCTGCTTCTTTCTCTCCTTCCTGTCTACCAACCATCCTACTGTAACCCTGAAAGCAGCCCTGAGTCAGTTTTTGGGCTACCTTCATGACATCTCAGGCCAGGCCCTGTCTGAGATTGCAGAAGAAGCCATGTTTAATATTAAAGCTGAGAAACTGATAAGAAGGAGCAGGCAGCAGAAAATCTGACTCACAGGGCGGTGGCCACATTCCCCAAGAAGCTAAGATACGTCCTTGACAACAGTTATATTCTTTGGCTTCCTGAGGACTCATCAAAATTCAGGCCATGATCCAGGCTTGCGGAAGAATAACTTGCCTTCTGGGACCATCCAGGAATCTACTTTACAATGCAGAATTCCCTGGAAAACTAAGCACAAGGCCCATCGGTCGTCTCCTCAACTTTGTTAATCAGGCTTGTCACTCTGATAATTTAATCAGATACCATCCAGCCCTGCCTAGCCCTTTGTTAAACCAGGTCAAACTGATCTTCTGGGCAGGTAACCTAATCACCCCAGGTTGATATAGAGATTAGGAATAAAATCTATCTGCTGATAGCGAAGTCGGCCAAATCTGAGGATACTTAAAACCAGTGACTGAAGCCATGAACGGGCAAGACAGATCTTTCTACAAACCTGAAAAGGGCCCCAGGTTTGCAGAAAAATGTGGAATGTAAAAATAATAGATCGGGGAGGACTGAAAACCCCAAAATGACAAAAGAAGCGCCTGCACTTTAAGCAATGGATTCCCTCTGTGGCTGTTGCTAGGCAACCACAGTATTCCAGTCTGGGTTTCTGTGCATAAAAAGGCAGGGGGAGAGGGAAGGGTAGTTCCAGGCCTATTTTGGCCTTTGAGG
This sequence comes from Euleptes europaea, assembly GCF_029931775.1. Classification (NCBI taxonomy): domain Eukaryota; kingdom Metazoa; phylum Chordata; class Lepidosauria; order Squamata; family Sphaerodactylidae; genus Euleptes; species Euleptes europaea. The sequence goes on from NC_079326.1 coordinate 51,337,616, forward strand.
GAGGACTCGTCTTGGACAGGCCTGAGCAGGGTTGCCAGCTCCAGGTTGGGAAATTCCTGGAGATTTTGCGGTGGAGTCCGAGGAGGGCAGGGTTTGGGGAGGGGAGAGGCCTCAGCTGAATATATTGCCATTCTAGCTGTATCTGAAGAGCTGTGGCTCACGAAAGCTCACACCCTACTAGAAAATATTCTTGTTAGTCTTTAAGGTGCTACTGGACTCTTGCCCTTTTCTAATATTGCCATAGAGTCCACCCTCCAAGGCAGTCGTTTTCTCCTTTTCTCTGTTTGTTCAATATAAAGTCTGTTCAATATAATTAAATAACTTCACAAGATTAGTCATGGAGTCAGTTCAGAAGTACTGCTGTAGGAGGCCTACACTGACAAGGCAAAAGGGGGGGGGGGAAACCAGCCACTTTAACCTTTTTTCCCCCTCCATTGCCGTTTGCAAAGACTGCTGTTTAGCATTCCCCCACTTTGGCTGAATTTACAGTGTTTCCCTAATACAGAGATTCTGGCAGTCTTCCTGGACGTCCTTGGCAGAATGCCTGGTTGCTGATAAGATGCAGTTTCTTCTAACAAAATGCATTTTCGTCGCCCTTGATATAATTCCAGGAGCTTTCCCGGAGAACCAGCTGCATACTCTCTTAAAGCCGGTCACTTTTGGACTCAAAATTCTGTCATTGTGCACCATATCACTATCTTATGTGCTAATAAAGAAGATATGGGGTCCTTAAACATCTGGGCCTATAACCTCCCCCTCTTGCTGTGGAAGCTCACTGGGTGATTTTGGACCATTCACATACTTTCAGCCTAACCTACTTCACAGGGTTGTTGTGCGGATAAAAAAGGAGTAGAGGAGAATAATATCAGCTGCTTTGGTCCACACTGTGGAGAGAAGTGGGGTATAAATGAACCAAATAAATAATAGAGTTGAAGATGGGAAGCAGATAAAAGGTAGGTTGGAAAGTGGCAGAGGAGGAGAGAAGAGGCAAGGATGGAGGAGAGGATATGGGGGTTGCCAGGGGGTGGGAAAGAGGAAAGCGTGGGGAGGGGGATACAGGGGAAAGTCAGGAGTCACCCCACAAGTCCTTGAGGGTTCTGAACCATGCAAGTGGGCCTGGCCCAGTGGCCGGCACCGCTCAACTGGACCACAGTTTTCCTACTGAAAGGCTGCCGGGGGCAGGGAAGCTTATGACAGAGGGGCAGATAAAGGTAGGTTGGCTGTTGGGTGGGAAGGAGATAGGGTTGCCAAGTATAGGTTAGGAAACTCCTAGAGATTTGGGGGGTGAAGCCTGTGGAGGGTGGGGTTTAAGGAGGGGAGGGACCTCAGAGGGGGTATAATGCCATACAGAGATCCCTCCAGAGATTGTGGTGGGCAGATGTGTGATTTCCAGAAATATTAAATACTGCCTTATAAGTAAAATCTAAGCATGATTGTCTGTGTTTTTAGTTTGGACTGCATTGTGTAGAATTTAGTGCACACAATAGTTTGATATACTTAGGAAGCTTAAAAAAAGATGTGTTTTTTTGTTCAAATAAGAATTTATAAAATGTCTTGAGATGAAGCCACTATCTAAACATATTTTCTTGCTGTTTAGTAGAGGAAGAATAGCCTAAGGGGAGGGGCTGTGGCTCAGTGGTAGAGCATCTGCCTGGCATGCAGAAGGTCCCAGGTTCAATCCCCGGCATCTCCAGTTAGAGGGACTAGGCAGGTAGGTGATGGGAGAGACCTCTGCCTGAGACCCTGGAGAGCCGCTGCCGGTCTGAGTAGACAATACTGACTTTGATGGACCAAGGGTCTGATTCAGTATAAGGCAGCTTTCATGTGTTCATATGTTCAATAGTCCACCCTCCAAAGCAGTCATTTCCTCCAGGGGAACTAGGGTTGCCAGCCTCCAGGTTGGAGCTGGAGATCATCCAGAATTACAACTGCTGTCCAGATGACAGAGATCAGTTTCCTGGAGCAAATGGCTGCTTTGGAGGGTGGACTCTATGGTATTATCCCCTGATGAAGCCGCTTACCTCTCCAAACCTTACCCTTCCAAGGCTCCACTCCCAAATCTCCAGGGGAACTGATCTCTGTAGTTGGGAGATCTGTAATTCCAGGAGAGCTCCAGGCCCCACCTGGAGGTTGTCAACTCTAGAAGGTGAGGGGGAAGGGGGGAAGGGGAGAGGCTACAGGAGCTTTCAGGAAGGGAAAAGAGGAAATAAGTGGGGAAGGGGAAAATGAGATGCCTCCCACAGGTCCTTAAGGGTTCCCTCTTGTTAGATCGTAAGCTCTCAGAGCCAAACTCAAATCCATTTTACAGTTTACTTTTATATGGGTGATATTTTATCTTACTTAGCTTAAACACCTACAGATAAGCAGGGCACAACTTATTTAAACTTGATTAAAAGTTCTTTTTAATTGTAAAGCTTCTAACAGAATATATGAGTTGTAGAAATATATGAGTCATAAGAATATAACATAAAATAATACAAGCTACCTCTAACATAGTAAGGTTTTAGACCTAAGTCAAACAAGAAGAGTTGGTTTTTATATGCTGACTTTCTCTACCACTTAAGGCAGAATTAAACCGGCTTACAATCACCCTTCCCTTCCCCTTTCCACAACAGACACCTTGGGAGGTAGGTGGGGCTGAGAGAGCTGTGACTAGCCCAAGGTCACCCAGCTGGCTTCATGTGTAGGAGTGGGGAAACAAATCCAGTTCACCAGAGTAGCCTCCGCTGCTCATGTGGAGGAGTGGGGAATCAAACCTGGTTCTCCAGATCAGACTCCACCGCTCCAAACCACAGCTCTTAACCACTACACCATGCTGGCTCTCCAAGATAGATCTGATTCAAATACTTGTTACAGAGTATAACATAGGCTGACTTTTCTACCTTCATTTTCATGTTTAAGAGAAAAAGGTCTGGTCTGGTGTTGGTTCCAAACGCTTAGAGATCAGAACTGTGTTTTCATACTCTGATGTAATCTACTGGCAAAACGCCTAGTTATAGGAGGTACATTACATTAATACAGAGAGCCCGATAGATGAGGAAATGTTTTGTCATCTCATCAGAGGAATAGGTCAGAAAATCAGGAAGGACATTCCCACTCTGAGTTAGGAATGCTGAATATGTGCAAAGAAAACCAGAGGGAAAAAATAATGGGCTGGTAACATAAATGAAGGGCTTTCATATCTCTGGGCCCATGACACTACCATTCATAATAAACCTCGACAGGAAAGGAAGGCATTTTCACATGGTATCAACAGTGTTCCATTTGGGGCGGGGCAGGGGGCTGTGGCTCAGTGGTAGAGCATCTGATTGGCATGCAGAAGGCCTTGGTTCAATCCCCAGCATCTCCAGTTAAATGGACTAGGCAAGTAGGTGATGTGAAAGACCCTGGAGAGCTGCCGCCGGTCTGGGTAGACAGGACTGACTTTGATGGACCGAGGATCGGATTCAGTATAAGGCAGCTTCATGTGTTCATGTGTTCCGTAGAGCTTGTTGCCAAGTGAAACCAACGCTATGTAGAATCTGCTGCAATCACAGGATCAGGCTTTAAATATGCCAGAACCCTTTTTGGACATAAATCTGTAATTAAAAAACAAGAATGCAGAATAGAAGGGTTGGGAGGCTACTTTAAAAAGAATTGCACATATCCTGAGCCCCATTCTACGCATACTTATTCAGAAGCAAATCCTACTGAGTTCCAGTGAGCACTTTCACTCAAGTAAACCTGCCTGGCACTGGATGTTTAGACTGAGCTTTAAGCTCAATGTGCAATAACTGAGAGGGAAAACACCTGATAAGACCAAGAGAGACTTTGCTTCAGGGGTGGCCCGAACAGGAAGCTCCTTCACTGCGGCCACTACACGGCGGCTTTGCGTCTCTATGGCTGGGCTCAGAACTATTGTTCTGGTTTTTGGCACAAGGCGAGCTTCCTTCCCCAGCCCAAATTCTGGTCTTTAAACAAAGTAAACAATTTTTTTTTCAATCAACAAGTGCATGCTAGTTGCGTGTGTGTTAAGTGCTGTCGAGTCGCTTCCGACTCATGGCGACCTATTAATCCAAAACGTCCCATCTTTAAAAGCCTTGCTCAGGTCTTGCAAATTGAGGGCTGTGGCTTCCTTTATTGCGTCAATCCATCTCCTGTTGGGTCTTCCACTTTTCCTGCTGCCTTCAACTTTTCCTAGCATGATTGTCTTTTCCAGTGACTCTTGTCTTCTCATAATGTGCCCAAAGTACTATAGCAGTTTAGTTATTTTAGCTTCTAGGGTCAGTTCAGGCTTGATTTGATTTATAACCCACTGATTATTATTTTTGGCAGTCCACGGTATCCATAACACTCTCCTCCAACACCACATTTCAAAGGATTCTGCTTTCTTCCTATCAGCTTTCTTCATTGTCCAGCTTTCACACCCATACTTAGTAATAGGGAATACGATGGCATGAATTAACTTAATCTTGGTGGCTAGTGGCACACCCTGACACTTCAGAATCTTTTCTAGCTCCTTTCATGGTTGCCCTTCATAGTCTCCTTCTGATTTCTTGGCTGCAGTCTCCCTTTTGGTTGATGATGGAGCCAAGGAATAGAAAGTCTTGAACAATTTCAGTTTCCTCAACCTTAAAGTTGAGCAATTCTCCTGTAGTCATTACTTTTTTCTTCTTGATGTTCAGCTGTAGTCCTGCTTTGGCATGCTAGGTACCTACTGGAAAAACAAAGTCGTGCTAGGTACCTACTGGAAAAACAAAGCAGACAGCCTAGCCCACCCCAAGATGCAAGGTCAAGGAGAAACTGAAATATCTGGATTCAATTTATATGTTCTAAATTACCTTTAGCGCTTACACTGCAGCCCAGCCCAGCCCCCAGGGATTAGATAAATTAATAGAGGAGAGGTCCATCAGTGGCTACTAGCCATGGTGTCTTAAGTGAACCTGCAGATTCAGAGGCAGTAAACCTCTGGATACAAGTGCTGGGGAGCCTCTCTGCCCTGCTGTTGACCCTACAAAGGAAATGGTTGGCCACTGTGTGGGACAGGATGCTGGACTAGACAGATCCCTGGTCTGATCCTGTCACAAGGTCTGACATATTACAGCACTTGAACTATAATATTGTGTTGTACATATGGTATGTAGAATTTATTCAATGTAAAACCCAAACTACTCATACAAACTACACAAACTGAACTGCAAACAGAACACAGCAAAGGCTTCCAGGACAGAAAAGCCTGGATCATTGTTAGAGATTTGTGTTTTTACAATTGCAATGTCAGCACAGATGTGACTTTTTTCTTCTCAATCTATGACTCATTATCAGCTGGGAAAATGAAAAATAATTCTCATGGCAGTTTAATTCTCACGACATTTTAATTCTCATGGCAAACTAATTCTCATGAGATATTATTTTTACTGAAAAACAAACAGCTATCCAGATGGTATGATATGCTGACCATGATGTAATAATGCAATGTAAGCAATAATTGTATTTTATGATTTAAACATGTAAATATGATGCTTCATGAAGGGGTTTAATCAAATCGTATTTTGCTAGAGATGAGAATGATGTTAAAAATAAGTATGTAGAGTGATTACAAAGCTCCAAACTGATTGTTTATAGTTTGGCAAAAATAGCCTGATGTAAAGAAAGCCCATATTTGGTAATAGGAAGGAAGGCTGCTGAGCATGAGCAGTAACAAGAAGAATTTAATTCTCTCAAGATCAGCATTATTAAATGTGCTTGAAACAGTATAAATACAGGCTCAGAAAAGCTAGATTTTCAGACCTCTTTCAGAGGATCTCGAAGAAGTCTATTGGTATGTATGGCTTTACAAATATATTATTCTAGATATTGTGAATTAGATTCTTTGAACTAAATCAGACTTATTTGACTGTTATATTTTAAGAGTTGGATTTTAAAACTGAATAGTATGTAGAACTTGCTTGCTTTTACTGAATACATTGTAACTGAATACATTGTAATTGAATGTAAGACTTTGTAATACTTGCATATACACGTATTTACACATTTTTACTAGAAGTACATCAATAAAAAGACTTGCTTTTTTAAAGTAGGTAAAGTCATTGAGTCCTGCTTAGTAGGTGACTGGCTGAATAAGATAACATATCACTAACATATCAGGAAGTGGTCCTTTCTAAGAGCCCGGACACTTGAAAGGCACGACCCGCTTCAATCCGGCAGGGCTCTTCCTAGATTCTAATGAAGGCCTTGGGCTCTATGCCCTGTTGTGGGCCCTCCAGAGCCACCGTGTGGGACAGGATGCTGGACTAGACGGACCGCTGGTCTGATCCAGCAGGGCTCTTATGTTCATTTTTGTTCCTAGGTATGGCCTGTTGGCACCGATATGGTTTCGCTCGGCTTACCATATGCCACACTGAACAGCTTCCATTTCAGCTTTCCAAACTTTCCCCCTCCACTGTTTCCAAAAAGGTAATTTGGTAGGGCCAAGTTTAGCTGGGGGATAGGAGCAGAAAGGAACAGATGAGGAAATGTAGTGTTTTAAGCCATACACAAACGCCAGTTGTTTCCATTCAATTTTTCAGGGACTTGCAGTCCCACATTGCAGTTAGTACAGCGATTACTACAGACAGGAACTGCTTGGTTTCCAAATTCTTTACAAAATTAAAAGTGGCCAGGTACTGCTTTAAGGTAGCTTATGAAAACCAGCATTCCTCTATGGTAAACACTATTCAAAACAGTTACTCAGAAGAAGTGGACTTCCTTGGGTCTGATCCGAGATATGGAGGAATTCTTTAGGAACTTCAGGAGCACATAAAGGGCTATAAAGATGATGGAAGGAAGGAAAAGAGCATACGAGGACACCATACACAAATGATTAATTTTTTATTTTAAAAAATGAAACATTTGATGAAATTTTGCCCGAAGTTACCCAAAAGATTTTTGAGTTATAACTGTGGCAAAGATCCCTCAAACTTAATATGACTGAGTTACTGTCATTCCAATACCAATCGCAAACAAGAAGCACATTCCGATTCAGTCCTTTATCGTGACCAGATTAATACTTCTTAAACCCCACCCCTTGCAAGAACAAACACAACCCCGTTCCTTTCCTTCCCACTCAGATGAGTTTCGTTTATGTTTTCATACAGCCAGTTTAGCGCTGGAGGATTCTTCTGGCACAGTATCCACCTAGAGGACCGAAAGGCATGCTGTATCCCTGTACTTGGGAGAATACTAACTTGAGTTGTGTGGAAGTCCTGGGGAATGGGGGTGATATTTTGCCACACTGCTATACTTACTCTTCGCTTTCAGCTCTTCAGCAGTCAGCGAGTGTACAACGACCTGGATACAGAAGAGAAGGAGATGCGTGCAGGAGCAATTTTTCCAAGCCGAACATCCCCGGAAATCTCAGATGGGCCCGATTATGGTATACAAGAGCACTCAGGTTCTGAACTCGAGACTCCGTCTTCTCAGTGGCTGGCCAGGAAATATTTGTGTTTTTATTACACTACATGCACATCTTTCCACTTACAGGTTCTAGAGGTTGGAAACTTAATAACAACATGGCAAGAACAAGTATTTGTGCTCTCGGTGGCATTTCTGTCACAAGACCCTTCTCTGTCCAAGTAGGGCTAAGACCTTCGTTTCTGAGGCTTATCGTGGTCAAATAGTGTATTCAGCTTATAAAATGTCACGTCTCTGCTGGCTCCATCCCCATGTGCTCACACAAAATCTCTAACATTGTAAGGCTATGCCCAATCTCCCTCCTGACCATCTAGCACCATCTAAGAAGTTATATATTCATCTTTTGGCAACAGGAAACACATTTAAAAATCAGACCTCGACTGCTGCAACTTCACAGGTGACATCTATGCTAGTTTAGAAAAGTATCTATGGTATCCTAAAGCTGAGCATCGATCTGGTTTGAATCGTTTAAGGCTACAAAAAAGCACCTGAATAGCCCATCTGTGCTTGGCCCTGGAAGAAATACCTGTTATTTATGCTTCACACAGATACACTCAATTGAACAGGTTTATGTATGTGGCTGATCCACCACGATGTGTGTGTGCTTTGCTTTTTAATCTCTAGCTTCGTGAAAGGAAAAGCTTTTTCCTCAGGGTGTGCTTTAACAGGAGCGAGTATTGTTCCGTAGGGTGATCTCTGTTCCTCTTGTAAACTCTGTTGTTCAGCTCCAGAAGAGTATCTAGCAGAGGCAACATCCTATAAGAAACAGGGAGGAGAGACAAAGAAAGAATGATGATTTTCTACAGCTACATAACAGAATGAGATGATAATCTCCAAGACATTTGCTCCTAATATCCAGTTTGGCAACTCCAGGCTTGACAAAAATACTTTTAGCAACTAGGTTACAACGAGTAACTGAGCTTTGCCGTGACCTGGATGGCCCAGGCTAGCCCGATCTCAGAAGCTAAGCAGGGTGGGCCCTGGATAGGACTCGGATGGGAGTACCAAGAAAAATGGAACAGTAAAATTTGTTGGTCATGGAGAGGAATAAGAGGTATTGCATGGTACTAAAATCTTAACCATCCTTCCCACTGACTTTTAAGACTTGAGTAAATGCTGCCTCCAACAAATAAAACATATCTTTGTAGGCACAAGGACTAGAAGAGTTGGTTTTTATATGCTGACTTTCTCTACTACTTAAGGAAGAATCAAATTGGCTTACAATCACCTTCTCTTTCCCTCCCCACAACTGACACCCTGTGAGGTAGGTGGGGCTGAGAGAGCTCTAAGAGAGCTGTGACTAGCCCAAGGTCACCCAGCTGGCTTCATGTGTGAAAAAAAAGAAGTTATTTTCCTTCCCCTTAAAAAAAACAACAGGTTTTCTCAGGGAGCTGATCGTGCATTCGATCCCACATTCTGTGCTGTTCCTATGTTTTATGGGACTGCAATATGTGCACGATAAATTGTGTTTATGTGTGTATGTAAAGTGCCATCAAGTCGCAGCCAACTGATAGCAACCCCTTAAGGCAAGAGATTAACAGAGGTGGGTTTGCCATTACCTTCCTCTGCTTGGCAACCCAGGGCTTCCTTGGTGGTCTCCTATCCAAGTACTAACCAGGGCTGACCCTGCTTAGTTTCCGAGATCTGACGAGATTGGGCTAGCCTGGGCCATCCAGGTCAGGGTACAATAAGATTATCAGGAACTCTGAATACGCAGTGATGGCGAAACCATCCAATTTATTAAAAGAAGAATTGATGGAAGAATTTCAGAAGAAATGGGCACCATATTAAGAATATGCAAAACTTAAGGTGTAATACACTAATATAGAAGTTAGTAAATGTTAGTATTTAGATGCATAGTAATATGTATATCCTAAATGGTATAAGCTGACATGATTTGATAACTGATTTCATATGTAATAAAAAGCAGAAATAGAGGGTTCAGCAAAGCCAGAGGGGGAGAATAAGCTTAATTAAGAAAAGCTATAATAAATGTTGTATAATTTTTAAGCAGAGAATGGGAAAGTAGTTGGAATAGTCATGAATGTAATTATAATTAAAGCAGATATAATGGCACTGATTATAGTATGTTACGAAGGATTAACCTCTTTTTAAGATATAAAATGTGAATTTTTAAAAAGGCAATTATTTACCAGAACCCTTAGAAGGGTGAAAAAAAGACTGTGTGAACCTGTATGTTTGTTTTGTCTGTTTTATAAACTTTATAATAAAATATGTTTAAAAAAAGATTATCAGGAGCTATTTTTCTTTCTTTTTTCTTTCAAAGAAGCCATCTACCTTTTGCGTGGATCAGTCAAAAGCTCGGCCAGGGTGGACAGATAGTAGGAGGACGAGCTGGGTGACCTCTCCAAGGCCGACGCGTCCACCATGCTCTGGCTCCAGAGAATGTCCGCTACCTGGGGGATCGCCGGCCCGAGATCTCCATCTGCCTCCACGAAGCTGCTCTGCTCTTGCCGATGTCCCGGCTCAACGTAGTTCTGGATAAAGAAGAGCTTCGGTTTCCCTAAGAGACCGGTGCATTTATCTCCAGTGAAAAACCTCTTCACCTTCTCCAGAGCAAAGCCAGGCAAGGCGCAGTCGGTGCAGAAGATGTCCTGGTGGTTCCCTCGGCTGACCACGACGCAGACAAAGCAGTCATAGTCCTTGTGCTGCTTCAGTCCAGCCACTTCGCGCAGTCTTTGCGACAGGGAGTTCACGTTTAGGAACAGGCAACTCTGGACTTCAAAGCGCAGAGCGGCGAAGGCTTCAACCAGGACACCTGGAGGATGTACAGACAAAAAACAAGCCTCTTGAATGCCCACGCTTCCATGGGACGCTCAGATCCTCAGCTCTTCTGCATTGCTGAGGCTCTGTCTATGCAGAAAAAAATGCAAGGCATTACTCTTGAGAATTTTAGTTGAGCTCTAAAAGAGCGACAAAGAGAACAAGGTTCTAACCCCCAAAGCTACAAAGATACACTGGAACCTGCCTGGTGAAATCTCAGAAGCCCGAGAGGAGGCTACATAAGATTTCCACCAGTTGGACAGACAATGCTTGACTGCTTTCCATAGCTCTCTGCTCCTCGTGAAAATAATGCGTGGCAAGGAAAAAAGCTCCTGTAAGATACACCATCAAAGAGCCACGTGGCACAGAGTGCAGTCAAAAGCTCTGCTCAGTACTGCAGTCAAAAGCTCTGCTCACGACCTGAGTTCAATCCCGACGGAAGTCGGTTTCAGGTAGCCGGCTCAAGGTTGACTCAGCCTTCCATCCTTCGGAGGTCGGTAAAATGAGTACCCGGCTTGCTGGGGGTAAAGGGAAGACGACTGGGAAAGGCAATGGCAAACCACCCTGCAAACAAAGTCTGCCTAGTAAATGTTGGGATGTGACGTCACCCCATGGGTCAGGAATGACCCGGTGCTTGCACAGGGGACTACCTTTACCTTTTAAGATACACCATATTCATTTGAAAGGATGAAGAAGAGTTGGTTTATATACCCTGCTTTTTCTCTACCTTTAAGGAACCTCAAAGCGGCTTACAATCGCCTTCCCTTCTCCTCCCCCCCGGCCACAAGAGGCACCTTGTGAGGTAGGTGGGGCTGAGAGAGTTTGAAGAGAAGCGTGACTAGCCCAAGGTCACCCAGATGGCTTTGTGTGTAGGAGTACTGAAACCAAACCGGTGCTCCAGATTAGAGCCCGCCGCTCCTGTGGAGGAATGGGGAATCAAACCTGGTCCTCTGTATTTAGAGTCTACTGCTCTTAAACCACTACACCGGCAAGGACGATGCACTCCCAAACACCAAAGGAGCTTTCCTGCTATTTACACAACAGCCATCCCCAAAAGTGGTCCCTGAAACTCCTGCCTCGTTCCCAGGCCCTTCTCAACTGCACCAGCCTCGGCTGGTGGTGTAGTGGTTAGGATCAGCGGACTCTAATCTGGTGAGCCGGGGTTGGTTTCCCCACTCCTCCACATGAAGCCTGCTGGGTGCCCTTGGGCTAGTCACAGTTCTCTGAACTCTCTCAGTCCCACCTACCTCACAGCTGACTTTTGCGGGGAGAGGAAGGGAAGGAGATTGTAAGCCGGTTTGATTCTCTTTAAAAGGTAGAGAAAGTTGGCACATTAAAAACCAACTCTTCTCCCCCCCGCAATCCGTTACTTTCGCCAGGACTGTGAAAAATGGGCTGTTCCTCCCTCATTAGCCGCTTTTACCTGGAAAGAAACAATGCCAGCCCACACACAGATTTTCAAACCCAGGTGAGAAACAGCATGCACTTAAAAAAATTTTTTTATTTCAAACAATGAACCCTTTGGGCCTCATCTCTGGGCTGATGTGTTCATGTGTGTTGTTTTAAAAAAGCCAGCTGGTGGATGAATCAAAAGGGAGGCATGAATTCCAAAAAATGCCCACATTTCCCCATCTGCCTGCTCATACATCCAGTTGTTCAGGAAGGCAGGCAGAGAAGAAAGAACAGGGAAAGAACAGAGCGAGAGGGGACAGAGATTAAAAAATGCTCCCTCTTCCCACCCGGGTTTGGGATATATCTAGACTGGGAGCTCAGAAATACCACGCTATTCCACGGGAAGGGTGGGGGGACAGGAGGGGAAATTCCCAGTCGAGCCACAAGAGGGCAGGATCACACAATTATGCGGTACAGATTTTTAAAAAGCACAGATTCCTCCTGGCTTTTAAAACAAAAAATATTTGCACCGGCCAAATATTTGAGATATGCCCTTTCCGCCTTTCTCCCCAATGGAGAACCCAAATCAGCTCACAACATTGTTCTCCGTTCTCCTCCACTTTATCCTCACAACAGAGTTGCTGAACATAAAACGGAGGAAGAGAGAAAATGAGGTACACCGCTTTGGGCCCCAATTGCGGAGAAAGACGGGGTATAAATGAAGGATACAAACAAACAACCACCACCTTCTGAGACAGGTTAAGCAGAGAGAGAGTGACTAGACCAAGGTCACCCCGTGAGTTTCCGTGGGGATTTGAACCTGGCTCTCCAGATCCTGGTCTGACACTCATAAGAACATAAGAAAAAGCCATGCTGGTTAAGAAAAAGCCATGCTGGATCAGACCCAGGCCCATCAAGTCCAACAGTCTGTTCACCCAGTGGCCAACCAGGGGCCTCTAGGAAGCCCCCAAACAAGACGACTGCAGCAGCACCATCCTGCCTGTGTTCCACCGCACCCAAAATAATAGGCATGCTCCTCTGATACTAGAGAGAATAGGTATGCATCATGACTAGTATCCATTTGGACTAGTAGCCGTGGATAGCCCCATCCTCCATCAGAACATAAGAACAGCCCTGCTGGATCAGACCGAGGCCCATCAAGTCCAACAGTCTGTTCACACAGTGGCCAACCAGGTGCTTCTAGGAAGCCAAAAACAAGACGACTGCAGCAGCACCATCCTGCCTGTGTTCCACCGCACCCAAAATAATAGGCATGCTCCTCTGAGACTGGAGAGAATAGGTGTGCCTCATGACTAGTATCCATTTTTACTAGTAGCCATGAATACCCCTCTCCTCCATGAACATGTCCACTCCCCTTTTCAAGCCTTCCAAGTTGGCAGCCATCACCATATCCTGAGGCAGAGAGTTCCACAATTTAACTATGCATTGTGTAAAGAAATATTCCCTTTTATCAGTTTTGAATCTCTCACCCGCACTCTGACCACTACAAGAACCATTCATGAGGGACAGTTCTGCCCTGCCTAGATTATCGCGTGAGGTGAGAGATGCTAAGCAGTGTCTCCAACATAGTAAGATGTCCCTAAACTGGGGGGGTGGGAGCCAGTTCTATGGGACATACAGAAATTCTGTTTTGCCTGTGTTAAATGGAAGAAGAAATACACGCCTGCCTATAAATCTCTAAATATATAATAATGGGAAGCTGGGAATAAGTTCTATTTCCCACCTGGTCAGCCCACCAGGTAGCTCCAGAAGTCAGCCATGACTTGACAGCAAAACAAAAAATCTGGGGTGGGTGGGGTGGGGAACTAGTCTTGCATTTGAGTGAAAACAGCTGGTTTTAACCTTTTTAACCTTGAAAGCCTTACGCGGTTTGGGACCCTGGTATCTTCGGGACCACCTCTCCTGGTATACCCCCCGAAGAGCATTACACTCTGCTGATAATAATCTGTTGGTGGTCCCCGGCCCAAGGAGTGTGCAGCTGTCCTTGACCAGGTGGAATGCTCTCCCTAATAACTTCAGGGCCCTGCAGGACTTGAAAGAGTTCTGCAGGGTCTGTAAGACAGAGCTATTCCGCCAGGCCTATAGTGGAGGGCGGCCGCAGGTGAGATTAAATGAGATCAGTGCTGGCCTCCCTACTCCCCACCCCCAGTTTATGATCTATTTGGGGGTGGACAGCCAAACCAATTATATGCTCATGGTTGGCATTGCCTGCCACAGTAAGCACATTTATACGGTGTCTGTCTTTTAAATTAATTGGGTTGTTTTATGTTTTTAAATATTTTACTGCTTTATTGTTATATTGGAAATTTTAATGTCGTAACCTGCCCTGAGCCCGGCCTGGTCGAGGGCGGGAGGGGTAGAAATTAGAAAGTAAATAAATAAATAAGTAGTTTGCTTTAACGTGGCTACTGTTTCATCATCTACTTTTGCCCTGTTTTAAACAGCAAAGGCGACACAGGGCTGAACAAGCTTTATATCAATCAGGCTGAGGGATACCTCGGGATTTCTCTGGATTGTGCTTTAGTCGAAGGCCAAGATGTGGCCAACTGAAAGACCGAAGTTTTACTCTCCATTTTGAATGCTAAGTGTCAGCTTCAGGGATTTTCCAGAGGCTCAGAGTTCACAGAGACCTAATAAGCAACGCCCACAGCTTGTTTGGCCAGCCGATGGCCATTCAAGTACACCTGGCATTCCAGCTTAATTGGATGGTACGGCTCAGCTGCGAGAAAGATGGGAGGGAGGATGAGATCATTCCTCTGTGCTGGAAAAGAGTGTTGGGTGAAACCAGTCTGAACCATGTAGAGGTTTCTCCCCGTGTACTTGACACCCCTCCTGCACAAAGGCCAGGTGTCCTGACTCACGACAAAGGGCATACAATCCCTACAGAAGACGAGATCCTTTCCAGCACCAGAAGATGTTCACCTCATATCTAAGTCTGCTGCTGCGTCTTGCTGCCTTACAGTGTTTATGCTAAACATCTTTGTGCTGAGACATGCAAATCCTGCTTAAAACGGGTTCATTTCTCCAAGATCATCACTAATAAGAAATCCGGGGGGGGGGGGGGGAGAACGCCATTCCCTGCTGCTCTTTTCCTTCTGCTCTCTTGTTCCCAGGCTGAACCCATTCTGCACAGGTTATTTTTAGCCACTTGTGTATTCCATCAAATGTTTCGAGCCCTCAAGAGATTTTCTGGTTTTGCTTATGTAAGAGACTCATGTGAAACTCCCCCCCCCAACCATTTTGCATGCACAAACTCTTAGAAAGTCCAGAGGAAGTGAAAGAAAATAAGTTATTTTTCTTCCCCTTAAAAAACAACAACCCTGAATGATGGTTAAGTTCCAGTTGAGTTGGACATCAGTTTCCCCTTGAAATCAGGGAAAGAACCCAAAGTAAAGTCCTGGGTCCGCCAAGAGAGAAGAGGAGGAGTTGGTTTATATAATCCAACTTTCTCTACCACTTAAAGAAGAATCAAACCATCTTACAATCACCTTCCCTTCCCCTCCCACAACAGACACCCTGTGAGGTAGGTAGGGCTGAGAGAGTTGTCTAGCCCAAAGTCACCCAGCTGGCTTCATGTGGAGGAGTGGGGAAACCAACCCGGGTTCACTAGATAAGCCTCCGCCGCTCATGTGGAGGAGTGGGAAATCAAACCCGGTTCTCCAAATCAGAGTCCACCACTCCAAACCACCACTCTTAACCACGACACCACGCTGGCTCTCCAGGCAGCAAAGATGATGTGGTTTTCCTTGGGACTTACCTGTATCATTGCCGATGCAGTCTATGATCAGGCATATTCCCAAAGGCTGGCTCTGCATTCTGTAGTGGTCAGATACCTGCAAGGATTCGAAGAGAAGAACAGAATTTTAAATCCAATCACTATGCTGGTTAAGAAATATACATTATAAAGACACGAGATAGATTTACAAAAAAGTAATCCAGAATTTAATAGCGGTTGCTCATATAGTCATCACACAGCAATGGAAGAAACCCAAACCCCCATCTGAGCACAGATGGACTCAGAAAACTGGGGGAGGGATGTCTTACAATTATTAATAAATTGTCACAGCAAGCCAGGACTCAGCAAGGGAGACAAAAAGAGGATTGCTTTATGGAGGAATGGGGTTTTTTTGAGGGGGGAGAAAAGCCTCTAAATTGGGATCAGCCAGATAAATACGGAGACAGACATTTATGCTAATGTCATAACAAATTTTGTTAACTTACTAGTGATGCGAACAAGCAACAGAAATGGGGGAATGGACGTGCATTTAGCTTGCTAGAACTAGGATCCTTCTATGTAATTTTTGCATCATTTAATGTGTCATGTTAATAATTATGCTTAACTTCAGTTCTGTCTTTAGTCTTCTGGTAAGTTCTACAACCCTAATCCTACTGCACTGTTTACTGAATACTGTTAATTGCATTGACTCACTATGTATAATCCTGCCTTGAGTCCAAGTGAGAAAGGCGGACTATAAATAATGCAAATAAAAGAAATAACATTAGAAAAGAACAAAAGTATATTTCCCCCATCCTCCAAAGCCCCTCCCATTCTGGGCTCTCTGCCTCAAGGCCTGGCCCTGTCTCTGCCTAACCCAGCTAAGCTATGTGCCAGAAACATGTTGATAGCAAAGGCATGGAGAGCGGACGTTTCTTCCAAACAATGCCTTCCGCCTGCACAGATGAGAAAGCCTGTGATTTTTTTTAAAAAGTGTTTGTTTTTGAGCTCTTGCTCTGTGCCACACCAACTGGTTCGTCAGTTTGCAAAAATGAGTTCAGTAGTTATCAGAGCACTTTGACCCTGTGGGGCCCTGTAAGAGTTTCTGCCCTAAAAGAAAAAAGGGTCAGCGTGGGAGCAAGCTGTATTCTTTCTTTTTAAAATATAAATATATATATATATATATATATATAAATATATATAAATCATATATAATTTTTATAAGGGGATACAGAAAATAAGAAGGGAAATAAGGGGAAGGAAGAAAAAAAATCAAATCTAATTCTGCTTCTGAGCATTACACAGTCTAAACGATCATCAAATCTAGCATCCATCGCCTCAAGCGTATAACCATTGTTATAGACACTCGCTAAGTGAGTATGTTAATTCTCTAAACGTCTTATTTCTAATAAATATTAATGGCACATGAGGAATAGTTGTATAGAGGTTGCCATTTTGTCGTAAATTCATCGATTGGGTTACCTGAAGACCTACTCACTTAGCGAGTGTCTATAACAATGGTTATATGCTTGAGACGATTGATGCTAGATTTGATGATAGTTTAGACTGTGTAATTCTCAGAAGCAGAATTAGATTTGATTTTTTTCTTCCTTCCCCTTATTTCCCTTATTTTCTGTATCCCCTTATAAAAATATTTTAATTTTTTTTAATAAGTGGGTTAGTCTAGACATTAATGCAAAATCAAAGAGTTTACTGCTCCATTCTGTAGTAGCTGGTATTATACTGGATTTCCAATATCTGGCGTAGACAATTCTGGCAGCCGAAGTTGCATATTGATAAAGTTCTTTATTAGTAGAATTCACTTGTGGGGGAGGGTTTATGCCCAACAACATATATTTGGGTTCTATTTCAAATTTGACTCACAACATTGTCTGAATTTCTCTGTGAATTTTCTGCCAATAGGTTATTCCTTCTGATTATAGTGCACTGTACCTGAGTCACAGCTGTTCCGGTTTCTGGAACTGATACGGGGACCCGTTCTTCTGTAATTTAAAAAGACGGTATTGTTAGTTGCAGTAAGACAGTATTCTCCAGATCAGAGTCCACATCTCCAAACCACCGCTCTTAACCACTACACCACACTGGTGATGGTGGAGTTGTTTTAGAACTATTAAAACCACACAGCAAATATAAATTAATATAACCAGGTTTATTTTATTTTTTTCAGATTTATAGGGCACCCTCATTCCTACCCAAGCCGGGCTCAGGGCAGCACACATTAAAAGCATAGTTAAATTGTGGAACTCCCTGCCCCAGGATGTGGTGATGGCTGCCAGTTTGGAGGGCTTTAAGAGGGGAGTGGACATATTCATGGAGGAGAGGGGTATTCATGGCTATTAGTTAGAATGGTTACTAGTCATGCTGCATACCTATTCTCTCTAGTATCAGAGGAGCATGCCTATAATTTTGGGTGCGGTGGAACCCAGGAAGGATGGTGCTGCTGCAGTCGTCTTGTTTGGGGGCTTCCTGGAGGCACCTGTTTGGCCACTGTGTGAACAGACTGCTGGACTTGATGGGCCTTGGTCTGATCCAGCATGGCCTTTCTTATGTTCTTATGTTAAGCATAGTCAATGCTGAGAGACCTGGCAAAGCAGTCACATACTTGATGAAAACCAAAAAGGGTGGGGTAGGGAGGCCAGCACAGATGACAATCTGTGGTTGCCCTCAATTGTAGGCCTGGTGGAACTCTTTAAGGTCCCGCAGGGATGTCACTGAGAAGGGAGTTCCGCCAGGCCTGGGACAACCACACACTCCTTGGGCCAGGGACCACCACCAAGTTGTTATTAGTCGAGCATAATGCTCTTTTGGGGGGGGGGTACCAGGAAAGGCGGTTCTGAGAGAATGAAATAAAAGAGAGAAGAACAACATTGGGGAGAAGGGCAGTGTGTAAATGAATTAAAATTTTAAAAAATAAACTGAGGAAGCTAGGCATGCCTCCATACACAAAGGGGACCAATTCTCCAGTCTTAAGACAGTGGTATGGTGAGAGGGGGCTACAGTGGTCAGGATTACTGTGGGAGATTCCTCTTATGCAAGGCTCATAAATGGTAAGTTTCAGCGGTCACATTACTAAAGTTTCAACTCTAAGGATTGGCAGGCCTTACTCTGAATGGCTCCCGATCCATTTAGCAGTTTCCCTTTGTTCACCATCTGCAAATTTCAAAAGAGGAGGGAGAAAAAAAAAAGAGAATCAAATTTTATATCGCCTTTTGCAAAAAGTGTAGCAACGTTGACCTTTCAAATCCTGCCACGCTGCTCCTCTGGAGAAGGTATTTAATCTAATTAGATATAAGGACTCACTATGAGTCGGAAGCGACTTGACGGCACTTAACAAGAAATTAGTTCACAATACCATTAAGTAGACTCACAAGGAGGAGAATATTGTCTGGTGTATCAGGAGGGCAACGAAGATGGCGAGGGGTCTGGAGACCAAGTTCTATGAGGAAAGGTTGAAGGAGCTGGGTATGTTTAGCCTGAAGAGGAGAAGACTGAGAGGGGATATGATAACCATCTTCAAGTACTTGAAGGGCTGTCACATAGAGGAGGGTGCCGATTTGTTTTCTGTTGCCCAAGAAGGTTGGACCAAGACAAGTGGGTTGAAATTAAATCAAAAGAGTTTCCGTCTAGACATTAGGAAGAATTTTCTAACAGTCAGAGCGGTTCCTCAGTGGAACAGGCTTCCTCGGGAGGTGGTGAGCTCTCCTTCCCTGGAGGTTTTTAAGCAGAGGCTAGATGGCCATCTGTCAGCAATGCTGATTCTATGACCATAGGCAGATCATGGGAGGGAGGGCATCTTGGGCATCTTCTGGGCATGGAGTAGGGGTCACTTGGGGGTGTGGGGTGGGGAGGTAGTTGTGAATTTCCTGCATTTTGAAGAGGGTTGGATTAGATGACCCTGGTGGTCCCTTCCAACTCTTATGATTGTATGATTCTTCTATGAGAGATGTACCAGCCTAACCCCTTGATAAAATCAGAAAGACGGGGACTCCTCCCGCTGTCAGGGCTACATGAGTCACTCGAGTTAGAAACTGGTTCTCTATGTGCTAGTGGAGGTTACCAGAAGAACAGTCTCTGTTTGGGACCTACCGATCGATTCTGTTCCCCGACCCAAAAGTTAAGCCTTGCTGACGCAGTGCTGTATTGTCATTCAGAGCTACCGCTGGCTAGTTACCAACCAGTGTGTAACTCTGTGGTAGGAACCTCCTTATCTTTGGGGAACAGCTGCAAATTGTATACCGTGCCCACAATTTAATATTCAAATCTTAAGCAGGGCACCGGTCGGCTGCGTGAAGCCTAAGCCCTGCGAAAGGGTCTTTAAAGCGGCTGAACTGCTAATTTGCAAAACCGCATCGTGCGTTTCATTGGCTTTCCTTGCTTCAGAAGATCCTTCCTCAGCGGCCATTTGATTGCAGCAGCGTCTCTTGTACTTACCCCTGGAGGTTCGGCGAGAGACAGCCCAGGGAGTGACACCTGAAGCACGTTTATGTACACAGGAGCGGAGCCAACGGTGTGAACTGGAGCTGAAGATTGAATAGAGGTTCTCAGAAATTGCCATCGACAGCCCCCGTTAGGGCCTGCCTCCCCACGCCAGCTCACAGACCCTGGCTGGCATTGAAACCTGCACATACTCCCTGCCTATGCTATCCTGTGTGAACATGATGATAGCATACGGGCCTGCCTAAATCTCCAGGACTGGACCTGGCAACCCGGTATGCAAGCGCACTGACTGCTTTCCAGCCGCGCGCCTGCCTCAAACGCTACTGGGCAGTCGCGGCGCGGCTCATTTGAAACTGACACAGCCGCTCTCGCCAGCCCGGGCAACCAGCCACTAGGAACCAGATGCAAAGGGCTGTCTCTTGTGAGCCTGAGAGGAGCCATGTTCCTGTAAAACCTCTGTTCTAGCAGCAGCCATTTCGCAGAGAGCTGACAGCCACGTACTCAATGCGAGCTGCTCCCCCTCCCAACTTCCTCCGTTGCTCAATGGGTCGTTAGCAGTAATCCTGATATCCAGATGAGTCATCTCTCCTGTCCAGCTGCAGAGACCCCAGGACATTTGCACAGATCGCACCTATTGTTCCTGAATGTAAATCAGATCAGCAGAGAGATTCCTGACCATCTCGGGTTGCGAAAGCCATTGGCATTAGAAAAGATTTCCAAATTCTCACTACCCTGCCCCGGTAGACACAGCTTAATCCTTCTGTCACCTTTTGTCACCTGGGAACCTGGGAGGGGTCAAACCCCTCTTCCCGCCCCCAGAAAATAGTATAACTGGGATACCCCTGGCCCATTCTAGTCCTTAGGTCTTTCCTGGCACCTTTGCCGTTACTCTGTTGGTTTGGTTTTGCGCAGCCTTACCACGCTCCCTCCCACCTTGCTGGTCAAGTCTACGGGAACCCCTACCCCCATCTCGGTCTTCTTTTTCAATCTGTTATTAGTCTACGTGAAATTTGGACAACACCTCGTCTAGATAAGGTAAATATTTGGTCAACGATCCTGCCACATTGGCAAATGTCTCTGAACTCCTCTTTTTAATTTACTAGCCTCTTGTATGTCTGTACTGCACCATTTGAATGCGTGAAAACATAAACACTGTTTAATTTGGAACTCCTAGTCTCTGTCTTTATTCAAACGTCTCATTAAACAGATTCTGGTATAGTTGAGTGCGAGATCGCTATAAAAATACATAGTTACCGATTGCTCAGCTAATTTCCCCATATAAAGGAGCAATTCGGCTAATCGACAGCCCCCGTTAGGGCCTGCCTCCCCACGCCAGCTCACAGACCCTGGCTGGCATTGAAACCTGCACATACTCCCTGCCTATGCTATCCTGTGTGAACATGACTTATGAGTCTTACTGCCTCTTTCAAGATCGGAGATCCCACACTGGCCACTTTTACTAGTACCAGAGCCAGCGAGGTGCAGTGGTTAAGCAATGTGGTTTGGAGAGGTGGACTCTGATCTGGAGAACCGGGTTTGATTCCCCACTCCTCCACGTGAGCGGCGGACGCTAATCTGGTGAACTGGATTGGTTTCCCCACTCCGGCACATGAAGCCAGCTGGGTGACCTTGGGCTAGTCACAGTTCTCTCCGAACTCTCTCAGCCCCCCTACCTCACAGGGTGTGTGGGGAGGGGAAGGGAGGGTGATTGTAAGCCGGTTTGATTCTCCCCTTAAGTGGTAGAGAAAGTCAGTATATAAAAACCTCCCCCTCCTTCTTCCTGGCTCATACCAGTTACTTTCACCACTGGAATTAACTACAGGTTGAGTATCCCTTATCTGGACTGCTTGGGACCAGAAGTGGTCCCTATTTCAGATCTTTCTGTATATTGGAATGTTTTGGAATTTTTGCATATACATAATATCTTGGGGATGGGACCCAAATTCATGTATGTTTTATATACACTTTGAACACATAGCCTGAATGTAATTTCAAACAATTTTTAAAATAATTTTGTGTACATTGAACCATCAGAAAGCAGTGGTGTAACTATCGCACCAGAATGCCTATATCAGCTGATAAACAAGAGCAACAAACAAATTAACAACGGCAGGCTTTCAGTCTCCACCTACGATGCAGCGTACACTATATTTTGTTTTTTTCAGGTGAGAGGAAACAATGAAAGCAGGAAGCACAGATTTGCCTGTATGCCGGCTCGAAGGGTCCGGTTTTCGGATCAGTCTGGATATGGGATGTCCAGATAAGGGAATACTCTACCTGTATTTTTTTTAAGAAGAAGAGTTGGTTTTTATATGCCGACTTTCTCTACCACTTAAGGGAGACTCAAACCGGCTTACAATCACTTTCCCCTCCCCTCCCCACAACAGACACCCTGTGAGATAGTTGGGGCTGAGAGAGCTCGAACAGAGCTGTGACTTGCCCAATGTCACCCAGCTGGCTTCATGTGTAAGAGTGGGGAAACAAATCCAGTTCACCAGATTAGCCTCCGCCGCTCATGTGAAGGAGTGGGGAATAGAGCCTGGTTCTCCAGATCAGACTCCACCGCTCCAAACCACCACTCTTAACCACTACACCATGCTGGCTCTGGTAAAAAACAAGACCACACAATCCTAAGAACTGTCTTGTCTTACTGCTATTTAAGCCTCAATCCCCTTTTCGAAATGTGTGTGCATGTAAAAGGATGTCAAGTTGCAGTTCACTTATGGCAAACCAGGAGGGCCTTCAAGGCTAGAGACTAACAGAGGTGGTTCACCATTTTCTGCCTCCGCATCATGACCCAGGTATTCCTCGGTGGTTTTTGATCCAAGTATTAACCAGGGCTGACCCTGCTTAGCTTTTGAGAAACACTAAGATTCACAAGTCATTTTCACATAGGAATCGTTGCTTTCCCCCCTAAATTAGACCATAATGTAACACAAAACTGCTATGCACATTCCTGAAAATGCCATTTCTCTTCTGTCCTCTACACTAACAACATTTTACATAGGACATAACTAAAGAAGAAATTTTTTAAAGTATTACACGTTTTGTTTTTGCACATACTGCCATGCCTTTGCTTCATTAGGGCTTGCTGCATTACTATGCAACATATGTACAAACCTTACTCCGTTCTTTCCCCTAGCCAGGGCATCTTTTTAGGGGAATTTGAACCTGCAGCGAACCACCATATTGGTTCCTGGAAAATGCATGCTTGAGGGCAAGACATTGGGGCACTAGTCCACACAGCAATAATGCTACCTCAAGCAGTAATGTTAATGTTTTTTTTGGGGTAGGGGGAGAAGGTCTGTAGACTGAAAATATTTCTAGAAATTCATATACCAGACTTAAAAGTAAAAGGTAAAGGCAGTCCCCTGTGCAAGCACTAGGTCATTACTGGCCCATGGGGTGACGTCACATCCCAACATTTAATGGGCAGGCTATGTTTACAGGGTGATTTGCCAGTGCCTTCCCCAGTCATCTACACTTTACCCCCAGCAAGCTGGGTACTCATTTTACCGACCTTGGAAGGATGGAAGGCTGAGTCAACCTTGACCTGGCTACCCGAAACCGACTTCCGTCGGGATCGAACTCAAGTCGTGGGCAGAGCTTTTGATTGCAGTACTGCAGCTTACCACTCTGCGCCACGGGGCTCTGTCAGACCAGACTTAACAGCCCGGATATCCAAAACTCTGGAAATGGCTCTGCAGCAAACAGATATCTTACAAAACCAGACACATATCGGTAGCAGCCTGATCCTCTGCCTCTTTACTCAGAAGTAAGTCTCGCTGAATTCAACAGGACTGGCTTCCAAGTAAGAGCACGCAGGATTTCTGACTCAGTGACCCCTGGAGCTTTCCCATGTACGCAACCGTAGGAGTGACTCCTGTAGCAGCCGAGACAGAGCAGTCATTGGAAAGAACGAATGGTCCACGGCATACCTTACCTTCCAGTCTGTGCTTCTGGATCTTCTTTACCAAGTCTCTCCTGTGGATGTTCAACAGGCAGTTTTCTAGGAAATCCAACTGGTCAGGCGACACCAGCTCTAGCTTCTCTAGGTCGTTTATAACTCCCAGGAAACTCTAGAGGGTCAGAACAAATTTCATCAACAGCAGGGCAAACGATGCACACCCTTGAGAAACTAGAAGAAGAGGCCACACAGAAAAGATGAGGTGTAACACAGTTCATTTCAAATCATCCGTGCTGTGACAGTACCCCAGAGATCTCCCGGTAATAATTGGCTTCCAGATTGCCAGGGAAGGAATTTCTGCCTAGCTACAAGCCTGCTCTGTGCACTGGGTAACTGGGCAAAGAGTCATGGAGTATCAGAGTGAACGATAAACAATGATAGGAGGAAACTGGATGAAACTGCAACTGTACTGAGTCGCCTTTCTGTCTGTAATACAATCAGATATGCATAACTTGTTGATGTATCGTCATAACTTGAATTTGGATAAATATCTCTTCCCCAGTATAATCGGGACTCAGAGATTTCTGCCCATTAGGGCCTCTGAGTCAGCAGCTGCAAATAAACTGTTTTCTTGATGATCTTGGGTCTCCCTCTCCCCCGTGAACCCGTTTTATTGCAACATTACTTATGCATTTTTTCATTCCATGAGGAGAGAAGGTCAGAAGGTTGGACTAGAACCAAAGCTGTTGCCCCAGAAAGTCGGACCAGAACCATCGGGTTGAAATTAAATCAAAAGCGTTTCAGTCTAGACATTAGGAAGAATTTTCTCACAGAGCGGTTCCTCAGTGGAACAGGCTTCCCCAGGAGGTGGTAAGCTCTCCTTCCCTGGAGATTTTTAAGAAGAGGTTAGATGGCCATCTGTCAGCAATGCTGATTCTATGACCTTAAGCAGATGATTAGAGGGAGGGTATCCTGGCCATCTTCTGGGCATGGTGTAGGGGTCACTAGGTGTGTGTGTGGGGGAGGTAGTTGTGAATTTCCTCCATTGTGCAGAGGGTTGGACTAGATGACCCTGGTGGTCCCTTCCAACTCTATGATTCTATGAGAGGGGCCATGGCTCAGTGGTAGAGCATCTGCTTGGAATGCAGAAGGTCCCAGTTTCAATTCTTAGCACCTCCAGCTAAAAGGATCAGGTAGGAGGTGATGGGAAAGACCTCCACCCGAGACCCTGGAGAGACTCTACCTCTCTCAGTAGGTAATATTGACCCTGATGGGTTGATTCAGTATATTAATGTGTTCAAGATAAATCATGCTAAGCAAGATTTGAGTCCAATCGCACGTTACAGACCAAGAAGATTTCCAGGGTATAAGCTTTTAAAGAGTCCAAGTTCCCTTCCTGGTATCTGACAAAGAGAGCTTTGACTCTCAAAAGCTTTATACCCTGGAAATCTTGTTGTTCCCTTAGGTGCTACTGGATTCAAATATTGAAATACTACTGCAGACCAACATGGTCACCAACCTGAAACTATCTTCATTCCAAGCAACTTAGAAGCAGGAGAAGGAGAAGAGTTGGTTCTTATATGCCGACTTTCTCTACCACTTAAGGGAGAACCAAACTGGCTTACAATCACCTTCCCTTCCCCTCCCCACAACAGACACCCTGTGAGGTGGGTGGGGCTCAGAGAACTGTGACTAGCCCAAGGTCACCCAGCTGGCTTCGTGTGGAGGAGTGGGGAAACCAATCATATTCACCAGATTAGCCTCCGCCGCTCATGTGGAGGGGTGGGGAATCAAACCCGGTTCTCCAGATCAGACTCCAACGCTCCAAAGCACCGCTCTTAACCACTACACCATGCTGTCTCTCTCACTTATAATTGGGAGACCAGACTGCAGAAGCTGGCATCGTGCTACGTACACTGTTTAGGAGTTACAAAATGGCTCTTAAAAAAGATTCTGTGTGCGTGTAAAGTGTTGTTGAGTCGCAGCCAACTTATATCGACCCATTATGGGGTTTTCAAGGCTAGAGACATTCAGAGGTGGTTTGCCATTGCCTTCCTCTACATAGCAACCGTGGTATTCCTTGGTGGTCTCCCATCCAAATACTAACCAGGGCTGTCCCTGCTTAGCCTCCAATATCCGACAAGATTGGGCTGGGCTGGGCCCTTAAAAAATTTTACATGGGCAAAAAAAGAATAACTTTCATTTCTTATCTGTAACGAGTCAAGTCAGGAAAGTCCAAATAGGCCATCACATGCAGCACTGAGAAAACAGAAGGGATTTCCATGCTTTTTCTGACAAATAATACTGATAATTAAAGGGATTTCCCCGTCCCTTATGACCAATAATATCGATAATTTCCAAATGACCTTACTCTCCTGAGACTCAAGAATACACAGATCAATGCTTTCAGAATTCAAATAAAGACACAACTGTGGGTTACAGCTCAGTTCACGAAACAGAAGGGCGTTTCTGTTGTCAGATGGACTGCTCACCCTTCCCTCTTATCCCATTCTGTCCCCTATGATGCTTCTGAGAGTCCCCTCACTCCTGGTAACAAAGTTTGGGGGCTTCAGTGGGTTACAGCAGAAACCAGAAGTTCCTGCAGGAGCCGCTCCCATGAGCGGATCTCTCTGGATACGAGCCTGTCCTACTAGGAAAAGGTTTCGGAGTTGCCAAGACACAGAACAAATTCAAAGACCGGTGTTGCTGAGAGGTTTTTGTGTGTTTGATAATTCCATTGGATTTTGAACAAGTCCCATTCCAGATGTTCAGAGCAACAAGAAAATACAAGAAATACAAGAAAATACAGGGGAAAATATCTAGTTTTCAAATTAATTCTAAATTTTAAAAAACTTCCCACTGTCTTCTACAATGGCACAGCACCAACCGCTCACTGTCAAACTGGATTTTGAAAGGTTATTATAATACAGAAAGCTGCTTAGCTTTGATGAACCTCCCAGGAAATAACTCCCCCACCCCCAAATTTCCTGACTTGTAAGGTGTCTACCTACATAAAGACAGCAATCTGAGCATAATACATAGCAGGTAAGTTTGCAAAGATGCTCTCTGCTACACTTAACATGACAAAGGAGGAAAGGTTACACCAGCTTTGCAGGACCAGAGCTGTTTGTTGTACTAATCTACCCAGTATATGTTTATCCTGCTCTTTCCCCAATGAGCTCAGGGTGGCACATTGACATCCTCCAGCAAACATGATAGCAGAACAAGGATTTGAACCCAAATCTCCCAGACACCTAGACCGGCACTCTAACCACTACAAAAAACTGTCTCCTCGTAATGCTACTTCAGACTTGAACACACAGTTCACACGTTCAGTTTTCAGCAGCATTTCCTCTTACTCTTTTCATTCCCCCTACCACTGATTAATTATCCTCCTCCATTCCTTCTGTGCTGTGTTCTGTCATATTTAAGAGTCTTCCAAGACTTTTCGCACCTGCTCTCTGCCCCACTCAATGAATCTGTCTTGTCCTCCTTTAGTATCCATTTCCTCCTCTTCCTTGTAGTCACGCTGAAGTGCTTTCCAGAACCAGAGAGCGAAAATCCCTTTTGGAAAAAGTTACCTTTTCTTTTGCTTTCTTCATGTAGGACATGCTGGAATTATCCAGCAGAAGGAAAATGAAAGACTCCAAGTCTTCTTTATCAAGGTCCTCATTGATTTCAGTCATCAACACCCTGCAAAGACAGCCGGCATTATTATTATTATTATTATTATTATTATTATTATTATTATTGTTGTTGTTGTTGTTATTGTTATTAAGCAGCCTTCAGCAAAATCTTGACTCACTGGTCCCAAAGGACCAGAACAGCCCATTTCCATTTCCTAATAAGCAAACACTCCTTTTATGTACCTCTTATGCAAAAAATACCATGTGGATTTCTAACATCAATCTCTTTAAATTAAACCAGCATAACAGAGGTTGTAAAATCACCAGGTTAAATTACAAAAAAAATTAAGGTTGTAAATTCCACAGTCCCTAACCCAGAGAAAACTGGTCATGTTACCATCCCACAGAACTGAATGGGACAAGTTAGGCATGAGTAACTTAAATCCCATTCATTCCAAAAGGAACTAAAATACAATGGACATTTCAGGGGGGCTGGGCCAGAGAATCATGCAATCCCCAGTGCAGCTGCTACGCGCTTTCTACAAATCCTAGGCCAAACACACAATCTACTCAGATGCATAACATTCAAGCCACAAGCTAAGGTCCAACTGCTCCTCCTTATCACTGACCAGGAACTTGAGGCTTTCCAGTTTGTGAAATTGCAGCAATGGTATCGCAAGAATCTGAAGACCCTAGTAAGCTTATGTGCACAGATGTTTTCAAACAGGAGTCAACATAAGAACATATGAAAAAGCCATGCTGGATCAGATCAAGGCCCATCAAGTCTAGCAGTCTGTTCACACAGTGACCAACCAGGTGCCTCTAGGAAGCCCACGAACAAGATGACTGCAGCAGCATTGTCCTGCCTGTGTCCCACAGCACCTCATATAATAGGCACGCTCCTCTGATCCTGGCGAGAATAGGTATGCATCATGACTAGAATCCATTTTGACTAGTAGCCATGAATACTCCTCTCCTCCATGAACATGTCCACTCCCCTCTAAAACCTTTCAAGTTGGCAGCCATCACCACATCCTGGGGCAGGGAGTTCCACAATTTAACTATGTGTTGCGTTAAGAAATACTTCCTTTTATCCATTTTGAATCTCTCACCCTCCAGCTTCAGCAGATAACCCCGCGTTCTAGTATTATGAGAGAGGGAGGAAAGCTTCTCTCTGTCCACTCTCTCCAAACCATGCATTATTTTATAGACCTCTATCATGTCTCCCCTTAGCTGCCTCCTTTCCATGCTAAACAGCCCTAACCGAAATTAATGCTGAATACTGAGCAACAGGAAGGAAATTTTTAAAAGGAACAAAAAAAAGGGTTATCCCCTGAACTCACCTGTAAGGCGACAATATCCACGGATTCCTGGCCAAACTGGTTTCCACAGCCGCTCTGCTGGTTCCCAGGATTTTCTTTAGCAAGTCAAACCTCTTCATTCTGTACAACAGCTCGGCCAGAATGCCGTGCGTCAGCAATTCCCTCTCGTTCAAAGCCACCAGAAGCATCCTGACGTCCATCACGGGAAAGTCCGGCACGAGGTCTTGGCACAGGAACAGCATGGTGTCCTTCTCGCCTTTGTCCAGCTCCTGCTCAATCTGGTACAGGACGGAAGCCGGCACTTTGTGAACGGTCATCCCCAGCCGCGCTCCCTTTAAAGTTCTTTGCGTTTTTAAAGAGAAAAGGCACGTCATGAGGTTCGCTTCTGAACCCGGTATCCTCCTCCTTTCTTGATCTCCAGCAGACGGGCTTTATTTATGCTTAAAAGAAAACCACAAACACGAGGTCAGTGAAGAAAGTCATTTACAGAGCCAGACACAGAGGAGTTGTATCGCAGGGGATCGAGCCCAGAACGTCCCTCGCTAGCACCGCCCTAGACAGGACATCAAACTGAATCCTTAGACCAAGCCTGCTGATCAAAACTGCTCAAGTGTGAGAAACAGAATGCCTTTCCTTTTACTACAAATGAGGAATATCCCATTTACAGCAAAGGTCTCTTAAGTCACTCCACAGGAATGCCCACGGGAAATGAAACTAATACAATTAACCAACCATCTGCAAGGGCTTTCTCTCAGCCATACGCATTGCTTAGAAATGCTTTCGCAAGATTCTGTAATCTGATTTTAAGCAGAATATGTTGTCATATTTTATATACACACAAAGCCAGGAAGTTGTGTTAGACACATTGCATAATATTGCCTATCACATACAAAGCCCTTCATGGGCTTGGACCCTCATTTGTACAAGACCCAGGGTTGCCAACCTCCAGGTACTAGCTGGAGATCTCCTGCTATTACAACTGCTCTCCAGCCAATAGAAATCAGTTCACCTGGAGAAAATGACCACTTTGGCAATTGAACTCTATGACATTGAAGTCCCTCCCCTCCCCAAACCCCGCCTTTCTCAGGCTCCGCCCCAAAAACCTCCCACCGGTGGCGAAGAGGGACCTGGCAACCCCAGCAAGACCGTCTCTTCCCCTATGTTCAGACCCCAGTTGTGATGTGAAAGAGCTCTGCCAATAAAGGTTCCTCCCCCGGAACATGCAGCCTTGTTCAATCTATCAATCGACCTTTATTGGCATATATAAACCCTGGAGACCAGCTGCCAGTCTGAGTAGACAATACTGACTTTGATGTCGTGAGTCAGCCTGAGAGTTACTCTTCAGAAGAGGAGGCGGCAGAACAAGCCCTCACTCCCTCTGAAGAGATAACACCGGAACAGCAAGACGGGGCATCTGAGCCAGAAGACCGGCCGGCTGAAACAAGAGAACAGGAACAGGGAAGATAAAGCCTTTCACCTTCAGGGTCACCTCCACCAGTGGAGAGAAGAAGAGTAATAGGTAGAATGGCATTGCAGCAAAGGAGAAAGTCGGCCTGGCTTTTGGACAAAAGACGTAAGTTGGCGCAGGAGGAATCAGAGTCTGAAGCCGACAGTTGAGCTGAAATACCTGGAGAGTCACGAAGGCAATATAAGCAAGACTGACCGTTAAGTGCCTCGTGGGAGCAATGTTATTGAATGCCGCCTGTCTCTTATCTTGAAAAGCTTTGTTTGGAGTCCGGTTTGCAGTGCTGTTGAACTTGGAAGAAAGCTGTGGCCTGCAGCCAAGACCTTAAGGGCGAGGAGCTTGTGTCTGTCTGTGACCTTGTTCCTGTAGAGTGAGTATACTGTTTCTGTCCTTATTAAGGAGCTGCCGGCCCCTCCTGGCAAGAGTAAAATACGCGTCAGGCTCTGCTTCCTTCAGCACCGATACATTGCTGTGTGGAAAGCAGAGACTCAGACCTGCCTATACGCAAAAATAAGGCAGCTTCATGTGTGTTTACTCATTGTTACACAAACCTAACATACAAGTTCCTTCTTCCTGGCAGGTAACATTGTTCTACCTGCATACACATGAAGCTGCCTTCTACTGAATCAGACCATCAGTCCATCAAAGTCAGTATTGTCTACTCAGACTGGCAGCGGCATTCAAAAGTTCTAATCCCTTCAGAAGACGATAACTGAACCAGAGCAACAAAGATACTAAAGGATTTAAGGGTATGTAGCAATCCAGATCAGGATACTGATTTAGAAAGATAAATTTACAAAGATAAATTTACAAAAAGCAGGTATTCTGATCATCTTTATTCCCATGGGTTATTACTTGGTCATTTAAAAGAAACCTCTAGACTGACTGTTCCCTTTCATCAATCCAGCTGGATCCTCAGTTCATGAACATAACTACCAGGAAACAAAGTTAATCTGGATCTACTAGCCAGGCAAATTCCCAGTGTCATAATTAGCAGCTAAAGAGCCAAGACCAAGGAGAATGTGGGTGATCTTACCGGTACCTGAACAGAAGTCCTGGGGGATTACCGCACTTTGTATTCCCAGCGATGTATTAAGAGTTTGAAAATGTTATAAAAAACATCGCTTTAAAAGGATACCACGCTTTTTTGATACCACGGCTTATAAATGGTTGGAAGATGTCTTCACAGCTAAAGGGGCCAAACAAAGTGCGAACAGTATTTTTTATAACGTTTTCAAACTCTTAATACATAGCTGGGAATACAAAGAAAGTGCGAACAGTATTTTTTATAACATTTTCAAACCCTTAATACATCGCTGGGAATACAAGTGAAGTAACCCCCCTGGTCTTGTCCTTGCAGCTAGTGGAAATAACCCTTTACACCCAGCGTGGATTATAATGAACACAAAGGTCATGCTGATGACACAAGAACTGACATTCCACCCACATGCATACCATTCAAAACAGTCACGCAGTAAAACGTGTTTGGGCAGCTTGCTCATTAAAACCAAGGTCATTTATTTCACTTAACTCCCTTTGCAGTATACAAGACCCCTTTATAAATGAGGGGACGGGAACAGGGAGGGATCAGTTTGGAGGCGGCTGATCCTAATTAATTTCTCTGCTTGGACTAACAGCTGCAGAAAAGTCAAAGCTCTCTGAAAAAGAGTGGAGGAAGTCAGGGGAAGTGTGTCTCACAGAAAGCATCCTCTGATAACAATTCTTCCTCCCCACAGGATAGTATGAGCTCACGCTGGCTACAGCTGGTCAGTTTTCCTTCCCCCTGCCTGTAATAAGCCCCGCCCCCAGAGGCAAAGAACAAAGAGCTTTTTGAGGGGCGAGTTTGGCATGCATGAGTGTTTGTTTAGTGCCGTCAAGTCGATTTCCAGCAACCCTATGAATGAAAGTCCTCCAAAATGTCCTGTCTTTAACAGCCTTGCTCAGGCCTTGCAAAAGGGAGGTTGTGGCTTCCTTTGTTGAGTCCATCCATCTCTTGTTGGGTCTTCCTCTTTTCCTGCTGCCTTCAACTTTCCCTAGCATGATTGTCTTTTCCAGTGAATCTAGTCTTCTCATAATATGACCAAAGTACCATAGCCTCCGTTTGGTCATTTTTGCTTGTAGGAATAGTTTAGGCTTGTTTTCATTGCTAGCCTGTCAGCAGCTTGACGTAGGGCCCTTCCTTTGGGGGGAACTCAGGCCTCCAGGCTAAAGGGAAATCATTCATCCTTGTTATTCAGTATAAAAAAATACTGTTCGCACTTTGTTTGGCCCCTTTAGCTGTGAAGACGTCTTCCAACCATTTATAAGCCGTGTCATAATTAGCAGCTAAAGAGCCAAGACCAAGGAGAATGTGAGTGATCTTACCGGTACCTGAACAGAAGTCCTGGGGGGTTACCGCACTTTGTATTCCCAGCGATGTATTAAGAGTTTGAAAGTGTTATAAAAAACATCGCTTTAAAAGGATACCATGCTTTTTGGATACCATCTCTTGTTGGGTCTTCCTCTTTTCCTGCTGCCCTCAACTTTTCCTAGCACGCCCCTCTCTAGACGCACATTTTACCCATCTGAATTCTCAAAACTCTGCAGGGGTGGCGGCTTATTTTTGAGTTTTGAGAATTTGGATGGGGAAAACGTGCATCCAGAGAGGGGCAAACCCAAGGCAAAACCTCCCAGGCATAAGTGGCCCAGAAAAGAAACGAAACCCAGTTTTAGGTCATGTGATTTCTTAACAGGAAACTATGTGGAAGGGAAACAGTGAAGCTGTGCCGCTCCCCCGCTTTCCGTTGCCTGGTCAAGGAAGAGTCACCACCTCCCCCAAAGCAACCGCACCGAAGGCGCCCTCCAGAATTAGAGACTGAAATCCCCGACGGAGCAAAACAGACCCGCCTTGTCCCCATCGTGACCCAGCTGAGTCTGCAGGGCGGCCGCAAGACAACAGCCCCGCGCCTTTGACGAAGACGGGGTGCAAAACGTGCTTCCCGCCTCCCCCTTCCTTGCAGATCCATTTCTATCCCACCTCACCTCGTAGTGTGCCCCCCCTGCCCCCCATGGCGGCACCCCAATTTCCCAGGTGGCCAGCCCCGTCTGCCCAGAGCATCACCCCAGAGGGACAGCCAGGTTCGTCCCAAACGCGCCCGGAACGTCGTCTGTTAGGCTGGAAACAATGGAGAAAGCGGAGAGCGAGGAAGCCGGTTTCCTCTGAAACGTGGCGTGGGAGGAGAGGGGTGACGGATGCCCTGGCCAGCCCACAAGAGGAACCAGTGGGCCATGGATCAAATCGAGCCTGAACTGACCCTAGAAGCTAAAATAACCAAACTGAGGCTGTCGTATTGTCGAAGGCTTTCACGGTCAGAGTTCATTGGTTCTTGTGGGTTATCCGGGCTGTGTGACCGTGGTCTTGGTATTTTCTTTCCTGACGTTTCGCCAGCAGCTGTGGCAGGCATCTTCAGAGGAGTAACACTGAAGGACAGTGTCTCTCAGTGTCAAGTGTGTAGGAAGAGTAATATATAGTCAGAAAGGGGTTGGGTTGAGCTGAATCATTGTCCTACAAAAAGTATCAAGTATCATTGCAGGACAATGATTCAGCTCAACCCAACCCTTTTCTGACTACATATTACTCTTCCTACACACTTGACACTGAGAGACACTGTCCTTCAGTGTTACTCCTCTGAAGATGCCTGCCACAGCTGCTGGTGAAATGTCAGGAAAGAAAATACCAAGACCACGGTCACACAGCCAGGATAACCTACCAGAACCAATGAGGCTGTCGTATTTTGGTCACACTATGGGCGAAAATGCATGGTCATTTAGCCTCCTTTATTCCCTGATTCAGCCAGGATCGAACGCATGCGTTTTCGCCGAACGTGTGTTCAATCCTGGCTGAATCCTGGCTGAAATAGGGAATAAAGCGACCATGCGTTTTTGACCTATGAGAAGGCAAGAGTCACTGGCGAAGATCGCCATGCTAGGAAAAGCGGAAGGCAGCAGGAAAAGAGGAAGACCCCACAAGAGGTGGACGGACTCTATAATGAAGCCACGGCTCTCGCTTGGCAAAACCTGAACTGGTAAAGATGGGACGTTTTGGATTAATAGGGGCACTTACACACACACACACCCCTAGCTTGCACTTGTTGACTGAAACAAAATATTGTTGACTCTAGTAGAAAAGGGCAAGAGTCCAGTAGCACCTTAAAGACTAATAAAAATATTTTCTGGTAGGGTATGAGCTTTTGTGAGCCACAGCTCATTGGTATCTGAAGAAGTGGGCTGTGGCTCACGAAAGCTCATACCCTACCAGAAAATATTTTTGTTAGTCTTTAAGGTGCTACTGGACTCTTGCCCTTTCCTACTACTGCAGACAGACTAACACGGCTACCCACTGTGAATTATCTTCATGGAAGGCATCACATTTAGCCGTACAGAATGGAAATCCATCAACCTTGTGAAATTCACTCTCCTCTACTTAAAGGCAGATGGATTCACATTCTAGCTGTATCTTAAGAAGTGAGCTGTGGCTCACGAAAGCTCATCCCTTGCCAGAAAATATTTTTGTTAGTCTTTAAGGTGCTACTGGACTCTTGCCCTTTTCTACTACTGCAGACAGACTAACACGGCTGCCCACTGTGAACTGTTTACTCTGTTTAACGACACTTCTGGATCTGGCCCGGGGAAGGCAGCTCCACTGTGCTGACAACCAGAACAATAGTCCCGAGCCCAGCCATAGAGAAGCAAAGCGGCCGTGTCGTGGCCGCAGTCATGGCGACTAGTTAAAATACAGACTAGTCATGATGCATGGACTCAATACAGGAAGCCACAGCCTGCAATTTGCAAGCTCCGAACAAGGCTGTCAAAGATAGGACATTTTGGAGGACTTTCATTCCTAGGGTCGCCGTGAGTCGGAAGCGACTTGACAGCACTTAACACACACATGATGCATGCCTATTCTCTGCAGGATCAGAGGAGCAGGCCCATTGTATTAGGTGCTGCGGAGCACAGGCAGGACGGTGCTGCTGCAGCCGTCTTGCTTGGGGGCTTCCTAGAGGCCTGCGGATGGCCGCTGCGAGAACAGACTGCTGGCCTTGGGGGGGCCTGGGTCTGATCCAGCAGGGCCTTCTTGATGAGCATGCCTATTATCTTAGGAGCGGTGGAACACGGGCAGGACGGTGCTGCTGCAGCCGCCTTGCTTGGGGGCTTCCTAGAGGCCGCTGCGTGAACAGACTGCTGGCCTTGATGGCCCTTGGTCTGATCCAGCAGGGCCTTTCTTATGAGCATGCCTAATATATTGGGTACTGTGGAACACAGGCAGGATGGTGCTGCTGCAGTTGCCTTGTTTGGGGGCTTCCTAGAGGCTGCTGGTTGACCGCTGCATGAACAGACTGCTGGCCTTGATGGGCCTGGGTCTGATCCAGCAGGGCCTTTCTGATGAGCATGCCTATTATCTTAGGTGCGGTGGAACACAGGCAGGATAATACTGCAGCCGCCTTGCTTGGGGGCTTCCTAGAGGCCGCTGGTTGACCGCTGCATGAACAGACTGCTGGCCTTGATGGACCTTGGACTGATCCAGCAGGGCCTTTCTGATGAGCATGCCTATTATCTTAGGAGCGGTGGAACACAGGCAGGATAATACTGCAGCCGCCTTGCTTGGGGGCTTCCTAGAGGCCGCTGGTTGACCGCTGCATGAACAGACTGCTGGCCTTGATGGACCTTGGACTGATCCAGCAGGGCCTTTCTGATGAGCATGCCTATTATCTTAGGTGCGGTGGAACACAGGCAGGATAATACTGCAGCCGCCTTGCTTGGGGGCTTCCTAGAGGCCGCTGGTTGACCGCTGCATGAACAGACTGCTGGCCTTGATGGACCTTGGACTGATCCAGCAGGGCCTTTCTGATGAGCATGCCTATTATCTTAGGAGCGGTGGAACACAGGCAGGATAATACTGCAGCCGCCTTGCTTGGGGGCTTCCTAGAGGCCGCTGGTTGGCCGCTGTGCGGACAGACTGCTGGCCTTGGGGGGGGGGGGCTGGCTCTGACCCAGCAGGGCCTTCCTGATGTTCTTCCGGAAACAGCTGTGGGGTCTGGCCGGCCTCCATTCCTCTTTCTCCAAAGCGGCCACGTCCTTCGCCTTATTGCGCAAAGAAACTTGAAAGGGGAGGGGTTTGTCGGCTCGGTGTTCGGCTCCCCCTCCCCCCCAGTAAGGGGGGGGGAACTCGCACGTTCCGAGGGCAACCCGGGTTCAGCTTGGGGGGCCTCCCACGCCGCCTTTGCGCGCCGGCAAGCGCACGGAGCGAGCGCAAAACCAGCGCGGCGCCCTCCTCGCCCTGCCTGCCTGGCTGCCTTCCTCTCTCCCTCCCTGGCCTTTTACGCCCGGGAGGTTTCTCCTTGGCTTTGCCGCTCTCCAGACGCCCCGGTCCCCCCAGCCGAAGAGGCACCACTCAACCCTCAGCCCCCGCGCAGAGTGTGGAGAATTCAGACGGGGGGGAAACGAACGCGCCTTTGGAGAGGGGCCAAGGCGAGGCCAAAAAACCCCGTGCGTTTTTGCGCACTGCCTCTCTAACCCCCGGGGGGGGGGCTAGCCCTGCCCCCGGCCGCCTCACCTCGGTCCTCCCCCTCCAGACGGGCTCTCGGGGTCCGCCGCTCCTGGGGTCCCGTCCCCTCCCCTCCATGGGGTCCCCCCGCCACTCCCACCTCCATGGCCAGCCGGAGCGGCGCGCCTTCGCCTCCAGGGCGCGCGGTGCCTCGCCGCACCAGGAGGGCCGCTCGCCCGGCCTCCGTCCCTCCCTCGCCGCTTCCTGGTCCGAAGCCCACGCGCAGGGCGGCGGGGCGAGGACACGCGGGGAGGTGGGCCCTCGGAGGCGGGTGCGATCCGGCGGCACCCGTGCACGACCCGGCGAGGGGAGACTCGGGGCGCCCAAGTGGGACAGGGTGGGCCAACGTCAGGAAAGCGGAATCGAAAGTAGAAGGGGTTGTTTTTTTTTAAAATGTTTTTATTTTTTTATGTTTTTTTATTTTATAATAAATAATTGATACAAAAATGCAGGAAAAAAGGAAGTGGTCGGAATTGGCAAACCTCTGGAAAGCGAAATCGAAAGTAGAAGGAGGGTTATGTTTTTATGTTTTTTATTTTATAACAAATAATTGATACAAAAATGCAGGAACAAAGCAAGTGGTCGGAATTGGCAAACTTCAGGAAAGCGAAATCGAAAGTAGAAGGGTGTTTTTTTTAAATGTTTTTATTTTTTTAATGTTTTTAAAATTTTATAATAAACAATGGATACAAAAATACAGGGGGGGAAAGGAAGTGGTCGGAATTGGCAAACTTCAGGAAAGCGAAAGTAGAAGACGGGGTTACGTTTTTATTTTTAATGTTTTTAAATTTTATAATAAATAATGGATACAAAAATACAGGGGGGGAAAGGAAGTCGTCGGAATTGGCAAACTTCAGGAAAGCGAAAGTAGAAGGGGGGGTTATGTTTTTATTTTTAATGTTTTTAAATTTTATAATAAATAATGGATACAAAAATACAGGGGGGGAAGCAAGGGGTCGGAATTGGCAAACTTCAGGATAGCGAAATCGAAAGTAGAAGCAGGGTTATATTTTTATGTTTTTATTTTATAATAAATAATTGATACAAAAATGCAGGCAAAAAGCAAGTGCTGGTGTATTACTTTCCCTGTAGGAAGAGCCA
This sequence comes from Euleptes europaea, assembly GCF_029931775.1. Taxonomy (NCBI): domain Eukaryota; kingdom Metazoa; phylum Chordata; class Lepidosauria; order Squamata; family Sphaerodactylidae; genus Euleptes; species Euleptes europaea. The sequence goes on from NC_079326.1 coordinate 51,375,421, forward strand.
CTTAAGTTGGGGGAAGGCTCCTTGGGCCAGAGGAAGGTTAGATCCAGTACGTATATAGAAGTTTTGAAAAAATAAATCATAGACCACTCACCTGGGGAGATTAGCTGGTTGTCACTTTTAAAAAAGGTAGAATAAATCCCTACCCACAGATAATAACCAACATATTGTGAGCCTGTCAGCCTTCCGCTTAGGCACGCTGTTTGCCTTTGAGTGATGTCCGTTCTATTTTTAGATGCTTCCGTTGTCGTGTTTTTCCCCCAATCTGCAGAGATCTGTAGATCCCTGTGGCTATCAGTGTTCGCAAACCTTGATCTATAAAACGATCACGTTCCTGTTTGCGGAGAGCTGCTTTAATTTGTGGGACCGCTCATTGCTACAGCAACAGCCAGACATGGATCTTGGTATCCCAGCTAGAAAGTACTGTCAGGAGATGCTCTTTAAAAATTTAACTATTTTCATTAAAAAAAACAAAAAACCGGAAAAGGAGCATTATGTGTATACTCAGAGGGATACCAATATTTCATGTAGAATGTGATCTGTTTAATCTAAAACTGCCTTGCTTCATTAACCATCTGTTAGTATAGCCTTAACAATGAATATTTTTAAAAAGGCAATGCTCTGGATAGTATTTAAGAAACGTCTTACTATGCCTTTTGGTATAAAGCCCTGGAGGTGGCTTTTATCATACACAGCCATACAAATTAAAACCCTTATTAAAACCACTCAAATACAACCTGCAGCCATTCAATTCAATAAAAACAAGAGCATATCAGAATAAAAACACCTTAAATACTATAAAAGCACAAGAGAAGATGGGGTTCTCCCCACTCCCGACCTTAAATACAGAACATTTCAAGTGTCCAAAAGCCTTAATGTACCGTCTTAATGTTACTTACAACAGCCTTGTAAGGTAGGTCAGTATTATCTCCATTATCTTGGGTAAGGCTGGTAGCTTGCTTAAGGTAAGCTGGTGGCTCAGAACCAGGGACCTTCTGGCTTACAGTTAGTAAGTGACCGATATTGTGTGTGTGTGGAAAGTGCCTTCAAGTCGCAGCCGATTTATGGCGACCCCTTTTGGGGTTTTCATGGCAAGAGACTAACAAAGGTGGGTTTGCCATTGCCTTCCTCTGCACAGCAACCCTGGACTTCCTTGGTGGTCCCCCATCCAAATACTAACCAGGGCTGACCTGCTTAGCTTCTGGATTAACAACTGCCATTTTGTGAAGCCATGCTTGATCTCGCATTCAACTATCTCTTGTACAAGAGATAATTAAACAGACAGTGTAGTGTTGTGGTTAGAGTGTCAGACTAGGATCTGGAAGACCAGGTTCAAGTCCTCACTCTACCATGGAAATTTGCACAACAGACACCCAGGGTGGTAGGTGGGGCTTAGAGAGCTCGAAGAGAGCTGTGACTGGCCCAGGGTCACCCATCTGGCTTCATGCATAGGAGTGGGGAAACAAATCCAGTCCACCAGATTAGCGTCTGACACTCATGTGGAGGAGTGGGGAATCAAACCCGGTTCTCCAGATCAGAGTCCACTGCTCCAAATCACCTTTCTTGACCTCTACACTACACTGGCTCCCTTTTGGGTCCCCCAATCTCTTTTGGGTCCCCACTAGGGACAATGGTGGTGGTGGGATAAATGAATAAGAACACGATCTGGTCCATTGTCAGGTCTGATAAAGGATGGCTAAAATATAGTTTTTTTAAAAATATGCATTTTATTTCAATATTTGGATCATGAAAGCATGCAAAGTTTGCCTTAAGTCCAGTCTTGCATTTGTGAGTATAAATCTTTTTGCCATTTGGGTGGGATTTTAACCCCCCCCCCAAAAAAAACATACACGCCCAGATGTGAGAAGAAAACCCACAATCCCTTCCCATCCATTGACTAAAAAATAAGCAACGTATCCAAGGCTCTTTCTTTTTGGGGGGGAAATTGATAAAAATCAGAAAAAAAACATTTTTCTTGATTGAAATTTGTTTCCAAAACGTTCTTCCTTTCTCCACACAACGGGAAAAGAAGTCAAGTCAGAACAAAGCCAGAGCATAGAACGAAATGGAAGCGACACTGTTTGCTCATCCCTTGCTCTTAAGAGGTTGTTCCTTTTCATGCCTTCAAAGCAACAGAGGTAGCCTTAACTTCTGGTGCTCTTCACCATTCAACACGGACGACTGAAGAAAAATCACCATAGCTTCCTTTATGCTTGAGATAAGAGCAACATCTATAGTTTAACCTTGGCTTCTGCCTTCCCAGGCATAGAAACCCAATACTAATCTATACCGAAGCCTGGAGCTCTGCATGGAAGCTTTGTAGGTAAGAACCGTTCAGCACGGAGTTCCTTCATTGCTTTTGTAGGAGATAAAAATGGAATGCTTGCAAGGGGAAATATTATAAGCAGAAGAGGCTCAAGCAGATAAACTCTGCCACTTTCCCTGTTAAGCAGCTCCTCTATAAGCTGTCAAAAAGCCAGGTGGAACTGCCTCACGGAAGCGGAGCTGCTCTTCCGCAACAAAACTCATTTTCAGGGTCTGGTTTGGGGTGACTTGTATTAGACCCCCCGATTAACTGGGGCACCTCGAGCATGTTTTCATTTCACAGCCACACTTCAAACAGCTGATGGTGAAATGAAGATACAGGTGTACCTCGTTTTATCATGCTTCATTTTTTTTAGAGAGCCGGCGTGGTGTAGTGGTTAAGAGCAGTGGTTTGGAGTGGTGGAGTCTGTTCTGGAGAAGCGGGTTTGATTCTCCACTGCTCCACATGAGCGGCAGAGGCTAATCTGATGAATCGGGTTGGTTTCCCCATGCCTACACATGAAGCCAGCTGGGTGACCTTGGGCGAGTCACTCTCAGCCCCACCTACCTCACAGGGTGTTTGTTGTGGGGAGGGGAAGGGAAGGTGATTGTAAGCCAGTTTGATTCTTCCTGAAGTGGTAGAGAAAGTCGGCATATAAAAACCAACTCTTCTTCTTCTTTGGGGGCCATGGGCAGTCAGCCCCCACCCCCCCAGCAAAGGGCCCTTTGGTCCATTGGTTAAGATCGCCCCTGACAATAGTTCAGACATTTTCTTCCGTGATTGAGCTTATTTATTTATTTAGACCTTGCTTTTATCCCCAAGCAGGAACCCAAAGTGAAGGATCATTCTCCCCTTCTCTATTTTATCCTCACCACCAACACCCTGTAGGGGTACGTTAGGCTGAGAGAATGACTAGCCCAAGGCCAACAAGTGGGCTTCCATGGCCAAGTGGCAATTTGCACCCAGGCCAAGTGGAGATTTGAGAACCTCGTTGCTGGCTCCGGCTTAGACCCTGCCATTCCCGTCAAAAGTCTGAGAGTGTGCGTCAACATAATTATCTGTCTAAGTACCCTAAATCCTTAGCTGACTTCACAAAAGCAGCTTTGATCCAGGAGGGAACATTCCTCCTCTAAGTGACTAATAAATGCAAAATTGTACTTCACGTGACATCCCTTCTAAGCTCTTCTCTAGGAAACTGAAGTTATAATGTGACATCTAAAGGAATTAGCATCTTGGACTACAGTCCCATTCTGACAGTTTAGGTTAGGAGTTGTTACCATGGTGGGAAAGAAGGTAAACTTTAATCAGGAGTAGGAGGAGAAGGAGAAGAGTTGGTTTCTTTGCCAACTTTCTCTACCACTTAAGAATCAAATTGGCTTACAATCTCCTTCCCTTTCCCTCCCCACAACAGACACCATGTGAGGTAGGTGAGGCTCAAAGAGTGACTAGCCCAACATCACCCAGCTGGCTTCGTGTGGAGGAGTGGGGAAACAAATCCAGTTCACCAGATTAACATTCGCCGCTCATGTGGAGGAGTGGGGAATCAAACCCGGTTCTCCAGATGAGAGTCCACCACTCCAAACCACGGCTCTTAACCACTACACCACACTGGCTCTGCAAGAGCTGTCATGATACAGGGCATCCTGGTTGTATGTTGTTGATGATGATGTTGTCGATGAATTATTATTATTAATTTGTCATTTACTTTATTTATATCCCACCTTTCTCCCCAATGGGGGACTCAAAGTGGCTTACATCCTTCTCCGTTTTATCCTCACAACAACCCTGCAAGGTAGGCTAGGGCAAAAGATAGTGAGTGGCTCGAAGTCACTAAACAAGCTTTGATGGCAGAGTGGGGATCTGAACCTGGGTTTCCCAGATCCTAGACCGACACTTTAACCACGACATCACACTGATAGGTCACATTCCCGGGTACCTAATATTTCGGTCTTTGCCAAGCACGTTGAACACACGTATTTGCCCAGTTAAAGGCCTTCATGTTGTTTTGGGATGGAAAAGCAGGCAGACAGTAAAAAGCTGCTTTCCACCGGAAAGCAAGTCCAACTTCCTTAAAAGAAAAAAGACATTTGGATTTTTCACAGACCAAAAAAAGAGGGGAGAGGCAAGGCAGAGAAGAGACCCACAAGTTTGAATAACTTCTGTGAGATTCAAGGCCAATTCAGGCTTGATGGATCCCCTCTGGAAATACTATTATCAGGATGATAGCAATTGAAAGGTGTCTGCCCTATGCAGCAGCCTGACACTAGCACAAATTCTGCCTGGGTTCTGTACACATAGGATTGGATTCAGACTAATATTGTCTACTGGTGCAAAGATTTCTGCCTCAAAAGAGCATGATTTGTTTGTCGTTCCCCCTCTCATGGTGTAGTTGTTAAGAGCGGTGGCTTGGAGTGGTGGAGTCTGATCTGGAGAACCAGGTTTGATTCTCCAGATCACCTCCACATGAGCGACGGAGGCTAATCTGGTGAACCAGGGTGGTTATCTCACTCCTCCACATGAAGCCAGCTGGGTGACCTTGGGCTAGTCACATTCTCTCAGCCCCACCTACCTCACAGGGTGTCTGTTGTGGGGAGCGGAAGTTTATTGTAAGCTGGTTTGATTCTTCCTTAAGTGATAGAGAAAGTCGGCATATAAAAACCAACTCTTCTTCTTCATGCCCCCCCCCCCAATAATAGGATTTTAGGGGTCATTTCATGGTACCTCAGGAGGGTAGAGGTTGGAAAATTCCTTTCTGGGGTTGGAAGTCACATGAACACATGAAGCTGCCTTATACTGAATCAGACCCTCGGCCCCTCAAAGTCAGTATTGTCTACTCAGACTTGCAGCGGCTCTCCAGGGTCTCAGGCAGAGGTCTTCCACATCACCTACTTGCCTAGTCCCTTTAACAGGAGATGCTGGGGATTGAACCTGGGACCTTCTGCATGCCAAGCAGATACTCTACCACCTGTGCAGAACGTTGATATTAGATCCACACCTATGGGCCAGAACCATTAAATGTTACATCAACCACCTGAAAAGATACCAGGGACAAGAGACTTTGGGGCAGTACCACAAGTGGGAAGCCTGTCTAAATCAGCCTTCTTGTTCCTTCCCTTGGCCTCGGGTTCAACAAAATGCAACAGAATTCATTCAAAGTAGGGTCCGTCCTGCTCTACTCACCAGAGGCTCTTCTGATGAACTTCAAACCCCTTTTGCCCCTTGAAGAAAGACAATGCGTCAGTATTTATGTCTCGTAGGCGTTTTAATGTGCATCAAGCTATGTCAGAACACACCATAATTTACAAGAAAAAAGACGGATGTTCCAATCTTCAGTGATGTCCCCCGTCTTTCTTTGGAGGGAAAAACGCGTACTCCACCCCAAGAGAGATCACGAAGGCTACAAATCCCCATTTGAATCCTTTGCCGAGAACGTCCATTAAAGTGACAGGCTTGGCATAGCCTCCGGAGAACCTCCACGCTTCATTGCTAGAGGGGAACCAAAGACAAAAGATGAATGTAAGATTCTGCAACTTTACCCACCAGCCTACATGTTCAACTCAACATCCTGAAGCTGCCTGCCAGCAACCGGCATTTTGAACAGTGTGCTCTGAAGACAACTGAACGTCTTCAGAAGGTCGGACCAGAACCAATGGGTTGTAATTAAATCAAAAGAGTTTCCGGCTAAACATTAGGAAGAACTTTGTGACAGGTTAGAGCGTTTCTTCGATGGAACAGGCTTCCCCGGGAGGCGGTGGGCTCTCCTTTGGAGGTTTTTAAGCAGAGGCTAGATGCCCATCTGTCAGCAATGCTGATTTGTAAACTGAGGCAGTTCATGAGAGGAAAGGCAGGAAGGGTTGAAGAAGAAGAGTTGGTTTTTATATTCCGACCTTCACTACCATTTAAGGAAGAATCAAACCGGCTTACAATCACCTTCCCTTCCCCTCCCCACAACAAACACCCTGTGAGGTAGGTGGGGCTGAGAGAGCTGTGACTAGCCCAAGGTCACCCAGCTGGTTTAATGTGTAGGGTTGGGGAAACAATCCAGTTCACCAGATTAGCCTCCGCTGATCATGTGCAGGAGTAAGGAATCAAACCTGGTTCTCCAGAGCAGACTCCACCACTCTTAACCACTACACCATGCTGGTTGCATCAGTGTTTGGCTTTTGTGTCCCTTTCTTACATACCCAGGGAAATGCTGATCACCACTTTAGGGTCAGGAAGCAATTTTCCTCCAAGCCAGATTGGCCAGGTATCCTGGAGGGTTTTGTGTGTGTGTGTGTGTGTGGCCATCTTCTGGTTATGAATTTCCTGCATTGTGCAGGGGTTTGAACTAGATGACCCTGGTGGTCCCTTCCAACTCTATGATTCTATGATTAATGCTAAATTCGAGTCCAAGAGCACCTTCGAGACCAAAAGATTTTCAGGTCGTGAGCTTTTGAGAGTCAAAGCTTTTGTCAGATCGCTTTGACTCTCAAAAGCTTGCAGGTCTCTAAGGTGCTACTGGACTCAAATTTAGCCCTTTTACTGCCGACCCACACAGCTACCCTCTGAAACTATCTTCATGATTTGTAAAATTGGGCAATTCCTAATTTTGTTGGCCTTGGTTGTAAACATCTACTCTGTATGGTCGGTTTCTGTTTTACCTGTTTTATCTGGCATACTAGCCACAAATAAAATTTATTTATCTTCATGATTAATGCTGCTGCTTCTAGTTCTATCCCCACTGTGAGCTTAATGCAATAATAGCCATTTGCATACTCATGTAGTACTGCTTTATTCGCAATACCCACTTCTCCCTGGGAAACTATGCATATACATTCACTAAAGTCCTCTGTTTCACATGCCTGAAGTGCACATTCACTTTAGAATAACAGGTCATCTGCTGAAGCTGGAGGGAGAGAGATTCAGAACAGACAAAAGGAAGTGTTTCTTCACACAACGCAGAGTTAAATGGTGGAATTCCCTGCCCCAGGATGTGGTGATGGCTGCCAACTTGGAAGGCTTTAAGAGGGGAGTGGACATGTTCGTGGAGGGCTATCCATGGCTACTAGTAAAAATGAATACTGGTCATGATGCAGACTTATTCTCTCCAGTATCAGAGGAACATGCTTATTATATTAGGTGCTGTGGAACACAGGCAGGATAATGCTGCTGCAGTCGTCTTGCTTGTGGGCTTTCTAGAGGCACCTGGTTGGTCACTGTGTGAACAGACTGCTGGACTTGATGGAACTTGGTCTGATCCAGCATGGCTTTTCTTATGTTCTTAGGAGCACATAAAATTAAATGACTACTGTGTAGCTGACAATAGTCCCTGCTAACTTGGTTATTGCTGTGGCATGCTGACGTGTACACACTGGTTCTTATAATCACTCAATAATAAGTAACACAACAACTTGGAAAAAGATTAAAAAACAGAACCACTGACTTTTTAAACAGCTCTTTCTAATTGGAGCTGGTACTATTGGGTGCCCTTTTGGTAGCCGAGTCTGCTACAGCAGAATTGAGCAGACTTGTCTCATTTGGTCTCTTCCCATATTTTAATGTGACGATCAAATGGAAGACCAGTGGCGTCTTCCAGCCTGGACACTCACAAAGGAGGTTGGAAACGGCACCTGTCCTGTAATGCTGATTCCTTTAAATAGGGAAACAGATTTGGTTTTTGTTTTGAGAGAAGCGTGCTTTTGTGCTATGCGTTTCACTGACTTGTTCTTGTGTTTGTCAGCCACTCTGGAAATCTACATACATCTTTTGATGCTGCTTGTTTTGTGACTCACAGAAATAAATCGGCAGGATCCTGGAGTTAGAAAAGTTCTTCTGTGTGCTCCATCACCTAAATGTGGATTTTATGTATGTGTTGTTGTTGATGGCTTGTGGCTTCTAGAAGCAATTCCCACAGCCCCATAAACAAGGCCTTATAATATACGACCCTTATAATTTCCCATGTCTGCCTTCTACCATCACAGAGTCTCAGGAGCAGTCTTTAAAAGCGCAGCTCTTCGTATATTTTAACGCCACCAGGGGAATGTTTGTTCAGACTGTCCAAAGTCAAACGCCTACGGTAGACATTAGCACATCCTTTCTGGTGCGAGGTCTATGTAGTTCACTTAGTACCCGACGTTCAGCATCATAAAAGCTAGCAATATAACAAGCACAGACATCTGACAGGAGTTAGGAAAAGAGCCATCCAAAGCAGTTAAACCCTTTCTAAGCCCACTGACTTCAATGGACTTAAAAGGGTTTAACCCTATGGGGTCGCCATGTCAGCTGTTATTGATGGCAAACCCCCCTCGTCTTAGGACTGCACTGGTAAGTTGATGATGGTGAAAAATGCTCTAAGTCACAGCTGACTTACAGCAACCCCATAGTTTTCAATGCAAGATACGAACAGAGGTGGTTTAGCTCTGTAAAAGAAGAGTTGGTTTTTATACGCCGACTTTCTCTGCCACTTAAGGAAGAATCAAACCGGCTTACAATCTTCTTCCCCTCCCCACAACAGACACCCTGTGAGGTAGGTGAGGCTGAGAGAGTGTGACTAGCTCAAGGTCACCCAGCTGGCTTCATGTGTAGGAGTGGGGAAACCAACCTGGTTCACCAGATTAACCTCCGCCACTCATGTGGAGGAGTGGGGAATCAAACCCGGTTCTCCAGATCAGAGTCCACCACTCCAAACCACCCTTCTTAACCACTACACCACGCTGGCTCTCTTGTGTAATGACTCTGGACTTCCTTATTTATTCATTTTATTTATTTATTAATTAGATTTCTATCCTGTCCTCTCCAGACCGAAGCTGGGCTCAGGGCGGCTCGCGACCGGAAAAGAGCAATATGATAACAACATTTCATAACAATACAATGAAACTCATTCACAAATCCTATTGTTTAAAATCCTAAAAGTTTTACAGTACTAAAAAAAAAACCCCAGAGAAATTCCAGATGGCGTCTTTTATACTATGGCTTGTTTTGGCTAATGCAATAAGGACTTGATGATGATACTAATACCGAAGACCAGGCAACCCGTCAAGAGGGGGAATAGAACAACACTAGAGATAGGGTAGGGAGGCCAGCTAAGGTGGAAACCGTTGCTGTCCTCAACCACAGGCCTTGCGGAACATCTCAAGTCTTGCAAATCCTGTGGACTTGAGCCAGATCCCGCAGGGCCCGGGTCTCACTAGACAGAGAGTTCCACCAGTCCGGGGTCAGAACTGAAAAACCTCTGGCTCTGATTGAGGACAGCCGGATACTTTTCTGGCCGGGGGCCACCAGTAAGTTGTTATTGTATGAGTGTAACACTCTTTGAGGGGTGTATCGACCCTGCTTAGCTTCTGATGTGATCGGGCTAACCTGGGCCATCCAGGGCACCGTTAAGTCACCACTGATAAATTAAGTCTACAACTAAGGGCACTTTCACACATGCTGAATAATGCACTTTCAATGTACTTTCCAGCTGGATTTTACTGTGTGAAACGTCAAAATCCACTTGCAAACAATCATTAAAGTGGATTGAAAGTGCATTATTCAGTATGTGCGAAAGTGCCTAACATCTGTGTTATGCTGCTATATGTGCAGGATATAGCGTTTTTGCTGATGAAAAAACGTTCTGGTAGAGACGCGGTTATCTTAGGCGAATACCACCTGGAGCTGAGCCACCTTTCCAGTTCCAAATTTCTACTCATCAATGAACAAATTCTGAAGAGGCAGACAGGCAGCCGCTGTGGGTTGCGTGGCAGAAGCCAGTGTTCTCAGATAAAGAACCTCAGGGCCATAAATCTGGCCGCTTCCCCTAGGATTCCATTTATCTGAAGAGACACATGAATAAGTTATATTTGGGAGCCAGATTGCTCAGCACTCTAATAGGGAAATATACTGCTAGGATTACCAGATGCAGAAGACTTTGGCACTCGAGGTCTCGAAGCACAAAACACAATGCAGCATACCTACGTCAGTGAACCATTTAATAGAACAGATTCCCCCCCACCCTCATAGCCGTCCAAGGGATCAGGCTTGGTCTAAAAAAGAATGTTCTTTGCTGCCTGCTCCAGGCAGAGCTAAACAAGCAGCTTCCAAGGCCTCCTAAAATGGAGAGGAGGAGGAGGAGAAGAAGAAGAGTTGGTTTTTATATGCCGACTTTCTCTACCACTTAAGGGAGAATCAAACCGGCTTACAGTCTCCTTCCCTTCCCCACAACAGACACCCTGTGAGGTAGGTGAGGCTGTGAGAGAGCTGTGACTAGCCCAAGGTCACCCAGCTGGCTTCATGTGTAGGAGTGGGGAAACCAACCCGGTTCACCATATTAGCTTCCGCTGCTCATGCGGAGGAGTGGGGAATCAAACCCGGTTTTCCAGATTAGAGTCCTCTACTCCAAACTACCGTTCTTAACCACTACACCCAGCTGGCAAGATGTAGTGCAAGCATGGGGGGGGGGATCTGATACTGTTTGGATGCTTGTACGCACAACTTCTACTTTCCCTCTGAGTTCCAAGCTCTTAAAGGGAGATGGGTTCAGCCCTCCTGACCCTACAGAAATCCTCCCTAGTGAAGCATGTGAATACAGAACCCCCACTGAGCTCTCTGGTCCTGATTCAGAAAGCTCTCAAGGTTTAAGACATTCTCATCCCCATACTAAATGACTCGGAAACGTTTTCCTTCTGCTAAAAGGAAAACGTATTATCCATCTGTTCCTTGCACCAAGAAGAACATAAGGACATAAGAAAGGCCATGCTGGATCAGACCAAGGGCCATCAAGTCCAGCAGTCTGTTCCCACAGAGGCTAACCAGGTGCCTCTAGGAAGCCCACAAACAAGACGACTACAGCAGCATTGTCCTGCCTGTGCTCCACAGAACCTAATAATATAGACATCTTCATCTGAACCTGGAAAAAAAAGTATGCATCATGACTAGTATCTATTTTTACTAGTAGCCACTGATAGCCCTCTCCTCCATGAACATGTCCACTCCCCCCTTAAAGCCTTCCAAGTTGGCATCCATCACTACATCCTGGGGCAGGGAGTTCTACAATTTAACTATGTGTTGTGTGAAGAAATACTTCCTTTTATCTGTTTTGAATCTCTCACCCTCCAGCTTCAGCAGATGAGCCCGCATTCTAGTATCATGAGAGAGTGAGAAAAGCTTCTCCCTGTCCACTCTCTCCATACCAGGCATAATTTTATAGACCTCTATCATGTCTCTGCTTAACTGCCTTTTTTCCAAGCTAAACAGCCCTAAGCATTTTAGCCGTTCCTCATAGGACAGTTGCTTTAGTCCCCTGATCATTTTGGTTGCTGTTAGAATCATAGAATCATAGAGTTGGAAGGGACCACCAGGGTCATCTAGTCCAACCCCCTGCACAATGCAGGAAACTAACAACTACCTCCCCCCACATCCCCAGTGACCCCAACCCTCCCCCCGCCATGCAGGATCCCACAATCAAAGCACTCCCAACAGATGGCCATCTAGCCTCTGCTTAAAGACCTCCAAAGACGGGGACTCCACCACCCTCCGAGGCAGCACATTCCACCGTCAAACAGCCCTCACTGTCAGAAAGTTCTTCCTAATGTTTAGGTGGAATCACTTTTCTATTAGTTTAAATCCATTACTCAGTGTCTTAGTCTCTGGAGCAACTGTTTTCTGCACCTTCTCAAGCTCTGCAATATCCTTTTTTAGGTGTGGTGACCAGAACTGTACACAGTATTCCAAGTGTGGTCTCACCATAGATTTGTACAAGGGCAGCATGATGGCAGCAGTTTTATCTCTATTCCTCATCTAATTATGGCCAGCATGGAATTTGCCTTTTTCACAGCAGCCACACACTGGGTTGACATCTTCATCGAGCGATCCACTACCACCCAAGATCCCTTTCTTGGTCTGTTGCTGCCAGCACAGATCCCATCAGTGTAAATGTGAACTTGGGATTTTTTGCCTCAATAAGCTATCCTAATGGTTTCAAAACTTATCCAGGAATCACGTGCGTTACTGTGGTAGCTAGTTAACATGTTTTTAAAGACCCCTGCCTACAGAATTTTTAAGCAGATCTTAGATTTTGTAATGATGGCCTGGAAGAGACGTGATTTCTGAAATCCAGCTTTGAAAATATGCAGGGATTTTCAGATTAAGTTAAACAATTTAAGTTGTGTCTGGAAACAAACTGTAGCCAACATGGTCTATAGAGAGTATCTGCATTGGTGGTAGGATAAAATGCTGTCAAGTCACAGCTGACTTATGGCGACCCGGTAGGGCTTTCAAGGCAAGAGACTAACAGAGGTGGTTTGCCATTGCCGGCCTCTGCATAGCAACCCTGGACTTCCTTGGTGGTCTTCCATCCAAGTACTAACCAGGGCCGACCCCGCTTAGCTCCCAAAACCTAATGAGATCAGGTGAGCCTGGGCTATCTAGGTCAGGTTCATAGGTGATTAGCGTTGGCACAATAATATCAGTAGCTTTGGTACTTCACTTTTTGGGGGGATGTTAAATATTGCACTAGTACAGCTTTGGAAGATCATGCCTGGGAAACTTCTAATACAGTTAATTCTGTAATGAAAACTCCTAGCTCAGTAAAATAACTGAACATGTTTGGTAACCCAACAGGTTTGTAGGTCATTGCTTCAACAAGGACTCAAGAATGTGCCTTTCAGAAAAGGATGAAATCACTCATGAGCTATGAAAGTTAACACATACATTGAGACTTGGGTCCTTGCTACCCCTTCAGGGGAAAACGGAACCTCAAAGAGGAATTCACTGATGGAAAAAGTCTGAATATTCAGTCCTATACAATCACAAAACGGTAAACAGTACCCCTGATTATTTAAACTGAACGAGTGGCTCCTAGGAACCATGGGCAAACACATTTTTAAAAAGCCACTCATGCAGCAGGGCCTGAGCCTTCCCTACAACAACGCTGCAAATTTCTTAACCCACTGATTTTGAAAGTGAGGCAATTTCAACAGTTGTCTCCGATGCAGGTGAAGGAACTGTTACTGCTGAGATGAGAAATCTTGGTGCATCTGCCTAAGCGTCTCGCTGGACCGTGGTCCCAAACTGAAAAATTTAACAACAGTTCCTACTAGTTCTTCAACCTTTTAGCCTAAGCAAGGAAGACAGGCTTTCGCACCAGAACGAGCGGAAGACTGCATTTAGGGACACTCTTACCGAAGCCACGGATCCCTGAGGCCCCGCCGGGCCAACCGCTCCTGGACAGTCTGTAAGGGAGTCCCCTCTATCTTCCACTGCTTATAGTCCGGAAGTTCCATTTTGCCATGCTCGTGGCCGTGCCCCATGCTCCTAGGAAAGAATTAGAGACAGGCAGCATTCACAACATGAGTTTTGTTGGTATCCTTGAGACAGAAATTTCAGGTGCTTGACATAACCAGTGCCATCTTAGTGGCTCATGTTTGCTTTTACAGATTCATAAGGACAAAAGAAAAGCCCTGCTGGATCAGACCAAGGCCCATCAAGTCTAGCACCCTGTTCACACAGTGGCCAACCAGGTGCCCCGAGGAAGCCCACAAACAAGACGACTGCAGCAGCACCATCCTGCCTGTGTTCCACAGCACCCAATATATCAGGCATGCTCCTCTGATCCTGGGGAGAATAGGTGTGCATCATGACTAGTATCCATTTTTACTAGTATCCATTAATACCCCTCTCTTCAATGAACATGTCCACTCCCCTCTTCAAGCCTTCCAAGTTGGCAGCCATCAACACATCCTGGGGCAGGGAGTTCCACAGTTTAACTATGGGTTGTGTGACGAAGTATTTCCTTTTATCAGTTTTGAAACTGTCACCCTCCAGCTTCAGCAGGTGACCCCACATTCTAGTATTATGAGGGAGAAAAGCTCCTCCCTGTCCACCCTCTCCATATTATGCATAATTTTATATACCTCTATCATGTCTCCCCTTAACCGCCTTTTTCCCAAGCTTGTACAAGTGAAACAAAGGGGCCTTTGAAACTTTGTGAGTTTATCATGAAGGAGGGTACGGGGTGCGCTACACTTGAGTAGGCAGCTCAAGAAGCAAAGCTCCTTATCTCATGGTTCTCAAGACAGCCTGTATGTGGCCTTGCAGCTGTAACTGGAAGGGAGGGCCAGAGCAAATGTATGCTTGTCTTAAGTTGTGAACAAAGGTCATTTATGCATGGGAGTTTTACCTGAGGTTTGTTGCTCGCTGAACCCATGTGGTCTCTCCCGCTGGACAGTAAACTAATGTGGGCAGGGAAAGCTCTACCCTCGGTCAGGTATGTCCCCAGATGCCGCACTTTTTAGCCCCCGCCCCCAGCACTGATGACAGCTATGCTTTCATAAGGGAAAAAAAGAAGAAAGCGGTAACCTTGGAGGCTATGGTGGAGTAGGGGCTATTGTCCCAAGTGATCTCAATTTCTTTGAGGGGAGGGGGGTAGAGATGGAAAGGCCTGGAAAAAATCCGGAAAAATTGGGGAAAAAACAGTTCCCCCCACCATTTTTTTCCAAAGCCGTTTTTTGGGGGGGAAACGGCTTTGAAAACAAAAACAGGAAAAAACCTGTTTCCCTCCCTCAGTGTTTTCGTTTTTCCCCCAGGCCTTCCCATCTCTAAGGGGGGGGGGGGGAAAGAAGTGAGAAGTTTTCCTATCTCCAACCTGTTTCCTTTGTCTCAATAAAATAGAAGCCCAAGTATGAAGCCTCTTACTGTACCTGCACAGTCTTGCCTAGAGAGCCAGCATGGTGTAGTGGTTGAGAGCAGTGGTTTGGAGGGGTGGACTCTGATCTGGAGAACCGGGTTCGATTCCCCACTCCTCCACATGAGCGGCGGAGGCTAATCTGGTGAACTGGATTTGTTTCCCCACTCCTACACTCAAAGCCAGCTGGGTGACCTTGGGCTAGTCACACTCTCCCAGCCCCCCCATCTCACAAGGTATCTGTTGTGGGGAGGGGAAGGGAAGGGGATCGTAAGCCAGTTTGAGTCTCCCTTAAGTGGTAGAGAAAGTTGGCATATAAAAACCAACTCTTCTTCTTTTGGAGGGTTTTTTTGGGGAGGGGTTATGCTAGAGTCAGAAGCAGAGCCCAGGGAAACAGCTTCTGTATCACCTTCCACAATGTCTTTGGTCTCTCCATACAAATTTCGGATCAAGGAAAGAAGAAAGCCGCCATTTCCCAGAGACATTCTCCATTCAGTAGTGCCACTTGGCAATTTAGCTGCACTTCCACGTTTTATTAGTCACTATTAATTTCATCTTTATAGGACCTGAATCCAACCAAAGAGCGGCTGTGCGAGATCATGAAAAAAATCTGGCTGCGAACAAGATGTACTGACTTGCATTAGTCATATTCCAGATCGGCACATAAAAGAAATTATAAAACGAGGGCCTATGGACAAGAGCATCTCCACTCAGTTTGACTCAGCGGCAAGATAACCATGCAGGAGAGCCGCTGCCAGCCCGCAGCCCCTGGAACCCCGCAACGCAAAGGGTCAGCCGAACTAACGCCTGCCCAATCTTTTGACAGGTCAGAATCTGTATTGGCAAGGGGAACTTTAAAGGGATGCCGAGGACTGTTCCGTATTCAAAAGACTGCCAAGCTTTCTCATGTCTGTGTGTGTGTGTTTTTTTTAAAATCTGAATACAGGATGACGTTTTACACTGTTGTACAAAAGAAGCAAATGTTTCCCTGCTGTCTTTTCTCCCAGCAGGAGTCTGGGCACCAGTGAGTCATACACGTTAAGAGACTACAAGGACATAATGAAACGCTCTGATTGAGGCTCACAATATGTACAAGTCTGACTTCTTATCCCTTACCGCTTCTAGTCCCCTTTGTCACTCAGCTGAGGGCTATGTAAACACCTTGGAGAAAGGCTGAAAACCTAGAAAAAGAACAAGAGTCGGTTTTTATATGCCGACTTTCTCTATCACTTAAGGAAGAATCAAACCGGCTTACAATCACCTTTCCCTCCCCCTCCCCACAACAGACACCCTGTGAGGTAGGTGGGACTGAGAGAACATTGACTAGCCCAAGGCCACCCAGCTGGCTTCATGTGGAGGAGTGGGGGGGGGGGGGAAATCCAGTTCACCAGATTAGCCTCTGCTGCTCATGTGGAGGAGTGGGGAATCAAACCCGGTTCTCCAGATCAGACTCCACTGCTCCAAACCACTGCTCCTAACCACTACACAATGCTGGCTCTCCTTGTCTGCAACAAGCAAACTAACAACGGCAGGCATTCAGTCCCCATCTATGATGCAGTGTACACTGTATTTTATTTTTTTTAGGTGAGAGGAAACATTGAAAGCAGGCAGCGCGGATCTGCCTGCATGCCGGCTCGAAGGGTCTGGTTTTTGGATCTGTCCGGATATGGGATGTCTGGATAAGGGATACTCTACCTGTACTATAATTATGATGCTAGCTGAAACTCAGGAAAAGAACTCCAGGGGAAAAAAAACAACCTCTGACCTTGTTTATTTATTTATTTTTTGCATCTAGGGAAAAATGAAAATATACCAGCACTGATATGGTTTATGTACAGGACATGCAAGTGAGTGGAACACAGAACGTACAGCAGCGTCCACTGATCATCTTGTGAATGATATGAATGATACAACATTTAAAACAACAGACTCCAGCTAAGACACATGGTAAAGCTTTGCCTGCACAGACAAGCTGATTTAGGGTAAGAAATCGGAATCAACAACCTTAGGGTAGTAGAATCATAACCTAGAGCATCCCTGACAAGTGCTTGTCCAGCCTCTGCTTAAAGACTGCCAGTTAGGGGGAGCTCACCACCTCCCTAGGGAGCTGATTCCACTGTTGAACAACTCTTACTGTAAATTTTCCCTCTAATATCCAGTGAGTACCTTTCCACCCGTAATTTAACCTCGTTATTACGAGTCCTATTCTCTGCTGCCAACAGGAACAGCTCCCTGCCCTCCTTTAAGTGACAGCGTAAACAATTTAAAATTTTTGTCGAAGGCTTAAATTTAATTTAAAAATTATTATCTCTTTGTAGAAGCTGAAACCCTTCACAGCACAAGAACAAGTCTTTAGAACATCTGCCTTAGTTATTCAAGCATAAGTGTACATGTACAGACAGCTGGATAAAAAGGAGACAGTGAAAAAATACAGCTTTCCACATTTCATTTTACGTCAAACTCAATTTTCATTGATTAAGATCAAACTATTGGATTACTAATGGCTATAGTTACAAATTACTTCCCCAGTGTTCTGAATCAAGTCAAAAACCAACATTGCAACCAGCCATACCTCTATTAAAGTTTTAGAAAAATAACAATTCCCAATTTCACAACATGGCAAACTTTGACAAGAGACTAAATTGCAACATACACACCCCTTTTACACTGCCCTGAAAGCTGCCTTGTGTCTGGCCCATGTGAACTAGAATTGCAGCCCATTCTTGGGGGGGAGGGCGATAGACAGGCGGCGGCCCAGAGTGGTGCAGCTGTGGTGCCTCCGCAGAGGGAAGCCCCCCCCCCGATGCTGGCATGGGTACCCGCTTCCAGGTTTTTGCTGCCCGCGCGGCAGTGCTGGAGGCCAAGGCCCGCGCTGCTGCACTGCTTCGCAACTAGTATAAGTGCCCCTTCATCACACCGGTGCTACTTTATCATGGTGCAAAGTGGCATGGATGCCAGTGTGGCGTTACACCCGCTCCTATGGCGTTTCAGGATTGCATGGTTAATCTCCATGAACCCCCACTGCAGAGATATACTAGACACAAGGCTGTTAAAGTATTCACCTCAAAATGTCAGTCTGGAAATAAGAGCCTATGAAAATACTACTATAAATGTTTATTAATTCCAATTCATCCATGGATAGTGCTATTGTGGCTAATCCAGTTACTGGGATATGAATGATGACCAACAACATAATTCCCCACCCCAAATTTTGTGAATGGAAACAAAACCTATTTAACATCAGTATGGATATCAGTATGTGCCTTGGTAACTCTAGGTAAGGATTGTCAAACATAGGGCCAGGGGGCCGGCCCCTTGAGAGCTCTTATCCAGCCAGCCAGCCTCCACCCCACTCTCAATCTGGATTGGCAATTTATGGAGTGACATTTATGTCATATCTGGCCCTCATAACAATTGAGTTCGACACCCCTGCTCTAGGGAACAACAGTATGCACACACCAGCGTGGTGTAGTGGTTAAGAGCAGTGGACTCTAATCTTGAGAACTGAGTTCGATTCCCCACTCTTCCACATGAACCCTGCTGGGTGACCTTGGGCTAGTTATAGTTCTCTTAGAACTCTCTCAGCCCCACCTACCTCACAAGGTGCCTGTTGTGGGGAGAGGAAGGGAAGGCGATTGTAGGCAGCTTTCAGACTCCTTAAGATAGAGGGAAGTGGGGTATAAAAACCAACTCTTCTTCTTCTTAGTCAACTGCAGGATTCTTCCCCTTAAATGCTTCCAGAAGTGAAGCAATTCCTTATTCTAGGTTGATACTTGCACACACATTCTGAATGGAAGCCCAGTACAGCCCAGGGTAGAACAAATTGCAGGCACTCCAACTAGAGGGTTTTATAATTTGAAATTTAGGATACACCCAGTATCCTACCAGTAGGATACACCCATTCATACATACTAGGATCCTAGAGATGGTTTTGTGTATGTGTGATACAACTGTATGAATGGTTCTTTTTGTGTATTTATGAAGTGCGTATTATATTAGACACGGTAGCATATAAATAGTTTTTTGCACTTATAAGTATTCTTCGCTCCTGTACTGAGTATCTAGAGGTTGGCAACCCTATCAGAGCAGGAAACGAGCATTCATTCTTCACGTGTGAAAACCGGCACTTAACACCCCAGAAACCACGGAGAGAAAAAGAAGAGTTGTTTTTTATAACTGATTCAGTATAAGGCAGTATAAGTTGTTTTTTATAACTGATTCAGTATAAGGCAGTATAAGTTTTTTTTTACAACTGATTCAGTATAAGGCAGTATAAGTTTTTTTTATAACTGATTCAGTATAAGGCAGTAAAAGTTTTTTATAACTGATTCAGTATAAGGCAGTATAAGTTTTTGTAATAACTGATTCAGTATAAGGCAGTATAAGTTTTTGTAATAACTGATTCAGTATAAGGCAGTATAAGTTTTTTTATAACCGATTCAGTATAAGGCAGTATAGGTTTTTTATAACTGATTCAGTATAAGGCAGCTTCATGTGTTCATGTGACTTCCAACCCCAGAAAGGAATTTTCCAACCTCTGCCCTCCTGAGGTACCATGAAATGACCCCTAAAATCCTATTATTGGGGGGGGGGGCATGAAGAAGAAGAAGAGTTGGTTTTTATATGCCGACTTTCTCTACCACTTAAGGGAGATTCAAACCGGCTTACAATCACCTTCCCTTCCCCTCCCCACAACTGACACCCTGTGAGGTAGGCGAGGCCGAGAGAGCTCTAAGAGAGCTGTGACTAGCCCAAGGTCACCCAGCTGGCTTAATGTGTCAGAGTGGGGAAACAAATCCAGGTCACCAGATTAGCCTCCGCCGCTCATGTGGAGGAGTGGGGGGGATCGAACCCGGTTCTCCAGATCAGACTCCGCCGCTCTTAACCACTACACCACGCAATTCCCCCACGCACGTGTAAACACAAACACCGATTCCCATCCCCGCATACCTGACAGACCAACGACCCTCCACCAACCACTTACACGACCGGAAACCGGAAGCCGGTCCGTCCCCGCACCTCCCCGACGCGGAACCCGAACCCGACCCGAACAGTCCGAAGGTCAGCCGAGCGTCCCTCTCCGATCTCAAAAGCCCCGCCCCCTTTGCCTTTCAGCCCCGCCCCCTTCCTCTGTCAAGCACCCCCCGCCCGTCAGCTTCGAGCACGCGCGCTAGGAGGGCAGGCGGCGGAGCCAATGAGCGCGGCGCTTCTTGGGGGCGGGCCGAGAGCCAATGGGCGGGCTCCTTGTTGCGTCGGGGCTGCTGACAGGGGGCCGGAGGCGGCAGTCGGAAGAGGCTGAGGGAGGCGCCGGCGGTAGTGACAGCTGCGGCCGCGATGGTGGCGGGGGCTCCGGCGGGGGGAGGCCTCTGAGGTGAGCGCTCGGAGGAAGCCGGCGGGGCTGCGCGGGGTTTGTTTTTGAAGGGGGGGGGTCGCCGCCGCAGCTTCTGAAGTGCGCCTTCCCCCTTTCCTTGGCTCCATGAGGGGGGGCCCCCCCGCAGAGGTAGCCCCCCCCAATTCCGGATTCCCTTTTGCTTTCCTCTCCCTCCTCTTTTGGCGACCCCCCCCCCACCTCCCGGTTGAAAAACAAGACAGGAAAATCTGTGGGGTAACCTTCTGTCGGACCCAGCCCCAGTTACCCACGCGAGCTTCGTGCAAGCTTTCGAGCTCGCCAGAGCTCCTCGGCAGGCTGGAGGCTAGGAGTTTAAAGGGTGGGGGGCGGGGAGAAGGGTGGCGGGGAAACCCCCCCCCCCCAGGCCCTGTTCTTAATGCCTAGGTTATTGCGCGTCCCGTTTGGTCGATTGCCCTGACTCACTGGGTGCAATCCGCCTCGAGCCCCTGTGAGAAAGGCAGGTTATGGATAACGTGAGTAAATAATATCCTGGCATCCTGGGGTGAGATGGGGCTCCTTCTCTCGCCCTCCCTTTGCACACCCATTTTCTCACCCTTCCCGGATCCTGAACACGTGAAGCTGCCTTGTACTGAATCAGACCCTCGGTCCATCAGAGTCAGTATTGTCTACTCAGACTGGCAGCGGCTCTCAGGTAAGGGTCTTTCACATCACCTACCTGCCTGGTCCCTTTAACTGGAGATGCCAGAGATTGAACCTGGGACCTTCTGCATGTCGAGCAGATGCTCTACCACTGAGCCACGGCCCCTTCCCCTCTTTCCCCCTTGCCTTCGTTCTCCAGGGCACTGGACAAGCTGCCCTCCAGCGCCTTTTTGGCGATAGGGTTGCCAACCTCCAGGTGGGGTCTTTTAGAATAACAGCTGATCTCCAGATGACAGGTTCCCCTGGAGAAAATGGCTGCTTTGGAGGGTGGACTCTGTGGCATTATACCTTCTTGAGCTATTTTCCCACCCCAAACCCTATTCCCCCAGGCGCTGCCCCCAAATCTCCAGGAATTTCTTAACCTGGGGCTGGCAACCCTGTTGGCAGCAGAGAATAGGACTTGCAATGATGGGTTTAAATTGAGGGCGGAAAGGTACCAGCTGGATATTAGGGAAAAAACTTTTTTGTTCGACAGTGGTATCAGCTCCCTAGGGAGGTGGTGAGCTCCCCCTCACTGGCAGTCTTTAAGCAGAGGCTGGACAAGCACTTGTCAGGGATGCTCTAGGCTGATCCTGCATTAAGCAGGGAGTTGGACTAGATGGCCTGTATGGCCCCTTCCAACTCTATGATTCTGTGTTTGGCTAATACCTCCCTCAGTACAGGATAGAAAGGCAGCAGCCTTTCTTATCCTGGCCCTCACAAACTTGGGGGCGGGGAGCTGGAGATGGCTTGTTTTGTTCCAGTCAATTTGATCCTGAGAGTGGCTACTTTTTAAAGCTCCTGTACGTACTTGGTTCTTTTGCTAGTCCCTGAACCTGCTTGCTGTTTGAGGTGCTACTAGCTCCCACCCACAAAAAAATCCCTAGCTGCTGTGGTCGGGGTTTTTAGACTTGGTTTCAAGATGAAATAAATCCACACCTTTGGGCTGAAAAGCCCCCCCCCCCGGAAAAAAAACACCCTCTTATTTTTTCCTAAGAGGCATGAGCCATCTGGCTGCATCCTTATGGTTGCAGCAATAGTAGCACACACTCTCTCCCAACCCTCCCTAAAATTCCTTCTTTCTGTTGGTGCTTTGGGCTTATCTTTGCTGATCTGATCCTCCATTCAATGAGATGCTCTTTCTGAACTGAAGTAAATTCTTCTGACTGACTTTGCTTTCTGAGTTTGGCTCTTGGCACCCATTTCATCATTTATTAGCTCGTAAGAGCAAAGAGCACCCCTATATCTACAAATGTCATGCTTTTGTTCTGAGCGCTGACATTTGCCCTCAGAGGCAGGGTGTGTGCATGTGCCAAACATAGAGGGGGAGGAATGTTGTAACTAACTGACACAGATGGCATGCACATAAATCTGTGGCTGCTCCAGAAGTTAGAGGCTGCCATAATTAAATCTGCGTACACAGCTTAGAAAACAGTTTCCTCAGTATAAGATCAGACTTTCAATGTGTATCTGTATTGGGAGATAAATGAAAGTTCACCTTTTTCCCCCCAGTGTGTTTGCACATGCAGTAATTACATTGTAGTCTTATTCCCTCAAGTAATTGCTTCTCGAGAGTGTCAGTATTCAAAGTGATGAGTAAGAGCTATGTTAAGGTGTCCCCTGAAGATTTTTATTAACTTGCAAGTCATATGGCATTATGCACCTGGGCTATATAGTTTGTTCCATCTGTACTGAAGGGGTTGAGTATGCAGTTGTTGCCTCCTGGTTCAGAATAATATTCGAAATATCATTTTGCTGAGCGTTAGACATTAGTGTGATACTCTGTTTCTTTTTTGTTTTCTCCATGCAGATTAGGATTACCTATTACTTTTTACCTAGGAGTAAAACCTGAGTAATTTTGGGATACTTGCATCAGATTTTCAACATTTTTCCTCTTGTTTGTGGCTTCCTAAAGGCACCTGGTTGGCCACTGTGTGAACAGACTGCTGGACTTGATGGGCCTTGGTCTGATCCAGCAGGGCCTTTCTTATGTTCTTAACATTCAGAGGGATCTTTTCTGTAATCAGTTGTTTTCAGATGGTGCATTTTTATTGTATCAAGGTTTTAGTCAATGTTTTTTTTTGGGGAGGGGATAAAGTTATCAGTTCAGTGTTTTCTGTCTCTGCTTGGTTTCAGATGTCATCTTTAAGATTTGCTAGATGTATAGTGTCTCCAGTTCTGTGTGCAGTGACAAGCTATTTGGGAATAAACCTATTTTCACAGGGTTTTACATAAGAGCTAAAACTGATTAATATTGTATTCCTGGATGAAATGGTAGTTTCAGCTGGCTGTCTTCAAAACTTTTTTGTGGACTAGCTGTTAATTCACTCACATTCATTTGCATTCCATATAGCAGTCCTTGTATATTAAAAATAGCTGTATCTTTTAAATGTATGTACTTTAGAATTATTGATTATGATTTTAAAGAACAAATGAGTCACTATTTTTAATTCATAGGACTTTACAGTGGGGCATGAGCTTCTTACTGTGGTTGCATAAAATGCTTCTCTTGAAGTAGTGAAAGACCAGATATTTATGATGGTTTTAACTGGAATTGATGATACTGTCTTGATGATATTATATTGCATCTGCATCCTGTTAGGGCTGAGCAGAGCTGTATTATTATAAGTGATGGAGGTTATCGAGAACAAAGGCATTTCTTCCCTTTACCCTAGCAGATTAAGTGTTTGAATCAATTGACTTGTGGTCAGGGACTGCACGGAAATACAGGTCACTATTTTTTTTTAACCTTCAACCCATTTATGTCCTCTGAAGTGGATATGTTTGCGTAAGGTTGATGTGCTTTTGAAAAGCTTTCTGAAGAATCAAAGGGATTGTTCAGGCAATATCAATTGATGGGAAAAACCCGCCACTTGGTATTAAAAACCTTATGTGGATTGTTAAATGCTGTTTCCTTTTGGGCAAGAAATATAAGGCTACACATGCTTTTGCATGTGCCTCTCTCTTTTTTTCTGTCACGATGTGCTCTGAATTATTTCCCCCTGTTCCAGCATTGGCAAAATATGAAGAGATTATGTGCTGTGGACCTTCTTTCAGACCTCCTGGTCTTTTGTGAAAGTCATTGTGGTTAAGCGTGCTGCAGCAGCTAGCCACAGTGGAACTGCTGGACAAATAATACGGTCCCATCAAATTTTGGCCGGGCTAAGTAATGGTTGCTGCTAAGCCGCTGCTTGCACCTCTCCAAGTAAGTTGGTGTCCTGTTTTCCTGCTTTTAAAAATATTTCATCCTATCCTCTGTTCTGTATTTTGTCCCCGAAAGTGAAACTGCTCCCTGTGTGTAAATGCCATGCTCGGTGTGTCTGTTAGCTGTAGCCTTCCTGTAGTTGTACAACCATGTCTCTGAATGTGAGAACTTGGAGGGTGTGTGTCTGTTTGGGAAGGATAAGGGAGGCTGGCTCATTCTGGGGGTTAAGTGGTGGTGAGAGAGTCTCCATTAGGATATCATGGGTGCCTCAGGTGGATATGGGGGGTATTCCATTGGAAGCTTGGGACATCAGAGCTGCCTGTAGCGAGAGGCCCTTGAAATATTTGAGGTCAGTAGTGTCTGTCCTGTGGAGTTGTGCACTGTGTTAATATCATTAAAGTGTCCTATATTCTATATGCACCCTTGCATGGATGCAGGCTAGGGTTCCAGTCCTGGCTTTCTACGTAGGAAGCTGACTGAGCTTTACTGTTACGGGGAGGGGCTGTGGCTCAGTGGTAGAGCATCTGTTTCGCATGCAGAAGGTCCAAGGTTCAATCCCCGACATCACGAGTTAAAGAGACTAGGCAAGTAGGTGATGTGAAAGACCTCTGCCTGAGACCCTGGAGAGATGCTGCCGGTCTGAGTAGACAATACTGACTTTGATGGACCAAGGGTATGATTCAGTATAAGGCAGCTTCATGTGTTCATGTGTACTGTTACCATCTTGTACCGTGTCCTGTTGTTGCTGTCTTATCAATCCATCTAAGGAGTCTTCTTCGTGGTTTCTTTGCTGCTGCATGCCAAGATAGTTTGTAGGAAAGGCAATACTGGGATGGGGAGAAAGCGCGGTGTGTCTGTATGTTCTCTCACTTGCCCTGGAGCTTCCCAAGGTACCTATGTGGTAAAGAGAAGGGGCTGAACTATAGTGCCATCCAGTGTAATGTGGGCAGGGTCCTGTTGTTTTTTTCTGAGGTAGAGGGCCAGGCTCTTGTTTCCGTCAGCACACTGCACTGAGATTTGGATGTACATGGATTGCTTTGGGGGCGGTTGCGGCTGCGTGGGTGAGCCAGTCCGATGGGGCTCATTCCTGCTGAAAGTAGCTTTGCAAATGCACCGAATATGACAAAACGTTTTATTGTTTTTGGAGCTCCTCTGAGGCCCAGAGTGGCATTGAGGTGACCCCTTTCCTCCTGTGAACTCTGGGGAAGGGATAAAAGATACACTTCATTTTCCCATGGTACCATGCTCATGGTGCATAAGAAAAGCCATGCTGGATCAAACCAAGGCCCATCAAGTCCAGCAGTCTGTTCACACAGTGGCCAACAACAGGCCTCTAGGAAGCCCACAAACAAGACAACTTCAGCAGCACCATCCTGCCTGTGTTCCACAGCACCTAATATATTCGGCATTCTCCTTTGATCCTGGAGAGAATAGGTGTGCATCATGACTAGTATCCATTTTAGCTAGTTGCCGTGAATACTCCTCTCCTCCATGAACATGTCCACTCCCCTCTTCAAGCCTTCCAAGTAGGCAGCCATCACCACATCCTGGGGCAGGGAGTTCCACGATTTAACTATGCGTTGTGTGAAAAAATACTTCCATTTATCAGTTTTGAATCTCTCACCCTCCAGCTTCAGCAGATGACCCTGCATTCTAGTATTATGAGAGAGGGAGAAAAGCTTCTCCCTGTCCACTCTCTCCAAACCATGCATAATTTTATAGGCCTCTGTCATGTCTCCCCTTAGCCGCCTTCTTTCCAAGCAAAACAGCCCTAAGTGTTTTAACCGCTCCTCATAGGGCAGTTGATCTAGGCCTGATCATTTTGGTTGCTCTTTTCTGGTAGCATACATAGGGTCCTCTCTCAGTTTTATCCTCCTGTGGGACATGTTTGAGAGAGAATGTCTGGCCCAAGTCCACTTGGTGAACTATGTGGTAGAATTGGGATGCCTGCACTTGTGGTAATTGGCAGATTCATAAAAATGGTAGAACAAGAACTACTCTGCTTATGTGTGCTCTAGTGCAGTGGTTCTCAACCTGGGGCCATATGCCCCCCCGGGGGGCCCAGGATATTCCAAGGGGGCCACAGGTGAAAATTGCATAAATGGGGGGCCACGGCACGAGACTAGGGGGGCACAGAGGGAAGTGAGAAGTGAAGAAAACAGAGAAGCGACCGAGAAAAGAAAACAGAAAAGAAAACAGAAAACTGAGAAGTGAAGAAAATAGAAAACAGAGAAGTAGAGTAAACAGAGAAGTGACTGTGCTTCCCAGTGGATAGATCGCCATGCGCACTCTGCAGCAACAGCGCTTCCGCTTCCTTCTCCCTCCTACTTCTGCACTCCACCGCTGCTCGCACCAAGCTGTCCGCATCTCGTTTGTCGCGGGCAAGGTGCGTGGCTGCAGCAGTGTCAGTGTTCGGGGTCCTGTTTTTTCATGCTGTATCTTCATTGCACTTCTGTACATCGTTTGCGACTGTGGATTTTTGTATCGCTGTAATCTTGTGCAACGGTGGTAGAGGCTTTGTTCTCCCTTGTATGTGAACATTGTTGTTTACTAGCGTGTTGTATTCCCTTTTTGTGGGGTATTTTTTGTAAATTTCAGTTTCCAAATAAGAACTGCATGTGTGCATTTTGTGTGGCTGTTTATTCTTCCTTGTTCCTTGGCTATTTACAAACAAAACATTTAAATAGATACCTACCGTAGGACAGGGGGGCCACAGGAAGGAAACAAGGTTGGAAGGGGGCCACGGTCAGAAAAAGGTTGAGAACCACTGCTCTAGTGTATAGGATTGGGTTCTTGGGATACTGAAGAATTCTGCAATGTTCCATTGAACCAGTTAGTTTGGGGATAGTGATACAGCTGTGATTTGAAAAATTTGCCTTTGTTCCCATATCCTTTATTGTGACGTAAATATACATTTTGGATCCTGCTCTTAGTTTACAACTTAGACATATATATTTTAGTATCCCAGCAAAACTGGAAGAATATATAAAAACAGATAAATATAAGGCTTTGCACATAGCTAATTTCCACAATGTGTTTTGTGGCTCTTTCAGACTTCCTGCTAAATTATATCATTTTGGTCCAAAGTTGAGCTTAGAACTGCGCGCGCTCCTCCAGTACATAAAAGGGGAGGAGTCTGGACGCCTTCAGCAATTTGTTTGCCTGCATCCAAGTTTTGCAAGAGCTGGTTGTAGCAGATATATTTGTTTTCTTTTTTTAGTTCATGCCTCTGCTGCTGTTATCCTTCCAATCGTACTAGAATTTGAGATTGCTGCCTAAATCTGATTAAGCGAGTGCCTTGTTTTCCATGCGATGTACTCAAATGCGGGTGCATGAGTGATTGCTGAGACACTATTAGGTAATATCACTGCTCCCCCCCCACCACCGCTCAAGGCTCTTAGTCATGCAGCGAGGCTCACAACCTCATCAATTTTCCTCTGACCAACTATCTTCCTACCGATAAAGGATATTAATTTGAACAGCAAATGCACGGAGTGGGAAGATGCCGCTGTTGGGGAGGGGCTGTGGCTCAGTGGTAGAGCATCTGCTTGCCATGCAGAAGGTCCCAGGTTCAATCCCCCACCGCCATCTCCAGTTAAATGGACTAGGCAGGTAGGTGATGTGAAAGACCTCTGCCTGAGACCCTGGAGAGCCGCTGCGGGTCTGAGTAGACAATACTGACTTTGATGGACCGAGGGTCTGATTCTGTATAAGGCAGTTTCATGTGTTCATGGAGAGGGGCTGTGGCTCAGTGGTGGAGCATCTGCTTGGCATGCAGAAGGTCCCAGGTTCAATCCCTGGCATCTCCAGTTAGAGGGACTAGGCAAGAAGGTGATGTGAAAGACCTCTGCCTGAAACCCTGGAGAGCCACTGCCTGTCTGAGTAGACATTACTGACTGATGGACCAAGGGTCTGATCCAGTATAAGGCAGCTTCATGTGTTCATGTTACCTCTTTAGAATTCTCATCTGTACAAGTTTTAGAATTGGAGGTGCATGTGTGCCTAAGAGGGTGTACAGTTGTTCGATGGCACATATTCATCTTGGATCCTCACAGCCAAGGTGCAGTATGTAATAGCTATAGATTTTCTGTCCCCTGCCTTTTTCTTGGTGAATAAGGATCTGCTCTCTTGGAGAAAAAAGGAAGCTGCAAAAGATTTCCTGTTTTGCATTTGTTTTCCCCTTGACAAAGGGAATGTTTAAGAGCTGCTGATTAGATTAGATCAGTTTACAAACTGTTGCTATCAGTACTATTCTGCACTGCTCAGATTTGTAGACTAACAGTGCAATCCTAAAGAGAGTTGGTCCAGTCTAAGTCCATTAATTTCAGTGGGTTTAGACGGGAGTAACTCTGCATAAGATTGCTCTGTAAGCGTTGTTTTTCTGTTATGTTGCTATGGTTATTTCTAACCTTGCACATTTTTTGAGCCAAATTACAAAGAAATGTATAACTATTTAGTAATTTATACCCCGCTTTTCTGCTGCCTCTGGAAACTTAATGCATCTTACAAAATAAATGCGAAAAACACACTGACAAAACCATGTGCAGCTTGATGTTCCACCACCCTTGGCTGCTGTTGATTTCCTTAGTTTGGCTTATTTGGTGCCATAGGCATATTGGTTTCATCTTGCCTTTGGCAGTGTAGTAAAACATCTTGCAGATCTGGTTGGCCAGACAACAGCAGAGGAACTATGGCTTACTACAGCAGTGGTCTAGTGTAAAAAGTGTGCCTGAGACCAAGCCCTATGAGGAAAGGCTGAGGGAGCTGGGAATGTCTGGATATAAGTTTTTCTTTGGACTAGTGTAATGAAATTCATTCTGTGAGCCCCAAATGGGGGGTATAGGCTTGCTTTTCTTCTAATAACAGCCCTCTTGTGCCACATGACAAATCTGTGAAGCACCCATCAGACCCGTCTACTAGGTAACCTTTGGTTGCTTGTAATAGGATTGAATCCAAAATGTTTCATAATGACTTATAGGCTAATTTGTCATTTGCTTACCTTCTGGTGTTTATGTTTTTTAGGCTATGAAGTATGTTTGAGTAATCTCTCAGTTCACATTTAATTTCTGTTTAACAAGAAGAAGACTATCACTCTGTTTGAACGTGAACTGTTACCTGATGGTTTCCAAAACAAAATAAATAAGGAGCATTACATTGGAAAAAGTAACTAAACTATTTTTTTATTTGAACAGTGACAGAGCACAATAATTCTTCCACAAGAACGAAAGGATCTCCCATTAAATAATTTTGAAGGGACTGTTTAATTTCCAAACACCATACTTCTGTAGAGGTATTGAACATGACCGCATGTCCCTCCCCTGGATTTTTTTGTTGCCTTTTACTTCATAAAGTGGTATGGAATTTTAATAGCCTTTATGTATCAAGTAAGCTAGTTATGAGAAGAAAACCACCTCATACTGAGGGTGCAAGGAGAACATTCTCCAGTGATATATGATGGGTGCAGTAATTGAGTACTTTTTTTTTTTTTTTGCAGGGATATTAAAGCAGTTCATTGCATTTTTGTGCAGACACATAACATTTATAGGATAATAGGGTACTTAGCGTAGAAATAAATGAATTTGTTTTTTTCCGTCGCACCTTATGTTTGAATGTGTGACGGCTCAGAAGCCACAAGGATTATAATCTTGTGCTCATTTGTTCAGAAGAAGAGACCTTGAACTGGAAGAATTTTAATTGGTTTGAGGCTGTGGATTTCTTTGCTGAAGAAAGTCTTGCATTTGCAGGGATTTCCTTTCCTGGTTTTTTTTTTTTTTTAATCAGTCCCATTAGTCAGTACATTTTAGCTGGAAGTATAATTTATTAGAAGGAAAGGCCTCAAAGACTTAAGTCTTTACATTACTGTGCTGTATATCCTACTATACTCTCATTATGCTCTCACTTGCAGCCTTTATTGCTTAACTCCCAATGTGCGTGGTGCAGATATTGGACATCTGCTTTGGCTTCTTCAGAAAGAGCAACATAGCAATAAATACCTGGTAATAAAAAGTTGATATGCAACACTGCAATATAATGTACCATAGCTGAACTTGCTGTTTTTGTCTGTATACCCCACTGGAGTCTAACTGATGCAGGAGTCTGGAAAGTACTGTATGGGTGTCCTGTGTAATTATAGGTAAAGGTCAAAATATAAACAGGGTAAAATAGTTCTGACACCAAATTTTAAGATCAGATACGTTATTGAATGTTTATCCAGGTAGAGAGCTGTGTAATTACCTACTGATTAAGTTAAACATTAAATTGTGTTGCTTGTGTAAGTTTTATGTGTGCCTGTTTAAACATAATTAACCTGTAAATATCAGCAGCCATGTCTTTTAGACCAAGTATCTGTCTGTAAGAGTTACATCGGCATCATGGGATCTGAGCATTGCGATCATTTTCTTAAGATGTTGTCTTGAATGTTGGATTCTCATGAAAGTGGGATTAACCCAAAAAAGGGGTGTGTGCATGTTGTACCTTAAACTAAAGGGGTTGTAAGAACGAAGCCACCTCTGCACCAAGCCCTTAGTGACAAAGGACCAAGCAATAGGGAGAGTATGTAAATGCTTACAGAATACGGTAAGTTGTTTGGGCTGAAAAATGCTCACACTAAAGTTAATTGAGACATCTGTGCTGACTCAGAAGGGCAGTTGGGCCTTGGGAGTGGTTTAAGGTTGTGTTTTTTTTAAAGCGGCAGACTCTAATCTGGAGAACTGACTTTGATTCCCCACTTCTCCATATGAGCAGCAGCTAATCTGGACAACCCCAATGGATTCCCCACTCCTCCACATGAAGCCTGCTGGGCGACCTTGGGGCAGTCACAGTCCTCTCCGAACTCTCTCAGCCTCACCTACTTCACAAGGTGCCTGCTGGGGAGGGGGGAAGGAAAGGCGATTGTAAACCATTTTGAGACTCCTTACGATAGAGAAATGCGGGGTGTAAAAACCAACTCTTCTTCACTCCATAGAGAGTTACAGCTGAAACACTTCAGTTAACAGATGAATTGAATGGCTTGTTTAAGTTCCTAAGATCCACCCCATGAGGTTGAAAGGGTAGGCTTCTCTGTGGCAGGAGGCCTTTTTTTGTTTGTTTCTTTGCCGGTGGACGCTCTGCAGGAGAGGAGGGGGAGTTGGCTGTGGATGCTAGCTGCCCTCGCTCAGCAAATTGGCTGGCAGTCTAGCTAGGTTACTTATTTAGCAGCTAGAACTTCCTTATTTTTTTATGTGCCTGTTGTGGTTTGAGAGTTTGTCCTTTGCTCTCTCTAATTAATAACCTTATTTGGTTTTACTAAACAGAAGTGTGGGACTTGAGTTTATACGTGATTTCACCCCAGAAACGAACCCTAAGGTTTGGGTAGTGTGGCCTGTTTGT
The DNA here is from genome assembly GCF_029931775.1 of Euleptes europaea. Classification (NCBI taxonomy): domain Eukaryota; kingdom Metazoa; phylum Chordata; class Lepidosauria; order Squamata; family Sphaerodactylidae; genus Euleptes; species Euleptes europaea. The sequence continues at coordinate 51,406,967 of NC_079326.1, forward strand.
CAGGGAAGCTACCGGCCTTGAACAAATAGGTCAGCGCCCCTCTGATTTGTCCGGGACGGCTGAGATCATCACTCCCAACTGGGCTCAAGGGGAGGCTTGAACCTTACAGATGTATTGAGCCATAAGCTTTTATTTGACAGAATACCTCGCTTATCTAATAATGAAATGCATCCTCAGCTGGCAAGGGTATTTTCTTGCATTTCATTGCCATTTGACATTTGCGGTTTACGTTTATTCCCCTGTTATGACCGTCCCTGTCTATGTGTATACAGGTTGAGTATCCCTTATCCGGACCAGAAGTGGTCCGTATTTTGGATCTTTCCGTATTTTGGAATATTTACATATAAATAATGAGAGATCTTGGGGATGGGACCCAAGTCTCAACACAAAATTCATTTATGCTTTATGCATGTTTTATATACACCTTATTCACATAGTCTGAATATAATTTTAAACAATATTTTAAATAATTTTGTGTACATTGAACCATCAGAAAGGAAATTGGCGAGCTGCTGAGGGCCTGTGAGTAATGCCTGCATGACGGCTCAAAAAGGCTGTTTTTTGGGTCAGTCCGGATAAGGGATACTCAACCTGTATGCACAAACATCACATTTCATTACACGTACAGGCATGATCACAGAACAAAATTGTAAACAGTGAGGTCAAACAGCAGAGAAATGCAAGAGGATGCTCAGTCCGCTGAGGATTCATTTCATGCATCTGATTAAAAGGGCTCTTGTCCACAAAAGCTTATGTCACAGATCTTCAGTCTTGAGGTGCCACAAGACACTTCTTTTGCTTGGCAATGGATTAACATGGCTGCCCTTCATGGCTTCCCTTATAGATCTTGGCAAATTGACATTCTTTAGAAGAAGAATAGGAGTTTTATATGCTGACTTTCTCTACCACTTAAGGGAGACTCAAACCAGCTTACAATCACCTTCCCTTCCCCACAACAGACACCCTGTGGGGTAGGTGAGGCTGAGAGAGCTTGACTTCCCCAAGGTCACCCAGCTGGCTTTGTGTGTAGGAGTGGGGAAACAAAACCAGTTCACCAGATTAGCGTCTGACGCTCATGTGGAGGAGTGGGGAATCAAACCTGGTTCTCCAGATCAGAGTCCACCGCTCCAAACCACTGCTCGTAACCACTACACCACACTGGCTCCCTTTAGCTGGGAAGTATTACTTAAAATACGTATTTTTGATGATTTATTTAGAGGGAGAGTTTGGGGTTTCAAAGGTCTTCAAAGAAATACCTGCTTCAGCTGATTTACAGTAAAAAATGGTTGCACTTTAAAAGGGAAAGCTGTTAACAAGGAGTGCTAGCAATCACTAAAATAATTAATCAGTCTTTATTTGTTACGATCATAGATCAGTCAAAATTGGCACACAGAGAGAGTCATCAGCACATCTATATACAGTAAATTTTTGGAGCTATATAATGGGCTTATGTGAACAGGGCAGGCATACCGGTAGTTAATAAAGTTTGCAAAGCTAGAGTTTGTGGTACTGGCTTCTCAGAACTGTCTTTAAGTGTAGTCATAGGTCTAACCACAAAATCTGCATGGGGGCCACAGTAGAGTAATATTGTCTCTGCAGATTGCATAGAGTCAATTAGTTTGTTATATCTTTTGCTTCTGTCTATTCACAGTCACCTGGGGCCAAGTATTGCCCTCCCATTTATCGATCTCCTACTCCTGTAGCTGCTATCCGTCTACTTGCTGCTTTCCGCCTCTTAACCTCATTTACCCCCAATTATTTATGTATTACATTATATTGCCAATCTTCAGACACTTGTGAACTCAAAGTGATTTATATAAAATCAACCATCACAGACATATGGACCAAAGACTTATAAAACTCCTGAGTACATATCACAAATTAAAATCTCCTAAAAACATCCCCAGCCAAAATCCAAAAGATAGAAGTCTGCTGGAAATGAGGTCCACTGGACCAGTCTGGCTTTTCACAGCTGTCCGCTTCTGGGTTGGAGGCTAGCCTTTTCTCCTTCGTGGCCACTGTATTGGGCTGTATCTATTACCCTCAAAAGGGCAGCTGTTGGTAAGTTTTTGGCAGAGGCGCAGACATCCCTCCACAGGCTCTCCTTCCGCTGGCAGCACGCAAACAATAGGCTGTGTTATGTTCTGATGTCTTGATCCTGTGGCTGGGTTGGTACATTTGTAGGCAACTGGCAGTGAGGCGAAGACCAGGAGGCCTTTGGCTCTTTCTGTCTGGTAAGCTCTGGTTTTTTCAGAAGTACCTGGAAAGGAGAAGGGTAAATGCTCAGGCAGCTCTTCTCCAGCTGACTCATGTCCCTAAATTAAAAAAAAAAAACAACCTCAAAGTGACCAAATTTATTTATTTATTTCAATTTATTTATTTATTTCAATTTATTTCAAGCATTGCTGCCAAGAACTACTAAACTGACAGCTCTGCTCAGTCTTCTTTTAAAGCAGGGGTGGGGAACGTCAGGCCCGGGGGCCGTATAAGGCCCGCGGAATCATTTGGGCTGGCCCTTCATGGGTCTTGGCACATCTCTAGCTCAGAAGGATGTAAAACTGGTGATCTGCCCCCTCCCGCAGACAGGAATAGCCTCTATTCAAGGCAGATGTGAGGATGTTTTGCCAAGAAAAGGAACCTTTTCCCCCCTTGCAGAAGAGTCATTAGCTATGGAGCTGCTAGGACCACCCAAGAAACTGTGTTAACCCTTTCCCACCCAGACCATGGAGAAACGTATTCGCTCTGTACTACAAGAGGGTTGGGGGCGGAAGTGGTGACAATGGAGGGGTTAAAGGGGACAGGGCCAGAATGCTCGGGGGGGGGGGGTTGAGTTCTTAGCCAGTGTGTCCTCATTTCATCCCTGCAGGCGGTGGTAGCAGGAGCCAGCTGTAGAATTCGGCCCTGACCAGGCAGAGCAGGAGCAACTCCGGTGCGTGTCTGGACAGCTACACCCGGCTGGTGCAACAGACCATCCTGTGCCACCAGCTGGATCCTGCCTACTTGCCCGCGCAGGGGGGGTCATCTGGAGCAGCTGCCTGCTTGGGGCTTGGTCGGCTAATTTTTAAGTTGATAACTTTGTATGGCCAGCGAATGATGTTATAAATATCCAAATGGCCCTTGGTGGAAAAAAGGTTCCCCACCCCTGTTTTAAAGGATTAGAATCATAGAGTTAGAAGGGGCCATACAGGCCACCAAGTCCACCCCCCTGTTCAATGCAGGATCAGCCTAGAAGAAGAAGTTGGTTTTTATATGCCGACTTTCTCTACCACTTAAGGAAGAATCAAACCGGTTTACAATCACCTTCCCTTCCCCTCCCCACAACAGACAACCTGTGAGGTAGGTGGGGCTGAGAGAGTGTGACTAGGCCAAGGTCACCCAGCTGGCTTTGTGTGTAGGAGTGGGGAAACAAATCCAGTTCACCAGATGAGCCTCCGCTGCTCATGTAGAGGAGTGGGGAATCAAACCCGGTTCTCCAGATCACAGCCCACTGCTTTAAACCACTGCTCTTAACCACTACACCATGCTGGCTCTCCTAGAGCATTCCTGACAAGTGTTCGTCCAGCCGCTGCTTGAAAACTGCCTGAGGATTAGGTAGAGTTCAGACTTAGCTGTTCAAGAGAGGACATGTTGAGCCTTCTGAAGTCCAGTAAGTGCTGAATTGGTAAGGTTTGCTTCATTGTGTGGTGGTCATAGCTTCTTTTGTGATGTGAGGACCTTGTAGAGTAACTCCAGAGCCAAAGAGACAGAATCCTGGGGTAGTGGTTCTAATAATGGTTGTAATAACGCTGAGAAGGAGCTAGAATTATCAGTCGTCCTTCTGTAGCACCCTGCTATACAATTGCCTCTCCCCTATAGTTATTTCCCCTCATTTTTCTTTGCTGTTCCCAGTTGGCCCCACTGCCCCAGTCCTGGCTGCCATGTGCCATGCATATGCAGGGTGAAAGGAGGTCTGCAGAAGCTCTCTCTCCTTCAGACATGTTCCCTCTGGACAGACGGGGGGGAGGGGCGGCAAAGAACAGGACGGGGCGACAGGGGAGACTTGTGGAGCACAAAGAAAGGGGAAGGGCACCACAAAAGGCATAGTAATAGATTAGAATTCACAAAGAATGAAACAAGGAAAAGTGAAAGTAAAAAGAACAAGAGAAGTAGCTATGGAGCTGATTCCTAAACCTGCTTCTCCCACGGAGGCCAGAGGAGAACTGGAGTTCAGAGGGCGATCTTAGCCCAGGGGAGAGGAAGTAAAGTTTTAGATCCTGCCTCTCCCTGAGCATAGGAAGGTAAACACCCGCTGCTGAAGATGTCCTCTGAGCTCAGTGGGAGAAAGAGGGCTGCACACTTAGCTGAGTAGAGTGGCAGGATACTACCCATATTGTATGCTTTTTTGTTGTGGAAATCCTTAGCATAAAGTCTAGTGAACCTTTAGTGCCTCTAGGCAGCAAAGAATTCTTACTACTTCTTAACCTTTTTAAAAAACTCTCATCCTGAACAAACTTCACAGATCAGGATACTCTGGCAGAGAAGTGAAAATAGTACTCCCTGTGTATTTTGGCTGGGATCCAAAGAGTTACTTTAGGTTCATTCAAGGGCTTTTAAGTATGCCCAGCGGATTATTTTTCTTTGGAACAGTTTACCACCATGACACATTAGAAAACTGCAGTTTGCGCTCCACTTCTAAAGCAGTTTGGCACGTACTATGTGAGGCTGGTATTCAACACCACCAACTGGCCACACCATCAACTTGTCTATGGTTTGATATGATGCCGGAATGGATGCGTAGATGGCAGAACCAGAAAGCATTCACCCGATGGTGCGGGAGAAAACGTCTCTACCCTCTTTCAATCTCTACTAGTCACCTGCTCAATTTCCTCCATGATGGTTTGTCACAGGGTCTAAAAGCTTCCACTCTTCAGAGACAGGTGTTATATATTGCTACTGTCGTTCCTCATTTGGATGGATATATTACCACCAGACATCCTCACGTAGTCACCTTTTTTAAGGGAGTGTCTGAGGTTTCACCTACAGTCCATAGGTTTCCCACCTGGCCCCTACACATTGTGCTACAGGCTCTTATGCAACCGTCTTACAAACCTCTAAGGGAGTCCTCACTGAACTGTCTCAGAATGAAGGTGATTTTTTCTAACGGCAGTGACTTCTGCTAGAAGAATTTTGGAATTGGCATCACTGTTTTCCAGGGAAAGCTTGTTCGTGTTGCACGACAACAAAGTTGTCTTACTTACGGACCCTTCTTTCTTGCCTAAAGTGAACTCTTTTCCATAGGCAACAGGAATTACACTTTCCATCCTTTTGCCCCCATCCGTCTCATCCAAGAGAAAAGAGTTGGCACACCCTGGACCTACGTAGGGCCCTACGGATCTACCTCAAAAGGACAGAACCCTTCTGTCGTTTTGAGTTTCTCTTCATCTCTGTATCTCCTCCGAATAAGGGATGCGAGATGTCAAAGACTTCTATTAGCAAATGTATAAATCAGGGCATTCAGGTGGGTTATCAACTCAGCATCATTCCAATGCCACCTGGCATTACTGCTCATTCTGTCCGCAGTGTGGCCACCTTGGCAGCCCTCAATAGACAGGCCTCGATTGAAGAAATTTGCAAGGCAACAATCTGGTCCAGTCCTTCCACCTTGTGAAGCATTACAAGATAAACGTCTATTCATCATCAGATGCTGCTTTTGGCAGGCGAGTCCTACAGAGCGTTTCCACAGGTGAAAAATAAGTTCCCTCCCAGCGGATTCCAGCTTTTGAAGAATCCGCTGCTGAAGATGTCCTCCGAGCTCAGTGGGAGAACGGAACCTTGGCTTACCTGTGAAGGTTCCTTCTACACTGAGGGAGGAGGACATCTTGCCCGTCCAAAGTGAAGAAATCTGTAGGAACATAAGATGCAAAATAAGATGAACAGGTCACTTTTTCATTAAACAAACAAGCAAACAAATCAATTTTTTGAAAAGGAAAGAAAGAAAAAGAGGAATAGTAATATTTACTGTTTACTTACTTGTCTTCCCATGATTCTGAACCTGAGGTTGTTTATCTGTTACTTATTCTCGTGTTTTGAGTTTAATGTTACAGTGGTTGTTTCCTGTCTTCCTGAATTCTGTTACTACTAATCCTGCTATTGAAGTCGTCTAACTGGAGATCAGAGGGCGGTCCTAGCCCAGGGGACAGGAAGTAAAGTTTTAGATCCTGCCTCTCCCTGAGCATAGGAAGGTAAACACCCGCTGCTGAAGATGTCCTCTGAGCTCAGTGTAGAAGGAACCTTCACAGGTAAGCCAAGGTTCCGATCCTGTGGAGGAGCATTATTTTATACTGGAGGGAGACTCTGCACTTACCTGAGCAGAGGTGGCAGGATACAAGTTTCCCTTCTTGTTTAGCTGCTCTTTCCGTGAGTGAAGCGTCTTATGCATGTGTTTACACTGAAGTCAGTGTTGTTGTTTTGGTGTTTTGAAGTACAGTGTTTTGGTGTTTTGCTTCAAAATTCTTCTATTGCATGTGACAGTGTGATTTTATGCACACTGGTTAGTTGGGTTGCCAACATCCTGGAGTAAAAAATGCACTGCCTCTTTAATAGTGGCTTAGAAAAGTTTCTGTTAAAGGGCAGGACATTTTCAGTGCAACCCTACCCAAAGTTGCTCCATTCTAAGCCAATTAAAATCAGTTGGCTTAGACTGGAGTAATGCTGCATAGGATTGCACAGTTTGTTGGTGGCAGTGGCAAACCCAGTGGTTGGGTAGGCCATATCCAGTGTGGATGTTTGCTTTTGGCTTAGACTTGGAATGGAGCCATTGATTTTCTGTATTTGTGAGAAAGGTTTCATTTAATTTCTGCAAAGTGAAAGCGAGCCAAGAGGAATTGCCCAATCTGGTGGCGGAGGGCAATCTTTGTATACCGAAGTTCATATCCTGACCTCTCCAGTTAAAAGGATCTCTGCCTCGCCCCACCTGGCGGGCTGGGAAAATGGCGGGTTGCAACGCGGCAGGTCTTTCCCTCTTCTCCGGGCCGGCGGGGCGTGAGCTGAAACCTGCACAGAACCAACCATCTCTCCATCCTACTACACTACCTCAGATACTGTTATCTCTTCTGAGACTGTCTTTGTCGTCGAGATTTCCCTCACCTGCAAAAATGGAGCTCAGAACGTTGCCCTCCACGCGGATGTTAATGGAAATCAGTTTCCTGTCACTCGGGTTCAAGATGTCGGCCGCTATCAGGTCTCCTGGAGCATGGAGCACAAGCTGGCCCGCTCTGGCACCTACGAAGGGAAATTCTTTGACGAGGAGTCTTACAGTATCTTGCGCAAGGCTCAGCGCAACAACGAGGACATCTCTGAGATCAAGCCCCTGTTCACTGTCAATGTTGACCATCGAGGAGCCTGGAGCGGACTGTGGGTCTCCACCGAGGTACTGGTGGCCTGCATCGGCCTCCTGGTTTATTACCTGGCTTTCAGTGCCAAGAGCAACATCCAAGCCTGATCCGCTTCAGTAAACTCTTCCTGCCAAAAAAACGGATCTCTGCCTCAAGGCGTGCATGAAACTTCAGAAGAGGTGCTGCCAGTAGGGGGTGAAACAGACTAATGGTCAGATTCAGTATAAGGCAGCTGTATATGTTTGTATACTCTGCCCTTCATTAATGCATGCTTTACGTTGGGTGTAACAAGGTAATATATAATACTTTTGCTGTATAGTTTTGGTGGTCTGAAGAAATTAGTCATTTCCTGTACAGTTGTGTTGTTCAGCTCTGAAGAATAGCTGTAGAGTGTAAACAATAGGCTTCAGTGTATTTAACTATTCAGCAGCGTAGTGAATTATTAAACTAGGATTAAAGAGGGTGGGGAAAACTATTTTTTACCAGGCTCTGTTTTGTATATCTGTTGCAGTGGTATGTTCTGTGAGGAGGTCACACATTGTCAAATAGGTTGTTTCTGATGTGGTTTATTTCCTCCAAGATGTTAAATGCGCGTTGCTTAAAATGGGTTATGGCTTCTAAAATAAGCAATAACACCCACCCCTCTCGATCATTAAAGCTTATGTGAAAGTGATATGTTATTTTTAACTTAATGAGTTGCACCTTGTTAATGAGTGAGATTATTTGTGTGTATGGTGCAAGTGATCTTTTCTGCGCTTCTGTCTGGCACTTAATTGATGCCCGCTGACTTCAACTCCTTGTTTGTCAGCATCTTCTTCCTATAGTTTATTGCTGCAGGCAGAGTTATCAAAACATCCATCCCCAGCCTTTTGAGTCTGCTCTTATTTGGAAAGCAATTTCCACTTAGGAAAAAAAAAAGTAATACCTGAAGGGGTTCTGAGGAAACAAAGTTCAGTCACATTTGATTTTAACTCTGTGGCCTACTAGAAAGAACTGAAAGGCCATTTATGCAGCCAAGGGGAAAACCCAGTGGTCCCCCCCATTCAGGTGTCTTGGTACTTAATTGCCTGATTTTTTTTGGTGGGGGGGAATGCTGTGTCTTTCCCTGGGCTGTTCTTGTCTTCATTTCTATTTGTAGACTCATTTCCCCCCCCCCCCCGGTAAAATGAATATGCTAGACAAATAAAATATTAACAGACTTTTTTCCTGGGTGAGATTCTCTGCTTTGTTTGTTAAAATGCTGCAATGGCTTAGTTAAAAATGAATCCCTGAGATCAGGAGGGAACACAGCTGGGCAGATCCCCCCCATGTCCTCTTAAAGGCATGAAACCCTTTTCCTCCCGTTTGGAGTGCACTGAGCTAGCCTGAAACAAATTGGTTTGGGTGGGGGGGAGGTTTCTGGACTCATCTCTGCTTTGGCTGTAAAATGACCACAGGTTAATTACAAATTCAAGAATCCCTCCGCAGGGCCGGTGACGTATTTCAAAGAACACACTACAGCCAATTACAAAGCAGTGTTGGGGGCGGGGGAGGTACTCAGAAGCTCCGTATTTTGCTGGGGATTAATAATTGAGGGCAAGGTACTCAAGGAAGATCTTCAGGGCAAAAAGGATGAATAACAGGTTTTAGAATTTGGATAAGAAAGCGGAGCAGGGAAGATAACTGGGGAAGGCACTGGCAAACCACCCCATAAACAAAGTCTGCCTAGTAAACGTCGTGATGTGACATCACCCCATGGGTCAGGAATGACCCGGTTCTTACACGGGAACTTTACCTTTTTACATTATGGCACTGTAGTATAAGCCAGTTTATTTTGGGGAGGGGGGGGTAGGAGAGAAATCTTATAAAGTTGCTCTCTGGCTTGCGTAAAACCTAGATTCATTTACCAGCAGTTCACTTGCCTTGTAGTTCTAATAGGAACCACAGTATATTTTAGAAATATGAACCAGCAATTATTTTGCATTTACCTTAAATTTCAGTTTTAGGTTACTTAGTTACTGTACTTTTTCATCTGAAATTGTGTTAGTAGTTTTGAACCATACACAAGTGCTAGATGCACTTCATTACTGAGAGAGACTGGCTGCCATGATTTAATAGGCATTGATTTCCCTTAAGTGATGGAGTTTGAGAGATTGAAGTTATTGAGAAATAGTAATTTTTAGCACTTCTTGTTTCTTACTAAATTTCTCTTGTTTGTAGCTGTCATTTGCTGGATTTGATTCCTACTGCAATTAAAGCATTTGAGCAATTTTAAAGAAAAATAGCAATTTAATTCAGCATTCTACAGGCATAGACAGCATAGCTAGCAAGTTTTTCTGTTTATGCTGTTTTCAGTAGCTGGTACTTGCTCAAAATAAGAAACCAAAAGTTCTGTGCTTTATTTTTTGCTTTTACAGGTTCTCCCCCCATCAAAGGGAGGAAACCAAAGTAAAATAATAGCTCACATTTGTACTAAAGGTGGGAATTTGGTGTTGGCTTAAAGTTCTTTTGGTTTTGGTTGGATAATTTGAAGCCCTGTCATATATAACTGAAATGGAGAGAGGGATTTGGTTGAGGTGTCTGATCATAGAGACTCTGTTCTTCCTAAGTTTCTTTTGTTTTTAGACCTTTCAGCATTATCTAGGACAGTTGACTAATATGTTTTTTTGGTCCTAATTATACCTCAAATGTAATACATGCACTTGTTAAAAAGTTCCAAAAGATATAAAAGGAATTTACGTTCCAGTAAATGTGTTTTAAGATTAAGGTCTCTTTGTGTTACAAGATTCTTTTTCTCTGCTGTCTGTTCCTTTTTGGACTTCAGCTTCTGACTAATATACTGAATAATCATCTTTGGCACAGTTCTGCTTGTTAAAGTTATTTGGGCACTCGTGCCTGCCTCTTTGCCAACGCGAAATATTGCTGCTGTACCCAAGCTAGATTATTCAACGTATGCTTGAAGAAATTACCCTCATTTTGAAATTACTCTGCTCTTTAGAAAAGAAAATTTACACATGTTTGTGTCTTCCCCGGGGAGCTTGGTGGCTACTCCATAGGGTGTTGTGTCATGAGCTATTACCTGGAAAGTGGAAACCTGGGGTTACAGGGGGATTCTCTTTCACAAATGCATCTCCAGGTTCCTGGGGCAATGGACCTTTGCACTATGCTTGAACAATACTTGAGTTTTAATATTTAACATGTAGGAATAGCAGAAGAAAAAGAAGGGAAACATGGAGACTAAGAGCAATTTAAAATACTGAGTTTGGGGGATGACTGGGCTGTGAGCAACTAGGTGGCCTATATAGAGCCAGCAAGGTATTGTGGTTAAAAGCTATGGCTTGGAGCGGTGGACTCTAATCTGGAGAACCAGGTTGGTTTCCCCACTCCTCCACACAAAGCCTTCTGGGTGACCTTGGGCTAGTCACAGTTCTATTAAGAGCTCTCTTAGCCCCACCTACCTCACAGGGTGTCTATTGTGGGGAGGGGAAAGGAAGGTGATTGTAAGCTGGCTTGAGTCTCCCTTAAGTGGTAGAGAAAGTCGGCATGTAAAAACCAACCTTCTTCTTCTGTCTGATTAATGTAGGAAAGCAAGAGTTGTGTGTTGATTTTGGTGGGACATGCACTCCCAAAATGTGAGTATGCAATGTATGGAGGAGGGGTGGTGGTAGAAATACAGCCCAAATTTTGGCCACATTTCTAAACCATTTGTCTTGGTAGGCCTTGGTTCCTAATGCAGCTGAAGGGATGAACTTTTAGCTTTGAAAAGGGTTGGGAGAGCTTTTGTCTTATTAAACAGGAATAAATCTCGGAAGGCACATGTGAAAATAAAGTTTTCAAAGTCACTTTCCGATTTATGTGATGTAATCACTGTTAATGCCTTGGCTGTGGAAGAGCTGATCCTATTTTGTAGGAGCTGACGAAAGATGGATTTGAAGTCTGTCTCATTCTACGTTGGTTGGCTTTACCACACAATTGCCAATGGTAGTTTTTCAGGTTTAGTGTAGGAGGATGTTGTTTCTAGGGAAACCGGTGGGAGCATGCGAAAAGATAAGGAAACATGTTCTCGAATGGAGTACTTCAGCGCGATATGTGGATCACGGTGAGCTGGTTTTAGAGCGATTGTGTGTATTGCTCTGCCTTCTACACCTGCATCCTGCTTCTCTTTGTTTTTTTAAAATATACATGCCTTAGAACAGCGGGCTGTATTCTGTCAAGCATTTATTATACTAAATATGGACACATTTTAAGATAATGTCTTTTAATCTGGATAGACATTTTGCTGTGATGGGGCTGTTAACACATTTCGTTTTTTGACTCTGCTGCAGATAGATCTCTGATTCTTCCTGTTTGCGATTCTGCATTGGAATCAGTCACCACTGCATTTTGCATGCTTTTGGTGGCTAAGCAAACGTGGAATAGAATTGCAGATGGTTGTGTGCTGCTATCATACTACATTTGTGAAAGAAGGATGAAAGTATTAACTGTCTACTGCAAACTGTTGTGCTGGCCTCTGCTGTGGGATACTGAAAGCCAGAGCGGTCTTTCCTTTTGCCCTGTTTTGAATGCAGAACTGTAATGAGATGGAGAGTATGTGGTGGGGCAAGGGGGAGAGATTATTTTTAAATCTGCTGCTAGCTGTGGCTTTCTCCGATGTAATAGTGCAGTAGAGTGATCATTTATCGATCTAAAGCCAGCCGCTCAAGAGTTCTGTGAAAAGAAGAAGAGTTGGTTTTTATATGCCGACTTTCTCTACCACTTAAGGAAGAATCAGTCACTTTCCCTTTCCCTCCCCACAGCAGACACCCTGTGAAGTAGGTGGGGCTGAGAGAGCTGTGACTAGCCCATAAATCAACCAGCTGGCTTCATGTGTAGGAGTGGGGAAACAAATCCAGTTCACCAGATTAGCCTCCGCCACTCGTGTGGAAGAGAGAGGAATCAAACCCAGTTCTCCAGGTCAGAGTCCACCATGCTGGCTCTTTAGGTGGATTACATTTCTTTAAGGTCCTCTGGTTTTTACTACCTCATGTCCAACGCCATTAATAGTTCTCAAATGGTTGGATTAACAAGATTATTCATATAGTACCATTAATGTACGTGGTGCTTTACTGTGTAACTTAATTTTTGTTACCATGAGGTGTTTATAATTTCAATTTAAACAGTAGGGAGAAAACAGAAGGAGAGGAGATGAACGTGGTAATGATGTAAGCCATGCAGTACAATGTATGTATATTTTATTTTGTAAATCGCCTGATGCTGATCCCTGGCCTCCGGTTTTACCAGAGACCGTCTTTCTTTTAATTAAGCAAATGCGACCAGGTAAGGCACCAGGAACAGACTTTATACCAGTTGTTCTTTTGAAAGCTAACTCACAATAGTGGAGTAAGCTGTTGGCTCCTGTTTTTACTCAAATTAATAACTGAGGAATCATACCTCCATCTTGGATGTATGCAGTCCCTATATATTAAAAAAGGGCCTAAATCTGATCCTGCGAATTACCACCCAATAAGTAACTGGTGGGCCGCTGTGTGAGGCAGGATGCTGGACTAGATGGACCACTGGTCTGATTCAGCAGGGCGCTTCTGTTCTTATGTTGCTCCGGTGCCTTACTGAAGAAATCTGGATCTTATGCATAATATTGTCGAAGGCTTTCACAGTCAGAGTTCATCGGTTCTTGTAGGCTATCTGGGCTATGTGACCGTGGTCTTGGTATTTTCTTTCCTGACGTTTCGCCAGCAGCTGTGGCAGGCATCTTCAGAGGAGTAACACTGAAGGACAGTGTCTCTCAGTGTCAAGTGTGTAGGAAGAGTATTATATAGTCAGAAGGGGGTTGGGTTTGAGCTGAGTTATTGTCCTGCAAAGTATTAAAGGTAATGTGCTAATCATTGTCCTGTAAGTATCAAGATAATGTGCTAATGAGTCGTGAAAACCTCCAGACTAACAAAGACAACAGTCCACAATAGCCATGCGGAATAGCTTTGGATTCCACATGTTAACAGATCACTTCAGGATACAATGGTTCCACATTAACATACCACACCCTCATTAGCACATTATCTTGATACTTACAGGACAATGATTAGCACGTTACCTTTAATACTTTGCAGGACAATGACTCAGCTCAAACCCAACCCCCTTCTGACTATATATTACTCTTCCTACACACTTGACACTGAGAGACGCTGTCCTTCAGTGTTACTCCTCTGAAGATGCCTGCCACAGCTGCTGGCGAAACGTCAGGAAAGAAAATACCAAGACCACCGTCACACAGCCCGGATAGCCTACAAGAACTTATGCATAATGTTCAGTTACTTTTACTCACAGCCGTGTCGCTGTTTTGGATAGCAGTGGGGGTGGGTGGCAGTGTGAGATAGTTCTCCTGCGGCATGGGAAAAACTGTCATCTCTAAAGTCTAGACAGCTGTCTTGTGGGTGACGGTAATTTCTGCTGCTTTGCTAGAAGTTCTTGTTATTCCCAGGTACAAATGGCATTTACTTTTTAACTGAAAAAAAATAGCAGCACTGTTAAATTACAGGTTGCATCTTATAATGTGTGCATGCTTTGGTCTATTATTTCTTTGGTTTTCAAAAAGATAACATTGCTAGCATTCCAACACTGGGTTACGCTGACAAAAGTGATTTTCGCCTACTGTGATTGTATAGTCTGTCCATCAATCTTTTGCTTGAGGTCTGTGGCGATATTTAGAAGGGGCAGGATGGCCCAGGCTAGCCTGATCTTGTCAGATCTCAGATGTTAAGCAGGGTTGGTCCTGGTTAGTACTTGGATGGGAGCCCACCAAGGAAGACCAGGGTTGCTACACAGAGGCAGGCAATGGCACCCCACCTCTTGTTGATCTTTTTCTTAAAAAATCCGATGGGGTCTCCATAAGTCGGTTGCAACTTGACAGCACTTCCCATCACCCCTGCTTTATTCTGCTGTTCCAGGCTGTTGTCAGGTATGCAATTTATCCTTAAGTTAATCTGAAATAATGTTCAGTATGGAAAGCTGCGAATTCGGTTGAATAGACAGATGTGTTACTGCAATCATTTCCATAAAGATTCTTTGATCACACTGCTAAATCTCACCATATGTCCACCATGTATTTTGTTTCATCCCTCCCAGCAATCTGTCTGATGTTGTTAATCTCATGCAGTTCAGCTGCTGTTGAACACCACGGACACAGGATCTTTGAAAATTTCTTTTTTGCATTTAGCAATGACAGTTTCCTATTTCAGTGAAACGATGGCGTTGGTGAAAAATAAACGTAATATACTGTTGGATCAAAGAAATAAGTGTGTGCATTTGGATATTCCCAGTCCAAAAAATATGCCTGAAAAATAGTTTGTTGGATTTTTTTGGAGATATTTGGGTATTTGCATTTTTAGAGATACATATAAATGGGTCTTGAAAAATTCTGGAAATGTTTGGGAGTATGTGGGCATATCGGGGGCTAATGTTTTAAGGCTCCCAGGACTATTTTTCTTCCATTTTACAATGAGTCTGTGTCAGTGTCTTCTTGCCAGGTCTTGGTATTGGCTCGACAGGTTGGTTTGGCTAGGATTCCTAACCAAAACAAACCAATTTGTTTCAATCCTTTCGCCTTTTCACCTTTTTAAAAACTGTGATTCCCCCCCCCCCCATTTATTGACAGAGCTGGCAACTATTTTAAGGACTGACAAATGTATTCCAGATTGGAAAATGGCTGCATCCCTTCGCTACCTCCGTTAGACAACTGACTTAACACAGGTAGAGTGGAACAGTGTGTATGTTCGAATGTTTTGCATCAGCGTCTGCAAGTTAGACAATGAATGTCTTTGGTATCCCAACAGTTTTATTTTGGTGGTTTTACATGATGGAGACTCTCCAACATTTTTTTTCCTGATGAGTCTCTGTGTACACAAAGGGCTGGTTCATGCATGTGTGAACAAGAGCTGGAGTTTCTGTAGGGTATTTTGACTTGTCGCTGAATGGGTGTGGCTTCCACTCCACTAAAAGGCACTGGGGTGTATTCAGTAAAGGGCAAATGGAATGCAGCTTATTGGATGAGGCTTCTTCCTCCAATGCAGTCCCCCACACCACACCCCAAAATGCTGTACCCCCCCCCCCGCAAGGTTCAGGGGATCCCCATAAAAAGCAGTGACTGCAGTATGAGATTTTGTAGCAGGAAGGGATGAGAATCAAAAGAAGCCCCCCTTCTGCCAGCAGAACTACTCTTCCAGCAGTGGAAAAAGAAGCATAGGAGACAGCTGTGTGGGTTAAGTGCCGTCAAGTCGCTTCTGACTCATGGCGACCCTATTAATCAGTGTCCTCCAAAATGTCCTGTCTTTGACAGCCTTGCTCAGATCTTGCAAATTGAGGGCTGTGGCTTCCTTTATTGAGTCAATCCATCTCTTGTGGGGTCTTCCTCTTTTCCTGCTGCTCTCAACTTTTCCTATCATGTTTGTCTTCTCCAGTGACTCTTTTCTTCTCATAATGTAACCAAAATACGATAGCCACAGTTTAGTCATTTTAGCTTCTAGGGTCAGTTCAGGCTTGATTTGATCTATAATCCACTGATTTGTTTTTTTGGCCGTCCACAGTATCTATAACACTCTCCTCCAACACCATATTTCAAAAGAATCTACTTTCTTCCTATCAGCTTTCTTCAATGCCCAGCTTTCTCACCCATACATAGTAATAAGGAATATGATGGCATGAATTAACTTGATCTTGGTGGCCAGTGACACATCCTTACACTTCAGAATCTTTTCTAGCTCTTTCATGGCTGCCCTTCCCAATCTCAATCTCCTTCTGATTTCTTGGCTGCAGTCTCCCTTTTGGTTGATTATGGAGCCAAGGAATAGAAAGTCTTCAACGAGGAGACAGCTAATTGAATTCAATGTGGCAATTTTATCTGTGGTGTTAAATGTATTGTGGCTCATGTAAGCGAATTTGATGGCATAATGGTTAAGTGATGCACATGTATGTGTGAGCTACCAAAATTCAAAACAAATATGGGCCGCTCAGCTGATGGTGATTTCAGTGTCATTCCAAGTGGAATCGGTCTAAAAAGAAGAAAAGCTCACAGGACCTAGGGGACCCCAGTGTCAAGAACCCTAATCCAAGAGATTCTCTTGGGGTGGGTCAGCAAAACACAAACTTACAAAACCCTCTGGTATGAGTCCTCACTCCTCAGTCTTAGTAGCTGCCACCAGCCCCTTTTAACTACCCAAACAGCCAGAAGCTAACGGGCAAACTTCCAAACTACTTGGGATTAAAGTCAAGGAAGTCACCCCTGCAAGATAAACCACTTAGCATGAGTTTCACAAAGCAATTAACCTGGTAGGTGTAGCCACATTGGCCTAGGTGTTGGAATTAGATTGAAGCCACCTGAAGACAAAGCACCACAAGACATAATTAAAGTGATTTATTAAAATTGTGCAAGGATATTTCTAAAAAGAGAGCAGTGAAAAAATTAAAGCTAGATCAAAAGGACTAACTACACAGTAATCACATTAGTTCAGTTTACCAGATGTTACCCTTCCAGCTGAAATCCTCGAGCAGTCAAAGTCCACTCTTTCCAGAGACAGCATGGACAGACAGGGGTGTCTGACCCATAAACAAGCATGAAATCAAGAGGTCCAAAGTTGGATCAGGGAGCCATGAATATAGCCCCAAGAACAAAAGCAAATTGAAAATGCTAATCTTTTATGGCCATAGGATCTGAGTTGGCCTGAGCTCACTGACCAATCTGATCCGTGGCTGATGATCTCAGTTAACTATTAGCCAGGTGACCCAGAGGGTCAAAGTGTGATAAAGTGGTGGGGCTTATCTTTTTATTTTATTTAGTTAAATTTATAACCTGCCCTCATTCCTGCCCAGGCCGGTCTCAGGGGGGCTAACAACATCTGTCGGCTAAGCCCTCCTATTTCTCACATGTGACGAGGCTCATAATGTTCCCTTAATGCAGGGGTGGGGAACGTCAGGCCCGGGGGCCGTATAAGGCCCACGAAATCATTTGGTCTGGCCCTTCATGGGTCCTGGCAGATCTCTAGCTCAGAAGTATCTAAGACTGGCGATCCGCCCCCCTCCCGCGGACAGGAATAGCCTCTATTCAAGGCAGATGTGAGTTTGTTTTGCCGAGAAAAGGAACCTTTTCCCCCCCCTTGCAGAAGAGTTGTTAGCTATGGAGCTGCTAGGACCGCCCAAGAAACTGTGTTAACCCTTTCCCATCCAGGCCGTGGAGAAACTATGTGGCAGACACTTGGAGCCATCTCCGGTCGTGCCTCTTGGCTAAATGTTTGACCAAATATAGCAGGCTAATTTTTAAGTTGATAATTTTGTATGGCCCGCGAATGATGTTATAAATATCCAAACGGCCCTTGGCAGAAAAAAGGTTCCCCACCTCGGCCTTAATGAAATGGAATGTGGCTCTGGTATTCTCGACCTCGGAGACCTAAGAGGGAGTCAGGATAGAAACTGCCTCCTCTTAACACCTGGAATTTTATCTTGGTTGCCAAAGGTCAGAGCTTGCTAAATTCCAAGCAACAGCACAATTATTTTCCAGTTCAAACTTTTATAGGCCGAAGCTTGAACCAGTGTTCTTTCAAACAAGAAACTGCATTAAGGGACTCAGTTTCTTGACACACAGTACATGTATTTTTACCCAGAGGAAGTCAGGTGGAAAAATCAAAAAGTTAAAAATAAGATTTCCTTGTTATCTCCCAAGATTTATAACAACAGAAGAAGGCCTTGATGTTCTACTGTGTCTTATTGCAATGTAAAACAATCACAAACATAGGTCTGGTGAGTAGGCTTACCAGGTCCCTCTTCTTTTTCGCCGGGAGGTTTCGGCCCTTTGCAATGCAGCACTTCCGGATGTGAACCGGAAGTGACGAGTCGCAGGTTGCATGGATTGCCCGCCGACCCTCACCTGGTCAGTGGGCAGCCAGGTGGATTGGCGGGGGTTTGCCCGCCACCCCCTGGCACTTGGCAACCCTACTGGTGAGGCACCAAGAAAGTTTGCAAGAACTTTTAATGCCTCTTCCGGGAGGCCTCCCTGATCTCTTGACAAGCCGCTAGCTGAACGAATTGTCTTGAAAGTGGCACTGTTTCAATATCCTGCCTATCAAGGTTATTTAAAGTAGTCCTTTGCAGTTCGTGATAATTGTATTTTTTTCCCAAAAGAAAAAAGGAACAATGCTTTAAGGTGAAGTAAATAAACTCTCAAATGTATATTCAAATACTGTTGCTGAAACATGGCCTTTTTAAGAACAGAGGAAGCATCAGTCTTCTGTAGCACACACACAGAAAATCACAATAAATTACCATTTCTTGACTGTCTCAGATTTGTAGGTCATTTTCTTTGGAAGTAAAAATGGCTGAAGAGAACCTAGACGTTAATGGAAGTTTTCCTGTGTGAAATAATGCGCCCAGGTTAAAATGGTTCATGATGCTAACGTTAGCATTGGCATAACTGACATACTTGCCCTTTTAGATTGCCCAAAATACATTTTTAAAAGTGTTTCTTGTTCAAAGGGAGTGTCTCTGGGAAGCAAATTTAGAGGTTTTGACCATGCGCTGGAGAGGTGGTGTGTATGCTTGCCCAACAACTGTGTGAGCAGCAACAGCAGACTCTGACATTTGTTCTATACCAGCTTCTGCTGCTAAAAGAGGGGTATCATTTTATGTTTTGGGATAATAGCTACACTGCTCTTTCTTTGCAGTGAGCCATAAACGAAAGTGTGTTGGAGAGGCAAAAGGGGATTAAGAGTAAGCAGCTTTAAATTATTTACCAACAATGCTGCTTTGCGATTAATACATTAATATAAGAAGGAAATCTGTTAGTCTGTTGCGCCAAAAATATAAACCAGGAATTTGAGGGACTTTGAAGACTAGTAGGTTACTCCTTGGCAACAGTTGTGTACCGACCCCTGATGATCCTAGCATTGTTCAGCTCCAGAGGCTGCTTTCCAAGTTAAACTTTCTCTCCCCCCTCCCCATCTCTTCCTTTGCCTGCTCCACTCTCTTCATGAGCCTGCATTGCAAATACAGATGTTTACAGAGAGCCAGCTTGGTGTAGTGGTTAAGAGTGGTGGTTTGGAGCAGTGGACTTTGATCTGGAGAACCGGGTTTGATTCTCCACTCCTCCACATGAGCTGCGGAGGCTAATCTGGTGAACTGTATTTATTTCCCCACTCCTACACACGAAGCCAGCTGGGTGACCTTGGTCAAGTCTCATTCTCTCAGCTTCACCTACCTCACAGGGTGTCTGTTGTGGGGAGGGGAAGGGAAGGTGATTATAAGCCGGTTTGAGTCTCCCTTAAATGGTAGAGAAAGTCGGCATATAAAAACCAACTCTTCTTCTTCTTCCAGATGTTGTTAAACATCCTCTGGAAATAGGGTTGCCACTCCAGTGCTGGCAACCCCCAGGAGACGCAGGGGGTGGGGTGGGGGGTGGAGTCACGATGAACAGCATCACATTGTCACCGACATAACTTCTAGTGTGAACTCAATAGTGATATCACCGTGTTGGTGTGATGCTCTATGACAGTGATGGCGAACCTTTTAGAGACCGAGTGCCCAAAATGCAACCAAAAACCCACTTATTTATCGCCGAGTGCCAGTGCGGCAATTTAACCTGAATACCACCCCCAGAGGGGGCCCAGAGGGAGAGGCTAGGGTTGCCAAGTTCCTCTTCACCATGAGTGGGAGGTTTTTGGGGTGGCGCCTGAGGAGGGCGGGGTTTGGGGAAGGACTTCAGTGCCATAGAGTCCAATAGCCAAAGTGGCAATTTTTTCCAGGGGAACTGATCTCTATTGGTTGGAGATCACCTGTAATAGCAGATCTCCAGCTAGTACCTGGAGATTGGCAACTAGTTCCTTAGTGTTTTCTCTCTACATATCAAGACAAATGGAAAGGTGTTTGGAGGATAGCTTGTGGGCACTTCAAAGGTGGAATAGGACTGCACGCCCCTCCGCCCGCACAGACCCAGAGGGTGCCGGAGAAGCTGCTGGAGGGAAAGAAGGAAGGAAAGAAGGGAAGGGAGGGGGAAAGGGAAGGAAGGGAGGGAGAGAAAGAAAGAAAAAGAGAGAGAAAGGGAGAAAGAAATGGAGCAAGGGAGAGAAAGAAAAGGACAGAGGGAGACAGAAAAAGAAAGAGGCCATTTCTGCATGGTGTCAGGCTGCTATCTCGGTTTCGTTATTGCTTCTGTCTCTGTGCTGTATTGTCTGCCCCCCAAGGTCGCATGCCTAAGCCTAAGCCTGGGAACTCAGCTCCTGGGAAACTGTATTCCTGCGTGTAATCTCCCGCCTTTCCTGCCTTATAATATCTCCCAGCTAGTGAGCCTTTCATAGCTGTCATTTTATTCGTTTGCACTGTATGCCTATTTGATCAGTAAAATCCACCTGTTTGGACTCTATACGACTTTGTGGTGATTTCTGGTTCTGTGGGCCAAGGGCTGACATTATGACAGCTATCTCACATCTTCACCGTTCTCCTAGCCAGGCTGGAGCCCAGGGGGGTTCGCCTGCCACTTGGATGGGAGCTGTGCAGCTCTCCAGGTGATCTACTACCCTGGAGCCCTTCTCAGAGGACCCCACTCTGTTACAGGACTTAATTGCTGAACTTTTCCGGACGAACCGAGAGGTTTGCCGCTTGAGGGGACTGGTACACGCGCAGTGGCAATCTCTTACAGGACGTCTCTGGATGTTAACATCGGAGGATACTGATGCTCGTTTAGATCTTCAGGACTTGGATCAATTACTGGACGATGCCCGATTGGCGACTGAGGATTTACAAATATTAACTGGACTTCTGGATAATCTTATTTCTCGACAAACTCTTTCTACCATGGCGGGAGCCCCACCGGAGGGTTTTTCCCTGATCCCGGATGCGGCCAGCTGCCAGGCTGAGGCCAAGCGAGTCGCTATTAGCACCGCTCTTCTCCTTGTGGAATGTACAAAGGACACCCCGGTAGCCACCTTGGCTCAAGTTTTGACCCCGACGTTCGGAGCCGAGGCATCCGCACTAGCGGTTCGAGTACAACCTCTGCTGGGCGGGGAACCTGACCCCATACTCTTGCTCCTCGAGACAGAACTTTTGCCGCGCATTACGGCAGAGGCTGCCCTAAGACTTGAGAACGCCAAAGTTCTTGCTGATCAGCAAGCCGCCGAAGCGGCTAGGGTCGCAAGAGAGAGAGAGGCGGCGGAAGCAGCCAGGGCGGCTGCAGCAAGGAATCAGGCGAACGTGGACACGCGCCCCAAGGACTATGTACTGGGACTATCAGGTCTCACCTTTTCCCCGGCGTTTGTCCCGTCGCGTACGACCCAACGCGCACGCCGTTTGGCTGACCGACGTCGAGACTCAGATGAGTCTGAAGACGAGGATTTATATGGGGATAGCTCTCAATGGGCCACGAGCTTCCGAACCAGTAAGCCTCATCTTACTGGGGGCCCAAGTGAGGAGGTTCATCTTTTACGAGCCCAGAATCGGGAGCTCTCCGACCGTGTGGATCAACTCCAAGAAGTAATGGAACTTATGCTTCACGAGAACAGGCAATTACAACAAACCCTGATAGCTCAGAGACAGCCCGTTCCGATACCGGGTCAGGCGGTACCCGTACAACCACCCGCTAATGTGCCTGCTCCACCCTTACCTCCTGGAGCTCCTGTTGCTCCTCCGCTCCGACCACCCGTGCAACCACCTGCTAATGTGCCTGCTCCACCCTTGCCTCCTGGAGCTCCTGTTGCTCCTCCGCCCGGACCACCCGTGCAACCGGGTCAGCCCGCGCCCGGTCCTTGGAAGCAACTCAAATTGAGGACTACGTATGACGGATCTCTTGAGACTTTGCCTTGTTTCTTGCATCAAGTGGACAGTTATATGCGAGAACAAGGTCAACTTTTCCCCACGGAAGATAGCCGGGTGCGGTACGTAGCTTCCCTCCTGACAGGCAAAGCGGCTGACTGGATGGTCCTCCAGTTTGACACCCGCTCTCGTGCGATTCGTTCCCTCAACAACTTCATGACTGCCCTGAGAAGGAGGTTTGAGGACCCCTTCCTGGGAGAAAGAGCCAAAACGGAACTGTTACAATTAAAACAAGGCTCTGCTACAGTTCGGGAATTTGCCGATGAATTTCAGCGACTGGCAAGTAAAATTGTAGGTTGGCCCGAGACCACCCTAATCCATCATTTCAGGGAAGCCTTGCATCCTGACATTCTGAACTGGTCTTACATGCGGGGCGATCCCGATACCCTCGAAGGCTGGATCCTATTAGCCGAGGAAGTGGAAAGCCGCCGCCGCTTTATTTCTCTCGTCCGTCAAAAGCACAAGGAGAAGGGCACCCAAAAGCCTCAACCCAAGGCACCACTGCTCGTCCCACGAAATCCCCCACGTCCGCTCCAGGAACGTGAAGTCCGATTTCAGAGGGGTGCCTGTCTTACATGCGGAGAAATGGGCCACTTTGCAGCCGTGTGCCCACGCCGCCAGGAATTATTTCGTCCCAGCACGACAACCCGCGCCCGAGGTCGTCCACCACGCAGAGGCACCGCGGCCACCCGCAGCGCAGCTCCGGGAAGGCCCACACCCTCTGCACTCCATGCCGGGGACCCAGCCTCCCTGCCTGCTTCCAACGACCCCGCCGGGTCTCGGATTACAAGTGCCCCATTGGGGGACAGCTTTCCCTCTTCGGATGAGGAAAACCCTTGGATCTCTCCAGCCTTAAACCTGGAATCTCCCCTCGACTTGTCAAAAAACGGCTCCGGTCTGTGGTGAATGGAGCATCTCCACAGACCTCTCAGGATCTTCCTATCAAACCGAATGCTCCTACCAAAATCAAAGAAGTGGACTCCACCGTCTACGTAGATGCAGTTTTACAACAACTTAACGGAGGTCCACAAATCCCCGTCAAAGCACTAATTGACTCCGGTTGCTGTCGCACTCTCATAAGCGAAGCCACGTTTGCTGCCCTCAGAGCCGACTCAGAGGCTTTACCCGCCCCCGTCCAATTTGCTCAAATGGACGGGAGCCAATTCCAGGGGGGTCCAGTGGATCATCGCACCATAGGGGTGGCAATGGGAATTGGTTCCCACTGGGAACAAATAGACTTCACTATAGCCCCTATCCGATTTGAAGTGGTCTTGGGAATTAACTGGATTAAAGGACATAGTCCCAGTATTGATTGGGAAACAGACACTATTTCTTTCGCTAGTCCCACCTGCGACCAGCATCGGCAAAACTTTGCTCTGCCATTTCCGCCCGTTCCAGCGTTAACCTCTACTGCCCCAGTACCACCGGCTCTACCCGCTGTATACCGGGACTTTGAAGATGTCTTCGACCTTAAGGAATGTGATGCCTTACCCCCCCACCGGGCCTCAGACTGTGCGATTGAAGTAGTAAAGGACTGCACATTAACCAAAAGTAAGATTTACCCTATGAGCGCTTCCGAGCGCACTGTCCTCCGGGACTTTTTGGACAAAAACCTCGCCAGAGGGTTCATTCGCCCTTCGAATGCCCCAAACTCGGCCCCCGCGTTTTTCGTCCGGAAAAAAGAGGGCGACCTTCGCCTGTGCATTGACTTCAGAAAGCTCAATGCGGTTACCCAGACCAACGCCTATCCTATCCCATTAATATCGGATATTTTGGGACAATTACAGGAAGGCCGTGTGTTCTCTAAATTAGACTTGGTGGAAGCCTACTACCGAGTCCGTATCCGCGAAGGAGATGAACACCTCACTGCCTTCTCTAGCTGTTTCGGAATGTATGAATTCCTTGTAATGCCGTTCGGATTAAAAGGGGCCCCGGGGGTCTTCATGCAACTCATCAATGAAATCCTACATGACCTTCTATATCGTGGGGTGGTGGTCTACTTAGATGACATTCTCATTTATTCGAAAACTATGGACGAGCATGTGACTCTGGTCAGAGAAGTTCTACAACGCCTGCGTAACCATCAACTGTTCGCTAAACTAGCTAAGTGTGAATTTCACCAAAGCAAACTCACGTTTTTGGGATACATCATCTCCCACCAAGGTCTTCGCATGGACCCCGCCAAAGTCCAAGCCGTCCTCGATTGGACTCCCCCCATCAACCGTAAGCAAGTACAGCAATTTCTGGGATTTGCAAACTTCTATCGGGGATTCATCCCTAACTTCGCCCAAGTGGCTCTACCCATTACGGACCTGCTGAAAACTAAAGGAAAAGTAAGCTCGGCTGCCTTACCCTCCGCAAAGATCCTATGGACTGAGCAATGCCAAGCCGCCTTTCTGGCCCTCAAACGCCTCTTCACTTCGGAGCCGGTGCTACGGCACCCAGATCCAAATCAGATGTTCATTGTGCAAGTCGATGCTTCCGATGTAGCCATGGGAGGGGCTCTCCTCCAGCAAGGACCGGACGGTCTTCTTCACCCTTGCGCTTACTTTTCAAAAAAATTTGCGCACGCTCAATTAAACTGGCCCATCTGGGAGAAAGAGGCCTCTGCAGTTCATCATGCACTGACTTTATGGCGGCAATTCTTGGAAGGGTCTAAAATACCCTTTGAAGTTTGGACCGATCACAAAAATCTAGCTGCCCTCACGGGGTCCCATAAGCTATCGGCGAAACAACAACGGTGGGCGGAGTTCTTTGCTCAGTTCCGTTTCACCCTGAAGCACGTCCCTGGGAAGCAGAACGTTCTCGCGGATGCCCTCTCCCGTTTACCACAATATCCGGTAAAACTCGAAAGACCCACCAACTCTCTGTTTACCCCTATGCAACGTGGGGCCCTACCTATGCTGGCTGTGCAAACCCGATCCCAGCATCAACACACCTCGCAAGCTCCGCCAGCCCAACCGGCTGCCCAGCCGCCACCGCAACAGACCGGAGTTCCCGCCCCTCCTACCCCTCCGACCGCTCAGCCGCCTGCAGTCTGCGCGCCGCCACACGTAAGCACTAGCCCTATAACTATTTCTCAGATCTCCAGAACCGACGGGGGGGCTCCCTCCAAACTCCCCCTCTCCGAATCCTTTTTAACTGTCCTTCGGGACCAGTGCCTTTTAGAACGTTCCGCTCATACCCTACCTCCTGGTGTTTTGGAACAAGGGGGGTCCTGGTACAAAGACTCAAAATTGTATGTACCCAAAGCTCTCCGGAAGGACGTTTTACATTTAGCTCATGGAGCCAAAACAGCTGGGCACTTTGGGTTTCTGAAGACCCTTCACTTATTGCGCAGACAGTTCTGGTGGGGGGGAATGCGTTCCGACATTGACTCCTTCATCCGCAGCTGTCCCGTTTGTGCCGCTGCGAAACGATCGCAGGGCAAACCCCCGGGACTGCTACAACCTCTTGAAACGCCCAGCAAACCTTGGGAAGTGATCGCTATGGACTTCATGACTGATCTCCCTCTCAGTGGGGGTAAAACTGTGTTGTGGGTTGTTACTGATTTGTTTTCTAAGCAAATACATTTGATTCCATGTGCAGGGATCCCCTCTGCTCAGAAACTAGCCCGCCTCTTCGTGACGCATATATTTCGTTTACATTCGTTTCCACGTAAAATAATTTGTGACCGCGGAAGTGGTTTCGTTTCTAAGTTTTGGAAAGCTTTCCTCAAGTTGGTGGGGGTGGAACAGGGATTGTCTAGTGCATACCATCCTCAAACTGATGGTCAAACTGAACGTGTCAATGCTGTACTCGAATGTTATTTGCGTTGTTATGTTAACTACCACCAGGATAACTGGGTGGAACTGCTACCTTTAGCAGAATATGCCTACAATAATGCCATGCATCAATCCACAGGTTTTAGCCCGTTTTTTGCTGTGTATGGACAAGATTTCAGTCCCATCGTTCCTACAGATGATGTAGAGGGGGAGGGGAACCCCGACATTGCCTCCTGGGCACACGCCCTCCGTACCACTTGGCCCTGGCTCGTTAGCAACCTCGACCGGGCCAAACGTAAATACAAAGCGCAAGCTGACAAACATCGCTCCCCCGGGGGTGATCTGCAAGTGGGTGCTTTGGTTTACCTTTCCACCAAAAACCTCCGGTCCACCCAACCGTGCCATAAACTCAGCGCCAAATTCATTGGCCCTTTCCCCATTACTCGGGTCATAAACCCTGTCACAGTGGAACTGGCTCTCCCCAAATCTTTGAGGCGTGTGCATCCTGTTTTCCACATAAGCCTCCTCAAACCCCATGTTGCTTCTCCACGGTGGCATCCGGACCCACCGCCTGCGCAACCCATCATGGTGGGGGGGGAAGAACACTTCGAAGTCTCCAAGATCCTTGACTCCCGTATTCACCATGGTACTCTCCAGTATCTAGTTCGTTGGAAACATTTCCCCCCTGCCTATGACGAATGGGTGCGCGCACGGGATGTCTCCGCCCCCGACCTCATTGACGCCTTTCACATTGCTTACCCGAACAGGCCAGCCCCCTTGCGAACTGGGAGGGGGCCTTAAGGGGAGCAGAATGTCAGGCTGCTATCTCGGTTTCGTTATTGCTTCTGTCTCTGTGCTGTATTGTCTGCCCCCCAAGGTCGCATGCCTAAGCCTAAGCCTGGGAACTCAGCTCCTGGGAAACTGTATTCCTGCGTGTAATCTCCCGCCTTTCCTGCCTTATAATATCTCCCAGCTAGTGAGCCTTTCATAGCTGTCATTTTATTCGTTTGCACTGTATGCCTATTTGATCAGTAAAATCCACCTGTTTGGACTCTATACGACTTTGTGGTGATTTCTGGTTCTGTGGGCCAAGGGCTGACACATGGGAGGTTTTGCCTTGGATTTGCCACTCGGTGGGGTGCGGCGGTAGGCTTGTGAGAGGCGAGCAGGGTGGGGCAGAGGGCGCCTCCTTCGCACCCACCGACCAGCCATGCCCCTCCGCCCGCAGAGGCCCAGAGGGCGCCGGAGAAGCCGCCGGCCATGCCGAGTGTGAGCGCTCAGCTTCTGTTCCCCGCTCTCCCACCCGCCTGGCTGGCCGCGCACGCTCCAGCGGCGGCAATGGCGGCAGCTTCTGTGGGAGAGTCCGGGGGCCACCGGCAATCATGTCGGAGGTTCCCCACCCCTGGGCTACAGCCTCCCCCATCCGGGGTGGGGCAGAGCCGGAAAGGCCAGCGGCTTGGAGGAACCGTGCGTGCCGGCAGAAAGGGCTACGCGTGCCGGAAGTGGCACCCGTGCCATAGGTTCGCCAACACGGCTCTATGATCTACCTGAAACTCTGTGGTCACCATAGAGTTTTGGGTGAATCCTAGAGCTTTGTGACCCTCCCCCCAAATTAGGCTCTTAACTGCTCCACCAAGGCTAACCAGCTCTCCCTCTGCCCATCGTCTGCTTGTCTGGAAAACATGGAGTAGATGTGTGCTTTCCTTACCATGAGAAGGATATTAGTTACCCAGTGAAGAAACAACAGCATTATTCCTCAGCAGGATCAGTGAAAAGTCATATCTTGTGATCTCTGGACCTGTGAAGAGAAAGGAGAAGAAACCAGTATTCTCAACAGTCCATGACCCTCTGCTTTTAAAAAGGGAAGCTCGACATATTTTGTAATGAATTACAACCTCGAGCACAATAGTCGTGCTGGCCTCAGAGCCTTTCTTTCCTTAGTTATTTAGCGTGGGATCTGCCCCCTCCCCACGGCATAATTCTTTCAACTGTTTTAATATTTCAGACTTTCAAGAGGCCGACCAACACTTTGCATTGGTGAGGGATCACAACATGCACACACTGAAAAATTTAATTTTCGTAATAACAATTAATAGCAGTTGTGGGTCGGGAGGGGGCAATTTGTACAGAAATAACCTTAAACCAAATTGGTGAGCCTGAGGGACTGATTTTATGACTCTGGAATATTTTGGATTTGGCTCTGCCAGTTAGTTGCAAAACTTATTTGAGGACTTCTTGCAAAATGTTTTTAAAAGCTTCAAAGGAATTGCCTTAACAATATTTACAAACAAACAATTGAGTACCATGCACCTATGCAAATCTTATGCAAAGAACAAGCACATCGGGTTGGATCCAGCCAGCTTTTCAACTCAGTTTTCAGTTCAGTTTGAACATGGATTCTTACAGGCTCTGAGAGATGGATCTTGCTAGAACAAGGGTACCCACTGGCATCTCTCCTGGTACCTTGCCAGATGGTTTTAGATGCTGGGCAAGGGGAGCTTTTGCCCAGCAGGGCTTTTGACTGGCGACTGGAAAGCTGATGTGTCGTACAGAATAAAAGGCATCCTGTTAAATAGAGCTTCTGCCTGAAATGTTGCAAGAGTTACTACTGGCATACATAACCTCAAGACAAGAGTCACTGGAAAAGACAGTCATGCTAGGAAAAGTAGAGGGGAGCAGGAAAAGAGGAAGACCCAACAAGAGATGGATTTGACTCCATAAAGGAAGCCACAGCCCTCAGTTTGCAAGATCTGAGCAAGGCTGTCAAAGATGGGACGTTTTGGAGGACTTTGATTCATAGGGTCGCCATGAGTCGGAAACTACTTGATGGCGCTTAACAAACACAACCTCGCTCCCTGGTATTTTGTGGTTTGCTTCCCCTTATGCGCCAGCCATTTTGTTGTGGTGCCCATTGCCCTGTGTCAGAATTCCCAAGGGGCCTGCAAGCTCCAAAAGGTTGGGGGGCCCTTGTCCTAGAAAATGTGTGGAACCTGGAACAACAGGAGCTTACGTTACTTCAATAAGGATGCCTTCCTAGCTTGGCCAAGCAAAAACCCCCAAGGTGTCAAAGTTAATTCTAAATAATGATGATGCAGCACCATTAAGGTGGGGGTGGGGAAGGACACTGGACTTTAAAACGAGTAGTTGCTAACTGATTCTTTATCTGAACTAAAATACCTTAGCAGCAACTGAATGCTTGTATTTGAAACCGAAAGCTTTATTGCAGGGGTGTCGAACTCAATTGTTATGAGGGCCGGATATGACATAAATATCCCTTGGTCAGGCCGAGCCATGCCTCGCCAGCCCAGATCGAGAGAGAGAGAGAGTGTGTGTGTTTGTGGGGTGGCTGCCTCAGCTGGCTCGTGGGTAGGGTTGCCAGGTCCCTCTTTGCCACCGGCAGGAGGCTTTTGGGGCGGAGCTTGAGGAGGGCAGGGTTTGGAGAGGGACTTCAATGCCATAGAGTCCAATTGCCAAGGCGGCCATTTTCTCCAGGTGAATTGATCTCTATCTGCTGGAGATCAGTTGTAATAGCAGGAGAGCTCCAGCTAGTACCTGGAGATTGGCAACCCTACTCGCGGGCCAGATAACAGCTCTCAAGGGGCCGGATCTAGCCCTTGGGCCTTTATGTTTGACCCCCCTGCTTTATTGCTTGGAATAGTTGCTAGCTTTCTATATGAATTCCCCTTCCCAGCGTATAAGTTCAGACTTGCTCTCTATCCCCTCAGTTTGGGGGGATTTCAGAACTTTTGGAGGCGCTTGAGATTCTTCGCAGCCCCTTCTCTCTACTTGTAATGCGCAGAGCTAACGAAGTACTATTTATTTTAGAAGTTTACACCCATTTTTCTCCTCAGAGGGAACCCATAGCGGCTTACAACAGCATTCTCCAGTCCTCCATTATTTATTGTTTATCCCTCCCCAAGGATAAAATTCCAGATTTGTTCCCCAGGCTCCTAAAGTGGCAAACAGCAAATAGGCCCCAAACCTACCATTAAAGAGTTGCCTAAAGGCCCTCAAGCGCAAAGGTCTCGTTGAATGTATGCCTTGGTTTGTGCCTCATGGGCATATATCATTAGGGGCACTTTCATACAGCCCAAATAATGTACTTTCAATCCACTTTCAATCCACTTTGAAGGTGTATTTTACTGTGTGAACTGGCAAAATCCACTTGCAAACAATCGTTAAGGTGCACTGAAAGTGGATTGAAAGTGCATTATTTGGGCTGTGTGAAAGTGCCCTAAATACCACTTACATGAATAAGTTGCTTCGCCTGGAGTGCTGTTTTTACACCCTTATGTTGGTTGTGCTGGTGGTTTGGAGGGCATTCAGTTATAACGTCCTTGGTGGGTGGTAGTGGATTAAAAGGATCCTCGAAATAGAAGTTTCACTGCTTCGTAGCAACAAATAGAGGAAATAGATACAATGCTGGTATGACCTCAAGAGAACTTTGCAAAACTATTTTCCTTTGTTCTATGGCCAGCTTTTATCATTAGAGGATGTCATGTGGTTTTGTTCCATGATGTATTTTTGCTTGTTCTAGCTGTCTATTCTTTGTACTATATTTGGTAAGAGAACGAGCATGGTTAGTAACGTTTTGCCTTATATTAGTGGATACATCTCTGCTCCTTTTCACCCTTTGAGTATACTAACTGCAGTAAGAAGCACAGAGCTTCCTTTAAACAGGAATAGGCTGAATTAAAAAAAAATAGCCTTTGGGTTGCCAGAGGGTATAATTTTATCAGACGTGGGAGCGATTTGTTCCTTGTATCTTGGCTCAGTGTGCTTCGTTGCTCAGTCACTATTTTTCTTTTCAAAGGTGAAAAAAGAGTAGAAGTTGTAAGAAAATGCTTGGATCAGAACGCGGTGTGGTAGAAGAATGGCTGTCAGAATTCAAGGTGAGAAAGCAGAAAAACGTTTGTGGCTTCCCTGTGTGGCTTCTGGATAGTGGGGAATTTTATACTGCTACTCTTCTCAGTAGCATAGAACATACAGAAGAGCTTTGTTTTGGATCACCCTTCCTGGGTTGCGGGACAGTGAATTCACTTGTGGTGTTCTGTCAGGGATCCAGGAGGGGTTTTTTTGCCATCGTATGGGGTAGGGTTGCCAGGTCCCTCTTTGCCACCAGTGGGAGGTTTTTGGGGTGGAGCCTGAGGAGGGCGAGGTTTGGGGAGGGGAAAGACTTCAATGCCATAGAGTCCAATTGCCAAAGCGGCCATTTTCTCCAGGTGAGCTGATCTCTATCGGCTGGAGATCAGTTGTAATAGCAGGAGATCTCCAGCTATTACCTGGAGGTTGGCAACCCTAAGTAGAGGTAACTTGGGATGTGGAGGGGAAGGTAGTTGTGAATTTCCTACATTGTGCAGGAGGTTGGACTAGATGACCCTTGTGGTCCCTTCCAACTCTATGATTCTGTGCCGAGAGGTAAGATGTCCATAATTAACACTGCGCTGTTGCTTCATCTAGGCGTTACCTGAAACACAGATCTCCAATTATGCAGCCACAGTTCACCGGAAAAAAACATTGGTGCCTGCTCTTTATAAGGTCATTCAGGACCCAAATAATGAGGTATGAAATCACCACTCCGCTTTACAGAGCAACTCTGAACTTTATTAACCACCTCCATTTATTACTTGATTCAATAAAGGGGGGATTTTTGTTTCCTTCCATCCTGCTTAATTCTATTTTTGGAATGTGTTTCCAGCTGAGTGCCACTTGTTTTTACTGTAGAATTGTATTCAGAGTCGCTGTTTGGTTTTGATGATAAACGTTGTACAGTGAGACAAATGTTGACTCAGTTTGGATTTCTTGAAGAATTTCATTCGGAATCTGACAAAGGGGAGTCTTGTGCATGTCAGTAAAAGAAATAAAGAATGTTTAGCTCTGGTTTTAGAAGTAGATTATGGAAAAGAGTATAATTTCCTACTGTAGAAAATAGGCTGACCTTTGAACCTTTAATGTCAAATTCTTTAACAAAGTTACTGATTCTTCCTGCCGTTGGATAGCCAAGAGCAGAAAGAATCATGTAATAAGTGCAATGAAAATGTACTAGTTAAGAGTCAAACACTCTGTAGATTTTTTAATGCTTTTTTGTAATAACAGACCCTACATGGTGAAATATCATTTATTACATTTAAAACTCTTATCAGTGTCATAAGAACATTTCTGTGTGTAGTTACTGGTTGAGGAACGCAAATCCAAGGCACACCTGAGCGTGTGAAACTAATTGTTTGGTTCTTTGCAATGCATGCTATCTTTTTTTGTTAATTAAAAGCCACCTTTATAGACCCAGATTTGAAGTTCTCTTCCTTGGAGCTTTCTGAAAACGAGAGTTTAGAAAGTCCTGCGGGCAAATTTAAACTTCTGATCAGAAATAGAGCAGTACAACTGTGTGCCCCCCACCACCACCTCCTGATTTCACCACCCTGGGCAAACTGGCTTTGGCCCTCTGGATATTTCTGCTTTTCCAATATGGCCAAAGGATCCACCTAATGTAAAACAGACAGGTAAACAGGAACATGTAAGATCTCTATCCATATATCCTGAAAAGCAAGTATGGAATGTTTAGGAAAGTCTCCTAAGTAATCCCTGGCTAGGCAAGGTAAAAGACTCCTGTTTCTCACTACCAAACTGTAAGCAGTAGAATTTTATGTTAATGTCATTTCTTACTCACATAAGTGATATTTTGCTTTTGCTTTAGGATATTTTGCTTACGTTCTCATTTATGTTTGCTCTGGAGGATTTGCTTTGAGGTTCAGCAGAATGCATTTTAATATTGTTTCTTGCTGTACCAATTTTTACAAAATAGTATACGAGTTGAGTATCCCTTATCCAGACATCTGATATCCGGACTGACCCAAAAACCAGACTTTTTGGGCCAGCATGCAGGCATTATTCACAGGCCCTCACCAAGCACGCCAGTTTGCTTTCTGATGGTTCAGTGTACACAAAATTATATTAAAAATATTGCTTAAAATAACATTCAGGCTATGTGTATATAGTATATATAAAACATAAATGAATTTTGTGTTTAGACTTGGGTCCCATTCCCAAGATAGTCTGTATATGCAAATATTCCAAAATACGGAAAGATCTGAAATAACAGAACACTTCTGGTCCCAAGCAGTCCGTATAAGGAATATTCAGCCTGTATTAACAATTATGGCAGGTCACCATTCGGAAAATACTGATTTTCTTAGTGTTCATCAGTAGGCCGGAATAATAACCTTTGGTCTGCGGTATGTGTTTGGATTGACTCTTATAGCTTCTGGAGCCCGTCTGTCACCAACTCTTTGAACTCTATCGTAGTTCTGAGGTTAGTCTCAAAAGGTTCACGCTGCAATTCTTGCCGGAACTGATCTGGGTCTACCTGCGTCTGACAGCCAGCAAAGACCGGCAGAGCAACGGCTGTATTGAAGCCCTGCTCTTAGGGATTTACAACTTGGTAAGTAAATCTGAGGGGAGGCAGCCAAGAAGTGCTTTGATCTTTTTCATCAATATTGACTTTATTATCAATACGTAAAGGTTTAATAATAGAAGAGCATAGAGGCTAGAAGGTTAGAACTGTCTTTTGAAAATTATATCTCCTTGTAGAGAAAATAAATTAGGTTATCATATAAGAAGCGGAAGTATTTTTGCAACTTATACTAACATGCAAAGGTTTAACATAGTGTGGTAAAATAACTGATGCTAGAAGGTTAGAATCGATAATATTTTGATATCTTTATAAATCATATTTCTGAGTTGGGTAAACATCCTGATCTATGTAGGCCGTGTAGTTACGTAATGTTTACTCATGTTCCACTGGAGTCTCTTTCCCATTCTGTTAACAAGGTTTCCAAAACTCTGACCTCCTCACAGTATTTTTAGACTTTTATTTAGACTTTATTCCATTCTTTATGCACGTGGAACAGGTCATGAGCAAAACAAATTCAATACATTCCATAATACATAAATAACCAAACATACAAAAATACAATATCTAAACAGTACTGTTAAAAGGCGGTATCATTAAAAACCATAGATAAAATTTTTGCCACGGCGAGGATTACATTTGGATCAGTATCAGCCAATAACTTTACAACTGTATCTTGCTTTAGGGCAGGTTCCCACCTCTGATTGTATATTGTGGGGTCTGAGACCCTCAGTTGTCACCCCTCGGTCGGCCCCCGACGCCCAGTCCCTCGGGGGTGGAGTTTCCTCGGCCTCAGACCACTCAGTTGCAGAGAGTATCAAGGGACAGCCAGAATGCTATTTACGGACAGCGAAGGTATTAATAATTCGCTGGCCCTTAAATTCATCCTGGTCGTGGTGGTCGTCTTGAGAGCTGGTCTTGCGTTTGGCAGGTGAGATCACTTGCAGCATAGCGGCCTAACAGGATGTGATGCAAGGTAGCTTCGTTTCCCAACATCTTTCCTTTCGCCGTAGGAAATTGCTGACAAAGATGGGAACAATAAAGTTTTATCCTTCACTATCCCTTCCTTATCCAAGCCGTCAATTTACCATGAGGTAAGAATACCGTTACATTTCCAAGAATATCTAACTAAAAATTAAAGTCGTGTAAGCATTCAGTGGTTTTCTGGTCCAGAATGAAACTGGGCCCACGTGTACTGTTTTAAGATGATAACCTGCTTGCGGTGTTTTGCTCTTGCCTCTTTTCATGTACGTTCATAGTATCTTAAAGCTACGCTTAAGTAATTTTTGTTATCTTTGAAATTTTTTAAGCCGTCTACTATTGGATCTATGGCTTTGACGGAAGGAGCCCTCTGTCAACATGACCTCCTCAGAGTAGTTTACAGTGACCTGCACCCTCAGAGAGAAACATTCACGGCACAGAACAGGTAAGCAGAAGGAACCACACATGAACACACATGAACACACGAAGCTGCTTAGTGCTGACCCTTGGTCCATCAAAGTCCGTCTTGTCTACTCAGACCGGCAGTGGCTCTCCAGGGTCTCAGGCAGAGGTCTTTCACATCACCTACTTGCCTGGTCCCTGGAGATGCCGGGGATTGAACCCGGGGCCTTCTGCATGCCAAGCAGAGGCTCTGCCACTGAGCCAATCTTAAGGCACTGGAAAGAGAGGACTCTTAGGGTTCTAAGTCTGAAACATTAAGAGCAGAAGATATTAGATGTATCTAGGCCAAGGATACCCAACATGATGCCTGTGGGCTCTATGGTGCTCACTAGCACTTTTTGTGGCACCCACCAAGTGTTTAAGGTGGAGCTTTTGCCCAGCAGAGCTTCCGATTGGTCATTGGAGACCTATGTAAAAATTTGGAGGGGGAAAACATTTCTTGAAGCAACAGCTGCCACCACACAAGAATCTTCACTTAATATGTTCATTTTAAAAGGTTTCCCGTTTAGGAGAGCTTTTGCCTGAAATGCTGAAGAGTTGTAGTACAGTTTCCTACCCACATCGTTATTAACCTTTATGGGTCCCCCAAAACCCAAGAATCAATTTTCTTTTGGCCAAAAGGGAAACATGCTAAAGGTTTACCTCCATCAGCAAATTCTGCTGGGATCCTACCCAGTAATTACATCCTGGTACCTTCTAATATTTATTCTTAAAGCTTTGTTTAATACTTTACATTTGTAGCTACCCTGAGGATGCCTTGTCTGTGGTAGGTAATAGCTTTAGTTTTTAGATCCTCTCAATCAGTATATATTTATTAGCTGGATGTAAAACTCTCTAGCACATCAATGCTTTCCAGTTCTATTTTCCCTAATGACTTTACAGTGAAGTTAATTAGCTACCCTGCAGTGTAGTGACTAGACCGTTAGGCTGGGATTGGGGAGACACCCAGGTTCAGATCCTGCTTGTCATGAAACTTAGGCTGCAGTCTTGAAGGGGGTGTGCGTGACTCCGCACCGGCATTAAGCGCCCATTTAACGGGGCACTTGCGCCAACCCGGGTGGCATTCACACCGGTTCCGGGACGCCAAGCTGTGGCTCGGGTGCAGGTGCTGCCTCTTGGCAGCATTCCAGTGGCTCAAGTCCCCGTGCCAGCATCCTGGGAGGCATTCTTGGAGGCAGAGCTCCCTTTAGTCAGCTTCCTAACCCCTTTCGCCTCGGGAATGCCCCTTCCCCCCAGCAGCATAGCCACAACCCCTTTTTTGGTGTCGTAACCCCGTTGTGGGGTATTTTCCTATTTTTTAATTTTGACAGAAGTAAAATCTCTTTTCAGTGGCCAGGAAGCCTCCGTGGAGGCGGTGTAGCAGCGCCACTCCCAGCCGCCGCGGATCTAACCCCCCCTTTCAGGAATGGGCTGCCCGTGGGTTACCTTGGGCCAGTAGTTCCCTGTCTGCCTAATGTACCTCCCCAGATTGCTGTGAGAATAAAATGAAGGAGTGAACCACGGACACTGCTTTAAGCTTCTTAGAGGAAGAGTGGGGGAAATGCACTAAATAAGTAATCAGTATATTTAATAATAAAGTGGGTGGCTAATGCCAGATATAAAAGCAGGAAAAACCAGGTCACCCACAGGCAAGGCAGGGGTTTTTATCTGCTCAGGGGACTTCCCAAGTATGCAGAGAATACCAGTAAGTTAACCAAAAGAAGCAACCCCCCCCCCCAAATAAAGGGAGTTGAAATTGGCCTGCTGAAGCCCTGGGATTCGCATAATTCTGGAGGGGGCAGTTATAGTAGAGGGAGTGAGATTTCCAAATGGTTCCCCCCTTATGTGTTTCCTCATGGGCTTGCAACTCGTAAGACCTCTATTCCAAACCCGAGTGGAATGAAGCAAGAGATTCGTAATCTGTTTAGGTTTACTGATACGAATATCTTGCAGCAGAATTATGGGAATTTCAGTCTTTTATTCGGGTTTTTTTTTGCCCTTGTCCTTAGGTTTGAGGTGCTGAGGTTTCTTATGTTGTGTTACAACTCCGCCATTGTCTACATGCCTGCCTCTTCCTATCAGTCGCTTTGTAGGATGGGTTCCAGGTGAGAATGGTATCCTTGATGCTCTTGAGGGGGAAACTTTGATGAGGGTGTCCTTAATCAAGGTGCCCCGTGGCGCAGAGTGGTAAGGTGCAATTGTAATAGCAGGATCTCTAGCTACCACCTGGAGGTTTAACTAATGGAAAAAAAACGTGTGCTGAGACAACAAGGTTAGAGAAACAGCTGGTGCTGTTGTTTCTCTAACCACCTGGAGGTTGGCAACCCTACTAAGCAGTCAGGAGCAGACCGTGACATTCCATAGTTTCTTCATTGCCCCTAATGCTTATGGATCACAGATTCCTCCTTCTGCTCCCAGACTCCCTGGGTCTATTTTTTTTAGTTGGTATAAGATGTTATGATTCATTCTCTTAAAGATGCTTTTCTGAAGACAAGACGATTTATGTGAATAACATAGCAAGAAAAAAAGAAAGTAGTGTCTTTTGGAGATTAGTCTTTATCATTTAAATATGCTGGTTGTTTAATTGACTGTATGAAAACTTGTTTGCTCGAAATATTTGTAAGGTCAAGATTGTATTTTCTTTTTTCAAACTGCTCTTATTGCGTCTTGCTAGACTTTGTGTGAGTGGGTTTCCACGGCAACACGAAAAATGCTGGAAGGAAGACTGTGGTAGAGTCGTCCTGGATCCCGACTTCATGGTTCAGCTCCTCACTGGAGTTTATTATGCTATGTGAGTATCTGGGGGTTAAAAGAGATCCCTGATTTTGGTTGAATTTGAATATATTTCCTTTAATTTGTGTCCAACGCAGTTATTTAGACCTTGAACGCTGGCTGCTCTTATTGCCTGATTTCTCCCCCCCCCCACCCCTGATCTACCGCTTCTAGCAGTTAGCATTTTGTGAATATCTTTACCTGGTGTAAATCAGCTCTTTCGTAAACCACCTTGCAACCCTGGAGCGTTGCACTTCTGGCTTCCTCTCTTTTTAGACGAATCACAGCAGCATACCTTTTAAAAAAGAAGACTGTGTGCCCCCCTACTGCTAATTAGACGTTTTGTGAGTACACATAGCTGCGTGTATATGTGTGTTAAAAACCAGTAACGAAAGATGTGTGTACTTGAATTAACCCCCTGTTGAAATACTTAACACGCGGTTTGCCATTGTTCTTTGTGAGAATAGCCTTTGTGTGATGTGCTTCTACTGGGTCGATCGAATGTGGAATTTAATTTCAGTGCTATCCGGTAAAATAATCTTTTAACGTTAGATAAGTGCTACTGTATTGTAATGTTACTAATGAATACTGTCCTGGTTGGGGGAAGTGTAAGGAGGATGCGGTTCAGAACTACTGGGTTGCTTCTAGTAGGCTAATATTAATGTTCAAGGAAATATATGAGAGCCAGCATGGTGTAGTGGCTCAGAGCAGTGGACTCTAATCTGGAGAACCGGGTTCGATGCCCCACTCCTCCACGTGAAGCCTGCTGGGTGACCTTGGGCCAGTCACCGTTCTCTCGGAACTCTCTCAGCCCACTCGGAGGCAGGCTATGGCAAACCACCTCCAAATGTCTCCAGCCTTGAAAACCTTACGGGGTTGCCCTAAGTCAGCTGTGACTTGGCGGCGCTTTCCACCACCAGGAAATATATATTTGAAAGGTGTACAGCAAGTACAAGGCTTACATTCAGGAAAATAATTTTTTCTTTTATTGCTGCCTTATCCATCTGTAGATACAACGGACAGTGGGAACTTGGCCAAGAAGCACTGGATGACATAATTTACAGAGCGCAACTTGAGCTCTATTCTCAGCCACTGTTGGTAAGGGAAGAAGCCCCTCTGCGTTCTCTTGACGTGATTAAAAATGTACATACTCTCAAGTTTTGTGTGTGTGTATTAAAGCTTGTGCGATGTCTTGAGAAGCGTTCCAGAATCCAGCTTTCCATCCAGTATACAGCAGTGTACATTAGCACCGCGCGTTTGCCACCTAAACTCTGGTACTTTGGAACTGAGGCTAGGTTGTGGGCTTGGTAAGGCAGGCTTATTCCCAGAAGGTGGGAATTGAAGGCTGGAGGGGGCCAGAACATTTGACTTAGGGCTGTTTAGCTTGGAAAGCAGGGGGTTAAAGGGAGACATGATAGAGGCCTATAAAATTATGCATGATGTGGAAAGAGTGGACAGGGAGAAGCTTTTCTCCCTTTCTCATAATACCAGAACGTGGGGTCATCTGCTGAAGCTGGAGGGTGAGAGATTCAAAACAGATAAAAAGTAGTATTTTTTCACTCAATGCATAGTTAAACTGTGGAACTTCCTGCCCCAGGATGTGGTGATGGCTGCCAACTTGGAAGGTTTGAAGAGGGGAGTGGACATGTTCATGGAGGAGAGGGATATTCATGGCTACTAGTCAAAGTGGATACTAGTCATGATGCATACCTATTCTCTCCAGGATCAGATGAGCATGCCCATTATATTAGGTGCGGTGAAACACAGGCAGGATAATGCTGCTGCAGTCGTCTTGCTTGTGGGCTTCCTAGAGGCACCTGGTTGGCCACTGTGAACAGACTGCTGGACTTGATAGACCTTGGTCTGATCCAGCATGGCCTTTATGTTCTTAAGGATTCGAACCTGGGTCTACCAGATCCTAGTCCAGCACTCCAACCGCTACACCACACTGGCTAATTTTCACAACTTTGGGTCGTGAATTGCGACGCTGCTCAAAAAAATAGCTTGTTGGTTGGAGTATTTTTACATTGGGGGTGGAGGTGGGGGCAGGGTGTCAAGAATGCAGCTCCTTGGGTCAGCACTGCCTATTTTCTTTTTAAAATAGCGATTGGTCCTGGAGTGAATGTCCGTTTGGTACAGATTAAACCTGCCAAGTTTTTGCAGCCCAGACTCAGGTGGTTGTAAGTCCTTAGGAAGCGGCGCACAAGGTCTCACGACAAGTCATGAATATACAAGGAGCACCTGGCGCTTTTAGTCTCAAAAATCTTTGCCTGCCATTCCCTTCACATGCTGCCTATATTCTAGAATCTCACCTCTCTCTTCAGTATATCTTAAAATAAGGATTTAATTTTCTTTTTTCTAAGAGCCATGTTTGGTTCCATGCTGAGCTGCTTTAGGGTGCAAACCCCTGGATTAGCAGCATGGGGGGGTCAGGGCAGGATGCACTTAATAGCAGGTAAAATCAGTGGTGCTGAAGTCTGTCCTTGCATCAGTGTAATAATTATCTGACTTTTAAGTACTAGTTTGTTTGTTTGTTTTTTTGCTGAGGAGTCCCATCTTGGAAATGCAATTTTTCATCTTTCCAGTAGATGTGGTTAAATGGCTCCCTTGATGAATTATTATTGGCTTTGGGTAGCTTAGCCATTGCTTCTGAATAGGATTAATTTAAATGCTTCTTACCTGGTGAATTATTGGAACAGCGACTTCCTGTAGGAAATGATGATTAAATGTGCTACTAGATTGGAAAATCTAAATGAACATTTGAGCCTGCTGGATTCCTTGCAGATCAGCAAGACTGTGAAGCCTGGTGGAGGACTGGAATTTGAATTTGGCTTTCACTCCTGCCTAAAGCTGAACAAACAAACCCAGCAGAATCTGGTTGCGGTTCCTGTTCGGTTTGCCTTGCTTTATAATGCAAACGGGAGAAAATCATCTCCTTTCAAAAGTGTATCTCGGTTTTCTCCCAGTCCACTTTTTAACTATTCGCTGCTTTCCTTTCCTTTAAGATCCCTCTTCCTTCTGCGGTCTTCTCACAATGAAGAGATTCATCATAATACCTTGTCTCTCTCCCCCTCCACCAGATTCTCAAAGATTGGAACAGCGACTTCCTGTAGGAATGATTCAATGTGCTACTAGTCATAGATTGCCAATCTAGTGTCATAGTTTGTGCCAATCTAGTCATAGATGGATTACCTACCAATGGCCTTCTGGCGATTGTAACTTCAAAGCAAACTTCCATCCAGTTATTATCTAGGCATCCCAGCTCTTCGAAGTAATAATTTTATCTTTAAAACATATAGGCTTTCCCCCCCGTGCATTCCTCTTGATGAGGACTGTGGCTCAGTGGTAGAGCATCTGCTTGGCATGCAGAATTCAATCCCAGGTTGAATCCCCGGCATCTCCAGTTAAAGGGACTAGGCAAGTAGGTGATGTGAAAGACCTCTGCCTGAGACCCTGGAGAGCCGCCGCTGATCTGAGTAGACAAGACTCTACTCATTGCTTGTACCCAAAATTTCTGGCAGGGCATGAGCTTTCATGAGCCACAGCTCACTTCTTCAGATGTAGAAAAGAGCCAGAGTCCAGAGCACCTTAAAGACTTAACAAAATTTCTGGTTCAAGGGTCTGATTCAGTATAAGGCAACTTCATGTGTTCAGGACAGGTGTTCTCTGTGATGGTGGTGGTAGTAGTTGAAGACAGCAACATTCTTCGAGAAGTGTTGTGCAGCAATTCCCAGTACCCTCTCGCTTGCTCCTCTTCCTTTCACACCCCTTATCCCTTTTCAGGTTTCCTTTTTCTTTGTCCTCCTTTGCCCCATCTGCTCTCCCTCCCTTCTTTTCAGTGCTTCCTTTGCCACCATTCACATTGCTTTCTTCCCCTTCGTTTGCCCCTCTTGACCTCTGTCCTTAGTGCCTCCCCCCCCTCCACCTTCTGCAGCCAGCTTCTAGGTGTCCAGTACTTCTGCTCAGCTGATGGGACTGGAGAAACATCGTCACAAAGTAGCACACGAAATAAATAAATTACTCAAGCGAGCACCGTCCCCAGTCTTCATTGTGAAAACCCAGTACTCTTCGGCTCCAGCTCACCACTTTGAGTGAATAACAGAAAGGCCGTATATAAATATTGTAAAAGAAGTGAATATATCCTTGGCATTCCTGTGTAAGGCATAACAGTTGTATTCATCCACAGGTTTTTTGTTTGAAAGGGCTGATTTAGTAGCAGTCAATTGTCACCTTTTTTGTAATTATGAATATCCAATGTACTCATTGCTTGTACCCAAAATTTCTGGCAGGGCATGAGCTTTCATGAGCCACAGCTCACTTCTTCAGATGTAGAAAAGAGCCAGAGTCCAGAGCATCTTAAAGACTTAACAAAATTTCTGGCAGGGTAGAAGCTTTCGTGAGCCACAGCTCACTCCTTCAGATATAGAAAAGAGCCGGAGTCCAGTAGCACTTTAAAGACTAACAAAATTTCTGGCAGGGTATGAGCTTTCGTGAGCTCACAAAAGTTCATACCCTGCCAGAAATTTTGTTAGTCTTTAAGGTGCCACTGGATTCTTGCTCTTTTCTACTAGTGACAGTCTAACATGGGACTGTGTAATTGATAAGGAATGTCTGGATGTGTTTCACCTGTGAAGATTTGTTTGAGTTTTTATTTGCCAGCATCTTACAATTCCCAGGTTGTTTTAAAAAGGGCCTAAGAACACCCACAAAGGAAGAAAGATGAATAGGCTTCATATGGATGGGATGGCCTAACTGACTGCTGACTCCTAGAAAGCTGTGTCAGGCTTTGTCTAGGTAGAAGCCAAACGTCGTCTGCGTGGTGTAATGGTTAAGACAAGTGGTTTGGAGTGGTGGACTCTGATCTGGAGAACCGGTTGGTTTCCCCACTCCTACACATGAAGCTAGCTGGATGACCTTGGGCTAGTCACAGTTCTATTAAGAGCTCTCTCAGCCCCACCTACCTCACAGGATGTCTGTTGTGGGGAGGGAAAGGGGAAGGTGATTGTGAGCCGATTTGATTCTCTCTTAAGTGGTAGAGATAGTCGGCATTTAAAAACCAACTCTTCTTCAGGTGTAAGTCTTAAAGTACCAGCCGTTTGCATATGTATTCGTTTTCAGGGTCTAGAGTTTGCACACATGAAGGAGAGGGGAGGGCCCACAAATCTATGGTTGCAAAACCAGGGTCTGCAGACTGAGAGACTGTTGGATGTGGAATGGGCAGCTTAGAACATTCAGCCGCACAGAAGAGAGAAAGAAAGGTGTATATACGTCAGGACAAAATGATGTCATATTGTGACTATTTTGCCTTTGGATTCTATGAACTGCTTTTGGATTCTACGAACTCTTTTACCCCTGGCTGTTTACTGCCTTGATCTTTGGGGGGGAGGGTAATACATTTTTTGATTTAAAAATATAATTTTAATATAAGGCAGAATGTAGAAAATGATGGATACAGCCATCCTCTGGGCATAGGGCAGGGGTCACTGGGGGAGTGGGGAGTAGTTGTGAATTTCCTGTGTTTTGCAGCGGGTTGGACTAGATGATCCTTGAGGTCCCTTCCAGCGCTGTTTCTGTGTTTCTACTTGTGCGAGCAAGGGCAAAGATAACAGATGCATGTTAAGTGCACAGAATCCTTGGATTGCTGTTAAATTGATACAGCATTCTGTATCACTCCTTCCAGTCTTGTCTCAATCTGCTTGTTTAAAATGGCCTTATTCAGCCTTTCGTTGTTGTTGTAGGTTGCAAACGCGATGAAGAATTCTTTGCCCTTCGATGCTCCCGACGCATCGCAAGGAGGACAGAAAGTGCTGAAGGTGGAGGTGACTCCCACGGTGCCGAGGATCTCTCGGACCGCCATTACGACCGCTTCGATCCGCCGACATCGCTGGAGAAGAGAGGGTAAGCCCTTCCTGGTGCAAAATAGCGAATGCGGCAGAGCATCCTTCATTTCCATCGCTGCAAACAGTTTTCTGAGCTTGAATCTTAGTGTTTGTTTCTGTAATGCACAGAGTGCTGATCGTTTTCCTTATGTTGTGTGTTTGAGAACTGGTAATCATCATAAACACACCCTGTGGAGGGAGGTAAGTATTTCTCTTATTTTAGTGTGGGAAACCTAGAATGACTTGAATGGTATCCAGCGGCACACACGTTTGCTGCAGGACTAGAACTTAGAACTGCTAACGCCTCTTCTCTGTGTTCAGTACATTGGATTGCCTCTCTGGGGTCTGAAATGACTCACTTTTTGAATGTACTGTTGCCTTTTGCTGTTTGTGGGGAAGCTGCACCTACAAAGTACCTTAAAATTAAGCCCTCTTCGGATTATCTTTCAGTAGAAGATGGCAATACGTATCTAACAAATGTTTCAAATTCTAAAAGAACAATAGAAGGACCAAGAGGGGATTCACACATAACACTGTGGTTTGTGCCTTACCACCATTCTACCAACAGTAGCAGATTTCCCCTGCAAAGCCTTTACCTTTGCAGCCTCTGATGACTCCAAAGGTATTTGCTGGGGAAGGGTACTCTTGATGACAAGATCCCCCAC
Organism: Euleptes europaea; assembly: GCF_029931775.1. Lineage (NCBI taxonomy): Eukaryota > Metazoa > Chordata > Lepidosauria > Squamata > Sphaerodactylidae > Euleptes > Euleptes europaea. Next base: position 51,451,070 of record NC_079326.1, read on the forward strand.
CCAGCATGGGTCAGGGGGCTGCACAGGGCCGAGTGGAATTGGGGGGGTAGGGTACGGCCCTATGAATCCCAGGTTTTGCTAAAATTCCCGGACGCTTTAGTTCTGTCTAACCCTCTTAAAATACCAAGACCACGGTTACACAGCCCGGATAACCCACAAGAACCAATGAACTCTGACCGTTTATATGATACATATCCTCTAGTACCATATTCGTAAACAAAGTCTGCCTAGAAAACGTCGGCATGTGACGTCACCCCATGGGTCAGGAATGACTTGGTGCTTGCACAGGGGACCTTTACCTTTACCACCATATTCTTAGACTCCTAACCGAAACAGGGAGTGTCAGTAATAATGTATCTAACCTAAATTTAAGAACTTTATTCACACTTTGTGATGTGCAGCCTTCTAACTAAGGCTTTGGTTAGACATTCAGTCGTTGTCAACAAAGTAATGAAGAGAAATGTGGACACAGTAGCTTTTCAGTCTCTTGAACAACACGATGATTAAGATCTTTACTGTTTCATATGTAGTGTTTAACTAAAGCATAAAATTGAAATTCTAAAAATGTAGCTGTTTCTCTGTGCCTTTTTTTAATGCTAAAGTTGTACGAAAAGCTGTATTCCTAAAAACGAGTATTACCATTTTGGATATCCTTGGTCATGTGTGTCTTTATTGTTGACATGTTGTGTGCTAGTGTCTTTGTATACTGTACAGCATACCTCCTTATTCCTGTGGCATGCCACTGACACTTTGCCTAGAAATGCGCAGACGGCGTTCTTGTGTGCTTCCACGTTTCCGTGCTTTGTGTGAAACACTTCCCTTACCTGGGTTGGGATGCTCAGGAAGAAGAGTAGAAAAACACTAAAATATTATATGTTGAATCCCAGATGGCTTTGACTTCTCAAACGATGCTGACTTGAGCATTCCTGGATCCCCGATCCTTTCCGGCTCCACAGACCTAGGGATCAAACGCAAGCAAGAGGGGGACGTGCTGGTGCTCAGGACCCCTGAGCATGGCTCACCGGAGCCCAACTTGGCAGCTGCCACCGCAGAGGGTAGGACAGAGATGAGGAAGCAACAGTCAGTAAGACTGGGGGGAGGAGCTTGGTCTATTCCCAAGCGGAATTCCTTTCCATTCTCGAACATTTCCGCTATCCAAAAGTGTATTGTTTTCTTGTCGTAATACACATGCTCCCACCCCTTAACGTTTAGCATCAGATTTGTAGCTACCTTCTTGTGATCTTGTGGGATTTGAGCCTCTGTTAAGACACAGCTTGGCATGACTAAAATCTGGCAAAGGGCGCCCCCCCCGATGACTTTGACATGTTTTGGAAACGCCCTATTACTTGAGCGCGTTTGCTAAAATAGGAGGACTTACCAAAGGAACACGTGGAGATCATTTTGGAAAATGGGAATCCATTTAGAGGGCAGGGGAAAGCTTGAGATGTTTTTTTTTGGTAAGGAAGAAAAATCTTACTGAATTTTTAAAAATATGTATTTATTTGGGAACTTCTTAGTACACTGTAACATTTCCCCATTCTCATCTGCGGCTCATGGGAGTGGACAATCCAGCTGTTTCTTAGAACTGAATTTAGTGGCTGGCCATGGTATTCTAGTCACGAGATTGTGCCTCCCACCAGGCAGTCCTAATAGAAGCAGCCCATACTTGGAGGGGAAGATCTTATGGCCTTATACAGTGGTATTCTTCAGGTTATTCTTTTATTTATATAACCTGTTAGCTTTTCCTCTTTACCGAGGGGTTGTCTTTTCAAGGCAGTGCATGTCATCAGAAACCCAGTCCCCCTTAGTGCTGGCAGAGGGATGTTTTAATTTTCCATAAAACTATATGGAAATGTTATTGTTACTCGCATCTTCCTAAGCTACTTCTGCAACGTTTTGCCCCTTTCCTTAGCGCAGTCTTTCCAGCCTTGCTAACAGCTCGTCGTCACTCTTAACAACCCCCAGTACTTGACAGCTGTGTACCTCGCGTGCTTCACAACTGCCTAGAGGGAGATTAGCGTCCCAAATCCTTCTAGCATGAACTCGCGGCACACGTGAGCCTGTCGTGCGTAATCGGAAATTTCATAGGGGCAGAGTCAAGTCCTCAGGCGTTACTGGAAAATAATGATGGAAACATTAATTGGTATTAGAATCTGCTTCAGATACAGCATGCTCTCAGTACCCAAGCGCCTCAACTCCCCCCTCCTTCCTTGTCTCATCTGGTATTATTTCGTTGTACTAACTAAACCTTGCATGTGCATGACCAGAAGGATGCCAAGAAGTCCTCGCTTTTGCCGAGGATATTCTTTTAAAAAATGGTGCTATTCTGATGTGCTATTCCCTCTCTTTAACACTTTGAAACGGGGTACTTATCTTTAAAAAGTGCTGTCTGGATTGTTCTGCGGAGTGTGCACCATCCCTCCATGGATGCTGGACAGATCGAGCGAATAGTGCTGAGCCGTGATTCTAATTGTAGAAAACTGGAAGACTTAACTCTGGATTCAGACTTCTCAGTGGGATGCCGTTCTGGAACAAAAAAGAGGTCCGAGTCGGTCTGGACTTGGATCACAAACAAAACGCGTTCCCAGAATTGTGATATTATTGCATTTTGATCATTTAAATTGGTACTGGTCTTAACAGAAAACTGAATTGGCCATTAGAAGAAGAAGAGTTGGTTTTTATATGCCGACTTTCTCTACCACTTAAGGGAGAATCAAACCAGCTTACAATCACCCTCCCTTCCCCTCCCCACAACAGACACCCTGTGAGGTAGTTGGGGCTGAGAGAGCTCTAAGAGAGCTGTGACTAGCCCAAGGTCACCTAGGTGGCTTCATGTGGAGGAGTAGGGAAACCAACCTGTTTCACCTGATTAGTGTCCACCGCTCATGTGGAGGAGTGGGGAATCAAACCCGGTTCTCCAGATTAGAGTCCACCGCTCTAAACCACCCCTCTTAACCACTACTCCTCATATGTCATGCCATGCAAAAGTGGAACAAAATTATCTTTCTTAGATGTGTATTTCTAATATGCCAGTTATTTATTTATTTATTTATTTATGTAGTTTGTGTTTTGTCCTCACTCCCCGGCCAAGGCCGGGCTCAGGACGGCTCACAACATAATGATCAATACAATAAATATATAATAATTACAATAAAATCATAAAAATAAAACAATTTGCAAATCAACAATTTAACAATTACCCACCCCATGAACATTAAACAATATAAATAGAGAGCAGAATGGTGCTCATTTTGCAGAAGAGGGGCCGCTGCAGGGCCTGCGGACAGTCAGAACCCCCACATAATTGTTGGTAACCAATACAAACAAAGTAGCGGAGTGAGGAAGGTAGGGAGGCCAGCACTGTTGGAAAACCATAGCTTTTTTTACAGGTATTTGCAAAATAAAGAATTACAGGCATTTGCAAAAAAAAAGTGAAGTACTTTGGGTTTGATCCAAGACCATCATCAACAGATCTCTGCCAACGAAAGAGAAATTTCCCAGCTGTCCATTTCTCCTGCAGCCGACCAAGCTGTCACGGTTGCTGCTCTAGCAGGACCAGGGGATCCTAAGGAACAGCAGCAGGGGGCAAGGGTTGAAGAGGATTCAATCAGTGGTGGAGTGGAATACCCCTCCCGGTCAGCGGACGCATCTTACGCTGGCAGTAAAATGACCTTTTGATGCGGCCCCATTGTATTAATTTACAGAAACAGTCTACAAGTTAGGAAGAAATGGATTATAACACTTGTCGGAAGAAGTGTATGTTTTAAATAGAGCACGGCGGTCTCCTTCTGCTGCTGGGCAGGAGTAGTAAACTTGTAGCGCATATAGTTTGTGGTCATTTGACTTAAAAGTTTTATCAAACTGGAAACTGAAAGAGCCTCCCCCCTCATTTTAGTACGATAAAGATTTAATTCATGTTTGTGGCTTTCAGCGTTTCAATTCTGCCCTTTATTCATTTGTTACGTTTACATCCTGCCTTTCTACCTTGCATTCAAGGTTTACATTTCAGAATAACGCCCACAATACATTGGTGACCAAAACGCAGAAGGGAAGAGGAAAAGTTACTGCACCTGTTTTGCTGTCTAACAGCGTTTCAGATGCTAAAATTGTTACATCTTTTTTCCCCGGGGGAGAGGAGAACAGTCTATGCCCCTTATAGTCATGGTCTGATTGTGGACACAGAGAGACTAAGGAATGTAGATACGATAAACTGAACGGTGTGCATTTAGTATGTTTAGTGAAGCTCAGCTGCTCAGAAGCCTCACTTGGGAGTGTCTGGAATCTGGCTCGAAAGGTACCACCCTGCATGTTATCTTTTTTCTTTCCTGCCCGAGCGCTCTTGAGCTGCCTCGGGCTCTGCATGGTGGCAGCATCCTGAAAAGCTCTTGCAGAGCCTCTCTAACTCCTGTCCAAGCTCGAATGGATACTTTCTGGGGGCGTTCCTTTCTCGAACGTACTGCTTCAGGCCGTCCGTCCTGCGAATCTGTGCCATTTCTCCTTGAGTCCTTCGCAAGCCATGCCGAGGCCTTAATTTCTTCATGGAGAGAACTTTGGCTTTGGGGTTCATTGTCCTCTCTCCATTGCGAGCCGTGGGGGCTATCCGTTAGACCAAGGAAGGGGCTGAGAGAGGCGATGCTGCCGTCAGTTGCTCAACCAGGCGCACTGTCATCCAGCTTTGCATGGTGGACTAAATTTTATCGCTCTGATGAAAGGGTGCTTTTTGTTTCAGGGTGTTCTGTTCTAGGTATGTATAAAATGGCTTTCCTTTTCTTTTTCGAAGAATACCATGTGCACAGTGGCTTATTTAAAAAATGTCCCCTATGATAACATTGGGAAGTATCGTATGACGATGTAAGGCACGCTATTTCTAAAGCATTCTTTTGGTCTGCGGGGCAGTGTTACAATTTATAAAGTGGAAGTGAACAGATTTGTTTAACAAAAAAACAACAAACACCTGTGGTTATTAAATCTTTAGTCCTTTCCCCTCTCTGAATATTGAATTTATTTCTAGATAAAGAAATATCTGCAGTATTTAAATCTTTCTGGGGAGGTAGGCAGGGGAATGTACAACGTGGGGGTACGTTAGAAGCGGCTCCAGGAGGCTTTAGCATTGTAGTAGCGCCATGTGGGCAGCACCAGCCATAGAAGGCTGCTTCCCATAATATTACAACGTTATGAGACAGGAATGCTTTTATAAATTAAATCAAAAGAGTTTCTGTCTAGACATTAGGAAGAATTTTCTAACAGAGCGGTTCCTCAGTGGAACAGGCTTCCTCGGGAGGTGGTAAGCACTCCTTCCCTGGAGGTTTTTAAGCAGAGGCTAGATGGCCATCTATCAGCAATGCTGATTCTATGACCTTAGCCAGATGATGAGAGGAAGGGCATCTTGGCCATTTTCTGGGGATGGAGTAGGGGTCACTGGGGGTGTGGGGGGGAGGTAGTTGTGAATTTCCTGCATTGGGAAGGGGTTGGACTAGATTACCCTGGCGGTCCCTTCCAACTCCATGATTCTGTGATTCTAGGGCTAGTCCTGCTTTTCACACTGTTGCCTTGGAAGCGTTTCAGCAACTCTAACGGTGCTAATTCCATACAATTGTATGCAATAATGTTTTGTTGATTCCACACGATGACTTTAACATTTTGAAAACCAATCACTGTGAAAACCACATAGATTTTTACTGTGCATTTCTGCCAGCTGCTGTGCGTTCCTGCCAGCTGTGGCCTCTGCTTGGAGATCGACCGCACGACTGGGGCAATCCCTGTAGCGAGCGGCTTTCCAGAGTTACTTTGCCTTTTTCCAGGGAGAGTTAGGTCACTGTGAGCTGAAATCATAACACAGAAGGATGAATGCATATAATTAGCTTGAGGAGAGTGGGAGAATATGGCCAAAATGCTCTTGGGTCTCTACAGAGCCAGCAGCTTTCTCAGCATACCTTCGTCTTCCACGTACTGTGTTTCAGACTGAAATGCGTGCAGTTAACGTAAGAAGCATTCATGAAAGGTTTGTAACAACAGAGGTTGGAAATAGTAAAACATCATAGGCAGTGCTTGAACACATGGACACACGAAACTGCCTTATACTGAATCCAACCCTCGGTCCATCAAAGTCAGTATTGTCTACTCAGGCTGGCAGCAGCTCTCCAGGGTCTCAGGCAGAGGTCTTTCACATCACCTACTTGCCTCATCCCTTTAACTCGAGATGCTGGTGGGGGATTGAACCTGCGACCTTCTGCATGCCAAGCAGATGCTCTACCATTGAGCCATGGCCCCTCCCAAAGCTTCCCCTATATTAGTAGAATGCCTTTTATAGGTTCAATACAACTTGGCCAATAGGCGCCCAGTAGGTTAAGCAGACTCCCATTTTTATGTAAATCAGTAAGCCCTGTCAAACATACCCTGTTTGGGACTTAGCCACAAGAATTTAGTGGTGCTAAAAGAAGTTTAGTAAAACACTGCAACCCATTCAGGTTTTAATACAGTGTGGAAAACACAAAATAATAAAGCAGTGTTCTAGGTGCCATCTGGGAAACTTCTTAAACTTGCACCAAAACAGGTTAGTTTCTCAGCCTGGATTTTTTCATTCTGGGTTTTTAGATGGTGACGGCATCAATGGAAGACAAGAATCCGTGAATCTGAATGATGCCGATGAAGGATTTTCATCCGGGGCGTCGCTGAGCAGCCAGCCGGTTGGGACCAAACCGCCTTCCTCCACCCCCCAGAGGGGCAGCTTCCGGAAAGGAGGAAGTGGCCGTTCAGCCAAGGAGAAAGAAGCCGTCTCGGTTACCAAGTCCAGCGAGAGCCCTCGAGAGTCTGCTCGTAAGCAGTACCTGCACCAGTCGGTCGACCTGGGCACAGACGCAATTGAAATGACTCCTACAAAGAAGCACCTGAGCTTGCCCGCTGGGCAGGTGGTGCCAAAGGCCAATAGCGTGAGCCTGATCCGGACTGCCAGCGCTTCTTCCACTAGATCGTTTGACTATGTGAATGGCAGTCAAGCAGGTTCCGGTGTTGGTATCGGCAGCGAGGGTGTTACTAACTTGGCGGCTGGCAACACTAATAGGTTTTCAACTATTAGCCTGCAGGAGGACCGCTTAGGCCAGGCTGGAAATGGGAAAGACGTCCTCTCGCCAGGAGCTCCTCTGACCAAGCAGTCCCGATCCCCGAGTTTCAATATGCAATTGATATCCCAAGTTTAGCTTTGTTGTCCTGCCTTCCCCGCCCCTTCCCCAGTTCCCTCTTTGAGCAGCAGCTACCATCCTAAACAGTGAAAAACCCTGGCTTTTGTGATCTCGTTCGATTCATTTTAGATAACCATATTATATTTTGTACTGAAACAGCAATAAAACCTCACGTTCCAGTCCCCGTTCCCCCTGCCCTTTTCCTGCCTCCCCCCCCGATGTGATTGTGAAGCAGTATAAAATGTATGATATGCCTTTTCCATGCCTTCCTTTCTCCTTGGGTGATGTGCAATCCATTGTAGGCCGATCAGTCCCATTTTCAACACTGTGAGTCTTGAGAAGATCAGAGGAAATGGTGAATGTGATCCCTATGAAAATGAAAGCTTTTTTGGCTTTTCCAGAGAAATAGAAACGGGTTGGTTTTTTCCCTCAATCTGCAGTTCTGCAAAGACTACCAGATTGTGACTTTTCTTTTGTTTCTTGGAACCGGGAGTGCCTCGGAGATTGTATAGGACTTCTGGACTCTTGAGTTCCTGCAGCCGGTTCCGGGGGAGGGGGATGCCGTCGTTGCTCCTGGCGGCTGTCGAAATGCACTTTGTCACTGAAATAAGAGTAGTCCTCCTTCTCTGCCATTCTCCACTCTCTTACCCTCCCCAAACTTTTAGTGTTCAGCAACTGAGACATGCATGTTACCAAGTTGTTGCCCCCCCTCAGAAAGAGTGGGCTGTAAGTAGACAGTGTAGGTTACAATGCACTTTTTAATGGCGTTGTAGCCATATTTCATGTTACATGTCTTCCCCCCTCCTCCTCCAGGACACAGGGTTGGTTTTTTTGCATATATACACTAGGACATTGAAAAAAAATGAATTATGTTTAAAATAACAGAGAAATGGAAAAGGGGCAACCTGATTTTCCCAAGCTGCTCTGCCGCTGCTCCTTTTAAAAAGTTATTTTTGTAAGTTGCCGATCTTCGAACCGAACAGAAACAGCTGCAGCCTAAGCAGGATAATTTTTCAGGGTCCTTAGAGGGGTGTGGTTGCAGTCAAGACGAGAGTTCGCCGGCAGGGTGTGCCAGGGAACAGAGGTAACTTGTTTGCGGGGAACATTGAAGCATCTGTGTCTCCTTAAAACATTGTCCAAACCGCGAGCATGTCGGCAGCCTTCCATCCCAGAAGGAGAAGAGTTCATTGCCTGTCTTTGGACTAATCCAGTGCATTTGTGATCATTTTCACTTAGCTAGTAGCAGGTTCGTGCCCCTCACCCTTGATGACCTGAGAATTCATGCTGTTGAACCTACTCTTGAGTGCACGTCATTGGTGGGTGGGGTCATATTTGGCACTGACGCTGTAGATCGCTGCTTTAAATTGCATTTCTTATTCCAAAGGAAAGTGTTGATCATGTTTTGGTCTGTCTGGTATACCTAAGAAACAAAAGGCAACGTGTGTTCGTTTTTATCCCTTGCTAATATGTTGAACTGGAATCTTGCAGGTTGTTTATTAATATGTGGAATGAATGGATGTTATATTTTCCCCCCGTTGGCAATTTGGGTTCATTACATTGGGTGAGGAGGCTTTAGAGTAGTAAAAATATATAATAAGCTATTTTAGGCAGATTAGACTGTGTCATCCAGAGCTATGAAGTGCCATTATTCTGGTAGTGAATATTTAAAACCATTTTTTGTAATGTAACGAACTGCTTCCCATTTTTCTGCTCCCGTTTTCCTCCCCAACTCTCTTAATGTAAAGTTGGACTTCTTAAAAAGAAACCTAGCCAAGCAAATAGTAACTTCTTTTGGCGGAGTTGTTATAACAGTTGCTCTGGAAGGGCGCCTGCTGAAACGAAACTAATACTAAACTATTTAAATACCCATATAATAGAGATTGAGGAAAGATAACCTGTGAATGACTAATTATTTGCAAATCAGTATGTATGGTATTTGGCTTTTCTGAGCATCTTTTTTTTTCTTAATTGTAAAAGGGCAGTGCCAAGAAAGTGCTTCAGAAAACGTTTTCATAGAATGGGGATGGGTGCCTTTCATTTTCTAGGGTACTGGTATGATCCATGGTTCATGCAGAATTTGTGGTTCTGTAGAAACTCCTTCCTTTTTTTAAAACAGTCGAAACTATGGCAGGGATCTAGAGGCCCGGAAGATTTGTTCTGTATGCCCAAGGTGGGTTGGGTTTGTGTGTGTGTTTTTAAACAGTAGCCCATCGCGCCATGTATGAAACTGCTTTGAACCTGAAGGCACTTCCAAAAAGCAGGTGGAGAGTTATGTGGCAACGGAGGGCCGAGATGATATGTTCAGAGAGATGTTGAGAGAGATGAGAATCCCTCTCGGGGTGCCCGAGCCTGAAAAGGCCCCTTTGGAATCTGGCCGGTGTTCTGCATAGACGAAGCCCCTCAAAAGGGGGCTATCGGTCAAAGGAAAAAGAACGACAATGACTGTACCGAGGACCAGTTTACTACTTTGTATCCGCAGGAAGATGGCCACCAAACGTTCGAACTAGTTTTAAAAGAATGAGCCAGCGTATTTCTGTTAGATAGTTGTGGTGCGTACACCATATCAAAACTGCACATTAAGCATATTGATGGTTGGTAGCCCTGCAATCACATTTGAATGATTGTTTGTACTGTAAGTCTTTGTCTTACAGTGCTTATAGATAATTACCCCCCCCTCCAAAATGAACCAAAATATGTCTGTTTGTGTTCAGATTAAAATTAATTTCTAGAGGTGGCATGGTCAGATATTGGTGTTTAAACCTGTCAATATTTTTGTTCTGTTCAGTAAAATTTCCCTATTGGTTTCCTTGTTTTCACTGCCTTTTGGCATATTTTAATGTTTGCTTGCTGTTCGTCTTCGTTTCACGACTCTTGTAGTATGTGTTTAGATTCTCTCTCTGTTGCTCCCATAGCTATTGCCGGAAGATGATGCGTGTCCTCTTAACAGATGGATGCTACTGAACACGTGTGTCTCATTGGGGCGAAGTAGACATGATGCAGGAATTTGGTGGTTGTGCTCTCCTGCAGATCTTTTTTAGGCTTCAAAGCATTTGTGTGGAGATGCTCGCTTGATGGGGGGGGGGGGTTGGCTTCTTGCTGCTTTAGTGTCTTCTGCTCCATGCCACGTTGTTCCAAAGTTGTACGGAAACATTCTACGGATGCAGGGTGGGCATAAACAGCAGCTCGGTGTAGATGAAATGTTACCCCGTTTATTAGGGGACTGGAAATTCCCTTTAGGCGTATGTGCCCCTGCTTGAATTCTCCCATGGAAATTCCTCCCTTTCATCGGTCTTTAGTGACATCTGCACAGAGGCGAATGCCAAGATTAGCTAGCTTTAAATCAGAGATTGCACCCTAGTTCTAGCCAGGGTCTCAAATACTGGTTTAAAGCTGACTATGGTTAATGTTTAGCTTGAACCAGACGTAATGCTAAAAGGAAGGGGGAGTATATTCAGCTTGAGGGATATTGCTACTCCCTTAACCATGGTTAAGAGACTGGGGTGTCTTCTTGCAGTAAAAATGAAAAAATATTTTGCAGGAATGGATTAGAAGCCGGAGTGGGTAAGATGAAGCAGGTTTTTTTGGGGGGGGGGGTTTGGCATACGATATGGAGGAAGGGCGTTGCATATCAATTGAGCTTGCGTGTAACTTTCCAGACATTCAGAACTCCAGGCATAGTAGATGCGGAGGAAGGAGTAACCCTGCAACTGCCCGTTAGCCAGCAGACTTAAATATATGGTATTTTGGTTCTAAGCAGGGACAACGTCTCAGAATTGCCTTCACACTGCAGCATGGCAGAAAGCGGCCGGATTGATACAAAACAAGCCCAGGGCTTGTGCTGACTCTCAAGATTTTGTACCTCATTCGCTGCAGAAGTTATGAACAGCTCTCTGGTTTAGTTTTATCGTCGTGAAACATGCACACTTCACACAGAAATGATACCCTCACTTCATAGTGGATCTGTGTCATTTAAGCTCCTTGTAGGATTTGCAGAGGTAGTGGTGAATGATAGCATAAACCAGACATTTCACGCTGAATCTTTTCTAGATTTAGAGTAGTTGATTTCACGAGTTTTGACTCTGCGAGTAGTGAAACTAACCATGCTTTCGGACTATTTTATTTGCACTACTTTCGTGAACAGTAGAATTTGGGGGAGATTTTCGTTTCTTATGTGATGGGTGTGTGTACGTGAATGCATACTTTTGTCATGTATTGACAATCAGTTGCCTCAATCGTTTATATGCTCTATGTAAATATAATCATAATATAAGATCCTAAGGCAAAATGTATTCCTAAATAGCAACGAAACTACTGCATCTTCCTTACCTCTTAATATAATATATAACATGGTTTGCAGTTTCATCTTTAATAATCAGTATTTACCTGTCAGGGAAAAGACTTTGCAGCCGGCTACAGATATATTTTGGTAGAATACTTTTAGAGCAGGAACTGCTACCACAAAACTATGACTCAAACTATGCTGACCCCCCTGCCCCAAATACACCAATTGCAGTTTAACTTGTAAAACAGTTCAGCTGTGGGATAATATATAATGTGTTTTATTTAAGAGATCTCACAAAAAAATGCACTGAAAGTCAAAATTAAGACTATTTGGATAACTTTTGCCTTGAAAGTTTAGTTTCAGAAAACCTTGCGCACTTGGACAGGAACGTACAAAGCACAGCGCGACTAGCTATAGTACTCAAAAAGGAAGTCAGGCAAATCTTCAAGTTCATCTGGTGAAATTGCCAAAGACGTGTTAATCGTTGTCTAGCATTAAATGTGTTATGGATACGCAGAGGTAGATTATGTATGTAAAATCCACTGGTCAGTTCACGATTAATTTATTGTTCCATTCCCACCACATACAACAAAAGAGAGAGACTTTTTGGGTATAGAGAGAGACAGAGGCATGTTTGCTGTCTTTAATTCACTGAGACATAAGTGCTCGGATGTATGTTGCACCATTGGGAGTTGAGCACTTCTGTTCAGAACATCTTAAGTGTTCCAGATCCCTGTGGATTGCATCTGCTGTTCTTATTTTGAAACAAACCATTTAATGAATCCTACAATGTCTTAAGGGTGTGATCCAAAGAGCTAGTTGGGATGCGTCACAGGCTTATGCTAACCTCTTGAGGTTTAATATTTGACTCTCTCTTTGGGTGGGCGGGGGAAATGGCATGCCCGCCACACCACAAACTCTTCAACTTTAAAGACATATTTTGCCAAGTGACATTGAGAGGTTCCCTCTTTAAATTAAAAAAACATATCTAAAAGTCTCCCCCATGAGTTTTGGATTGTTTATACCCATTATAATTTTGTTTAGTATTTTAACTTTGTTTGCAGTAAGTAACTTGAATAGTTGTAACTTGCCCCTATGGTGTGGTAGACTAGAAGGTATTCATCACCCTTGAAGCATCTCAGAGTGTACATGAGTGGGATTTTGAAAGTAGATGCAGGTTAAAATGGCTATACAACTATTTTAAACATCTTGTAAAGTCAAAGATAAATTCAGTGACATGTTATTTCACTTAGATGCAGGAGCAAAGGGTGGGATGTGTAGCCATTTAAAATCAATTATTTACTGGAAAACATTGGGGTGATTGGGACAGGGAATGGTTATAAATCAACCTGTTCCATAGTAATCTTCAAAATTACAATTTATAATTCTGTATCCTAAGGTTCTGCAAGTGGAAGGCACTCAGTGGTGGATTTCCCCCCTACCTTCCCAAAGCAGCTCTCTGTACCCCTGAAAAGGCATTGCTAGGGGTCGGAGGTTGCAATGGGGGAATTGGGCAAAAATACCCCCATGCTTCCTCTGCCCCTTAGAGTGACGTTGGGGCAATCTTATTCCGTTTCCCTTGCTTAATACAGCTTGCCTGGTGGCAGCAAATGATCAGGGGCCACAGAGGACTACTGGGAAAGAGAAAAGCAGAGGGGGTGCTCCGTAAGTTGCAACCGTTGGATCAAGGCCAGAGCATCAAGGGTGGTGGCAGGCTTAGGCTATATTGGCTGGTCTCTGGTTAAAAGTTCATCCAGTTTTCAATAAACTTTAAAAGCAAAATTCTTAACGATTAGTTTACTCTCTCTTTCTAGAAGTATTGTCAGATGCACCTGGGTGGTATTATTTCATCATTTGGGAACTGGATTCTGTGAAGCGTGTGTGTGCTGCTTGCAGAAGCAGATCGTTTCCATCTTCTCCAAGTGTGCCCCCCCCCAAAAAAAACAATGCTGGAAATTATGGGATTTGCATGGCCAAAAATCCATTCAACACGTAAGGCTACAGTAAGGAGGAGAGACTGGGCAACACCATCCCTCCCTTTCCTCTTCTGCAAGGCCTTTTGGAAGTCTCTAGGGAGGGTGGAAGGGGGAGGTGGGAGAAATCTTGTGTCTGAGTGCCTTCTGCTTATACCTCCTAAGATCCGACGCTTTGTGGTTTTTCTTAGTCATTGGCATTAAGTTAATTTCTGAGACTAGTTCTCTTTAAATTACAAGGCGAGGAGGTTTTAGTGGGTGGGAAAAGGTAACATTATTTAACATTGCCAATTTATTTTAAAAGCGGAGTTCCCAAGGATTCCTTTGTGCAATATGTTTCAGTACTAAATGCATATACATTTAAATCCTGTGGCTACTCTTAAGCATGTAACCCAGGGGTGGGGAACCTTTTTCCTGCCAAGGGCCATTTGCACATTTATAACATCATTCAGGGACTATACCAGGGGTAGATCTCCGAGTGTGGGGGGGAGAGGCTAGGGTTTCCAGGTCTCCGGCCACCACCTAGAGGTTGGCAACCCCAGGGGAGTCCACGCACAGAAGGCCTGGAGGGCTCCCCCGGTCCCCCCCCCCAGGCAGGAGGGCAGCCAGTGGTGGGCCCAAGAAAATGAGGCGCCAGGGGGGCGCAGCCCGCGGTCGATCGGCAAGGGAGGAAAGGGAGGAAGGAAAACACAGAAAGAGGAAAAGGGAGAGAGGGAGAAAAAAGTGAAAAGAGGGGGAGAAAGAAAAGGACAGAGGGAGACAGACAAAGAAAGAGACAGAAAGAGAGGGACAGAGAAAAGCCTTTCCCCCCCACACACACACACACCTGCTGGCCCCACGCAACCGGGCCCCAGGCTCCATGCCCCCCCCAGTCCACAAAAGCCCCCCCGAAGCCCAATCAGCTCCTGCGTGCATGTTCTGCTGCCGGGAGCCGCGGGCCTCTTTCCCACCTTTCCCTCTCGCTGCTCAACAGCCAACAGGCAGCGAGAGGGGCTTACAGTGTGCCCCGGCATTCCTGCATGCTGCGGCAATAGGGGGCAGCCTTGGGGGAAGGGTCCCTCCCCCTCCTCTCATCGACCAACAGCAGTCGGCGAGAGGAGGTCCAAAGGGTGCCGCAGCGCCCCTGCAAGCCGTGCCCCCAGGAACACCCTCAGGGAGGGCCGCCCTGCGCCGTGCCTCCGCGGCAGGGCCCCGCAGCTCCCGAGGGCCACAAAAAATTCCTCGGGGCCGCATACGGCCCCCGGGCCTGAGGTTCCCCATCCCTGATGTAACCGAATAGTTTCCGTTGCTTTAATTCAGATGGGACCAAGATTCCTTCATTTGGCCATGACCATTAATAGTCCGTCTGGTAGTTTAAAGACCCACATCTTTAGCCTACATATAATAGGCCTTGAAATTGGCAGGGCAGGGGGGAAGGGTAAGGGGAACTACTGAATTTTCTTAAGTTTACAGAGCTCTCCTCTCTTTGACTTGAACTTTTTAATTATGATAAACAGGACTTAGTAGAGTTTATATGGTTTCTGACCTGTAATCAGTTTTGATTTAGTAATCAGTCTGGATAAACATGTAAGTGATTCATGGATCTTTGCACTTTTCTGTGTGCATTCAGCGCTTTCTGGTTCTTAAAGCAAGACTGCTTATAATGTTCTTAGCATTATTGTAAACATTGTGGAAAGGGCATTTAGTAATCAGCTATTTTTTTTTGTTTGAAAAGTGGCTTGGTGTATCCAACTGTAAAGAAATCTCTTAATTGGGAACACGTCTTTTCATTAACCTAGAGGCAGGGTTACCACGCTGTCAGTTGCTTGATCCAACCAATCATCTAAAACGACCCATGGGTCTGGATAGTTTTTACAGACTATTATTTATTACTGGTTGTGAATGGAGATGCCCCAATGAATTTTTAATATTTGTAATAAGATCTGCTTTACAATTAACCTTTTAATTGTTATTGTCCTGCTGAGTTGCAGTCAGTTTGACGAGCAGCTATATCATCCTCTAGGGTTGAAGGACCTTTTCCCCTCCCCTCTATTTCTTGTACAAGGTTTATTCTCTGAACTAGGATTTTTGAAGAATTTTTACTGTGTTGGCATTATGCAACCTGTTTTACCTCGTTCGCAAAAGGAGCGTTGTCAGAAAAATACCCCACTTTTACTGTAAACACCATCTATTCGGCGAAAGGACTTGAAAATTATGTTAATATGACACCAGCATGAGTTTGCATGTTGGTAATGACACCCAAAACATTCAGGATTTGGTGCTGGCAAAAGAATAATAAAAATGGATGTGTAATAAATGCAGTCATCTAATGTGAGCCCTGTGGAAGAGCTCAGCTCAGATGAAATGTTCGAACATCATTATATTGGTGCATGTAAGCCATTATCTTAACTGTCTTACTGAACCTGGTTAATGCTGTTGACTGTTGTTGAAATGTGAAATGTAGTTAAATGTTGACCTTGTAAATATCTGCCAGAGATAAAGACTATTTTAAATCGTTGTAAATACAGATGTATAAAATTGAAACAGATCTGCAATGCAGAATAAAATATATATAGATATATAAAGATGTTTAAAATAAATATTGTGCTGTTTCTGGGGAAAAGTGCACATTTGTCTTTTCTACCTCACCTTGATGCCCTTTACATGAAGACTGACTTCTGTTAAGGCAAGTTCTCTGTAGGCTTTTTGTAGAACAGTTCAAAAAGATTTCAAGGACTTCCCTTGAAACTGGCAGAATGCATAAGTGTTGGCTCTCTGTGATAGTGTGGCTGCACTTGGTACAGTGGGTTGGATGTGCAGTTAGGCGCCGCAGCGCCTCCAAGGAGGTTTGGCCACTGCAGTGGGCAGGGGGAGGGCTTTTGTAAAAGAAAAAAATTAGAAAAGGGGGGAAAGCCCCATTGAAAACAGTGATTCTGTGCCAACAAAAAGTGGCGCAGCACCAGTGTTGCTTAAGGGGGTGTTCCTGGGCTGAAAGGAACCTACCAGCAGCTCCGCCCCCCCCCCCAGGAACATCTCCTGGGATGCCGGCATGAGCACTTGTGCTGGCAGCAGGCCGAGCCAACGTCCGAGGGCCGCACAGCTGCAGCAGTCCAAGGGTGCCGATGCAAGTGCAACTACCTCAGTGTCCATGCCAGTTTGCATGGCGCAAGTGGCACGAACGCCAGCGTAGGGGTCACGGCGCCTCCTAAGCCGGCTCAGCCCCCAGTGTCAGGAATGGGCTGTAAGACAAGCCACTTGTGAGGGGCTGTTAGCAAAAAACAACCTCATGGAAATGGAAGACGTCTCGTTGGCTGAATTTTAGCAATGCACTAGCCACTAAGTTGTGGTGCTGAGTGATCTTTCCCTCTAGAGTTCACCACTTTTCAGGGCTCAGTTCTCTGGCTTGAAGGGAAAATCAGATGTTTGTTCATTTATTCCAGGTGCTGGATGGAAACCTCATTTATCCTGGCCAATAGTCATACAGTGTTCTAGTTTAAAAGCTTTTAAATAAAGTATTCTACACTTTTAAAAATAATGAAAAACTCAAAAACACACAAATTCGTTTCCAGACAGGAGATTCAGTAAGTGATAATCCTTCAAAAATGGCCAGGAAAATTTGTGAGAAGGAGGGTCGTCGGAGAAGCTCTTAAACTGCTATAGAATTTGCATGAGCGGAAAAAATGCGACAGGCACTTTAAGGACCACGGGAGCAAATCCTTTGACCACGTGGTATGCTGCCCTGAACACGCCCAATCTCAGAAGCTAAGCAAGGTTGAGCCTGGTTAGTACTTGGTAATGACTTATAACCCAAAACATAGGTAGACCAGCAGTAATTAACTCGTGATAATGCAGAAAATTTGCAAAACCCAACAAATGTTCAATGTGTCCAAGAATTTGTTCTATTGCAGGTAAGTCATGTACACAAATCACACATTCATATAAATTCTGCACCAACTAATCACAACATTGAAAAATATAGGTAAGTTGTGTATGCAAATCACACCTGCGTAAATGATGTTTAGAGGGTTGGTTTTATTTGATTGACTGCTTGATGGTATGTCAATAAAGGTATTGAAATTTGAAATCATACCTGCGTGTAAATGCTGCAACAAGCAGATCATAACAACACTAGAAGCAAAGCTGCAAGGAGAGCTCCAAAATAATAATGTCTTCAAAGACGTCAGCGCAAAAACATGAAGGGAAACAGTCCAAAGGAGACGTTTCTGTATAATGTAAGTCTTTCTATGTACATCTTCCCAAAATGCTCACGTCGTGGTCTCCATATCCGATATGGAACATTGAGAGAAGAATTTGTAACTGAGTTGTAAGCTGGATGCTACTATAAGGGTCTTATAGCTAGTTGGAACTGGTGAAGTCGGAAGACGAAACGAGTCAATTCTAGAAGATGGTCTTCCCTTTTTCCTCTTCTCTGACCACGACGTGAGCGTTTTGGGAAGACGTACATTATACAGACATGTCTCCTTTGGACTGTTTCCCTTCATGTTTTAGCGCTGACATCTTTGAAGACATTATTTTGGCGCTCTCGTTGCAGCTCTGCTTATAGTGTTATGATCTGCTTGTTGCAGCATTTACATGCATGTGTGATTTGCATACATGGCTTACCTGTATTTTTCAGTCAGGCTTGGGCTGCCTGCCTGCGTTGTTGGCCATGATGTTCTTGCCAGGTCCTACCCTGCCCAAGACAGGCCCAAGGTCCTTGTTGTCTGTGAGAGCAATATGCATTATTTTTTTGTACTAGTGCATCTGGGAGTCCTCTGTTTTTTCCAATATGGAAGTCTGAATTTAACTGCCTTGCTCTGTTACTCAATACTGTACTTACCCCAAGGAAAGTAGTATTTTTAAAATTTTCTTTGGTTTTATAGAAACCAAGGGGGTCCTTGGGAGGTGGTGAGCTCTCCTTCCCTGGAGGGTTTTAAGCAGAGGCTAGATGGCCATCTGTCAGCAATGCTGATTCTGTGACCCTAGGGCCTAGGCAGATCATGAGAGGGCGAGCGGGAAGGTTTGCATCAGTGTTTGGCTCTTGTGGCCCTTTCTTGCATGCCCAGGGTAGTGCCACTTTGGGGTCAGGAAGCAATTTCCCTCCATGCCAGATCGGCCAGGGATCCTGGAGGGTTGTTTGTTTTTTGCCATCTTCTGGGTGTGGAGTAGGGGTCACTGGGGGTGTGGGGGAGGTAGTTGTGAATTTCCTGCATTGTGCAGGGGGTTGGAATAGATGACCCTGGTGGTCCCCTCCAACTCTATGATTCTAAAATTCTATGTTTCTACGGCAACAGCCCAAAGAATCTAACGTCCACTGAGATTTAGTGGGTGAACTGAGTTCTGCTGCTTGGTCATGATCCCTTCCTTGTGGAGACCAACTGCTATGAAGCTCTCTTATATTGAATCAGCCCATGGGTCCATCTACTCAGACTGGCAGCAGCTCTCCAGAATCTCAAGGAAAGGTCTTTTACATCACCTCATCCTTTTTAAATGAGATGTTGGGGATTAGACCTGGGACCTGCTGCATGTCAAGCAGATGCTCTGCCGCTGAGCCACGGCCCCTCCTTGAGAATATGCATCAGCGTGCAGAGGTAATTAAGGTTGCCAGCTCCAGCTTGAGAAATTCCTGGAGATTTGGGAGTAGTGCTCAGGGACAGAGAGCTCAGCAGGGAGGTCATGCTGTTGTGTCCATTCTGTAGCTGCCTTTCCTCCAGGGGGAACTGATCTCTGTCCTCTGGAAATCAGTTGTAATCTCAGGAGGACTCTAGACCCCACCTGGAGGTTGGTAATAAGGTTGATAACCTCCAGGTGGGGGCCTGGACATCTCCTGGAATTACAACTGTTCTCCATTGATTGGTTTACCTGGAAAAAATGGTTGCTTTGGAGGGTGGACTCTATGGCATTATACCGTGCCCCCAAGTAGGATTGCCAGGTCCCTTTTCGGGGTCACATCAGTGGAAAGTTTTTGGGGCGGAGCCTGAGGAGGCTGGGGTTTGGGGAGGGACTTCAATGCCATAGAATCAAACTGCCAAAGTGGCCATTTTCTCCAGGTGAACTGATGTCTATTGGCTGGAGATCAGTTGTAATAGCAAGAGATCTCTAGCTAGTACCTGGAGGTTGGCAACCCAACCCCCAAATCTCCAGGCCTTTCCCAGTATAGCCTAGCAATGCTATTGGTAACCTTATGCAATATATACTGAGGGAAGCTGTGTTGGTCTGCAGTAGAAAATCTAGATTCAAGTCAAGTAGCACCTTAGAGACCAATAAGATTTTGATCAGATGAGCTTTCAAGAGTCCAGGCTCCCTTCATCAGATACAAGTGGGAAAGGCGATCCCTCAGTCCTTATATCCATCTTTCTCCCCATCCTCTGCTACAACTTTGCTCATGTCAGCAGGGGCTTCTGCAAGTGCCAACTCGCAAAGAGGCAAAACCAACAACTTCCCATTACGTCCTTCTCCGTCGTGGCCCCCACCTTGTGGAACGGCCTGCCTGAGGAGGTGAGGAAGGCTCCCACTCTCCTGGCCTTCTGCAAACTCTGCAAAACGGAAATATTCAAGAGGGCTTTTCTGCACAGGTAATAGGATTGCACTGTACAAATCGGTTCACAAACCTATCTGGATTAGTGATTGGGACGTGGTCTACCCCTCTGCTTATGGCTTAACATAGCAGGTCCTATTATGTAATTTCTGTACTGCTTAATGTGTGTTGTGTGAATAATTATTAGGGTTGCCAGGTCCCTCTCCACCATCGGTGGGAAGTTTTGGGGGCGGGGTTTGGGGAAGGACTTCAATGCCATAGAGTCCACTTGCCAAAGTGGCCACTTTCTCCAGGTGAACTGATCCCTGTCGGCTGGAGATTAGTTGCAATAGCAGATCTCCAGCTGTTACCTGGAGGTTGGCAACCCTAATAATTATGCTATGCTTTAGTTCTTTCGGGTGGTTCCAGACTTCTAAAACCCTAATGCAAGGGTCATCGAGTGTCCCATTTCGTGCTGACTTCACTCTGTGTAATCTGCCTTGAGTCCCGGCGAGAAAGGGGGACTATAATTAATGTAAATAAAACAAATATCCCGGTCTGAAGGTGCATTGTGTGAAGGTACACTGGGATTAGAAGGGTTCCAGTTCTCAGTCTGCAATGCAGGAAGCCTCTGTCTCAGCGTAGTAATAGAAAAGGGCAAGAGTCCAGTAGCACCTTAAAGACTAACAAAAATATGAGCTTTCGTGAGCCTTAGCTCACTTCTTCAGATACAGCTAGAATGTGAATCCATCTGTCTTTAAGTAGAGGAGAGTGAATTCAGACAAGTATTAGAATGTAAATGTGAACAGTATGTAAATGTGAATAGCAGGCGTGATGGGATGAGGTGTGGTCTGCAGAAGAGTCTGTGATGTCCAGGGGAGAGATGGGTGTGGAGAAATCAGCACTGGTAATGAGCCATGAATGCAGGGTAACTTTATTCAGCCCAAGCAAATGCATTGACTTTGGTTTAAAAATCAACTGTAATTCAGCAGTTCCTCTTTCCAATCTCCCTTTGAAATTCCTTTGTCAGAGAACTGCTGCTCTTAAATCTGCAACAGAATGTCCTGGAAGGTTGAAATGTTCTCCCACTGGTTTTTGAATATTGTGGTTTCTGATGTCAGACTTATGTCCATTTAATCTTTGTCTAAGAGACTGACCTGTTTGTCCAAGGTAGATTGTGGAAGGGCGCTGCTGGCATGCGATGGCATAAATCACATTAGAAGATGAGCAGTATGACCCTGAGATAGTATGGCTGACATTGGTGGGTCCAGAGATGATGTCCCTAGAATCTACATGGGGGCAAAGTTGGCACCTTGGTTGGTTGCAGGCCCTGGTGCCAGAGTCCACGCTCCTGAATCAGCGTAGTAAGACACGAGTACCGCAAAACGGCCAGGAATTGCAACTGCACGTTTCACACGAACGCGAACTCCCCTCAGCGCGAGACAAGGGAGGCCTCTGAGGAGACGAAGGAGCCCTCCCGCCGGTCGGTAGGCGGGAACAGAGCCGCTCGCCTTCCATTGGCTGAGGGGAACGGGTCACGCCCGCCCACCCTCCGTCCCTATTGGAGGAGTCCCCGCGGGTTTGCCCCAGGCCCCGCCCCTCCTCCATAACGATTGGGCGCCCTCGGGAGGGACGGCGCTACGTCGGGGGTGGGAGGGGGCTCCAGCCGCCGCAGCCGCCGCCTGCGCGGGAAGAGAGGCGCCCTTCCGGCTCCGCGTGAGTGGGGCGGTTTTTCGGCCGTTGGGGGAACGGTGGCCACGAGGGCTCGGTGGGCGGGGCTAACGGCGCGTTGGGGGAGGGGGGCGTCCGCCGGTCTGTCGGAGCTCGAGGGCGGCTTTCGGCTTCTCCCTCCTCCCAGAGACCTGCCTTTAAGGCTCTGTTGGGGGCGGCTGGCGGATCCCCCGGGGCGAATCCCCGTTTCTCCCTCACCCACACATGAAGCTGCCTTACACTGGATCAGACCCTTGGTCCATCGAAGTCAGTCTTGTCTACTCAGACGGGCAGCGGCTCTCCAGGGTCTCAGGCAGGGGTCTTTCGCATCATCTACTTGCCTGGTCCCTTGAACTGGAGATGCCGGGGACTGAACCTGGGACCTTCTGCATGCAAAGTCAGTATTGTTTATTGCATTCAAAAGTCAGTATTGTCTACTCAGACCGGCAGCGGCTCTCCAGGGTCTCAGGCTGAGGTCTTTCACATCCCCTACTCACCTAGTCCTTTTAACTGGAGATGCCGGGGATTGAACCTGGGACCTTCTGCATGCAAAGTCAGTATTGTTTATTGCATTCAAAAGTCAGTATTGTCTACTCAGACCGGCAGCAGCTCTCCAGGGTCTCAGGCTGAGGTCTTTCACATCACCTACTCACCTAGTCCTTTTAACTGGAGATGCCGGGGATTGAACCTGGGACCTTCTGCATACAAAGGCAGTATTGTCTATTGCATGCAAAGAAAGTTTGGAGACAAGCTGGGGAAACCCCGGGAGGGGCACACATGTACCATGATGCTGTTGGGAAGTGTGGGGGACGGACTACTTACAGCATCAAATCTGCGGCAAATAAACCCAAGTGGAAATTACCGAAGTCCCATTGAATCACTTACTTCCACGGCTTGTGTCCTGTGCAGGCTTGTGTACTTGGGAGTAATCCCTCTTTGAATTCACAGAATTCTGAGTAAAATTTTGCAGAATTTACCTGCGGTCATTATAACATTGCGGGGGCCTGAAATCTTGAAGTAATCCTTCCTAAAGTCTTCATGTACAGTATAACAAACCCCATTCTTGATGCAGTAGCAGGTAAACCACCAACCTGTTTTCTGCTTTTAGTATGGTGAGTGGTTAGAGTGTCCAGTGATTAGTGTGTTTCAGATCTGCATGGAAGTTCTTGGGCCAGTCATACGTTCTCAGCTTCACCTACTTCAGAGGTTGTTGTGAGAATAAAATGGAGGAAAGGAGAATGATGAAAGCTTTGGGTCCAAGGTGGTATAGGGGTATGGAGTAGGGGTCACTGGAGGTGTGTGGTGGGGGGAGGTAGCTGTGTATTTCCTGCATTGTGCAGGGGTTGGACAAGATGATCCTGGAGGTCCCTTCCAACTCTATGATTCTGTGATGTTCTATAAATGAATAAAATGTAGATTGTAACAATCAATAATTTACCAGTACAGTAATGATACACCTCAGCTTCCTGCATTCCATTGGAAAGCCACAGCGAAAAGTGAACTGATCCTTTTAAAATGCGGTACTATAATGAAAGCTTGGTGGGGAAGGAACGTTTCCTGAAGGAGAGGTGACGTTGCTATCTGGCATCCACCTGTGATGGAATCTGGAACGGCTTTGTTGGCTGACCTTAGGGAGCTAGTAGGTCTAGCGGGTGTTCCCTTAGGTACCTGTACCTTGATAGTAATATCACTTGTTTTTGGTTGCAGAGTCGCAGACGTCTTGCTATGAGTAAGCCAGACATAAGGAAGAATCAGGTCCCCAAGGTCAGATTTGTGCCAGATGAAGATGTTCTGCAGCACATTTCTGAGAATGCTGGTATGGCTAGAAAGGGCTTCGTTGTTAATATTCATTCATTTAATTTATTACGGTCAAAGACCAGCTTACATAAAAACATTGTCAATATTAAACGAGTTCTGATTTGGGGCTTAAAAAAACTTGCTTGGTAAGCTTTGGATGTCCTTAGATACCTTTAAAATTATGTGCTTTCTAGAAGAACAATTGTGTGATGCTTTTCCTGTTGTCTCAGATGCCATATGACATCTGCGATAACAAAGCATCATGCCCTTACAGGGAAAGCATCACACTCCAGTTTATTATTTTGTTTTGAAATAAACCATGATTGCCAGTCATTGTTCTGTTTCTTTAAAGTGCTAATTTCCGTTGATTGTGTTCTGTTCAAAGTATTCCTGATAATGGTGCATTGGTCTTCAGGACAGCCAGTTGTAGTACATGGAAATCTCATGATTTCAGGATAGTGTTTCACTAAGGCAGAAAGAATTATAGGGATCCTCAGCATGGTTCCTGTGGGTGCCAGAGCACCTCTTGGTGTGTTTCCTGGCATCTGTTTGCTTTCCTGCTGTCCTGCTTCTAGCCCCTTGTATACTTTTTCCTTGTCCCTCTTGTGGTTTCCAGCTTCAACAAGGTTCAGGTTTATTGCATGTGGCCAAAAGCCGTTACAAAAATTGGAACACAATAATAGAACAATCTTCCAGCTTCCTTTCCCTTTCTTCCCCCTCCCTGCCCTTCACTCCTCTGCCACACTGCTTCTCCCACCAGCTTCAAGGAGTGCTAAAGGGGTTGGTAGAGACGAGAGGGATGAAATAGGGCTCAATAAATCTGGAGCCTGGAAATTTGAGGGGAGGGGAGGGGAAGAGGTGAAGCAGGGAGAAACAGATCTGGTGCCTTGAGGTTTTCTTGTGGTGCCTGCCTGTTTTGGGTGGATCAGATAAGCAAGTGTTTGAAATGTACCTTCTGTTCTGTGCCATGCCATTAGCGAACCTTGACAACTGAATACTTCTCATAGTGACCACACTCCCCGAAATAGTTCTGGTGGTCTTTCCTAAGCAAACTGGTGAAAGTTAATTTGCTGGAAATTAGAGCTTGTGGCACTACCTTGTTGTTCACACTGAATAACATAATTTTTGGAACTAAATCTAGTGGTATCTTAATTGATAGTAATACATCAGTACACAAAAAAGGAGCTGAACATATAAGCAGAGAGAGAAAGGAGGGTACTTATGTTTTTCTGAGTAGAAATAGCAGAACGGATACCATTTCTTTGACTTCAGGTCTTGTTGTTCCACTTCTAGGTCCTAAGGTTCAGAAGAACAAAGTTCCACCTGTGCTTGATGTAAAAAGATGGGTGAAGGAAACAGAAGGCAGCTTTGATGAGGAGACTGAGGACATTTTTGAACAGCAGGACTACTTGTCTGTTCTAGGGACAGGCATCAAAGGTATTTCTGAACAAAGGGTAGCATTTGAGTGGGCTAAGCAATAATTGTCTAACACGGAGGCCCAGAAATTATTGTAGGGCTTGGTTAGTTTGAAAAACATTTGCATGTTTCATAATATGTAAGTCTTTGGCCAAGAACTGTTATAAGCGTCCTCCCTCCCCCCCCCCCCCCAGCAAAAGACAAAAAAGAAAACCCCTTGTTGCCGCTTTGTTTCTCTCCTTTTTTAAGGTTCTCTGAAAAATGGTTCTGGTGCAGGTGGTAGCGATGTCTTCTCATTCCAAACTCCAAACCGTTCCAAAAAGATGGCAGAGATGGGTATGTTTGTTTTACTAAGCAAATTAATTTTTTTCATCCCAGGCTTGATGCTATGTGTGAGATTTAAAAAAAACTCAAAGCTAATTTTGCTTTGATTCTGTAAGTTCAGTGTATTTTGGTGCTGTTGCATGCCAAAATGTTGGCATCTGAGCATCATTTAGACCAAAGCTTCTTAAACTGTGGGTTGTGACCCCATATGGGGTCACGTAACTGAATTTGGGGGTCACTAAAAATTTTAAATTCTTTATGATTTATTATCAGTAAATGTTTGATTTGTATGCCTGTTTGTATACCTATATACCTGGGGTTGCGTAAAAATTTCTTGGGCAAAAAGGGGTTGCGAGTGGAAAAACGTTTAAGAAGCCCTTATTTAGACTATATTATAGAGGACTATATGGCTAACCTTATAGGGTCAGTGAAGCTCTTTACTTGAACACATGAAGCTGCCTTATGCTGAGTCAGACCCTTGGTCTGTCAAGGTCAGTATTGCCTACTTTGACAGGAAGTGGCTCTCCAGGGACTAAGGTTGAGGTCTTTCACATCCCCTTGTACCAGGTTCGTTTTACTGGAGATGCCAGGGTTTGAACCTGGAACCTTCTACATACATAGCAGGTCTACATACATAGCAGGACAGCCTTGGGCCCCTCATGGCAAACCACTGCTAAAATTTGGTGGAAATTTCAAAAGAGTTTGTGTTGCAGTTTGGTGAGTGCTGGTAAGCAAATTCTAAACACTTAGAGCTTTCTTAACCTTTGGAGCTCTGCAGGTTGAAGCAGATGAGATGTGTGGGTGGTCGCGTTGTTATGATTTGATCTCTTCTATGCGTTTGTCATGCCGTTTGCCTTAGACTGGATTCTGACTCCCACAAACAGAAGGAGTTCATGGACATTTATGTCCCCTGCCTATTGCTTTCCCATGGCATGCCCTGAAAACGCCTCTCCTGAACCAATAAGCCGTTAGTAGGTTTGGGGATGCCACAGCAAAGAGTGGGAATAGGTGAAAATTGCAAGGGATCCAACCTATTGTATTTTTCACTGTGTTTTGGTTTTGCCTTTGCTACTGTAAAAGCTTGTGGGTGCTGAACAATGTAGTTCTTCAGCTACGTTTGTTATCAGTTTTTTAAAACGTCGTGTTGTTGATTTTCGCCCATCGTCTTTAATCTGGCAGTTCTTTTTGTTCAAAGCCTCTGAGCTAGCTCACAGGTCAGGCAAGAATGTGAAACATGACATACCAAAGAAAGCGGAGAAGAGAGAAAGCTCTCCTAAAAGCACCAAGAGTAAGTCCTGTTATAATAAGACTGATAAATTAAAAAGATGAAATTACGGCACAATTTTGCTAAACAGTGGCCTTCTTTTAAATCAGGAGAGGCTAGAATTTGCTTTCTTTGAAAAAACTGAATCCTGCTTTTCATTTCCTCTTAATTCTGTTGCATTAACCCACAGGCCTTAGCTCACAACGCAGTACAGCACACAAACTTTTGTATCCTTATTTTGTGGAGTCAAAATAAAATGACTAAATGCCGACTGTATTAGCAACTACCGTAGAATCTCTCAAACCCAACACTGAAGTTAAAGCTTTCCTCTAAAGTTAGAGCTGTTCTCTAACACAGCTTTAACCTACCAATTTTGCCTTGAACAGGTAGGGTTGAAGCCCCTCCCCAAACCCTGCCCTCCTCAGGCTCCCCCAAAAAAACCTCCCACCGGTGGTGAAGAGGGACCTGGCAACCCCATTGACAGGGCTTCTTCAAAATTTTAGTGTAATTGAAGGCAAATCATTTGAAGGGAAGGGCTATGCTGCACCTCTCACGTGAACCTGATTTTGGCAGAACATTAACATCTCTCAGCCTAATATATCGACCTAACTATTCTGGGTGCCAACCTGGATGGCCCAGGCTAGCCTCATCTCATCAGATCTTGGGGGCAGTGGTCACCTGATATTGTTTTAGGTGAGGAAATGAGCTGATGTGTGCAGGTGCGAATTGTTTATGACATTCTTTTGTTCAATTTGTAGAGCCCTCTGCATCAAGCAAAGGCGAGGTGAGTAGCAATTTGTTTCTTGTTAGTTATTGTAGCATTTCATAGAACATAAATGAAGTTGAGCAGCAAAGCTCTTTTCCTGATCTACTGTTACATTGTTTAGGATAAACTATACCTCTCAGTAGGTTACTTTGTGACTCAGAATTTGTCTTGTTGAATTATTTAAAATGTTTACTGAGGAAGCAGATCTAGATCTTATACTCAATAGTATTACAGTGGCAAAAATTTATATGGTATCTTAGGGGGGGGAGTTGACTTGCCACCAATTTCAGATTGGTTCAAAATGTAGACAATGGCGGTAATGACCAAACTAATGTATGTTACTGCCTTGAACCATGAGGAAATTACAAGAAACTAATTAGGAATCAGTTGAGAGAATTTGTTGAGAAATTGTCAGTGATATTTGTAAATTGTTGATCGTTTAAAGACAAAAGCATACATTTCAAAAATGTAATAATGGCTGCAAATACAGTCTGAAATTGAAATTAGCCTCCTTTATGGCTAGGTAAAGTAATGGGAATTTGCAACTAGGATAAGCCAACCGATTCAGGTCTTTATTTGGATGATGATCTTATTCCTAGAATGTTCAAGAAGAAATTTTGTTTGGGGATACGATTTAACATACTTGCTGCTTTTAACAGAGTAAAAAGAGTGAGCTTGCGTCAAAAAGAGCGTACGGATTCCGGAAAAGAATCATAGGTAAGCATTTGCAATAAACGGTTGCTAATATAGCTTGGCAATATTTTGTAACTTCAGCATTCCTTAATATATTCTGCTTCTTCAGTTATGGTATGGCTATATGGGAGTCCTGTATGCTCACAGCTTAACAATTTAGTGATAGATATAAAATACAGAAAAGTGAAGTACTCTGTGTTGTGGGATGTTTTGCATTTCTTACCTTGGAGTGAACAGTGTAACTCACTCTGGCTCCTTGTGTGCGCTGTTAGTAAGGATTGTGGGTATAATGTGACTTAAGTAATCAGATGGAAACATTTAGAGTTGGGTTGGGCTGAGTTTGAGTGGTAATAATCTGACTGGCTACCCTGATATCATTCCAGAACATTGTTACCCTGGGACTAGAGTGATAGATCTGGGCTTTTGGCCCATTAGACAGTATCCTGACGTATCCTATCATTCCACTAAGTACAGTTTGGAGCCTTCCTCCGACTTAAGTGGATCTTCCGTTGGAGGAAGATTTCTTTGGCTGCAGAAACTTCCTCCAGCCTAAGATTGCATACCTGCTGCCTATTATCTCCCTTGATGGGCCAAGTCTAGTTTTTAACTGAAAAATGTACTCCTTTGACCATCGTGTTCAATTCTGTTAATGACACTGGTGTTTGGGTGTATTAATTTGGGTCTTAAAATTGCTTCAGCTTTGATGGGGGGATTTTTGTGTGTGTTACCTTTTTTATTCATTTCTGCTTACTAGTTAGCAAAATAGGCACCTATTAAATATATAACCTTTACCATAACTACAAATTTAAACTAAAATGTAGCATCTTCTAATGATTTGAGCAGGGGTTCGGTTTTAATTCATTACAGCAGATTTCTAGACTTCACCTGCTCATGAATTTTACTGGATTGAATGGTGCTTTGCATCGTATAATGAGGTCAGATCCCAAGGAGCTTTATGGGAGCTCCTGTCCTGAGGTGCTGAGAGAACCAACAAAGGGAGGGGAAGGCGGTTGGGATAAACAAGTGAAGAATGTGCATTCATTCCTGTTGCATATTCTCAAGCTTAGTTTCAGTAGGGTTGCGGTTATTAGGGAAAATGTGTCTGTGAAGTAATAAAAGACTTTGCTCTATCAAGCATATCTAGTTTTAAGTACAAATTGTGATCCTTTCTTTAATTCCACCTGTTCTTAGACCGAGGTCTTGGACAATAAAACCATGAAACTTAAATAAGACCCATATCTAAAAACACCTCCCTTCGATGCTTCTCTACAGCCTCTAAAAAACTTGCAACAAAATAAGTACATTGTGGGTCAGAGTCCTCTAGGAGGAATTGAATCTTTTGCTCTAAAGTCGTTCGAGATCAGAGTGTGATCCAGTATGTGTAGATCTACTGTGTGCGGTTTATAAAGAAGAAGGGAGTCTGGTAGAAAGCAAGCTTATTACTTCCTCTTGCCAAATTTTCTTTCTAGCCCTGAACAAGTGCTCTGATAGCGAAAGTGATTATTCCAGTTCGGACTCTGAAAAGGATAGTGATGACAGTTGCCAAGAAATCGTTGATGAAGATGTTCAGCAGCAAACACCAGCCATGCCCCAAACAACGACTTCAGCTAGCGATAAACCACCAGTAAAGAAGCTGAAGAAAGACATTTCTGTGAGTATAGATGTTGTGGCCATCGGGTAATACAATGTCAGCGTTATGTCAACAGAATTTTTAAAGAAGACGTTCAAAAATGTAATTTGAGAACAATTTGGCCTCTGACAGGCATCTATGTTCCTGACAGAGGTATAAAAAGGACTAGGATAGTTAGGCTGCTGAATTTTATCATAATGTGTTTAAACCAAACAAATGCCCTAGCGCCTTGCATAGGGAAGACCAAAGAGATTGAGTTGTCTTTCTTTTCTTAATCAAAGATACTGAAAATGTGAAAATAGGGTGAAGACATATCATTGTAAGGTATGCACTCTTAATGCTAAAGGGTCTGAGCATACAATTTAAATAAGGCTTCTGTGCACCCAGAACATGGTTCCTTTCTTGTGCCTTTATTTTCTCTCCCTTTTCTGCCACCTTACACTCAGAAAGCTATTGTTGTAGAACGGTGAGATTGAACAAGCCATCTGTTTCCTTCCCAAAATAATGTCAGGAGAGTATACTTGATGATCTTTTATCTTTTTTTCCCTTTCCTCAGAGCAATTTGGTGGAAGAGTATTTTGAAGCGCATAGCAGCTCCAAAGTCATAACCTCTGACCGAACACTGCAGAAGCTGCAGAAAGGAAAACTGGATCAGGTGTGGTAAATGCCAGGTTGTGTTTGTAATGGCTTTTTTGGAGGAACCTTCTGGCAATTGTCAGTCTCTTCTTAGGGTCAGGTGATACAGTGGCAAAAACATGGTTAGAGCTTTATAAAGCTAGCAATAGTGTTGGGGGGATGGTTGGAAGAAAAATGCTGTTGTGGGTTTTGGCTGAAAGGTGCAACTGAAAATTGCAGCTGCAGAGACGTCAACTCTACCAATTCCTAACATCCAGCATTTGATGAGCTATTAAATGAATTATTGGAATAAAAGTACCTGAGGGAGATAAGGAACTATTCATAAGTTATTGTGGCTTTATATAGAACATCTGGTGTGCAGGATTGCCCACAACCTGGAGAAAAAAATGTTCTGCCCCTTTAAATAGAAGCTTAATGTATGGAAATAAGCTGGTGAAGCTTTTAATGGCATGGGAGATAAGTAACATCACCAGGTTAATCACATCCTATTAAGCATCTATTAAGGGGGCAGGCATTCCCCCCCCCCCCGGCTGTTGGCATTCCTACTAGTATGCCAGACTCTGTAATCCTTTTTCCCTTTATCACATAATTCCAAAGCAATGAAAGAGTTTTTTGCTGTGTGGACACCAGCTTGAATGAGAAGGGTTTTAAACAAACTATAATGGCAAATGCTAGTATTTGCAGTCAAGCCATTGTTAGCTGCCTTGGACACGTAATGACACGTAAGAAGTAGCTGATGATGACCTCCAATCACACCAAGGGGGATGTGCCATACAAGCAGGTATTGGTTCATACAGTGCCAGCTGAATTCGGCAACTGACTTAATCCATTGTTTCTTTAGCTTATTTGACCCTCCTTTCAGTGCAACAATGTCTGGGAAAGCAATCTGTCAACAGCAACCGAAAACCAATTTAATGTCATTGCTACAGACCTGAGATTTTAAAAAATAGTTACCAAATCCCAGGAAAATTGGAACCATTAAAAAGGAACACTAAGATAACCATTTTGTAATTGACACACTTAAAAGCAGTTTAGAGCACAGTGTAGTCTGATTTTGTTGAACAGAGCACATTATCGTGCTGTTTTCTCCAAACAGTATTCTTTAGGAACAGTCCTAAAAAGATGCTTTATAAATTGCTAATAACTTTATCAAACTAATTAAAATACCTTCAGAACTTTTGTTGCAACAGAGATAAGAATTATAGGACACAGTTTGACATAGTCTGTGAATATATATTTATTTATTTATTTATTTATTTATTTATTTATTTATTTATTTATTTATTTTGAACAGCCTTGTCTGGTCTATCTGGAAACAACAATTTATTCCTCACCAAACCCCTTTCATGCACTGAATAATTTCCTTCAATTTCTCCACCCTGTTGAATGACTCTCTTTCTGATACAGGAGACTCTGCAGAACGTCTTGAATAAAGTGCCAGTTGTTTTTGCTGCCGAACGTGAAGAGTTAAACAAGCAACATGAATCCCTCTTTTACAAATGGATGTTACAGTTGCAGTAGGTATCTGCAGTATGTAGCCTTCTACCAGCAAAAGGGGAAACTAGAAATAAAGTCATTGTTTAATACGTAGACTAGGGGAATAGTCTTCTCTTCGGAATTAAGCTGCATATGAGACCTCCTTTGTATTTTCTGGGAGTTGAGATCCACCTCCTTAATGGAGAGCCCATGTGAATGAAATTTGGACTGGTAGACATCTCCCACGCTTGCTCTTAAATAGGAAAGAAGCCATATATCAAAAGCACTTCTCAAGACAACACCTATGGTAATTGGTTCTTGGTTCTGTATAACAGGAAAAGTGCACGGGATGAAAATTATCCTAGAATGTACATATTGTAAGAACATGGAGGAGGGGAGAACAATATTCTAAGCTGCACAGAGTCCCAACTATGAGGAGAAAAGTGGGATATAAATAAAGAAGAAGAAGAAGACTTGGTTTTTATATGCCGACTTTCTCTACCACTTAAGGGAAACTCAAACTGGCTTACAATCACCTTCTCTTCCCTTTCCCCACAACAGACACCCTGTGAGGTAGGTGGGGTGGAGAGAGAGTGTCTAGCTCAAGGTCACCCAGCTGGCTTCGTGTGTAGGAGCAGGGAACCAAATCCAGTTCACCAGATTAGCCTCCGCCGTTCATGTGGAGGAGTGGGGAATTAAACCCGGTTCTCCAGATCAGACTCCACCACTCCAAACCACCGCTCTTAACCACCACACCT
This sequence comes from Euleptes europaea, assembly GCF_029931775.1. NCBI lineage: Eukaryota > Metazoa > Chordata > Lepidosauria > Squamata > Sphaerodactylidae > Euleptes > Euleptes europaea. The sequence continues at coordinate 51,483,469 of NC_079326.1, forward strand.
GCTCTCTATGCAATAAATAAATGCAGTTATTTCTAAGATACTTTCTTTTTTTAATTCTGTGAATTTTTTGATGTGAAGGTATGCCATTAAAAATATGTATTTAGAAAAGAATCCCCCCCCCCGGGTCAGAATAACAAGTAGATACTATGGCCTACCAGTAGATTTTCAGTAGTGTCTGTGGGATTCTCAGTTATCTTGTAAGCTTGAGTGTTTTTCTTTCTTCCAGCTTGGGATTCAATATTGTGCTTTATGGGCTAGGTTCAAAGAAAAACCTTCTGGAGAATTTCCGTGTATCTTTTCTTCAGGATTCGGTTCATCTTGTTGTGAATGGGTTCTTCCCCAGCATCACTGTGAAATCGGTAAGCAAAAGGAGAAATAGGGAATATTCAGTGAGTTTGGATCTAGCCAGCATTTTCCCCACTCAATCTCACCCATGCTCTTCCTTGTCACGCCCCTCCTCCACAACTATCCATACATGCAGGTCCTGTGTATCCCACTGTAGCCTTTTTTGGATGGTCAAAGGGGACCTTTCTGCCAGTTTATCACCAGCAGAAAAGCTAATGGAGAGGAGTCTCCATAGAGAGGAGTCCGCAAAAAACCTTTAGCGCTGTAGATAACTTTTCCCATTCTGTTGAACACGCAGTTCAACCTGGAATACATTATCTGCTCTTTAACTCAAGAACACAAGAGGCAATCCATGCTGACTTCAACTGCAGTTGTGGCCGCTTGCATGCTATTGTAGGAAAGAACAAGCTGGCATAAAGAGAGAGTTCCAATCTGAAGCTTAGAGAAACCTACACTAGTGTGTATTGTAATTTCTGGAGCAGACCATTAAGAGGTACTTCACTGTACAAAATTCATATGTGAAAGGTCTTTCTGTGCATTGTATGTATCTCTTTTTTACTGCATGTTGTCTTGTAGTAGGGATTTTATAATGTGTGAGATAGTCAGAAATTTGGTTTCAGCCTAGGCCTTTTATTAGAGCCGTAGCTAAAGAATTATCCCAAAGGAAGATGGTGACCTGCCACTTTTCTGTGCCAGATTCTGAATTCCATCACGGAAGAGGTGCTGGATCACATCGGCACTTTTCGCAACCCCCAGGATCAGTTGGATTTGATTGTGAAAAGATTTAAAGAAGGTAAAGTGAGCGAGCAGGTGTCCAAGCAGTCTGGACTCTGCTGTAAGTTAAAAAAACCTTGGAGAAATCTACTGGCTGGTTGCTTGCTACTGTACCTGTATTTCCCAAATAAGTTAAAGCAAGAAGATAATGACCCTTGTTTTTAGTGACCCACTTAGATGCGGAGCCAAAGTTTAAATCTTGGGGACTTCCTCCAACAGGCCTTGAGGCCTTACCATGTGTACACCTTCAAATTGTTTCTTTCATTTTGGCAGCTCCGGGACCCACAGAGTACACATGAGAACCTGATGCAGAAGAACGCATTATCTACTGCTCCAGCGTAGAAGCCAGTGTAGAAGAGTGTTTGGAAGCTGCAGCTAGTGCAGAACACTGAGGCTAGGCTGCTGGTCGGGGCCAGCTATGGGGAGCATAAGACCCCGATATTACAGCAATTACACTTATCTACTAATCCATTCCTGATCCAAAGTGTTGGTTTTGACCTTTAAAGCCCTTGGGACCGGGGTGCCTGAAGGACTGTCTTCTCCCATATGATCCTGCCCAGGAATTAAGATCACAGGAAGAGGCCCTCCTATCTGTCCCACCAATCAAAGAATCTCGTCTGGTGGGTATCGGAGAGAGGGCCTTTTCAGTGGCAGCCCCATGATTATGGAACAATCTCCCCAGGGAGGTGTGCCTGGCCCCCTCACCTTCTACCTTTAGGATGAAGTTGAAGACGGTTTTATTTAGGACCGCATTTGATTAAGTTACTAGCAGTCCTAAATGGTGATTTTAATTTTGGTTTTTATGTACTTTGTCTATATTGTAAGCTGCAAGGAGCTCCTTAAGGAAGAAATGGGGCTAATAAATATTTTAAATAAAAATAATAATATTACTGAGGTGTCAATGTGCTGTCTTGCTGGAAGCTTTTATGTTCCATGCTTTGCTTTGTTGTGGTAGGAAAGGGTGAACACAAATAGTTGATTCCCTTCTTGATGAGTCCTTTAGATGCACTGGAGAAGGTGGTTTTCAGCCTTTCATTAGGCTTTCAGCTAACATATGAAGAAATTGAAACTTTTTATAAAACATTGAAGTTTATAACTTGTATATGTAAAGAATCCTGATACTAAGGAACATTCTTACATAAGAACATAAGGAAGGCCTGCTGGATCAGACCAAGGCCCATCAAGTCCAGCAGTCTGTTCACACAGTGGCCAACCAGGTGCCTCTAGGAAGCCACTAACAAGATGAGTGCAGCAGCACCATCCTGCCTGTGTTCCACCGCACCCAAAATAATAGGCATGCTCCTCTGATACTAGAGAGAATAGGTATGCAGCATGACTAGTATCCATTATAACTAATAGCCATGAATACCCCTCTCCTCCATGAATATGTCCACTCCCCTCTTAAAGCCCTCCAAGCTGGCAGCCATCATCACATCCTGGGGCAGGGAGTTCCACAATTTAACTATGCGTTGTGTGAAAAAATACTTCCTTTTATCTGTTTTGAATATCTCACCCTCCAGCTTAAGCAGATGACCCCGTGTTCTAGTATTATGGGAGAGGGAGAAAAACTTCTCCCTGTCCACTCTCTCCAAACAATGCATAATTTTATAGACCTCTATCATGTCTCCCCTCAGCCGCCTTCTTTCCAAGCTAAACAGCCCTAAGCATCTCAACTGCTCCCCCTAGGACAGTTGCTCTAGTCCCCTAATCATTTTGGTTGCTCTTTTCTGCACCTTCTCAAGCTCTGTAATATCCTTTTTTAGGTGTGGTGACCAGAACTGTACACAGTATTCCAAGTGTGGTCTCACCATAGATTTGTACAAGGGCAGTATGATATCAGCAGTTTTATTCTCTATTCCTCTTCTAATTATGGCCAGCATGGAATTTGCCTTTTTTACAGCAGCCGCACACTGGGTTGACATCTTCATTGAGCTATCCACTACCACCCCAAGATCCCTTTCTTGGTCTGTCGCTGCCAGCACAGATACATAGATTTTGGCTTAGATACCATACAGTTTGGCATGTGCATACAGATGCTCAGACACAAAACAGTTACTTTTGGTTGGAAATGGATGTACAGCAATAATGAAAGGGGAGGCTGCGCTGGCACCTGAGCTTTGTGCTGCCGCACGGCTCCCCAGAGCTGGCGTAAGTGACCCTGCGCTGGCATCCGTGCCGCTTTACATGGCACAACTGGCACTTGCGCTGGTGCTGGGGTTACGCGGGCTCCTGAGCAGCCCCCTTTAGGATTGCTCAGTTAGACTACATTTAATCTTGATAGACACCCTCGTTTTGCTGATTGTCTGCTGGTCCTCCTCCTCTCTTTGACCAGATCCTTCCTTGGAGCTCTACCTGCTCATCCATAACCTGGACAGCCAGATGCTGAGAGGAGACAAAAGCCAACAGATTCTGGGCCAGCTGGCGTCCCTTCCCAACGTCTACCTCTTAGCTTCCATCGATCACATCAACGCTCCACTCAGTGAGTCCGTGGGTCTTTCAGACCCTTCCCCTGCTCTTTTTTGTTTTTCTTTAAAGATTAATGCTATTGTTACCATCAGCAGTAACGTTTACTTCTCTGATATTGCTGCCCAAACTGTTAGTCCAATGTTTTATGTGTCCTGCTTCTTTTCACACTGGCTTTGTAGTGATATTTTTTGTCTTTGAATGGGATTGCCATGCTCGCCTTTCCACTGTGAACTGGCAAAAGCTTTTTTTAATGCAGCGGGTAGGAGAAATGGTCATTGATGACACGGTTGGGAGTACCCTAATGTTTCCCTGTTGTGCCCATTTTAAAATGCCCTGCAGTGTGGTCCCTGCCTCCATCATTTTTAAACAGCGGCAATTTCTAAGAGACATTCAGCTTGAGAAATGTCTTTAAGGTGTCACAAGACCCCCATTTATTTTTGCTGCAAAATACTAATGCAGCAAACCCTCAGGATTTAATAGGCCTAAAGTACCAAGGAGAAGAAAACACAAGCTGGTACTTAAAAAAACCCAACATGTGTTTTTTTTCTTGGAAGTATTTGGTTGTAGATTTCATTTCTTTTGGTGGTTAACAGTGACATGGAGTGGATAGATGACTTGGGAAGGAGGGCAGCTTAATCCTGGATGCCACAGAAGCAAGGCTGAATGAAGCTGCCTGAAATTTACTAGAACATAGCCTGTTTTCCTCTTGAAAAGAAAGCAAGAATTTTACTAGCTTCCTTTAAGGCTTTCAGTATACCAAATACATAGGGAAAAAGCCTTCCTGTAACTTATCCAGTGTAGGGGGAGCACTGCGGGTAAAGAAAAACAGGCAGGCCTCCTTAGCCGGCTTTCTGGTGACAAATGAAGACCAGTAATTAGCATCCATTTTTGCCGTTGCCATGGGGCATTGTGGGATTGTAGTGGGAATGCAGTACTGTGTTTCAAGTTCTGTGTAGAACCACAGTTCTAATTCTGCCCATCACAGAAGAGCGGTACAACAGCAGCCCTGAAAAACCCCAGCATGGAAAGGAATGCCAAGAAGTAATTAAAATATCTATCTACCTAGTACAGGTGTGCCCTGCCCTCCCTCCTAAGATCCAAGGGAAAGCATGTATTGCTTTCCTTCTCCCATTTTATTCTGAAAACACTCTGGTGTCATAGGTTATGTTGAGTGAGTATGATTTGGGCCAAGGTCACCCAGCCGAGTAAGGATTTGAAGTGGGATCTCCCAGAGCCTAGTCTAACATTCTAACCGCTGCAACACACCAGATTACATGTCTACATCATGCAAAGCACTCCTACGTAGGAAAAGTTTGAAAATATTATCCATAAGCCATTTTCATGCTTTTTACTACACATTGTTATGCCTCTTCAGATGACCTACATTTCCCAAGGAAGATAAAGGATTCAACTCCTAATCTAAAATAGATTCTGCTGATATAGCAATCTGCGGGAAATGCTGCCCCGGACACCCCCAAAACGTGGTCACTAAACCATGTTTATAAATTTCCCCCTTTCCTTATTGTACTCTTTTTTTTCATTGTAGTGTGGGATCAGGCAAAACAAAGCCTATATAATTGGTTATGGTATGAAACGACCACCTACAGCCCTTATATCGAAGAAACATCCTATGAGAACTCAATGTTGATAAAGCAGTCCGGGTCTTTGGCTCTGAGTTCTCTCACGCATGTCCTTCGCAGTCTCACTCCTAACGCAAGGTAAGGAATCGGGCAGCAGCTAGAAATAATAGCAGTAATTCACAGGCACGAGGTTTTTTCCCCCGTGTTCACATGAACCATTTATGTTGAAAACCACCTCTGGCTTGTTGCTAGTGAAATGTTATGTTGTGCTGTTACATTTCCATTGTGTCTGAGAATATGCATTGCCTGCCATTCAGGTCATTGACACAGATAAGACACCAAATCTCTCCTGCTATATTGCAGGTCATATATTAATATACATTTCTACAGCCCATGTCCACTTCCTGAACACATGAAGCTGCCTTATACTGAGTCAGACCCTTGGTCCGTCAAAGTCAGTATTGTCTACTCAGACCGGCAGCAGCTCTCCAGGGTCTCAGGCAAAGGTCTTTCCCATCACCTACTTGCCTAGTCCCTTTAACTGGAGATGCTGGGGATTGAACCTGGGACCTTCTACATGCCAACCACTGAGCCACAACCCTTCTCTCCTCTGTTTTCACACAGAGAGCCTTAAAAATGCATCACGTTTCCTTATTTTTTGAAGTGTATTTGCATATCCAGTTCAGTATAACTCAAAAAGATAAAAGTTTCCCTCCAAAAAGAGCTCTTTTGATAAAGGCCGGTGGGTGAAAAAGCTGGGGCTTCAATAATATGGATTTGGAAGAGAGGAACGGGTAGGTTGATGTATGGAGCAGAGATCTGTTCCAGGACTGAACAGGACCCCAAAAGAAGATCCAGAACCAAGAACAGAGATAGAATATGAAAAAAAAAAAAACTGGCCATGTGTTATTTATTTATTTGGTTTGTATTGCAGTGGATTTTAAGGACTCTGATTTTCTTTTAATATCCCCATGGTAGTTATATGATGAAGTTGAAAAGTTCCTGGTCTGGATAAAATATATTTTTTTCTTTTTTTAAAAACCTCTCAGGGGTATTTTCAGGCTTCTGGTGCAGCATCAGCTGGAGAATAAAGATAACTCCTCGTACCCAGGTAACGACTGTAATAGTGATCATGAATTCTGGTTTGTGTGTGTTCTGGAGGTTAGGCTTAGAGTATTGCTGTCACAAACTGCATCTCTGCAAAACATCTAAGAAGAGGTATAAAAACTCACATTGTCTATAGAGATCCCCATTCTGAACTGTGACTTCAGAGATGATCTGAGTCTGAACCTGGTGTCTTTTCAGAAGAAAACATGTTCAGATTTAAGTGGTATATATTTATTTTTGCCTGAGACGTAGTTCTGAACAAATCCATTTTATTTTGAAGACTAGAAAAGATTTTCTCTCCTCTTCAGTACCCACATATCGGGTATTCCTAGAATGTTTAGTTTTTAAGTTTATTAAAGATTTGTTTTCAAGATGGAAAAATATGGTTTTGGCTGTGTGACCGAAGGTAAGCTGTGGGAGCTAATTTGTGGCTGCGCCCACGATGCTTTGTTAGAATTCCAAAGGAGCCCGTAGGTTAAAAAAAGACTTGGGAGAAGCGGACATGATGAAGCTATGCATTGGGTAGAGAGTGACAGAGAACTTTTTCTCTCTCCCAGAATTCTTGAAATCAGGGACATTCAATGAATGGCAGTTGATGTGTAGAAGATTTAGGATGGTAAAAAGGAAATACTTATTTTCTCAGTGACTAAAATATGGAATTCGCTGCCAGAGCATGTAGTGATGGCCGCAGGCATAGATGGCTTTAAAAGGGGATTAGGCAGATTCGTGGAGGATGGGCCTATCAGTGGCTATGAGCCATGGTGACTAAAGGAATCCTTCCCCTTCAGTCAGTAGACCACTGGGTCGCAGTGCCAGGGCACGGCCTTGGCCACTATGCCCTGTTGGCCCTCCAAAGTAACTGATTGGCCACTGTGTGAGGCAGGATGCTGGACTAGATGGACCACTGATCTGAGCCAACAGAGCTCAACTTGTGTTAATTGTAGTGAGACGGCCACAACTGTGCTTTTCACTTGAGCAAGATTGCTTCTAATAATGGGTATTTTGTTATTTTACTTTCCTAACAGGGCTTCCCTTCCAAGATTTCTACCAGCAGTGTCGAGAGGCCTTCTTGGTCAACAGTGACCTAACTCTCAGGGCTCAGCTTACAGAATTCAGGGATCATAAACTCATTCGGACCAAAAGGGTAAGTGAGGTCCTATTATAGTTTAGAAGTATGCGTTTTATGTCGATGCTGCTGGGAGAAACTGTGCTGAGAGATGATGGGTGAACGATGAACGCTGGTTGAACTAAGATAGAAATACCAGGTGCACACTAGTATGTTATTGAAACAAACCATGACTTAATACCATGCAGAGCTTATGGCACACCAACCCAAAATTCTCTATTTAATAGTGGATCTTGTCCTTATGAGGAAGAGATGCACTTCAGTTTATCCTAGTGATGCATTACAACTTCAGGGAACAGATCCATTTTAGTACACTGGCATATACTGGCTGGGCTGAATAAAAACATCTTGTGCTTATGCCGCATTCTAATATATACTGTGCTTGTTTTCAGGGTGCTGATGGGGTAGAATATTTATTAATTCCTGTGGATACTGGGACCTTGGAAGACTTTTTACAAAAAGATAGTGAACTCTGAAATCTCTTCTATCCTGTTACGAGCTGCCCTCGAAGACTGCCGGACTATTTCCCTCTTTGCCATCAATCCTCAGATCTCAGGAGTTTACCTATAATAATGGGAGTGAAGTACTGTGTAAGCAAAGCCAACTTATAGAACTACTCAGGTTTCCCGCTCTGGGTGATGTCTTCTTCCCGTCCTTCTAACTCTAGACAATGTCAGTCATCAGTAGCAACGTGCCTTTTGTTTATAAGCCTGCTGGAAAAAAGGGCTTTATAGGAGTAACTTGTGCTTAAAAATATACATGGTTGTCCATCTGGTTGTCAGTGGCAGTCGGAGAGATTCCCAGCAAGGAGCCTGAACATGGATGAGAGCAAAATATGGACACCAGAGATAAGGATGTCTCGGATAGTCAAACTTTTAGCCTTAATAAAACTCTTAGAAGGTATTTTACAAAAAATATTTAAAGTGACAACTTCTTATTGGTGACATCAGAAATGTAATAGTTTAAATATATATATTTTTAACTGTGCAGTAGCTCTTTGTGCGTGTGTGGTTCTTTCAAAATGCTAGGAAAGAGCTGAAACGAAGCATATATAGAAATGGGCATAAGAATACTCACCCACTAGTCTAAATCAGAACCTCTCTAACTGGACTGAATGTTATACATTTCTCCAAGACTTGCTGAAGATGGCTTTGACTAATCTAGTGTTGTCTAGAGGTTAACTTCCAGTGATTGCCTTACAGGTATCCTCTTTTGTCGGAACCCTTGCTGAAGTTGAACCAACTTTCAGCTCATTCCGCTTGAATTGAGTGTACCAGTAACTGGGTGTGTTTTACATGTGTTAGAGTTCAGTGATCTATAGCAAGCAGGGCACTTGAATCTCTTTGGAAGAAGCCAGGCTCCTCCCTCTCCACCCTGAAGCTTAGTACACGGTCCTGGCCAAGTTTCTTCTGCTGACCTACCGCAGAGTTGCTGTAATACGATGGGATGGCTGCTACACAGATAGGGGCCAAATCCTATTTATCTCTTCTCCTAATGGGAGGCTTTTCTGAACACATGAAGCTGCGGCCCTTGGTCCATCAAAGTCAGTACTGTCTACTCAGACTGGCAGCGGCTCTCCAGGGTCTCAGGCAGAGGTCTTTCCCATCACCTACTTGCCTAGTCCCTTGAACTGGAGATGCCAGGGATTGAACCTGGGACCTTCTGCATGACAAGCAGATGCTCTACAAGCAGCCACAGGATGAAATCCATAATGACAAATTGAAGCCTGGACGAAATGAAAATCGAGACAAACAGGTTTACCAGCAAGCCATTTATTCACTAACAGATTGTGGCACCAACACTTTAGAAAGCATCTTAGGACTGAGTCCACCCCGGTCCTTTCTACCAGACACACACTGGAGTTCTGTGCTACCTGTAAATTCCTCCTGTAAGTGGAGTAAATATTTGCTCCCTAGAGTCATTCCATGTCGAGACGAGCACATGGGGACTTGCGTCCCCTCTCCCTACAGTTCTGATCTAAATCAGGCCTGTGCACAGCTGGGAAATAAATTCAAACTATGAAGCTCCCAGTTTGCATGTGATCAAAAGGACTGGGGTGGACATGAGGACTCGAACACTGGTCCTTATGTTCTTCCTCTTCCACATTGTACTTAATCCCCATCATGGCTGTTTGAGTGTTAAAGCGCATGAAGAATATGCTGCGCTCCAACCTTCAGTCAGAGCGGCTATGCCACTTGGAGCGGATCTCTGTCCCTCTCTGAAACGATGACCTGGATCTTGTTCTCCAGGTGAGTAGCCAGCAGCATCTGCAGCTCCAAAAGGAAACCTCGCTCACTGTTGCTGTGCTCGCACAAAATCACAGTGATGCCTTTCGCGACAGCATCCAGGACGTCGTGGTGGGACATCTCTCCTGTCAACGCAATCGAGACGAGGTCCTTTTAAGAGCGTAAAACCACATGACTTGTAATCTATGACAGCACAGAATAATCAACCGTAAGAACTGGAGTCCCCTGCCTCCCCACCACTGGGCTCAGTAGAACACCACAGTATGTAACCCTAATCTGTGAGCAAGACCATCCATGATTTTATTTTTTAGTTTTATACCCTGCCCTCACCCCCCGGTCAGGCTAGGCTCAAGGCAGCTCACAGAATGTCATCAATACTGAGCCTTCCCCTAAGCAAGATAGACTTCCTGAGCAAGGTAGTCTGAACAAGACTTCTTGTTCAATACTGAGCAAGGTAGACTTCCCCTGACTATGGAAGATCCACTAATTTTGCAATTTGTAATAATCTCTTCCTTTCTGTAAATGTATTGAAATGTATTAGGACAGCAAGGGAATAGCTTGTTGCTGGGCAGGGTATCTCTGTGTGTCTGTGTGCTAGTAATTGGGGCAAGAGTCACGGAGGGTTACAGTGAACCATAACAAGAACTGGGTGAAACTGTTTGTAATACAGACAGAGAGGCGGCAGTATACTATCAGATATGCCCTGAATGTTGATGGCTGTCTTATCTTGAATTTGGATAAATATCCCTTCCTCAGTATGATTGGGACTCAGAGATTTCTGCCCATTAGGGCCTCTGGGTCGCAGCTGCCAGAATAAACTGTTTTCTTGAAATAATGGTTCGGGTCTCTATTTCCCCCACGAACCCGTTTACCGCTACAATACAATAAAGGTAAAAAGGTAGTCCCCTGTGCAACCACAGGGTCATTACTGGCCCAATAAAATAGAATCCAATAAAACTGAACAATATTGGTAAAGGTAGTCCCCTGTGAAAGTATACAAGCCCATAAAACATTAGGCAGATAGCGCCCACAGAACAGGGAAACAGCTGCAGTTGCAGGCAGCCAGGGCCCCATGCATTGCGGGGGGGGGGGGGGAAGGCCAGCTCAAATGGATATACGTAGCTGTCCTCAACCATAGGCCTGGTGGAATAACTCAGTCTTGCAGGCCCTGATATAAGTAATTGCAAGTTTGATACAAATGATGAAGTCTTCCATTTGCAGGCCATGTGCCAGAGGAGGCAGAAACATGCACTCTCTGAATAAAAAATAAATTTTAAAAATATGTTGCTATCAAGTCTCCGGGCTGGGATGTGTTGGAGTATTTGGGGAAGGGAATGTACAGGAAACAAACCCTGTACTGTTGTTTCAAATGCTTCCCTTGGATTATTCAGCGGCTAACCTGGTTCTTTTTAAACACAAAGCTGTGGAAGGGGATAAAGTCCCTTACCTGTGAGATAGAGATCGGCTTCTGTCCCCTGCAGAACACTAGTCCCAGAACCAGCACAGAGAGCAACCACTTTCACTTCCGATTCTACAGGACGAGAAATTGCACTGCTAAATGTTTTCGTTACTCTAATGACAGAAAGGCAGAATTCTGCACAGATCTTTGTATGAGGGTCTATCTAAATGCAATCTGTGGCATTGAAAGGGAGCAGAGTTACAAAAGGCCTCCCTCTGCTTAAGACCTTGGACAACTGATAGTTGATCCAAACCAGTTTCAGGGTAGTGTTTCCAGGCTGAGCCTGGTGAGTGGCAGGAAGACTGGGGACACAGAGGGCACAACGCCAGCTGTGTGCATACATCACTTCCAGGGGAAAACCAGAAGCTATGTACGGTAACTCTAGGAATCGCCAGAAACTATAGTTAAAGCCAACCAGAGGACTAGGAAGCCTAGTCTCTATGCTGGTTTTCAGCCATTTCAGTGAAGTGCACATTTGTGCCACTTCTGAAAGTATATTCAATACTGGATTCTCTAGCCATCTAAAGCAATTTTAAAAACATAAGTACTCTGATCCTAGTTCTGCAAGCACACATTCTCCTTCAGAACGCAGCAAATGGCTGTCTTTAGGAAGTGAGCGCACGCACGCACATGGCCAACATTTTCGTCTTGTGAGAAATTCCAATGCTATAGTTGCCATACCCAGTGATTTCCCTGCTCCGATGGCCAGGCGGACATGAGGCAGTCTTAGATGGCTCTTCATTCTTTCAATCAAGACTGATACGGCCACTGACTCCTTTAAGGTGCATAAGCGCCCCATTCCAGTATCTGCAAGCAGAGGCTGTGAAGAAGCATAAATTAAAGAGTTACTTTGGCAGTACATATAAACCTACAAGCAACCACCATGATGGGGGGGGGATCAGTTTCCATAAATAAAACATTTATTCCATAAATAAAACAGATGACATATTAAGAAGTGTTAGGCTTTAAAATCTATTTATCTGCTATTGTGCTAAGAACCGCAGAATCTGGTTCTGAGAATTTAAGCCTACTCCTGGAGTTCAGAGCTCCGTGAAATGAATTCAAGGCTGTCCTCAATCTAGCAAAGGGTTGGCTCCAGACTGAATTGGCCATTTCCACCAATTCCCACTGCAGACCCCCTCCCTCATGTTATGCGTAAGTATGCCCCTATCCCCGAGAAGCATTGTGTGGCGGTTAATATAATGGGAGAGGCAGGAAAGTTCCATTCTGCTGATGGAAAACATAGTCTGGATGCAACCAAAAAGACCCAAAAGGATGTAATGTGTGACCCCAGAACATCCCTAGATACAGTTTCTCAGCAGCAAGTTCTGTGATCAAAATGCCATGACCCCGGGAATCACTGTCAGGAGCCCCGTTAGTCATCCATGCCTTCTGCCATCCCTCCACCTCTGGTGCCCCTAGGCAATCGCCTAAGTGAGCCTAGTGGACAGGTTGGCGCTGCCAAAAATGCACTGAATCATGTTATGTCTTTTATGCGACTACATTCTAAAAACATTTCCTGTGTGTCAAGTGGAGCTGCCTTGGACTATATGAACCAGGCCTGTTTCTGTTGGGGGGAGGGGAAGCAAGTTACTAGCCCCCAGGATTGTGGGGAGGAAAGCCAAAACCAATTAATATTAGGAAAAACAAGATTAACGCTGGACAGATTGAATCAAGAGCCAGTGTGGTGTAGTGGTTAAGAGTGGTGGCTTGGAGCGGTGGACTCTGATCAGGTTTGATTCCCCACTCCTCCACATGAGCGGCGGACGCTAATCTGATGAACTGGATTTGTTTCCCCACTCCTACACATTAAGCCAGTTGGATGACCTTGGGCTAGTCACACTCTTTTAGCCCCACCTACCTCACAGGGTGTATGTTGTGGGGAGAGGAAGGGGAGGTGATTATAAGCCGGTTTGAGTCTCCCTTAAGTGCTAGAGAAAATAGGCATATAAAAACCAACTCTTCTTAAAAGCCCTCCCTCATCCCTCTTTTTGCTCTTCAGCTCATCTTCTCTCTCTTTCACGTTGCACCTAGGCAAAACGCCTCGACTGCAAAGAACACCTCCTCTCCAGCTCATGACTCCTCCCACATGCAGTGCACAGACATAACAGTTCTAACCAACCAACTAGCAGCACAGGGAAAAGATCTGTTCAGTGGTGCTAGGCATACGAGAGACTGGCATCCAGACCCTCCAGCAGAGGATAGATGTGGAGCCCGAGAGGAATAAGTCTGCTAGCCACCCGCCATGTAGAAGGGCTTTGAAGGCACAGAAACCCCTTTATTCAGAAAGTTTCCCAGGTTTACTTGAGGGAACGGGATACTTCAGCTGGGAAGGAACAATCCGTGGCTGGACTATTTATTCCCACTCTTCCCTGAAATACAAATCTTCCTCCGTTGGGTCATTCTGTCTTGAAGTATTTCATTTCTGGAGCTTCTGACCAGAGATGGCTTTCTCAACAGGGTTGCCAGACCCCTGCCGGGGGTGAGGATCCCCCTGCTTTGGGCTCCTTTCCCCCAGCACTGTACAGCCGGTTGGTCAAATTGAGGCCTAGGCCTCAACGCCGGTGTCACATTGACATCACTTCCATCAGTTTTTGCCCAAATACCCATGTTGTCGGTGATGAGATGTATCTTTTCAGAAGTGATGTCAATGAGCCGACGGCATCCAGATCTAGGCCTCATTTTGTGACTGGTAATCCCCCACCCCACCCCTGCTGGTTGCCAGGGGATACCTGGCAATCCTACTTCTCAACCAAAACAGGAACTGAAAAGATGCATTTCCACCTATGCTGGTTTTACCTTTTGTAATGACATGATTTCAGTCTTTTCATAAAGAGGAGTGTTCTGGGACAGCAGGGCCACCACTTGCAGCAAGGCATGCTGGGTGCAATTCAAGCTGACTCGCGTCTGCTCTTCACCATCAACCCTTGGGGAAAATGTTAACAGTTATGCTTAGAGAGGATAACAATTAAAGGCAGCTTGTATCTTAGAACCTGACCCAGTTGCTGGGCTGCACAGACAGGGAGAAAAAATACAGAGCCTTCTATTAGGTATGGGAAAGAGCACTAATTTTAGGATAGCAGTAACAGATTGCCAAATCCATTCTATTACATGAGCAGTACGAGGAATTGAGTTAAAAGCGAGTTAATCGTCTTAAGAGGAAATATCAATGAATCTGATGAAACAATTAAACCAGACCAAAGAGCGAGATTTGAGTCCAGTAGTACCTCCTAAAGACCAACAAGAGTTCCAAGGTATTTCTAGGCTTTCAAGAGTCAAAGCTCCGTCAGATAGGAGATGAAACTAAAGCAGACTGTTTTGGCCTGCCTGTTACTACAATACAGGTTACTGTTCAGAGGAGTCTTTCTTTCTGCATCAAGATAGCCTCCATTACTCTCCTTCAGGGGTCCCCAACCTTTTTGAGCCTGTGGGCACATTTGGAACTCTGACATGGCATGGTGGGCACCAGCCACAAAATGGCTGCGGTAAGAGGCCGAGCCAGCCACAAAATGTTTGCCCCAGCTTAACTTCAGTAACACAGTGCAGATCTTTGTGCTGTGGTGGCAGCTGCTGCCAAAGCAACTTTCAAAAACCTGCAAGGCCAATCAAATCTCCAAAAGTAAATCAGAAGCCTTGCTCGGCAAAAGCCCTACTTGGCAACACCCACTTACAAAAACACTTGGCAGGAGCCAGAAAAGGTGTTGGAAGGCATCATGCCGCCCATGGGCGCTACGATAGGAGCCCTGCTCGACTTCTTGCATGTCCATAATAACTTTCTATCACTCCGGCCAGCGTGGTTTAGTGGCTAAGAGCAGTGGTTTGGAGCGGTGGACTCTGATCTGGAGAACTGGGTTTGATTCTCCACTCCTCCACATGAGCAGCGGAGGCTAATCTGGTGAACTGGGTTGGTTTCCCCACTCCTCCGCATGAAGCCAGCTGGGTGACCTTGGGCTAGTCACAGCTCTCTCAGAGCTCTCTCAGTCCCACCTGCCTCACACGGTGTCTGTTGTGGGGGGGGGGAGGGAAGGTGATTGTAAGCCGGTTTGATTCTTCCTTAAGTGGTAGAGAAAGTTGGCATATAAAAGCCAACTCTTCTTCTTCCACAAGGATAGCCTGGTAAAATGATGCCTACTCACATATATCTTGTTCACGTGAACACATTCATCTCCATCTGACCTGTGAATACCAGCACGAGGGAAAAACCCCGCACAGCCTGCAACAGTACCTGGCAGGGAGAGTTGCAACGAGTGACACACCTGGCGTCTCACGCAGCCTGGACAAAACTGTTTCTAGGTTTTCAGCAGAGTGAGAGCTAAATTCAATCCGGTGACCCCCCTTAGTAGGGTAATTAGAAGTGGCAGACGAGTGCAAAGGGACTGTGGTGCAGGCACCTAAGAAAAATACAAAAAAAGGGGGGGGGATATCAATGTTTACTGTAGCACATCTGGCAAAACTCCACCTGCCTACCAGCTGACTCATACTTTAAAGTAAATAACATTTTACCCATTATCGTAACATTTCATATGTGCACCGATAGTATATTTCAGCACTTTATAACCACCGTATGGAGTGCTTTATAAACACAGGCAGGCAGTGTGCACAATAATATTGCGAGAACAAGATTTGAGTCCAGCAGCACCTTAACGATCAACAAGACAGCGGAATCAGCTCCCTAGGGAGGTGGTGAGCTCCCCCTCAATGGTAGTCTTTAAGGAGAGGCTGGACAAGCACTTGGCCAGGGGTTCTCAACAAGGGAATTTTAGGGTTCCAGGGGGGGAATTGGGAACACTATTCAGCAAAGTGTGATGTCCTGTACATTATGTACAATCTGGGAAATTGTAGTTTGTTTTTAATTTTGAGTTAGCGTGGGAAGGGGGGGAATTATATTCTGAACAATGGTGAAAGGGGGGAATGAAGCAAACAATGGTTGAGAACCACTGCTCTAGGCTGATTCAGCATTGAGCAGGGAGTTGGACTCGATGGCCTGTAAGGCCCCTTCCAACTCTATGATTCTATAAGATTTTCAGAGTATCAGCTTTCAAGAGTCAGATACCTGATGAAAGGAGCTTTGACTCTTGAAAGCTTGTACCCTGGAAATCTTGTTGGCCTTTACAGTGCTACTCAGCTTAAATCTTGCTCTTTCAGTGCAGACCAACACGGCTACCCACCTGAAACAGTATTATTATATGACATGGGGAAAAAACAACTAACGTGGAATGGAGACAGGTTCTAGGTAGTCTTCTCAATTATGTGCTTGTTTTATTTACCTGGAACACTTTTCACTCACTTTCTGGTCAAAAAGACTTGCAAAACAGTTAATAAAACAATAGCAAAAATACATATTTTTTTAAAACATGCAATCACAATACTAAATCAGTGACAGCAAAATAATTTTGCTTTGCACTGGCAGAAAATTAATGTATAGTTTGATTAGGAAATGTCTCACCAAGTCCTTTGGCAAGCCAGGTATTGACTCCATGAGGTGCAGCATCGTAGGCCGTATGGGGAGAGTAAATACCGACTCTGTTTTCCAGAGCTCGGATCACCAGGCGCTCTTTCCACGTTTGCCACGTTATACGCTTGAGCGGTTTGAAAATGGGGGGATGATAGGAAAGGACAAGATCCGCTTTCTTCTGCAGGGCTTCCTCCATCACTTCCTCCGTTAGGTCATTGGTGAGAAAGAGAGTGTTCACGACATGGGGAGGGCTGGGCTCGACCAGGAGGCCCACGTTGTCCCAGCTCTCAGCCAGCGAGAGCGAAGCGAAGTCGTTCAGGAAAGAGACCAACACCTTGAGATCCATGAAGGATTGTGACCTCAAATCAACCGAGGGCTGTACACGCAGGAGCTTCCGGGGGATCCGTTTCAGCAAGGACAGTGGCATGCAGATCTGTAAAGAACCGAGAAGGTGCAAAACACAATTAGGAACACGGATCAGGAAACCGGAATGTAAGAAAATACTATTTTAAAATCACACCCTCTTCAGGAGCTAGAATGACTTCTGCTCAGGGCAGGGCTGATAACAAATGGTACTGACATCACAAATCGGTTTTCAGCCACACCATTTTCTGTGTAACTGTACATATATATGAAGAAAAAGAGTTGGTTTTTATAAGCCAAGTTTCTCTACCACTTAAGGAAGAATCAAACCAGCTTACAATCACCTTCCCTCCCCACAACAGACACCCTATGAGGTAGGTGGGGCTGAGTGTGTGACTAGCCCATGGTCACCCAGCTGGCTTCATGTGTAGGAGCGGGGAAACAAATCCAGTTCACCGCTGCTCATGTAGGAGTGGGGAATCAAACCGGCTTCTCCAGATAAGAGTCCACTACTCCAAATCACCATTCTTAACCACTACACCATGCTGGCTATATGGGAGCATGACATAGGCTTACATCCCCTTCTAATAAACAAATACCGCACTTTCCCATGGGTGGCTTTAACTATGGGTATAACATTAAGCTGCAATGGATGCCAATCTGGTTAGTCCTGACAGGATTCCCTTGTAACCAGGGCTTCCCAATGGACCTCCAACCCACATTTCGGTCACGAGGACCTTCGAGAAAACCCGAGGAGCTGATGCCAAACTGAAGGGGAGGGTCCTGAACGGGAAATGTCTGCAGTCGCAGGCAAAATGGAGAAACCTGCGATGCCCTGGAAAAATAGGGATGTGCTGGTAGGCAGGCTTCTGTGAGATCGATTGAAGTCAAGCAGGCCTTGGGGGAGCAGGGCTTCGGTGACAGATGTGCTTGTGGAGCGTGTACCTGTTGACATACCTGAGGTCGAGGATGGCTCTCCAGTCTCCGTTTTTCTCGGGTATCGTGAGGTTTGGAGGCAGGGCTCTGGATTGATGCGTGGAGGAGGAAACTGGCTCTATGGCCCATGTCTTCAGTAGGCAGCTTATGGCCGCTGAAGTCTTTGTCTTTTTCTGTCTGAAGAGACCGAGGGGGAAGGAGGAAGAGGTCTGGGGGAGGCTGCAGAACTCTATGGTATAACCTTCCTGGATGGTTTGTTGAACGCAGATTGAAGCCACTGCTTTTGGAACTTCTGCAGTCTGTTCCCCACTGGAAGGTCTCTGGCGTCCCTTGTTCGGTTAGCCACTTGGGTTTGTCAGGAGCAGGGTGCAATCAATGATTTTTTTAAAAAATTAAATTGGATGTGAAAAATTTTAATTGGATTTTTTAAATAAAATGCTTTTTGACGAAAAATTTAAAGATAGTTTTCTATTTAAGATACATCATCATCCAAAGGTTATTCATCATGAAATAAGGATGAGCTTTTAATTATGTAGCCTGAGGCTGTATATTCATGCAATGTTTAATTTTTTGTTATAGTAAATGAATTCCATTCAACCATTCACAATGTCATGCTCTTCCAGAGGTTTCTGTAAGATTGTTTTGGGCAGTTGCCTGGTTTTGTAGTTCTCAAAACTGTAAATTTGTGTCTGCAGAGATGACATGCCTCTTCACAGCAAAAATGTTATAAATTTACAGAGTTGAGGAAAACACCTTAATCCCACTATTCCTTTGCAAATCTATGTACACAGAATCAACCCCATACCTCTTAAGTTTCAAGAAGTTAAATGAATAGAAGATTGTTTGGAGTGGAATAGATCTGCACAAGGAGCTAAATGTGAGGAGGGAGGGGCAAACAGTAAAAACGAAACCTTTTGAGCAGAATACTCCACAAGTCCTGGGATCTTTGTGTGTATAGTCTGATGTTTATCTTATTATTCTCTCCTTGGAAGAGAAAATTATCATGATAGTAGGCCGTAAAAAAGACGCAGTTTGGGAATACTTTAATGAAGTTCCTCTACCGATGGGTAAGGCAGGCATGAATGCAAAATGCAAACACTGGAACAATGAAATGCAAGGCCTGGTGGCGCAAATGAAATTGGAGAGAGATAATTATGAAATTATTGCAAGGTGAATTACCTCCTGTTTCATTTGGGCCACCAGGCCTTGCATTTCATTGTTCTAGTGTTTGCATTTTGATAAACCTCAGCCTATAAACACAAAGATCCCAGGACTTGTGGAGTATTCTGCTTTCATTTTTACTGCTTGTCCCTCCCTCACACTTAGCTCCTTGTGCAGATCTATTCCACTCCAAACAATCATCTATTCATTGAACTTCTTGAAACTTACCACTTAAGAGGTAAGGGGGTTGCTAGTGTGTACATAGGTTTTCAAAGGAACAATGGGATTAAGGTATTTTTCTCAACTCTGAAAATTTATTTTATAACATTTTTGCTGTGAAAAAGAGGCATGTTATCTTTGAAGGCACAAATTCAGTTTTGAGAACTGCAAAATCAGGCATCTATGATAATATCTTCTAGATGGAAAAACTGCCCAAAATAATCTTACAGAAACCTCTGAAAGAGCATGACATTGTGAATGGATTAATGGAATTCACTTACAATTTTTTTTAAACATTGCATGAAAATACAGCCTCATGCAACATAATTAAAAGCTAATCTTTATTCCATGATGAATAACCATTCAACTACAATGTATACTAAATAGAAAATCATCTTTAGATATATTTTCCCCTCAGAAAGCATTTCATTTTCTAAAATCCTGATTTAATTTTTTTAAATCCAATTTAAAAAATTTAATCATTGATTTTTATCTACCCTGATTAAGATTATACCATCAAGAATGAATCTTTGGGTGAAAACACATGGTCGCTTTAGCCTCCTTTATTCCGTTTCAGCCAGGATTCAGCCAGGATCGAACACATGCATTTCGCCTACTGTGCATTCGATCATGGCTGAAACAGGGAATAAAGGAGGCTAAAACAACCATGAGTTTTCGCCCTTTGTGTATAAAACCAAGATTAAAATACAGTCTTGCTGACTAGCGATTACAACCGATTTGATTTAAATCAAAACCACTCTGGTCTATTGCAGTGGGGGTTCCGTCGAAAGGAGCCCCCGGAGCCGGCCCACTGGGACCGCCTTTGATCTTGCCTGGCCAAGACGTGATGAGTGCGAAAGGGATGTGAGCTTCTCCGACCCCACCGCTGCTGTTTTATGGGTATGGCGTTCCTTTCCTCTTCAGGATCCACTAGGATCTTATCAAGGTGGTCCCCAAATAACCTGCCACCCTGGTATGGGTACGCCATTACTATAGCTTTGGAGTTAAGATCCATTTCCCAGGGCCGGAGCCACAGGGCGCGTCTAGCCGCACAAGCGTCGGCCATAGTACAGGCCGCGAAAGTCATTGTGTCCAGCGTAGCGTCCGCCAGGAAGTTGATCACCTTGAGAATGCGGCCGGATCCCACCTTGGCCCTTTGACTGTCGGCGGGAATGAGCTGATCCACCTTGCGGGCCCACAGGATGGCAGCTCGAGACATCAGGGAGGCGGCGGCCGCGGCTCGGATAGTCATCGCCATGGCCTCGTGGGACTTCCGCAGTGCACAGTCTGCTTTCCTGTCCAGGCCATCACGAATGGATCCTACGCCATCCTGCCGGATTACGACCGACTCGTGCAACTCAATGACCGCAGCGTCTGCCAAGGGGACCTTCAACAGCTCCATGGCATGAGGGGCCAAGGTATAAAGCTTTCTGGTCTCCTTCGGAAACGGCCTTTGGAGGTGGGCTTGGCCCATTCTTCCGTCAACGTCCTTGTGAAGAACTCCGGGAAGGGGACCGGCTTGTCTGAGGAGACAAGACTGGGGAAATACTCCTTGAGCCCCCGGCGTCTGGATCTGCCCCCTGAGGAGCCCTCCGCCGGATCGGGATCCTCCGACAGCTCTAGGACGACCATGGCTTGGGATAATAGGGTCTGGTAGTCGTTGGGGTCGAACAGGCGCGTGGACTGCTTGCGAACGACGGGCTCCTCCTCCTCCTCCTCCGAGTCGAACCCTCGCTGTTGCTCTTCACCCCGGGGCTGCGAAGAAGGGCTGTCCGTCCCTGTAGGGCTGTTGTGTTGCGTCCTGGTGGCAGCGGCGGCAGCCTGGTGGCAGCCCTGGGGCGGGGCTTGTCCGGCCTGCCCCTTTTCCTGCTTGGGCCTTGGCCTGTGGGGACAGGAGGGAGATGCGGGGACGGGCCTTTTGCACCCCGGAGACAAGAGCAGTGGCCAGGCTGGCCTGCATCTCCTTCACGTAACTGTTTATAAATTCCTCCAGCTCAGCCCTGGAAAGAAACTCCCCGCCCGTCGCCCCAGGCGTCGTCTGGATCGGGGCGAGACCCGTGGAGGAGGGTGGCCCGCTGTTGGGGCCCGGGTGGGCCGCTTGCACGTGAGGAGGGCCTCCCGGGCTTTGTCCGCGCACCCTCAGGCGCCTCCGTTTCCTGGCGGCCGCCATGTTGGGAGGCCCTCCTTCCTCCCGCCCTAACCCCGAAGGGCCGGCCTCGTCTGCACGGTCGCCCCATAAAAAATCGTCCCAGTCTTTCGCTCCCGGAGCCGCCATGGAGGTGGGGGGGGGGACGGGGAGGAAAGCAGCCGCAAAGAGCGGGGGAAGAAGCAACTGGGTTTAGGGGGAGAGAGGAGAGACGCTCGGCGAGGGGGAGGAGGTGGTCGCGGCGAGGCGTGAGGGAGAGCGCTTCCCGCCAGACGACCGCTCCCTTCCCTGGCCGGAAGCGAGACTGAGCGCCGAGGCGTTCGAGCGCGCTGGAGACCGGATGTACGAAATTGGTCCCGCCTCCCTGAAACCCCCCCAGCCACTCAGCGCCAGAATAGACCGTCCCCGCGTATCCTGGGTTTGTCGGTGCGGTCCTGACCTGATTCCAAAGACGGCTGCAACCCGGATTCGTCTGCCTGGGGCCCATTCCCACGTGCCCTTCCTTCATTTATAACTGCAACCCAGGGCTTTTTAGCAGGGGCTGTATACTGACCTGGTTCTAAAGACGCCTGCAACCCGGACTCGTTTGGGTAGGGCCTATTCCCACGTTCCCTTCCTTACTTGCAACTGCATACAGCAACCCAAGGCTATTTGGGCGGCGCTTTTTTGGAAAGGGTGGGCTCCGTTGCATTATATTCCCTTCCCTTGCTGCATGCAGCAAACCGTTCTAGCTGGAGCTGAGGAAGTGAGCTGTGGCTCACGGAAGCTCAGTACCCTGCCAGAAATGGTATTAAGTCATTAAGGTGCTACTGCGCTCTGGCTCTTTTCTATATCTGAAGAAGGGAGCTGTGGGCTCACGGAAGCTCACACCCTGCCTGAAATTTTGTTGGGTCTTTAAGGTGCTACTGGACTCTGGCTCTTTTCTCTATCTGAAGAAGGGAGCTGTGGCTCACGAAAGCTCACACCCTGCCTGAAATTTTGTTGGGTCTTTAAGGTGCCACTGGACTCTGGCTCTTTTCTCTATCTGAAGAAGGGAGCTGTGGCTCACGAAAGCTCACACCCTGCCTGAAATTTTGTTACTCTTTAAGGTGCTACTGGACTCTGGCTCTTTTCTATAGCTGAAGAAGTGAGCTGTGGCTCACGGAAGCTCACACCCTGCCAGAAATGTTATTAAGTCTTTAAGGTGCTACTGCGCTCTGGCTCTTTTCTCTATCTGAAGAAGGGAGCTGTGGCTCACACCCTGCCTGAAATTTTGTTACTCTTTAAGGTGCTACCGGACTCTGGCTCTTTTCTATAGCTGAAGAAGTGAGCTGTGGCTCACGGAAGCTCACACCCTGCCAGAAATGTTATTAAGTCTTTAAGGTGCTACTGCGCTCTGGCTCTTTTCTCTATCTGAAGAAGGGAGCTGTGGCTCACACCCTGCCTGAAATTTTGTTACTCTTTAAGGTGCTACCGGACTCTGGCTCTTTCCTCTATCTGAAGAAGGGAGCAGTGGCTCACGGAAGCTCAACACCCTGCCAGAAATGGCGCCAGCCTTTAAGGCGCTACTGCGCTCTGGCTCTTTTCCACTACAGCAACCCAAGGCTTTTTCGGCGGCGCTTTCCCGGAAAGCAAAGGGTGGGCTCTGCTGGATGACATCCCTGCTGGCCTCCCAACCCAACCCCCGCCCCCCCCCCCAGGCCCTGCCTCCAAACCTCCAGGAGTTTCTCAAGCTGGAGCTGGCAACCCGGAGCCCGCTTGTTGCAGCTCGAGATCCAGCCAGGGCCAAGCAGGGGAGGCGAGGCTTCCTCTTGCGACTGCGAGTCGTGCAAAGACGGCCCCTCGAGCCCCTCCAAGGCCTCCCAGCCCCTGAAGCCCCACCGCGGCATGCATTGACCTGCCAAGCCGGGGGTGGGTGGGGGGAGGCGTTGCAGGCCTGGCGCCGCCTCCGCTCCGCGCTTCCGAGCTCGGCCAGCCGGGGAAGGGAGAGAGGGAGGAAGGAGCTGCGGCGGCCGAGGGGCGCGTGAGTCCCCGGGGCTGGCGGGGAGGGCTGCTGGGGAGGGGGGAAAGGGCCGCTTCTCGCTTGCCTGGATCAATGGGGGGGGAGGCTAAGGGGGAGAAAAGAGGCACCCAGTGTGTGTGTGTTTGGGGGTGTGTGTGTGTGTTACAATGTATTTTGCATCTTGCAGAGTGGGAAACAGCTGCATGCTTAGGCTGTAAAACGGGTGGGGAACCTTTTTTCCACCAAGGGCCATTTGGATATTTATTTTTATATTATCTTATTTTATATTATATATTATATGTTATATATATTATATATTATATTATATATATATATATATATATATTATATGTTATATATTATATATATATATTATATTATATTATTTATATTTATTTTATATTATATTTATAACATCATTCGCGAACCACGCAGAATTATCAACTTAAAATTAGCCGACCACGGCCCGGATGGGAAAGGGTTAACACGGTTTCTTGGGCGGTCCTAGCCGCTCCGTAGCAAACGACTCTTCTGCAAGGGGAGAAAAAGGTTCCTTTTCTCAGCAGAACAAACTCACATCTACTTTGAATAGAGGCTATTCTTGTCCACGGTAGGGTGCGGATCACCAATCTGAGATCCTTATGAGCTAGAGATCTGCCAGGACCCACAAAGGGCCAGACCAAATGAGTTCGTGGGCCTTAAATGCCCCCCCCCGGGCCTGACGTTCCCCACCCCTGCTGTAAAATATATTCCTGTTGCATTCGGAGAGGCAAAGATGCGCAGGGTCGGTCGGGCTGCAATTCTGGTTGCCTTGGCCAAGGAGTAGTTGACATCCAAAGAAAAACTTCTCAGTACACAGCCACTGAACACTGAATATGTACAGTTTTAACAATATATATTGTTAAAACTGTACATGTTCAGTGGCTGTGTACTGAGAAGTTTTTCTTTGGATTTCAACTACCTTATATCAGTACACCTCCTGTTTATAGTTTGCCAAGGACAAACGTTAAATAGGATAGGAGACTGGCTTCCGAGTAGACACGCTCAGCGTGTTGAAGTCTTGGATAAGAACATGAAGTCCCTGCTGGATCGGACCCAGGCCCATCAAGGCCAGCAGTCTGTTCACACAGGGGCCAACCAGATGCCTCTAGGAAGTCACAAACAAGACCACCGCAACAGCACCATCCTGCCTGTGTTCCACAGCACCCAATATAATAGGCATGCTCTTCTGATACTGGAGAGAATAGGTATGCATCATGACTTGTATTCATAAGAACATAAGAAAGGCCCTGCTGGATCAGACCCAGGCCCATCAAGGCCAGCAGTCTGTTCACACAGGGGCCAACCAGGTGCCTCTAGGAAGCCCACAAACAAGGCGACTGCAGCAGCACCATCCTGCCTGTGTTTCACAGCACCTAAGATAATAGGCATGCTCCTCTGAAGTAAATTCAGAAATAAATCTGGATGATTTTGCTGGAAATCAGTTCACAAATGTGTATGGCTGGGATTGCAGCCTGAAGTGTCTGGTGGAAGGGGGACATGATTGCTCTCTTTAAGTATTTGAAGGGCTGTCACTTGGAGGAGGGCAGGGAGCTGTTCCTGTTGGCAGCAGAGGAGAGGACTAGCAATAATGGGTTTAAGTTGCGGGAGGAAAGGTACCGGCTGGATATTAGGGAAAACGTTTTTACAGTAAGAGTTGTTTGACACTGGAATCAGCTCCCTAGGGAGGTGGTGAGCTCCCCCTCACTAGCAGTGGTTCAAACAGAGGCTGGACAAGCATTTGTAGGGATGCTGTAGACCAGTAGTTCCCATACCTTTTGGCCCACTGCCCCCTTGGTTCCACAAACTCAACCCCAGCGCCCCCTACCCTATCCCACAAAAAGCATTATTCAAAATAGGGGTTAGCATGACGCACTAAAGATAATAATAAAATTTCAAAACAGTAACAATTAATTGCACATCTGTTCAAAATCACATTAAAGCTTTTTAGTTGAAATTTATTCAACAAAACTGATGAACTTGATCCAGCAGTACCAGCTCTTCAAAGTCTGGTAAAAAATTCTGATCGTTTCCACCCAATTTGCCAGCAGGGTGCCATCGCATGATCTATTGTAAATTAGTGAACAACACAGTTGAAGGGGCCCACCTCTAGCGCCCCCCTGCTGCCCCCTTGCCTCTTATTTCCCCCCTAGGTAATCCCACTGCCCCCCAGGGGGTGGTACTGCCCACTTTGGGAACCACTGCTCTAGACTGACCCTGCATTGTGCCGGGGGTTGGACTAGATGGCCTGTAGGGCCCCTTCCAACTCTATGATTCTGTGAGCGTTTGGACACTTACCTCCGAGAAAGCTGTACTAAAATGGGCTAGACTTGTTTACAAACAAACAAAGAGAGCCCTGTGTTCTATGCTAGTCTTTTTGGGTTTCATAAGTTGTCCTTTGCTCAAGATGAAATGGTGCTCTTAACATAATGAAATAAAATTATTAGACACCTGGAAGAGGACTTACTTCTTTTTTTTTAGGGGTGGAAGTTTATCCGATAATGACCTTACTTTGATCATGCTACTAGATGACAATTTTACTGTACATGCAGCACATTGTATTAAACTTTTCCACATACAAAAATGCAGTTGTAAAATTTGTCAAACATGTAACACAAGAACTTGAAGGGAGGAGGTAATTGTTGAAACTGCAACTTTCAACTGTGTTGTTCTTTCAGGAAATCTTCAAGCAGCGAGAGCTTTGTGTTTGTGGCCAGCACAGATGGTGAGACTGATTGTTTCCATGTCTTTATTGCATTTATTTATTTAGCTATTTATACCCTGCCAGAGAGCCAGCATGGTGTACTGGGTAGGAACGGTGGACTCTAATCTGGAGAATCGGGTTCGATTCCCCACTCCTCCACATGAGCAGCGGACTCTAACTCTGGTGAACCGGGTTGGTTTCCCTGCTCCTACACACAAAGCCTGCTGGGTGACCTTGGGCTAGCAATTGAGATCGAAAACAGCTCTCAAAGTCATTCTGCCCTCATCGATTTTATCCTCACAAGAATAACCTGTGAGCTAGATTAGGGTGAGAGAAAGTGATTAGCAGCTTCTATGACTGAGTGGAGATTTGAACCTGGGTCTGACTGTATACATTCGTGAATTAAGCTTAAATTGTATACGTCCTTAGAACTTGCGTCCAGTTAAATGTGTACAGGGCCAGGCTGCATAAAACCTGGGTGCAATGCTTTGTGTATGACTTTTCTTTGTGGGTTTCAGGCTTGATTTTAAGGGAAATATTCTTTGGGCTTTTCCCACTGTTGCCGATTGCATTTTTGTAGCTGTATGTTTCATTTGTATGTGTGAGTAATGTTTTCCCATGGGAGGCTCAGGTTTACGTCATCAGAAAACCTGCTTATTGGAGGGAAAGAGTGAAAACCTATTTTACATCTGAATGCTGTTTGTATGCATGTTGAGCAGGAAATCTCAAATAACAAAAAGAGACCTGGATTTGGAAATAATTATATGTCTAAGGTCTTAAGTGCTGCCTTGACCTGGATGACCCAGGCTAGCCTGATCTCATCAGATCTCAAAAGCTAAGCAATGTCGGCCCTGGTTAATACTTGAATGAGAGTCCACCAAGGAATTCCAGGGTTGCTATGCAGAGGCAGGTTATGGCAAACCACCTCTGTTCATATCTTGCCTTGAAAACCCTACGGGATGGCTATAAGTTGGCTGCGACTTGAAGGCGCTTCCCACCACAACAAGGTCTACAAAATAGGCTCCAGACCTCTTTCTGGCTACTGATGAGTTAGTTATCTTAACTGTCTTTGTGAGTGTGCAGAACTAGTTCTGTTTATTTCCATATACAGGGACTTGGTTGGGTTTATCGGTTTGGCTGCTTTGTTTTGTTTTAGAATCTGTCATTGAATAATGAAACCAATCCTTCCCCCCCCTTAGGCGGTGACGCTGCACACTGATGTGGGAGACATTAAAATAGAGCTGTTCTGTGAGCGAACCCCCAGGGCGTGCGAAGTAAGTAGTTCAGCTTGAACGGAGACCCCCTGAGTTGCCCCTATGTGATGTTAGCAGCTGACCCCGATGTTCTGATTGAGAAACCAAAGGCGTGCTTGTAATGGTGTAATCCGGCTTGAATCGCAAGGAGAAAGGCAGACTATCCATGATTTAAATAAATAAATAAATAGGGCATAATAGGAAAAGTAGATTAGGTTACTGTGGTTTCTTTGTTTTTTTAGATGCTCAAATGAACCTGTGCCCTTTGGACTAAATGTTTTCACGCCTCAATAGACACTTAATTTTGGCAGAGTAACAACCCAAGCCTTTTCCTCTGCAAATTCAATCTCCTAAAATCTTTTTAAAAGGCTTGGCCCGTTTTCAAAATGTTGACAGTTGCTAGACCATAGCACCCTTGTATAGTGTGATACATACAAATGATAGACTGTAACTGACAGGATTTTTTTTTTAGGCTTACAAATCTTGATGTTTGGCCCTGGGTCAGCTATGCCATTTCCCAATCTCCTTAGCCATAATTAAGAGTTTATTCCTTCTTTCTCCCACTTAATTTCCTTCCACCTTTCCCTTTGAGCCCAGAATTCAGAGTACAGTTTAAAGCTGTGTGTGTGTGCGTGTTAAGTGCCGTCAAGTCACTTCCGACTCATGGCAACCCTATGAATCGATGTCCTGCAAAATGTCCTAGAGCCTTGCTCGGGTCTTGCAAACTGAGGGCCACGGCTTCCTTTGTAGAGTCAATCCGTCTTTTGTTGGGTCTTCCTCTTTTCCTGCTGCCCTCAACTTTTCCTAGCATGACTGTCTTTTCCAGTGACTCTGGTCTTCTCATAACGTGACCAAAATACGATAGCCTTTTTAGGCATTGTAGTTTCTGGGGTCAGGTCAGTCTTGATTTGATCTGTAGCCCACTGAATTGTTTTTTTCAGTCCACGGTATCGGTAACACTCTCCTCCAACACCAGATTTCAAAGGAATCTACTTTCTTCCTATCAGCTTTCTTCAATGTCCAGCTTTCACACCCATACATAGTAACAGGAAATGGCATGAATTAACTTGATCTCGGTTGCCAGTGACACATCCTTACACTTCAGAATCTTTTCTAGCTCCTTCATGGCTGCCCTTCCCAATCTCAACCTCCTTCTGATTTCTTGGCCGTAGTCTCCCTTGGCTGCAGTTTAAAGCTAACCATGGTTAATACTGGAAAGGGAAAGGAATTTAAGTAGTGGGAGGAAAAAGAAGCGAGAGTTATGTCCACCCAGAATTCTAGAGTGCGTGTCTATGTGTGGATCTATCACATGCCCCTGCTGTCTTAGATCTTAACCCACACTCTCTTTTTCTTTAGAATTTCCTGGCTCTCTGTGCTAGTAATTACTACAGCAGCTGCATATTCCACAGGAATATCAAAGGCTTTATGGTACAGACAGGCGATCCAGCAGGTAAAGCATTCTGTTACTTACTATTGGAACATTCGTTCAGAACAGTAGCGAAGAGTGACGTAGCAAACCATTATTATGGAAAGGGGTGTCATGATTCTGTTAATTCGCTGTGCAAACTTTACAACCGTAGCTGCTAATTATGAATTTTAAACGGTAAAATAGTCAGGCAAATGGGCGTGATGTCTGGCACCTCCATTCCTGCATTGCCAGTAAACCAAAGCTTGTAATAAACTAAGATTCCTTCATTATACTAAATAAACTAAGATTCCTCTCATTATGTGTGAGAGAGGAGGAAGATGGTGTGCGTATGAGCATGGTAGCACTCAGGGATTGGGGACATCCCAGCAGAAGGTGATGTCTAACTGCTGCCATAGTGGATGAACGGAGGTGAGAAGCGCAGGGTCGAGCTACGAGCCAAGAGGTCTTTCATTTCAGCTTCCTGTTTGACAGCTTGGTCATACGCCCTCTTTGTTATTCTGGCTCTTGCCTGCAACCCCCCTTTGAGACAGGTGAGCAAAATGTTTCAGCTGTTTTGCATCAACTACCTCCTTTCTATTGCCATCTGACATCCAGTGGGAAGTTAAGGGGAGAGGTGGGGGTGGGGAATCATCTCATATGTATTGGGGTACAGGGAAGGTAAGGAACAGAGGGAATTAATTCTGGACAGCACAAGATACTTGTACTGTTTTGTGAAATTTTGCAGATCCCATGCAGAGTTGGGATAAGGCTCATTTTCTTGAGTCCTCTTCAGTTCACTGAAAACTTGAGGGTGTTTTTTGTGCCCGGCATGGGTGGTCGTGACTGGTAAGCAGGTTCATGGAATTCTGCTCATTTCCTTACTGTTCACCCTTAGGCTCTGGGAAAGGAGGAAACAGCATCTGGGGCAGGAAATTTGAAGATGAATTCAGTGAATATTTAAAGGTATGTTTTGCTCCTTTTGCAGTTTCTTATTGATGGTTTCTTGAAGAGGAAATGGTGCTGACTGTAAAGCAATGGGGTAGCTTATTATTTGGGATTTACATTCCTAAGGAGAGTTACTCCACTCTAAGCCCATTCATTTCAATGGGCTCAGACTGGAGTAACTCTCCTTAGGAATGCACTGTTAGTTGTTCTCCTCTCCTCTTTCTCTCTGCTAAAAGGGGCAAAGGTGTGCCGTACTCTAAGTGGATAGGCTTGGTAGCGTCTGGCTGGATCTGCCTGTTGGAGGTCTGTCCAGCAGTAGTGTCTTTTTCTTCTCCCTCTTGCCTTCGCTTAGCCCTATGTGAATGTCAGGAGAAGAGGGAAACCTGGTGTAAGGGACTGAAGGCGTTCTGCGGGTTCCTTGTACTGCTAAAAACAACACAAACTCCTGTCTCTGGCTTTGATTGCTTGCGCGGCTCAGGATACAAGAGAAATGGCAAAGACCAGTCGCTGTGTCCACCTTTTTCATGCAGTGGGGAAGCTGAGCACAGCGAACATTTGGTCACTGCTGATCTTTGGCAAGGGTCGGGAATCCACCCTGCTGATGTGGGAAAGATGACGCAAATCTGCAAATATGAACACAGAGATTAGACTTGGATTGCTGTTCTAAGGGGGGCGCTGGCAAAACACTTTGTTGCTAGAGTGGGGGATGCAGAAATCCCCGTAGAAATAACAGGGCTTATTTCTGTGGATCTGAAATTTTCGAGGTTTATCTTCTTTCCAACATCAAGAAGAAGTGTTTTGAATATCGACAGTGGTAGCGGTGACAAAACAACATTTAAAAAGGTGTAACGCTTTCACATTAAGATGACAAAGGCCTAATTAGAATGACCAACAGAGCAGGGCCAGACAACAACTTTTAGAGGGATATGATATGTCCCCCCCCCAAAAAAAAAGGGCCCCGACCTGGATGGCTCAGGCTAGTCCAATCTAGTAGGAAGCTAAGCAGGGTCCTGGTTAGTACTTGGATGGGAGACCACCAAGGAAATCCAGGGTTGCTATATAGAGGAAGGCAATGGCAAACCACCTCAGTTAGTCTCTTGCCTTGAAAACCCCATAAGGGGTTGCCCTAAGTCGGCTGCGGCTTGACAGCACTTTACACACACACAAAAAATGCCCCAGGAAAGCACAAAGGTGCTCCATTGGTCTGAGAGTTGTGCTGGTCAGCTCAATATTTATTTTACTTTTATTTATTAATGTCATTTATAGTCTGCCTTTCTCACTTGCACTCAAGATGGATTACGCAGAGTGCGTCAATATAATAGACAGAATGGGTATTCGATGAACAGTAGGATTAGAGTAGTAGAACCCTTCAGAAATCTAAAAACAGAACTGAAGCAAAGCATAAGTCATAACATGATCCATTCAGTGATGCAAAAAATTTACACGAGCGGAGTCACAAAACTTCCCATATTAGAGTATGACTATGGAACATAGAAAAATAGTTAGCCTTTTTCAAACAGTGGGAAAGAATCTCGAAAACATGGGGATGGAGCTGGGCCACATGAACCTTTTATACAAGGTGTTATAACCCCCCACAATTTTCCTGCTTCTCTTTTAGCACAGCGTCCGCGGAGTCGTTTCTATGGCGAATAACGGCCCGAACACAAACGGATCCCAGTTCTTCATCACCTATGGCAAGCAGCCACACCTGGACATGAAATACACTGTTTTTGGGAAGTAAGTAATGCTTCATTGGCCCTGGTGGTGTGAATAGCTGGGAGAGAGCTGGCCTGTCTACATGGTGGTCATTTTAAGGGGGTGGTGGTGGAGGAAGCTTTCGGTCTCTCGAGGGATTTGAACTGTGATTCTACAAACTCCAGGGTGATAGTAATGCAATATAAAAACAAGCAATCTATTAGGAATAGTCAGATATATTTCACTTAAAATTCTTTGCTGAACCCCAGTGCTGCAAAAATACAACTTGAGAAAGCAGACAGTTGAGGAAAGAAAAACTGAAAGGTTGATTTAAACAAAAAACAAATTGCTTGTAATGGTATAGAAAGGTGTTTTTTTTCTGGATTCATTTAGAGCTTTATTCTCAATCAGATGAGTGTAAAAGATTGTCTTTTGTTTTTGTATTGAATTGGCTAATAGCAGCCTTGTACCCACAAATGGAATTTTGACTCTAAATCGGGCTCCAATATCTATTCCAATTCTTGGTTCGAGTGGTATCTCACTGTTGGATCCATCCATATTCTGTAATTCCTTTGTGGATTCTAATCCAGGGATCCCCTGTAAGGTGCCCGAGGGCACTATTGCACCCACAGACACTTTCTCTGGTGCCTGCTAGGTGTTTTTAGGAAGTGGGTGGGACCAGGTAGGACTTTTGCTCTGCAAGGCTTCTGATTGACTATTGGAGATTTGGTTGGCTGTGCATTTTTAAAAAAAATGTTGCTTTGGCACCTGCTGCCACCACAGCACAAGGATCTGCACTGTGTGAGTGAAGTTCAGCCATGGCAGCCATTTTGGGGCTGGCTCCGTATCCCACATTCCACAGATTCAAGGACTGTGGATCTTTCTACTACCCCCACCCCTTGCAGATCCCAGAGAATTTATTTCTGGGGTTGTGGGACCCACATTATTTAATAGCCACATATGATGGGAGACAGCAGTGGAGTGGGGGAACGGAGGATGAAATCTCCTCTATTTCATCAGGGCATCTCTGCAGACAAAAGAGGCAGGAAAGGCAGGTTTGTCCCCCTTCCACCTCCTGACCCCACAAGACATTCCCAAAGTCAGAATGGACTACTGGGGGAAAGGGAGTGCAAGAAATATCCATGACCATCAGTGCATTCCGGTGACCAATCATGGGATCCAACCCAGAAAGCCCTGACTGTAATGCTGTGTATCTAATGGAGATGAGGATTTAGGATTTGCTATTTGGTTTCGGCTTTAACTGAAAATGTTTTTAACTATTATTGTAAACTGCCTTGAACCTTGAGGAAAGGTGGAATATAAATGTTTTAATAATTAATAAAGATGGCAGTCCAGTGAGAAGCATAAAGAATCTGCTCTGTACCCACAGTCCACATTTATTTATTTTATTTACAAAATTTATATCCTGCCTTTTGCCCTTATGAGGGCAATCAAGGCAGCTAACGATTTAAAACGTGCATGATAAAATCAATTATGAAACTATTAAAATCAGCCCTCCTTCCAACCACACATCATTAAAACAATTTAAAAGAGTTAAAATGGAGTTAAAATACATACAAAGCAGAGTGTGTGTGTGTGTATATATATATATATATGTGTGTGTGTGTGTGTGTGTGTATATATATGTGTGTGTATATATACGTTTGTGTGTATGTGTGTATATACGTATACGTAGACACAGACAGACACACACACACACACACACATATGCACATGCTGAGAGCCAGTGTGGTGTAGTGGTTAAGAGATGCAGACTGTACTCTGGAGAACCGGTTTCGATTCCCCACTCCTCCACATGAAGCCTGCTGGATGACCTTGGGCCAGTCACAGTTCTCTCTGAACCCTCTCAGCCCACAGACAATGACAAACCACCTCTTTCAGTCTCTTGCCTTGAAAACCCAACGGGGTTGCCATAAGAGCTGTGACTTGACAGCGCTTTCCACCACCACCACATGTGCACGCATACGCATAACTGAAAAAATTCAAAACAATATTGCAAATGGCAGCATTTTTAGATTTTTTAAAATGTCTATCAGGAGAATTATTTTAACCTGCAGAATAACTGTCGCTTCAATCTGAACGACAGTTTTTCTCACAATTATAATTTCCTCGCAGCGATACCTGTTTAGAGATCTTCATAGTTGGAGATCTTTATATTCTATAGATAGCCTGCTAGGAGGCTGAAGTGCTGTAAGGCGAAGATGAGTCTCACGACTGTGTTCTTTTATTAATCCCCAGAGTAATCGATGGTCTGGATACACTGGATGAGCTGGAAAAACTGCCGGTGAATGAAAAGACTTTCCGCCCTCTTAGTGACGTTCACATCAAAGATGTCACAATCCATGCCAACCCTTTTGCTCTGTGACACAGAAAGGCCGCTCAGAATTAACTGCCAATGACTTCTGAAGAGCGGTGGGCTCACTCGTGCATTCACTCTTGGAATCGAGGATTTGCCAAAACTTTTTGTGACTTTTCTAATTTCAGTATTTCAGCAGAGGGAGAGAAGATGCATCTCGATGCATGAAGTTGTACGTGTTTCACAACGCTAGAAAAAAACCAACACATTGGGAATTTTATACATGAAATATGAAGCTACCTTTCTCTGTTTAAAGTTCAACATGATTTATTTTTCAATATCTTGTTTGCCTCTTCTTTTCACATAAGGGAGCTGATAATGAGAGCATTTACACGGAGATCAGTGTGTAAAATTCTGCAGCCTGTCCAATGCCTTGACAACTGGATTGACCGATTCTAGCTTTGTCTTTGCTGATGTGTAAGCCCTCTCTTGACAAAAACACCCAGTTCTGCATCTTCCAGTAATTCAGTTTTTAAGTATTTTAAAATCCTGGGTAATGTCCAACTGGAATGTGCTGAATCATAAAATTATTTACTGTAAAGTATATGCCACAATGCTGATTCTGTGAACTTAGGCACATAATGAGAGGGAGGGCAGGAAGGGATGAGTCAGTGCTTGGCTCTCGTGGCCCAGGGTGATGCCGATCGCCACTTTGGGGTCAGGAAGGAATTTATCTCCAGGCCAGGGTTTCTGGAAGTTTCTTGCCTTGCCCTTGGCTTACAGCAGGGGTCACTGGGGGAGTGGGGAGGGGAAGGTAGTTGTGCATGTCCTGTGTTGTGCAGGGGGTTAGACTAGATGACCCTTGAGGTGCTTTCCAGCTCTCTATGTTTCTAAAGGGGTTAGAAGAAGGGTTCACTTCTACATGCCGACTTTCTCTACCTTCAAGGAGTCACCGTGATTTTGTCTAACTACTATAGTACAGCAGGCTAACTAGCCTGCGTGGTGTAGTGGTTAAGAGTGGTGGTTTGGAAAGGTGGAGTCTGATCTGGAGAACCAGGCTTGATTCCCCACTCCTCCACATGAACGGCGGAGGCTAATCTGATGAACTGGATTTGTTTCCCCACTCCTCCACATGAAGCCAGCTGGGTGACCTTGGGCTAGTCACACACTCAGCCCCACCTCCCTCACAGGGTGTCTGTTGTGGGGAGGGAAAGGGAAGGTGATTGTGAGCCGGTTTGATTCTGCCTTAAGTGGTAGAGAAAGTTGGCATATAAAAACCAACTATTCTTCTTCTTCCCTTGGCCTTATCTTAGTGCCACGTCCATAGTCCACATTTTGTGATTAACTTCACACCCACGAGAAATAGCAGCATGAGCAGTGTGATGCGCTTCTGTTTTCCTTGTGCAGGCATGATTGTTTTGTTAGTAATCCTAGCTGACTCACGGCATTAAATTTTCTATCCCCAGTCCAATTGAATTAGGACTAGGTGATTAGCCTACTAGCATTCAGCGTTGCCCATTTAGCATAATTAAATAAAACCCTCAAACAGCCGTCAGTGACCTACGGCTGGGCCCTACTTCTAATTTGTGCAGCTAAGAGGCACCAGAATGGGGATGAGAAACACCAAGAAAGGCAGGTGTGACTTTTCTTTAGCCACCAGCCAAAAATCAGATATATTGAATGGCCCCAAGTAGAATACTGAAAATCACAGTAGCTGAACAACACCAGCAGTGTATACAGGATATAGAGTACAGAAGTACATGGCTATAAGGCACCAACTAACTACAATATCTAAACAATTTATTATTATTTTTACAAGAGAAAGTTCACTTTTCATCTATTAAAGGTAAAGTCCCCTGTGCAAGCACCGGGTCATTCCTGACCCATGGGGTGATGTCACATCCTGACATTTCCAAGGCAGACTTTGTTTACGGGGTGGTTTGCCAGTGCCTTCCCCAGTCATCTTCCCTTTATTTATTTCATTTATTAGGCAAACACAAATATTCACTTTGATTTCTGACTCCAGGCTTGTGCCTTCAACACCTTGACACACAAATAACAAGATTTGTGCTGCACAAGTGAAGTTACATTAAAAAATCGCAGCTACGATGGCCTAAACACAACTTATCAAAATACTGTTATAACACTGCAATAGTTAGGGCAATAAATATAATACAAACAAGCTCAGAGTTTGTGTCCATGTATATTTTGATATTTGTTATATACTAAAATAATAATAGTATAACTGCTCTGACCCTACAAGCTAACTTAACTATGAAACATTACTCGAAAACCATTATATAATGTAATACAATCTGTGGCACAAAGCACAACGTCACATTCCCAAAATCCAATGTAGGGCTGAATAAATGTTCATGGTAAAAAGTCCGACTTTTTGCATGGCTGTAAGGTACCAACTAACTACAATATCGAAATAATTTATTATTATTTTTACAAGAGAAAGTTCACTTTTCATTTATTAGGCAAACACAAATATTCAATTTTATTTCTGACTGGGCTTGTACCTTCAACACCTTGAAAAAATATCCATATACACACACTTAAAAAAACAACAGTTGCCATGATATGATAACTATCTTCCAGTACTGTAAGGGCTGCCATATAGAGGATGGTGTCGAGTTGTTTTCTGTTGCCCCAGAAGGTTGGACCAGAACCAACGGGTTGAAACGAAATCAGAAGAGTTTCCGTCTAGACATTAGGAAGAATTTTCTAACAGAGCGGTTCCTCAGTGGAACAGGCTCCCTTGGGAGGTGGTGGGCTTTCCTTCCCTGGAGGTTTTGAAGCAGAGGCTAGATGGCCATCTGTCAGCAATGCTGATTCTATGACCTCAAGTAGATCATGAGTGGGAGGGCATCTTGGCCATCTGGGCATGGAGTAGAGGTCATTGGGGGTGTTGGGGGGGAAGTAGTTGTGACTTTCCTGCATTGTGCAGGGGGTTGGACTCATTGACCCTGGTGGTCCCTTCCAACTCTACGATTCTATGAGCAATTAAGCAGAATCAGAAGGCCCCCATCCTACAACCTAAACAGCCGGAGTTTTTATGATTATGTGTGCGTGTAAAGTGCCGTCAAGTCGCAGCCGACTTATAGCGACCCCTTTTGGGGTTTTCATGGCAAGATATTAACAGAGGTGGTTTGCCAGTGCCTTCCTTTGCACGGCAACCCTGGACTTCCTTGGTGGTCCCCCTTCCAAATACTAACCAGGGCTGACCCTGCTTAGCTTCTGAGATCTGACGAGAGCAGGCTAGCCTGGGCCATCCAAGTCAGGGCTGGTTTATGGTTATGCGCATGCGCCTTTAGCTGCCAGCCGGCGCCTCCGCCTCGAATCACCCGATTGGCCGCCTCCCCTCGTCCGCCGCCACCTCCTCATCCGCCGCCGCGCATGCGCACCCTTTGTGACGCCCCTCCCCAGTACTTTTCCAGACGTTTCTCGGCCGGCGCCATTTTGTGGCAGCGCAGCCCTTTCCTCGCGTCGGTTGCTGACGGGAGACGCCCGGTCGCCGTGAGAGAGCCGCCCCGCGAAGCGGGACCCACTCCGAGCCGAGCAGTAAGTCCCGGGGCCGGGGGGGAGAGGAAGGGAAGGGGGAAAGACTTGCGTGGTTGGGTAGGTAGAAACGGGAGTGAGGAGAGACGGCGCCGGGATCGCCTCAGAGGCTGGATCCCGCTGAGGTAACGCAAGAAGGGCCCGATCAATTTCGATGATCCCCTTCTTCTTCTTTTTCTCCTGAACTCCCCCTCTCACGATTTCTAAGAGTGGGAGATTTAAAAAGACTCGATTAAGGCGCTTTTAATAATAAAAAACATTAAACCTGCCCCCCCACCCCGTCCGCCATTTTCTCCGTCTCCTCCTGCCCTTT
The DNA here is from genome assembly GCF_029931775.1 of Euleptes europaea. Lineage (NCBI taxonomy): Eukaryota > Metazoa > Chordata > Lepidosauria > Squamata > Sphaerodactylidae > Euleptes > Euleptes europaea. The sequence continues at coordinate 51,521,071 of NC_079326.1, forward strand.
CCCAGATGGCGAGGAAATGGCGGCGGCGGAGCTGGGCGAGGAGCCGCCCCGAGTCCCTTCCTGTCGGCGAGGGGGACGTTTTGGCGGCCCCGAGGGCGAAGCGGGGGGGGGAGAAGGACGAGGGGGACCCCCCCTTTGAGCCGGGCCGCCATTTCTTCCTCGGCTTCCATTTTGTTTTTCCTCCGTCCTCGGGAAAGGGAGGGAGGGGGGGCGGCCGGTGTCGGGCCCGGTTTTTCCCTCCCATCCCCATCCTCCTGGAGGAGGAAGGAAGGATGTTAATCTCGTCGCCGTTGCCTTCGTGGGCTTCCTTCCCGGAAGAGCCCCTTGTTGGGCCGGGGACAGGCGCAAAAATACCCGGGGGGAAGAGTGCATTAAAAAAAAGGAAAAACAATCGAAGGCAAAACCATTGGGACCTGTTCTAGCTTCCTATTAAAAAAAACATCCAGTTAAAAAAGGAAAACAATCGAAGGCAGCAACATTAGAGTGTGTTTATTTTAGCTTCCTATTAAAAAAAATAAACATCCAGGGCGGCTTATGGTACTGAAATCCATAGGGAATAATTAAAATGAACTAACAAGGCATTTTTTAAAAAAAGGAAAACAATCGAAGGCAAAAACCATTAGAATATGTTTGTTTCAGCTTCCTATTTTTTAAAAAAAATAAACATCCAAGGCGGCTTATGGTACTGAAATCCATAGGGAATGGTTAAAATGAACTAACTAGGCATTTTTTAAAAAAGGAAAACAATCGAAGGCAAAAACCATTAGAATAGGTTTGTTTCAGCTTCCTATTTAAAAAAAAAATAAACATCCAAGGTGGCTTATGGTACTGAAATCCACAGTAAATGATTAAAATGAACGGGAGCCGTTAAAAAAAACTATCAATGCAGAAGACGAATTTTGCTTTTAACGAAAAGTTTACGGTTTCCATCCCCCCCCCCAGTCCTTGGAAAAGAGAGAAACGGCTGGTTTTGGAGCCTTTCCCCCCCCTTTCTCCCCCTTCTATCCTGGGGAGGGAGCGTCGAGAAGGATTAATCACTTCGCAATGGCTTCGTGAGCTTCCTTCCGTAATAAAAACCTATTGGTAAAATGGCTGGAGTTACCCAGCTACTACGTGGTGTCCTGTCCCTGAGAACAAGGGAGACTGTAGGGGAATTTGAAGGTGATCCCCTTACAAGAGCTGTATACAAAAATTTACTTGTATGGACATGTAAGATGACCCCCCCTTTTTCCCCCCCTGCTGGCATGCCTGTAGGGAAAAAACTATCTTCCTTTTGTGTAAACACCTTAACTGCAAGTGACCTGCCTTTGTTTTCTAATTTGGTGTACTGTGTGAAAGACACGAAACAGGCTCTGCACCTGCAACTTGAACACTCACAGGGCTGATTCATGTTGTTTCCTGTGTTGTGCTAAGTTATCTTCAGTTACTATTGTGGGGGTGGTTATTAGCACTTAACTATCTAGGCTCAGTCTAGACTCCTGTATTCTGAAGAGCCAGTGTGGTTAGAGTATTGGGATAGAAATAGGGAGACCTGGGCTCAAATCCCTGCTTGCCATGAAAGGACAGAGGTGACCTTGAGCTAGTTATTCTGGCTCATATTGGAGGAAGGGCAAAATAAAAAATGCATTAAATATGTACAAATCTGGATTTAGGTGGAGGAAGGTGACTGCAAGTCCTGCCATTTAGGAGCGTGTTGACTTTTCTCCCTGTTGTATGATGTGCAGCTTCACAAGTTGTATGCTCAACGTTTTTGCAAGCGTTTTCTTACGAATGTTGGGTGCTAGAACATTGTTACGTTAGTTGGCAGCCACGTGTTTACCCCTTATACATAGCAATATTATAGATCAGATATTCCCAACATTATCCTCCGTCTAGATACTTTAGGAATTTTGAGAGAGATGGTGCCACCACAAAATGGCTGTCATGGGGTGGGGCCAATTTCAAAATGGCTGCCGTGAAGGTGCTGGCAGGTTCAAGGTGGATTACAGCATGAGAGGACAATACAATAAAAAATAGTACAGTACAGAGTAAAGGCTAGATTACAAAATTGGAAAAGTACAATGTAAACAGTATAATACATACAATTAACAATTCAAATATTTTAAAACCTTTAATATTTTCAAACATTAAAATTGTGATACTGTCATCTGCAGTCATTGCCCTGTTTTCTCGAACAGTTGTTGAGGTGGTCATAAGGGCTGAGCTTATTTGCTGTTCAGCTAAAATGAATTATGGTGGGTACTCCTCGTTACCACCTGTAGGTCTTTGATATGGAAATCCAGTCAATACTGTGGTGGGAGACCTGCAGGTAGCCCTAGTGCCCATGACGTCTTGGTAGAGTGGCAGGGGGAAATAGGGGTGCGGGATTCCAGTGCTGCAATTTCACTTCCTGGGTTGCTGTAGTGCTCTAGGGCTCCCCTCAGATTATTACAGGGTTGTCCTAGAAGTCAAAATACAACCTATTTGCATGAGTGGTCCCCCACCAGGTTGCCAGCATTATGCTCGTGTACAGTGAGTTTTATTAGTGTGTTATGAAGTTGTCTTAGGTGTGGCAGGTGCTACCATGTTGAGGTGGGCATTTCTGGCTGGTACTGGCGAATTTCATGGAAGGTGACTTGAGTTAATCTGCCTTCTGTTATCTTTACAACCACACCTTAGAGCTGGTTGTGTGCCCAGGGCTGGAGGGGAAGGAAGGAATATGAAAAGTTATAAGAACGGGGTAGCTCGAAAAGGGATAAGCAAGGACTATAGTAGGTGTTGTTAGCAAGTGGATGCCTTGGCACCCATGGAGGCTGTATTAGAGGTCATTGCTGTAGATTGTCTTACATCTTATTGAAAAGCATTTTGAAGACGTAAAGGGGAGCAAAAACATTTTAAAATCTTGGATTTTGCTAATTATTTTGGAAGAGAAAACACTATAAGGTGGTACTTTTCTATGGAAAAGTGTCCTCAAAGGAGGTGCGCAGAATCACCAGAAGTGAAACAGTTCATTTGAAAAAAATGTGCAAGCTTTTGAAGATTTCCGTTTGCAAATCAGACTTGTACATTGCATTATGACTAGCAGCTGTTCCTAGTAAATAAATTTTACTGTCATTTTCAGCAAAGCCCTCACTTAAGGTAGAGTGAAAGCTCTTTTATAATTTCGGGGAATATAATTTGCTGGAAATTCCTCATGGTATTCTTTAATGACATACTGATTTATGTTGTAACATCTGCTGCTGATTTTTTAAAGTTACTTGAGTAAATGAAATAAATTTCTTACAGATGCGGTATTCCAGACAGACTAACTATCCCGACTGGGATGACAAGCAGTGTTGGGATGACAAAACAGCCAGCAGGCACCATCACAGGAAAAGACCATCACACAGCAGTGCACATGAGAGCAAGCGCTGCAAATATAATCACGCCCAAACTTACGACAGGTCGGTAGCCTTTTTCCTGGATAAGAGTTGCTTTGTGCTTAAGTTAGCCTCTGTATAATTTTGATGCATGAACTGCTAATTCAGTAGTCAGTGCTGGAATTGATGGTGTGTGTTTTTCTGTCCCTCTCTAGCCTTTATTCAGACGCCGATTGCTTCCATGAAAATGAAAGAGATCATCATGAACGGTGCTATGTGGAAGAATACAGCGACAACTACAGTCAGCTCTCTGAAACCAGGCATCATTGCAGAGACCATGAGAATGGCTATGACAACCACAGTAGCAAGTCATCTTGTCATAGTGTCCAAAGCAGTTACAAAAGAAAACACAGGACTCATGGCAAATCAGATCATCAGTCACACACGGTATGAATGATTTAGAGTTCATTGAATGTTAATATATTAACCTCATCTCAACAATTACACAAAAATGAAGGGTTGGGTTATGTCGCAGCTAAGAAAGACCAGCTCTTTCTGTTAAATCTTGTTTTTCTGAAATGAGGATGCTGTTTAGACAGATGTTTTCTAGCATCATTAGTGTTACTTGTTTATCAGACGGTATTCCACTGATATTTCTGAACATGTACTTGAATTACATGTCATTTGGAAATGTGTATCAGGTTTCACATTAAGAATGGCTTCCTGTTAGACAAATTCCATGCAATTGACAGCTACAAATTACATTTTAAATACTGTGTTGTTTGTGAGACCAATTAGGTCTTATTGAACAATGTAAAGATAAAGTGGAATTAAATGCCTCTTAACCGGATATTATATGCTATTCAGTAGACAAGTATATTCCCTGTTAACATTCAGTAAATAGAAAAGACAGTTGTACCAATCCAGGAAAGGGTGATCATGTATAGAAACTGGCTTCTGTGCCCAGAACTTCCTGCCCTGCCATCAGGTGGCTGCTCGGGGGTTTGGGGTATGCTCAGTGTTGTCAGCACTATTGGATCACTGCTTATTCAAGACAGGCGTGGGGAGTAGTTACAAAACTCGGGTCATTCACAACTCCCTACGGTCTAGTTGGCAGTTGCCACGGCCAGAGCTGATAGTGCTGATTATCTTTGGAGCAAGGGAAAAGAACCCCCCAAAGTACAATGGCTACTGTGTTCTGCATTGGGCGGCATAAATGTAATACCAACAGCTCTTCAACTAATGGTTATATATGCAGTAAAGGAAGGAGGTTTCATGAATCCAGGCATGACTCACGTAGGACCTTGCATTTAATTACCTGTATGATGGATGTAATTTATTTTAAAAAAAAATTGTTTACCATTAGGGTTACATAATAGGTTAGTAAATTCTATTGCTTGTAATGTAACAGCTTTAGACTGGTAATATTTTATATGCAAGATTTAAATCTTTTAGCAAACCATATTTTTTTAAAAAAAGAATTTATGTTGTGTGTTGTTAACCTTGCCACTTGAAGAATATTATCTGAAAATCTGTTCCTTGCCATGTTTTTTTCCCGTAACCTAAACTATGTGCCCTGTGAAATTCTGGGGAATTTGAAATTGTTCCTGCCAACCGTTTGTGGCCTGGCGCGTATCTGAATGCCTGAATATCTCCCTGCTGAATGAATTTCGTATTCTACCCTGAATTCACTCGGGTTTATTGATTGGCTGGATGATCTTGGTGCCGCGCACTTGCCGTTACCAGAGGAGTCATCGAAGGAAAAGATCGAGGAGTGTAGAGGATGATGAGGAGGGTCACCTGATCTGTCAGAGTGGAGACGTACTAAGTGCAAGATGTATAGAATATTTTTCAAAACTTATTCACTTTTCAGATAAAATAATTACTTTTAGTTAAGTTCAGGACACTTTGGAAGTCCTTTTCTTTCTTTGGTTTTTGTTATGTTATTTGGTTTTTTTTTTCTGGGGGGGGACATTATTTTAATACTATGATTAAATTTTTAATCAAATTCCTACACAGTAAACAAAGCTAGTCTAGATTGAGATAGACATAATCTGTCTTGAAGCGTTGTCCAATTAAATATTTTAAAGATATCTAGTTACTTTTTACATGGCGGCACAGCCTAGAACATAATACGGTGTATTGAATAATGAAATTATGTCATTGCCTGTATAACTGATTTCTTCCCCCTGCTTTTAGATGAAATTGTCACTACTCTGGGTGAAGGTGCTTTTGGAAAAGTTGTGGAGTGCATAGATCAGAAAACGTAAGTTATTTAGATTTAGACTCTAGACCAGGGGTTCTGGGCAGATTATTTTGAAGGATATGTATTCAAAAGTGGATGGACCTTTAGCATAAAATGTGAAGAACAGCTTGCTTCCTGCTGTGTGCATTAAAGATTGGTCTCTTAATTCAGACAAAATAAGTTGCAGTTTTCTTGCAATCAGAGCAAAAAAAGAAGAACATATTCATTATATTAATGAAGTTCTGAGCCCTGACCTGGAGAAGCTGGGCTAGCCTGATCTCATCTAAAGCAGGGTTAACCATGGCAAATATTTGGATGAAAGGCCTCCAAGGAATGCCAGGCCCATGGTGCAAAGGCAGGCAGTGGCAAACCACCTCTGAACGTCTCTTGCCTTGAAAACCCTATGGGGTCACCACAAGTCAGATATGACTTGATGCATAAATAAATAAAGTTCTGTGTCCCAGTGATGCTTCACAATGTTTTTCTCTCATTTTTAGGGGAAATAGACGTGTAGCAGTAAAAATAGTAAAAAATGTTGATAGATACTCTGAAGCTGCTCGATCAGAAATACAAGTGTTGGAGCATTTGAAAGCATCAGATCCTTACAGCAAATAGTAAGTTTGGCATAATGGAAGATTTTTAAAAAGAGTTTTGATTGTAGTGACATCATTTAATAGGAAGCATTTTGTTCAGTACACCATCTCATCCTTGTCTGATAAGTGTTTCAGCTATCAGTTTGTATTTAATATTTCTAGGCTTCTTGTCTATGTTCAGAACCTGTTTTTTGTAACATCTTTTGCATCTCATGAAATTGCAGCCGCTGTGTCCAGATGCTGGAATGGTTTGAACATCATGGCCACGTCTGCATTGTTTTTGAACTGCTGGGCCTTAGTACTTACGACTTCATTAAAGAAAACAGTTTTCTGCCCTTTAGTATTGACCACATTAGACGGATGGCATACCAGATTTGCAAATCTGTAAATTGTGAGTATACAGAGCACACGTGGCTTATTTCAGTTCCTTTAGTTTCCTGGGCAGTTTTTAAGTTTATAACAAAAATGTAGTCAGTAGAAATAACTGTAGCCCCTCCCATTACATCTTATATTTAAATGTTCTGACATTAAAAGCCACCATAAACAAATTTTGGGCTTCTAAAAGTCATGCAGGGGATGGTAGCTACAAATTAATTTTTATAGATAGTTAACCTTGTTTAAGTAAGGCACTTTGGCAATGTGAAAAACAGTGTTTGTTATTTGTGACAGCAAAGTCATGTTTATTTGTTTTTGTGATATAAAATTCATGCAGGCTTTAACTTTGGGTCCCTATTTGATAACTGTTTTAAAACAACCTGTTGACTTTTTCTTTCCAGTTTTGCATTCCAATAAACTAACACATACGGATTTGAAACCTGAAAACATCCTATTTGTGAAGTCGGACTATACGGAGCAGTATAATCATAAACTGGTAGGTCTAGGCACTTACATTTATAAGCAGCTTTCAGTGTGTATTGTGTTCGCTGTTGCTCAGAATACTTAGTAATACATTGCTTGTTTCAGAAACGGGATGAACGCACACTGAAAAATCCAGACATCAAAGTTGTGGATTTTGGCAGTGCAACTTACGATGACGAACATCATAGTACTCTTGTGTCTACCAGGCATTACCGAGCTCCTGAAGTAATTTTGGGTGAGTCACAAAACATTCCCCTTTGTTCAGGCAAGTAGGTCTGTTTGGTACCGTGTGTCCTTTTTAAAGGAAGCTTCTAAGTAGTCCTTTTGTTAGCTGCAGTCCTGGAATTATTTTATAGTCATTGTTCCCTGGATTAAGTTTTGCATTTTGAAACTTCACTGTGGTTCACATGTTCTGGGCGTGCAACTTTGAAGTGGTATTGATGGCTAATTTGTGACTATAGTCAGTTGTCAACACATGGTCATATGGAGCAGCTCTATTTCAGATCAGCTTGAGATATGAAATCCTGGTTTTAAAAAAAGTAATATTAAACTTTCCCCCTGTAGCTTTGGGATGGTCCCAGCCATGTGACGTGTGGAGTATTGGTTGCATTCTCATTGAATATTACCTTGGATTCACAATATTTCCGGTATGTAACTACAAAAAACATTTATTATGTAAGAGATTATGACTGTTCTTTGGAGGAAGATCTGATTGGCCTTCATGATACTGTGTACTGTTAACTACTACTAGAAGCTTATGGTGCTAAGTGATCTTGATATAAAATGTTCTGTTTCTCCTCAAAGAGTTCTGTTTCTCATCAAGCATACAAATATCACTCCTTACTCTGTTCTGATCAGTTTTATATGGTGTTGCATTAGTTGCTTCTCTGAGGCTGCGGCGTCTTGAGCTGTGGGTTATTTTCCTCCATCTTCAGGGTAGGCAGGACTAATATTTATTAATTTTGCTAACTTCCTGTCTACCCTTGATGGGAAAATAGCCTGCAGACCTCAGTTCCGTCCTGCCTCTAGGGGAGTAGGTCGCAAAGGAGAATTTCACTTGGAAATTGTAATGGGGAAAAGTCAGCTAGGTGTAGTTTAAAGTTAGATTCATTGATCAAGACATTCCTTATGCTTGTTTGTTTACATATTCAAAACCAGTGTGTGTGAAGCATCGGGCAGCACTTCTCCGGGGAGGGTCTTGATCTCTGCTGGCGGTTTCATAGGCTGCGTTTAAAGAGAATTGCCAAGCCACAAAAAAAGAGATCCTATATTGGAGGGGGAAGGGGAGGGTAGAAAGTTTGTGTTAGCCTGTGGTGAACATTGCTCAGTTTAAGTTAGCTGTCAATTTCACTAGGTGCTTATTTAAAATGAACTTGGGTCCAAATCCATGAACACCTGCTAGTTTTTTTAACCCCACCCACTTGTCATGCTGCCAGAAACTGGAAATCAGTGCACGCTTGGACACCTTATCTACTGAACAGTTTCAGATTTTTTCCAGTAATTTTTTCAGGTTCACCGTATCTAAAGCATTTGTGCACTATTTTTTCCCCCTTAGACACATGACAGTAAAGAGCATCTGGCAATGATGCAGAAGATACTGGGACCGTTACCAATTCACATGATTCAGAAAACAAGGTAAACCCAAATGCTTTTTAGGTCTCATGTCCCCCCCAGACAATTAATGTCCTCTGTATTCAATTCTCAGGATGATTGGTTTATATACCCTGCTCATTTACAATGCTTAAGGCGGCCTCTTCATGATAAATACTTTCAATGGGTGTGTGTAGAAATGCTGGTGTAAATCAGTCATCATTTTCTCTAAGAACGTTCTATGGGAGTAGTGTTGTGATTGGTTCTCATTGGTGGCAGCAGGTGTACATTCCAGGTGTGTGTACAAACCCTCAGTCTTTAATATCCAAATTTTGTATGCTCAGCGACTCCCTGCCCCCGGGGGAGGGGAATAGCTCTTTATAGCTCCCTGACAGTTCTGATGATGGCATTTGGTGTGGAAACTACCTTTTATTTTACACAGGTTTGATTACAGGCTAGAGTAGACTTCCCACGGGCTGTTCTGGGTAACTGAAACATGGTTCTTTGTATATCATTCTACTAGCAAAACTAGTGGCCCCATTCTAATTAGTAGGGATAGAGAAAGTGAGCGTCTCTTTGAGGCAAAATTTACAAAAAAGGGGCCAGCCCACTTTCACATTTGAGAGTGACAGGACTGAACATGGATGTTGCTCATGAAGCCTAGCAGAGTACACCCACAATCCTTGGTCCAAATTCTAGCTGTGTTTCCCTCTTCCCCAGACAGGCATGTGTAACATGAAGCATGTGTCTTCAGACCCCAGTTTCAACGACATACAGCATGGGGGAGAGAATGGTTTTGGAGGAATAAATTCCCCTTCTGGGACTTATTCCTTGTAGTTCCTCTTAATTTCAAAAATTATCTTTAATTCTCGGCTACCCACTGTGAATTATCTCTAGTTAGATTGGAGACTTAAGGTTTTTTTTGTAAACTTAAATGGTTTTCTGTGGTAAAAGTCAAAAGAGAAGTTAAATGTCCTCTTTGTCCTTTGTTATGTGGGACTTGGTTTCATTGTGTTCAGGAGGAAACAGGACTGATAATGGCATCTGATTTCTAGTATTTCCTGCCTAGCCAGAGGCAAAGTACTTTCCATTCTTCAGCTTAGCAAAATGGTGCTTTTATGACAAATTCTGGGCTCAGTTACATGGTTCATAAATGCTGGTGCTCATGCCGATCAGCTGGCCTCCATTCCATGCCTTTTCTTTGCTCCTTTGGGGGACAGGCTAGGCTTCATGATTGATGTGTGCAGAACTGGATTCTGTCCTTGAGTTGATGGTACAATGCAATGTGCAAGCTGAAATAGTATTTCAGTATGGGAATAAAATGTACCTACAGCATAATATTTTTTGTAAATTGTGCATATTAAATACATTTTCTAAATACTTTGGTAGCTTGACTACCTGTCTAGAGTACTATCAGAAGTATGTGATGCGAAGTTTCATACAAATTCTAATTTTGTATACCACCAGGAAACGCAAGTACTTCCACCAAGACCAGTTGGATTGGGATGAGCACAGTTCCGCTGGAAGATATGTTTCAAGGCGCTGTAAACCACTGAAGGTACGATGATTCTATATGTTCATGTGGTAGTTTGGAGTGTCCCCACACTTTGCTTGTTCAGCATCTGAGATGTTCCTTTTTTTTTCTTCCTCTCCTTTTAGGAGTTTATGCAGTGCCACGATTCTGATCATGAAAACCTATTTGATCTCATACAAAGAATGTTGAAGTATGACCCTGCTGAACGAATTACCCTTTCAGACGCTCTGAAGCATCCTTTCTTTTTCCCATTGAAAGAGATGTAAAATAACTACGGTTTTGTAGAAAGTTATTAAAGACTGTGTCAGAGCAAATGTGATTTAAACATTTTGTATATTAGAGCTGTAAATGTTTTGTATTGTTGAACCCAGGTCTTGAAATAAAAAAGTTTAGCAGTTTGTCTTGTAATGTTTATGAAATGTTTTAGGTGCCCTCCTGTGTGAGTTGAGCAGTATACAGAGTAGAATTGTCTTACCTTCAGTGGTTTATGAGAGAGGGAGAAAAGCTTCTCTGTCCACTCTCTCCAGCCATGCATAATTTTATAGACCTCTATCATGTCTCCCCTTAACCACCACCTTTCCAAGCTAAACAGCCCTAAGCGTTTTAACCGCTCCTCATAGGGCAGTTGCTCTAGCCCTGAGAGGAAGAAGGCAGCGCTCCTCAGCAATGGGATTAATGTTACAGGGAACTCTTGTGCACAGAAAAATAAATACTCTTATGAAGAACCCCCCTCCAAGTATCTGGAACAAGAGATGTTAGGAAAGTAGAGAAGTATCTTAATCTAAAACAAGCTCAAGCAGATCCCACAAAAGCACCTAAAGTGAAGCTCATTCTGGCCATATTGCTGTTTCTTTAGAGTTGGGAGGAAACTTGGTTGTGTTGGGCTTGCCACGCTGGCCTGTGGGTATGCCAGGAGTCTCAAGGTTGACACTAGGTTGTTTACGTTCGGAGGCTTTTGGCTAGTGGTTGCCCATGAGCGCATGTGGTCCAGGATCAGTTGAACTCCACAAGTGAGGAGAACCATGTCCTGCAAAACCTCCAGGCAGTACCTCTTTGTCAGGATTTTGTTTCAATTTTTTCATTTTTAGCCCATTAAACACGGTGTCCAGGTGATTCAGGACCTCTACCACATCACCAGATTAAGGATATACAGAGCTCTGTATCGTCAACATATTCAACCTCCCCCTCCAGGAAACAGTGGAGACAAGTAGGATGAACACATGAAGTTGCCTTATACTGAATCAGACCCTTGGTCCATCAGCGTCAGTATTGTCTACTCAGACCGGCAGCGGCTCTCCAGGGTCTCAGGCAGGTTTTTCACATCACTTGCCTAGTCCCTTTAACTGGAGATGCCGGGGGGTTGAACCTGGGACCTTCTGCATGCCAAGCAGATGCTCGACCAGAGCTACAGCCCTTCCCCAAGGATGCCTTGTTGGCCCCCTTGGTCCAATCTTGGATAAGTGGAGAGGGGTCTTTAATGAACAGGCAGCACCAGGGCTCCTACAATGTCTGTCATCTGGTTGAAAAACAGCCGCTCCAGCTCTTTAAGCAGACACCCCCTCCCCCCACAGGGAATAATCCAGCCCATCCCTCCTTAACACTACCCCTACCATAAGGCGCAGCAGTTCAGCCTTCCACTCAGAGATTGCACTGGCTCTGGAAAAAAGGAAGTAAAACCATCACCACCCCACTGTGACCAGCTTTCTTGAGGCCCCCGTTTCTACCTGTTTTCTCCAGCAGTGGCTGTTTCAAAATGGAAAATGCTTGCCAAACTGCCTGTGTCATTTGCTGGTGGCCTCAAACAGGGCAGGCGCCATATTGGGGGGGCAGGCTATTACTGGTCTATCCCATGTGCGTCTCCACCGATGGGAGCAATCTCTGTTAACACAATTGGGCTCCTTAACTTCTCCCCTACCTGCTGCAGTGCAGGGGGGGCAGGATTCCCTCAGAGAGTAGGGGGAAAAGAAGCAGGGAAAACTCCCCACCTCTTGGCCAGAGAGAAACCCATTCAATTTTATTATTTTTGCTGAATTAACTCCTACAGATATTTTTTTGATGTTAAACAAAATGCATGCCAGCAACCAAAGCTCTGAACACACATGAAGCTGCCTTATACTGAACCAGACTCTTGGTCCATCAAGGTCAGTATTGTCTATGCAGACTGGCAGCGGCTCTCCAGGGTCTCAGGCAGAGGTCTTTCACGTCACCTACTTGCCTGGTTCCTTTAACTGGAGATGCTGGGGATTGAACCTGGGCCTTCAGCGTGCCAAGCAGATGCTCTACCACTGAGCCGTGGCCCCTCCCCTGTAGTGCTCCAAGATGATCTGGAACCTCTGACGTGCCGCTGCCCTCCAGGGGCAGAATTTTGCAAGACAACTGCGGGCAGTTTAATATTAGTCAGATGGGACTCCCAAACCGCCGCCAGTGTTTCACAAACCCAACTGCCTTAGCCAAAGTTACAGCTGAATGAATTATTTTTCCATCTGTCACCTTTAACCCTTTATTAACCATTCAGATATTGTTCCTTTAATTTTGTTTACATTAAATGTAGAAGAAAACTGCCTCTTTGTTAATCTAGCATACTCCCTTGGCCTGAAGGAGGCTGTAATCTAAGGGGGGGGGGGAGAAATGACCTGATAATAGCTTTTCTTGTAATCAACAATGATAATGATGATAAAACTGTTTTGGGGATTAATACATAGTGTATCTGAAGTGCTTAGAACATCAAAAGTGGCAAATCTTTTAATTCTTTAATCTTATTTTGCAGACAAAATAATGATTGATTAGGCAAGGTTCATTACTACATTAAAACCGCAAGAATATCGGAACTGGAAAGTTGAAGGCAAATGCATTGTAGCTTGAACTGCAGGAGTAGTACTGCAAATATGGTAAAAATCCATTAATTCCCAGGTCCAGTTACCCCCTCCCCCTGCACAAAACCACACGTAGGGGCCTCTTGACTTTGGATACTTGTACAGTTTAATTTGCAAACAGAATTTGTATAACAAATTCCCACCCCAACCCCCAATCATGTCTACTTGTAAACTTTTTTATAGAAAACCCAGGGATAAAATGAATTCAAATTGTGAAGGCCTTAAATTATGTTACAGTAGAAAATACAGGAGGTAGAATGTAACTGAAAGGATTAATGCAACGTTAGGATCAAAATTTATAGCTCCTGTAAGCTACTAACACATGGTTTTAAAAAACCTAAATTCATGTGTTCTCTAATCACCATAGAAAACACGAAATAAATTTGCCATGAAAGCCCTTATATCACGCTTGATATATAGGGAGGTAGGGATGCAAGAATCAGAAGGACACAAGACATGACATTTTATCTACAGCTCCTGTTTGCTTTACTGTTGACAGTTTGACAACTTAGTCACCTTCTTCCGTTTCGGATTCAGATTCTGAAATAAAGAAAAGGTCCATCATGAGTACACACCCTGTGCAGCTAGCTAACAGTGTAATCATCCAATTTACGGTTCAAATTACGCCTATTTACCTTCCTCAGCATTCTTGAGCCATTCAACAAACTTTTTCATTTGCTCCAGAAAGACGCTCTTTCCCTTTGCAACGTGCGCATCTTTATACCACTTGAGGATGGGTTCTTCACTTAACACCTCGGCTGTTGAAAATAAGGCATTAAAAAAAATCAGTGACGTTAATTAACTCAACTGGTTAATATGAAATCAATAGATGATTTTGTGTTGAACTGGCAGCCTTAACTATTCTTAAATACAAAAGAAAGTGATTTATCAGATGACAATTGAATGTGACAGATAAGATGCTTAAATGCTTAAGATAGCTGGAAAAGTTAGATCTAGAAGTTTTTTTTTTAATGATCTCCAGGTTTAACCTAAATGACAGAATTTATGATAATACTTCATGATGAGGCTCAAAGATGTAGCACATTATATTGCATCTCCCTTTCACCTTTCTGTATCCACTTTATATAAAAAATTTAAAAATCAGCAACGTGAAGCCAGGTTCAGCACGGAAGGGCTTCAACACAAATGCCCACAACAGCTAGATCCTTTGTGTCCGAACTGTTTCTTTGCCACACCTGGGCTGGACTTTTTCAAGAGACCCAACATACTGAAGCAAGACCTCTGTGGTATAGCTAGATGATGCCTGCCTCTGCTTTTTATATAAGATGTCTGTCTTCGTAGGATGCTCATCTAGGTTTTTAGAGAACCCACTTAGCTATTGAGCACCCACTTAGCTATTACAATTAAATAGGTTTAAAAATGGAGCCTTGCTTCTTGTAGCAGGACGAACTGTTGAAGGCACCATTACAGATGGTCTAGAAAAAGCTGCAACTGAAGGATAGCAATTACCCTAAGCATGATCTCCCCCAAAATTTAAACCTTACTTTTGCCACAGCTGTTTGCCAAATATACACACTATATAAAAAGAGATCGCCATCTTGGTGTCAAATGGATAACTAAATTGAGATGCTTTTTATACTTATATTTGTGGGATGTCCAGAAAGCCCTGTAGCACTTAAGTTTCTCCACAGTAGCTTTGATTATGATTACACATGAACACATGAAGCTGCCTTATACTGAATCAGACCCTTGGTCCATCAAAGTCAGTATTGTCTACTCAGACTGGCAGCGGCTCTCCAGGGTCTCAGGCAGATCTTTCACATCTCGTACTTGCCTAGTCCCTTTAACTGGAGATGCCGGGAATTGAACCTGAGACCTTCTGCATGCCAAGCAGATGCTCTACCACTGAGCCACAGCCCCACAGGTATATTTTTGGGGAAAACATGCCCCTCCCAAGCAGGGAAAAAAGTATTGCATGTATTGAACTGCAAACTTCTATAGCAGAATAAAATATTCTCCAAGTAGACAGTTCAAGTGAGATAATAAGATAAGCCAATAAGACAATCCATTTTTGCTCATGTGGAAATCATTGCCTCAATAGTACAATAGTCCCACCATCTTCCGCTGCCTCAAAAAAAAAATGTCTGAAGCATTTTGCCAAACTATTAATAGTTAAACCTGGCTTGGCTTTTGAATCAAGCAGAACAGGGTAGGATGAAACCCCTATTCCATAATGAGCTGCAACTGCTACCATTTAGCAAGCACCAAAAAGATGCCAAAATGTAGCAATTTTTTCCATGCCTGAATGAACTCCAGGGAAAGTGTTGAAACTGATCTAGAGGAGACCACCAACTGTGACCTAGTCCCCCCCACCATATTGCAAAATAGATATTATGTAAACGTTAACCAGCTGGACCAAAAACATCCGAGTCTGAAAGAATGAGGACAAAGTGATGATGGAGTCCAGCAGTCCTTCAAGATGACTAACAGATGCTTTATTTTAACATCGCAGCTACCACAATGGCTTCTGAAGAACAAAGTCCTTTGAGCTCTCTGCTGAGCCCACACTAGAACCACTTAAGCTGCAACTGTGGTTTTCCTGCTTGGAGCGAAAAGCCTAGCCCTGGCGGCAGCAGAAGCCACAACTTGTGTTTTAGGTTTCTCTCACCTCAAGTTCATCAATTACGCTCGCAATTACCTTTGTAGAAGAGCACCACTATTTTCTGGAAGGCCTTCATGAAGTGGATGTTGTCATAACAGTACTCCTGAACCTTGAGCAACAGTGTCAGTTCAGACTGACCTTGGGTTGTAAAGGCAGCGAGGAGAGGGCTGTATTGCTGTGGAAAGAGGCAACAGTCACATTTCCCAGCCGCCACACCCAAAGCCTGTTGCACGTGAAAACCATGACGCTCCAAGCTTGGTCAAACGGCTTCCTATAACACACTTGGGGACTCTGGACAATTTTTAAGCTTTGCTGACAGAAGATTAAGCCTTACTGGCACCCGCATTTATGTCTGCCCTTACAACCAGATACAGCCCAGCCCCAGCTGCCTACCTTTTCACCTTGGAAATCCACACTCATAGAAGGGCATTCACTTTAGCTAGGTGTTCAGCCCTACCTTCTGCGGTTTTACAAGGGAGGTATAACAAGATCCCAAGATCTTGTCCATGCAATTTTGGGGAAATAGAAACAATGGAACACGTGTTTTTCAGATGCTCATTCTATAAGGATGCCCGCTCTAAGCTGTCCCGGTCCATGCTTGAGAAAATCTCAGGTTATTCTGAAAAACCTCAAGTTAGGAAGCTCTGCTCAGATGAAATTCCCTTACAAATTAGAGGTTGCCAAATTCTGCGCAGCAATCTACAAACTTCGTCAAAGTTTAGTAAAATAAAAGTCAAAGAAATAACGAAGTTAAAAATCTTCTTCTGAATTTGTGTCAAAATATTTATTTCTTATCCAAATCGTGAAACATTTTAATTTATATATATTCTTTTAAATTAACATGACACAACTTTTAAACAATATCAATGTATCCGCTGTAATACTGCTGTTATGTTCTTAATTTTTATTGGCGCAATGCCGCAATAAATGTTTCTGATTCTGATTAAGCCTTATGTAAAGAAGAATAGAGTTGGAAGGGACGACCAGGGTCATCTAGTCCAACCCCCTGCACAATGCAGGAAATTCACAACTACCTCCCCCTCCCACACCCCCAGTGACCCCTACTCCACACCCAGAAGATGGCTAAGGTGCCCTCTCTCTCCTCATCTGCTTAAGGCCACAGAATCAGCATTGCTGACAGATGGCTATCTAGCCTCTGCTTAAAAACCTCCAGGGAACGAACGCTTACCACCTCCCAAGGAAGCCTGTTCCACTGAGGAACCACTCTAACCGATGGAAATGCTTTTGATTTAATTTCAACCCATTGGTTCTGGTCCGACCTTCTAGGACAACAGAAAACAACTCGGCACCCTCCTCTATATGACAGCCCTTCAAGTACTTGACAATGGTTACCATATCCCCTCTTCAGTCTTCTCCTCTTCAGTCTAAACATATCCAGCTCCTTCAACCTTTCCTCATAGGACTTGGTCTCCAGACCCCTCACCATCTTCGTTGCCCTCCTCTGGACCCGTTCCAGCTTGTCTATATCCTTCTTAAATTGTGGTGCCCAAAACTGAACACAATACTCTAGGGGATGTCTAACCAGAGCAGAGTAAAGAAGAAGGGTTTTTATATGCCGACTTTCTCTACCACTTAAGAATCAAAGCGGCTTACAATCACATTCCCTTCTCCTCCCCACAACAGACACCCTGTGATGTAGGTGGGGCTGAGAGAGCTCTAGGAGAGCTATGACTAGCCCAAGGTCACCCAGCTGGCTTCATGTGGAGGAATGGGAATCAAACCCAGTTCTCTTGATCAGAGTCCACCACTCCACTGCTCTTAACCACTATACCAGTGATGGCGAACCTTTTAGAGACTGAGTGCCCAAACTGCAACCCAAAACCCACTTATTTATCGCCGAGTGCCAATGCGGCAATTTAACCTGAATACTGAGGTTTTAGTTTAGAACAGGGGTGGGGAACCTTTTTTCTGCCAAGGGCCATTTGCATATTTATAACATCGTTCGGGGGCCATACCGGGCGTAGATCTCCTGGTGTGTGTGTGTGTGGGGGAAGCTAGGGTTGCCAGGTCCTCTTCACCACTGGCGGGAGGTTTTGGGGGTGAAGCCTGAGGAGGGCGGGGTTTGGGGAGGAAGACTGCACAGCCATAGAGCCCAATGGCCAAAGTGGCCATTTTCTCCAGGGGAACTGATCTCTATTGGCTGGAGATCAGTTGTAATAGCAGGAGATCTCCAGCCACCACCTGGAGGTTGGCAACCTTAGGGGAGGCTATGCAGAGAAAGCTTGGAGGGTGCCTCAGCTCCCCCAGGTCTTCCCCCTCCTCCCAGGTGGGAAGGCAGCCAGCGGTGGGCCCAGGCAACCAAGGTGCCAGGGGGGCACAGCTTGCAGCCTGCGGTTGATCTGCAGGGAAGGAAAGAAGGAAGGAAGGAAAGAAAGAAGGAAGGAAGGAAGGAAAGAATGAAGGACAGAAAGAAGGAAGGAAGCAGGGAAAGAAGGAAGGAAAGAAGGAAAGGAAGGAAGGAAAGAAAGTAGCAAGGAAGGAAGGAAGGACAGAAAGAAGGAAAGAAAAGGAAGAAGGAAGGAAGGAAAGAAGGAAGGAAGGAATGAAGGACAGAAAGAAGGAAGGAATGAAGGACAGAAAGAAGGAAGGAAGGAATGAAGGACAGAAAGAAGGAAAGGAGGAAGGAAGGGAAGAAAGGAAAGGACAGAAAGAAGTAAGGAAGGAATGAAGGACAGAAAGAAGTAAGGAAAGAAGGAAGGAAGGAAAGAATGAAGGACAGAAAGAAGGCAGAAAGGAAGCATGGAAAGGAGAGAGAGAGAGAGAGAGAGAGAGAGAGAGAGAGAGAGAGAGAGAGAAAAAGGAGAGAGAAAAAGAGGGGGGGAAAGAGACAGAAAAAGAGGAGAGAAAGAATAGGAGCGTGACAGAAAAAGGAAGAAAAGAGAGAAAAGCCTTCACACACACACACAGCCGGCTCCCTGCGACCGGGCTTCAGCCTTCCCACCTCTCCCCACCCCCCAAGTCCACAAAAGTCCTCCACCTGATCGGCTCCCACCCGGATGCTCCGGCCCCGGGAGGGAGCGATTGGCTTTTTCCTCTTCTTCCCCCCTCCCTCCGCGGCAGCCGAGAGAGGTTTCAACCCCTGTGCCGCGCGGCGTGCAGGGACGCTTCGCCTTCCCGGCTTGGGGGAAGCGTCTTCCTCCCTCCCGCCTCCTCTTGCCGATGGCGAGAGGGGGTTTAAAGGGGCCGCAGCGTTCCTGCACGCTGCGGCTTCAGAGAGGGCCGTGCTGCGCTGCGTTTCTCTGGCAGCTGCAGCGGAGCCCAGGCTGGGCCAGGAGCCTTCTTACTCCTCCTCCCAGAGGCTCCGGGGGCTGCTTGGGCGCAAGTCCTGCTGGCCGCCACCGCAGCACGCCCCCCCCCACCGCACGGGCCGCTCCCGCTCCCCGGCGCCGCTTCGCAGGCCGCTTGGCTGGGCTGCGCACTGGGCAGAACCGGGGCGGCGGCTCCTCTTGGCCGAGCAGGGGAGGCGCCGCAGGTGGCGGCCCGGCCTTCGGGGGCCTTTTTCAGCGGGCGGGCGGGCAGGCGGGCCCTGAGGGCGACCGCTGCCGGCTCGCCTGCTGTCCCCGCCCCCGTTCTGAAGCGCCTCCCAGTCCGACCTCGGGCGTGAGGAGCCAATCCGGAGTTGCTGCGGACCGCCCGTGGCGCGGGGCCAGGCAAAGCCGCGCCTCGACCCCTCGCCTCCAGCCCGGGAAGGGAAGGGGAAGGAAGGCTGCTTCCCCGGGGGGTGAGTGGAGGCGGCCGGGCGCGTGCCGGCACAGAGGGCTACGCGTGCCAGAGTCGGCACGCGTGCCATAGGTTCGCCAACACGGCACTATACCATTCTTGGAAAAAGCATCAGGGGGGTGGTTGGCTGTTGTGGCAGCTCCTGAATGAAGTCTGTAAGAAGCATCACAAGGAGGGAACGGAGCCTTGACTACTTACCGTGAGGGCTCCTTCTCTTCTGAGGCGGAGGGCATCTTGTAGCTGTGGGTTATTGTCCACGCCCCATCTGGAGAGGCAGGACTAAAATGATTTCCTGCTGCCCCCTACCGGGACACTAACCCTCTGTTCCTCAGTCACAGGCTTGCCTAGCTCTAGACAGGAACAAACAAGGTATAACAGAACAAAAACGTAACCTTAACCAGAAAAACAGGAAGGAACATTTCTATAACATGAAAAATAGACAGGACTTGTGACCGGAGAGGTCTGAACTGACTGTCTTCTGAAGGCATGGTTGAAAGTACGTCGTCTTGACTTATCGCCCGGGTGGGCAAGATGCCCTCCGCCTCAGAAGAGAAGGAGCCCTCACGGTAAGTAGTCAAGGCTCCGTTCTCCTCTGAGGCTCGGGCATCTTGTAGCTGTGGGATCTATAAGAGCTCCCATCAGGGTGGGTCACGCATACTCCTCCACGACATGCTGTAAAACCCTGCGGCCAAAGGCCGCTTGTGCAGATGACCATGTGTTGATCTTGTAATGCTTGACAAACGTAGACACGTTTGACCACGTAGCTGCACGGCAAATTTCGTCAACCGGAGACTGTCTGTCAAACGCCGCCGTTGTAGAGGCGCTGCGAAGCGAATGAGCCGTAATTCCCTGTGGAAGAGGAGCACCCGCAGCTTTATATGCCTCCGCTATTGTGGACTTTAAGGCATAACTAATGGATGCCACGGACATTCTGAGACCCCTGTTAGGATTGGAGATGTTAATAAACAAGTAGTCCGTCTTTCTCAGTTCTGCTGTTCTGTCAATGAAGATGCGCAAGGCTCTACGCAGGTCGAGAGAATGCCAAGATCGTTCCTTTGGACAAGATGGTTTTGGACAGAACGATGGTAAAGAAATGTCCTGACCGCGATGAAAGGGAGAGTTAAACTTAGGGATGAAGGTAGGGTCTGGTCTCAATACCACCTTATCCCTATGAAAAATGCATAGCCCCTGACGAATGGATAGGGCTCGTAGTTCCGACACTCTTCGAGCCGACGTGATGGCCACAAGGAATAGAACTTTCATCCTCAGGAACCTTAGAGGTACTGCCCGAAGAGATTCGAAGGGTTCCTTCGTTAAAGCCTTGAGAACGATGTTAAGGTTCCAGGTAGGGAACCGGTGAATCGTAGGAGGTCGAGTCTGGGATACTCCCTTTAGAAAGGAGACAATATGCCGATGTTTGGATAACGAAACTCCATCCACCATGGGTATAACTGTAGCTATGGCTGCCACCTGTCTGCGTAGAGTAGACACTGCCAGGTTTAATCTCACTCCCTCCTGTAAGAACCCCAAGATGCTGTTAATTGCTGGATGAAGAGGGTCGAATTTTCTTCTACGTGCCCATCTGACAAACGCCTTCCATGATGCGGAATATATGCGCCGGGTCGCAGGTCTACGTGCTTCAAGTATGGTGTTCACGACCTCTGTAGAGTAACCCAGATTGAGAAGGTTCATCCTTTCAAGTGCCAGACGGTCAAACAGAACCAGTGGGGGTCTGGATGGATTAAAGGTCCCTGGCGTAGAGCTCCCCACTGCATTGGAATTCTCCATGGATCTTGAACTGCCAGTTTTCGCAGAGTGACAAACCACGGACGTCGAGGCCAAAACGGTGCCACGAGAAGTACGTTGGCTTTTTCCGTCTGAATCTTGCGAAGGACCTTCGGAATGATTGGCAGAGGTGGGAAGGCGTACAGAAGAGTCTTTGGCCAAGGGTTGAGAAGAGCGTCGATTCTTTCTGCGTCTGGGTGGAAGTATCTCGAGTAGAATCTTGGAAGTTTGGAATTGTCTGACGAGGCGAACAAATCTACCTCTGGAAGACCAAATCTTTGAGTGATGAGACGAAAGGAGTCCTGGTCTAAGGACCACTCTCCTTCGTTTACTTGTTGCCTGCTTAACCAATCGGCTTCCACGTTGAGGGTGCCCTTTATGTGTTCTGCCCGGATTGATAGGAGCTTGAACTGGGCCCACTGGAACAGTCTGACTGCTTCCTGATGCAATGTCGTTGACCTTGTGCCCCCCTGTTTGTTCAGGTGGGCCTTGGTAGTTGTATTGTCCGTCCTGACCAGGACGTGATGATTGCAAATGTCCGCTGAGAAGGATAGAAGAGCCAGTCTCACAGCTCGTAACTCTAGTACATTGATGTGTTGGGTCGATTCCTGAGCAGACCATCGACCCTGGGCAATTTTCCCGTTGAGGGTGGCTCCCCACCCCTCCAGACTGGCGTCCGTAAACAGTTGAAGGGGATCCTCGTGTAGGTACTGTGTGGGCTTGGTTAGATTCTCTCTGGACGCCCACCAACGCAAGCTGTTGCGGACCCTGACTGGTAAGGGAATTAATCTGTCCCGCTTTATCCCAATGTCCCCTTGATACGGACGGAGATGCCACTGTAATTGTCTGGAGTGGAACCTGGCCCAGGGTACCACTGATATGCATGAAATCATGTGCCCTAAAAGCTTCGCTAGGGACATTAACCTGGCTGATTTGGAGCGGACGGCCAAGGAAGCCCGACTGACAATCTTTTCCACTCTCTCTCTTGACAGGGATACAGTGTTTTTCCGAGAGTCTATACGGACTCCCAGGTGGACCAGAGATTGAGAGGGGTTGAGGGAACTTTTCTCGAAGTTCACTAAATACCCGTGGTCTTGAAGGATCTGAACCACTCTGATGGTATGAACCCGGGATTGCTCCCTGGATTGTGCACAGATCAGGATGTCGTCCAGGTACGGATGTACCTGGATAGACTCCTGTCTGAGGGTGGCCATAACAGTCACCAGGGTTTTCGTGAATACCCGGGGGGCAGAGGCTAACCCAAAGGGGAGTGCCCTGAACTGATAATGATCCTTGTCGTGGGTGAAGCGAAGGAACCTTCTGTGGGCTGGGTGGATGAGGACATGGAGGTAGGCCTCCTTCAAATCCACCGCTGTCATAAAGGTTTGAGGCTGGAGGGACTCTATGATGGATTTTAAGGTTTCCATCCGGAAACGTTTGCGCCTCATCTTTCTGTTTACGTATTTTAAATTGAGGATAGCCCTCCAGTCCCCATTTTTCTTCGGAACCGTGAAGAATATGGAGTAGACCCCCATCCCTTTTTCCGGGTTGGGGACCTTCTCCACGGCTCCTATGAGCAACAGATGGTGAATTGCTCTGGCGGTTCTGGCCCTCTTTTCTTTCTTTAGAGGAAAAGGGGAAGAGAGGAAACGATCCCGAGGCAGGGAAGAAAACTCCAGGAGATATCCCTGAGAAATTATCTGGGATACCCATGAATCCGGATTGGATTTGGCCCAAATGTGACTGAAAGCCTGAAGTCTCCCCCCCACTCCCAGTAGTGAGGCGTCATTGTGAATTGTTGTTTTTGGGAAACTTGTCCCCTTTGTCAGACCTAGTCTGGCCTTGTCTCTGGAACTTCCCCCCTTTCCGAAAGGACCTGCTCTGATTCCAGGAGCTGTTCTGGTTCCAGGAGCCCTTTCTATAATCTGCCCGGTATCTGGGAGGAACCTTGGAAGAACGAAAGGACGGGTAGGAAGAGGATCTATTCTCCTTCCGAAGTTGTCTCGGGAGCACGTGCTTCTTATCCCTAGTTTGAATCAAAATCCCATCCATTTTTTCCCCGAAAAGTCGTCCCCCTTTGATGGGGTATGACATGAGGATGGTTTTGGATCTGAAATCGGCCGGCCAAGCCCTGAGCCATAGAGCCCTTCTAATAGACGTGGTGGAAGCCATGGCCCTGGCCGTAAAAGACATTGTGTCCAGGGATGCATCTGCCATGAGAGTAATGGCGCTAAGCACTCTTTCCAGGCCCCCGACTACCCTACGGTTCTCGGCTGGAACCAGTTGTAGGAGCTTTTTGACCCACAAATAAGAAGCCCTCGCAAAAATGGAGGTAGTGGCGCTAGCCTGGATGGCTAGGGCAGAAGCCTCGTGAGCCTTCCTTGCCAGCTGGTCAGTCTTCCTGTCCAACTGGTCACGGATGGAACCTACCCCATCCTCAGGGATCAAACCAGGGGTCTGAAGGTCAGCCACGGGAGCATCTACTACATGAACTTTTAACATCTGCATGGCATGGGGAGCCAGGCTATAGTGTTTTTTGACGTAGGCCGGAACCTGCTTGTTGGATGAGGGGTTATCCCACTCATCTGTAAGGGCCCTAATGAAAAACTCTGGGAAAGGAACCAGATTGGACTGAGTTTTCCTTCTGGGAAAGCACTCCTTTACTCCCTCTTTAAATTTAGATTTGGGTTCCTCTGAGGACTGTTGTTCCTCATTAAGATCCAGGGCAATCATAGCCTTTGCCAGTAACCCTTGGAAGTCCTCCCCCGAGAACAGCCTGGGTTGTTGGTCATCAGGGCGAGGGGTCTCGTCCTCGGAGTCGAACTCCCCTTCCTCACGATCTTCTCCTGCTGACTCCTGGTCAGAGGAAGGAATATCATGATGGCTAGGAGAGTCAGAGCCAGATTGAGAAATCTGCTGTGACTGTGACTTTCTGGCGGCTTTAGTGGGCCATAAAGCGGATGTCTCTCCTCTGGATGTCCCCCCCGAGGTAGATGTACTGCCCTCCTCCCCCACGGAGTGGGAATGGGAAGCTACAGTGGAAGGGGATCCTGAAACCCCGCCAGAAAACTGGGGCAGGCGCATTTGAAAAGCCTGAAAGGCTTGCCACTGCCTTTGTAATGCTATATTAACCATGTCGTTGGCCTGATCTGCGGTTAAAAATCTCCCTGTTGCCGCCTCTGAGGTGGGAAAGGGATTGAAAAATGGTTGATGGGCAGATGCCTGCTGCATAGGCATAAAGTGGCCCCCTATAGGCCCTAAGGAAAAGGCGGGAAGAGGTACTGCAGGCTGCCTTTCTGCTTGTTCCGCACGGGGGGGGGGGTACGTTACCACCTCCCGACGGGAGACCTTGCATTGCCACGGGATCCAGAATCGCGGGCGAGGTCGCTGCTGAGGAGGGCTGATTCCGCGAGTAGGCAGTCGGGTCCTTCCCGCTGGCTCTCGCTGCGCCGGAAAACTTCCCGTTGCCGCGTCTCCTGCGTTTAAGGCCGGCAAGGGTAGAGGCTGTTTTTCGCGCCTTTTTATTCCTGGGCTGTGTGGTGACTTCCCGGGTCTCCATCAGCTCTCCGCTCTCCTCTGCAGTCAGCGCGGGTCCGCTCCCGCCGTCCTTAGACTGCGCGCTGTTGCCAGGGGCGAATTGGACCAGCCCCAGAGAGTAATCTTTTTCCGAGAGAAGATCGTCTTCTCTATTCAAAATGGCGTCCGCCATTTTCTCCCCCCCCTCTTCTTCCCGACACAAGACTGAGGACGACACCAGGAAGGTCGGGAAAAAGACACCGGGTAGGTAGGGTAGGGTGGGGAGGTAAATGGGAGAAAAAGAGGAAAGGATTGAGGGAAAAAACACTCTAAAAGCCTCTAAAACCTAAGCCTAATCCCAGAGCTGTGAAGATCACTGCTCTCTCCACTAGGCAGGACAAAAGACTGAGGAACAGAGGGTTAGTGTCCCGGTAGGGGGCAGCAGGAAATCATTTTAGTCCTGCCTCTCCAGATGGGGCGTGGACAATAACCCACAGCTACAAGATGCCCGAGCCTCAGAGGAGAAGGGTGGTGCATCTAATAAACTCTGCAAAGGTTCAGAAGTTCAACATTGTTATAAAGACAGCTGTGGTGTAGGATTCTGCATTGTCAAAGGTTTACTCCGCATAAAATACAAAGCTTTTAGTAAGCCAGCAGGCTCTCGTACAGAAGCCGTTTGAAAAATCTCACCTCATTTTTATCCTCCCTGTGTGAAAATTCCTCGCTACTACTCTTAGCGGCACATAAACATATTTTCAGTTATAACCCCAGAACGTATCCACATAATCTAATTTAGGTAAAGTGTAAAGTACCTTCAAGTGCTTGATGGCTTGTTCTGCTACTAGCTCCTCCTTTTTATTCCATTCCACGGTGCTCATCACACTGGACCAGATAATGCCGATCACAGTCTGTTCCGATATGTTGTTCTTTTTCATCTCTTCCTTGACGTACAAGATAATCTGAAAAAATGTAATTTTGGTGAGTTAAACCCCCTTCTTTCTTCCTGACAGGACAAGCTTGACTTGGGACATTTTTCAAACACAGTTTAATGCAAACCTGAACACCAACTAAACCACCACAGAAGCAGCAAGACCACACCCATCTGGCACCACACCTGGGTATACCAGGCATCAGTCTATTTCTGTTTTAGAATGCCAACTGCAACACTCATGGCTGAAATTGTGGTTTAACACTATATCAAAAGTAAACCTGTGCTGTAATATGAAATCATCCAAATGGCAAATACAGCACGCTGGCTATGTAACAAAAATTAATTTTATTTACACAAAATGTATTCAATAATACAAAGTAAATAACAACAAAAATACAGCTGATCTAGCTCCAAAGTACCCACATTGTACATAGGAGTGGGGAAACCATCCCAGTTCACCACATTAGCCTCCACCACTCACATGGAAGAGTGGGGAATCGAACCCGGTTCTCCAGATCAGAGTCCACTGCTCCAAACCACCGCTCTTAAACACTACACCACGCCGGCTCTCTCTGCATTCAGGCAAGCACAGTCAGGGGGTGCTGCAAAAGCAGAACCCCCTCTCCTCTCTCACACAGATCAAACTAGGCCCCTCTGTATGAAAACACGCCCAAAGGGCTTGCCCCGCTTCCTCCCAATGTACAGTTCAAGCACAACCCGTCACTCCATGTATAAGTCAGGGAAAGGGCTCTGCTTCTCAAACAAGGCCGTACAAAGGTGTCACCCTCTGGTCGCCAGTAAAAACCACACTTGACAATGTTAGGAAACCCAGTGTGGGCAGTGATGGGTTTTGCCCAGGGAGACCAAGGCACAAATCCCACTCAGCCTCAGAGCTCAGTGAGCTGCCCGAGGCCACCCGCTCTCTCAGCCTAGCTGACTTCACAGAACTGTTCAGATAATCAAGTGGGACAAGCCCCGTTTATGCAACCCTGCATGCCATGAAGGAAGGGCAGGATGAAAGTGTAAAACACAACATTACCATTATGCCCTTTAAAAAGTGGAGGTTACTGTCTTCGTTGGAGCGCCTTAAAAACCACTGAACATGTGTAAACAGGATTTTTTACTGCAGGTGTATCAAGGCACACCACAAGATGTTTCATAATTCCATGCAATTCCTAACCCGCCTGGGCAAAACATCTACCATACGTAGTAATTATAGCTTAATGTCTCTGTAAGCCAAAGACAGGTGGCGTATGAAGACTGCCCAGAACATGTCATTCTTCTAAAGGAAACGTCTTTTTTACTATGAGAGATCTATTAACCCATCACTTCTATCAATGTCCTTGTTTAACTATGCCCAATACTAACACTAAAATCTGAGCATCTAAGGCAGAGGATACCACTGCCACTTATTTCACAATAGATGAGAATGCAAGAGCTAGAGTGACATGACGGCAGGCCCGCTGCATTAACAACTGCATTATTAGTCAGCAGAACACCGACCTATTCTCATTTACGTTTCTGGCTCGCATCGCCTAAAGTTCTGCCATTTTAAAAAGCCATTAAGCATAGTGAAGATACCATTAGAGCGAATTGCACAGGCTGTAGGCAAGCATACGTACATCCTTAAATGGATCCCCACGTGACATCTGCTCTTGCAGTTCTTTCTGCAGCTCTTTACGAGCCCCGATGCTTTGTTGGTTCCGGACGTACTCGGAAAGTTCCTTCAGTCCTGCATCTGTGAAGTATTTTGTGAAGTGTTCGAGGCTTTGTTTGTTGGCAGGAAACAGTTCCTGAAACATTTACAGAGATTCATTGCAGAACACAATTGAGGAATGCATTCAAAGCACTCCCATTTTCAGCGTTTTTAGCAGGAGTCAAGAAA
The DNA here is from genome assembly GCF_029931775.1 of Euleptes europaea. Lineage (NCBI taxonomy): Eukaryota > Metazoa > Chordata > Lepidosauria > Squamata > Sphaerodactylidae > Euleptes > Euleptes europaea. Next base: position 51,548,583 of record NC_079326.1, read on the forward strand.
CACATGACCTACCATCAGCCTGTTGTCCATGTTGACTTTACGGAGGCTAGCAGCCACTGCATTGATGTCCTTTTCATTTATCCATGATTTGAACAGCTTTACCGCAAAAGCTGCTGAAACGCCTGCATGAGAAGTTGGGAGGGTTATTTAATCAGAAGCGGGACCTCTCCAAATCCTGGTCTTTGGCATGGGTCGCAAGCCCCTTCCCATGCAGCTACAAGAGTTCTGAAGGCTGGAGCTTTTTTTAGATGCAATCATTTACCAAAAAGAGATTGTGTTCGTGAGAAAATATTAAAGGGTACACTCTAGATTGGGGTGTCAAACATACAGCCCGCAGGCTGGATCCAGCTTGAGAGCTCTTATCTGGCCCGCGAGCCAGCCTCCCCCCACGCTCAATCTGGGCTAGTGAGGCATGGCCCAGCCCAACCAAGTGACATTTATGTCATATCCAGCTCTCTAACAATTGAGTTCGACACCCCTGCTCTAGATTATAGACGGTCACTGAGTCTTGTATTTAAAGACCCCACTAGGAAGAAGCCCACTAAGGAGTTTTTTCTTCGTTATCAAAACAAATACAAAATATGCTATCTGCTACAGATTTCAGCAAGGTGACAACCTTCATGCTCATTTTTTCTTTTTAAAATGCCTAAACGTTATTATAAACTAAATTCTGAGAATGCAGGTCATAGGTCAATGTCCACAAGCCAACAAGTGGGGCTGGACAGGAGCTCCATTGGCCAGCAAACAAAGACTAATGTATTGCATAGTTATCTACCCCTAATGCGACTTAGGTGTCCATGGCAATCTAAGGCCACCCTCTACGTTCCCCTCTTTTTTATGCCGTCTTAGAAGCCAGCTTAACTAGCCACAGTTCATGGAGCGATCAACACATTAAAGCCTAATCAACAAATTTGTTTTGAAAAATATTATCTCATTTCCCCAGGTATCCTGAATTACCTTCTTTAACGAGATTCTCATTATACAAGCTGTTGAGAATTGATGCATTAAGGTTCCCATTGGCCAAAAGAATACCAGTCAGCATGGCCAGCTTGTTCCGCTCAGACTCTGAAAAACCTTTCAAGAATAGCAGCAACTGCAAGAGGAAAGGTAGTTAAGTCAATCTGGCAACACCACCACAATATCTAAAGGCACTGATTCTTGGAACCAATGAAATACCAGCTACTTTCTTACAGTGCGGGTCATTAAGTAGTCTGTGCCAGGCTTGTAAGTAGCCGTTCCACTCATTTCCTGTTAAAAAATACCATTGTCTGGGCAACCAAATTTGCAAGACTGCGATGCAGAAATCTTGCCACATCAAATTACAACCAACCTTTTTGACTTCATCCTCAAAACCTTTTTCCAGGTATTTGTAACGCCTGATCAACTTGTTAAAGACCTGTAAAACAAAACTGGTTGTTACATTACAGACTTAAAACGAACACTCTTTATAAAGCTACAATTGTTCAGTCTTGGCCTTTGGATGCCACTGTACTGATAAAGAGGTGGAACAAAAAAAAAGTAGTTTCCGTGTTTAGAACTAACCTGAGCAAATGCTTGCATCGTTTCTAGGTCTTCCTGTGCTGCGAAAACACAGACATCTGTATGCATCATGTCGTCTGCCAGCGTACCACCTGGGGCTATTAAGAAATGGACATTCAGGTTACAAGGAAAATTACCCCCAAATGCTGTTTTGTCAGTCAGCAAGACTACCAAGCACTGCTTAGAATGTTTAAACTTCACAACATGCAACTTGTAGTGATTATATTGCTTACATCAACAGTTGACTCGGGGGAAAATAAACTAAGATAAAAACCTGCCCAACAATTGTTTTCAGTGCCAGTGAGTACCTGAAGTGTTTAATCCCACAGGGCACACCATGCTTCCCGTACATAATATTTTGTATACGCTTGCCAAATAAAAAACCAACATGCTCCAAGAGTAAAGGTAAAGGTCCCTTGTGCAAGTACCGGGTCATTCCTGACCCATGGGGTGATGTGACATCCCGATGTTTACTAGGCAGACTATGTTTACGGGGTGATTTGCCATTGCCTTCCCCACTTTACACTTTACCCCCAGCAAGCTGGGTACTCATTTTACCGACCTTGGAAGGATAGAAGGCTGAGTCAACCTTGAGCGGCTACCTGAAACCGACTTCCGCCGGGATCGAACTCAGGTCATGAGCAGAGCTTTTGACTGCAGTATTGCAGCTTACCACTCTGCGCCACAGGGCTCCAAGAGTAGTGCCACATTAATATCTTGGGGGAGGGCCTCGGAGCATACATAAACAGCAGAATTAAACCACAGACTGATTTTAACACATATAAGATCTGCAGATGAGAAAGCCTTGTCTAAGGACAACTCACCCAGCATTCCGCCAGCCACCAGAATGTCGAAGAGTGTCTCTGCATAGCGGCGATAATCAAGCTTTGCTCCAGAAGCATCAAGAAATTTCGCTACTGCTTCCAAGTCACTGCCAGTTTCATTTAAACCTTGAATAATACAGTCCTGAAACTGAGTAGGGTCAAACCTCTCTTTTTCATCTGCAAAAATATAGATTTTTTAAAAAAAGAACAACAATGCTGGGTTAGATCTTAAAAACCAAGGACACTACTCAGCCCCACTTTCCCTCAGCTGCCCCGCTGCAACCCCAAAAGGCTCTACTGGCTGAAGAGGAAAGTGAGAAAGATGTCACCATTTTCTTCCATCACAACCTCACTGTTCTCCCAAATGGCAGATTTTCAGGGTCACAAATGGATGCTGGGGGAAGGTGGAGAAAAGCTCCATCCATGAGCTCCTGCTAATCACAGCTCATTAAGATCCAACCAACTTTATTTAAAAGGACATTCTGACATATGGATGTTTTTTGGAGACAGCATCAGCACACCACACGGTTACTTAATTCATGCTAACAGAGCTGTAAAGACACTAAACAGATCAGAGAAGGACATTTTTATTCCTGGAAGCATTGTTTGAGAGTGAGATGATCAGAAATGGCGTGCAAAGTTGGGAACGTAGGCCGCTCAGTAGAAACAGCAGCAGGCAACTGAAAGCCAGTGTGCTGCAGCGGGCAGAGTGTCAGCCTAGATCTGAGAGAATCCCTGCACTGCAACGGAAGCTTGCTAGGAGACCTTGGATCATCACTGTCAGTCTAGCCTACCTCACAGGATTGCTGCTGTGAGAATAAAATGGAGGAGGGGAGAATGATGCTGTAAGTCATTTTGACTACCGCTGAGTACTAGCGTGGTATAGTGGTAAGCCATTTTGAGTACCACTGAGAGCCAGAGTGGCATAGTGGTTAAGAGCGTTGGACTCTAATCTGAAGAACCAGGCTTGAGTCTATACTCCTCCACATGAAGCCTGCTGGGTGACCTTGGGCTAGTAACAGTTCTCTCAGAACTCTTTGAGCTCCACCTACCTCACAGGGTGTCGGTTGTGGGGAGAGGAAGGAGATTGTAAGCTAGTTTGATTCTCCTTAAAAGGTAGAGAAAATCAGCATATGAAAACCAACTTTAAAAAAAAGAGCAGGGGATAAATATCCAAATGAATCCAGGTAACTACCGACCCAGGTAGTTATGAATCCAGGTACTTATGAATCCAGGATCCAGGTAACTACTGACCCATCAGCTTGACTACTATACCAGGAAAAGTGTTCGAACAAATCATCAAACAGTCCGTCCTTGAGCATTTAGAAAGGATGAATCTGATCACTAAGAGCCAGCATGGGTTTCTCAAGAATAAGTCATGTCAGACTAATCTTATCTCCTTTTTTGAGAAAGCTACTACCTTGCTGGATCAGGGGAATTCTGTAGACATCATTTATCTCAGGGGTGGGGAACGTCAGGCCCAGGGGCCGTATAAGGCCCGCGAAATCATTTGGTCTGGCCCTTCATGGGTCCTGGCAGATCTCTAGCTCAGAAGGATCTAAGCTCAGAAGTATCTAAGTCCCTCCCGCGGACAGGAGTAGCCTCTATTCAAGGCAGATGTGAGTTTGTTTTGCCGAGAAAAGGAACCTTTCCCCCCCCCCTTGCAGAAGAGTTATTAGCTATGGAGCTGCTAGGACCGCCCAAGAAACTGTGTTAACCCTTTCCCACCCGGGCCGTGGAGAAACTATGTGGCAGACACTCGGAGCCATCTCCGGTCTTGCCTCTTGGCTAAATGTTTGACCAAATACAGCAGGCTAATTTTTAAGTTGATAATTTTGTATGGCCTGCGAATGATGTTATAAATATCCAAACGGCCCTTGGCAGAAAAAAGGTTCCCCACCCCTGATTTATCTAGATTTCAGTAAGGCTTTTGATAAGGTTCCACATAGTATTCTAGTTGACAAATTGGGAAAATGTGGGTTAGATCCTATTATTGTTAGGTGGATCTGCAACTGGTTGACAGATCGTACCCAAAGAGTGCTAGTTAATGGTTCTTCGTCCACTTGGAGAGAAGTGACTAGTGGAGTTCCTCAGGGATCTGTGCTGGGCCCTGTGTTGTTCAACATCTTTATAAATGATTTGGATGAAAGAATAGAGGGGATGCTTATTAAATTTGCAGATGATACTAAATTGGGAGGGGTAGCAAAAACGGTAGAAGACAGAGCCAAGATGCAGGATGATCTTGACAGGGTGGAGAAATAGGCTAGAACTAATAAAAGACAAATGTAAAGTTCTGCATTTAGGTAGGAAAAATCAAATGCGTAATTATAGGATGGGGGAGACTTGTTTGAGCAGTAGTGTGTGTGAAAAGGATCTTGGGGTCTTAGTAGACCAAACACTGAACATGAGTCAGCAGTGTGATGCTGTAACTAAAAAGGCAAATGCAGTCTTGGGCAGCATCAACAGAAGTATAGTGTCCAGATCACACAAAGTGATGGTATCGCTTTACTCCGCTCTGGTTAGACCACAACTAGAGTACTGTGTTCAGTTTTGGGCACCACAATTTAAGAAAGATGTAGACAAGCTGGAACGGGTCCAGAGAAGGGCAACAAAGATGGTGAGGGCTCTGAAGACCAAGTCCTATGAGGAAAGGTTGAAGGAGGTGGGTATGTTTAGCCTGAAGAGGAGAAGACTGAGAGGGGATATGATAACCATGTTCAAGTACTTGAAGGGCTGTCATATAGAGGAGGGTGCCGAGTTGTTTTCTGTTGCTCAAGGTCGGACCAGAACCAACGGGTTGAAATTAAATCAAAAGAGTTTCCGTCTAGACATTTGGAAGAATTTTCTAACAGTTAGAGCGGTTCCTCAGTGGAACAGGCTTCCTCGGGAGGTGGTAAGCTCTCCTTCCCTGGAGGTTTTTAAGAAGAGGTTAGATGACCATCTGTCAGCAATGCTGAGTCTATGACCTTAGGCAGATGATGAGAGGGAGGGCATCTTGGCCATCTTCTGGTCACTAGGGGTGTGGAGGGGGGAGGTAGTTGTGAATTTCCTGCATTGTGCAGGGGGTTGGACTTGATGGCCCTGGTGGTCCCTTCCAACTCTATGATTCTATGAATCAATCCTCAAGCCTTCAAAGGTTGGGGACTGGTATGCCTTTGGTAGATGGCTCCCAGACCCTCTTTTCCCAGCACGGCTGATTCTTGCCACAGATGCTCCCATCACCATCAAGTTTCCAACAGTACAAAGTAGTATCCAAGCAAACATGGTTATGTAACGTTGCCCAACAGACTGCTGAGTTAAGGAACCTGCCAGTTCACCAGCTGCTGTTCAACGTGTGCTGAAGGCAAGGGGAGCAACATGATGCACAGGACAGCCAGAAGAACAGTGGGCAGGTACTGTCTGACACAATTAAAACTTATCCCAGTCAAGTCCTTTCAATCTTGGGGTTCCTAGCAAAGTGTTTACTAGAAACGCCCTCAAGCCCCCCATTATTTAGGTTCTCTATTTCAGTCATAGATGTATGCTGCTCCTACATGGCATAGTTACAACAAAAGCCTTCAGAATTAGTCAAGATACCATCCAGTTTTCAAGTCATGAATCTATGCTTTTTTTATGCAGAAATTTTGTCAAGAACCACACTCAGCAACCGTCACTGGAGATTCTAAAGATCTAAATCTTAACATTTTGGAACTCCCAAGTATCCTGGTTCTCTTATAAGAAAGCCTGGGGTGAAAGGGAACAGAAGGCTGCCTACAGGCAGCCCCGACCCCTGGAACGTCCCAGGAATGATGGCATGCCCCCCCGGAATGTGAGTGCAGGCCTTTACGCTGGCAGGATGCTGGTGGAAGCCCCAGCCCTCGTCCTGGGGCAGTGCTGCCATGGCAGTGACAGGAGACCAGTATCTGGGCCTCCACACCAGCGTTGGGGTCACTCACAGTGGCATAAGTAGTCCAAAGGCTGGCGCGAGGGGTCTCAATGCAGCAGCCCCTTCTTGGCCTCCTGAGGACTTTCGTCCTCAGAGATCAGGAATGGGCTCTTAGTCTATGTTAAATGAGAAGTAAATTCCACTGAAACAAGTGGGACTTGTTTCCAAAGAATAGGTTTATTAAGCCTTTGGCGGAAGTCTTACTCAATTAACTTCACATAATGAGCATTTATGATCTGGCAACCAGCTCCACGGGATTATGGCATGCTCACCTCCTCGCTCACATGCCAGGTGCAAAGAGCAAGATTACTTCAGATTTGCTCTCACTTCTGACTGCCATTTCAGTCCAACTTTCCCATTTGTTTGGGTGCTACAACCTTCATGCAGCAGGTTTTCTTGCTATCACAGTAAGTATCTCAGCTGTAAATACCAGAAATGGAATTTGTACCTCAATGCCAAACTAGTTATTTTGTGTCATGATGAGCAGTTTGTATTACTTATCTTGAAGCTACAGGAGGTTTTAGGGCCAAGTCACTTATTGAAATGAAACTTCACTAAAACATCCCTTTAAAGAGTGAGGTTTCAGTTCAGCACGACAGATTTAAGCTACACCTGTCTTTATGCTGACCTCGGCTAAAGTAAAAAAGAAACCACAATCAGCCCTTAACGTCATGACTACTTACAGGTTCATGTTCCTGAACGGACCCGCATGTCACACAGCTAATGGGGCTACTTCCATCATAAAAGGAAGAGAAATATGCTCCGTGCAGAGGCACAAGTTCACAGGGCTGCCATGCTTTGAAAGTTTGGAGTAAAACCTGTGTCCCCACCTCCCCATTTCCTCAGTAGGCAATAAGACATGGTAGAGTTCTGATCCATGGATGCAGTCTCAGGATGAAATGCAGCCACTCGTCTCCCTTGCTTCTGAGGAATTCGCTCCACACTTGTCCTCCACCCTCTGGTTCCCACTGTTCACCCACTGAGCTTCACATCCGACTGACTCCCATCTCCCTCCAGTGGGAGATGATAAAAATCCAGAGCTTTTACCACATGTGGAATGAAGCCCAAGGAGGTGGGCAATGCTGCTTGCTGCTTTCTTCTAGTTGCCTCAACCTGTTTAAGACCCCAGCCAACCATCTACTCCTTGCCTGAGAGCCCCTTGTAGAAGAGGAAAGAGTGAGCCGCCGCTGAAAACAGGCCAGAAGCGTCGGCCGGTCCAACTTCTCACACTCTAGCTACCGCCAGAGGTGAGATATGGGGATCGTATTACCCCTTTGCTGAAATATCTGCACTGGCTGCCCGTTTGCTTCTGGGCACAATTAAAAGCGCTGGCTCTTGCCTTGAGGGATCTAACTGACTTGGGACCAGGTTACTTGAAGAACTGCCACCTCCTAGGCTATCCAGCCAGCCAGTTAAGATCCCCCTCACGGGCCCTGCTCCATGCATCTGCCTGTGCAGGTAAGGTGGATGGTGACCAGAGATGAGGCTTCTTCAGCGGTGGCATTTTCTTTCCCTTGAGGGTCACCTGGCACCGATGGTACCCGTAAGCACCAGGCTAAAATGTTCCATTCTACCCAGGCTTTTAAAAATTAGGGGCTAATCTTTTAAATTGTTTTGAAATAGACTTTTGTAGCCTGTTTTGTGAGTCTCTCTTTAAGCTGTTAGTATCTCTTTTAAGCTGTTAATTTACGCTGTGCCTTTGCTCTGGCACAGCATAAATTCCATGCTGTTAAAAGTTCATTAATTTCTATTTTTTTCATCTGTTTGGCATTTTTGTTAAGTTTTACTTGTAAATCCCTTTGAGCAGGTCCCCCAAGGAGGTGGCACAGACATGATCTCAACCAATAAAGCCGTCCATGTTAATTTTATCAAAATGAATATAATCAGTAAACCCATGTTTGTGGCAGACCAATACGTGAAACGCCATTGCACTGAGTCAAAGAACATCTTTGAAATTGATTAAAAGCCACTTACTGGGAGACAGGAGAAAAAAGGCTTGATGTTTCTATTAACTCTGATAAAAACAATGTTTTAGGGGGAAGTACTGTTGTTGTAAATGTAAAAATCTCACTGTTTGCCTCTCACCAGCAAGATACCAGAGCAGCTCTCTATGTTTAACAGGATGCATACATTCACTAACATCACATCTGAATCGCCACAGACTTTAAGACGCCCGCTTGTAGATTTAAAAAAACCCTTTCAAATAGGCAGACACACTACTAGGCTTACCTCTTTTCCTAGTTTTAAAACGCTGGCCTGATAGCGTTGGCTTTTGCTGCTTTTGATTATTCATAAAAGACACCCTGTGGAAAGAAACAAATTCAAGGATTTTCAGCTGGGCAACTCTCACACAGATGAGAAAAAAAAGACATCAGCTGCAGCCAACTACTGGCAACATCTCTTTATAAAAAGAAAGTCATGTTCAGAAATGCATCACAATGCTTTGCCATGGCACAAGGCTAATATGACAAGCTAAAAGCTGGTGTTGTGTTAGGTACCCCGTTTTACATGAGCGCACCAGTCAGAAGGCAAACGGGCTCACCTTCCAATACGTGTAATATTAAGTAAACATATGACTGCATGTAAAATTAGAATTTACACAGACCAAGCAGCCTTGAGTTAAACACCCCACGCTGGCACAGAATCAGGACACATTTGGAAGATTTCATCCTCATTTTAACATGACTGGGAAAGTGGTTAACTGCTTGGGGTTCTTTTTAAATTTTTTTACAGCACTCTTTTCCCTGGAGAAGAGCAATGTCCACTGTACCCAAAAGGAATTCCGTTACACCTCCCTTTTATCTTGCTGAGCTTTGGACAAGGAGGGGAATCTCATGGAACCTCAATCCGGTCCCCTGCCATTTTAAGAGACACCCAAAAAACAAAGCTGACAAGTAATTTATGTTGTGGGATTTAAAAGGTGACAGGGTTTTGCAATAATGCTCTAGTTAAGTATCTAGCTGGTTTTCTAACTACCTTAAATATCTCCTCAGTTTAAACCCAAGTTTTCCCATCGACATCTTCTCATTAACGTTACCATCAGCTGCATGGAGGGCTAACGCAATGCTTTTTCTAGGTGTCCAAGTGTTTCACACAACTAGAACTTCATGATGCATTGAGTCAATCTCCAAACAATGGTTCAGAGACTAGGGATGTTCTATGGGTCGCATGCCCCCTCTTCCCTCCCTCATATTTGAATTTCCTTTCCTGGTTTGTTCTAACCACAGCATACACATGCTTTATGCATATTTATAGCACAGTATTTCTCAAACAAGGATCCCTGGTGGTCCCAAGGGCACCCCAAAGGATGGAAATGCTTTGTAAAGGCAGAGCAAGCCCCCCTCACAGCTAATATGAAAACAGACCTTTCGGGGGGTTTTTTTGGGGGGGAGAGGAATTCTCTGCATCAGACGACAGAACTAGGTTTTCCACTTTCAAAGTGTGGGAGCTCACAAAAGTGCACTCCTCCATGACAATCACCTAGCTTCCAGATCACCTCAGACCACCATCCAGAAAAAAAAAAATCCTGATTAATTGCTGGGAGCCAACAGCTCAGACCTTGGAGCAGTACAGTTGCCATAGTTACCTTCAGATATAAAACTGAACGGTTTTTCAATGCAAAGGATTTCACCATAGAGACAGACATGCCACTTGGCATCCCATAGACAACGGCCAATATTGATTTTCAATTGGATAACTGGTGGTACTGGCCTTTTCCTGTTTTTAAGCACATCTCTGAATACATGGACACACATGAAGCTGCCTTATTCTGAACCAGACCCTTTGTCCACCAAAGTCAGTATTGTCTACTCAGGCAGGCAGTGGCTCTCCAGGGTCTCAGGCAGAGGTCTTTCACATCTTGCCAGACTCCTTCTAATCTCACCCATGTTCAATCAGCCTCCCGCCTAGAAGTTATTTACCCAGCTCTGGTTGTCTCCTGCATAAAATCCCTTCCAGTCAAGGCATGATACTTTTGAGTTGTGGCCCTAGAGTGGTGGTACTCAGCCTGTGGCTTTCAGAGACCCAACATTCACAATTACCACCAACCAAAAGAGCCGCATTTAGTTCCAACCTGGCATGAGGCCTGGACCTCACAGAGATCTGCAACTTGCCTATTGCTCCAGCAGCGGCTGATTCAAGGTGGGAACCACCTGCCACCTACAAGCCCCACCAGATAAGGGCCATGCCCACTTTCCTGAAACATGGTCAGGCGCCACAGGGGCTATGTCAAAGAGCTACATGTGACTCCTGAGGCACTGGGGAGGGGCTGTGGCTCAGTGGTAGACCACCTGCTTGGCATGCAGAAGGTCCCAGGTTCAATCCCCGGCATCACCGGTTAAAGGGACTAGGCCAGTAGGTGATATGAAAGACCTTTGCCTGAGACCCTGGAAAGCTGCTGCTAGTCTGAGTACACAATACTGACTTTGATGGACCAAGGGTCTGATTCAGTATAAGGCAGCTTCATGTGTTCACTGAGTGAGCACCACTGCCCTAGAGTCAGCTACTCTCTGGGACCTGACCCTGTCAGCCCACATGTAGACAATACTAACATTTTTCTTAAAAGTTGCCTTTAAAGTGTAGCATAAATCATTCATACTGGATTATTTTGTGCACATCAGAGGGCAGAGACTGCCATAGGGTATGCATGGTTTGCTGTGTGCTGTCTGGCACATATTGGGTATTAAATGGAGAACACTGGAGTTCCAGTTTAAAAAAAAAATCAAAGTGGAAGTCTCTGGGATGCGAAAGTTTGAGAATGGCTGCTACAGCAGGTCTTTTAACACAACAGGTTTGGAGACTGGGTTTTGTAACATCTGGATCAAGTCCTTATCTCAATGTCTGCAGCTGTCTAAAAGTATAACTACCTTCAAGTCACAGATATGAGCCTCAGAAAGACACCTAACCATTGCAAGCACATTCAAGGCCAAACTTAAAATTTAAATCAGGGGACTAAAAAATGAGGCCAGCCGCACCACAAAATGCCTTCAGAAAAGGTGATGCGGTAATAAAACTAAGGCCAGACTAGCTGGCTACTCTTTAATATTTTCTTGTGCTCATGATTAAGATGGTCAAGAAGGCACAATTCTCCCCGCCATGCTTCACTGCATACCAATAATAGTGATCTTAATCAGACTTTAGAGAATGTCCTAGGGAACCAGTGGGCGTTATTCATTATTCTATATTAAATGTGGTATAGAAACAGGAGCACGATTTCACAAAGGGGGAGCAGGGCGAGTCATCAAAACGCACAGCAGCGTTCAGATCTGTTCTTGGGCGCCTCCAAGATTAGACTGCAGAACACAAAAGCCTATTCTAAGCCAGCAATTTTTGCAGCTATGAAGAAACAGCGACATGGTCTAAAAATACAGAGGGAGAAGAGAAACGTCCTCTACAAGGATTAAGAACACCTCACATTTTGACTCAAAGATTCAGGATTTTTTTAAAGCCTTATTTCCAGTCTCAAGAATGCCAGAAGCAATGAGGAAAGCCAATTTCCCACAGGGCTTGTCCTCAGCTTCCCTGTGTTCAGATCAGCCTGCCCCCATCTCTCCAGCACGTCCTTCCACTTTCCTTCTCCCTGCTCCAGCCAGAGAAAGGGCCGTGCCAGGGCTGTCTTTACAACATTATAGGCCCCCGAGCAAAGCAGCACACTGGGGCCCCTTCCTACACAACCACTCATAGGAATAAAAATGTAAATGGTCGATAAAATTAAAGACACATTTTCTCTACCACTTAAGGCAGAATCAAACCGGCTTACAATCGCCTTCCCTGCCCCTCCCCACAACAGACACCCTGTGAGGTAGGTGGGGCCGAGAGAGCTGTGACTACCCCAAGGTCACCCAGCTGGCTTTGTGTGGAGGAGTGGGGAAACCAACCCAGTTCTCCAGATCAGAGTCCACCGCTCCAAACCACCACTCTTAACTACTACACCATGCTGGCTCTCATCTATTGGTATTTTCAAGGAAGTCAGTGTTTAGTAAAACATGTGCTAAATGTGCAATTTCCCAATAACAAATATTTATAGCTTAGTACAGTATTTATTTATTCACTGACAACAAGCCACAACATACATAGATTAGCATGTGGGGGGCCCCCCGGGCGTTTTTTGATAGAGTATCCATAACAAGGAGTTAAGTTATATACAATGGAAGCTCAGAATTAGCTACAAATTGTCATCACAGTTAGAATAGCGTTTTAGCAAAATTAGATGAATCTGAGATTAGAAATGAGGCACTAAGGGGTTCTGAATCACAAATCACGTCTGTAGAGATTCACTCTGGGGTGAGGATATGTGGTTGGGTTATGCTGGGCGAAGGTGAAATGTAAAAATTTCCTTATCCGTTTCCCCTCCCCATTCTTTTTTTTTACTCCGTTTTAAAAATTAATAATAATAATAAAAACCCGCACAGGAAGAGGGCACGCACCGACCGCCTTATATAATAATAAACCTGCGCTGGAGGACGGCGCCTCCTCCCTCCCAGCAGTCTCCGCCCCCGGGAACGAGGAGTTCCCGGCCGCAGAGATTGAAAACCACCCGCGCCCTCCGCCCTTCTCTCCCTCCCCCCCCCTCCTTCCGCTGCTGCTGCTACTACTACTACGCTGGCTCCGCCTTGTTGTAGGCCGGAAAGGAGCCGGGGAGCCCTCCCCCCCCGCCCCCACCGAGGCTGTTTTTCCTTTTACGGCCTACCCACCGAGCCCTCCCGGCGGAGGCGGCAGGAGCTGGAATCGGGGAGGTCGAGGGAAATGGGACGGGGGGGGGGAGAAAGGTCTCCCTGCCAGCGCCGCCTCGACTAGGCCGGGGTCTCCCGGCTACCCCCCCCCCCGCAGCGTCACTGCCTAGCCGAGGCTTTGTTACCCGTTAGGCCGCGCGCGACGCTGAGGGGAGGGGGGAGGGGGGAGGGGGGAGGGGAAGCGGGCCTTGCCAGCGCGGCCGTTACGGGCCAGCCTCTGAGGGTCGCCCCCCCACCTTTTTCTCGCCAGCCCCCCCCCGCGGCCCCCCTTTTCCCTCGCCCCGCCCCACCGCGGGAGGCCTCACCGACTTTTAAGGCAGGAAAGGAACGTCCAACAGGAGCACGAGCGTTAACAGGCGGCGCGAGGAGGACCGGGGGGGAGAGACAGAGAAAGAGGCGGTCTGAGGGCAGGAGTCGGCTTCCAGGCTCCTCCCACTCGCTGCCGAGCGGAAACAACGCGAGAACTCGCTCGCTCACGCGCGGGGCGGGAGAAACCATTCCCGCTCCCCTCAGTGACGGCGAAAAAAGGGCGTGGGGGAAAAAAAGGATATTCTGCGGATTCTTCTGTGAGGAATAATATACCCCTCTCGAATATATTTTTTTTTAACTTTCAGCACGGAGAAAAGGAAAAAATGGGCTTTTCTTTACCTCTATCGTCGTCGTCCCCCCGGTGTGGAAAATGAGCTCGCCTTTCCTCCTGTTCTTTCCCGCGGCTCCCCTCGCTGCCGAGCGGAAACAACGCGAGAAGTCACTCACTCGCGGGCGGGGCTGCGGGAGAAACCATTCCTACTCCTCTCACAGATGGTGAAAAAAGGACATGAGGGAAAAGGGGATATTCCGCTGCGGAGAACATCCCCCATCCCAAATATTTTTTTTTATTTTCAGCGTACAGAAAGGGAGAAAATTGGCTCTTCTTTCCCTCTATGCCCCCCCCGGTTTGGAAAATGAGCTCGCCTTTCCTCCTGTTCTTCCCCTGCCTGCCTGACGTCATGCGGTGACGGGAATGCGTCGGTTGTGGGGGGTGAGATTGGAACAAGTTCCGAAGAACTCCCCCCCCCGCGGGTCGATGGAAGCGACCAGTTGCTCGCTTTCGCAGCAGTGCTGGGCATCGCTTTGGTCGAGTCCATTAGGGCGAGATAGGGGTCACCGGAGTGGGGGTGTTCAGTAAATTCGGTAAGCTTCATAGACGTCAGGAATCTGGTAGTTCTTTTGTCTGCTGACCGGATTTCCTGCATCTGCCGAAGTGAGTTCTGACTCCAGGAAGGCTTTATATTGGAACAGATGTGGTCAGGCTTTTAGGATGCTGCTAGTTTAATCTGGTTCTCTCTTTCGTTGGAGTGCCAACAATTGCTCGCAGAAAGCAATGCAGATGTTCTGGACGGCATCGTAGCTGAACAGTCCCCAAATTACCAGATTTTAAGGTTTCAAAGTTGCATGATCTCCAAGGGAAATCCCTCCTGGGTTCCCCTCCTACTGAAATGCCTGCATTATTGTATTAATTTCCAACGACAATAACACAGTTGAGAGGTTGAGAGTTCAAAGCAGTCTGTTTATTAGGTCCAATGTACATACCGGGTGAAAACTGCCCCAAATGCGCAGGACAATGCACACACCAGAACAAAGGATTGCAACAACATTTATAACCTCTGGTCAGGGGTGTTACAATATACATAATACAGTGCATAGATACACAAAGACCCAATAATGGACACCTTTGGATTAGCATAAGCCTATCAGTGTGGTTTTGAGGCGGGGATTTAGGTGGCTACATGAAGAACTGAAACTTAACATTCCTTTCTGACACTTCTGGTGTCTTCAATCACTTGGTTTTAGGCCTTGTTAAGGAGCCTGGTTGTACCAGGCCTGCAGCATGAGATCACTGACACCTGATAGCAATGGCTGCCAGCTCATGCTAACTCATATTCACACACTAGTGAATATGAACCAAAGATTAGTTCTCTTGCCCCTTATACATGGGGCATTGCCTTTACATATGTGTGCAGAATATATGTATGCCTGATGCTATGCCCTTATACTTGAGCATAGCACCTCATAAAGGCAATGTGAAAGAATATATGTTTTCCCATAAATGAAGTTTATAGGCACTTCATTCCCCCCTTTACTTGAACCTTTAAATTTGCACTTCACTACTCTGACAGATGCCACTCTGGAGCTTTCGCATTCCCGCCTGAGTCTCAAGAGATCTACCAACCCACACACACGGCCCTTTGCAACAGGGTGTTTTGTTTGGGAACAAGGTGGGATTTGAGCACATGAAGCTGCCTTATACTGAATCAGACCCTTGGCCCTTCAGGGTCAGTACTGTCTACTCAAGAGTGGCAACAGCAATCCTGGGTCTCAGGCTGAGGTCTTTCACATCACCTACTGCCTGGTCCTTTTAAATGGAGATGGTGGGGTATTGAACCTGGGACCTTTTGTGTGGTGCCAAGCAGATGCTCTACCAATGAGCCACAACCAATGTTATTTTGTTAATTGCTATTATTTTGTTAATTGACCTTCAAATGCTTCCAAGCACTGGGAAGGGACCAATAAACTGCCTGTTATTGTTGTTATTACTGATGGGGATGGGACACTAAGAAATATTCTGCTCATGTTGCGGGGATGCATGAAGCTATGGTAAATGCCAATCTTGCAATATAATTGAGTGTTGTTGTCCCTGTGTGTTTCATGTGCAAAACTGAGATAAAACCATTTACAATGTAGTCCAGCTTTATTACCCTCAGGTTACAAACAGGTTAGGAGCCCCGTGGCGCAGAGTGTTAAGCTGCAGTACTGCAGTCAAAAGCTCTGCTCATGACCTGAGTTCGATCCCGATGGAAGTCGGTTTCAGGTAGCCGGCTCAAGGTTGACTCAGCCTTCCATCCTTCCGAGGTCGGTGAAATGAGTACCGAGATGACTGGGGAAGGCACAGGCAAACCACCCCATAAACAAAGTCTGCCTTGGAAACGTCGGGATGTGACATCACCCCATGGGTCAGGAATGACCCGGTGCTTGCACAGGGGGCCTTTACCTTTTTTACAAACTGAAGCGGCTGGTTGAAGCTAAGAGGCAGTATTCCCGCAGTGCATATCTTGGCAAGGTTGTATTATACAACACCCTCTGTATTATGATCCCTGTAAACCTGGTAAGGGCTGACGCTGATAATGAAGTCCGTAAAAACTCAGTACCTATTCAGTCTTTATTGGTAAAATATACCATAGATTCAGGCCTCCACCCAGTATTCCTATGTTATCAAAAGGCAGACATACAGATGCGTGTGTAAAGTACTGTCAAGTCGCAGCCAACTTATGGCGGTCCTGTAGGGTTTTCAAGGCAAGAGATGTTCAGAGGTGGTTTGCAGTCACCTGCCTCTGTATGGGCTGAGAGGGTTTTGAGAGAACTGTGACTAGCCCAAGGTCACCCAGCAGGCTTCATGTGGAAGAGGGGGGAATTGAACCCAGTTCTCCAGATTAGAGTCCCGCCGCCTTTAACCACTATGCCACGCTGGCTGTCATACAGATATCAAGTCATACCGATATTTAATTATGTTTAGGTAACAGTGTCCATGTCCTAAATCACCCGAAAGCATGACAGATACTGAAAAGAGCCTGGTTTGTGTTAGCTTAGAGCTGGTTTGTATAGCGGAAGGATGCCATGTGGAGGAGTGGGGAATCAAACCCGGTTCTCCAGATTACAATCCCGCCGCTCTTAACCACTACACTATGCATGCTAGAGAGTGCTGAACTGGTGGGATTTTCTGTTGGTAGCCAGCTTTCATTTCCATGCAGAGCAAATGCGGTGTACCAGCATGACCCTCAAATAGTTTTTAAAGAAGTTTTTTCATGTATTTAAATGTGAAATATCAGAACTCTTCTCTTGGGTGTTCCCAGTAAGGCTGTTGAATAGATGCACTGAAGCAACTTAGCCATCTGAAGTGTTAGAATTTCTAGACATTTCCATATTCTTTTCTAGAACGACAACTGGTGGTTTCTACCTTCTTCTGCGTTCTATCACTTATGAAGATGCCGGTGAATTCATTATTATACAGTGTGAAGCGAAATGAAACTTCTGAAAATAAATACGTTTTGGTCCAGCCAGGGAGTATTGGAAACATTTATTTTATTTTCTCAGTTACAATACAAAGTGTCTCCCAAAATGGTAATTATAATTAAAAAGCCAATACAAATTTCAATTAAAATGTAATAAGCAAGTACTTAGGGAAGGGGTTCTCAGCATGTGCTGTGTGGAGGCACAATGCAAGCGAAGCTCCATAATAGCTTCAGTGATAGCAGCTGAAAGGAGGGGGCTTAGCCTTAGGGTTGCCAGGTCCCTCTTTGCCACCGGTGGGAGTTTTTTGGGGCAGAGCCTGAGGAGGGCTATCCCACGATGCAGGGGAGGGATGCTGGCTGAAACATCTGCTACCAGAGACCATTGTATAGTATGGGATTTAATAAAGTTCTCACAAAAGACTAAAGCCAAAGTAAGGTTCTGAGATATGCCGACATTCTCTGCCACTTCACCGGTGGCGAAGAGGGATTTGGCAACCCTACCCCAGCCCCACCACTACAAAGCTGCTTCCCGGTGGCACGGTGGCACATGGCAACCCTAAATACATAGCTTTTGGTATTGTCCTCAGATTAAGAAATTGGGGGTATAGTTTTTCCTCATTTTTGAATGAGATTTTAGAATCTGCTATCCCTCTGGAGTCTAAAATATTTCTTATCTGAAAGGCTAAGATTGTTTCTGTGATCAGGCTTGGAATCACAGATCAACAACTTACTCAGATAATCACAATGGTTTTGGTGGAAAAACAATGTTTTAATTTATATCAATAGCCCATGGCTTATAAGTCCCAGGTTCATCCACTGGAATCTAAAAAAAAAAAAAAAAAGGGAAAGAAAAAATATTTTAAAGTGTGAATGTTATGAAATAAATTTAAAATCAAATATTGTCATTCCACCCCTCCTGGCACATTGCTTTCATATTTAAAAACCCACAAGAGAACTAATCTCCCCCCAGTCTCCTATAATTTCACTTTAAATCCGCTAAACAAGCCCCATCTCCTGCCTACTATCTAGCATGTATCCAGGTCCCTCTTAGCTACCAGCGGGAGATTTTAGGGGCAGAGCCTGAGGAGGGCAGGGTTTGGGGTGGGGAGGAACTTCAGTGCCATAGAGTCCAATTGCCAAAGCGGCCATTTTCTCCAGGGGAACTGATCTCTATTAGCTGGAGATTAGTTGTAATAGCAGGAGATCTCCAGCTACTACCTGGAGGTTGAGGTAAAGATAGTACAAGGCTCTCAAATGATTGCAAAAAACATATATTGACAATTACAAAAGTGAAAGTGCTATGGTGTGACAACGGAAACTTATCAAGTCTATAAATGGACTCAATACAAAAAAGTAGCAAAAGCTACTTCAGAGACACCAATAATATGTACAAACACGCAAGCCAACTGTAATAAAAATAAATTCATATGCCTTAGATTAAAGTCAGAGAAACTCAGTACATAAGTCTCTTATTTCTTAACAGAAGGCAGAAGAGGGAGATCGAGAACGCCGTCCGGATGCTTTGCGTTTTCGCTGCCACCGGGGGCAGCTTCTTCAGCTCTCGGTGTACAAGGAGGCGAGGCTCCTTAAATATCAGAATGAATACCTTAAATATAGGAAAAGAACGCCATTCTCAGCAAGTCACTACTTGCTCCCAAAGGGTTGCTCAATGCTCTTTGGGAGCAAGTAGTGACTAGCAGAGACGGGAGAGGCTGTGGCTCAAGGGAGGGGCCATGGCTCAGTGGCAGAGCCTCTGCTTGGCATGCAGAAGGTCCTAGGTTCAATCCCCGGCATCTCCAGTTGAAGGGACTAGGCAGGTAGGTGATGTGAAAGACCTCTGCCTGAGACCCTGGAGAGCCGCTGCCGGGCTGAGTAGACAATACTGACTTTGATGGACCAAGAGTTCTGATTCAGTATAAGGCAGCTTCATGTGTTCATGTCTTCATGTGATATTTAGAAAGTCCTTACCATCTCTGTGAAATGATCGGCACATGCCATGCGAATCCTCGCTACGTTCAGTGGACTGTCCAGGATAAAAACGTCATTCAGTCCTCTTTCCTTCCGGGTGGCTGCCACGGCATCCTTTATCGCGAAGAACACGGAGGATGCCAGGAACAGCCCAGCTTCTCCCATACCCTGCGAGTAAGACAAAAAAGGCAGTCAAACAGATTGCTTGGGAAGTTGGATTAGAAATAAAAGATTGGCAGCTACTGAATAGCGCTATTTAAAGTCATGCAGCAGTTCAGGTTGAGTCCAGTTGAAGATCTGGCCAAGATAGTCTTGACATCTAATGTTTTGAAACGCTCTTTCAAGTGGCAACTGACTTCACCATATAAACAAATCACAGACAAATAAAGATTTGGCCACACAAAAATGGAAAAGGAAGGTTCCAGAGGGGCGACCTGTTAGAGAACAAATGAATGGAAGTCTTGTAGAAACTGAATGAATAAATATCAATTTAGTTAAAACAAAATATTATTCGTTAAAGTGCCACAACACTTCAAAAATAAATAGTCATGTCTACTCAACGATATTTTGCTTGTGCACCTGTTTGCTGTTCATGGGCTAATTTCTATCTAATCAAGAACAAATAAGTATTTGATGGTGGTGGTTGTTTTGTATTTGTTACAGCTCCTGATTTAATCATTGTTGCTTTTTACAGCAGCAATATTCCTTTCCCAGTAGCGTGATAACCAACAGAAGAAACATGTTTTTCCACAAATCATACTATAGGCTAGAATACCACAGAGCAACTGGAGACATAGGGTAGTGTCCATTTGGTTTCTAAAAACATATAAATTATTTCTGAGTGCACATATCAGGTCTTCACTACTGTGTCAGCAATTATGAGAATTTGCATCTCGTTGGTCAAAGGAGGGCTGTATGTAATCCTCTTACGAGCTTCATCACTGTTTCAAAGATCCCTTAATAGAAGAGTTTGCTTAGCTGTAAGTGCTATTCTTCAAGCGATTGCCTGTGTAGTCACACAGAGACTGTGTGAGCTATGGTTGCCAACTCCAGGTTGGGAAATACCTGGAGATTTTGGAGGTGGAGTCTGAGGAAGGCGGGGTTTAGAGAGGGGAGGGACTTAAATGCCACTGAGTCCAATTGCCCAAGCGGCCATTTTCTCCAGGGGAACTGATTTATATTGACTGGAGATCAATTGTAATAGTGGGAGATCTCCAGCTATCACCTGGAGGTTGACAACCCTATCTTGAGCCCTTGCAGAGTATATCTGGATTCTTCTAGAGCTAAGCTAAAACCGATGGCTCTACTCAACTCAGGGAAAGAGGAACCAGTAGGCATGCTTCGAGTGAGTAGAGCTAAGCTATCATACTCAGTTCTTCCTTGATAGCTACAACAGCGTCACCAGTTTTTTCTCAGAAAGGTTTGTGAGCTAGGCTTTTCTCCCCCTCTAAAGTCTACCTCTTCACCGTTTTCTATCCTTATCCTATGGACACTCTCTACCTATGGACTCTGCACTTCTTGTTGGCAGTCAGGACCTTATGCTCTGGACAAAGAAGTGTCTTAAGCAGGGGGGTCAAACTTAAGACCCGGCAGCCGGATCCATCCCCATGAGAGCTCTGATCTGGCCCACGAGGCAGCCACCCCCCCTCTCGGTCTGGGCTGGTGAGGCATGGCCCTGTCCAGCCTGACCAAGTGACATTTATGTCATATCCAGCCCTTGTAACAATTGTGTTCAACACCCCTGGTCTTAAGTGCACCAGGATAGGATACAGCACAGGTGGGTATGAGCTCTGCCTCCTCTGTCTGGGGGAAGAACATGATGTGGATTTTTGGCTTCATTCTTTGTTGAGTTATGTTGACGTTAGGCTTAGCAGGCACCCTAAGTTGTTCAGAGGAAGGGTTTTAGATGATGTCCTTAGCGTAGCATCTAATTGGGGCCTAAGGGTAAGTTTACCCTGACAGAGTAGACCATTTTTTACCAATGACATCTTGCATCCTAGATAAGCATGTGTGTCCTTGTCTTATGAATGGGCCCAACATATAATCAGACCCCAGACTGTTTAGACATCTTCCAAGAAAAAGAGTTCTATGCAATCCACTAAAATCAATAGTACTTGTACGACATCCAGATTTACTAGTTTGCCATATCCAAACTGGCAGACCTTTAAAAAGTAAAGGTAGCCCCCTGGGGCGACGTCACATCCCAACGTTTACTAGGCAGACTTTGTTTATGGGGTGGTTTGCCAGTGCCTATCCCAGTCATCTTCCCTTTACCCCCATCAAGCTGGGTACTCATTTTACCGACCTCGGAAGGCTGGAAGGCTGAGTCAACCTTGAGCTGGCTACCGGAAACCGACTTCCGTTGGGATCGAACTCAGGTCGTGAGCAGAGCTTGGACTGCAGTACCACAGCTTACCGCTCTGCGCCACTGGGCTCTTATCTTTATCTGTTATTAAATCTTGTAGGCATCACTGCCTAAATTTAAGAGTAACTTTAGGTATTACTGGAGTATGAAAACATTAAAAGGAAACAGGCAAGTCTTTTCCTCTCTGTAGACAGGGAATGGCTTATCACTGAAGACTCTACATTGAGATTAATGCAGTAAATTCCTTTTGCAAGTGAAATGAAACAGCAACTGAACAATACAGACCTGTCTTTAACTACTATATTATTTGCAAATCTCATATATTTACCTTGGAGGAGTAGATTGCAATTGGGTTTCTTGTGTTTGGTAGCAAGTAGATTCTAAACAATTCGGGGACATCACAAACTGCAGGAATTTTATACGTGTCCGGACCCCGCGTGTATTGCTCTCCTTCTGGGGAGAATTTTATTTCTTCTTGAGTAAAAAGTCCAATGCCCTGTATAAAGCCACCTTCAATCTGAGGGAGTAAACATACATAATTTGCAGAAAGTGTGGCAAAACTAAATGATTTTCAGAGCCTGAAAGACCAGACCAACTCCCCTTCGATCATAGCAGCAAGGATTCTTCCCATCCATTAGACGGGCATCAAATATAGCACTGTTGGAACTATACTGAGTCATATAGATCATCGTTCTAAGAAAAATAGTACCTTTGGTACCCCTTTTAAAATCAGAAAGCCTATTAGACAAGGATGTGTTGAGTCCCCAGAATGGGAGAAAATTGGGCTAACTTATTTAAATAAATAAAGGATTGCTCCATGAATATTTGCCTGCAGTACGAGTGATACACCTGGTACATACCTGTCCTATGTCAATTCCCGGATTGATGCTGTAACAGGCATCCATAACAAGGTCTGTCTGGAGAGTCTGTTAGACAAATAAGACGAGCAGCACATTTTTTAAATAAATAGTCAAGAAAAGTATGAAGACAACCATCATACCCACAATATTATCATAGATTATGATCTCTCTTTCTTGCGTTTGGAAGCTCTAGAATCAACCATATCTTGAAATAGCCCTGGAATTGGAAGAATCCTTTTACAAAGCAAGTCCCAAGGAGAGACCTTACTATAGTGCAGCCAATGGCTAACCTGTGGTCCATCCAGGTCAGAAACATGGCTATGGTGCCATGCATGGTCCAGATAAACTGTGTTAAAGTATGTGGCACACCGAATGCTCTAAACCTATAGCATAAACTCTGTGGACATCTTATGCTCAGGTATACCTTGACTCTCCAGGCTAACAGCTACCTATGACGCACCCCCCTTTTACCCTTATTTCGTACCCACTCTCTCAGCCTGACTGTGTATGCTGAGGGAAAAGTGTTAGTCTGAGTGTATTGTGAGGAGATTATTTTTCTTCTCCTCCAGTCCCACACCAGTTTTACCTCAGAGAGAAATTTGATGCAAGAGGCTTATTAAAGATAACAAACAAAACAGGGAAATTTATTTAACAGTATTCACAAGATGGATTTTTGAGGAAAAGGCTGAATTGGAGGGAAAAGCACAAAATCACATACATGTACACAAGAATTCTTTCAGAGAGTTTAGTTTAGATGTCACTCAAGTTGTCTTTAGCTTAGATGTTTTCTCAAGTTAAGTTCCTTCAGTTCTTCGTTTTCAAGCTCAGTTCCTTTCCTCCGAATTCTCACAGATTGTTTCACAGACTCTGTTCCCAGCCCAGCTAACAGGAATGAAGAGACCTTGAATCTCTTATTCCCAGAGAACATACAGAAGTATGGGGAATTACCAAATTCCCTCTTCCAGTTCTCACTGACTACCCCACACCTGTGGCAGTAATCCTCCCCACCACCCTGCAACCAGAATAGCTCTGTCCCAGAGACTAAATCCCCTTTGTGACCTGAGAAAGGGCCCCTTTTCACCCAATTCTCAATCCTGTCATTCCACAGGTTGTGTGTTCTGCTAGCTTAGGCTATTCAGAACCCTTAGGTCCACAGAGTTGTTCGCTGCTCCCTGTCACACAGGTTCACCAGCATAGTATCTTTCACCGCTTCTTCTCAGTCTAGTTACCCAGCTCAGAATGCTTTCTCCCTCTCAGAGCTCAGTGTCAGCTTTTTGGTTCCGGCCCCTCTTGGTCTCCGAGCTTTTGCTGCAGTTTAACCCCATTGTTCGTCACACTACCAATGATTCCCACTTTGCATGGACCACGGTCATTTTAAAAACTCATCCATATGGTGTCCCAGTGAGTGGTGACAGATAGTTCCACAGATGAAGACATGGTTCATATTCAAACTGGGTACTGGGAGCCACTGATTCTACTGGCAACGCTAGAAAACGTTTGTTGTTTACCTTATGATCCCCTGTCAGGCAGTCAATCTCAACTTCGGAGCAACTAGCACCAAAAACGAAATATGGAAAAGCATGGCCTTCTCCTGTCTTCCAGTCCATATTGGTGGGATAGCCTCTGATGGGAGAAACAAACCCAGGTTGTTTTGATGCTAGGCATTCACTTTCACTAAAAGAAATTCTCAACCGGACTTCATATCAAAATGTCAGATTATTGGTATGTTCTATGCTGCTCCATCATAGGCTGGGAAACAGAAAGGAAACCAGTTGGGTCATAGGACTACCCCTTTGTCATGGTTGTTTTTTTGTTGGTTCCCATTTAAAGGTTCAGCTGAGCCCTGACTATTGCTGAAGCATCTGGTCTGCTTTATCTTCTGGACCAGGCATACAGTCCTCTTGATACTTGAGGAACGTTGCTCCTTCTACATCCACTACTGAGCTTCTCCAGTGGAATCAGACTCTGCCTCTTTAAACCCGGCTATGAACTTTTCACCACACCCAGCTGGAGTCTCTGTTGTGCAGTACAAGCAACATCTTTCAGCTGGTTGGAACCTCACAGGCTAATCCTAAAAGGATGAGGCTGTCCTGTATTAACACAGTGACTTGTCAGAGAGGTGACATTGGATCTCCAGAATATGTCTTCAAGGTGCCATGTTGCCCTGGCACCTGAATTTGTCCAGCCCTGAAATAGCGAGTCCCAAGCCTATTTCAGGTTGGGGAAAAGGTATGGGAGAGGGCTTTAAAACTATTTCCCTTACGGTCTTGATTTAGATTGGGTCCTCATACACCTAGTTTTTAGAGGAAAAAAAATGCTGGGAGCTCCTTTCATGGAATTCCCAATGTTATATATGTTTGAACCTTAAGTCACACAGCCTGAACATGCACCTTCTATGATCCCCAAAGGCAGCAAGTTTGTAAGTGATAAAGGATTCCTTACTTGAAGTAGCCAGTAGCTGAGAGGTTGATGCTTTCCTTGAAAGCTTTTTTAATCTGCAAGAGATAGACCACTAAATGACATGCAAACAGATTCATACACAGACAAAAAGTGGGGAGCGTTAAACAGAACCTCATTTCTCTCTAGCAGGAGATGGAGGGCAGGATTTATATTGCTGGCATTGCCCTGGCACCACAACATCACTTCTGGTACGATCTGGAAGTGACATCATCGCGCTGGAGGTGATACTGCAGCATTTGCCCCAAACTCTCTGCTTTAACCATAGAATCTTGGACAAATGCTAGAATGTTGCACAATGCAATGACATCACTTCCTGGTTGTGCAGCATTCCGCCTGGCATTTTCCCCCTGCCACCCAGCAGGAGGGTGGAAGGTCTCCCACTGGAGCGAAAGACCTGATAACCCTGGGACATGGGCAGGAGGAATAACCCCATGGACATGTGTTGGGGAAGGGGGTTCCACACAGTGCTCCAATCAATGTCAGTAGTATACAAACATAGAGCTAGGTTTGCCAGGTCCCTCTTTGCCACTGGCGGGAGGTTTTTGGGGCGGAGCCTAGGCTTGCCAACCTGCTGGTACTAGCAGGAGATCTCCTGATATTACAACGGATCTCCAGCCAATAGAGATCAGTTCAGCTGGGAAAAATGGCATTGAAGCCCCTCCCTTCCCCCAAACCCCGCCCTCCTCAGGCTCCACCCCAAAAACCTCCTGCTGGTGGCAAAGAGGGACCCGGCAACCCTAGTGGAGCCTGAGGAGGGTGGGGTTTGGGGAGGGGAGGGACTTCAATGCCATAGAGTCCAATTGCCAAAGCGGCCATTTTCTCCAGGTGATCTGATCTCTATTGGCTGGAGATCAGTTGAAATAGCTATTACCTGGAGGTTGGCAACCCTAAATAGAGCACAGCCGAAAGTACTTCACAGAGGAGGTACTTTCTATTGTGTTGGTTTAGAGCTCTGCCTACCAGGTTGATTCTGATAATCAGTCTAGACAAGCAGGAATTAATATGGGGATCCAACTGTCTGTGCGAACATGGGATCTGAATAGGATAACGATTCCATTTTAAGAATACAAATGGTGCTTACCCAGTCTTCCCATTTGCCTTCTGGATTTTCTTTAATGACTGGCTGTAGGCGCTTCCGGAGAATTTGGCAAGCATTCTGTTGGAACAAGTGGCACGGGAAAACAGGATGAATATATCACAACAATAAGATCAAATGTGCATTTTCTAACATTCTCTGAACAACCTTTTACAAAAGTTAAATGTAATAAAGCAGAAAGTAAAGTTGAGAAGTTTGCCTTGGTCCATCCCAGAGGATATTTAATTTGTGGTGAAACTGAAATGATGGATCTGCTTGTCTCTGACAATCATTTATCAATCAATACATTTTAATAATATTGGTGATTTATTTTTCACTGTAGTTGATAATTGGAGGCTGCTGTTTGACTGGTTGTCATTTTACATACAGTTGGTGTACTTACACTGATTTTAATTCTATTGTAACCAACCCTGGAGTTTCAGGATGGAAGGCTGGGACTGAAAAGTTTATAATAGTAGGAACAAATATACTGAAATGATAATTGTTTTATCCTAAACACTTTATTAACTAAACATAGAAGACTCAATCCTGAGCAAGTAAGTCATGCTTAAGGCATAGTAAGACTAATAGCATGTACAATTACTCTATGGGACTCCATGGGACTAAATTACATTTACTATGGGAGCCCATGGGACTAAATTCCTGTGAAGTTAATAAACCATGACTAACTCCTTTGAGACTGGGGTCTGCAAATGCTGAAAAAATATCTGATTCTACTGTACAGTAGGGGATACAAAGAACACTTATGCAGGGCTGTTTTCCTCATGGTCACTCGCTGACTGCTTCAGGACTTCCTTTTGATTATGCATGCCTTTCCCGACCGTCAGAGATCGCTTCACTTTCCCTACGCATTTTGCCCATGATTTCTGGATGCTGTTTTAGCCAGAATCTGGAAAATGTGGGCAACCTCTGACGGTCAGGAAAGGCATATATAATCAAAAGGAAGCCCCGAAGCAGTCAGTGGGGTGACCGCAGGGAAACAGCCCTCCATAAATGGCCAAAGGCTCAGAGATGTTACTTACAAGATAAGCTTTCTAACCTGGACTGCTTTACCGTTGACCTCCGAGCTGATGGATCCTGCTGTCACAACTGCGTTTGGTATTGGAACGGTACTTCTTTCAAAAATATGTATGTAAGACAATGGTATCTTTAATTCATGGCTGGCAACCTTTTTGTTTGGAAAACATAAAATATAATCGCTTTTATTAGGAACGATAGCATAGTCTCAAACTGAGAATGAACATAACATTTGCAGTTAAAGTTAAGTGAATAAAGGAACAAACTTGTTAGAAAATTTGTGGTCTCGCTAAAACAAGCAAACAAACAACAGCAACAAAAACAAGATCTTGGAACTTATCCAGTTACTTTTACATAAAACCTAATCAGAACGTATACCTAATATTACCCTGGCACAACAGTTTTCATTCCCTAGCTCTATTTTGTACTGTACACAGGAGTTGGATGTTTGTCCTACCTGTAACATCTTGGTGTAAAGCCCTTGTCCCAGTTCAGATCCACCACAATGCACCAACACTGACCCATCTACATAGATGTTCACCAGAGCTGCAGCCTATGGAGAAACGGAAGACTTAATTCATTAATAGCTACCATACTGACATCATCCTGGTGCTTAACAATATGATGAGCAAAAAATTACTGGGAGCAAGATTACACCTTGTTCAAAGAGGGCAGAAAAACTGCCATGTTGGTAATAGGGGACTAACTGGTGGACTCCACAGGATATAGATGCAAGGTCCAGTTGCTAACGAAGAAGAGTTGGTTTTTATATGCCGACTTTCTCTACTACTTAAGAATTAAACCAGCTTACAATCACTTTCCCTTCCCCTCCCCACAACAGACACCCTGTGAGGTAGGTAGGGCTGATAGAGCTGTGACTAGCCCAAGGTCACCCAGTTGGCTTCATGTGGAGGAGAGGAGAAACAAATCCAGTTCACCGGATTAGCCTCTGACACTCATGTGGAGGAGTGGGGAATCAAACCCAGTTCTCCAGATCAGACTCCACCGCTCTTAACCATTGCACCACGCTGGCTCTCAAGTAGCAGAGCCGAGATGGGACTCTGCTTGAAACCCGTGGAAGACTGCCGCCTCTAAGAGTTGCCAGTACAGCTGCAGGGTAACAGAGCCCTCTGGTGTATCTTAATGAGTACTAGCAGCTTTATGGCAGATTTGTGGCATGGCACATGTAGCCAGTTGTCATTTTCATGTAAAAGTACTAAGGCTTAATGGAAAACCCAGAGAGAAAATAACCTATACAAGTATGTCTGGCTGTTTAACTATTATTCTAAGAATTTTTAATTGCTTTTCAGGACAATACTCTGTTGTGTAGCATCATGGCTAGGGTTGCCAGGTCCCTCTTCACCATCGGTGGGAGGTTTTTTGGGCGGAGCCTGAGGAGGACGTGGTTTGGAGAGGGGAGGGACTTCAATACCATAGAGTCCAATTGCCAAAGAGGCCATTTTCTCCTGGTGAACTGATCTCTATCGGCTGGAGATCAGTTGTAATAGCAGGAGACCTCCAGCTAGTACCTGGAGGTTGGCAACCCTGATCATGGCATCCCCAGCAAAGGACCCCCAAAACAGATTCAAAACAGATAAAAGGAAGTATTAAATTGTCGAACTCTCTGCCCCAGGATGTGGTGATGGCTGTCAACTTTGAAGGTTTTAAGAGGGGAGTGGATATGTTCATGGAGGAGAGGGCTATCTGTGGCTACTAGTCAAAATGAACAAAATAGCATACCTATTCTCTCCAGTATCACAGGAGCAGGCCTATTCTATGAGGTGCTGTGGAACACAGTCAGGCTAATGCTGCTGCAGCTGTCTTGTTTGTGGGCTTCCTAGAGGCACCTGGTTGGCCACTATGTGAATGGACTACTGGACTTGATGGGCATCGGTCTGATCCAGCATGGCTTTTCTTGTGTTAACTTCATGGAGTTTTCTCCCAAAGAGATGACACATCTCCTCCCTTTTAAAATATGCTAGCTTCCTGCTTTCTTTAACTGGATAGTATTCAGCTGTGAAAGCCCCTCTTGATTAGGGTTGCCAGGTCCCTCTTCACAACCAGCGGGAGGTTTTTGGGGAAGAGCCTGAGGAGGGCGGAATTTGGGGAGGGGAGGGACTTCAATTCCATAGAGTCCAATTGCCAAAGTGGCCATTTTCTCCAGGTAAACTGATCTCTATCAGTTGGAGATCAGTTATAATAGCAGGAGATCTCCTGCTAGTACCTAGAGGTTAGAAAATCAGTACAAGAGCGAAAATTGTTAACAAAGTGCAACAAAATTTATCTTGAAAGCTACAAAATTTACACAACAACAAAATATGTACAACATATAAAGGTCCAAAATCCATTAAAGAACAACAAGGTGCAGCCAGCCTGTCAACCTAGGTTGTATGGATATCTCAAAAACCTCTATAAGAGTACTTTCTCCATTGTAGACAATGTAGTTCACAACTTGCACAAAATGATGCCAAATTTCACAAGGAGGATACGGCCGTTTCAAATTCTTGGTTGAAAAATTCTTCATCAGTCCTTCCTTAAGTGTAAAAATATATAAGCATAATACCTACAGTCATCATGTTTCATAGGCACATAATAATACAGTTATATGATTAAAAACATACTTACGGATATTTATTATTTGTCTGCATAGTCTTCACGGAACAAATTCCAATATGGTCAACAATTCCCATGTAGGGTAAAGAAAAGTGTAGCAGTGAAGCAGTATGGTATTCTAATGTTACTAACTGCTATATAGCTCCCAGGTGTGTATGAGAGGGGGATTAGTGGCTGTTACATTGAAGCCGCTGCTGAGATCGCTATTCTCAAAGGGACATGTCACAATTTCAATCTAGCAAGTGCCTTACAGAAAGCAGGATAAATCATTTTCTAGATTTAAGCCATGGGGTGTGATGGTATTAGGTGAATGAAGTATGCCTCTTTCTGCCTTAATATCTTTTTGTCAACTCGTCTGTCAAATCTTTTGCCATTCAAGCGCCAAATAACAAAATAGCGCAAGTCATTTTCGTTATGGCGAAACTGGAGAAGATGGTCCACGACTGGTGCGCTGGTGAGGTGCACACGTATTCTGGATCTGTGTTCTAAAATTCGATCAGATCTGAAACGGCCGTATCCTCCTTGTGAAATTTGGCATCATTTTGTGCAAGTTGTGAACAACATTGTCTACAATGGTGAAAGTACTCTTATAGAGACTTTTGAGATATCCATACAACCTAGGTTGACAGGCTGGCTGCACCTTGTTGTTCTTTAATGGATTGTGGACCTTTATATGTTGTACATATTTTTGTTGTTGTGTCAATTTTGTACCTTTCAAGATAAATTTTGTTGCATTTTTTTAACAATTTTTGCTCTGGTACTGATTTTCTAATCTTTGTGATACTGGTACAGTGGTGCCTATTTATCCTTCTAGTACCTAGAGGTTGGCAACCCTAGGTACTAGGTACACCCTGGTACACTCCCACCCCCACCCCTAGGGCTGTCAATTCCGAGCTGGGAAATTCCTGGATATTTGGGGGTGGAGCCTGAGGAGGGCAGGGTTCGGGGAGGGACTTCAGTGGGATGTAATAGCATAGAGGCCACCCTCCAAAGCAGTCGTTTTTCTCCAGGGGAACTGACCTCTCTGGTCTTGAGTTCAGTTGGCATTTAATTATTATTATTGATGGCACCCCCTTACTCCTTTCCCAGGTCTTGCCAATTACTTCACTACTGGCGTAGCGTGTCAGTGCTTCTAAGTGCAAATAAATAAATAAAGCACTACATACACTTTTAATTGCGTAACCGTGCATACACTTTGAATAAATAAAACAGCCTTCTCCTCCTCCAATCAGCTTTCACTCTGCAGCCAGTTATCTGTTCAGGAGTGATGGCAGGGAAAGTAGAATTTACTTCTCAATAGAACATCCACACCCATTCCTGGTGCTACATCTGTCTGACTCTATAGAATCATAAATCATAGAATCATAGAGTTGGGACCACCCAACACCAGGGTCATCTAGTCCAACCCCCTGCAAGATGCAGGAAATTCACACCTCCCCCCACCCTCCCAGTGACCCCCCATTCCATGCCCAGAAGATGGCCAAGATGCCCTCCCTCTCGTGATCTGCCGAAGATCAGGGAAGGAGAGCTTACCACCTCCTGAGGAAGCTGTTCCACTGAGGAACCACTCTAACTGTTAGAAAACTCTTTTTAATGTCTAGATGGAAACTTTTGATTTAATTTTTAATAGATTTCAATAGGCCATAAGCAACATCAATTATACTAGGGTATATGATCTTCTGTATTGATTTATAGAAGAGGAGGTATCTGAAGTGTGGTTACCTGGTGGTAAAATGTTTCATAGTATCCAACTGAGAACAACATGGGAATGATCGCAATCCCTTTCTTCTTCCAATAGTTTTGCTTGTTAAATTCCTCAATTGCTTTTCTCCTGTTGTAGTAATCAGACCTCTTCAAGCATACTTTCCAGCATACGACCATATTCCTGGGATCAAGCTCTTCTTTGAAGGGAGTGAGAGTAACTGTTTTGAACATGTTCATCTCCCGGACCTTCACAAAGGAGACATGCAAGATATTGTTATTTGAGCCAAGTGGTTATAGACCATCTTGGAAAACATTTAGCTGTTACTTACCTTTCCTTACCCCAGCTTATTTATTTATTACATTAATATCCCACCTTTTGTCCATCATGAAGCTCAGGTGAGGGTCTACTACCCAGGCAGTGACCAGACCAGAGCTCCTTAGTTTCAGCAAGGTTGCTGTATTGTGGGTACTCCAATCATACTCTGGGGCTCCAACCATACTCTGCTATCAAAGCGTTTGACTCCATAACTGCCAGATACACTTGCCATAAGTAAAGACCTCCCCACCCCATCACTCAATCTCCATTTTGGGGCGGGGGAACCTGTCATGTAGTTGCTGTATTTGTGGGCCTGAGAATAAGCATTTGCTAAACCACCCCGAATTACACAAGAACCCCCCCCCCACTTGACTTATCTTTCCATTATTTACCTTATCATGAGGCAAGCCGAGCTCGTCTGCCACAGCAGAAACCCAGATCTCTGCAGAAAGGGCTGTCTGTGGGAAGCCGAATCCTCGAAATGAAGTATTCGATGGCAAATTAGTCTTGCAGGCCCGTCCACGACATCGGAAGTTGGGGATGTCATAAGCATTAAAACTTTTTAGCACCACCCATTCTATTACCTAGTGCATGGGAATAGATAGTAAATTTGTAAACATGAGTAGGGGTGTACATTCGGCAAAGTCGATCTGAAACCCCCCCCCCCAAATACCTTATTGGTATTTTTCAGGGGGGTTTTCTCCTGAAAAAAATGGCGGTGATTTAAGGGAACTGAAAAGCGGATCCTGAATAAAGTAAAATATTTGGGGCCTTTTTCGGGCCGCTTCGGCCCCGCCTCCATTAAAAATGTTTAAGATGCTATTCATTTCTCCGCCCCCTCCGTTGCACACACCCATCACTTTGCCCATCTCCCTCCTATTCCCCCTTCCCAATTCCCCCTCCTCTCTCGCCAACCATTTTTTGTGCTTTTAAAGTGGCCACGAGGTTCGCCGGGAAGAGCGGCAGCCATAATGGAAGTGGCTGCTGGTGGTGAAGAGGGGAGGCAGAATAGCCACCACGCTGGCCTGTTAAATAAATGTTAACTTTGAAATGTTAACTTCAGAAGGTGGCTAGAGCACCTTCCTATATAGGAAAACGAAAAAGGGGGGAAGAGGGGGAAGCGTCCTGCGCATAAACAATGTCACAAATGATGTGATGTTCCCTAGGGGAACATAATGGTGGTTTTTTTTGGAAGGTGCACACAGGGTGAAACATTCTTAGGAGGAAGGAATAGAACGGCGAAAGAGGCAGCATGCGGGCAAAAACGTCGAATACACTGCAAACCTAGTAGATCAGCCATGAGGATACTTTGTTGTAAGTTATAAGTGCGGAAATGGCCATAGACCAGAAACATCTGACTGGACTATAGATAGTTAGCTGGCAAGAGGAAGGCATGTAAGAGGAAGTTCACAGACACGTAGCCCTTATCTGTGCCTCATACGGTGGCTAGAGGAAGAAAGGGCAGAGGTTGAATGGCAGTAGCCAGACCAAAGAAAGGAAGAGAAGACAAAAGGTGGCAAGGAGAGAGAAGGTCTCATACATACAGGTTAGCCACCACCTCTTGGGCAAAGACATCAGGAAGGAAGGGTGAGGGGCAATCTTCACAACTATTTTTTAAAATCTTTATGCTACGCAATTCATATTAACAGTTGCAATTACAAGTCAACAAGAGATGGATTGACTCAATAAAGGAAGCCACAGCCTTCAATTTGCAAGATCTGAGCAAGGCTGTCAAAGATAGGACATTTTGGAGGACTTTCATTCATGGAGTCGCCATGAGTCGGAAGCGACACACACACAATTACAAGCATGGCAAGTACTCACTACGGACATCAAATCTCCAACCTAAAAGTGGTAAGTTTGTCATTTAGACCAGGGCTAGAACACAATGCATTTCTACTCCAGAAGAAGAAGATTTGGTATTTATACCCCACTTTTCTCAACCGTAAGGAGTCTCAAAGCAGCTTACTATTGCCTTTCCTTCCCCTCCCCGCAACAGATACCTTGTGAGGTAGGTGGGGCTGAGAGAGTGCCCAAGGTCACCCAGCCGGTTTCATGTGGAGGAGTGGGGAATTGAACCCAGTTCTCCAGAATAGTCTGCCGCTCTTAACCACTTCGCCACACTGGCTCTAAGCAGCTAAGCCACAGAGACATTCTTGCTCCAAAGAGTAAAAACCCAAGAAATTCCTCTTCCCTCATAAGGCAGAACTGAACACAATTTCATTCCATTTTTCTAGTCATGAACATTCAACTACTTTGTAAGAACCGTACCAATTCAGATTCATCTTTTGTACATCCAGCGTTTATATAATATTCGAGGTCCACAGCTTTGATTTTTCCATCATTCATGAATCCCACCTAAAAATAAAACATCACAGCAAGGATAAATATTAAACATTGTTTATTGTCTGAAATTTATTGGAAATTTTCCTGGAGGCTGCACAAATAGAGGAAATAGGATTTACTCTGTTTGGGGAGGGGAAGGACTCCAGTGCCCTAGAGCCCAATTGCCAAAGCAGCCATTTTCTCCAGGCGAACTGATCTCTGTCGGCTGGAGATCAGTTGTAACAGCAGGAGATCTCCAGCTAGTACCTGGAGGTTGGCAACCCTACCTAAACATGTCAGAATAAGTATTACTTACTTTATATTTCCCCCAAAAGGGGTGTCGGCCTCCATTTATGAAGATGTCATCATCTCGTTCCAGGAAAAAACGAACCGGGCAGCCAGTTCTACAAACAGATAGACAGACATGGACTCGTGCTGACTTCAGGGGAAGCTGCCATG
Source organism: Euleptes europaea (assembly GCF_029931775.1). Taxonomy (NCBI): domain Eukaryota; kingdom Metazoa; phylum Chordata; class Lepidosauria; order Squamata; family Sphaerodactylidae; genus Euleptes; species Euleptes europaea. Next base: position 51,582,834 of record NC_079326.1, read on the forward strand.
AGGACAAATATCAAATCCAGACGACATAGTCTAGACAAAACGTGCAACATACCGAAATATATCTACTTATCACGATATGCAACACCGGGTTGGAATTTTATTTTTAAAAATTATTTATTCATTTATTTACTCCATTTATATCCTGCCCTTCTCCCTAAATGAAGACCCAAAGTGGTTTACAGGTAGGCTGACAGAGTGTGACTGGCCCAAGGTCATAGAGCAAATTTCCATGGCAGTGTGAGGTTTTGAACCGGGGTCTCCCAGATCTTAGTACGACACTTTCAACTACCACACCACACTGGCTCCATCAGTTGCCTGTCTCCTCCTTCCCACTGATCTCCACAAAAGGATGCTCCTGAGGGATAAAGTATTTAATTTATTTATTATTAATTTATTAAAACATTTATATTCTGCATTTCCTCTTGATTCAGGCAGTTTACAATAATAACCTTGAGGAACTACATGGGGGGCTATGCAGTGGGAAGGAGGAATAAGTGAAACTACCAATTTTATCTGGATCCAACTTACTGACTCTTAAAAAACTAATAATAGAAGCAGTTTTAGTTGGCTAGAGCTCTTACTTGTGTGCTGCTACTGCTGCTGCCGCAGCAAAAAATGCCGGTTTTGAACATTTCCCTCCGAAACCTCCACCAACCCGCGTTGTGTGGCACCAGATCCTATTGGACTGGATGTCCAATGTTGTAGACACTAATTCCTGTAAAAAAAGAGAAAGCAGGCTATAACATAGGTCTGTCTTTTCCCCATAATATTTACTGCTCATTTATTCCAACCCTTCATTTTAGACACATTAATGCTACTCTCAAATACTTCTGTGGCCCAGGATTTTAAATTTAAAATCTATAATCGTAAAATTGCATCCGCTTAGGATGCCAGGCTGGTGGCTGGCATCCCCAGGAGCTAGGGTTGCCAGGTCCCTCTTCGCCACTGGTGGGAGGTTTTTGGGGCAGAGTCTGAGGAGGGCAGGGTTTGGGGAGGGGAGGGATTTCAATGCTATAGTGTCCAATGGCCAAAGCGGCCATTTTCTCCAGGTGAACTCTATCGGCTGGAGATCAGTTGTAATAGCAGGGGATCTCCAGCTAGTACCTGGAACAACCCTACCAGGAGTTTTAGGGGGAGGTCTGGGGACAGAAGACAAGAAGTCACTGGAAAGGACAATCATGCTAGGAAAAGTTGAAGGAAGCAGTAAAAGACCCAACAAGAGATGGACTGACTCTATAAAAGGAGCCATGGCCCTCAATTTGGAAGACCTGAGCAAGGCTGTTAAAGATAGGACTTTTTGGAGGACATTGATTCATCGGTTCGCCATGAATCAGAAGCGACTTGATGGCACTTAATACACGTACTGGGGATAGAAATGGCAGCGAGCAGCATGTGATGTCATTCATCGCGCACCTTTCATTTCTGCCCCTGGACCTTTCTCCCACTGGTCCAAGGAGCAAGCATGGGATTGCGGGTCCACCCACCAGTGGAAGCCCTCCCTCATAAGTGGGCATGTGGCTACCTTAGTATTCACATAGTCTACTACATGAGGATATGAAGACCTTTATCCCACAATTGAATGTACAGAAGAGGCGCCTCCTCCCACTTCCCTTTTTGTTTTGGGCACTCTTTCTGACCCTCCAAAAGGTCATTACTGGAACCCATAAGGCAGAATAGCTGTGTAAACTGAAGCACGGCAGTGAAGAGGGGGAAGAGGATGAAGTCACCCACTCCCCTCTCTTCTGTCAGCAGAGCTGCACTCCTGGAAGACACAAAGGGGGCATGGTTGTGTGGGAGAGCATCGGCAGAAGGACCCAGCATCTCCAATTAAAAAAAAAAAAAGATCAGGTGGTAGGTGATGGCAAAAGACCTCTGCCTGAGACCCCGGAGAGCTGCTGCCAGTCTGAGTAGACAATACTGACCTTGATGGACCAATGATCTGATTCAGTATAAGGCAGTTTTGTATGTATATACAAGAAATAACTGCACCCTCTTCCCTCTCCTCCCTGCAGTACTGTGTGGATATTCTTCCATGCAGATCTTTTAACTCTAGGAATAATCTTTCCAGGGTTTGGAAGGGGAAATGGAGAGGAACACAGAAAAAACCAACTTTGGGAACAGGCCATTTTGTCCAAAAGGTGGTACAGAAACTATGAGAGAGGTGACGCGGCTAGATTCTGGGATTATAAATGACCCCAAATCAGATTCTGCTAAAAGAAATTAGGAAATGAATTTGACATAAACAGTATACGTGCATGATTACAATGCTGCTGCAGACACTTCAGAGCCATGTTCCTCTTCATATAACTGAAACTCCTAAAAGTTGTCTGTTCAAATGCCTGTCTTTTTACAGTCTGGATCCCAACCCTATGCTATGCCTATGCCTAGCGCTGTAACTAATAAAGTTGTGGCCATTTATACTCCAGCTATGTCTCGGGTGTCTGTCAGGCTTTTTGCCTTTTAGCTGGAGTAAGGCTCTTGACATGAGTTACGCCAGATGCTGGCTACACGTCAAGTCCTTGGTTCTCATGCCTGTAAACATCTGTGTACAGTTTCACTCATCCTGTTTTCTGCAGCTGTGGTATTGTTTAGTCTGTCTTCTTGGGAACCACTTATCTCGGGGTTGCCTAGTGATGTTTACCTTTTAGCCCGTAGTGCCTTTAAACATGTAACTTGTCTGTGTTCGCCATTACCAGGCTCACCTGCCTGTAGGCAGTCAGTTCTTTAATCTGTCCTTTTGCTCCTAATAAAGTATTACCGCTTCAGATCTACCTGTCTGGATGAGTTTGCTTATGGGATGCTAGGGACAGACGCCTGATCTTGACATTGTCATTCAAGCATACATAGGGTTGCCAACCTCCAGATACTAGCTGGAGATCTCCTGCTATTACAACTGATCTCCAACCGATAGAGTATCACAACATATTAGGGGATTGGGCACCGGACTCCCCTGCTTAGCGCTGGGTCCGACTCCGCAGCTGAAACTCCTAAAAGCTGTCTCTTCAAATGCCTGTCTTTTCAGAGCTCTTTTCAGCTCCACAGACAACTGTGTCCTGGGTAAAGCTAGAAGATGGAAATAAGCTCTTTTGGGCTTGACACAGCAACTGGACAACAAGCATAACCAGAAATGTCTTCAAAGGTATGTCTTGTACATTTGGCTGAGTTCATTAATGTTTTCGACTTCATTTATAGTATGGTAATCACTGATAGCTGACTACAAAGTATGAGTATCTAATCAAGCTCATTATGAAACTGTTTACATTACATACAGCAATTATATTTGAGCATTATATAAAAACTGTTGTCCGGGGTGTTCCATTTTTGTGTATCATCAAACAGGGTTTGCAAGGTTTTTGAAAGAAAACCTGCAAACCTGTTTACCAGAAGTAATACTGGGATGAGTTAACGTAACATGAACAACAAAACCTCTTGAATGTTCTGAAAAAAAGCTGTTGCCCAGCTCCAATCTTAGGCCCTCTAATAATTTGAATTTGAGCTACCTGTACTTTTGTAGCATCTTGGGTGGAGACATATATATCCATTTCATTATCTTCTTTTCTTGGAATGACAACACTTCTGTTTGTTTCCATGTAAAAATGGATTTGCCCTCCAACACGGTTTTCACCTATTAAAATCCAATGACAGAGGGAAGCACTTGAAGCTAATCTCAACCATTCTCCCAAGTAATTTAGCTGCACTGGAACTTTTATAAACAATTGCGCCTGAACACACGATCCCCATTTACATTTAGGCGGTACTATTATGAGACATAATATCATCAGAAGCTTTGAAAATATCTCATCTCCTGGCGAAGACTAAGCAACAACTTTGGATTCCTTAGGTGCTAACCATCTTGGTAAAGCCTCCCCACCTCCCTATGAAAGATCCATTCAGAAATGTTGGTTTACCAGCTTCACAGGTGAGAAAGTAATTGGAGAATGGGAAGCTTTAAGAATAAGAGGCAATAATGGAGAACAGAGACAGAAGGCCTCTCCACCCCCGATGCCTCTGGGGCACTTTGAGGTGTGTGTAGCTCATGATGTGTTTGTGTTACATTCCATCCATCCAGCCATCCATTCATTCATACCCCACCTTTCTCCCTAATGGGTTTCTCCCAAAGTGGGTTACATCATTCTCCTCTCCTCCAGTTTTTCCTCACAACAACCCTGTGAGGTAGGTTTAGGCTGAGAGAGTGTGACTGGGCCAAGGTTACCCAGCAAGCTTCCATGGCATGAGTGGAGATTCAAACCTCGGTCTCCCAAATACTAGTCTGACACTCTTAACCACTACACCACATGATATGAGAAAAAGACTGCCACAAATCTGGTATGGACAAAAAAAAAAAGATGGAAAACTAGTACAGAATAAACTGGAATGCAACCAGTTGACAATGATGTCATGTGAATTCATCATAAACCAGTGTGAAAAATTCATGGTAATTACAGAATGAAGGATCAAATGGAGCCAATCTTTAGTAGCCCGTATCACAAATAGGAGGACAGAGAGAAGAACCATGCAACAAGCGCTTGAGGGATAGCAAGGAGCAACCAGGGCAGTCCAAGTTAAAAAAACGAAGACCTGCAGCCAAAGGAGACTGGAGCAGACTAAGAGCATTTCCTCACGTTGAGTGAAGCCGACTCAGAATCGACTTGAGAAAAAACCTCGCAGTAAAAGTGCTCATTAAAAAGTCAGAGGAAAGCTGAGACACTATTGAAGCTTCTTCTTTAGGGGGCAAAACACACACAGAAAAAAGTCGAAGTAGTTCAGGGTCAAAACCGACAAAAACCGCACGTGCAGAACAGGCCTAACTAAGGGCAAATTCTCACAAGTCTCTTTTCTGAATAAAGTGAAATGTTATCAGATGGTAACCAGCAAGCCATTGATATGTGGGACAAAAACTCATGCACATGTGAGTGTACCATGTGCCTGCCATGTGAATGGATCTGCCCTATATTAGGAGTACTGCAAGATTACTAAGAGGCCATCCAACAACTTACCTTCAATAATTCTGTCAACTGTCTGAAATGCATTTTCAATGTCTCCTTGCTCTATTTTCTTTTCTTCTGTTAAGTATGAATTATGCCGAATAGCATCCTGAAAGTGAAAGCATGGGCTTGGATCCCACCAAGTATTTCCAAAGGCACGAAGGCAATTTTCACCAATTCCTCCTTCTTGTGGGAGGCCTCTGATTCAACCCAAGCTATCCCCAAGAGTAGCATTTCATGGGCCATTTTGGGTTGCCACGGGAGAGGGGAATCGGTAAAAATTGCCCACCTCCTTACACCCACAGAAATTCTAAGCAAGATCGAAGCCCTGACATTCAATCCCAAAAGAGCATAGAAAACATGGGAATAACATTGTCACCTTCATTTTACGGTTATTTAAGATATGTTAAGTTCCGTCCCCCGTAGAGCTGCACTGAGCTAACTTTTGCTAAAGCATTGGATCATGCCTAACAAGAGCAAAGGTGGATGCTCTTTTCCCCGATATACTTTTCCCCAATACATTTTTAATACTCATTGAATCCCTGAAGATTGAAGGTCAGCCTTTTCTGCTCCCCTTTTTTTCCAGCTTTCTCTTTTTTGCTCCTCCCACTCCTACTTTACCTTCCCTTCTTCTTTTCTTTTACCTTTTAAAACCCTTCTCTTCCCCTGGTCCCAGGCTTACATTAACTGAAGCTTGGAAGCCACAGCAATGTTGGTTGGGGTTTGCCCAGCAACTCCCAAAATGGCCACCAAGATATCACAGCATAGTCTCATGTGATCTCAGTGGATTTCTTTTCTTAAAGAAGCAGACATTGATTCTATGATTTGTGGGTTTTTAAAAAAACTACCACAGTGTAGTTTTTTACATTCTATATTTTTCTGCAAACTGAAGCCTCCTTAAAGCTTGTAGGAAAACATTCCCTATCTCTACATGGCCCCATTGTGCAGATTTTTCGATCTGTACTCTGAGGCCATTGTTCAGAATTAGATATAATGAAAGAAGTTTGTATTGGGTGTGTAATCATGAAATCACCAAAGGCAAAAAAGTACCAATGAATTGTCTATCCGAGAGCCCTGCCTGATTCAAGAGACTTCAATTCAACCTAATGTACAAGTGAGGCCTCCTGAAGGTTTGTGATTCAGAAGATGAAAGCATATGAATGTAATATAACCCTGTAGGCTAGCAGAATGCTACATCTGGTATTCTAATAGCATATAGAAGACTCAGTGGTGACCGAGACCTTGAAATAATGACATAGCTTTATTCAGTCTTGTGTGGTCTAATTTTTTCTTTACTAGAATCACCATTATGCACCGATGTGTTTTAAATTTACAAAGTAAGAATAGATACTCAGGAACACTTAACAATTGAGGCACAAATAATCTATGTTAAGTGAAATTAAAAAGGAGACTTTGGGCACTTCAATTACATTTTATTCTAGCATAAGCTTTGGTCTATTAGACACTGGAGAACTGGGCTTTAGTCCAAGAACAGAACAAAATTTTGTTAGTCTTTAAAGTGCCAAAAGAATGCTATGCAATTTTGCTGAAATGGATGAACACAGCTGCTCCTCTGGAATTATTAATATGTGAAACAATCTCTCTTGCCTATGTACATGCTAGACCAGACCAAGGTAGTAGTAGTAGTACATTTATTGCGGCATTGCGCCAATACAGTTTAAGAACATAACAGCAATGTTACCACGGGTACATTGATATTATTTAAAAGTTATGTCACATTAAATTGAAAGAGTATATATAATTAAAATAATTTACAGTTAGGTAAAAAATAAACATTTTGACACATATTTTAAAAAATCCCTCTCTCTTCTTCGTTTTCCGTAATTCCTTTGGATTGTATCGTAAAAGACTTTGACGACGTTTATAGATTGCTGCACAGAATTTGGCGACCTCACTAATTTGGTGGGGATTTTCCTCCGAGAGGAGCTTCCTAACCTGAAATTTATCAGAATATCCTGAAATTTTCTCAGACATGGATCGAGTCAGCTTAGAATGGGCAACCTCGTAGAATAAGCATCTAAGAAACATGTGATCCAGTGTTTCAACTTCCCCAGAATTGCATGGACAAAATCTCTCTGAGCTTGGGATCTTATTATATCTTCCCTGTAAGAACGCAGAAGGTAGGGCTGAACACCTGGCTAGAGTGAATGCCCTTCTATGGGTGTGGATTTCCAAAATGGAAAGGTAGGCAGCTGGGGCCGGAATGTATCTGGTCATAGGGGCGGACATAAATCTGGGTGCCCTCGGCAAGTCAGTCTGCCTTTCAATATCATTAACTCTCTGGGATATAATTTTCTTTGCTTGGTCTCTACCAGACCAAGGTTTACCTAGCCCAGCATTCCTTGGAAGAATGCTATCAATTATCAGATGGGTTGGATCTAACCCCTGGCCTACCACTCCAGTCTTTTGTTCTGGATTAGGTTTGAAGTCTCTCTTCAGTTTAAGAAGACTTCCTCCAAATTAAATAGCTCTTCCATTGAAGGAAGAGCGCTTTATGTTGAAGGAAGGCCCCTTAGGCTGAAGGATGGCTACTTGGAGGATGGCTAGATCCACCCCAGTAAGTAGTCCTTCCTGAAGACCATGATCACTCTTCTGCCACCCTTTCTTTACTTATCATACCTCAGACAAGTGATGTTATGGGCTATAGTTCCCTTTCTTCTTCCTCAGTTCTTTGACTTGGAGCTATGTTTTCAGTTCCTTGTTGACTGTGTCGCCTTGAAAATGTTTAGAGAAGTTCTGCTACAGGTTCCCCTACTGGATGGGAAGCCATCTACCCCAAAAGTTAAGCGAGTGCAAGTAAAATGCTACGCAGTTCCACAAAACAAGGGTGGTTTTTTTACCTGAATTGACAGAATCAGTTCCAGATCTTCGTACTCTATCTTCACTTTTTTGGTGGCTTCCTTTGCAAGCTCATAGGTCTCTGCGAGCACACCGCAAATAATATGACCAATGTATATTACCTGCATGGAAAACCAAGCAATAGAAGGTAAGGTGAACTGCTTCAACACAATGTCAGCAACAGTATACTCTGATAAACTTTGTTCTAAGGAATCAATTTTCAAACTGTGTTCTGGGTAACTCTGAGGTCCCTTGCATCTCTGGTAGGAAATTTGCCTAACGCAACTGATCTCCCCCTGCAAAGTGCTGCTAAGGAGAGCATTAAGAATATTCTAGACTGCACTTTGTGTGAGGTAATGATAATGCCCCTCAGGCCTAATTGGTAATTCACTTGACTGACTGTGCATTCTAGAACACTCCTTGAAATTTTCTGCAGTGTATAATTGTTCCTCAGCAGACAAAGTAATGTGGGAAAGTTCCCTGATTAAACCCAGCCTTCTAAGGTAATTGCAAAAAATGCTGTTGTATGACCATTTTTCAAAATCCCAAAAGCCTCGACAAGGTTAGGGACTAGGGTTGCCAACCTCCAGGTACTAGCTGGGGATCTCCTGCTATTACAACTGATCTCCAGCCGATAAAAAATCAGTTCCCCTGGAGAAAATGGCCGCTCTGGCAATTGGACTCTATGGCATTGAAGTCCCTCCCCTCCCCAAACCCCGCCCTCCTCAGGCTCCACCCCAAAAACCTCCCACTGGTGGTGAAGAGGGACCTGGCAACCCTATTAGGGACTTCTCACAGCATACCCATCAGGGTTGCAGTGATAGGGAAGGTTGTAACCTCTCTTGTCTGTCATTTAATTTTAGACATGGGGCCTCAAATCCATACAAAATTTTGCAAATTGCATTCCTCTGTGATATTGGCAGAATGCAACCGATGTGGTTATGATGAGGTATGGCTCCACATAGAATACCTAGTACTTGAGTCCTAATACATATGGATTTGTCCATATGGGATTGAGAAGGGTGGGGGGAGTGGACCACACATGGTCTAGGAATCTAGAAGACTATGAGGCCCTCATTTTTTATTTTTTATTTTTGCAATTTTCTCACCAATACTGAAGTGTTGGGGGAAACTACAACTAGTGATTATTTTCCCTTTTGTTCCTCCAATGCAACTGTGTTCTGTTAGCCTAACTGTGTTCACAGAAGCAGGATATCTGTAAATTAGTACCTGTGGTAGGCAAAAAAGTGGATTTAGAAGGGGGGAAGTTAACACCAAGAGGTACCTCATCATCAGCAAACACTTTCTCATGTTCATCGCCATTTTTCCCTGGAATATCAGCAGCTGATACCACAGTGACCACCCCTGGTGCTGCTAAGGCCTCAGAAATATCGATGGATCTGGAAAGGAGTATAAAGGTCCTAATTCAGATAACAACAGGGAGTAATGGTGAACTGAACCCTTGAGTGTATATGATTCAAAAAGAAACAATCAAGGCAAAGTAAATATATACATTTCCAAAGTTGTATACGGCATATGGTGTTGCTTGACTGAACTGAGACACTGCTCATATGCCTGAAGTTAGAAATAGTACCTACATTAGAAAAAACCTTTCATACCTTCTTGCCAAATGCTTGTAATAAGGGAAAATCCCAAGATGTCCCCTGAATGCACTATACAGAGACAGGCCTTTTATGCATGGGTTGTTTCCATCGTGATCACCCCCTGACTACTTCAGGGCTTCGCCTTCATTATGCACATCTTTTCTGACCTTTAGAAGTCACTCTCCCCATGTTTTCCCTGCCTTTTCTGGAGTCTGTTTCAGGCGGCATGCAGAAAAAGCAGGGAAAACACAGGGAGAGAGCAAAGTGACTTCTAAAGGTCGGAAAAGACATGCATGATGAAAATGAAGACCTGAAGTAGTTGGGGGTGATTGCCATGGAAATAACCCGTGCATAAAAGACCACAAATGATCAGTGTGGGTTGACCATGAAAGCCTTGTGGGGGTTGCATCCACAGTTCAGACACAGCAAACAACCCCACATTGCTGTGTATCTATATGAAAAAAATAACAGAACAAAGAGTCTCCCTCTTTAGACCACTCAATTGATGTTCTAAAAAAGGTAAAGGTTCCCTGTGCAAGCACTGGATCATTCCTGACCCATGGGGTGACATCACATCCCGACGTTTTCTAGGCGGACTTTGTTTACGGGGTGGTTTGCCAGTGCCTTCCCCAGTCATCTTCCCTTTACCCCCAGCAAGCTGGGTACTCATTTCACCGACCTCGGAAGGATGGAAGGCTGAGTCAACCTTGAGCCGGCTACCTGAAACCAACTTCTGTTAGGATCGAACTCAGGTCGTGAGCAGAGCTTGGACTGCCGTACTGCAGCTTACCACTCTGCACCACGGGGCTCCTTCAACTGATGTTCTAGTCCACCCATAAAGCAAACAATTACAGATAAAACATGACCCGTGGTTACAGTTGGTCAGTTTTCTCACTCAAGCTCTTAATTTCGTCACTTACAGAATCTTTGCGTGGGCTCGTGTGCTGGTGACCACAGCCATGTAGAGCTGTCCATCAATTGGACCAATGTCATCGGTGTAGACCGCCTCACCAGTGGCATGCTTAATCCCAGACTCATGCTTGATGGGACGCCCCACAGGGTCCCGAGGAGGCTGCTGAGGGTCAATTTCCTGTCACAGAGTAAGAAGTCATTTGCTACATCTAGTTCATATTGTGGAGTATTACGTAGCGGTATATACTGAATACACTTGGCTGCAAATGCAAGTTGACTTTCAGTAGGCCTTGACCGGAGAACCTCTGTATACAGTTACCCTGGAAGTGTTTTGTAGTGCATTCCTAAGCAGAGTTACATCATTTCAAGTCTATTGAAATCAATGGGCTTAGAAGGGTGTCCCTCTGCTTAGGATGGTACTGTTAGCCATTCTTAAATGATGTAATTATATATCTGAAACCACAGAAAAGGTGGACACATCAGATCTACAGAGAGATGAGATGTGCCATCTACAATGAAAACCAGGGTCATTGGCAAGCCAACCCCCAGTCAGTCTTACCTATAGTAGGGGCAGGAGCAAGCTCCAGACTCATGGATCCTCAGGCTCCTGCGCATCAGAGGACTCAATCTTCCACCCCACAATTCGTAAGAGGCATGTTCTCGTAATTGGGGATTCCCTACTGAGAGGGGTAGGGTCTAAAGTATGCAGACCTGACTTGTTGTCCTGAGAGGTCTGCTGTTTACCGGGTGCACGCATCCAGGATGTGACGGAAAGGGTAGGAAGACTCATCAAGCCCACAGATTATTACCCTTTCTTGCTCGTTCATGTGGGAATAAATGATATTGCCCGGCACAGCCCAGAACGTATTAAAAGAGACTACATGGCTCTGGGTGAGAAGGTGAAGGACTTGGGGGCGCAGGTTGTGTTTTTGTCAGTTGTGCCTGTTGAAGGTCGTGGCTTAGGAAGGGAAAGACGAATACTACAAATTAATGACTGGCTGCGTAGGTGGTGTCGTCAAGAAAGGTTTGGATTTCTGGACCATGGCTTACGCTTTCGAGAAGAAGCTCTTCTGTCGGGGGATGGTTTACACCTCACGAGGGTAGGAAAAAATGTGTTTGGTGAGAGCCTTGCAAACCTGATCAGGAGGGCTTTAAACTAAATCCTATGGGGGAGCGAGACAACTTAAAGCCTTGTATGCTGACAATACCTGGAGATGAGAACAATAAAGATTTGCAGGGAGTAGCATGTATGCAAGGAAACATAAACTCACGGGTAAGTACAGAAACGAGAACAACAGGGCACATAAACCACGGATTCCAATGTCTGTACACTAATGCGCAGAGTATGGGAAACAAGCAGGAAGAACTCGAAGCCCTAATACAGGAAGGGGATTTTGACCTAATAGGCATTTCTGAAACTTGGTGGGATGTCACTCATGACTGGAATATTAAGATTGAGGAGTACAACTTGTTTAAAAGGGATAGACAGATAAGGAAGGGGGGAGGAGTAGCGCTGTATGTCAAAGATGTGTACACTTGTGAAGAAGTACATGAATCTGAGCATGGTAGTGCAGTCGAGACACTATGGGTAAACATAAAAGGAATAAGAAATAATCGTGATATTATGGTGGGGGTCTGCTATCGACCACCAAACCAGGCAGAGGACTTGGATGGGACACTCCTAGACCAGATCACAAAGTTCTCAAAGAGACGGGACATGGGAGATTTTAATTACCCGGATATCTGTTGGAAGTCCAACGCTGCTAAAAATGCAAGATCCAATAAATTCCTGACTTGTCTTGCTGACAACTTCCTATTCCAGAAGGTGTACAGAGAAACAAGGGGATCTGCTATCTTAGACTTGATTCTCACCAACAGGGAAGAACTGGTCGATGAGGTTAAAGTAGTAGGCACCTTGAGTAGTAGAGACCACGTACTCTTGGAATTTACAATCTTGGGGAAAGGAAAACCTGTACGTAGTCAGAAATATAGGCTGGACTTTAAAAGAGCAAATTTTAACAAACTTAAACTTATGCTAGGTAGAATCCCATGGTCGGAAATACTTAAGGAGAAGAGAGTTCAGGAAGGGTGGGCATTTCTTAAAAATGAAATACTGAAGGCGCAATCCCAAGCCATTCCTATGAGAAGGAAAAATGGGAGGAGCCTAAAGAGGCCAGGGTGGCTCCATAAACAGCTTTTTAAAGAGTTGAGAAATAAAAAAGACTCATTTAGGAAGTGAAGGAGGGCCTTATAACCAAAGAGGAATATAAACAAATAACTAGTTCTTGTAGGGAGAGTGTTAGGAAAGCTAAAGCTCAGTATGAATTTAGACTAGCGAGAGATGCTAAACGCAACAAAAAAGGGTTCTTTACCTATGTACAGAGTAAGAGTAAGAATAAGGACAAGATAAGCCCATTGCGTGGACCGGAAAGTGAAATTGTAACAGGAGATGAAGAGAGGCAGAACTCCTCAGTTCCTACTTTTCCTCAGTCTTTTCTCGTGAGGGAAGTGGTGCTCAGCATGGCATAAACAAAACATGTGATGAGGGAAGGGATTTGCAGCCTAGAGTTGGCATTGGGTTGTGCACAAACACCTGGTTTCTTTAAATGAAACAAAATCCTCTGGGCCAGATGAATTGCACCCAAGGGTACTCAAAGATGGGAGCTAATATTTCCCCATGATTTAAGAAAGCAGTAAAAGTATGCTTCCTTAACCCTTCCACCCTTTACATGTGTGGTGTGTGTGTGTGTGTTAAGTGCCGTCAAGTCACTTCCGACTCATGGCAACCGTATGAATCAATGTCCTCCAAAATGTCCTATCTTTGACGGCCTTGCTCAGGTCTTGTAAAATGAGCATTGAGGCTTCCTTTATTGAGTCCATCCATCTCTTGTTGGGTCTTCTTCCTCTTTTTCTGCTTCCCTCAACTTTTCCTAGCATGACTGTCTCTTCTAGTGACTCTTGCCCTCTCATAATGTGACCAAAATACGATAGCCTCAAAATACCATACATGTATGGTAATGGAACATTAACCTGTTTTAGTGGCTATACATGTGGAACAGAAGTTAGAATTCACAGTTCAGGCACTGGGTTATTATTATTGTGTTGGTGGAAGATGTAAAAGCCCTTTGTAAAGGCTACTTTGGTATATGACAAGTGATGTGATCTTTTTAATGTCTTTAAATTTAGATTTATAACAAATGTCATAACAAGTCTTTCTCCCCAATGGGTACCCAAAGCTGCATTGTTCTTTCCTCCGTTTTATCCGCACAACAACCCGGTGAGGTAGGTCTGCCCGTGAGTGTGTCACCCAGCAACCTTTTATGGCAGATTGGGGATCTGAATATTAGAGACACATGCAAGGTTGCTTAAAAGCTCCTATTATATGTTGCCTATTGTGAAGATAACCTGGTTCAGGGTGTTCCAATTCCCTTCATTTTTGGCAGTGCAGCTTCCACGATCATTCTGGGGTTGGTGGCCAGTTTTCAAACATGTAGCATTATTGCCTCCGTTCTCCCGGGGGGTGTTCCCGGGGTGTTCTTGGTCCGGTCTAGGGGAGGAGCTGCCTTTAGGCAGCCTCCTAAGCCCTTTTGGGCTGGGAACCCCCCTTTGCCCTTACCTCGAGAACCTTTTTAGGGTTCTTAGAAGCTAAGAACCCTGTGGAACCTCTCCATTGGGTTCCACGGGGATACGCCACCTAAATGGTGGCCAAGCGGGCATATAAGCAGGGGTCCGATCACAATAGTTAGTTCTGTCCTGCCTGTTCTTAATGAAGCATTGCTGTTGCAACTCCGTCTCCGTTCTTCGTGTATCGCCCACGCTACATAACCTGAAACCGTATGGGGAATCTTGGTCCAGGGGCCCATAGCAGCTCTCAGCAGTCCTGGTTTTAATGCCCTTGTCCGCTCCTGGTCAACGATCAAGCTACTAGCTGAGAGAGGCAACTGAAACTGATAGAATTAATAATGCTGTCAATTAAGAAAGATAGCACCGTGCTTTGCTGGGGGATGAATTGCTCTGGAAATCACTCCACTGACCTGATATTCTTGCATGCCCCGCGGAGGATGGTCAAGGAACTCGCCTAAGGCACTCCAGTTTTCCTCTGGCAAGTCAGGATACTTGGATGGGTACTGAAAGGAAGACAATGTAAAAAGCATTTAACATATCACACCGATATTGTCACAACTGACCTTTACGGAAAATATGCTATTTCAAAAACAGTCTGTTGGCTTGCTTATAGTTAGTCAGTGAGCGTTGTCAGAAAGCTACAAAATATCCATTTGGTGAAGACGTTTCTGTTTATGCAGTAGAATCTCTATTTATGTTATCTTAACTAATGAGCCCCATGGCGCAGAGTGGTAAACTGCAGTACTGTAGTCAAAAGCTCTGCTCAAGACCTGAGTTCGATCCCGACAGAAGTCGGTTTCAGGTAGCCGGCTCAAGGTTGACTCAGCCTTCCACCTTTCTGAGGTCGGTAAAATGAGTACCCAGCTTGCTAGGGGTAAACTGTAGGTTGTGTATCTCCCTGGACTTGATGGGCCTTGGTCTGATCCAACATGACCTTTCTTATGTTCTTATGACTGAGGAAGGCAATGGCAAACCACCCTGTAAACATAGTCTGCCTAGTAAACGTTGGGATAATTAAGTTGTATGCAGGCCAATTTAAGTTACTGGATTTGATGTATCACGTGGGTAGCCTTGTTGGGCTGCAGAAGAAGAGCAAGATTTGAGTCCAGTAGCACCTTAGAGACCAACCAGATTTTTGGGGTAGAAGCTTTCGAGAGTCAAGGCTCCCTTCGACAGATACCTTCTGATGAAGGGAGCTTTGACTCTTGGCAGCTTATACACTCAAAAAATACAGTGGCTATTTTGCATTGGAAGTAAGATCTGCTTTATACAGGGCATTCCTGCATATGGGTATTGAAACAACTAGGTAGAACACCTAGGTGCTAAAGTGCATGAGCTGTTATTGGGAATGGTGTTCTATAAGAGGGCAGGAAAAGGAAGGGTCATGGAATTTTTAGTGGGGAGAGTTACCCTTATCCAGCTGTGGGGTCATCTATGCTGTGCAAATGTGTACTCCACAGGTAGGGTTGCCAGGTCCCCCCTCTCCTCCAGCGGGAGATTTTGGGGAGGGTATCGCACGTTCATGGCTGCAAGCAATGTGATCCACCAGTTCCGGTTTACTTAAGGGAGCACTGCAGCACGATTTACCACTCAAACCCCCACTTTTAATGGTAAATCGTCCCGTCACGCTGCAGATTTCTGAAAGTAAACCGAAAGGGACGAGATTGCGTTGCTCGTGACCGCGTGTGCATGCGATCCTTGCTGTCAGCCAGCAGATGGATTGGTGGGCAATTCCAAGCCACCTGGCAACCCTATCCATAGGAGAGATACCAATTGTTCAGAAAAACACAAGCCTGGCCTACTTTTGTACCTTTAACCACAGCAGAAATCCAAAATGTGACAAACAGTGGTGGGGGAAAGTGCCATCAAGTCACAGCTGACTCCATGGGGTTTTCAAGGCAAGAGACATTCGGTTTGCCATTTCCTGCCTCAGGGTGGGCTGAAAGAGTTCTGAGAGAAATGTGATTGGCCCAAGATCACCCAGCAGGCTTCATGTGGAGGAATGGGGGAATTGATCCCGCTTGTCCAGATTAGAGTCTGCTGCTCTTAACCACCACACTGGCTCTCTGACAAACAGTATTTCTTGCTAATATATGAAGACCAAGCCACTACTGAAAGTGAAAAATGGTTTACCCCAGTACCCTGGGATGGCCAGGTACTAGAAGGTACTAGAAGGAAACATCTTGTGTGAGCTGGGCCCAAGGGAATGTGGCAAGCCCACCAGGTGGCACAGATAGGGTGCTAGGATAGGGTTTGCCCATAGTGCATGACATGTGTTTTATGATATGTGTCATGACATGTGTTTTATTGGGAATGAGTGAGCACTCTATGAAATCTGTAAAATATACAATTAAGTAAGGTAAAGGTCCCCTGTGCAAGCACCGGGTCATTCCTGACCCATGGGGTGACGTCACATCCCGACGTTTACTAGGCAGACTCTGTTTACAGGGTGGTTTGTCAGTGCCTTCCCCAATCGCCTACAATGTACTCCGAGCAAGCTGGGTACTCATTTTGCCGACCTTGGAAGGATGGAAGGCTGAGTCAACCTTGAGCCGGCTACCTGAAACCAACTTCTGTTGGGATCGAACTCAGGTCGTGAGCAGAGCTTTTGACTGCAGTACTGCAGCTTACCACTCTGCTCCACGGGGCTCCTTAAAATATACAATTAGATATGCAATTATACAGAAACATAAAGTGTTTCCAACTTACCATGTATTTTAAACTCTGCAGCACTTCCAAATAGAATCTGAAAAAGAAGCTGACAAGCAGAGTTCGCCTGTATTCCACTTTTCCACCTACTGCAGAAGGCGAGAGTTGAATTTCTTCAAGAATGAGCCTGCAAGCATCATCCAACGTCTGCTCATTCCATTTTCTGAGGGAGACACAATAAGTGAACACATGCTTATTTACTAAATTGTTGATCAAGATAAAATTGTAATGTACGGTATATACTAAGAGCCAAACTACACACTGGATTTCCCAGCAATTTGATTTTAGTTTAATGAAGCTGCAGGGGTCCCACATTTGATCAGAGCATTGGTGCAGGGGGGAAACCCCTCTCTAACAGGGTCATGGCTCTGGAAAAAAGATGCAGGGGGAAAAAAAAGAGTTTTTAGGATTGCCGCCCTAATCCTTAATAAATCAGGATTATAATCCCTAATAAATCAGACATTTTGCAGCCCTGTGATTCCTGAGTCCACAAATTATTTAAATTAAAATGTTATGCCAGCAAATTGACTTTTAAAATCAAAATATTATTATCCCTGAAGGTTAAAATTCCCCCTCCCCCACCCACTGTGGTTGGATGAAATTTTTTTGAACATAGGGTTGCAAACCTCCAGGTACTCAAACAGAAATAACTAGTGCCCCAAAGGAGACTGTGAAATCAAAAAATTGAGCACTTATGGCATAAAAAAACCTGTTAAGCCTATTTCAGAGTAGTGCAACCTTTATCTAGGTCCTTGACACTTGTAAAATACAGTGTGTAGCCAGCATGCAAGGGAGCGCCTTGCCACTGTACAATTGTTAACAAGTATTACAATTTACAATTTTTTCACAATAAAGTGGCTTTTCAATATTTGTGGTATATAACACAACACAATAGAAATGTCCATAGAGGCCACCAACAATGGGGTTCCGGTATTTTATCCCATTTCGCATCTGCTTCTTGGGTCATGGCGATCCTATGTTGATTGTTCCGACTGGAACTTTTGTTCTGCAAAATTTAATATATACTACACTGCATAGTGAAAATGCAATGCCACTACAGAAGGGGACTATCAAGAAGCGGCCAATTTCCTAAGCAGCATCTTAGAGACAAGAGGTTTCTGTAGTGGCATTTCTATTTTACAAGTGTCAAGGAACTAAATAAAGGTTGCACTACTCTGAAATAGGCTTAATAGCTTTTTTCATGCCGTAAGTGCTCAATTTTTTGATTTCACAACATCCAGGTACTAGCTGGAGATCTCCTGCTATTACAACTGATCTCCAGTTGATAGAGATCAGTTCACCTGGAGAAAATGGCTGTTTTGGCAATTGGACTCTATGTTATTGAAGTCCCTCCCCAAACTCTGCCCTCCTCAGGCTCCTCCCCAAAACCTCCAGCCAGTGGCGAAGAGGGACCTGGCAACCCTAGTTGCACAGCATTGTGAAAGGAGGCATACACTTGCCTACTCAAAACAACAACAACAACAACAACAAAATGGACTAGATGGCCTGTATGGCCCCTTCCAACTCTATGATTCTATGAAAAACCAGGAGTCTCTTATTAGTGCCTGAAGACAAACAAGAAATATGGTAAATCCACCTTGCATATTAGAATTAACCATCTTCCCCATAGCAAAAAGAGCTGTTCTGGCAGGACCTCCAGAGGACTATCGTACCTTCCTCGTAGCTTCTGCGTGGTGACCGGGGCACTCACTGTGGTACAGCCAATGCCTCCATATAAAATAGTCAGGTCCTCAATGACGTCAGTACCCGGCTGGAACCGGACTTGCATTGCAGAATTGGTCACAGACAACGCATTCTTCCTCCGCTCAGCCTGTCGGAATGCGGACACAAATTCATCCTGGCAAGACAAGGAGAGATCTGGTCATTTTACCCTCCACACCAGGGGTGTCAAACTCAATTGTTACGAGGGCTGGATATGATATAAATGTCACTTGGTGGGGCCGAGCCATGCCTCACCAGCCCAGATTGAGAGTGGTGGGGGTGGCCACCTCAGCTGGCTCGTGGGCCGGATTAGAGCTCTCAAGGGTCCGGATCCGGCCCCTGTGCCTTATGTTTGACACCCCTGCTCTACACTGATCCCTGCTTTCATTCAGCTAGCTTTATAAGTAGGGTTGCCAGGTCCCTCTTTGCAACCGGGGGGAAGTTTTTGGGGCAGAGCCTGAGGAGGGCAGGGTTTGGGGAGGGGAGGGATTTCAATGCCATAGAGTCCAATTGCCAAAGCGGCCATTTTCTCCAGGTGAACTGATCTATACCGGCTGGAGATCAGTTGTAATCAGTTCCCTTTAAAGTTAAGAATTGGGGAACATCTCTCCAGAATTCGGAACAATATAACTGATGCGCCAGTAGTAGACCATTTTAAAAAGTTCAAACATTCGGATACGGATCTCTGTTTTTTTTGCCATTTGGCAGTTCAAGCCCCGCAAATATCAGAAAGCCAACATAGAAAGGATATTAAATCAGCAAGAATCTCGCTTCATATTCCTTTTCAACTCCTTAGAACCCAATGGGTTAAATGCATCATGTGAATATACAGGATTATTGTGAATGCTGCCTGAATCACCCCAATTAGCCTCACACCATAGGTAAGAATAAATTAGCTATGAGTCAGACCCTTTGGAATCACAAGGTCAGAGACCATTCAGGATCCCACGGGACATTAAACTACATCAAAGTATGTTATTTCAACTATAAGAAGCTAATGCTCGTGAGTATGTTTGTATTATAAATTATTTTTGCTTTTTGCCTTTTGCTTTAGAATTATAGTATGACTTAGCAAGAATTGTCTTTACTTTTAGCTAACATTCAGCATACAAGAAGCTCAGGCTCCTGTTACAACTACGTTGCACAAAGCTTATGCTTTTAAAAGAAATTGTGAAATTAATACAATTCATTGCAACCTAAGAAGAGGACACAATTGGACACAGGTGGCTGAAGAAGGAAGAAACAAGATCTTTTACCAGAGACTTGTCCCACCTTTTTGTGTCCTTGTTTAAGTTTACCACGTTTTTGCTATATGTTGTATGATATATTTGTAACAAGCTGCTGATTTATTTGTCTCATTGACTCAATGTAAGAAGTATTATATTGATCATATTCCTATACTTATTGTAAAACCATTTTATGAAAATAATACAAAGGAAACAGTTCATTGTCAGTAGTTTTATTTTACAGTGTTTTATTATATATATCCAGCACTATTGCACTTAGTTTAAAATAATATACACACATATGTGATGTTATTTTTGATTTTGAGCCATAGTAGTTGCAATTACCTGGAGGTTGGCAACCCTATTTATAAGGGCCTTTTCACACATGAGGAAATGCTTACCTAGAAGGCACTTCCAAGTTGTAAGATAGTAAGTACCGTAACCCACATGAAAATATATGTTAATTGATATATGCAGCCATTGCCCCCTCACTGGAGATATACTATTTCTTTTCATGCTCAGGGAAAGAAGCAGTGTATGCAGAGGGGTATACACAAATGGGACACAAGAGACATATTTGAAATGTTAATAAACAATTAATAATTAATAATTTCCTCCATAGAAAAGTCTTCCATGTAGGAATTTATTTTCTTTTCGGGCACCTTTTTATCCACTTAATCCTCAAAGTGGCATTTAATTATCCAACCTTAAGCAGCAGCCTGGACTTCAAGGAGGAGATCCCAGAGAGCTCAGTAGAGAGGAATATGGGTGTGGGTACGTGTGACTGTAATACTGAAGAAATTAGGGTTGCCCGCTCCCACCAGCGGGGGATGGGGGTAGGGTTGCCAGATCCAGGTTGGGAAACTCCTGGAGATTTAGGGATGGAGCCAGGGGAGGACAGGGATCTCAGTGGGACATAATGCCATAGAGTCCACCCTCCGAAACATCCATTTTCTCCAGGGGAACTGATCTGTGTAGTCTGGAGATGAGCTGTAATTTCAAGGACTCCCCAGGGCCCACCTGGCATCCTTAGAAGAAATCCTTGAGGCCTAAAAGCCACTTCACACATGAAGAAATTCTTACCTAGAAGTTACTTCTCTGTACAAAGGTAAAATGTAACGCACCAAATGAAGATTATTACATTTGATAAGCATACAGATATTTGATAAGTATACAGATAAGCATACACACTTACTCTCTTTGAAAATGGAATAAAAACAGAGACTATGACCTCTTCTGGTGAAAGGTCTGCCTCTGGCAATCGTGCGAGGAATTCACCATTCAGGGGAATCTGCCGTGTTCCACCTGCCAAAGAAACATGTAGGCTTTATGGAATGTGCTCTTTGCTGATGGAGAGTTTAAACCATCCATGAAAATAAAAAAGACATCAGAATATACACCTGTATCAATTTGAGCTTCAGCTTTATCATGCCAGGCTTATTCAAAGATCACATTACACTGTATGTAGAAAAACGTGGTGTTGGAAATGAATAATCCAAACCATTCTAGGTTAGTGAACTGATTGGTGCAAATCCTAAAGAGAGTTACACCCTTCTAAGCCCATCAAATTCAATTTCCTTAGATGGGTGTACCTCTGCTTAGGTTTGCACCGTAAATGTCCGACATTCCCACTGGAATTAATGAAGTGTGCTCAGAGCTTTTCTGTGTGCTTCTTAAAAGGGGGTAGTCTTTCACCTTGGATAAATAACATGGAATTTTCTTTACCATTTATCCTGCCTACTGAACCATTTGGATAATGTTATATACCATAGACTTTTATACCATGTAATAACTACAGTTTGTTTCCCACTAATCAGTTAGGTATGTTATCTTTCTCTCCCTCCCCATCTTGAGTATACATGAACACATGAAGCTGCCTTCTACTGAATCAGACCCTCGGTCCATCGAAATCAGTATCGTCTACTCAGACTGGCAGCAGCTCTCCAGGGTCTCTGGCAGAGGTCTTTCGCATCACCTACTTGCTGAGTCCCTTTAACTGGAGATGCCGGGGATTGAACCTGGGACCTTCTACATGCCAAGCAGTGCTCTACCACTGGAGCCACAGCCCCTCCCCTACAGTCCCCATTGGTTTCTCCTGTTAAGTCAGGGGCTCATAATTTTTAATAGTTTCAGGGCCCGGAAACGTATATCACCTAGCATGTATGAGCCACTTATCAACAAGCATCCCTGTTCGTGTGTGTAGTTCTCTTAAATGGAACAGGAAACAGAGTCCTGAGGATGGGGAGGGAATGCAAAGATCTAGTGGTCAAAACTGTTGGTCCTGATCCAGAGTTTCTCACATTCACCACCAGTCTGTTGCAGACAGTTTTTTAACAGCTCGGCCACCTCTGACGTTGCCAGATTTTGGGTGGAGGAAATGACCCAAATATCCTTCCTTCTCAAAAGCTGACAGCCAAACAACAACATCTGACACCCTTTTAGATGAGACCTTTCCCCCCATGCACAGAGGTCATCCCTGACTTTTGGAGGGAGGGATTTATCTTTCAATTTTTTGGTGAAACTTTCACGCTTTTCTGAAAACCTGGGTGTTCCTATAGCATCGCAGAATCCTATGCTGCAGCTGCAATGGCCCTGTTGTGTTAAATCATATATGAGACTCACCCACGGTTAAGACTTATATAGCTACTGCACACTATTTTGTCCCCAAATCAGTATTTACTAACAAATTGTAAGGCCCTTTACCTGTTGATGCCAGATTGAGAATAGCTTTCCCAGCTGCTAGGACAGGGTTCAGATCCCAGGGTGACCCTCTGCTTACAATGTGTCCTCCTAAGGACTGAAAAACAATGATGTCATTGTTGTTTCCACCTCTCACCCACATAGCCGTACAGGCTTAAAATGCAACCTTGCTTATAGATTTCTGGAGTTCCTATTTGTACGTATCTCTTCAACCTGGAAAAATAATCTGTTCAATGACAGCTGAAGTTTCTGTACTTAAAAATGATATGGAAGCATCTTCGATAAAACATCAATACTGTTATCAATCCATCTTCACCTTTCTGTAGAAAATGCATTTGTCCCCACCACATCACTCCATATTTCTACACACTTAGATACCAGTCCTAACCCTGTATCATTCTGTTTCAAATTGGGCTTGTCTCTTTGTTTGGGGTGGTGCTGGAAGGGGAAATCAAACATATATGGTTTGTAGCTTCTTTACCCATTTCTTCCAGTGTTCCTTTGCAGATTCTCTTAGCAAATATTGAAGCTACGGTTTCTGCAGAGTAGATATCTGAGACATGGCTGAAGGAGAGTTAAGCATGACAAAGTATATCCGCAGTAAGGGAGATGTGACATTGAATCACATTGTTCTTTTCCCCTGATGTTTTAAATGAAAACAGCGTTAGAATGCTGTGACTGAGAATGGAAAAGCAGGGTGTGGGGTGGAAAGCTGATAAACCTTTTCCTTTTTTGCCATTTTTCTGATAAAATCACCCTTTTGTACAGCTTTCCTCATTATGGGGAAAAGGATATAAGGATCTGAAACCAATATGTTCAGCTTGGACTAGAATGAGTCTCTGAACATTACAATGAGGCTCCTGAGTGTTTCAATAAAAATATGGTATGTCCTTTCATGAACTTGTCAGTGGTTCCCAAACACTGGGTTGGATCCACACTAAACTGGCACTTCCCACTGATTCCCGCTTCCTGCTAGAGACACGTCTCATGACATTTCTCAGGGTCCCCTATCTGTTTCATGTTGATAAGTGAGTTGCAGTGGGAGGCGGGAGACAGGAAAGTCTCATTCTGCCATAGGAAAATTTAGTTGGGATCTAACCCACTGTGTTGGGACTTCTTGATTTGGTCTGACTGGTGTGTTTGTGAATTGGTATAAGTGTATGGACATATGAATGGCTTTTCCATTATCTCCAGATCTTCTGCTTGGAGCAGACATCATGTGACACTTGCCTCTCCTCTATAGGTTGAAGGAGCTATGAGGGATGTCAAGTCAGACAATGGTAGGGACAACCAGAATGAGGTCTTCCAAGACAACTGTCTCCTTTCTTCCTGTCAGATCCTTCCACTGTGGCCCATGAAAGATGCTTAGTAGTGCCACCAGGACAGTTTATATCAAGGGTGTCAAACACAAGGGTTGGGGCAAGGCATGGCGTGGCCCCCTGGTTTATAGGATGAGAAAATGTTTTCTGGGAGAATCCTATTACAATGTTCTCCAAAGCTAAGTAACACATAGATTGTGAAGCAGAGAGCAGACCTGTGAAGCTGATAAATTCAAGGATATCGAATTACTCAAGGCTGGCCCAGGATTAGATTAAGAGGTCTCTGAATTGATGAATGACATTCAAAATAGACCTTCTCCAAAAGGCTGTCCACTTCTCATCATTGCTGTCTTGGCAGAAAGGGACATGAGGTAATCTATACTTCGCAAAAGGGAACAATCAGGAAGACCTACAGCCAAATTCCTGATCTGTTCTCCTGCAAGAGTCCGTAGCTGCTTCAACAGAGTACAGTAAATCTTCGTCTTCTCCGCTGGGAGTTCTGGGACAACATTTAGCAGGATGTCCCTCAGCTCGGCCAAGTGGGTTGCTGCACCTATCACAAGCCCTGGAACCAAATAATATTCGTCAGGCAATACATTTTTAGTAACCACAGTTGACAAGCACAGCTGGAGTTAGAATTGGTACTCATTACAGAGGCAGGACAGTTGTGGCCTAACCACGCATGTTTCTATCTAACTGTCCATCTGTCTGTCTATCTAATCTAAGTAATATATAAAATCACCTGCTGTATGAAAATAAACAAAACTGAGAAAACAATACCTATATGCCCATCTCATAGCTACCATTCCATTGGCTTCAATTGGACTTAATAACCACTAATCTTAGCCATGCCCTGACCCAGATGGCCCAGGCTAGCCTGATCTTGTAAGATCTGAGAAGCTAAGCAGGGTCGGCCCGGTTAGTACTTGGATGGGAGACCACCAAGGAATCCCGGGGTTGTTATGCAGAGGAAAGCAATGGCAAACCACCTCTGTTAGTCTGTTGTCTTGAAAAGCCTACTGGGTTGCCATAAGTTGACTGTGACTTGACAGCACTTTACACACACACACAATCTTCGCTGCACTGGGGGACATGAGTATTATTGCTTGTCTGTTAATGCATATTGGGTGGCAATACAAGAAAGTATCATTTTATTAGTTCTTCAGTGATGTTTATTGTTCAACTGAAACCTCAATCCCAGTATTTGTCCCCAATGGATTCTTTGATACATAAGAGACTTACCGTTGCCTGTCCTGTAGACAACATGCAGATCTGGAACCCTGGCAGGATGAAGGATAACTGGGTACCAAACGCCCAGTTTTTTCACATCAAGTCCTAAAAGGGATGAAATCACATGCCAGAAGGATTAGAGTGGAATTATACAAAGGGGCAGCAAGCAGTGCCTTCAAATGTGAGTTGCACAAGCAGCTGAAAGACCCAGGATTGGGGAGGGAATGATTTCAAGTGAAAAGGCAGCAGGTGGACGGGAAGGGACAAACCATTCTTCTAATTGCTGCAAGGGGGTGGCCCTCAAGCTGTGTGATGTGGGCGGGATCCTGCTCTCTCCACCAATGCCCTCATGTTCCCCACTGAGCTGGCTGCCTGAGCCCCAGAGGAAAGGTGAACAGCTGCTTCAGAGCTGCTTGCAGGAGCCCCAGAGGGTGTGTGTGCATGTGGCCACTGTTAAGATGGCTGCCTGAGCCCCAGATGGCCAGCCACATGAACCCCAGAAGTGATGGGCCCAAACACTGCTGGAAGCCGGCACTTTGTGTTCCCCTCCAGCCTTGGGCCTGGGGCAGCTGCCTTAGAATCATAGAATCATAGTGCTGGAAGGGACCTCCAGGGTCATCCAGTCCAACCCCCCCATACAATGCAGGAAATTCACAACTGCCTCTGCCCACACCCCCAGTGACCCCTACTCCATGCCCAGAAGATGACCAAAAATAAAAAACCCTCCAGCATCTTTGGCCAATCTGGCCTGGAGAAAAATTGCTTTCTGACCCCGAAGTGGAGATCAGCACTTCCTAGGCATGCAAGAAAGGGCCATGAAAGCCAAACACGGATGCAACCCTGCCCTCCCTCTCATAATCTGCCTAAGTTCCCAGAATCAGCATTGCTGACAGGCCTGGTATTCCCAGTGGCTAAGACTGTCCCTGGATACAGGAACATACAAAAAGGATATTCCACGTCTGCTATTCTACAGACGTAGCACTCCACCAACTCATTCTGCTTCATGTGTAGGCATGACCTTAATGTGTCACATCACTGAAGTTAACTAAAAGTATTTTGTATGATCCATGGAAATCACAGAGCATTGGTGATGGCTACATCAGGCTTCTGTTTCCAGTGACATTACTGATGCAGGACCAGTTACTCATGGGTTGGATCCAATTACTTCCTTCCAGTAAGTCTTCCTTCAATAGAGAAAAACTCTCTCCAATAAAGAATGCCTTTTTCTGATGGAGAAAGGTTTCCTCTGTTGTAGGAACTCTTTCTCTGTTGGAGAAAAACTTGGTGAAAGGGAGCTATATGAGCCAACTTTGTAGAAGGGAGTTACAGAATCCAACCCCAAGTCTCTACACACATTCAAAAACATATCATTGGTGCTCATCTGGAAACTTCTTCTCATCTACAACTTCCAGTGGTTTCCACTGGAGACATTACATCATATTGTGCATGCTCTCTGTTGAGGTTTCTTGCTTTACATAAGGGTTTCACGCTTTACATACCTATACTAGTGTTCCCTACAACAAGAGGTGCATTTGAGTACTTGGCTTTCAGGCTCAGAAGTTCCTGGAGTGCTACAGGAGAAATCCATGTAGTCCTTTCTCCGTTGAAAACCAGAGTTCTTCGTTTGCTCTCTTCAGCTATTCTCTGTAAGGAGAAACAAAAGCACCATGTCACCTTAGGAATTACATTAATATCACATTAGTAGTTTTTAAAGCAGGAACAAGCTCCCTTTCATAGTATGTGCTGACAAGTCGCAATTGACTTATGGTGACCCCAGCAAGGGGCTTTCAAGGCAAGTGAGATGCAGAGGTGGTGTGCCATTGCTTTCCTCTGCAGAGCTTTCCTTAGTGGTCTCTCTTCCAAGTACCGGCCCTGTATAGCTTCCAAGATCTGATGAGTTTGGGCTGTACCACGCTGCCTTCCCTCCTGCACCCTTTAATAACTGATCCTTCTTTTATCACATAGTAATTGGAAAGTTACCCTATGTTTCACGTACAGAGAAGGTTAAGACGGGAAAGCAAGACCACAAGGCGGAATCCCTTGTTACAAGGGGAAATGTAGGTGAGGATGTTTAACCCCTTTTTCTGCCCATTAGTTCTTCATTAGAAATGTCCCTCCCCAACAATTAATAAGCTTTTCTGCCTCAGCCATGTGTTAAGATTGGGTGTTTGCAGGGGAGAACTAGAAACTGAGGGAGGGTTAATTTCCCCTCCATCCTGCCCACTGATCTCCCCCCAGAAGCTAGGGTTGCCAGATCCCTTTTTGCCACCGGCAGGAGGTTTTTGGAGCAGAGCCTGAGGAAGGTGGGATTTGGGGAGGGACTTCAATACCATAGAGTCCAAATGCCAAAGCGGCCATTTTCTCCAGGGAAGCTGATCTCTATCAGTTGGAGATCAATTGCAACAGGAGGAGATCTCCAGCTAGTACCTGGAAGTTGGCAACCCTACCAGATGCCCTCCCCAAATGTCTTTGTGTTAACTGGAAATTGTATTTAAGGAGACAATGTTTGATGTTGTAACATGTAATTTCACCCACGGACTCCCCAAAGCATATTGCTACATACTGACATTTGTCTTTCAGAATCAGAACCTATATGCCTACTAAAAATAATTCTCAACAAACATAGATAAAAGGGGATATTACCTACCATTAGTTCAGGAGGAAATATATAATCTTGGGTTGGGTCCCTGGGCTGGAAGTCTTCTGGCTGGCATAGACCTGAACACATCTAATAGGGAAAAAATTAAGCTTAATATTAGCATATATGGTCATTGGAAAAGAAGGATTTCAAGAGCGTGCGCATGTGTCTCTTGCCATACGTCAACTACTTCATCCTCTTGTCTCATTGGGAAGAAGAACTGCAGTTTTCAACTAGCCTGTTCTGTTTATTCCATTGCCAAATACTGTAGTTTATTCTTTATGGTGGCTCACAGCTCTTAGCCTGTGATGGCCACAGCCCACAGTACCCATTTAGCTGCACAAGCCCATTAAACCCGCAGTGAGGCAGTCATAAACACGTTGCTGCTGAATTAATCCTTAATATGCGTTTATCATAATCTTTCCCATCTTTTACTGTGAGATGCCAAAAGCTAATCTGGGCCCAAGGCAGCAGGTATTGGGCCACATGATCCACCGCATTTTATGTCATATTAACTTGGCTCCTAGTTAATTTGTGGGCTGACTCAGAGCAGCTAGTGACTTTCAGCTCAGAGGCCATGCGCAAACATTGTGCATTTGTGGTCACAAAGTATGATTATTACTATATTATTGGGTGAAAACATGAACAAAAAATGTTGCTGTTCACGGGTGAATTAATTTATCGATGTAAATTTTCGCCATCAACTTCATCAATGAGGTTGAACTCATTTCAGCTGCAGAGTCCTACAGCCAGCTGTTGGGAACATTTCACAGAGATCTGTACCCGAGCGCTGAAAATCTGCTAGTCCTTTCTACAAAGAGCTACAGCCTACTTGTGAATGTGACAGCATCTGTGGGGCACATCAGAAAGGGAAGGTTAAGGTGGGAAAGCAAGACCCCAAGGCGGAATCCCTTGTTACAAGGGGAAATATAGGTGAGGATGTTTAACCCCTTTTTCTGCCTATCACTTCATTAGAAGGGTCCCTCCCCAACAATTTATAAGAGTTGTTTTTTATATCCTGCTTTTCTCTACTGAAAGGAGTCTCAAAGCGGCTTATAATCACCTTCCTTTCCTCCTACAACAGGCACCTTGTGAGGTAGGTGGGGCTTAGAGGATTTTGAGAGAACTGTGACTGGGCCAAAGTCACCCAGCAGGCTTCATGGGGAGGAGTGGGGAATCGAACCCGGCTCTCCAGATTAGAGTCCACTGCTCATGGGGAGGAGTGGGGAATCAAACCCAGTTCTCCAGATTAGAGTCAACCGCTCTTAACCGCTATACCATGCTGGCTCTCAGGAGTTGTTTTCTTATACAGGTTTCTTTGTTTGTGCATCCATGGGGGTGGGCTGCTTGTTTCCTGGAATACAAATGTGGAAATTGCAAGCCCCCCGCACATAGAAATGAGGTCACATCTATATTCCTCTTCACTCCAGCACATTATTAGCAGGACCTGGCAACCCTATTCCTGCCTGAAACTTTGGACCCCAATCTTTGAGATGCAGGGGCCTAAATAGCAAGTGTAGATTATTGGCACTGGTGTGTGACTAAAGCACACTTTTGCAGGCAGAAAATGCCAATGTTGTTTTATTGCTTGAACTAAATATGTTCTACTAACTTTATTAAATACATTGGATCAGGTTTCCTTGCTGAGCTCTTAAAACTATGTTATCTGTCCTACTTAAAATAATATGTAACCAAAACTCTCTACAAAGTGGGTTGTTACCCTCTCAAGGTTTTCTCAGCCAAGACTAACCACACACACACACACACAAAATCAGCAAACGTGAACACTTGGGCAGAGTTTAAGAAAAAAGCTACATCTGCATGTAGTACTAAGGGATGGTATACTTTATTTAGCTTCTCCTGAAAACACACATTTAATTAACAAATTCATTTTTATCCTGCTTGCTAATCCAATATTAACATCTCCTGAAAAAAACCCCACATTTAATTAAAACATTCATTTTCACACTGCATGCTAATCCAATAGCTAATTAAGTACTTATGAAAAATGTGTTCTTTGTCAGAACATGCCTTATTATAAAACAGTTTTAAGAAAGGGGGGGGGGGAAACACACGCACACATGAACACACGAAGCTGCCTTATACTGAATCAGACCCTTGGTCCATCAAAGTCAGTATTGTCTACTGAGACTGGCAGCTGCTCTCCAGGTAGAGGTCTTTCACATCACCTCCTTGCCTTTAACTGGAGATATCAGGGATTGAACCTGGGACCTTCTGCGTGCCAAGCAGATGCTCTACCACTGAGCACGGCCCCTCCCCTATCTAATGAAACCTCACTAATGATTTACTTAAATTTCACTCAGTTGCCAGGATAGCTGTCCTGGGCTGTTTCCATCTAGAGATGATTGTATAGCTCTCATTGCTGCTGGGTTTGCAGATGCATTTGCAGTGATAACTGGGCATCCACATGTAAGTTTTCCCCTCCCTTCCCTTGCCTCAGCTCTCTGTGTCTGCCATTTCCCCTGTGCCACCAGAGGATATTTTTCAGGCTTAAAACAAATTGGTAATAGCTATTGTGCTTTGGAGAGCCAGCATGGTATAGTGGTTAAGGTGTGGGACTACGATCTGGGAAACCCAAGTTCGACTCCCCCCTCTGCCATGGAAACTTGCTGGGTGACCTTGGGCCAGTCACACACTCTCTGCCTCAAACCTGGCAAGTACATGGATGGGAGACCCCAAGGAATACCAATGTCTTGATGCGGAGTCAGGCAATGGCAAACCACCTCTGAAGGTCTCTTGCCTTGAAAACCCTACTCTTTGCCATAAGTTAGCTCTGACTTGACAGCAAAATAAAAAAATAAAAAAATTGCACTATAGCATTATAACAATTTATTACAAAAATATACTAGTTCCCAGTGTTCATCTTTTAAATAAATCCCTAGCATTTTTAGTGGTGAGGTTAGAAGGAAAAATTTGCAGCCCTGTTTCTCCTTGTAAGTCTGCAACCAAAAGACTCATTTTTTTTTCAATTGAAAGCTAGGAATTGGTAGTTTGTTACAATAAATCATTGTGACATTATAGTGAAATAGTGGTGTAGTGGTTAATAGCAGGGGTTTGGAGCGGTGGACTCTAATCTGGAGAACAGGGTTTAATTCCCCCACTCCTCCACATGAGCGGTGGACACTAATCTGGTGAATTGGATTTGTTTCCCCACTCCTCCACATGAAGCCAGCTGGGTGACCTTGCGCTAGTCACAGTTCTCTTAGAGCTCTCTCAGCCCCACCTACCTCACAGGGTGTCTGTTGTGGGGAGGGGAAGGGAAGGTGATTGTAAACTGGTCTGAGTCTCCCTTAAGTGGTAGAGAAAGTCGGCATATAAAAACCAACTCCTCCTACTACTCTTCTTCTTCATAGTAGGTAAACCAGCCTGTCAGCCACCAACTCTAAACACTGAATTATTACCCCATGGATGTGCCTTAAGCTACCTGATATGCCTTGAAAGGTGTATAGGACCAGAGTTTAATCACAAGAGGCAAGGCACTGCTATGCAAAAGGAGACAAAATGGAAGTTGTCAGAAACCCATTTTGTGAGACACTCTGGACCTGACAGGGCAAGAACAAAACTCATCTGCATTTCCCCCAGGCCCTCACAACAGGTGAGAAATCCGGGAACAATTAGGGGAAGACAGTGTATTAAGTATTAACATATAGTTAATAAAATGCTCCTTGCAGACACCTGGTGCCTGATATCACAGCTTACGCCATCAACGCTGAATTCAAAGAAATCAGGCCTCTCTGTCTGCATATCTGAATGTCCAGCTAACCCCCCCCCCCCAGTTGCAAAATAGGTAATCCCATTCCTTCTCTGAGTCACCTCCTCCTTCCTGGGAAACTTCTCCCAGGACATCTTCACACATCTGGAAATCTACAACCAAATATTTAACAATGCTTAATCCGAAATTCACAGGTATTGTTTCTATCTGCTTCCACCTCCTGTGCTTTTCACACTCAGCCATCTAAACACATCAAAGAGCAATCAATCCTTTTGTCCCTGGCAATGTTTGGTTGCCGGTGAAGTCATAAACGTCTCAGGATATATTTTGGGATATAAGTATTGCCCCTTTCACAATGGCAAAGTGTGAGTGTTTTCTTAGATCCGCAATGCGGCACCCTGTACTTGCGTGTACAGTCCTTCTTGTTTTCTTCTAGATAGCACTGGTCACTCCTTGCTTCTATCACAGCTGCCATTGTGGACATCCTCCTCTGATTGATAAACATACCCCCCCCTCTTTCCCTTTATCCCTTAGATTTTATGTGTATCTGTGCTGTGTATTTGTGTGTGTGTATGGTATTGAAATCCTTTTAATAAAACCCTTAAAATTTATACAGTGCTTCTTTATTGAGGGTATTTCCACTGGTGTGCTCCTCCTCGTAAAAATAAGTTTAAAGATTCCATACACCAGCCTCTGGCAAAGCTCATTCTGTCTCCATAGCTAATTCCCCCAAATAAAGGAAACCCCTCTAATTGGCATAACAGAATAGTTACAAATG
This sequence comes from Euleptes europaea, assembly GCF_029931775.1. Taxonomy (NCBI): domain Eukaryota; kingdom Metazoa; phylum Chordata; class Lepidosauria; order Squamata; family Sphaerodactylidae; genus Euleptes; species Euleptes europaea. Next base: position 51,614,873 of record NC_079326.1, read on the forward strand.
TCTAATCATTTGGTGTTCATCTCTTTTACCAATGTTATTTCAAGCATGCATATTTTCACACGGCGTCATGAGAATTCTCCTTTCTCCCCCCATACATTACAAAGAGTTATGGTTTCTGTCTTCCTCACACCAGTGACCCACCCAACCACTACCCTGCGAGAGAACCAATTTCACCTGCTGTGTGGATGCAATATATGGGCGTATTTGGACTTTTTATGGATTATATTGTGTTATTAAGAGCACAGAGGAGCTGTTGTACAAAATTCTCCTCACCATGAACAATGGTAACCACAAGGCCGTGACTAACCTAAACCTGTTTGAGTCATCACCCTAGGTGTTGCTAAAGGCAAAGGAATTGTCATGGAAGAACTAATTGGATTGACTGGCACGATTCCCTACTGGCATGATCTAAACTGCTCTGCTGTCAATTCAGGAAGATTATATCTGACAATACATTCTCTTGTGCCTTCTTTGTGGAACTTTGCCAATGGAAGTGTCCTCAAGAAGGAACAAGAGAATGTTCCTTCTTGAGGACACTTGCATCTGAAATGTTCCACAAATGCCAGACTGTTGGCACCAATGGGCCTGATGGAGACAAGTCACATGGGGACATTGAAGATCCTGGTGCTGATTGCTCTAGTCCAAACAAGATTAACACAGGTGGCACAATTCCCACCCCACCCTCCTGCCAAGCACTGAATTTTCTTGTTGATACTCCTTTGAGGCTTAGTTCACGTGTTCTTCTGGTTTTTCCACACTAGGGTCACCACCCTCCAGGTGGTGGCTAAAGAGCTCCCGCTATTACAACTGATTCCCAGCCGATAGAGATCAGTTCACCTGGAGAAAATGGCCGCTTTGGCAATTGGACTGTATGGTATTGAAGTCCCTCCCCTCCCCAAACCCCACCCTCCTCAGGCTCCGCCTCCAAAATCTCTAGGTATTTCCCAACCTGGAGCTGGCAACCCTATTCCACACACTGATTGGCTTTGGAGATGCAGCTTTGCAAAGAAAGTGGTGTTCAACCTAGTGTATCCCCAGTTATAGCTATCATGTCCCAATCTAGGTTACATATAGGCAGTTATTCAGCCCCTTATCTAACCTCAATTATTTCTCCTACATTAAGATACTTCCTGCTTTCTTGTAGCTCTTTCTGAGCAGAAGAAAAGCTTTTTAAAACTGAGGCTTGGATTTCTCCCAATCTCTCAGATTGCTCCATTTTTTTTGTTTTATGTTCTTAAAATGCTTTTTTATGCAGCAATTGGGTTTGCGGGGGAGGGAACTTTTCTCTCACTACAGCCAGTTACAAAGCAGCATTTAAAGGGACCGAGATTCAAATACTTCCTGATTTGAGCTTGGAAACTGCTGGTGCATACACTCCCAACAGGAAAGTGTGGGTCCAGTGAGCAACAAACCTTAGGTAAAAGGTCCCATGCATAAACGACCACAGTCTACTGAGGTCATAGAATCATAGAATCATAGAGTTGGAAGGGACTACCAGGGCCATAAAGTCCAACCCCCTGCACAATGCAGGAAATTCACAACTACCTTCCCCCTCCACACCCCTAGTGACCAGAAGATGGCCAAGATGCCCTCCCTCTCATTATCTGCCTTTTAAGAAATAAAAGGTCATTTAAGAAATAAAATGACATGAGATCAAATGTACAGGATAGAATTGTATGCTTGTTGGGGGCGCCTGTAAACTTTGTACCAGGCCCCGAGAAAATAGGCTTTGGTCCTGCCAACACCTGGTGCCAATGAAGCTCAGAAAAGGGTCTTCACAGAACTAGAAGCTTAGCAATTCCCAGAGATAAGACTTTATATATGAACTGTAACTTCAGCTCCACACAGAAACTCACCAGCACGCACAGAAGATTTTTTTTGCCACCAAGTCACAGCTGACTTATAGCGACCCTGTAGGGTTTTCAAGGCAAGAGATGTTCAGAGGGGGTTTGCCATTGCCTGCCTCTGTGTCACACACCTGGTATTCCTTGGTGGTATCCAATCCAAATACTAGCCAGGGGGCCAACCCTGCTTAGCTTCTGAGATCTGATGAGATCAGGCTAGCCTGGGGCTATCCAGGTCAGGTCTACAGAAGGTTACAGAAGCTCTTTACAAAAACCATGGAAATTGGGAGTCCACAGCTTACCCCATCTCCTCTTTTAGGCTCTGGAGCTAAATCTTCTTCTCTTTCTTTCCCCTTCATACCTTCTTGATCCAAGCAACACTTCCCACTCCCTGCCAGAGGACAGGACTCCTGCAGAGAACATTTATTAAAAACAATATGATTGTTACAAGTTGTAAGAAATGTTCTGGCTGATTTATAGTGCATTCATAAGGAGAGATACACCTTTCTAAACTAGGGTTGCCAACCTCCAGGTGGAGTCTGGAGACCTTATACCGAGTCAGACCCTCAGTCCATCAAAGTCAGTATCGTCTACTCAGACCGGCAGATCTCCCACTATTACAATTGATCTCCTGATCTCCTGGAGAAAATGGCTGCTTTGGAGGGTGGACAGTATGACATTGTACCCTGTTGAGGTCCCTTCCACCCCCAAACCCCACCCTCCCCACACTCTATCCCCAAAATCTCCAGGAATTTCACAACCCAGAGTTGGCAACCCTATTCTAAACCCACTGGCTTCAATGGACTTAGAGGGAACTCTGCTTAGAACTGCACTGTTAAAGTGCATGTGTCATGGCCCAGACGAAGCATCATCAGAGGAAGAGCCAGAGCAAGGAGAAATAACGGGCATTGCACCTCAGGAAGCTGAGAATGCAGGGCAGGGTGAAGGACAACAGGTAGGAGTAAACACCAGCCCTGCTGAGGAATTGGAAGTAAACACAGAATCACCTCCTTCGGCACAACCAGATGCAGCTGTAACTCCACAGAAGCAGGACCCACCCAGCTCACCTGAAGCCACTCAAGAGCACAGGCAAAAAGGGAGAATGGAGTTGCAAAGTAAAAGGAGAAGTGCGCGCCTACAGGCACTAAGAAGACGGCTCCAAGACTGTTGTCTGAGGATGAGAACTAAGGCAAAGAGAAACAGCTTAAAACCATGCATGAAACAGACAGATGTTGCGAAAGCAATTGTTGCAAAAGGATCTCTGACTTTTGTTGCTGATGCTACTAGACATTGATAAACGGACTTCTGACCCTGTGGACCGGACTTTTGCCTTTGCCTTTGCACGCCGACTTTATCTTGGTTTCCAGCTCCTGGTGGGACCCCCCCCCCCCCCCCCGATTCCTGCATTCCTGAACTACTAACAGCCTGCTCTCAAGACCAGTAGCCGGCAGTAACCCGAGACGACCTGGCCTAGTACAGCATGTTGAGATATTCTCTCTGCCTCTGTCTCTCTCTCATTATGAATTCTTGCATTAGATTTTCATTTTTAAAAGATAAACACTCTGGCCAGTGTGTGCCAGAGTGTTAAACAGTGACTTCCTGGTTCATTTTCTCATCAGGAAAATGGTATGTGGGTAAGACTTAAAGCCCCGTCCTCTTGTTCAGCAGTTAGGTTGGAATCTGACAGGGGCTGGATCTAGGGGGGGCAAAGGGGACACCTGCCCCGAGCAGCACACAGAGGTGGGCAGCAACAGCAGATTATATAAAGGAAAATGTATATAATATATGGGGGGCATAAATTTGTACTTTTGCCCCCCTTCGAAAATGTAGATCTGGTCCTGGAATCGGGCATCCATGTTCCTGATCTTTAAAGGACAAAAACAGTGAAAGCTCCATCCATGGGACTTCCAGGATCTCATGTAGTCGAGCCCTTAGACCTTCTATCCTTATCTGAAATTCTGCAGATAAAAAGATGGCTTCTAATGCTACCATCTTCTTTCTAAAATGGAGGAAATATCCCCCTTTTAGTTCCACCTGCCTGGTCTTAAAATGACCATAACATAATATACCACTGCAACTGCATCCCTAGCATTCAGCTGGGGAGCTATTTGCAGATCAGCAGGGCCTTAGAAGCCATGAGAATCGCAGAATATGTCCCTTGGGTCAACATATTCAAGAGCTGCCAGAGTACGGAAGTATTCAATGTGCAACAGGAAAAAAAAAGGTGCATCTCAAAGCCCTAGTTTCATGCCCGGATTTCATTTGGATGCACTAATACCTCCACCCAATCCCTTTTTAGCAGGTTTTTGTGAGGCAGATCTTTGTTTTTAGCACATGACACACAGTCTTGCTATTTTCTCCCAGTGTAGCATGTGTGAATCTATATTTCAAATTAGTTCTAATCTTGGGGTCATAATGTTTTTCCTAATATCAGCTTACTACAAAATTCTGCATGAAAAGGCACCTTTGAGACATTAATGAAGTGATTTACTAGGGTTTCCCCCTTCTTACCGAAGAGAAAGCACTGAAGCTGTCAATTATAGGTCGGTACCCAGTACAACGGCATAAATTACCTGGAAGAAAGGATCAGGTGAAAAAAATTAAAAAGAAATAAATATTTAAGTTACAGGTACACAAATCTGAGTCGCAGATTTCAGCTCTGGACTGTTCAACCTTTGGGCATTTCTTAAATTTGAATTCATCCCCTGAATCTGCTTCTGTGGGTCCACCTACATATTACAAAGTCTTCATGTTT